>NC_085842.1:302976317-304277215 GCF_035594765.1 Anolis carolinensis | reverse complement strand
GCATTTTTACTATATATAGATACAGATAGATGTGCCTAGAAGACAAGTTGTATGAATGCTAATGGTTTTTCTGTTTATTGCCCTGTTTCTTCTGCCTTCCTGTTGCCAGCATGAAAGTTCCCTCCAGTGTGTCACCTGCCACTGTGAATTCCAGTCACGAAATAAACTCTTCGAACACTTAAAAACTTCAGGCCACGCAAAAGCCATGCAAGAACCAGCTGTCCAAGTCGCCATGAGCAGCAGAAGCAAAAAAGAAAAACGCAGAAACAGATAGGGCTTCTGGAAGGAATCTGAGGACAGCCAGTTCATTATAAGTATGGGTCACTCCAAAAGGCACTTTCCTTGCCCAAAGAGACACAGACTTTGTTTTAATGAGTGTACCTGGAATACAGATTTCAGAGTCCAGCAAAAATATGCATTGTGGCATAGTATTTAAACATATGACACTCAATACTAATTTATGTGCGGATCTTTTAAAAATTGGCCTATAATTGACTCTTCATGGAGTCTAAATGGTTTCAGTTCTCTTCCTTCCCACTCCCCCTACTAAAGCACAAAACTTGTAAAGACACATATGTACAGGGAAAAGAAATAAATTATTTTTCTTTAAACTGCAGAGTTTTATAGAGTGTGCTATTTGTCATTTTGTATCTTTGCTCAACATGCCCAAGTATGCATGCAATCCAGTACTGAAAACTTGTATGTCTTTAAACTGAAACGAATCTTAGCTTTTAGCTGCTGGAACTGATATTAAGGCATCTGTTCTACTGTTTAGAATATCAGCCTCTTCATTTGATTTCATACTTTTCCCCCACATTCTCAAATAGCAATTCTTATGTGACCTTTTACTGGGCTGTTTTGATTATTGTATGTAAGAGTTTTCTCAACTGAAGAGGTATTTGTACATCTCCAAACCTCGCATTTCTCCCAACCTTGCCAGTACTTCTCTCTTATGCATAGGAGGTGTCTGAAAAATCAGAAACAAACATGCAGAACTCACAAGGTCCTGTAAATGCATGCAGTCTAACACTCAAAATAGTAATCAGTTTATATATTTAATCAACCAGCATCCAGTTTGAGAATTAATGTATTTATAATTGGCCTTATATGAGCACAGAGTTGAAGCCAGCATGGTGTAGTGCAGTGGTTTTCAACCACTGGGTCCCCATGTGTTTTGGCCTACAACTCCCAGAAATCCCAGCCAGTTTACAGCTGTTAGGATTTCTGGGCGTTGAAGGCCAAAACATCTGGGGACCCACAGGCTGAGAACCACTGGTAGAGTGGTTTGAGTGTTGGACAACAACTCAAGTCAGTTCTCTGCTTTGCCATGGAAACTCACTGGGGGATCTTTGATGAGTCACACTCTCTTGGCCCCAGAAAACCCTGTGATGAGTCCTTTGTAGGTTGGCACACAACAACTAGGTTTTACAATGCCTATATTCACCTGGTAACTGCCATGATGTTACAATGTAAAGGCATCTTTTGCAGTGGTAGCCAGTGAAATTCCTCATGTATCATGTCTCACTATGCACTGGGACATTCACTTGCCATGCATATTCACACTTCATTAATACGGTTTCATGGCATTCCTGCAATGTAGCTATGGATTCATAAGGTTACTAAATGCATACTCTGGTGTAGGCTCTTAGCCATTATGTCAAAGACATCTCACATATTCATAATAAGATAATTTCTTTAAAAAATATGGGTTGACCTTATAGCAAGCAGGTCTACATTCAGGTGTTAGTTTCAACCAGAGTAAATCCATTGAATAAATTGCTAAACCATAAGTCAGCCTTTATATATTGGAGCCCCCGGTGGTGCAATGGGTTAAACCACTGTGAACGCCCTCTTGTCAGCTCCAGCTCCATGCAGGGTCATGAGAGAAGCCTCCCACAAGGATGGTAAAACATCAAACATCTGGGCGTCCCCTGAGCAACGTCCTTGCAGTCGGTCAATTGTCTCAAACCAGAAGTGACTTGCAGTTTCTCAAGTCATTCCTGACACGAAAAAAGCCCTTATGTGAATCCCATGATTCAATGAGCCTGCTTTAGCTGAGACTGGAATTAGGCCACAGAAATGTAGGTGCAGGGCATATAATTCTATTAATGAAGTAATAGTATGTGGAAACAGCTACACTACTTTGAATACATAAGTGATTCTATACATATTACCCATTTATGGCATTTGCAGAGAAATTGATCACTGTTTAGGTTGCTAATTGTGTGTAGAAAAGTTGAAGCACCAGAAGCAGAGGTTTACATCCTCATTCAGATATTTGTAACTCTTCTCTTTGACTGAAATTGTCCACAAACAACTAAAGAGAATTGCTAACTGCTATTATTTTTTCTTTAATAAGAAAGCTTTTTTTTTAAATAAGTCCAGCTGTTGCAGCAGGATAGGAAACCAGAGTCACCATAGGATGCTTCCACAACCAGCTGAGGACATATCCATAAAAACCTCTTTCCACCTGATGAATGGGGAACATGCTCCAGTTGGATTTCCTCATCTGCTTAGAGGAAATCAATTGCCTGTCACACCCCATGCAGTAGTTGCACTCCCAGTGGTGCTTCTTATTGTAAACCTGTCAAACAGTACTAATTTGGCAACTGCAGAGTTTTAGTCACAGCTGTAGATGTTCTTGGATGTGAATGTAGCTTATGCATCAGCTCAGGTACTGGCTCCTGTGGGATGCTATTTTGCAGCTGCCTTCCTTTCCATGTGTCTCGATAAAGCTGCATGGAAAACTTCCACTGCGAAGTCGGCATCTGCCTTAGTGATGCACATGGGAGGTTTAACTCTGAATGTCTGAAAAGAGAAAGAAAATACAATGAGGAGAGGCAGTATATAATACTATCCAGACTAGTGGCTGCCATTCTATTACTGTCACATGTGGGTATAACTGAATGCCAGTAAAAGGATGCTGGCCAATGACTGGAAATAAGTAATTTTTTTTTTGATGTAGCAATATTGCTCCTAAAATGTTTGGCTCTTTCTGCTATTTTAGCATTAGTAATTTTTTAAAAACCCAGTAACTTAAAAGGTAACCTCTAACTAAATGATGGTTGGGAATCCTGCATTATCAAATTAGCTATAACAACAGAGCTCCATGCTTGCAGCTTTGTGTGACAATCAGATCCACCAAAGCTCTCCTTAAAAGCTAGACAAGGGACCAAAACTTACTTTAAAACCCATGTGAGACACACATCTGAATGCATCATAGGTTTGGGAAGGGCATTTGTGGCAATAATGTAATGTCTCAAGTTTTAGGTTATTATGCTTGACACCCAGGATTTGTAAGTTTACATTTCCATGTTTGGGGCTGTGACACAACATTGAAGCCATACCATTTAACACCATCAAAAATGAATATAATACCATCAAAATGCAATAAAATACATAAGGGAACATGTGTGTATATAAAACATCAACAGGACGCCAACTATACTTATGTCTAGGCGCATCACATCAAACAAAAACTTATAATACCTGCAAGAAAACTCCTCCCTGGCCAATGATCACGCCCATGTCTTTGCAGTCTTCTTTGATCTGGGCCACCTCTTCCGCTGGGAGTGGTTGCCGAGTTTCCTGTGCAAACACACAAAGCTTTATTTGATTCCCTTTTGATTAATTTATACACACCCAAGAACATCATAAGGAACTTAAGGATCTTATTACACTACACTTTATTAGCGCCTTCAAATCCCAGCTTCCCATACAGTGCTATTATGATTGTTAAAGTGGAATAAAATAACTAAGAAATTATTTCATTTAATAGTCATGACAAATTGTACGGAAAGCTAGGATTTGCAGTTTAGGGAGAGGCATTTCAAATTCTCAACCAGAGGCCCTTAGATCATACTAAAGTGCAATTCTACATGATGCAGCCATAACAGGAAAAGTGGGATAATCACATTATAACTGAGTAATGTGATAGGTCCATAAGGAAAATTAAGATATTGAATTAAATGTTTTTTATGCTAAACAGTTTGCCTAAGTTCACACAAGACCAATCCAGGTCCAACTTAAGATGTTTTACTGCCTGAGGTGCAAATGTT
Organism: Anolis carolinensis; assembly: GCF_035594765.1. Classification (NCBI taxonomy): domain Eukaryota; kingdom Metazoa; phylum Chordata; class Lepidosauria; order Squamata; family Anolidae; genus Anolis; species Anolis carolinensis. Next base: position 304,273,157 of record NC_085842.1, on the reverse strand, counting down.
ATCTTGCACATTCACCCAAGGTAATCTGCACAAAGCCTTTTCTCCAGCAACACCAGGGCTGCTAAGAAAAGAAAGATGACTTGAGGCTGCTTGTACTGCAATGCATGCACCCAAGGATTCACAAATTGTATTCCTGACCTTATTCTCGACCATCTCGATTCCGATCATAAGCCCTTTGCCCCGGACATCTCCAACGATTTCAAACTTGTCCCGCAACTTGGCAAACTCTAAGAGCATGTGGGTTCCCACTTCCACACAGTTGTTCTGCAAGCCATCTTTTTCTATTGCCTGAGCAGTAAACAAAGAAATATAAATAGCACTGACTAGGTTCCTACTAACTCTTAAATAGTGATATAAAGAAATAGTTTATGGTAATTGTCTTACATCCAGAACAGCAGACCCAACCGCACAGGCCACGGCGTTTCCTCCAAATGTGTTGAAGTGTGTGCTTCGAGCCAAGGCATTTGCAATCTCTAGAAAGAAAGTCTGCTGAGATTAAATACTTAAAGCATTAGGTCAAATAACTGACCCATTTGGAGATCAGGCTTCATCCAGATCTGTTGAACTATAGCTTCCATCAATCCCAGGCAGTGTGGCCAATAGTCAGAAAGGAATAGGGTTACAATGCAACCCATCTAAGGACTTCTGCTTACCAATTCCTATGTAAGTGATTCAAAAGACTAGAATGTCAAAGCGACTTCTCCTATGTGTAATACAGTCAAACTGTAGAAGATAGCAAATTCTTAGAGAGGATACACCTCTAGGAATTTTCTAGATTCTCCAGACCAGGCATGGACAAACTTCGGCCCTCCAGGTGTTTTGGACTTCAACTCCCACAATTCCTAACAGCCGATAGGCTGTTAGGAATTGTGGGAGTTGAAGTCCAAAACACTTGGAGGGCCAAAGTTTGCCCATGCCCGCTCCAGAGTGACTGTATGGTAACTTCTGGTGAAAGTCATTCATTCCAATACTGTTTGCTATTATCCATGGTTCCCTGTTTTCTGCAGTAAGTTTAGCAATGCATGGATATGGGAATCATATTGCATGTCATCTTAATAAAGAAGATAAAATGCAACTTATTATTAAAGATTTAGAGGCAAAGATGAAGTATTTTGGCCACATCATGGGAAGACAGGAAAGCTTGGAAAAGATCATGATGTTGGGAAAATGGAAGAAAAAAGGAAGAGAGGCCGACCAAGGGCAAGATGGATGGACGGTATCCTTGAAGTGACTGGCTTGACCTTAAAGGAACTGGGGGCGGTGACGGCAGACAGGGAGCTCTGGCATGGACTGGTCCATGAGGTCACAAATAGTCGGAAGTGACTGAACAACAACAAATTCAAGATTTAAGACATTTTGAGAATGACAACCACTTGTACCTTTTCGAGTGACAACCGCTGCCATTGGAAAGCCATTTCCGATCCCTTTTGCCATGGTAACAATGTCAGGAACCACATCATGCCCTTCGAATCCCCAGTAATGGCTGCCTGTTCGACCAAAGCCTGTCTGAACCTTCAAAGAACAAACAGGGTAAACAAAAAAGCAAAAAACCACAAACAATTGCTTAAAAACACAGTGCTACTTCACACTTGGCCAGGATGCTTTCTGTGTAGGATGTGTGTGTGTGTGTGTGTGTGTTTATAGGTGTCTTCTTTCACATGAGCATGTGCTTTGAATGTGATTTTCTTGCTTCTTGGCAGGAGGTCTTACTGGATGGCCCACGTGGTCTCTTACAACTCTGTGATTCTATGATTCTATGTCACTATATGTGCCTATATACTAGAAAAGGTTAAGTACTGATACTTACTTCATCCACAATGCACACTCCTCCTTTTTCACGCACCAGCTGAAAAGCCTCCTTCAGAAATCCTTTGGGATACTGCACAGCTCCATTGACACCCTGTGTACACATTTAGTAAGCAGAAAAAGGTGAAACTCAGAACTTGTATGTGTGTGTGTGTGTGTATTCAAGTTCTGATATATATTGTAATAGGTGAAGGTAAAGGTTTCCCCTGACGTTAAGTCCAGCGGTGTCCAACTCTGAGGGTTGGTGCTCATCTCCATTTCTAAGCCAAAAAGCTGGCGTTGTCCATAGACACCTCCAAGGTCATGTGGCCGGCATGACTGCATGGAGCGCTGTTACCTTCCCGCCAGAGCAGTACTTATTGCTCTACTCATATTTGCATGTTTTCGAACTGCTAGGTTGGCAGAAGCTGGAGCAAGAGCGGGCGCTCACTCCGCTCCCGGGATTTGAACCTGGGACCTTTCGGTCTGCAAGTTCAGTAGCTCAGCGCTTTAACACACTTCGCCACCGGGGTTCTATATATTGTAATACAGCTACCAAAATCCATGTGATGCATGAAAGCTCCAGTCCAAAAGTAATATTTCTAAACAATGGGCAGTACAGTGGATGAAAAATGCCACAGCCCAGATTGTGACTACTGTAGTTTTGACGGCACATCTGGCTGCATTATTATACCTGCTTTGCTGGTCTGTCATTCATTTCTAGAAATGACTTCAGATTAATGGCTATTTACCCTTCTTTATACAATACATATGTGCTGCACCAGGATAGTTGAAGATCCAATACGTGATATTATTTGCAATGCAATTTCTATTCATGTCTATCCAAAAGTAAACTTTGCTGGTTTCAGTGGGTCTCAGTCCTACATATGAATATATAAGATTGCAGCAGCAATCCTACATACACTTACCTGGGAGTAAGCCCCACTGAACACAATGGAGTAAGACGTATCTAAGGACTGCATTGTACTTGTTACTGGCATATCTTCTCCCATCAAAACGTGGGAAATCCATTTTAAAGCAAAAGCTAATTATTAACTATCACTGACAAAAAATAGCATGTTGGGCCCTACAGAAAACCACTTACTTGAATGGGCTCAGCAATAAATCCAGCTATGGCTTTTGGAACACATGTTCTGAAGGTGTCTTTAAGCTGCTCAATGTATTGGTCCTTTGCATGACAAGAGCCTGTAGGAAAAAGAAATGTGAAAAAATAGTGTATTCAAATACAATAGGGTCACCAATATTTCAATATTCCTGTAATGTGGATTTCTTCTTTCCCTATTGCCTTCAGCTTTATTGAGCATTATTGTCATTCCCAATAAGTCAAGATATGCCCCAAATAATAATAGCCCCATTTTGTCATGATATCAGATGCCAACAAATACATCTTAACAAATAGAAGGAATTATATGTGTTGATTTTTACACGTTTCCTGTAAGTATGCCATGTGAATGATTCTATGGAAGTTAAGGCCTGATTTGGACTCAGATCACTTATTTGTCCTTTATTCACTCCATTGTATGCACAGAATTTTCACTTAGTAGTACATTTCAAATAAGTTATCACTAATTGGTTTTGATCCACGAGTCTAGAAAACATTTTAAAGAAAGCTTTGACTTCCAAAAGGTTTAAAGTGAAACCATTATCGTCCCTAACAATGGACCAGTTTGGCTGGGGCGCATTCAAATTATTATTATTATTATTATCAACAGAACGACGTTGTATGGCACAGCAAACAAGATAGATATGCTGGATTTCGTTTCGCAAAACCACAAGTCGAACACTTCCCAAGTGTCTAGGACTGTGTGATGTATTTTCTGATGATGTGTGCAGATCCCAGTAGGGTGGCCTTTTGCAGTTGGCAGATGGTGATTTTGTCAATGTCTATTGTTTCCAAATGCCGGCTGAGATCTTTTGGCACAGCACCCAGTGTGCCCATCACCACCGGGACCACCTGTACTGGTTTCTGCCAGAGTCTTTGAAGTTCAATCTTGAGGTCCTGATAGCGGCTGAGTTTTTCCTGTTGTTTTTCATCTATGCGACTGTCACCTGGCATGGCAACATCAATGATCCAAACCTTGTTCTTTTCCACAACTGTGATGTCTGGTGTGTTGTGTTCCAGAACTTTGTCAGTCTGGATTCGGAAGTCCCACAGTATCTTTGCATGCTCATTTTCCAATACTTTTGCAGGTTTGTGATCCCACCAGTTCTTTGCTGCTGGGAGGTGGTACTTGAGGCATAAGTTCCAATGAATCATTTGGGCCACATAGTTGTGCCTCTGTTTGTAGTCTGTCTGTGCGATTTTCTTACAGCCACTGAGGATATGATCAATGGTTTCGTCAGTTTCCTTGCACAGTCTGCATTTTGGGTCATCAGCTGATTTTTCAATCTTGGCCTTAATTGCATTTGTTCTGATGGCTTGCTCCTGGGCTGCAAGGATCAGGCCTTCTGTCTCCTTCTTCAGGGTCCCATTCGTGAGCCAGAGCCAGGTCTTCTCTTTATCAGCTTTTCCTTCAATTTTGTCAAGGAACTTTCCATGCAGTGTTTTATAATAATAATAATAATAATAATAATAATAATAATAATAATAATAATAATAATAATTATCATCATCATCATCATCATTATTATGTTTACTTATATTGCACTTTTTCTCTCCACAAGGAGACTTAAAGCGGCTTACATTGAAAGCATTTCAATACAATTAAAAATCTACTAATATACAAACATTTAAAAAAAGATGAAATATCATTGGTATTTCAAAAATCCAAGAGTTTACGGCTCTTAAGCTCCATTTGGCACTATGCGCTCTTCTCTGATAAGGCAATGTTTTACTAACCATTAAACTAACCTGGAGAACAGTTACATTTCCTAATTGTTTGCACTGGAGAGTCCCGACAAGAGCTTCCTCCCCAGGGACCACAAAAAACATCAGGTAACATTGTCTGAAAAGCACAACAAAGATACCAGTATTGACTTCACATTTTGTGGTACAGGTCTAAATATTTAGCTAATTCATGATGGAAGAATACAATAGAACGAGAGAGGAGTGAGCTTTCATGCTCTAAATACAATAACCCATTTCACTCTCTGTGCACACATGCCCAGACACTACTTATTTATTAAATAAGAAGAACTGATGGTTGCTGACTTTTTTACACTTCTACATTTTGGCATTCAGGATAATTCAAAAGAAGGATCATGAAATACCTGAAATATATCCCAATTAACTCAGTCACTATGAATAAAAACATTTCCTTGGTCTGTTTGGTCCCTTATATAGTTTTGGCCCCTTATATAGGTTTGAAAAGATTTTAGTAGACTGGATGAGGGTATCAGAGCAACATCCTCTATTGAGTATTCCAAATTTTGATCTGGAATATAGGAATACAAATATCACACATGGCCTTGCTTTAAAAGCAAACTGGCCTTGGGCAAATAGAGAGGGAAAAAAATGTCTCTAGTTATATATACCCTTGTTTGATAATAAAGGTACAGTAGAGTCTCACTTATCCAAGCTAAACGGGCCGACAGAAGCTTGGATAAGCAAATATCTTGCATAATAAGGAGGGAATAAGGAAGAGCCTATTAAATATCAAATTAGGTTATGATTTTACAAATTAAGCACCAAAACATCATGTTATACAACAAATTTGACAGAAAAAGTAGTTCAATACGCAGTAATGTTATGTTGTAATTACTGTATTTACGAATTTAGCACCAAAATATCACAATATATTGAAAACATTTACAAAACTGGCTTGAATAATCCAGAAGCTTGGATACATGAGGCTTGGATAAGTGAGACTCTACTGTAAGTGTATTTATAGCTGTATGCTCCAACTTGAAAACTGAGCATTAGTTTCATTTTCATAATAGAGTGACTCAAAACATTAACTGAATCTGATCTGGTTTTGGAAAATAAGAAAGTGAAAAGGCTGCAGTTAATATTTAGGGAAAGCAGATAAAAAAGATGCAACTGAGATGCCAGATAAGTAGGTACGAAGGAAAGAAAGAAGGAAGGAAAAGAAGGAGGGAGGAGAATCTCACCGTCTGGCAGCCAGTGCCACTGGCAATAACATGCTTGTATTGTGAAAGGGATGTCGGGCCCAGTGTGTAAGCACTGCCACCATGGTAACATCCTCTATAGAAAGAACAGCATAGCATGTTCAAAGTTCTGGCAAATGTCCTGAATCAGAATCTCAGCTATCTCAGTAAGGGATTTGCCATTGCCTTCACCTAAGACTGAGAGAAAGTGATTGCCCTAAGGCCACCCACCGGGTTCTCATGACTGTCCGAGGATTTCAACCCTGGTCCCCAGAATCCTAGCCCAACACTCAAACTACAACACCACACTGACCCTTGTTCATTCTCCCATGGAAGACATTGTCCAACAGGATTCAGTTCTAGGAGAATGTAAAATGAATGTACAGTAGAGTCTCACTTATCCAACATAAATGGGCCGGCAGAACGTTGGATAAGCGGATATGTTGGATAATAAGGAGGGATTAAGGAAAAGCCTATTAAACATCAAATTAGGTTATGATTTTACAAATTAACCACCAAAACATCATGTTATATAATAAATTTGACAGAAAAAGTAATTCAGTATGAAATAATGCTATGTAGTAGTTACTGTATTTACAAATTTAGCACCAAAATATCACGATTTATTGAAAACATTGACTACAAAAATGCGTTGGATAATCCAGAACGTTGGATAAGCGAGTGTTGGATAAGTGAGACTCTACTGTACTGTAAAGATGAAGAGGGGAGTGACACCTATACATCTCCATGTTGGGTATGAAAAAGGGAGCTCTGCTATTCTCAATATGGAACATGTAAAGAAGAAAATCACAGTGCACTACCTCAAAGAAATGATGTCAAAGTTGCGTGTATAAAGTCTTGCCATGTACATGGCCATGTCATTGGCTTCTGAACCACTGTTGGTTAAGTAAATCACCTAGAACAAAGATATGAGTCAGAAGAAGGAGAAAACACATACAGTCCACATTTTCTGTTTTGACCTTTGAGGAATTGATTATTCACATATTTGATTAAAATGTTCTCTTGGAGAATTCATAGATCAGTGGTTCTCAACCTGTGGGTCCCCAGGTGTTTTGGCCTACAACTCCCAGAAATCCCAGCCAGTTTACCAGATGTTAGGATTTCTGGGAGTTGAAAGCCAAAATATCTGCGGACCCACAGGCTAAGAACCACTGATCAAGATCCTCCAGTGTGACCCTATGGTTAACTTCTCCTAGTTATTATTATTATCATCATTATCATTATCTTAAAACCTAGTTTTTTCAAACCATTTTTAATTAAGAAGAACATCAAAGTGAGCCCCTACCGCTTTTTATTCCAACACTTTACAACTTATCACTATACCATTCCACTAGAAGTTATAATGCATTGCACCTTGTTAATCTTATTCCTCGCCCTTAGTCTGAAGATTGAAGTACCAACTATACCGCTCCAGGGCATTGCACATGTTTTAATTGTTTTTAAAATGTTGTTGTTGTTGTTGTATGCTTTTTCTTGATGTATTTATTGCTGTGTTTGGATTTGTTTTTACTGTTGTATTTTAATATTGTTTGGGCATGGTCCCTTTGTAAGCCGCCCCAAGTCCCCTTGGGGAAAAGGGGCAGGATATAAGAATAAAGTATCATCATCATCATCATCATCATCATCATCATCATCATCATCATCATCATCATCATCATCATCATGTTCATTTATACTCAGCCTTTTCTCTCCATTAGGAAACTCAAAGTGGCTTATATTAAAAGCATTTCAATACAATTTAAAATCTCCAAATATATACACATTAAAACAGAATTAAATCAGTTGTATTGAAGGATCTGGCATGCATCTATACTGTAGAATTAATGCAGTTGGGCAATACTTAAACTGCCAATGGCTCAATGTTATGGAATCATGAGAGCTTGACAAGGTCATTAGCCTTCTCTGTCATAGAGTGCCGGTGCCTCACCAAAATACAAATCCCAAGATTCCCTAGCATTGAGTCATGCCAGTTAATGTGCTGTCAAACGTCATTAATTCTACAGTGTAGATATAACACAGAAATTTCCAGAGAGAACATGTCTTCCAGTTCAATTCTATGGTCAGCTTCCAATGAAAATCAATCATATAGTCAGCTAGAAATTCTTAGATTTCTTTAAGAAAAAAATCATTTAAACTGATGTGTTTTTACTTTCATGGGGGTCTTGTGTCCCTAACCACAACAAATGTAGAGGGCTGATTGTATTCATTTTAATGCACCATTACCAACCCAACAAAGTACAGACAGAGATTTAATCCAAATGCATTTTGCATTTCAAGGACATCTCTAATTGTTCTAGCACTTGGTTTTTGCATAGTGGTGGCAATGGCATCCATGATTGGCTGTGCTAACTCTGAAACTCTGAAAGATTTCCCAATGCAAAAACCACATATATACCTTTAAGGGATCTGGAAACATTGAGGCCAGTTTCTCTGCATACTCCTGGATTCCTGGGTGCATAAAGAGGTTACTTGTGTGCCATAAGCGGCCAAGCTGTTTCTGAGCAGCTGCTGTTACCTTCCTGGGTGTGTTAGAAAAGGTAAGAATTGATCTTAAATGCCAATATCCCAATCACTGTTAGTGAAATCAATATACAAGTACACATGGGAACACAGCCAAAACAAAGTTACTGAGATAAAAGAAGGAAGAGTAAGACTGTTCAAGGGAATCCATGAACCGTCAGAGGTACAAGCAAATCTAAAAACAGAAACAGACACAAGCTGCATCCTACAAGGAATAAAAAGTGCATTAAATGGACACTAGGAGCCATAGAATGAGAGGTGAGGACAGCAAAATAGAAAAAAATATATATGGAATTACACTGGAAGATGATTAGGTGAACCATGCCATTAACGTGGAGTCTTATGGTAGCAGATCTTGTAACAGTGTTGTCCCATACAGCTGGGCAGAGGACAGCATCATATTAGTGATTTATGCAAGCAATAAGAAATGCCATGCATGTGGATTTTTTTTCAACACATAACAGTTGTATCTAGTGACATACAGAGTTACACAAACAGGACCATTAATATGTGGAAGTGTATTAACACAGATTAGCCTTTTCTGCACATTTCAATTTCGTAATGGGTTGTCAGCCATGTACATTGACTACTGATCTACAGATCTTGCATCAAATTGGCATGGAGTACAACGTAACTCTGCTAGTGCATATTTACACTATACTGAAGCAATGTACCGTCTTTCCCAACATTTGTATCAGAGTCCATTTCCAGAGCTGGTCCCAGGGTTTTTGCCTTTGCTTAGCATCTTGTTTTTGCTTGTTAAGAATCTTCTTGAGAAGTTCTCTATCAGTGAAGATGTATGTAATACTTGGAGTTTAATTTGAGTGTATGCCTTTAATAGTTGGCTTTCAAGTTGCCAGATCCTAAGCGACACAACACACTATAACTTAGCTCATTAGTGGCTTCTGTTAATGAGGTATTGTGTTGAATCCACTCTGGCTTTTAGTTCAAACCTCAAAGCAATGGTTCTCAATCTTCCTAATGCTGCGACCCCTTAATACAGTTCCTCATGTTGTGGTGACCCCCAACCATAAAATTATTTTTGTTGCTACTTCATAACTGTAATTTTGCTCTTGTTATGAATCGTAATGTAAATATCTGATATACAGGATGTATTTTCATTCATCGGACAAAATTTGGCACAAATACCCGATATGCCCAAATTTGAATACTGGTGGGATTGGGGTGGGATTAATTTTGTCATTTGAGAGTTCTAGTTGCTGGGATTTATAGTTCACTTACAACCAAAGAGCATTCTGGACACCAACAATGGAATTGAACCAAACTTGGCACACAGAACTCCAACAGAAAATACTGGAAGAGTTTGGTGGACGTTGACCTTGAGTTTAGGAGTTGTAGTTCACTTACATCCAGAGAGCACTGTGGACTCAAACAATGATGGATCTGGGCCAAACTTGGCACTAATACTCAATATGCCCAAATGTGAACACTGGTGGAGTTTGGGGAAAATAGACCTTGACATTTGGGAGTTGCTGGGATTTATAGTTCACCTACAATCAAAGAACCCTTGAACACCACCAATGATAGAATTGGGCCAAACTTCCTGCATAGAACCCCCATTACCAACAGAAAATACTGGAGGGGTTTGGGAGGAATTGACAGTGATTTAGGGGAGATGTCGTTCACCTACCTCCGGAGAGCATGGTGAATTAATGTGTGTTTTCTTATGGTCTTTGGCATCCCCTCTGACACCCCAGGGGTCCCGACCCCCAGGTTGAGAAACACTGCCTTAAAAGAAGCAAGGTCTAGAACTTTTTTCAGAGACAGAGCTCAGCACCTTGGACAGCTTCTTTACAGTCCAGATTCAGACTTGAAGTTTATTCACTACCCCACTCACAGGGAAATCACTAGCTGCTACTGTCTGAACAAGATGTAAAAACTAGAAGGGGGGGGGTATTTCTATCTGCCCACTGTGACAAGAAAGTAAACTACCCATTGATTTTCAGTGGCTAAAACACACACATTAGCCAGCGGAATGATTCCTATACTTACGGGTGGCAATGGCCAACACTGACGGTCACAATTCCAGAGAAGAGATCGAGGTACCTGCGTCCATCACAGTCAAATAGCCACTGCATGTGACCCTGATGGAGAAGCAGTGGCTTCTTGTAAGAAGTATATAAGGAGGGAGAAACATTCTCTTTCCGGATCTTCACCATATGCTCATAAGGATAAGACTGTAAGAACGAAATTTTGGAAAGTATGAGAGGTATTTGTGGATTTATGTCCATTCTCAAGATGTGACAGACCCACAGTAGTAAAAACTGTATCACGCTGTATCAGAAATCATTAGCTAGAATGGTGCAAATATTTGTCTTCTCAAGGTGAAACAAGAAGTATCCCAGTTTGACTCCAGAATATCAAACTGCCCTGTAACACTGAGTTATCAATGATAGCTCCATTACAACAGATAATGGGAATTTTGGATGATCATATTTTGAACTACAGTTCCCACGATCCCCAACCTTTGGTGTTGCTGACAGAGGCTGCTGAGTGTTGGGATCCACAATGTCTGGCATACCAAAGGTTCTTTATCTATATATGACAGAAATTGGTTCAACATTAATTTAATTGCACTTACTCCTCACTGACATTAATAAGTCAAGATGAATAATTGAAAATGTTCCAAAAGGATTTCAACCAATTTACAGCACAATTCTACACATGTTGCTCCCAGAGGCAAGTCCATACATAGGCTTTAATAACATGTTGTGTTACATTATAATACATGTTAAGCAACCTCACGTTCTTGCTTGCTCACTTTATTTATTTATTTATTAACTTTTTGGACTTCAACTCCCACAATTTCTTGTTGTCTCACCTTTCTCCCAATATAACAACTCAAGGCAGCTAACAGCAGATGTGACACAATACGTTTAAAAACTGAGCAAATGCATTAAAATATGAATGGAAAAATTAGGAAACAATTAAATCTTTTGTGTCATGGTGCACAAAAAATAAAACACAATTGAAACTACATTTAAAAATCACACAATCCCCCCCCCCCCATTCCACTTACAGAGCATACATTTGTATTAGAACTACAAGTTAAGACACTTGTAACCCCAGGATCATATCTGCATTTTCACTTATTTGCATTTGGGGGAAAAATGGATTCTCTCTAGGATTGTGCTAAGTCCTCCAGGTGATTCTGTGTATGCTTCTCCTGGCAAACCCAGCAATTTTCAAGAGAGGATAGCTTCCTAGGAATCTCTGGGTCCACTAACTCAATTGTATGGTATGCTGGGATCAGAAGTCATGAAATTTAGTGGCATTTGGTCATATTCATGATTTCACTTAATCACAGTCCGGTCAGGAACATATCTTTTGTGCACACAGGGTAGTGTGTGTGTGTTTTCCTTACTGTACTGTGCTGAGATGTTTACTCATGTTTACCCCATGTTTACTTCATCTGGGGGTTTAAATAGCTGCAAAAGCTTAATTGGTGCTGGTGCAATGTGTGTGCATGTTTCAGCCATTATGTAGGCCAAAGCAAGTAAATACACAGGAAAATAAACAGCTATGTCAAGGAGGGTATTTATACACTCTCCGTGTTTGTACAATTATGTGAATTTATTTTCATTTATTTTTTGAATTTATACCCCACCCTCCTGCTGAGATGGGCTCTGAGGAAGGCAGACAGGACTCACAAAAACAGACGGTTAAAAAGTGGTGCTCTCTTCTGTACTGGTTGGTGGTTCGAATCCAGGGAGGGCAGGTGAGCTCCCCTGTCAGCTCCAGCTCCCCGTGTGGGGACATGTAGGAAGCCTCCCACAAGGATGGAAACACACCAAACATCTGGGCGTCTCCTGGGCAATATCCTTGCAGACAGCCAATTCTCTCACACCAGAAGCAATTTGCAGTTTCTCAAGTTGCTTCTGGCATGATGAAAAAGTATTTAATGTAACATGTAGAACATTCTTGTTTCTCAAATCTGTTTAGAACTATGTCTTGACTCTGGACCTAATCCACACTTCGGGAACCATGAGCCCTCAAATTTGGAATCCCCTCTAAACTTTTTTGCAATGTTTGGCAACAAAATGCCTACAGTATGTTTTATAATATCTCTTCCTTAAATACAAACTAAGAAACAAACATCAACATGAGCTTCCTAGTAAATATTTGAAATTCCAATATGACTTGATCTGATCCACATCTATACCAAAATTATGCAATTGTATTGCAAGAAATAAATGGAATTTGCTAGAACTCCCAATTTGAGACACCTTTTACTCAATTTTGGGGGCAGTGTAAAATATGAGGATTGTGATGCAAAATAGCAAAAGGTTTAGTGGGTTCCCAAATTCTGGAATTTACAGTTAACAAGTTATTAGTCCATTCTGTTTTTCTGTTGTGCATAAAATCTTGCTGTGGACTAGTTACACAATAAAATATTACAAAAAAATATCCACACAGAACAGGGCTAGCAACTCATACTCTTACCTCATATTTGTCAGGTAAAAAGTCACAAGCAGGCATTTTTGACTGTAGGTGGAAAGACATGTTCTTTTCTTGTTGCTCACATGGTTCTAATTTTGAAAAATACAAATGAGTGAAATTATGAAAACATATTAGTGGTTCAAACAAGATGGGTGCCTCATCTTATATGGTGGAATATTAACTTCCCCTATCATGGACCATCATTAACTATTTGGAATTACATTTCATTTCATGCTATTTTCATATGTTATGTTCAATACATAGAAATGTTTTAAATTAAAATTCATTGTCAACACAACTTCTTAGTGTTATCCTTTCATTAGCAGTGACTCCTTGGCTATTGAGAAACGAACTAAAATGAATTGATGCTGAGGATAATATCCTATCAATGGAGCTGAAGAAAAATGAAAGTGGCTGTTCTATTTAGTTTTTGCACAAGCATTAACACAGAGCACCGTGCAGGGAAATTCACCTTGTTCCTTCACATTGAGCAGCAAAATGCCTTGGGCTGATCTTGTTGCATCTAGGTTGACACAATGCAGACCAAAGTACATCTGACTACCTCAGGCCAAAAGTATTAACTGGGTCAGTTGCCCATCTCCACTTTACTATGGTTGTGATATAAATATTTGTTTGTTTGTTTGATCTTTATGTACCTTGTTCCCTTTTACTGGAACTAATGCTTCAAAAAATGAGTCAATCTTCCCAGCATGAGATATTGGCAACAATACTTTTCTGGACTACAATCTCCAGAGTCCCACTGTATCTAAAATTATTAGTGAGAACGGTTAATATTTGCTTCTTCCTTATGGTTGAGCAGAACCCATACTGGCAGAATGAACCTGACAGTGGATTACTGTGATACTAATATTCCACTCAGAAATAATAATTCGGCTCTGTCAGATAACAGTCCATTGACTCCACTTTCCATATGAAATATAATTTCTAAATTAGTTAACAATGAAGTACAGGCAAGCCCTGAACTACAAACATCCAAATTACAAATGATTCATAGTTCAGGACAAGAGCGAGACAACAAGAAGTGAGAAAAATCTACCCCTTGAAAGGGAAATGAACTCCTGGAAAAGCTTTCATGGGAACAAGGTATCTCCACTGAAGCTTTATCACCAATCCTTGTTTCCATGACAAGTCAAATTTTTCAAAATCCAATTATTACAGGGACAGAAAATGAGGTGAAATCTTCTGAACAGGAGCAACAAAGCAAACACTACAGGAGTGTTAACCCTTCCCTATGCTTTCCTATATATTTATATGTGTGTGCGTGTGTGTATGTGTGTGTATATATATCATACACACATATATAGAAGTCTTTAAAATATTTTTCCATTTATAGTCCTCTATTCTTTTTATCCTTAAAGAACCCTATGAAAAAGCTAGTGAATACGTCAGTAAATATCACATTTAAGCATAGCCTTGAATCAAAGTGCCAAGTCTAACATTTGCAGCACATTGGCACAAGAAACGATTTTTACCCAATACACCTGAATCAAAGTCCACATTCAAGGTCCATTCACAACTGGTATGAAAAACTGTCCTTCCAATAGGTATTGCTGTTTTGTAAACGTGCAAAAACCAGATCAGCACTGCTGCATCAAACAGTGACAATGAAGATTGCGATGACAACACCATGAAGTAGCTTCTAATCTAAAGGTTGGTGGAGAAACCAAATGTCTACCAACCCCATTATTTGGTTTCACATGAGGCACAAATATTTGGGTCAAGAAAACATGTATAATTCACCTTGGTTCCCAATGGGAGGGATACAACCTCAGGGCTATAATATTCCACAGTTATACATAGTAATGCCTATTTCTATATAACTTTAACTGCCATGGCTGTATCCAATGGAATTTTAGGATGTGTAGGGAGGGTATTTATAATTCTAAGCTGAAAGCTTCACCAATTTCAAAGGACAAGTGCCTATGTCCAAGTCACCTGTCAACTGATGGCAACCCCATGAATTTCATATGAATTTCCTGGGTAAGAAATATTCAGAGGTGATTTTGCGAGTTGTTTCCTCTGAAGTCTACCCTACAGCACCTGCTCTTCATTGCTGGTCTGCCATCTGAGGTCAAAACAGAGTTGATCATGTGTAGCTTTCAAGAGCAGATGGGATCTGGTGCATTTAAGGTATTTATAATCATTGCACTATAACTGTGTCGTGTTTTATGTAATGGAATACATTTGTTAGAGCTTTTATTGCTTTTCACTCTGTATTTTTTAATATTTCTATGATTAATTTTATTTTAATGTTTATATCCTGAGTTTTAATTCACACAATGTTATAGTTTTTAATATTTGTTTTCTTTGAGTCTACTCAAAGGGAAGACTTTGCTGCTGGTGGTGATGATGATGGTGATGATGATGGTAAAGGTAAAGGTTTCCCCTGACGTTAAGTCCAGTCATGTCTGACTCTGGGGGTTGGTGCTCATCTCCATTTCTAAGCCAAAGAGCCGGCGTTGTCCATAGACACCTCCAAGGTCATGTGGCCGGCATGACTGCATGGAGCGCCATTACCTTCCCGCCAGAGCGGTACCTATTGATCTACTCACATTGGCATGTTTTTGAACTGCTAGGTTGGCAGAAGCTGGAGCTAACAGCAGCCGCTCCCGCTACTCCCGGGGTTTGAACCTGGGACCTTTCGGTCTGTTGATGATGATGAAGAAGAAGATAAAAACAAGCCCCCAATAATCAAGGATCTCAGAGGTTAGTAATTCTGCCTGGTATTATGTGTCTCCACACCATTTCCGACTTTTGGTAACTCTATGATAGTGCGCTGGTAACCTCAAAGTTGGACTTCTGCAATGTGCTTTACGTTGGGCTACCTTTTACTAAGTTTGGAAACTCCAAAAAGTTCAAAACATTGCAACCAGACTACTTACAGAACATCCAGGAGTAAGCACATTACAGCCATACTAAAGTCATTCTACTGGCTGCCAATTTGTTTCTGGGCAAAGCACAAAGTGTTGGTTTTGACCTTAAAGCCCTACGTGGTTTGGGCTCAGGTTACCTACAGGATCACCTTCTCCCATACAATCCACCCCAAACACTGTTGTCCTCTCCATTCTGCCAGAACCCGACTGGCAACTGTCATCCAGAAGACCTTTTCATCGGCCTCCCCAAAACTCTAGAACAACATGACAGAAGAGATTAAACAGCTAAACAAGCTGTCGGAATTTTAAACATATCTGAAGACCTATTTCTTCCAGTAGATTTACTCAGTCAGTTTTAACTTATAAATGTTAACCTGCATTGGTGCATTTGATATCACATTTTATCTGCATGTATTTGTTATATGCATTTTAATAGTGCTTTGCTTTACCTCACTCTTTTAATTACACTGTACCTTACCTCAAGCCACAAGGAGAGGCGAATAATGAATAAAATTATGATGGTGGTGGTGATGATGATAATGTTAGCAGCATGCAGTGGTTTGGATCATGCATTACAACACGGCCCCCCCGCTTCCATAGGCCACTTCATGTGGGGCTGGTCTAGAGTGGCAATACTCCAGACTGGTCACAGAGATGGCTACACCACTGGCTCTATCCCTTTTTTTTTCAGGTCAAGAGTGACTTGAGAAACTGCAAGTTGCTTCTGGTATGAGAGAATTGGCCGTCTGCAATGACATTGTCCAGGGGACGCCTGAATGTTTTGGTATTTTTACCATTCTTGTGGGAGACTTCTTTCATGTCCCCACATGGAGCTGGAGCTGATAGAAGAAACTCATCCGCACTCTCCCCGGGTTGGATTCAAACCGGCAACATTCAGGTCAGCAACTCAACCTTCGAGTCAGCAGTCATGCTGGCACAAGGGTTTAAGCCAGTGCCAAACAGTCCTTACCATGGGTTTCTGTGAGTTTTCCGGGCTGTATGACATGTTCCAGAAGCATCCTCTCCTGACATTTCACCCACATCTATGGCAAACATCCTCAGAGGTTGTGAGGTCTGTTGGAAACGAGGCAAGTGGGGTTTGTATATCTGTGGAAGGTCTAGATTGGGAGAAAAAAAACTCTTGTCTGCTTGAGAAAAGTGTGAATGCTACCATTAAACACCTTGATTGGCATTTTGATGGCCTTGCAGATTCAAGGCCTGGCTGCTTCCTGCTTGGGGGAATCCTTTGTTGGGAGGTGTTAGCTGGCCCTGATTGATTCGTATCTCAAATTCCCCTGTTTTCAGAGTGTTGTATTTTATTTACTGTCCTGATCTTAGAGTTTTTAAAATACTGGTAGCCAGATTTTGTTCATTTTCACGGTTTCCTCCTTTCTCTTGAAATTGTCCACACACGCTTGTGGATTTCAATGGCTTCTCTGTGTCATCTGACATGGTGGTTGTTAGAGTGGTCCAGCATTTCTCTGCTCTCCAATAATATGCTGTGTCCAAGTTGGTTCATCAAGTGCTCTGCTATGGCTGACATCTCTGGTTAAATTAGTTTGCATTCCACTCATATATAAACTCCACTTGCCCAGTTTCCAACAGACCTCACAACCTCTGAGGATGCCTGCCATAGATGTGGGCAAAACGTCGGGAGAAAATGCTTCTGGAACATGACCATACAGCCTGGAAGATTCACAGCAACCCAGTGATTCTGGCCACGAAAGCCTTTGCACTTTTTACCTTTGTCAACCTGATATAGACAGAGGGTCTACTCCCATCCCAATTTGCACTTCCATGAATTTGCAGCACTTTATCAGTCACCTCGTGTTTACAATATTTATATGGTGCACCTTACCCAGTCTACTTTTACAACCTCTCCGTTTTAATCCATGTTTTTATTCGTTTTTGTCATTTATTTTTATTGGGTAATGTTTAAATTTTTATAACTGCGCATGTCTCTTGTCTATTGTTGTGTGTTATATTGCTATTATTTTTATTCGGGCTTGGCCCCAAGTAAGCCACCCTGCGTCCTCTTTGGGGATATGGAGATGGGGTATAAAAATAAAATTATTATTATTATTGTATTATGACACAGCAAAAAAGATAGATATGTGGATTTCATATCACAAAATCACAAGTTGAACAATTCCCAAGTGTCTAGGACTGTGTGATGTATTTTCGGATGATGCGCGCAGATCCCAGTAGGGTGGCCTTTTGCAGTTGGCAGATAGTAATTTTGTCAATGTCTATTGTTTCCAAATGCCGGCTGAGATCTTTTGGCACGGCACCCAGTGTGCCCATCACCACCGGGACCACCTGCACTGGTTTCTGCCAGAGTCTTTGAAGTTCAATCTTGAGGTCCTGATAGCGGCTGAGTTTTTCCTATTGTTTTTCGTCAATGCGACTGTCACCTGGGATGGCAACATCAATGATCCAAACCCATTTCTTTTCCACAACTGTGATGTCTGGTGTGTTGTGTTCCAGAACTTTGTCAGTCTGGATTCGGAAGTCCCACAGTATCTTTGCATGCTCATTTTCCAATACTTTTGCAGGTTCTTCCCAATGTTTCTTTTCTTGCAATTAACTGTCTTAAGCACATGCTGCAGCCTAAAAAGGCCTTGAGCATCATGTGGATGCCTAGGAACAACTTCTCCTTCTTTTCAAGTTTGTGGTCCATGCACAAAAGTCCTAGGAGAACAGGGGTTGAATCCTTGCTTGGATCAATGCCTAGGGTAGGCATGGGCAAACTTGGGCCCTCCAGGAGTTTTGGACTTCAACTCCCACAATTCCTAACAGCCTACCGGCTGTTAGGAATTGTGGGAGTTGAAGTCCAAAACTCCTGGAGGGCCCAAGTTTGCCCATGCCAGTTATTGCGCCTCAGATCGCTCCTCGTCCTCCTCCAACCCTACTTACCTCTCCTGGGGAGCCCGACTTTCCTCCTGGGATGGAAGGGGGTCCTGGGGCGGAGGAAGGGGGCGAGAACGAGGATCCCCCCGCCATGGCGCATCTTAGGAAGCATCCTCTGAACCGGAGCAGAAGGAGCAGGAGCAGGAGCAGGCGCCGCCGGGACAAAGACGGGGGGTTTTAAGGTCCCCGCCGGCCGCCAATGGCCACCCCCTTGGAGCGACGCCTCCTCCTCCGAGGGGCGTCTGGAGAAGGGGGCCGCTGCGGTTCGCTGGCCCTGATATCGCCGCCCCCTTCCCTCCCCACCTCCGCCCCACTTTGGACCCCAACCAACGCCGCCCGCGGTTGAAGGACGACCTTGTCGCCCAAAGAAGACTGGGCTCCTGATTTCCCCGCAAGGGACAGAGCGCTTGGATGGGAGAAGCCTTTGTTTCCCACGCCAGCACAACCAAGTATCCCTTTGTCCCACGCCATTCTGGGTTTCAAATTCACCCCAACACCCAATTTCAGACTATTGGCACATGGAGTGTGTTGGAGTCTTCTTCTCTGGAGGTGTTATTTATTATTTATTTATTTACAGCATTTATATTCCGCCCTTCTCACCCCGAAGGGAACTCAGGGCGGATCACATTACACATATAGGCAAACATTCAATGCCTTTTAACATAGAACAAAGACAAGACAAACATAGGCTCCGAGCGGGCCTCGAACTCATGACCTCCTGGTCAGAGTGATTCATTGCAACTGGTTGCAGCTGGCTTGCTCTCCCGCCTGCACCACAGCCTCTGGGTGGCCAGGTTCTCTGGGTGGCCATCTGCTGGGAAGGCACAGATACAGAATGGGGGATGCCTGGCTACGTGTGAAAAAGATCTTGGGAGTCCTCTTATGGAACAAGTTAAACATGAGGCAACAATGTCATGCGGCAGCTTAAAAAGCGAATGCAATTTTGGCCTGCATAAATAGGAGTCTAGTGTCTAGATCAGGCATGGGCAAACTATAAGGGCCAAGGACCGGATGCGGCTCCCAGAGCACTTACCTCAGGCCCTCCTCATTTTCCCTGTTCTCTTGGCAGAAAAAGGAGCCCCAGTGGCAAAGTGTGTTAAAGCGCTGAGCTGCTGAACTTGCAGACTGAAAGGTCCCAGGTTCAAATCCCAGGAGCGGAGTGAGCACCCGCTATTAGCTCCAGCTTCTGCCAACCTAGCAGTTTGAAAACATGCCAATGTGAGTAGATCAATAGGTACTGCTCAGGCGGGAAGGTAACAGCGCTCCATGCAGTCATGCTGGCCACATGACCTTGGAGGTGTCTATGGTCAACGCTGGCTCTTCAGCTTAGCAATGGAAATGAGCACCAACCCCCAGAGTTGGTCACAATTGGACTTAACGTCAGGGGAAACCTTTACCTTTACTTTTAGTGTCTAGATCAGGCATGGGCAATCTATAAGGCCCAGGGGCCAGATGCAGCCCCCAAAGCACTTACCTCAGGCCAGGCCTGTAGCCGGGGGGGGGGGGGGGTGTTAGGAGTTCAACCCCCTCCCCCCCGAAATTTTTCAAGTTAAATTAAAAAAAACCTGGTTTACTCATGAATTCTAAGTTGTTAACCAAATCCCCATGCTAAGTCTATGAAACGCAAAAAAATTAAGAGTCCCTCCAGTCACTATCTCAAGCAGATATTGACAGGCCTGTAGCTGGGGTTAGGGAGGGGGGTTATGGGTTCAATCCCCCCCCCCCCAAAATAAAAATAAAAAAACCAATTTTTTTTCTGGCTACGGCCCTGCCTCAGGCCCTCCTCATTTTCCCTGTTCTGTTGGCAGAAAGCTGTGGTGGCACGCCACATCCTTATGCAGAAACAATGGGGGAGGAAGGCGCTCTGGAGGGTGTGAGCAGCTCTGACCTTATGCTGGGAGGACGGCTTGTGAAAGGCACTCAGCGGTTGAGAACCCTCCAAAGTGCTCTCAGATGTCTCCTGTCTTGCCCTCCTCCCGGCACAGAGCACAGCCCAAAGATCGAGGGAGTATTGGGGAGGAAGACTGGAGCAGTCGACACATGTCTTCTTTTTCTCCTGGCATAAGGATGGGGGGAGCAGCCCCGCCCTTATGCCAGGAGGACAACCTGAGAATGACCCACCCGCTCCTGGACTTGCTCTCTCCCAGGCCCTCCCCCTCCCAGGACCATCTCACCCAGTGTATACCTGGCTACCCTCTTTCTCGGCCCAGCCCTCCTAGCTGGGCCCATAATGTGACCCCAAGACAAAAAAGTTTGCCCATACCTGGTCTAGATCCACGGAAGTCATACTCCCCCTCTATTCTGCCTTGGTCAGGCCACACCTGGAATACTGTGTCCAATTTTGGGCACCGCAGTTGAAGGGAGATGTTGACAAGCTGGAATGTGTCCAGAGGAGGGCAACTAAAATGATCAAGGGTCTGGAGAACAAGCCCTATGAGGAGCGTCTTAAAGAACTAGGCATGTTTAGCCTGCAGAAGAGAAGGCTAAGAGGAGACATGATAGCCATGTACAAATATGTGAGGGGAAGTCGTAGGGAGGAGGGAGCAAGCTTGTTTTCTGCTGCCCTGCAGACTAGGACACGGAACAATGGCTTCAAACTACAGGAAAGGAGATTCCACCTGAACATCAGGAAGAACTTCCTCACTGTGAGAGCTGTTCAGAAGTGGAACTCTCTGCCCCGTAGTGTAGTAGATGCTCCTTCTTTGGAGGCTTTTAAGCAGAGACTGGATGGCCATTTGTCAGGGGTGCTTTGAATGTGATTTTCCTGCTCCTTGACAGGGGATTGGACTGGATGGCCCATGAGGTCTCTTCCGACTCTATGATTCTATGAATGCTTTGTGTCTCCCTGCATGGCAGAATGGAGATTGAACTGGAAAGCCCTTGGGTGCCTCTTCCAACTCAATGATTCCTAACACTGTGTAGCAAATTTTGGAAAAAAATCTGTTCCTGGTTTGAAAGTATTATTTTCTGTTTAATTGTGCAGTACTTACCTTGGAAGTAGTTGTTATACTCCAGAAACCTTTTTTGTGGCTGCCACAAACTATGTTGAATTGGCTGAGACTAGACGAGGTATTTATTGACAAACTATAACAAAATGTGCTGCAGGATGTCCCGCAAAAACAAAGTTTTGAAGTTTAATACATCTTATCCATGTTTTTATGATGGAACCAATTAGGAAATTGCATTAATAACCCAAGAACAAAAATCACGTTACATGGGATATCTTAGTGTGCATCTCCTCTGTAGAATTGATGCAATGTGACCCTACTTTGACTGCCAAGGCTCAATGCTATGAAAGTCTAGGAGGTGTAGTTTTCCTTGTGTGCAATTTCCTCGGGACCCACTTAACACAGACCTCCTTCAACTTCCCCAAGACCCAGTTGGGGTGACATTTCTTTAACAATTACGCAGCTATCAACCTTAACCTTTAAAAACTACGCTGTGGCGTAGGCTGGTGAGCAGCCTGCTGCAATAGATCACTCTGGTGTCACTTGTATGTCATTGAATGTTTGCCATATATGTACCCTTTTTTTGGTATCAGGAGCGACTTGAGAAACTGCAAGTCGTTACTGGTGTGAGAGAATTGGCCGTCTGCAAGGACGTTGCCCAGGGGACGCCTGGATGTTTTGATTTTTGACCATCCTTGTGGGAGGCTTCTCTCATGTCCCCGCATGGGGAGCTGGAGCTGACAGAGGGAGCTCATCTGCACTCTCATTGGATTCAAATCGGCAATCTTCAGGTCAGCAACCCAAACTTCAGGTCAGCAGTCCTGCCAGCACAAGGGTTTAACCCACTGCACCCCAGGGGCTCTAAGTGCCCTGTAATCCGCTCTGAGTCCCCTCGGGGAGATAGAGTGGAATATAAATAAAGTATACTATTATTTGTAATAATATGTCTATTTAACATTGCTTAATCTGAAATTAAAAGTCCATAGTTGTCTTTTGCTCAAGAAATATTTTATTTCTTTTTGTTGGATAACACAATATAAAGCTTTCTCGTCCCAACCACTAACAAAAAGGAAAACAACCAGGAAAAAGATGGACAGGGCTGTGACAGAAAAGTACATACACAATAACAATATTGATCAAGACAGTGAAACCAGTGGCAGACATTATTTAAAGCAACAATAAGTTATTCAACGCAAAATTTCCCCCACTGTCTTCCAACAAAACAATTCGTCCTCCAGACACATTTAACGAACAATAAAAGATTCCTGAGCTTTTAATTTTATCCCAGTGTTCTCAAATCAATATATTAAATGCAACTGATTTTCAACCAAGGTCCAATAGCTTCACCCATAAAACTGGGGATCCAAATCATTCACAAAAAGAAAATGAATCTCTGTGAACTGGAATATTTCTTGATCTGTTAAACAAAAAACAGACAGTACATTTGTTTCTAAAAGAAAAAAATGTATCAGTCACATAAGCAAATGAAAAATGGACTATCCTACTAGTAATGCATGAACCTAACCAAACAGCTTGAATTCTGCCTCTTTCTTCAAGTGAAATACATGGCATATGTGTGGTTTTCAAACTAAAGGTTCAAGGGGATCCATCTACCATGTTTTCCTCTAGAATGGAGATACAGTAGAGTCTCACTTATCCAACACTCGCTTATCCAACATTCTGGATTATCCAACGCATGTTTGTAGTTGAAATTTTCAATAAATAGGCCAAATGTAGAATGTTACTACAGTAGAGTCTCACTTATCCAAAACTCGCTTATCCAAGGTTCTGGATTATCCAAGGCATTTTTGTAGTCAACGTTTTCAATATATCATGATATTTTGGTGCTAAATTCATAAATACAGTAATTACTACATATTGAACTACTTTTCTGTCAAATTTGTTGTATAACATGATGTTTTGGTGCTTAATTTGTAAAATCATAACCTAATTTGATGTTTAATAGTCTTTTCCTTAATCCCTCCTTATTATCCAAGATATTTGGTTATCCAAGGTTCTGCCAGCCCATTTATGTTGGATAAGTGAGACTCTACTGTACTTAATTCAGCAAACTTCCAAACCGAGCCCATGTTTACTCTCCAGTGGCCAATTACCCAAAAAACCCAACCAGCCAACCACAAAAATGCTAAACATTGGCAAAGAAAAGCACATACTGTGACCACCAAACCTCTTTCATGACCTGAGGGAGCAGTGAATGCCTATTCTAAATATATATTAAATGCACCTGATTCAAAAAGTTTCAGTTGATTAGTACATTTGGGGTTCAAAAATACTTTACTAAGAAATACTTTACTGACAAAAGATCATCTGGTGAGAAATCATCTATAGAGGACTGTATGAATCACACGACCTGTAGGAAAATATAAATCTGTAGTCTTCTTCCATATTTGCGGCTCACTAGAAGAAAGTGAGCAAGAGAAAGTTTCAAAACAGGGCTGACCCGAGACACTTTGCTGCCTGATCTGGGGCAGAAAGTGGCACCCAAAGGAACCAAAGGACACCAAATCCATAGCTATTGTTCTGGAACGGGAGGCACAAGATTCCACAAAATAACAGCAATGATAGGCAGCTGTTTGTTGCCCTTTCAATGCACCCAAACTGGTGGCCTGAGATGGCCATCTCACTCCACCTCGTTCAGTTCTGCCACAAAGTATGCAGTGAGATTTCAGATGTACATTGTCGCCCATTTCTTAGCAATACTGAACATCAAATATTATGTGTAGACTTTTGATAACCCTACAAAAACAAATATCACCTTTTGCAATAGTGAAGAGTACAGAATGTTTTCCAAAAATAGAAAGAATCTGTAACAAAGTACCAATACTGCGAACCTTGTTAGAAATGTCTTAACATTGTAACTCATGGCTTGCCATTTCTTATTCAGAAACAAACGGTTAGATTAAAAGAGCAATTAAATACCCAGTGATGAGAAATGCAATTTCTGTGGCACAGAAGCATATTCAAGAACCTAGGAGTGAGGTTTTCCTCCCATTGTGTCATCATTTATGTAAATCTAGATGAGATGCAATGACAGAGTAAATACAACCTGATTTTCGCACATTTTGAGCAGATGTAATTTATCAACTTCCTAGTTTTGTCATCCACAAATACATACAAAAACAAAGGCATCACCAGTACTGCAGGTAACTTGCCTTTAGGTTGATGGATCATGTATTGTTTAGACCTGGAATAATGTCTGGCCAATAATTATTTTCATTTTATTTTCTCCTATGGAAAGAACTCTTAGAGGTCTTGCCTGTATCTTCGGTATTTTCACACGACACCAAAAAACTAATTTGTGCTTCCAAGTTTATAAAAAAAGGGGAATTATTAATGCATGTCAAAATACAGAGAAAGAGAAAGCACACATACATTATGGCACAGGCCTCCTAAAACTTGTCACCAAGGTACATATAGTAGCCTATTAGTAGCTTGGCAACCCCATCCATTTTTGGCAGCCCTAGAGTGGCATTTAAAATACAGTAGAGTCTCACTTATCCAACCTTTGCTTATCCACTGTTCTGTTTTATCCGATGCAGTAAGTGTTTTTGTAGTCAATGTTTTCAATACATTGCGATGTTTTGGTACTAAATTCGTAAATACGGTAATTACTACATAATGTTACCGAGTACTGAACTGCTTTTTCTGTCAATTTGTTGTAAAACATGTTTTGATGCTTAATTTGTAAAATCATAACATAATTTGATTAAGGCTTTCCTTAATCCTTCCTTATTGTCCAATATTTTCGCTTATCCAACATTCTGCCGGCCCGTTTATGTTGGATAAGTGAGACTCCACTGTAGCAGATTCATAAAGCCCCCATTGGCTATTAACTTGGAAGGAGGACCACTCAGGCAACCAGAACCTTTTCCATGATGAGAGGCAAAATACCAAACATATGGCTTTGGCACCTAAGTCAGAAAATCCTAAAAACACTTTTACACATATTTGGTAGTAAAACAGAGCAAGAATCGGGCAAGGAATTAACGTTTTTCTCTGGCTAGAACTAGTTAAGTACCTCATTGTGTCTGGTGAAAGGGCCAGCACTACCTGCATCCATCGTGAACAGACTGTGTTATCACAAAGTTGTATAGATCTGATTTAGATTCATGTAAGTAATTCAGTTCACATTATAGGCAGATGTTAATCACACATGTTAAAGTACTCTTTGAGGACTATGTTTAGCAGCCTTAAAAAGAACAGAGGAAGGGAAAATGGCCCCTTTTCTAGGGTACATATCATAGGGGTGTAAATGCAAAAATTAGGAGGAGTCTTTTCTTTCTATCTATCAATATTTTTGCTAAACTCTCTTCACTAAGTTGGCCAACTTCAGATGTAAAAGATTGGTTGATTGAACCAAGTTAGAATAGCTGGAGTCCTGGCAAAGTGTTATTGGGCTGTAGAGAAAGCCCAAAGGCCATTCTGGATAGAAGCAGATTTTGGAAATCTTTTTCAACTACTTCTTTTAGTAGCCATGCTTGTAATAGGATGTCCTGGAAGCTGTGAACCAAAATCTAATCTTCCCAAGATCTAAAAGGATCAAGCAGATTCTGCTGGGAGCCGGACCGAATTTAAAATTTCCTGTTTTCTCAGATTCAGTCAGTATTTGATCAGAAAATACTGAATGCTTGGCTGTGGCAACCCCTTTCTATTTCACTGGAACACATGACTGCCTCAATGCTGCCTGGTTTGGCAGCAATGATTCTGCCCTTTGTGAGCCTCTAATCCCTTCACATGACCTAAATAGTCCCCAGATCAGTCTGGCAATTAAGGAGCAAAGAACAATTGCACAATTTACACACACACACACACATACAAACAAACAAACACATTATATCCAAATTTGAAGTGAAAGCAATAAGCAAAGGCAAGGTTCCTGATTGCATGGAGAGTACTCTCTCTGCATGCAGTTGTGTCCAAACAGGCTTACGGTAAATTTAGAGAAGCCGCTTATGCACATTTCTACTGCTACCGGCATGCATTTAAAAATTCTGAAGAGGGCTTCATACATAGATAAATACAAGGTATCTGGGGTGTAAAATTCACTACTGAAAATGATTGTCTACCTCCTTAAACATCCCTCTGTCACATATCAAGGCAGTTGTAAAGGATTCAATTAGCTTCTTTTAAAATAATCAATATTTTGACATCTCCATTCTTCAGTCAATCACACACACACACACACACACACACACACACACACTTTCTATCTGATTTTAAAGGGGAAAATAAATGTGAGGTAGTATGAAAAACAAACAAGCCTGCTCCATCACACCTGTCCCATTGCACAGCTTTATAGCTTTGCAGCAAACATAAATTTAGTTAGTTTTTGTTTTCCTACACAGCACTCACATATGATGTAGGTCGAATGGAAAATGACTATCCTTGTTCACACGTATCAGTCCAAGTAAATCCCATTGTGTTCTATAGGACTCACTACATGAATCAGATACGTTTAAAATGGCAGCCAATGGGTGTGTGTTAGATTTAAATGCATAATAGAGAGAAAATAAAAAGCTATTTATTTTCCCTAAATAAATAGCTTAGCGGGGAAAAGCTGCAAATGGGATTTTAACAAGTGGTCATTACTGATACACAGAATAATATTAAAAATGGTTGCATATGAGTAGCTGCACAAAAACATACCAACAAATTCAAGGCATAATTTGTTACTTGGCAATTCTGCTGGAAAAGGCAGACTTGCTTTGTATAAGGAATAAAAATTAAACATTCAAAAATTGCTATTAATTCTGGAAAATTATATCACAGCATAAAGAACAAAAAATCTTCAACTCCTATTCAACATCATCAGTATTGGGATCCCAAATACCACAGTTTTTAATTAATATCATCAGTAGAAAATGGGTATAGGGAAACTCATAGGTTTCTACTGCATACAAATTAACAGATAGCAGTATTGGAAAATATTGGAAATAAGCACACAACCACGAGTGTCAGCAATACCTCAGGAGAATAATTTATTTATATTTAATATTTAGCCCAAATGAGGCTTGCTCTTTGCTGTTTGTGAATTTTACTGAACAAATGGTACTGTTCCAAGACGTCCTTTAATGATGGCAATTGAAAGTGGTTACCACATACTTAGCTAGTGTACATTTAACAAATCTTCTTAATTTTAACTATTGTAAAGAATTGTTTTGACACAGAACTATTTTCCATTTTCCTTAGTGGGCAAGAAACAGATTACCACCAGCAAAGTGAATGTAGTCAATTGTAGGAATTCAAATACAATGACATCTGAGTAGAGCTAAGCATTGCCTTTTTCAACAATGATCACTGGTTTGGCAAGAGCTGAATTAAACATGTCCAGATACAAGAACATAGGTTGAGCCTTGCAGAGTCAGAACAAAAGCTTTGATAGTCCAGAATCCTGGTTCCGACAGAAATTGAAGTTTTTCTATGTCTGGTATAGACTTAAATAGCATAGTAAGTATTGTATAGAACAAAAAAACCCTAGAGAGGCAGACATTCAGCTAGAATTTCTAGTGCTACTGGACATAAATTTCTCTATAGTTGTGATACTCTACGACAGACATGGACACAGAAGAGCATGGTTTATCTGTGCACCTCTATGGTATAAGCTGAATGCACTTGGCATTGCAAAGACAACTGATTTCAATGTTATCCTGTAAATGTGTATAAGAGCTGCACTGAGAGAGCAAGTCCCTTGAAAAATGTATACAAATATATGACCTGGGGAAAATGGAGTAGATGACGCAGTGGAGGGAATGCAGCACAGAATAAGTAAAGAGGTAGTATTGGAATACCTGGATACTCTAAATGAATTCAAGTCTCCAGGACCAGATGGATTACATCCAAAGGTATTAAAAGAACTGGCAGAAGTAATTTCAGAACTGCTGGCAATCATCTTTGAGAATTCCTGGAGAATAGGAGAAGTTCCAGCAGATTGGAAAGAGGGCAAATGAGAGATGGGAGTAAAAGAGGACCTAAACCATTCAGCCTGACATCCATTCCAGGAAAGATTCCAGATCAGATAATTAAACAGACTTAGAAAGGAATGCCATGGTCATTAAAAAATGAACGTGAGTTGATGAAAAGCAAGTCATGTCAGACTAATCTTATCTTTCTTTCTTTTTGACAGAGTTACAAATTTGGTAGATGAAGGGAATGCTGTGAATGTAGCATATCTTGATTTCAGTAAGGCCTCTGACAAAGTCCCCCTATGATATTCTTGCAAACAAGATGGTCAAATATGGGCTAGACAATGACATTTGTTAGATGTATTTGTAATTGGCCGGTTGAACCCAGGAGGTGCTCACCGATGACTCTTCTTCATCCTGGAGAGAACTGACTGGTGTGGTGCCACTGATTCTGTCCTGGGCTCAGTGTTACTCAACGACTTTTATGACAGAATAGAAAGCATGGTTATCACATTTACAGATGACACCAAATTAGGCCAGAGGACAGGATCAGATTTTTTAAATTACCTTTAGTAGATTGGAGAGCTCGGTCAAAACTGACAAAATGGGATGGGTGACATCTGGCTTGACAACATTACATTGCAGCGTGAGCCTTAGTAGGCATAGTAGTAGGCCACACAAGGAACATGAATCGGCAGGTTGATGTGGCAGCTAAAAAAGCCAATGTGATTCTAAGCTGCATCTATAGGAATATAGTGTCTACACTGAGAGAACTAATAGTACCACTCTATTCTGTTTGGTCAGACCTTGCCTGGAATAGCATAACATTCAAGAAGGAAATTGACAATCTGGACTCTGCCTGGAGGAGGGTGACCAAACTGTACAAGGTCTGGAAAGCATCACCTACAGGACCAGCTAATGGAGTATGTCTAGTTTGGAGAAGAGTTGGTTAAGGGGAAACATGATAGTGGTATTTAAACATACAAAAAGAAGTGTTGAATGTGGAGCAAGGTTTTTCCTCCTGTTGCTCCAGAGATTATGACATGGGGAAAAGGATTCAAACTACAAGAAATGAGATTCCACGTAAACATTGGGAGGAATCTCTTAATGGTAAAAGCTGCTTGACAGTGAAACACGCTGCCTGAGTTTCCTTCTTTTTGGGGGTGGATTTATTTATTTATTTATTTACAACATTTATACCTCGCCCTTCTCACCCGAGGGGACTCAGGGCGGCTCACATGGATGGGGTGGGGTTGGGGGTTAACAGAGGATGGATGTCCATCTGTTGAGAGTGCTTTGATTGTGTGTTCCTGCATGGCAGGGGCTTGGACTATATGGTCCTTGCGGTCTCTTCCAATTCTGTGATTCTATGATACTGGAGGAAAAGTTGAAGACTTTTAAGAAACACAACCTGTCACATATTCAGCATTACCCCCCTACACACAGTTTCATTACAGAAAGTGCATCTTCCTCTCTCATCACCTGCATTGTTCACAGAACAGCAAGAAATGAGGCAGTAAAACCTTTCGTTAAGTACATACCTCTGGGAAATCAGAAAATACATTTATTTTTAATAGAAAAATACTTTGCAAAAATACACAGGGCTTGTACGTATTATACCTTTTACTATGTACAATAAGGCAGTATAAATTGAATCCTGCTGAGGGGTAATTCAGATCACTGTAAGAATAGAAAAAAATTCCTCACCCCAATGCTGTATCAGTCGACCAGCTAATACAAGTATTATTGGTCGCTAGATGTAAAGGCTAATGGACAACATGTGGTCCTCCAGAGGTTGGACTGCAACTCCCAGCACTTGTATTCTCTGGCCCTGCTGACTAAGGCTTCTGGAGTTGTAGTCTAATATGTGGAAGGCCACAGGTTCTGCTACAAAATAATTTACCATACAGAAACAAAGAAGGAAAACCAGTATAGCAGATTCCCCCTCTCATTTCAGGAATGTTTTAAATATATCAGATCTGATAAAAGATCTTTGGTATAATACTTTTTTCACCCACAGAACTAGGGGTTTTTAAATTTAAAAATACAAATACCAGGAAAAAATCTAACAGAAAAACCTGCATTAGCCTTTCACTAGAGGCATGTCAGAAAAACTGCATGAACACCACCAACAATTATCATGCAAGTGTCTGTATGTTTCCCTCTCATATATTTAACTTTTTTGAATGCAATATTTGGTTAATTTTACTGAATCTCCAACTAAGTATGTAGAACATGGGTGGTCAAGCAATGGCACTGACCAGGTCCACCATCAGCAAAAGGGAAAGCCGTCATCAGCTAGAGTGGGTCTCTTGTTCCTCCATATTTGCAGGTTTCACTTTCGCAGATTTTATTTTTTTGTGGATTTGATTAATATGGTGTGTGTGTTAGGTTCTCCAGCACAACTCCATAGTCAACCTCTAATGAGAGCCCACCCCTCTAGGGAGTTGACCCTAGAGTGTGTTGAAGGATTTAGATTCCCTGGTCAGCTTCCAATAAGAGCTCTGCCCTCTGGGACGTTGACCATGGAGTTGTGCTGGAGGACCTAGATTTTCCAGTACAGCTTGATGGTTAACAAATGGGGGATGGAGAATATCCCTCCAGGAATCTCTAGGTCCTCCAGTACAGCATTATACTCAACATCTGCTGAGAATGCACCCCACTAATAAACTGGCCATGGAGTTGTGGCTGGAGGACCTAGAGATTCCATGGTCAACTTTGGGTAAGAGCACACCCCTCAAGGAAGTCAACCATGGAGTTGTGCTGGAAGATCTCGGTCCCTCTGTACAACTCAATGGTCAACAACCGGGAAGGCATCCCTATAGGAATCTCTAGGTTCTCCAACCCAACTCCATGGTCAATCTACACTGTACTATCCTGACTCCCCAATTCCAGTATACCACTGATAAGCAGGGAATGTGGCTGCCACTGAAATCTCTCACTATATCCCAGAATAATGTTATGCCAAGAGTTTTACCCATCATTTCCATAGACGTCCATCCCACCAGACTTTTTTGGCCTGGTGCATTGTGTGTCATTACAATGGTGGCTTCCTGGTCCTTGCTAAAGGAGAGTTGCCACCATTCCTCTTCTCTGGCAGGCCTTGTTCACTCTCCATGTAAATAGGAATAAAGAAGTGAAAGAGCAGATTGGCCACCAGTTTGCTAACACTGGAATGGGTTCCGCCAGTATAAAGAAGCCAGCATCCAGCTCCATGCAGAAGGTCCCCTCATATCAGCAGCCAGGCCTGACACTAATTGCACAACTGGCAGTGAATGAAGTAGATTTGTGGCACTTTGGACAGGAATGTTCTTGAAGACCAGAGGCAGCACGGAGTGGACACGAAGTCCTGCGTATGTTCTGCATTACTATGGCTCAGTTCACATGAAGAAAACATCTCCCCACCCAAAACCATGATTAGTTGCACACAAAGCATATATCCTCTCTACTGGAGCAGTGTGAAACATCTTGTACAACTCCCAGAATCCCCTGGCCAGCATGACCACTGGGGCTTTTGAGAATGCTGGTTCAAAATGTAACTTTCACAAGCTATGCACTGGAGTGGCACACTCTATCACACTTGTATTGTAAAGTTTACAATTTACAATACTTGTAGAACACACGTGAAAAATATCTTAAGATACTGTTGGTGTAGTTAAAGAATCTGACTGCCATATAGTTTTTCAATTTTTTTAAAAAAGAAATACAGCCTGAATTTCTCAACAAACATTTGAAAAAGATCTGAGGTTGTTTTTGTCACACATTGCGTCAGCTCTGTAATAACATATCACAAACTGGTATCAGTTGTATGTGTCTACATCATGTACTTTTAAATTCCTGCAAGTTACTCTTTAGAAATGTAGCTCTGAAAAACCAGAGATAGAATAAAAACACATCTGTAAGCTATCAGCATATTCTTAC
The DNA here is from genome assembly GCF_035594765.1 of Anolis carolinensis. Taxonomy (NCBI): domain Eukaryota; kingdom Metazoa; phylum Chordata; class Lepidosauria; order Squamata; family Anolidae; genus Anolis; species Anolis carolinensis. The sequence goes on along the minus strand of NC_085842.1, from coordinate 304,240,706 downwards.
ATGATTGAGCATAAAGCATAAAAAGGTATGCGCTACAACAACTGAGCTTAATCAGATATTTGACCAATTTTGTTCCATCTACTTTACTTGTAGTGTTACCTGAAGTGGACTGTAAAGTTTTCAATTAATTAAAAGTGGGCATAAAATTATTTGGATCCATGTAGTCCAGTCCACCACTCTGCATTTTGAATGCATTTGGAGCTGAGAGACAATAGCCCATACTTTTCTCTGCTTGGCTTTGTGAATATATCTGGCTGGGTTCCTTTGGCGTTTCCTGAAAAGAAGGCAAGGCCTCCATTTTGGGATCAGGAAATAACACCAAAATATGGTTGTCTGCAACTGTTGAAACCTTGGTGTATTCATTTGTATCTCTGGCAGCAGGACTCTTCTCAGCTTTGTGAGCATTTTCTTTCTGCTTTGGAAAAACAGCCAGCACTCCATCATGGTTGACTTTGTGGACTTCTACATAGTCCATTGGCTTTATAGATGAAGAAGGCAACCTCACCGGAGGGAATAACCACAAGGCCCTTTGGTCACCATGAACATTTAAGGGCAAGTTTGTCCCATCCTCCAACCTGGTTGGTGCTCCTTTGCTAATTGTTTCTGTGGTTTTCGGATGTTGGGAATGATGGAGTGTATTTTCACTCTCCATCAAAACAGGTGACCTGTTTCCATTAATGGCACTGAGTGCTATTTTACACACATCTGTGATTTCCTTATTGAAACAATTAGGAGTCTGATAGTTTGGCAGCTGAGGCCCTGGCCATGTGGATGCCTGTGGTCCACCACTGCTGGACCAGGGAAGCTGTCCTTCACAGTCTATATTTGAGGTTTCTGGTGTGCTTTTTATACCAGCGTTCTTTTGCACACCTTCGATATCCAGTGTTTTCAGTTCAGCTGGATTTCTGGCATCTTTGCGCTTCTCTGATAATAGAGAAGGGCTCTCACAACTTCCTCGCCCCGAATCGCTGTCTGTATCCTGGTGCGTGGAATTGGGATACTTCTTCTCTTGACTTGGCATCAGTTGCTGGTCTTCGCTGTCGTCTACTTCCAAAAATTCCACCAGCAGGTCATCATAATCTGACGTTGGAGGGAAACCATGGCAATCCAGGGCACTCAGCAATTCTTCAGTTTTCCCCGCCTGAAGGAAAACACACATACAGTGATGGTGAGGGATGACTAGAATAGTTGAATTAACCTATTTTATTACACCCAAAACTGCAGCAGACACAACAGTGGTACAGAGTGCAGCTTGTTGGACTATACAACATACTACTTTCTTACAGTATAAACCTTTATAGACCACAGCTCAGGATTACCCAAAAGAGTAACACATTCTGGGGCAGGTAAGTGCTAGAGGTAGAACCATGTTGAGCTTTTAAGCAAATAAAAGACCATCTCTTTAGCATCCTGAGATGTCCCTCCTTTTTCTTTCATAGTTTTAACAACTACTAGTGACATTTTTTGCTGATGCTACTATCAAAAAGGGCAATTTTTTTTGTTAAGACAACTCTCATCACCCCATGAATGAACCACTAGCCATTCTTTCTAAGGCTGTGGAAGCTGAATTCCTATGACATCTGAAAGGTTATAAATCCATCACCACTGTGATAAAAGAACCAATGGTCTTTCTGAGGTTCAAATTATACCTGGCTCTGATTACGTTACAGAATGCAAGACTTTTCTTTCACAAAAAAACCACAGATGATGCTTTATTTCATCTCACTGTTTCACTTCTGAGTCATATCAGGTCCCTTAGCTTTATTGTATTTGCATAGTTTTTGGATGCTCCCATTAGTAGCTTTTTTCTGTAAGCAAATATTATACACAGACTGTGATCTTAAAGAGGAAGACAGGAGATCAAAGGACTAAAGCCTCTTCCCTCCTAAAACTGGCTTTTAGGGGAAGAATATTTCTAACTTCAAGGACAAACCATATCATTATTGTGTAGATTAGAACCCAAGAGTAAAATCAGATTTTGTTTTGCTTTCAATTCGGGCAATTGGGCTACAGCAGAAGCTTTCACACTTTGGAAGTGTTTAATATTTCCAACTTTGAATTCTCAATGTTTTTGTCACCAAATGCAAAGGAGATACTATCCATGCTTTCAATGAATGCACAAAGGCTCACCTCTAATAGCTGAGCATCAAAGCCTTTAATTTTCGGACGTGGAATGGGTGGCAGAATCCGGGCCACCATGCTGGAAAGGGAAAACAAGATACGAGAAAAAAAAAACATGAAGGCAAGAAATTTGATTTGCACTTAGTTCCCCCCTCCCACCATCCCAATTATTCTTGTATGCATGTAGTGCTGAAATAGATCTCCAGGTCTTGAGCTGCAGCAGGATTTAATTGTTGTCTTTTCTAATAATTTTGAATAACTATTTTGGAATACCTTTGAGCAGCCTTCCACAGTCTGGCACTTTCTGGATATGTTTGATTGCAAATCTCTATTCCGAGCTTCTACGCATTCATTCATCCATCTATGGTGGCCCAGTGTTTCCGAGTTTTAAAAACCTCCAGGCCAGAGAAAATTTCTCCTGCTTCCTGAGCTTTTGTATGCATTTTCTTTGTGAACAGAACGGCTCTCATGTTTCCACAGCAGCAGGAAAGAAATCCCAGGTTGCTAAGTAGCAGGAGAGCAAAGCTCAGAATCAGAAGCAATGCATGCATGTTTTGTGCCGGGAAGGCCCCAGGTTCAGTCTCTGGCACCTTCAGTTTAAAGGTTTCTGGGCAGCAGATACTGATGAATTCTGCACTGAAGCCTAATATTTGTGTACGTGTGTACAGAGATACTGCCTTTGCTTTATATAGCAGGCCTCACAATGGAAGTTAATGTGTGTATGCCTTTAAAGCAAGGGTGGGAAGTGTGTGACTCTCCAATTGTTGTTAGACTGCAATCCCTAGCATTCATCACCATATATTTGCCAGGGCTGCTTGGGATTGCAGGCTGATAATATGTGAAGAAGTATGTGTGAAGGGTGAGAAAGAGAAGCAGAGAAAGATTGAGAGAAAGAATGAGTGAATCGGGATTGGGACAACAGGGTCCAAGGAGAGGGTTTTCTTATATCCACTCTTTATGCTGCAGACCTGGAAACAGTTGCCTAAAGATACACTAGAGTCTATTTGCCGCTAGAAGGCAGCTTTCATTCTGATGGCTTTCTCCCTCATTGTAGCTGCTATTTATATACAGGTATAATATGAGTCCCATATTTCTGTGTCCTCAGTGCAACTCTATGGTATGCGATTTGTTATTAGCCATGGTTTTGTGCATCCACATAAAAAACATTTTTTTTTTTTAAAAAAAGAACCAGTTCCATTGTTTGTACACATTTTGCAAAATGTCAAAAGTGGCAACTTACTTAGTTCTTTTCAGAGCAAGAGTGCAGACCATGATCAAACACACAGCAAACGATAAACAAGCCACAAAGATCCAAACAAGTATATCCTTCACTCTGACGTCTAGGAGAAAAAAAAATAAGGCGATCTTATATCTGATGTTGCATTTCAGTGTATTACATTTTAATTGAGCATCTCCTGCCATTTTATCTCCACAGTAACCCAAGGATAATTTAAGATGTACTGAACACCCTAATTTTTTTTACAACTGGCTAATTTGCAAGATTTCAGCTAAGTTTCCCAATATCTCTTATACTTCATTTCTCCACAGTTAAATTCAAGTTATTGCCAAAATTGATATATATTGATGACAGTGCCATCCCATCTTTCCTCTAAGGCGCTTACAGAATCCATTCCTCTGATTCTCACAATCACCCTGCAAAATATGAACAATTTTTAAGTTTCCACTCTCACAACAAGATTTTCACACGGATAAGTGATTCAGCAACAGGACTTCCAATTTAAAACAGGCTTTACTTTCTAGTGACCAATCCTAAAACAAAACATGTTAAATTTTACATCCATACTACTGATATCTTCCTATTGATGTCTTAATGTGGTTATCTTTTGCATTGTTTTGTTCTTTCTATAGCTTTGGTTATAATTTAGAAAAATGGAGCATAAATAACAAGCTCAAAACTTTTAAAGTAATTACAGGCAATCCCTGAGTTACACACATCCTGATTACAGATGACTCATAGTTAAGGAGGTGAGACAACAGGAAATGAGAGAAATCTACCTCTTGTAAGGGAAATTCATTCCTGATAGATTTATTATAGGGAAAAGGTGCCTCCACTAAAGCTTTATTACCAATCCTTGTTTTTACAACAAGCTATTTTTTCAAAATCCAATTATCATAAGGATAGAAAGTGAGGTGAAATCTTCTGAACAGGGGCATAGACAGCAAAACAAACACCACAGGTGTGCACCCTTCCATATGCTATCCAAAGCACACTCTCTCATATCTATATCTATATCTATATCTATATGGAGTTATACTTTAAAAATGTACTTGTTCTTAAGAACAAACCTACAGAATTTATCTTCTTCGTAACTTGGGGACTGGCTGTACTTGTATTGAGCTTTCAGATTCACAGCATGTTTGAGGTCTTGGACTCGGATCTGGGCCTGGATGTCACATTGGCAGTTTGAAACTCTTACCTCTTAGAGTTATTGACTTACTATGTTTGAAATTTTAAAATTAATAACCTGTTTTCTCTTTGTTGAGAAGTAACACAAAACACACCTTCAAAGTGAATCCTCTTTCACGTCATAACTAGAAAATTAACTAAAATACAGTTGTTATCATTATATCTTTTATTATGTTACAATTATAAGAGCCAACATGGAGTAGTGGTTTGAGTGCTGGGCTAGGACTCTGGTAGACCCAGGGTTCAAATCCCTGCTCGGCCATAGAAATCTCAAAGACGTGCCTTGGGCAAGTCACGCTCTTTCGGGCAAAGAGGAAGATAATGGCAAACCCATTAAATAAATATTGATGAAGAAACTATATCCTCATACAATGGAATCACAGGGAAGGCAAATCACAACACGACACAGTTTACTAGAGAAGGTTATAGATGCCTCTTTTGTTAGTGGTAAGGAATATGTTGCTTACGATACATTTTTCTAAGCTTTAAATTAAGCTGCATGGCTGGCATTACTAACTAAGGAGAGACAGATCAAGCACCACTCTCACCTTTTTGGAGCTTAATGTAACTTTTGGGACTCCAGTCACTCCACAAGCCATGGTCAGACCTGCAGCGGACTTGGGCAACATATCTTTCTCCTGGATTTAAACTGTACATCTTGTAAGTTGTTCTATGTCCAACAAATATTTTCTGGAAATATGGAAAGAATGGGAGGGGAAGTACATTATAACAATAGCAATAATGAATAATTCCTTGTGATTACTATGGGGGCACAATGTTGTTTCAGATCATTATTCAGTAATGCAGACAAATCACAGAAGGACCATTTTCTTTTTCTTTCTTTTCCCATAAACATGGAACTTGGGGATCAATCAATAGAATCAACTGACAACAATAAGGAAGTACAATAGGTGGAGATTAAGGGGTGCAGGGCACCCATGGCGGTGGGAAAAACATAAATAAACAAACTACACTTTTGGAGCCCCAAGTGGCGCAGTATGTTAAACTGCTGAGCTGCTGAACTAGCTGACTGAAAGGTCAGTGGTTCAAATCCAGGGAGTGGGGTGAGCTCTCGGCTGTTAGCCCCAGCTTCTGCCAACCTAGCAGTTCAAAAACATGCAAATGTGAGTAGATCAATAGGTACCGCTCCGGCGGGAAAGTAAAGGAGCTCCATGCACTCATGCTAGCCACATGATCTTGGAGGTGTCTAGGGACAACGCCAGCTCTTCGACTTAGAAATGGAGATGAGCACCAACCCCCAGAGTTGGACATGACTAGACTTAATGTCAGAGGAAAACCTTTACTTTACTACTATTTGTAAAAATTTAAATATCTCTCTAGAAATATTTTGGTCCTCTAGGGCAATGCTGTGGTCAATTTCTGTTGATCACAGAAATAGAATCACACTGAAGGATCAAGAGATTCATAGAGAAGTGTTCTCTCCAGGAATCTTTTGGTGCTGTGGTATGACTGTATGCTCAACTTCTGGCGGATGTTGAACTTAGAGTTTCCCTGGAAGACCTAGAGATTAATCAAATCTACAAAAGTTAAGCTTGCAAATGTAGAGGGTGGATTGTATTAGAAATCTGTGAAAACCCTCTTGAAACACGAGATAAGACCTTCTTGTTATCTGCTCTGGGTAAAGGTAAAGGTTTTCCCCTGACGTTAAGTCTAGTCGTGTCCAACTCTGGGGGTTGGTGCTCATCTCCATTTCTAAGCCGAAGAGACGCCGTTGTCCGTAGACACCTCCAAGGTCATGTGGCCGGCATGACTGCATGGAGCGCTGTTATCTTCCCACCAAAGCGGTACCTATTGATCTACTCACATTTGCCTGTTTTTGAACTGCTAGGTTGGCAGGAGCTGGGTTTAACCCGCTGCGCTACTGGTCACGCCACAGATTTGCTCTACAAATATGGAATTTGCTTCCAAACAAGTTTCATTCTCTCCATATTTCTGACAGGTAAAGATAGACTTGCTGTCAGAAATTGCTTCCATGTATTTTATGGTTTTTACTGATTATGGATTATTAATTGTGTGTTTTGAAATTGTTTTAACTCATATTTAAACAGATTTATGGTGATTTTATTGGAATCTTTAAAATTAAGCTGGAATTTGCCTTACATCCCAAACCTGGTTGAAAGATGGTGGTAGTGGTGGTGGTGGTGGGGGGGGGGGGGTAAAACAAATGAATAAATAAATGGTTTTGCAACCAATATTTGGTAATGCTATTTCTCATGAAATTGTAGCAATACAGATTTAGAGGTAGTGATTACAAAAACAGACATGAAGGTCACAGCTGGTGCACTGCCCACCAGGATAGCAAAGGACAATTTCTCATGAGTGTTCCTTTGTTATAGTGTTTTGTGATGTAATCCCTAATGAAGCACAGAACATTTGTCAACCAAGAGCTTCTTCTCACCTCCCACACTTGCCCTTCTTCTGGTTTTATGCGCAACTCATAGTCAAGGGTGAGCCAGCCGGATCTGAGATCACCCAGCAACGGTGGAGACCATTTCAACAAGAGATACTCCCCATACACTTTTTTCTCAAATTCCAGAGACAGGTTTTCTGGAGGATCTGGCTGAACTGAAAAAAGGAAGGACTGGATATTTATACCTTTCAAAATTTTGTAAATGAAAAAAAATACCTTTCTCTTCACGCAAAGGGTCAATGATAGCTCTTCACCACTGCACCCACCACAATATATTACTAGAGCTGTCCGCTGAACTTTATGACACTTAGCGAAGAGGCTTGTCCTCAAAACTGAACATAAAAACAACTTGGAAACAGTGCCAGCAACCTCAGACTATACTTTGTAAATAGAGAAAACTGGACCACATAAATATTTAAGACTGGAATATTTATTCCCTGGCAAAATATGCAATCCAGCCCTGCTCTTAGGCAATGACAGTGTGTGGCATCATGTCAATGGGGCCGATTTTAGCCTAAACTAGGGGTGTCATATTCATTTTCATTGAGGGCTACAGCAGCCTTATGGCTGCCTTCAAAAGACTGCTGAATCCATGGATGGAGATCTGTGGATATATAGAGGACCAACTTGTTTTTTACATATTGGTTAGTGCTCTTTAGTTTGTATCCAATGTGGGTTCTCAGATGTTATTTAACAACAACTCCCATCACTTTTGATTATTCTCCATGCAGACTGGGGATAATGGGAGTTGAAGCCCAACAGTACTTGTGGCTCTGAGGTTGGGAAACTGTTAACGGACATCTTAAAGTTAGACATCATATCCACAAGCCTTGTGTCTGAATTCAAACCCCACTATCCTGACTAAACAGAATAAACGGCATCCTTCCAGATGTTACTGTATCACAACTCCCATCAACTCTAGTCATGACATCGAATGATGAAGAATATAGGAGTTGTAGTCCAGCAACTGGAGGGCCACATAAAATGACACGGTGGGTCAGATTTGGCCCACAGGCCTTGGTTTGACAGGTTGCCAACATTATAGGGTTCAGCACCTGGGATGGATCCTTTAAAGTTCAGACTAAAACTCAATGCTTCCCCTGACGTGGAAGTCAGTTGTTCCACTGTCCCCAATTTGCCATCATGAGGGACTAATGAAGGTGTCACACAAGTCCAAGCTTTTGAGAAGCCATTCTTTTGAACTACAATTCCCCAATGCCCCAACTAGCTTGACTGTTCCATACCTATGTTAGCCACATCCACATAATAAGAGTCAGAGGCAGTACTTCCTATCTCATTCATAGCCTTTATGGTAAAATTGTATGTCCTCCAAATAGAAGTATGCTTTTTACTGAAATAACAAGAATTGGGTCCTGCAGTTGTGTAGTCTGGACATTCGTGGAACTCATCCTCTCTGAAAAATAAAATTTAACAAAATAAATACACAAAACTTAACCATACCAAAACTATTTCCAGAGAAAGAGGTACATTTCTGCGCCGGGCCAGGCTGTGGTGCAGGCTGTTGAGCAACCAGCTGCAGCCAGCTGCAACAAATCACTCTGACCAAGAGGTCATGAGTTCAAGGCCAGCTCGGAGCCCCGCGTTTGTCTTGTCTTTGTTCTATGTTAAGGCAATGAATGTTTGCCTTATATGTGTAATGTGATCCGCCCTGAGTCCCCTTCGGGGTGAGAAGGGCGGAATATAAATACTGTAAATAAATTTCTCTGTAATGACAATCTAACAACACAGAGGCTCACAATATTTTTAAAGCTATCACATTTGTTACAGCCCAGGTTTTAAAGGTGAACTTTAATTGTCAAATTATGGGTTGGTGCTAAGAAGAAAATAAAAAGTGAGTGTTGGAAGTGCAACAATGATTAGCATTGAAGGGTGAAGAATGCTTCAAAGTGAGCAGTAACCACATCATGCACACACTCTATATCCAGAAGAAAACACAGAAGGCACATATAGTGATAATTAACTTGGACAGTTTCAATTATAAACTGAATTGATGACAGCAGGAAAGCTTCCTTCAGAAGAGTGCTTTCATCACTATCAGGCCAGTGTGCGTGAATCATCACCTTGGACAAGTGCTGAGGGGTTACAGAATCCTGTTCTCAGTAACAATAACTGGATGTTCACAAACATATTGGGATTATTCTGGAAAAATGTGGATTCAATGCTGGTTCTTTTATTTATGGAAACAATGAAATCATACATTATTTGTCTGTTAATGTACCTTCAAGTTGCATGTCAACTTATGGCGACCCTATGGATTTCATAAGGTTTTCTTGGACAAGGAATACTCAAGAAAGGATTTTTCCAGATCCTTCCTCTGAAATCTAGCCCACAGCATCTGCCATTCTTTGGTGGCCTACCATCAAAGCACTAACCAGGACTGGTCCCACTTAGCTTCCAGATGAAGTGGGATCTGCTGTGGTTTGGGTATTTAAGCACTTGTTGCTGATTGGTAACCTATTAATTTGAGTCCTGAAGGAAGGATACCCATGACCTCTGAGAGTCTTCAGAGTGCCACAAGACTCTCCACTGTTGTGTTGTTACCCAGAGGAAACATTTCAATTTGCCCATTTATAGTAATATGATTCTGCTTTAATTGCTGTGAAGGTTTGTAGTTTGAGAAAGCACTGGAACCCTCTGGCTGAGAATTCTAAGTACAGTCAACCCTCCACATTTGTTGGTTTAACTTTTGTGGATTTGATTAATATGGTCTTTCTAGGAAACCCAGCACAACTTCCAATTGGAGTTGACTATAGAATTGCACTGGAAGACCAAGAGATTCCTAGAGAGAGGTTCTCTCAGATAAACAAAATCTGCATTCTTTCAATTCTAAGACACAGCATTTCGCCACCTAAACATCCTACAAATGGGATGCATCTTAGAATCATAGGTGTGTATATCTGTATGTGGAAAGGTCACAAAGAAACAAATATAAAGTTGAATTGGTGCTAGACCTTTGATATGTTTTAATCATCTGAAAGATTATTTCTAATTGATATGTATATGTTTTTATAGTTTTATAATATTGTGTTTTACTGTTATTGTTATTGTTGAATCTGGTATTGAATTATTGCCATAGTTCGTAAGCTGCCCTGAGTCCCCCTTTGGGAGTGAGAAGGGCTGAGTATAAGTACAGTAAATAAATAATAAAATAATAAATACTACTGTATTTTTTCCATTCTAAGATGTCATCAATTGTAAAATGCACACTAATTTCAGTACCACCGACAGGAAAAAAAGCTGGTACTGAAATTAGTGTGTATCTCACAACTGATGGCGTTTCAAAATTGAATAAATACAGTAATGCTTGTTTATTTGTGACTTTTCCTCTTTTGCAGGGGTCCTAACTCCAGCAAATATGGAGAGCTGGCTATACTCCTCCCTAAGCTGAAACCTCATTTTTCCTCTGGTGTTGCCAAAGCAGTCACAGTGGAATCAAAGTACTACAGGTTTGTCATGTGAGAAAGCCCTTTGACTTGAGGATGTTCTCTTGTGGAAAAATCTAAAAACAAACCTCTGACAGAGATGCAGAATGATACAAGAGTCAAGCCCTAGCTTGATGAATTTCTGCTTACCCTTCCTTGTTATAGAAGAAAATGTAGTTATTAGGGAGACCTCCGTCAGAACCAGGTTTCCACCAGCAAGTAAAGGTTTCTTTTTCGGGAGAGCGGCATCTTATTAACTCTGGCTTCCCTGGAGGTTGGCCTGAAAAGAAGAAAACCCAATGAGTCAATTATGCCAGTGCCTTGTGAAAAGGCCAGACTTGTTAAATTAGGAGCAGAAAGTCTGGGGTTCGAACTCCTGCTAGGTCTTGATTGACCCACACACTAATTTGGAAGCCAACTGTCTCTGTTCTCCAGAATTGATTTCCAACTGGCTTTAAACAAAGTGATTATAAATCTGGGACTATGAATGGGAAGAAATTATTCTGATGCTGTGTCAATGGGAACCAATCTAAGTTGCCTTTCCTGAATCAGCTAATAAACTGAAGCACAGTTTCAACAATCTCACTCAAAAATACTTATGAAAGAACCTATACAAGGGGAAAGTGATTTCAAAAAATTACGTCCCAGGAAAAATAATAAAGAAAAATATAGGAAAAGTAGCTTGCAAAATGTGTATCTTAGACCAATTCTGCACAAAAAAGCATACTAAACTAAATGTGTATACAATTTTTGTTGTGACATTTAAACAGGCAAAACCAGCGTAAATAGCAGGTGAAATGGGCATAACAGCAGGACAAAAGAGAAACAAAGAGATGCCAAAATATGAGATATGTTTGTTTAATCTCTTTTTTAACTCCTACTAAAGGAGAAGAATGTAGTTAAAACTGAAAATTGGTGGGTAAGCATTTGCTGTCCCTTTTTTCTTCTCTGGCAACTATTCTCCCAAAGCTGTTTTGTTTAAAAGGAACAGCTGCCAGGGTTTGATTAGACAAATCTGTGTGTGATGTACAATTGTCCTCTAGCAAATTAGGTTTACAGTCGCTCAGCTCTACACCTTTCCAAACACTGCCTCCATTTAACTTTTCAAGACAGAAAAACAATTAGTAATTTTCTTACCACTGTGGAGTTTGAAGTAGCTTTCTGGACTCCATTCACTAGCCTCCCCGCTATCTCTTACACAGCGAACCTGAACTGTATATTTCACATCTGGACGCAACTGAGATATTTTATATTGTGTTCGCTTCCCGACAGCATAAATCTAGGAAAGGAGTTCAAAACAGAAGAAATTGTGAGGACTGGAGGCTCTCTTAGGATTTAAGAAAAGACATCCAAACGATACTTCTACACTAATACTCGGAAGCATTTGGCATTATGTTATTTTACTTTTCAGACTGAGAAGCAAGGTATGAAAATCTATAAACAAACCAACAAGCAGATAAAATATCTAAGAATAAGACTACACAAGGCAGTAATGATAGGAATAATGAGATGAAGTCTGGACATGGATGTGCATTACAGGATGTATACATTGCTTCTATCTAAACTGCTCTGCTATGTACAATTTGTCAGTTTTTAAGCCTTGCTTTGGTAGTGTTTCCTTTGAGTAATGGGAATGGTCACAGCTCTGACTATTCTCTCTTATATTTTTAAAGCACCTTTTAAAAAGTCCTCATTTTGCTTTAGCATGCCAATGTACTTGCCTCCCATTTTGCTCCTCCATCGATGTTTGTTTGCAACTCATAATTGCAGCTTTCCCAGCTTGCTGCACCATCAGTTATTGAAGGTGGCGGTGACCATTTTGCCCACAAATACAGTGTCTCGTTCAACTGTCTGAGCTCCAGAGAAAGATCCAAGGGAGGCTCTGGCTTACCTATACAAAAGAAAGTTCAGAACGTAGTCCTTTATTGTCAAGGTATCCTGTTTTTACGATACCGTATGCACGTGAACAGAACTGAATCAATATAGAAGAGATTGGCACAAAGAGCTCCTAAACAATAGCCAGTAAAGGAAGAGTGAAGAAAGAGGAATACAACAATATCTGTAAGCCACACTTTTGATGTTCTGCTCTTACCTAGGGTTCGCATGTCCACAGAGTGAGGATCAGAGAAATTACTCCCCAAATCATTGGTAGCTTTTACTGTGATATTGTATGTGGTCCAAAGCCTGGTGTAGCTTTTATCAAAATAACACGAATTGGGGCCTGCTGATATGTAGTCTGGACATTCATGGAGCTGTTCATCTCTGAAATAAAAGAGCATGATGCAATTCTTAAACAAAAATTGGCCTGAGCATACCAGAAAATAGATAGACTTAAAGGCATGGCTATTACAACAGCAGGACATAGGCATAAATCCTCCAGAAGTCAGTGGGGATTCATTCTATAAAAGCATTGAAAGTCTTATTCCAGATAATCAAATGTCTATTTAGAACACATTGCTCAGATGAAGCCCATTTGGCAGTAGTCAACCAGATGTTTCCAGAAAGCCCTCATATATGGCACAAAGGCAGTTGATTTCTCCAGCGCTTAAAGCCCAGGAGCTCATGCTTAATGGCTTCGTTTTGGGATCCCTTCCTTGCCTTGGACTATTTTACAAAGAAAAGAGAGATAAAATGTTTTGTATATGAAATGCTGCTGCTGAACCTTGTGGTTCTATCCACCTGTTATGATTAATATAATTTCTAAAAGATGAACCCTAATATGAATGGTCAGCTTGGGAAAACAATAGTTTTAAAGGGTGATGAGGTAAATTCATGGAGGATAAGAATATCCATAAATATTTTTCCAGAGGTTCCTGTCAACCCAGAAGTGGATGAAAGATAGCTTTTCTAATCAAAATAAATTTTGGAAAACTAGACTCTAGGCCACTGGACACATGACACATTTTAGCTTTAACACCTCAAATGTTCTAAACTACAACCTACATTGAATACATAACGTGCAACAAAGCCTAACTTTGGTCAAGATAAACATAGGGCAGAGTTAACTCTTCCTCTTCAGTCACTTTTCCACCTTAAGCCCTTCTAGAAAAAAAAACTCAGAAAAACTCACTGCCGCCAACATAATGGAGAGATGATAACGTTATTTAAAGAATAAGCTAGATGTTGAGAAGATTTCAATCTAACCTATTTTTCACTTGATTTTAACTTTTATTGATTTATATTGTATCATTGTGTTTTAATCAGTTTTATTCTGTTTTTGTTATACTGTTTTGTTATGTTTTAATAAAGTTTGTGTTTTGTTCTTTGGGCTTGGCCCCATGTTAGCCACCCTGAGTCCCCTCGGGGAGATGGAGGCAGGATAGAAAAGTAAAGCATTATTATTATTATTATTATTATTATTATTATTATTATTATTATTATTATTATTATACAATATACAGAAATATTAGTTTAGAAAATCTAATTGGCTGCAAATTATGACTTAGATGTCAAATCTGAGTTTTTTTCTACACAAGGATGTTGGTCCGGTATGAGGGGAAATGAGGACACTAACTCCCAAATAACAATTCTGACTCTCTGATGACATTTTCCTCCTGTTCTCAAATTTCTAGCACTGCAGAAAGTGAGATACTGAAAATTGTTTACACCTAAAAGCCTTATATTTGTTTTGTTTTGATTCCCTTGCTAACGCTGCCTGCTCTCTTTCTGTGAATAATGCTAAATGGTATTTCCAAATGCTCAACTAAAATTTAGGAACTGAAAGAACATTGGCAATTACACTTCCACCTCTACACAATGCGTAATACAGCCAAGGCCAAAAATATACAGGTCTATCTTCTGCTGAAAGTAATAAGGAAACAAAACAATTCAAGTGGAACACAAGGTTTCTTGGTGGTTTTGGGGAAACAGAGGGAAATCCTGGAGTTTCAATCTAAATCTTCTTTGGAAGAAGAACTGTTTACATACAATTTCATTTTGTAATGATAAATGTGTCCTTTTCCTCTCCAGAAGAAAAGCAAGCACAGATCTTTCTCCCCACCTTTCTGGTTTCTTACCTTTCTGTGAGATACAGTAGAGAGTAATTTTTAGGAAGTCCTCCACTTGAATCAGATTCCCATCGACAGGTAAATGATTCATTTCCTGACAATTGGCAACCTATTATTGTAGGCTTCCCAGGAGGTGATTGACCTAAAGAATTGCAATAACAAATGTAATGATTGCCACAAGAGGCTTTAGGAGAGCAGGTAAGGCCTGGGTTGTGTCTTTGAACTTGCTTTAATGACAATGATGGGCACCAAAATGCTTGATTTGTCTGCCACTTTGTATGCCAAAGTGGCTAATATTGTACAAAAATGAATAGAATAATTTCTAAATTCATCCAGGAAACAAGAAAGCCTAACAGAAATATTACAATAAAGTTACTTTTTTCAATTGATAAGAAAAATTAATTCCCAAATCACAAGTTTTAAATCAATAAACAAAGGGACAAAATCAATATGTATAACTCAAATTAAGCAGGCAAGATAACAAATTACAGTGGAACACTTATTAAATAGGTTTGTTGGATGCAGGTTCAGTTGTATGTGCAGGAGGATCTAGTGAAGCCTAGAGAAGTGTTCTCCCCACACCTTCAGTGCAATTCTAGGGTCAACTTTTGGCAGAACATCCAATGGAAGTTGACCATTGAGTTACACTGGAAGCCCAGAGAGCAAACTTCTCTAGGCATCGCTAGGTCTTCCTACATGATTCTATGGAATACTTCAACCAGAAGCTCAGGTTATTGATTATTTCAGGTAAGAATAGGGTTCCAGATTACATGTGAAAATTGCATTGCATAAAGGAACCTGGAAAAGATCCCTTGAGTAATTGCAGACCTATGGTATTGGTATATACTGTTTAAGGCAGTGGTTCACAACCCTTTTTTGACCAGGGACCACTTGACCAGGGACCACTCTCCAACATTAGTACCAAAAGGGTTAAGAATCAGTTTTTGGTCAACTTTAGATTCGGTTTGGTTGCTTGGGGTACTGATTCACAAAACTGCATTGGATATACCACATCAGCTCTGGTTTCTGATACATCCAGTAGTCGCCATCTTCTCACTCACAGAAAACTATATTTAAATCTCTCCCTTCCCGACAGCCCCGTTGCCTTGGCACTATAAGAGGATTTTGCAAGACCAGTCACTCTTGTTGCAACGGTGTAGTAATGATGAGGCTGTGGACCATATTTTACTTTTTGGGGACCACTGGTAGTCCATGGACCATAGGCTGGGAACCACTGGTTTAAAGGATAAGACTCACAATATAGCCAGGAAAAAGCAATGGGTGACCAGATACTGGAACTGTTTTGTTTTTTAAAAAGATTTCTACTCCCCAAAGTCGCATTCAGCATGGCCACTAGAAATGGCCTCCTGGCTGGAGATATTGTGTCCTGTAGTTCAAAGGCAACTTTATAGATCACCAAATATGCCTATCAGCAAAGAACAAAATAATTGATAATATGCCCCTTCTACAGAATCTAGTTTTGTACTACAGGTTGACTTTTTTTTTTTCAGTGTCAGGAGCAACCGGAGTTGCTTCTGGAGTGAGAGAACTGGCCGTCTGCAAGGACGTTGCCCAGGGGATGCCCGGATGTTTTGATGTTTTACCATCCTTGTGGGAGGCTTCTCTCATGTCCCCGCATGGAGCTGGAGCTGAGAGAGGAAGCTCATCCGCGCTCTCCCTGGGTGGGATTCGAACTTGGCAGCCTTCAGGTCATCAACCCAACCTTCAAGTCACAAGGCCACCAGAGGCTCCACTACAGGTTGACTAAGAGGCAGACATAAAACACCAAGGAATATCATAGGATTTTACGATCCAGTCTGAAGTACATTTGTGAAGTAACGTGAATGTTACACTTTCACCAGATAGTTGTGAGTCTTTTCCGAAGGGCTTGGGATGGACATTCAAGCCTCTGGGTATCTCACTGTCTTAAAATGTCCTGGTGCTTGACTATTTTAGACAAAGGTTTCAGTGATACAACTAAACAGTTACCCCCCATATCAGTTTAATTGCTCTGATTTTGTGTGGTGGGGGAGCAGCTGCAGCCTTCCCTAAACAAATGCTCTCTAGATTTTGGCATTCATGCTTCAACACCAAATCAAGCTCCAGACTCACATGGCACATTTGTAATGCCTAAACAAGATCCAATGGATTGTAAAGAGAATCTGGGGTGCACTGTTTGAATCACCATACCATGGGCTTTGGGCTCTGTTTCTATGGTATAGGAAATGGAGTTCCACAGAGTTCCATGAAGGCCATCACATGATATGGTAGCACTTCTGGTAGGAATTCGTGAGGCTCCATTACAGCAGCACATGGAAACATAGCCTGAAGCCTATCTCCAGAATGCGTAGGAAAGACAGGTAAGGACATGGAATGGCTGGCCACCCCTCAAGACAGGGACAGATCGGAGGGAACAGGTTAAGATGGTTCCCTCCGCTTTCCCCTCACTCCATCAGATGAAGTCCTCTGTGGTGATGCCATCATGTTTGTTCTGATGTCATCTGTGAGTGACATACTGAGAACAAAAATGCCACCAGAGTATGCTTGCAGTATTTAATGTACAAATCAACTTGACTGACTGTAACAATTCTCTGCTTATTCAGGGAGGATATCTACATTGTAGAATTAATGTAGATTGATACCACTTAAACTTTCATGGCTCAATATTATTAAATCCTGGGAGCTGTAGTTTAGTGAGGCACCAGTAGTCTTTGACAAAAAACTACAACCCCCATAATTCCATAGCATTGGAAGGCAAAGTTGTGCCAAATTGCATTAATCCTATAGTGTAAATGTATCCTAAATCACACACACACACAAAGATTGGATAAAAGGAAACAATATTGCAATATTAAATATAAGGAGTTAACCTCAGCCATCATCATAAAGATTAGTAGTAACAATTTCTATTTAAGCACTGCAGTGAGTGTTCGATAAATATTTTTGATGAGTAAGCTCCTATGCCCTGTTCTAGCTCATCATAGCATGAGATGTTGCCAGATAATTCTACAGACTCTTCAATAGCAACACACACACACACACACACACACACACACACACATATATCCAGAATTTAAATTTCCAAAAAAATTGAATACTTACCATTCACAAGCCACATGCTCAAAGAAAGGAGCATGGTAAGTGTCTTTGAAGGTGATGTATGAATTCTCATGGTGGCCTTCCCTTTCCTTCTCCTCCTCCTCCTCCTCTTCCAGGAAGGAATGAAAACTCACTGGGAAACAAAATAGCAGACATTGTTTACTAAGGATTCTTAGTGATACATATTCTCAGTCTCATGTTTACAAAACTGCTGGTTAATTAGTCCTTTTCTCACATATCCTAGATGGCAACAAAGCAGCTGACAAAGCAGCTGACTACAGCGTATGGTAGGGATGGGATTAATATTGATTATTTTCCATACCCTGGAGGGAATAAAACGGTTTCCTGACAACCAGGAAAGTCTTGTGAGAATAAACAGAACAGCCCCAAGATTTTTCACTACTAAGTAAGTTATTAAAAACAAATTCATACAATGACACTTAAAGTAGTATCAAATTGCATTAATTCTACCGTGTAGATGCACCCAATGTTAAAATGTTTAATATTAGTATATGTTATACAAAAGCTGACATCAATGTTGAAATATGAGGGTTGAATGAAAAGTAATGCCTCCACCTTCGTTACTTGGGTTTGGATGGGAATATTTTAATAAATCAAACACAGAAATAATCCTTAGAATGTGCTCTTTAACTACCACTATTCACTTTTCCACATAATCACCAGACAATTGGATACATTTCTGCCAACGATGAACAAGTTTTCTGAAGCTATCATGGAAGAAGTCGACACTCTGTCTCTGCAACCAGCGTCACACAGTACCCATTGTGCACAGATCTTTCAATAGCCAAGCAAAGCAATGATGTGACCCACATGTTCTTGTGAAATGCCGATTATGCTTGAAATTTCTCTCTGAGTGATACGGCAATCGCCCTGAATTAATCTATCAAACGTTTTGCTTGTGAAACACAGTGGTTGCTGTCACAGGATGTCCAACTCTTTGTTTATCACGCAATTCAGATGTTCCCACATCAACATCTTTAAACTTATTTGCCCAACAATGCACAGTACTCACATCAATACAATCACCATAAACAGCTTGCATTCTCTGATGAATCTCCTTTGGGGTGACACCTTCTGCTGTCAAGGATTCAGTGACTTCCCGTTGCTTAAGTCGCATTAACCGACTGTCTGTGCATTGTTCCATACTTTGCACTTTAACAACAAAACCGTTCAATGCTAAGGCTTCCTGCCAAATTGAACTGTAGAGGAAAGTCTACTGAACAAGCCAGTACCTGCCGCATACCAGTACTGCCATCTGTTGAGGAGTTGCGAAGGTGGAGGCATTACTTTTCATTCAACCCTTGTACAACACCGCCTGGGCTCTGCAAGTGTAGAATTTTCTCAAATGAAGCACAGAGTGTTCAAGGATCAGGACATTCATAGAGATTAAAGGGCCAGGCTGTAGCACAACTGGTTAATCGCCAGCAGCAATAGATCACTGCCAACCCGAGTTGGATTGAGCACCCAACTGTTAAGCCTAGCTTACTGTTCATCTAAGAAGTTAAAAATAGCTGAGTAGAGAAATTAGACACCGCTTAAAAAGCAGGGAGGTATTTTACGACATCATAAAATGCCAATTATCAAAGAACATGGAGAAAATACTACGATCAAAAGGGCTCAGTGTCCTAGTAGATAAAGCTATAACATCTCCACTGTGACCAGAATTGAGCATAATCTCCAGGTGCCAAAGTTGGAAGATACTGAAATACCTCTGTCTGTCTTGTATGTTTAAGAAAATCATTGAATGTTTGCCGTGTATGTGTGCATTGTGATCCTTCCTGAGTTACAAGATGCTTGTTTATAAAGCTATTGCCCTCCTGTTATAGACAATTATGCTGACAATTATCTCGTCTGTGCTCATTCAGAAGACGACCTGAAAGCCACTCTAAAGACCTTTGCAGAAGCATAGGAAAAGCTTGGCCTCTCACTAAACATTGAGAAAACCAAAGTGCTCTATCAGCAGGCATCAACCAATCCTTCTGCAATACCAGAAATACAGCTTAATGGTGTAACATTAGAATTTTTTTCCCAATTTCACTACCTTGGCAGCTACTTCTCCATAAAAGTCAACATCAATATTAAATAAAACACCATCTGAGCTCTGCGAGTGCAGCATTTTTCAGAATGAAGCAGAAAGTGTTTAAGGATCAGGATATTTATAGGAATACCAAGATGCTTGTTTATAAAGCTATTGTCCTCCCAACCTCTTATATGCCTGTGAAATGAGGACCATCTACAGGCGATTCCATTAGCACTGCCTCCGAAAAATCCTGAAAATCTCTTGGTAAGACAGGCAGACAAATGTCAGTGTTCTGGAAGAAGGAAAGGCCACTAGCATTGAAGCGATGATCTACGCCGCGAGCTGGACAGGGGGAGTGTGTCCCTGCTGGTTCTGCTGGACCTCTCAGCGGCCTTCGATACCGTCGATCACGGTATCCTTCTGGGGTGCCTTGCCGGGATGGGGCTCGGAGGTACTGTTTTGCAGTAGCTCCGGTCCTTCCTGGAGGGTCGGTCCCAGATGGTGTCCTTGGGGGACACCTGCTCGGCCCCACAACCATTGACTTGTGGGGTCCCGCAGGGTTCAGTACTGTCCCCCATGTTGTTTAACATTTACATGAAGCCACTGGGAGAGATCATCCGGAGTTTCGGGGTGAGGTGTCATCTGTACGCAGATGATGTCCAGCTCTGTCACTCCTTCCCACCTGTCACTAAGGAGGCTGTCCAGGTCCTGAACCAGTGTCTGGCTGCTATGTCGGACTGGATGAGGGCCAACAAATTGAAACTGAATCCAGACAAGACAGAGGTCCTCCTTGTCAGTCGCAAGGCTGAACAGGGAAAAGGGTTACAGCCTGTGCTGGACGGGGTCGCACTCCCCCTGAAGACACAGGTTCGCAGTCTAGGTGTGATCCTGGACTTATCATTGAACCTGGAGCCCCAGGTCTCAGTGGTGCCCAGGGGAGCCTTCGCACAACTAAGACTTGTGCGCCAGCTGCGCCTGTTCCTTGGGAGGTCTGACTTGGCCACGGTGGTCCACGCTCTGGTTACATCCCGTTTGGACTACTGCAACGCTCTCTACGTGGGGCTGCCTCTGAAGATGGCCCGGAAGCTCCAACTAGTACAACGGGCGGCAGCCAGAGTAATAACTGGGGCGGCTTACAGGGAGCCTTGTTAAGCCAGCTCCACTGGCTGCCGATATGCTACCGAGCCCAATTAAAAGTGCTGGTTTTGACCTATAAAGCCTTAAATGGTTCTGGCCCAATCTACTTGTCCGAACGCATCTCCTTCTATGAGCCAGGAAGATCCCTGATGTCATCTGGCGAGGCCCTGCTCTCGGTCCCGCCTGCCTCACAAGCGCAGCTGGTGGGAACGAGGGACAGGGCCTTCTCGGTGGTGGCTCCCCGGCTGTGGAACACCCTCCTCAGAGATATACGGCAAGCCCCAACCCTTTTGAGTTTTAGAAACATGGCTATGTGCCCAGGCTTTTAACGAATAAATGACAAAGACGACCCAGACTGCTATATGGATAAAGTAGGAGGATATTGGACAAACGGATTTTAAGCATATGTTTTATGTTTTATATTTTATATTGTATTTAATTGGTTGTAATACATTTTTATATGTTGTTGTTTTTAATGATGTGTTATGGTTGAGCCTTCTGGCTCCGATACTAGGAGACGAGGTCGTAAGACTCCTCGAGAGTCAGACTCTTTTGAGGAGCGCGAAAGGAAACGGCTCCGGGACTTATTTGCAGAACCAACAGACGAAGACTCCTTTGAGGGTTTTACCGAGGGAATGGAGGAAGAGATGGTTAGCTCAGAGGAGGATGATATGGAATGGACTCGTGGGAGGGAGGATTTGGGTGTCACCGGCAATGATAGCATTGGAGGCGACTGGCGGGTTGCAGGATCGGACCCATGGACAGGCTGGAGGGATGGAGCGGGATCCACAGCTGGGGATGCTGTGGGGCGTAGTCAAAGGTGTTTTAGGTCTGATGAGGATGATGGTGAGGAGGCACCTGGAATTAGGATAGCAGCTGACAGCGATGAGGAGTTATGAACTGGCATAAAATGGGGTTTAGGATCAATGGCTAATTGCGTTGGGCAAGGTAATCTGGACGAACGCTTGGGCTCTTGTTGGGGAACTTCCTGAAGACGGGTGTGATTCGTTGCTGGATACGTAAGTTACCAAGGACACTGGGCATAGACGGCGGGAGGAACTGTGTGGGGTTTTTCTGTGCAACTTGTGTTTAATCTTGATAGCTTGGACCTCCGTCGTCCTTTTGATGGACATTATTTGCCTACTCTGGATTGACGCTGGACTGACTGACTGACTACGACTCTGGACTATCCCTTCTGTGGCTATCGGTGGAACTTGTGGAACCTTAGACGTCTGCGCTTGGCTTTCGACCTCGGACCGGATTGGGACCCTGCTGACCGCCGTTACCCTGATTGATGTGCCTGGACCTGGATTTCGCTCGTTGCATGGAGGAGTAAACAGCTTGAGTTACTCATCTGTAGCTCTTGAGTAGCAGAGGGGAATCTGCTGCTAGGTTTTGTGTTCGTTTTGACCTTTTGTTTACCAGTTTTTGTTTGTTTAATTGCTGAAGTAAGCACTTTTGATTTAACCCGGATTGAACTTCTGTTTAATCCGGTTTATTCTTTTGAACTGTTTAAACTCAAACGAAGTTATTTTTGTTACTTTTCACACTGAAGTCAAGTGTTTGCCTAGTCTTTTGTTTCCTACGGGCAATTTTTAGTTCTGTAACCTCAATAAACTGTGTTGTATCCTATTTGGTGGCGTTCTATCTCTGACAGATTGCCCAACGCCAGAAAAGAAAGTTTTTCTAGTGAGGTTTCCACGTCAAGAAGACGATGGAGGAACTCAAGGCCCGTTTTGACCAGCTGCAGGCTGCATTTTACTCTGCACAAGCAGCACAGCCAGCTAAAGGACATGTAATGACTCCCGAACGTTTTGATGGGTCTCGAAACAAATTGCCCACTTTTTTGGCACAAATTGAACTTTATTTTTCTCAAATTAGCGCACAAGCTTTTCCCACGGACACTAGCAAGGTGGCATTTATTTTGAGTCTATTGACCGGTCCTGCGGGACAATGGGCAACTAATTTGATTCTGGGAAACGACCCAGTCAAGGACAATTTAGATGATTTCAAGAAATTACTATCAGACACTTTTGGGGATCCCCTCCGTATGGAAAATGCTAGCTGGGCTCTTTATCGGTTAAAACAGGGAAAAGGGTCTGTTTTGGACTATTTAAATAAGTTTAACTCTTTTTGTCATCAGTTAGACTGGGGAGAGAACGCGTTTATGCTTCTGTTTATTGCTGGTTTAAATGATTATCTCCAAGATGAACTGGCGCGTTTAGAGCCAGCAGAAAACTGGGACGCTTTGGTGGCTAAGGTTTTGCGTTTGGACGTCCGATTTGAATCTCGTAAACAATCTAGGGCTATGTATGCGCCAACTGTATCTGCACCTAGGGCACCTGTGGCAAAGGGGGAGGAGCCCATGGAACTTGGGGTGTTCAGAAAGTTGTCAATGGCAGAAAAGGACCGTAGAAGGCAATTGGGATTATGTTTATATTGCGGGACTGCTGGGCATTTTGCTAGGAATTGTAATGTTAAGCCTTCTCAGCTTTCGGGAAAAGGTCAGCCCTAGTGCGACATGAGCCCAACGCATTAGGGCTTATAAAGCAGTCACTTGAGGGGAAGAAACATGTTTTTATACCCATTTCTTTATCTGTTGGGGGAAAAGAACTTGCTTCTACTCTGGCACTGCTGGACTCGGGGGCTACGGTCTCGTATGTGGATGTTGGGTTTGCAAGGAAACATAGGATTCCTACAGTACGAAAAGCATGTGATATATGGGTGGAAGGAGCGGACGGGAAACTACTGGAGTCTGGGGTGGTTAATCGCGAAACCTCTAAAGTAACGTGGGAGGTGCAAGGAGTAACTGGAGAATTTGTATGGGACATTACACGGTTACCAAGATACAATGTAATCCTGGGAATGGATTGGTTAACCTTAGTAAATCCTCAAGTGGATTGGGTGAAGCGTACTATAGCTTTTAGAAGGCAAGGATGTTACGCCTTAAATTCCTCTCAATTTGACATGGAGGGTGTACCGGCTGAATATAGGGAATTTCAAGATGTGTTTTGTAAGAAGGAAGCGGATAAGTTGCCGCCTCATAGACCATACGATTGTGCGATTAGATTAGTAGAAGGCGCTAAGTTACCAGCAGGAAGGTTGTACGCTTTAACGGTGCCAGAAAGACAAGCCTTGAGAGAATTCCTTGACGAGAACCTAGCCAAAGGGTTTATTCGCCCATCTAGCTCTCCAACTGCTGCACCTGTGTTCTTTGTGGCTAAAAAGACAGGGGAGCTTAGACTAGTATGCGATTATCGGGTTCTTAACAAGCACACCATTCGTGATAGATACCCGCTACCTTTGATTTCGGAATTACTATCGAGAGTGCAAGGGGCTAAGATCTTTACTAAACTTGATCTACGGGGGGTGTATAACTTGATTAGAATACGGGAAGGTGACGAATGGAAGACGGCATTTAACACGTGTTTCGGATGTCACGAGTTCCGTGTGATGCCTTTCGGATTATGCAATGCACCTGCTGTCTTCCAAAGATTCATAAATGATGTATTTAGGGATTTAATTGATCAATTTGTAGTGGTTTATTTGGACGATATATTAATTTTTTCTAAGGATAAAGAGGAACATCAGCAGCATGTGAGACAGGTATTACATCGTCTACGGGGTAATGGGCTTTTTGCTAAGGCTTCCAAGTGTGTTTTTCACGTGTCTGAAGTTGAGTTCCTGGGACATGTAGTTTCGGGAAAGGAACTAAAAATGGACCCACACAAAGTTGACGCGGTCAACTCGTGGCAAGAACTCAAGTCTAAAAAGGATGTACAGCGATTCTTGGGGTTTGCTAATTACTATCGAGAGTTCATTCCAAACTTTGCCAAACTTACTGTACCTTTAACACAACTCTTACGTAAGAAGCAACCGTTTGTGTGGGGACGGGAGGCTCACAATGCGTTTCTACAGTTGAAATCTAGTTTCCAAGCTGATAATATACTAATACATCCAGACATTGATAAACCGTTCATAGTAGAAGCAGACGCTTCTAGTTA
The DNA here is from genome assembly GCF_035594765.1 of Anolis carolinensis. Lineage (NCBI taxonomy): Eukaryota > Metazoa > Chordata > Lepidosauria > Squamata > Anolidae > Anolis > Anolis carolinensis. The sequence goes on along the minus strand of NC_085842.1, from coordinate 304,215,995 downwards.
TGCGTTGGGGGCTGTATTATCTCAAAGGGATTCATCAGGGACCTTGCGTCCCTGTGGATTCTACTCCAGACAACTAACACCTTTCGAACAAAATTACACCATCTGGGAAAAGGAATTGTTGGCTATCAAGGTGGCTTTTGAGGTGTGGCGGCACTGGTTAGAGGGCGCACGTCATCAAATTGTGGTCAGATCTGACCACAAGAATTTAGAACATTTACAAACTGCCAAGAAATTGAATCAACGCCAGATTCGATGGGCCTTGTTTTTCTCTAGGTTCAACTTTAAGGTTCAGTTTGTGGAAGGGAAGGTAAACCTACGGGCGGATGCATTATCTCGTAAACCTGAGTTTAAAACTTGCTAGCAAACAGTGCGTCAGACAATATTGCCTACTGCCTCTTTATGCGTGGTAGAAAACGAGGCTGGTTTACACGCTCAAATTCTAGAGGCTCAGAAGAACGATAACTGGACTCAAGAGCAACTCATATTACTTTCGGTAGGGACTCGTACTGTGCTGCCTCATTTACAGGACCAGGAGGGGGTATTGGTACGTAATGGACAAGTTTATGTACCGGCGGGTGCACTCAGGTTAGAAGTCATTAGGGCACATCATGATGAACCGATGGCTGGGCATTTTGGCAGGTTTAAGACTGTACAACTCATTACCAGAAACTATTGGTGGCCTAAAATGCGACAGGACATTCTTCGTTTTTGTGATAGCTGTGCAGTATGTCAGCAGAGTAAGACGCCTGTCGGGCGCCCTAGGGGATTATTATCTTCCTTGCCAGTTCCTGAGAGACCATGGCAGATTATCTCCATGGATTTCATTTCTGACTTGCCTAGGTCGGGGGGTTATACATGTATTTGGGTGGTGGTGGATTTATTTTCTAAAATGGCTCATTTTATACCTTGTTCAACAATTCCAGCGGCTCCTACATTGGCTTTATTGTTTACCAAGCATATTTTCCGTTTGCATGGGGCTCCTGAGGTTATTATCTCTGACAGAGCTCCTCAATTTGTGTCTCGTTTTTGGAGGCATTTCCATGAGTGTTTGGGAACCAAGTTGAATGTCTCCTCTGCTTTTCATCCACAAACGGATGGACAATCTGAGAGGGTTAATGGGTTGTTGGAGCAGTATTTACGTTGTTTTTGTCTAGAACAACCAAGTGCTTGGGTAAAATGGTTGTCGGTGGCTGAGTTCGCCTATAATAACGCCGTACATACGTCTAGTCAACACACGCCATTTGAGTTAACTTATGGCTTCCATCCGCGGGGAGGGGTGGCGCCGTCGACCAATGTGGTTTCCTCTGATCCGGTGTACCGTTCCTCTGAAATGGCTGCCTTACATGATGTTGCTCGTCGGTTGCTATTAGAAGCTAAGGCAGCGCAGAAGACTCAAGCCGACCGCCATAGACAAGCCGGGGAGGAGTTGGAGGAAGGGGATCTGGTTTGGTTATCCTCTAAATATATTAAACATGCTGGGGGAAAGTTTGCGCCACGGTATTTGGGACCTTTCCCTATTGTTAAAAAGATTTCTTCTGTGGCATTTAGATTGCGCTTGCCATCGTCTTTTAAGATCCACCCTGTCTTTCATCGTTCTTTATTGAAGTTGGATACTTCTGGGCGCCGTAACACTGTAGCCGAGGAGATCACTGCTGTGTCTCCACCTTTGGAGGAGGAGGCCTTTGTGAGAGAGGATAGTATTATGGTTGAGCCTTCTGGCTCCGATACTAGGAGACGAGGTCGTAAGACTCCTCGAGAGTCAGACTCTTTTGAGGAGCGCGAAAGGAAACGGCTCCGGGACTTATTTGCAGAACCAACAGACGAAGACTCCTTTGAGGGTTTTACCGAGGGAATGGAGGAAGAGATGGTTAGCTCAGAGGAGGATGATATGGAATGGACTCGTGGGAGGGAGGATTTGGGTGTCACCGGCAATGATAGCATGGGAGGCGACTGGCGGGTTGCAGGATCGGACCCATGGACGAGCTGGAGGGATGGAGCGGGATCCACAGCTGGGGATGCTGTGGGGCGTAGTCAAAGGTGTTTTAGCTCTGATGAGGATGATGGTGAGGAGGCACCTGGAATTAGGATAGCAGCTGACAGCGATGAGGAGTTATGAACTGGGTTTAGGATCAATGGCTAATTGCGTTGGGCAAGGTAATCTGGACGAACGCTTGGGCTCTTGTTGGGGAACTTCCTGAAGACGGGTGTGATTCGTTGCTGGATACGTAAGTTACCAAGGACACTGGGCATAGACGGCGGGAGGAACTGTGTGGGGTTTTTCTGTGCAACTTGTGTTTAATCTTGATAGCTTGGACCTCCGTCATCTTTTTGACGGACATTATTTGCCTACTCTGGATTGACGCTGGACTGACTGCCTGACTACGACTCTGGACTATCCCTTCTGTGGCTATCGGTGGAACTTGTGGAACCTTAGATGTCTGCGCTTGGCTTTCGTCCTTGGACCGGATTGGGACCCTGCTGACCGCCGTTACCCTGATTGATGTGCCTGGACCTGGATTTTGCTCGTTGCACGGAGGAGTAAACAGCTTGAGTTACTCATCTGTAGCTCTTGAGTAGCAGAGGGGAATCTGCTGCTAGGTTTTGTGTTCGTTTTGACCTTTTGTTTACCAGTTTTTGTTTGTTTAATTGCCAGGCTGAAGTAAGCACTTTTGATTTAACCCGGATTAAACTTCTGTTTAATCTGGTTTATTCTTTTGAACTGTTTAAACTCAAACGAAGTTATTTTTGTTACTTTTCACACTGAAGTCAAGTGTTTGCCTAGTCTTTTGTTTCCTACGGGCAATTTTTAGTTCTGTAACCTCAATAAACTGTGTTGTATCCTATTTGGTGGCGTTCTGTCTCTGACATGATGTGTCGGCATCGAATTGTTGCCAATTGTATGCCGCCCTGAGTCCCTTCGGGTGAGAAGGGCGGGATAGAAATATTGGAAATAAATAAATAAATAAATCCTATACCATCAAAAACACTGGACTGGTCATGTTGTCCGGATGCCTGATCCCCATCTCCCAAAGCAGTTATTATACTCTCAACTCAAGAATGGAAAACAGAATATTAGTGGGCAGGAAAAGAGATTTAAAGATGGGCTTAAAGCCAAGCTTAAAAAGTGTGGCATAGACACTGAGAACTTGGAAGCCCTGGCCCTCAAACGTTCTAACTGGAGATCAGATGTTACCAACAATGTTGTAGAATTTAAACACGTCAAGAGGAAGGCACATCAAGCCAATCCTTGTTGGGACTGCTTTCCATCTGAAAATGTATGTCCTCATTGTGAAAGGCCATACAGATGCAGAATAAATTTCTACAACCACTTATGGATCCCCTTCAAGACTCTACTTCTGGAAGACAATCATACTTGGCTATGAGGGATCAACTATGAGTTATTATGTATTTTGCCAATAAGATGCATTAATATTTTTTTTTAAAAAACTTTCAACTGACACAAACAACAGACCAGCAGGTGTTAGTAAACAAGCAAAATGTGGTGATGGATTTAGATTTCAAGTGCTAGGGGTGCCTAAGTAGCACTCAAATGCTGAGATTGAAATCCTATTGTTAATCTCAATGAGAATACAACTGTGAAATCAATAGTAACTGGCAAATCAATACTTATATAAGTTCTACCCATTCAATAAGCAGATTCTAGTTGGACTAACAGTAGTATTTAAGCCTTAAGGTAAAGGTTTTTCCTGACGGTAAGTCTAGTTGTGTCCGACTCTGGGGATTGGTGCTCATCTCCATTTCTAAGTCGAAGAGCTGGCGTTGTCCGTAGACGCCTCCAGGGTCATGTGGTCGGTATGACTGCATGGAGTGCCATTACCTTCCAGTAGGAGCGGTACCTATTAATCTTCTTACATTTGTATGTTTTTGAACTGCTAGGTTAGCAGAAGCTGGGGCTAACAGCAAGAGCTCACTCTGCTCGCCAGGTTCGAACCGCCAACTTTTCGGTCAGCAAGTTCAGAAGCTCAGCTGTTTAACCCACTGCACCACCAGGGGCTCCATTTAAGCCTTAGAATCACACAATTTTAAAATTGAAGAAGGCACTGGGGGTCACATTAAACAACTAAACTATAGTTAACCAAACAGAGAAGCAAATTTTCAGTGTTTTTTAGTTCCATGCTGGAGAAAGAGAAGCAATGCGGGGATTATTGGCACCTTCAGCTTCACTGGATTTGCTTCCATAACAATAAACCACATCATTACATCCAAACAGAGTACTGTGTTTAATCCACAGGAATTACTTTCTGCTGGTCTGAAATAAAAATTTCAAGCAGGGTTATTACTTCCCTAAATAATGTAGGAGGTGGCAGAAGGAGAACCTACCACTGAGAACAGGTTCTTTGAAATAAGAGTTTACACAAACCTCTAACCCTTTGACTCAATATAAAAGTCATTTTTAAATTGTACACCTGACTCCAGATCTCTAATCTTTGCCTGTTTACCTGGCTGGCTACATCCTACCCAGTTTGAGTTTCATGGTTTAGCAACGTTTGCCTTTGTATGGTCATACATCTCTTGGATTTGTTCAGATCTGTGCAATTTAAATGAGAAAAAAATGAAATGTTGAGTTCAGCGAGTGTTGCTTTAATGCCCCTGCAAACACTGAAGAAACTGAAAAAGGGATTCCACATAGACATTAGGACAAACATCCTGATGATAAGAACTATTTGGCAATGGAATATGCTTCCTAGGAGTGTGGTGGAGTCTCTGTCTTGGGAGAGTTTTTACACAGAGGCTGGATAGCTATCTGTCGAGAGAGATTAGATTGTGTATTCCTGCTTGGCAGATGGGTTTGGATTAGATGGCCCTTGGTGTTAGTAACTGTAGACCCCCAGGAAACAAAGAACCCCTCACAGATAAATCTGAATACACTAACCTAACCTTCCCAGCTTCTAATTATATCCTTTGTTGTCTTTCAAGTCTCAAAGTGCTTATATATTCCCATAGGTATTGCCATCAACCTAAAGGACAATTATCTGGTTCCCAGCCTTGAGGAGCCAGATGGCCCCTTCTTTGCAACTCATTAGATCACATTAATTTACAATTCCCTTTGAAGCTGAAGATGTGATTTATGACATTTGGGGCCTCTTTAGATATTATGATTGGAAGGCAAGACAGGGGTTGCCTAAGACCTTGTGTTTGCATTGGATCATTTACAAAATGTGCCCATGACCGAGCACAGTGCATTATTCAAGACAGCATTTTCTCCATGCTGCTTGGTGAGCCCTAGTTTCTTGCTGGAGATTTCTCTAAAAACTAACATTGTGTCTTGCGTTCACTATATTTTAATCTTTGTTCTTGTATTTTAATATGCAGTATGTGTTTGTAGAAATACCTTTGATATAATGTTTATAATAATTATGTTTTTTTAGCTCGGTTGTATCCCTCCATGAGGAGAGGCAGGTAAGAAATAAAGTAATAATAATAATAATAATAATAATAATAATAATAATAATAATAATAATAATGGGTGCCGTGCCAAAAGTTCTCAGCCGGCATTTGGAAACAATAGACATTGACAAAATTACAATCTGCCAACTGCAAAAGGCCACCCTACTGGGATCTGCGCGCATCATCCGAAAATACATCACACAGTCCTAGACACTTGGGAAGTGTTCGACTTGTGATTTTGTGATATTAAATCCAGCATATCTATCTTGTTTGCTGTGTCATAATAAAATAATAATAATAATAATAATAATAATAATAATAATAATAATAATAATAATAATATTGTTTCATAATCATAACCTTAAGACTGTACACAACAATTTCTCCCACCAGTAAGAACAAACTGGTTGTCCAAGTAAAAAAGAATCAGGATTTCCTTACTAAGGACCCATCCAGACAATATCTTTATTCCAGGAGCTCCCACTTCAAAATGGAGGGTGACCAAATGCCATTTCCTGAAAAAGTGGGAGCAAGATTTTCAGGTGCAGGAATATCCCCATTCTGGCCGGAAAATGTGGATTTTTGAATCTCTGTATGTCCCCACACCTAGAAAATACAGGATTTTTAAATGTTGGTTTGTTCCTGGGTTATACATGTGTGTTCCTAATTGGTTGTATCCAAAACACATGGCAACAGTTGACTAGAGGGCAAAAACTTTATCCTGGCAAGAGAAATTTCATCCTCCACACATTTAATGAAGTTTGTGACACACAAACAAAGGTTTTATCATGTAATCAACTTTCCCCATGTTTTTATGATAAAAGCACTGAGGAACAGACATGTATAACCTAGGAACATCACCCTGTTGTTCCATGCTGCAAGTACGCCACAAAACCAGTCTGTACATATAGCCAAGCAGCCTCTAAAAAGTGGTAATAATGACTAAGTTCTGTTCTTGGATTGAAAGTGTGTGTTCCTATTTGATTATGTAGTATTGCCTTCAAAAGTAGTGGTCCTACTCCATAAACTTCATTCAACATATGGGTGGCAAAGTTTCTCTTGCCAGGACAAAGTTGTCACCCTGTAGTCAACGTTGTCACTCTTTAGTCAATGTGGTACATCTTTTCACAATAGCAACAATCAGGAACAGACATGTATAACTCAGCGACAGCATCCCGTAGTACCCAGGTACAAGTACACGGCCAAACTTGTCTGCACAGGTAGCCACACAGTCTCTATAACCCAGGAATTTATACAATAATTCGCATATTCAAATCTTAAGTTTCTTAAAAAAAAACAAAAAACCAAAATTTCTGGAGCACATACTGCTCTGGCAATTTTGGGGGTTGCAAAATTCCAGCAGCAAGTGTGAACGATGGAGGAAGAAATCCTGGGACCAACAGGTCTGTATGTGGATCTCTTCTCAGGTCCTGGTTTTTTTTGTCCCTGACTAAAACCCGGGATTTGGCACAGTCTGGAACCACCCTAATTTACTGTAGGATCTTACAGGTATGCTTCAGTTAACATTTGCAGTCCTGGCAATATATGGCTTTATTAATAAGTCTGGAGAAAATGCAGACACAGTTCTGCCTTTTCTCCACCACAGACATCAGAAGAGCTGCAAAGCCAAGAACAAACCATGAGAGTCAAGACAAAGATCCACCCAGAGGAAAGGTGTTATTACCATACATCAAAGAAACCACTGACCGCATAGGGAAGCTGATGAAGAAACACAACCTACAAACTATCTACAGACCCACTAAGAAAATCCAGCAAAGGATAAGAGGGATCCTCTCACCTCTGCAGGAGTCTACCATATACCACGCAGTTGTGAACAAGTCTATATAGGGACCACCAACGCAGCGCTGAAACACGAATGAAGGAACATGAAAGGCACAGCAGACTGATTCCACCAGAGAAGTCAGCCATAGCACAGCATTTGATGAACCAACCTGGACACAGAATATTATTGGAGAATACAGAAATGCTGGACCACTCTAACAACCACCATGTCAGACTACACAGAGAAGCCACTGAAATCCACGAGCACGTGGACAATTTCAACAGAAAGGAGAAAACCATGAAAATGAACAAAATCTGGCTACCAATATTGAAAAAACTCTAAACCAGGACAATAAATGAAGAATAACACTGTGACGCCTCAGGCCAGCGTGAGCACTGAGAACCAGACACGGAAGCCAATAAACAATCTAATATCTTTATTAAGGAAATAAAAGAGACAACCAAAAATAAGCAGAGTATATAGTCCAGCAATAGTCCTTTCAGAAAAGGTCAAATATAGTCCAGTAATGTGAAAGTAGATGTCCAGTATTAGAGTTCAAAGTTTTAAATCCAATAACCTAAACACACTCAAACCTTTAGGCTGTTTGAGTGGGGATTAAAGCAAGATCTGTCAAAGAGCTCCAGGGTTCAATTCTGAGGCTAGGATACAAGGCAAGGCAAAGTTAGTCGTGGTAAAGTTGAATCGCTGTCCAGGCTTGACAGGGAGACGAGATGCAATGCCGGTCTACTTGAGAGTAGCGCGCTGCAGAACTAGTGTCGATGTGAATTCCTCAACTGACACGTTGAACACCGCAAAGGTCAGTCGGCACCCAGAACTTTTATGGGACTACACTTTCCACTCCAGCCAAGTGTCTGAACACTCTTTCCCAAGGGAAAGTGGACTAAGTCAGCAACTTGCCAGATGCAATCCTCCCGGGAAACTCTCAAGGGAACCAGCTTAATTAACGCTTGCTCTCTCCGCTAATCTAGTGCTTCTTCTCAGATTCTGCTTCTCCGAGCGAGATGTTTCCCAAAACAATCTGCGGTCAAAAGGAGCGCTCTCTGGAGAACTGGGCTGTGAGTCAAGGCCCTTTTTAATTAACTGTGGGCTAAAACTGTCAACAGGGGACATCTGGAAGAGAGCAGAATCTTGCGGAAATGGCACAAACCCCATCTCTTCTTCGGACTGATCCATAATGGCGACGGGGTCATGACTCGGGGGCCTCTGAGACACTACAAACACTCCGAAAACAGACATGAAACTATCAAGGCCAGCTAACATCTCCAAACAAATGATTCCCCCAACCAGAAATGATCCAGGCCTTGAGCTACAAGGCCATTAAATGCTAATCAAGGTGGCTAATTACAACAGTCACACTTGCCTCCAACAGACAAGAGTTCTTTCTCCCACCTTGGACCTTTCATAGATATATAAACCTCCCTTCCTTAGTTTCTTATATACGTCACAACCTCTGAGCATGCCTGCCATAGATGTGGGTGAAATGTCAGGAGATAATGCTTCTGGAACATGGCCATACAGCCTGGAAGACTCACAGCAACCCACAGACACAGTTCCATCATGGCTGCACCCAGAATCAAGGGGAAAGCACTACCTCCATCCCAACTGCCAATGCCCTGACTTGGAGAAAGATAAAAAGAGGTTGTACCTGTGGGATTTAGTCCCTTCCCACATTGCCACTTTAAAAGCGGAGAAAAAAAATAACATTGTTCCTTGCCTCCACACTTACAATCTAATTAAAGTACAGGAGGAAAAGGAGGTGACACTGTGGGAAGCATTCCATGCAGAAGATATGACTTCCTCTTCTGTACTGTTTACTATAGTACTATGCAGCACACAAAATGGGAAAATGATCACAATCTACCCTGGGCTTTGTGTAAACAATTAGGTAGCAAGGATATGTGTGTGTTTGTGTGTACACATATGCTTCTGTAATTACTTCCCTCGAGCAATGCTTTCCCCTTTTAATGTTTATTTAACGGAAAGGATCCTGAGTGTCCACAAAAGTACTCTCTCCGTCCCTGCAGGGAAGCCTCCCTTCCTGACTCATTCATTTTAATTTGAATGGGTCCAGCCGCAGAGCACAGATGAAGTAATGCAATCAGGAGATAAATGGTCTGAAAATGGTACACTGAATCACGTATATAAGGTGTTCTAGCCATTAATAACTTTCCTGTGCGATTACTACTCTTTTAAATAGCACTTCCCTATATTACGTCTTATTTGAGCACTTAGTGAGCACATATTTGCTTTCAAATTGGTTTTCATGCCTCTTGACATCTTGTCTTTTTTTTTTTTTAATGTACCTACTTTTGAAAAACTGGACATTCTGTCACAAGCCAATCCTGAAAACTGTCTATTAAGCACCTGGCCTTCCCACACTTGATTAATCAAGTCACTTTCCTTCTTTCCCTCAAGTGTTTCCACAAAATTAATTTCTCTTTAAAAAAAGTCTTCCCAATGTTCATTATCAACTGGTTCTCTTATGTCCTTTCCTCACCAGCCATTTTCTGTCTCTTCTTATTACTGGCTTTGTAATTTTTTGTTTTTTTATATACTACATTGTAATTATAAGACATGAGATTCCAACTAAGCATTATGAACTTCCCGAATTTAAATAAACGACCTCAGAAGGTGGTGAACTTTTGTTCTTGGAAAGTTTTATAATGGGATGAGATGGGCACCTCTCAGGGTATTTTATGATTGAATCTTGAATTGGCTGCAATTATTTCTGCTTATTTTCAGAAGGTATTTTTAAATGGCATTTCTATGCCATTGTTTGTCAGTTCTATGGAATTTTTCTGTTTTCAAACAATATATAGCAAAGTAATGGGAAAGTAACAAGAAGTGTGACAAGCAGTGCAATAAGGCTCTTTCTCAGCATTGTAATTAATAACATTAATGGATAAAATGTCAAGCAATGTAATGAGCAACTCTGCTCATTACATTTTTTGACATTTTACTCATTACGTTTGCGGATTTACAAGGTCTTTTGTCTTCTTTGCCAAAGGTTGTTAATGCCTCACCAAATGACAACTCCCAAGATGCCACACCTTTGGGCTACAGCAGTTTAAGTATTGTCAAATAATACTTATAGAAACAGGCCTCTGAAAGTGGCTAAATGGTTTTGACATTAAACATTACATGGATGTATATAATGAAAAATCTTAAATGGACAGTGTTTTGGGCGGGGGGGTTAATGGTATTATCTTTATGCATTTATGTATTTTATCTTGTTTATATACGTTGTCCTTGCTGTGTATTATGATTTGATTAATCCTTACAATTAGTTATTGTTGGTTCTGTATTTAATTGGAAATATTTATTCATTTTATTATGTACTAGCCTGGGTACCCAGTGGTGTCTGGGTTATTTGAAAAAGGCATTGTTTGTTTTTGAGTGTTAGGTAATATCATTTAGTTAATTAGTAACACTATTTATTAGGAAAAAGTCAGTCTTTGATTTCGTTTTTTATGAATGCTCCTAATAAAAATACTTAACAATGTGGGTGAAATACAAATCCCAAAACTGAGTCAATCCTCCCCAAACCAGGCCTGTATGCAAAGTTAGCCATGTTGGGTCTGTGTGCTAAGTTTGGTCCAGATCTGTCATGGGCTGGATTCAGTGCTCTCTGGATAAGGGTGAACTACAACTCCCAGATCCAAGGACAATCACCCCCAAACCCCACCTGTATGCACTCTCTCTCTAGTATGTTCAGTTGCTGTGTGCCATAGAAAAGAACAGGAAAGGGTTAAGGGAGAGGCAGTGGGTTGGGTCATGCAAATTCTACATCAATGGAGAGAGAAAAGAACACTGGGAAGTGGCTCGCTGTAACCTGCAATGTCTTTGGAGGGCGGGCTTTGGTGGTTCCTCAACACTGTTGTAGTGGAGGCGGTTTGTGGAGGCGGGAGGTTGTCTGCGTAAATGGACACCTCCACCACATACACGCATACAGATTTTCACTTTTATTATGTGTATCGATTTTGTGATTTTATACTGTTGTGATTTTAGACAAGCCACTGTGGGGAGAGGGAGTGGAATATAAATAAAGCTGCTATTATTATTATTATTATTATTATTATTATTATTATTATTATTATTATTATTATTAATTCAACAGTGTAGATGCACCCTAGATGGGCATGGAGAATCCTTCCAAAATCTAAATGTTATGATATTAGTGCTGAGTGGGAAGTGTCATGATTAAACTGTAACAAGCAAAACCGCAATCCCACTCCATAAATATCATCTCATGAGTCCTGAAAGAAACTGCTCTCCTGGAGTCATACTACAGTCTCATTCAGTAAGAAATTCAGAACAGATAAATAGATGGGGCTGTGCAAATATGAACTGTTATATTTTCCATCATTTCTATGCTGCCCTTCTCACCCTAAGGGACTCAGGGTGGCTCACAATCTGACAATATTCACGCCAGTATACAGTACAAAAGATAAAACATAGGCAATTAAAACAATCAATTTAGCATAATACAATAAATACATTTAAAACAGTACAATAAAAATACTTAAACCATTCGTCCACAAAAACCTTGCACGTAAGTCTTAATCTGGAGAATTAAGAGAAGCCTCCTACAAGGATGGTAAAAAAAAACATCAAAACATCCGGGCATCCCCGGAGTAATGTCCTTGCAGACGGCCAATTCTCTCACACCAGAAACGACTTGCAGTTTCTCAAGTCGCTCCTGACATGGAAAACAGCATTGAATAGCCTTGCAGCTTCAAAGCCTGGCTGCTTCCTGCCTGGGGGGAGGGGGCATCCTTTGTTGGGAGGTGTTAGCTGGCTCTGATTGTTTCTTGCCACAGATGGGGCAAAACGTCAGAAGAGAATGCCTCTGGAACGCGACCATACAGCCCGGAAAACTCACAACAACCCAAATAAACTTTGGCTAATCTATATACAGTAGAGTTTCACTTATTCAAGCCTCGCTTATCCAAGGTTCTGGATTATCCAAGCCAGTAATTATAAATATGAATTACTTCTATGGAGGAACATAACCAGTTTGCTTTCAGTAATAGTGTTGGGAGAAAGGCAAAACTCATTATCTTGGAGAAGTGTTGAAGGAAATGTTGGCAACTGCATTGGTTTTATTCTCACGTAAAAATCAAAACATTGGAGGGATGGTTCTGAAATGGGCACAACCAAAAGGTGATTTAAAGAAATAATAATAACAAAAATGCTATTGGAAAGCAAGTCACCACAATTTTCTACAAGAGACAAAAATAATATATATGTGAAAAAGCATTGAAAACTTCCTTTCTTGGACTAGAATCTGCAGAATCCCCAGGCATCATGGCCAATGCTCTTTTGGTTGAGGAATCTGGGACTTCTAATCCAAACAAGGCTTTTTAGAAGCTCTGATACCTGAAATGATTGAAAACTTTTGTTGAACTGTATTCACAAGTTCTGCCCCTGGTATTTCTGTGCCTTCAAGTTGCATGCCGACTTATGGTGACTACACAAATATTGTAGGGCTTTCTTAGGCAATGAATATTCAGAGGCGGTTTCACTAGTTCCTTCCTCTGAAATAGATCCTACAATAACTGGTATTTATTGACGATTTCCCATCCTAGTACTAACCAAGGCTGACTCTGATTAACTTTGAAGATCAGATTAGATTTGGTACTTTCAAGATATTTAATTTTTTCTGTTTGAGACCCATTAAAAATAAAACAGCAAACATCCAACTAGCAACCTTCTTGCTATTGTCCTTCTATCAATTAATGCAAATTGTCTTCCTTCTCAATAAGAAAGGATCAGAATTTCTATGAAGCCGACTTTCCTAACTTCTTAACACATAAGCATGTCCTCTGAATACACACACATGAAGCTTGTGGTAGACTTTGGAGAAATAAAATACGGACAAAAGTCATATATACATTTATCAAATGCGAATGGCTGAAAATGAATAAAGCTGAAAAATCTAACAACATTTTTACTTAAGGCATGACATAAATGCAAGGCTATGTGATGAATAATATATATGGACACCAATTATTAAAAAAAAAAGTGTATATGCAAAATAGCCCAATGTTTACGTAGGAACTAAAAGCAAAACTTGGAACCAGATATAGACAAAGGTTAGGATGAAAATATAGGTTGGGTAAAGATGAAATTAAGAATTTTTGACACATCTACCTCTCAGCTAATATAGACCTAAGCTGACTGCAAGCAGCTTTGCAAAACAGATTTAATTAGCTTAAATCATGGCTGTTACAAGTTCATAAAGTTCTAACTGGGATGATGCCTGAGGCTGCATCTATAATCAGAATTAATGCAGTTTTACATAAATGTAATAGCCATGGCTCAATGCTACTGAATCATTGGAGTCATAGTTTTACAAGGTCTTTAGCTGTCTCTGCCAAAGAGTGCTGGTGCCTCACCATTCTACAAATCCTAAGATTTTATGACATTGAGCCATGACAATTAAAGTGATGTCAAACTGCAGTAATTCTGCAGTGTAGATGCACCCTGATCTCTACATCCTTTTGAAAGGTAGGAAGTAAAATCTTACCCCTTTGCTTCCTGTTCTAGAACCAATGGATCAGAAGGCTCTCACCTTCGTTGTACTGTTCCCATTAAAATGCTCACTCCTCCTCTTTGAAATGATATCTCTGGCTGGTAACGCAGGCTTTGTTTTGAAGCAAAATTGCTTCCAGTGTCTTTTTGCTGCTCAATTTTCCTTTTGACATTGCCGCTGAAACTGGCATTGTTTTCTTTCGTTCTTTTTTTATCCAAGGACTGTTGTCTGTAGGATGATTTTATGATAGTAAAGAGCTGCCAGACGTCACCTTGGTAGATGCATGTGTTGCTCTGATAAGCATTTGTGGGCAAGATTGGTCAGGAATGTTTCCTGCAGAAGCGGTGCTGAAATGAATGGAAGTTGCGCAACTGCGCAGCTGGTGTGGCTCTTGCTCAAGGCTCTTTTCTGTCAAAAGTCTCCCTCCAGAAGATACCAGAGAAAAACTGTGAGCACTGAAGTAACTCATGCAGGTTTAAGAATAACATTCCTCCTTGATTTTCAGTGAACAATAATACCCATGATGTATCGGGGGAAATGTGATAGCTAGAAATATAGTCTTTGCCTTTCTCATAGCTAACCTGAGACATGTGTGGCCACACAACATCAGAATGTGGTTAAGGTGTCAAAATTACTAATGAGGAGGCAAACATACGCTAGGAGACTGTAGCAATTTGTTTTTGCTTGAAACTTCAATAAAGGTCAGAATCTTTCCCCTTACTCTTAGTGAGTTAACTACAGTAAATGCAAACTACAGTAGAGTCTCACTTATCCAACATAAATGGGCCGGCAGAACGTTGGATAAGCGAATATGTTGGATAATAAGGAGGGATTAAGGAAAAGCCTATTACACATCAAATTAGGTTATGATTTTACAAATTAAGCAACAAAGCATCATGGTTAACCACAAATTTGACAGAAAAAGTAGTTCAATACACAGTAATGCTATGTAATAAGTACTGTATTTATGAATTTAGCACCAAAATATCACGATGTACTGAAAACATTGACTACAAAAATGTGTTGGATAATCCAGAACGTTGGATAAGCAAGACTCTACTGTACTTTGAAGGCAGTTTGCATTAAATGAAGCACTGTATATACTCATGCTTAAGTATGGAAACTGTTGCCAAAAAATCAATACCAAAAACCCAGATCGACGTATCCACAGATCAATGTAAGTACTGTATCTTAACTTTCATCAAAAGTTGAGTGCTAAAAGATGAGAGCTTAGTCCATTTTGCAAAAACTTAAAATAAATACCAAAGTCCTCTACTCACTTCACTGCGGAGCAGCTTTGGGCTGTTTTTAATGCCTGGGCAAGGAAATAACAGTGGCAATTGGCTCCTGAGGCTGTGCTGGTGCTTTCCCCTTGCCATGCAATGACCTTCGCCTCATCCACAGGTCATAACAAAATCCATAATTTTAGCCTCCAAACCTGTAGCAGTATGTTTTTGTTTGAATCTTCAGGAAAAAAGGTTCCACCTAAACATTAGAGAGAACTTCCTGATGGTAAGAGCTGTTTGGCAGTGGAATAGGCTGCCTGGGTGTGGTGGACTCTCTGCTTTGGAGGTTTTTAGGCAGAGGCTTAAAAGTGCATTGATTATGTCTTCTGTCATGGCATGACTGGATGACATGTGGTCTCTTCCAACTTTGATTCTATGAACTCATCCACGAGTATATATCGAAGCTGAGGATGAAGGGGGCATGGGAGAATGAGAGAGAAACTGGGATATTTTAACAGCAGCTGAAAAAGTGGGATGATAGAGGATTAACCAGGACTGTCTCTGACAAAGAGAGTCAGCTGGAGTGTATGAGCTCTAGAATTCCCTATCAAATCTCAGCTAGCTTCCTTCCTATTGTTTTTCTGCAAATAGGCATCCTTTTTTATTTTATCCAGGTGAGCCTTTGGCAGCTGACCACTCATTTGTATTTCAGCTGGGTAGGTACTCTATTTTTGTTCATCAATGCCTCTTTTAATTGTGTTTTATTTTTTCTCAAACAAAAACAAACAAAAAATACAAAAATGGTTAAGCAGCAGCAGGGGAAGGTGTTTTATCTTTTCTTCCTAAATTAGCCTCCTGAAATCAAACAATGTAAAAGTGCGGACACAAGAACACAACACAACAAGGACAAGGACACAAGAACCGACATCTATGCAGAAGGATTTCTCTGCAAGTTCTCTGCAAGTTCCACTATTAAAAATTAATCCTTGGCCAAATATGGGCTCAGGTTTAGCCTTTCCTTTGTCCAACATCCACCTTCCCAAGCTTATGTTTTGAATTAGTTTCCAGGTGATGGATCTCACAGTTATAGTGGAAAATCAATTAAATCCTGCAAAGCAAGTCTGATCAAGGGCAATCTTTGTGCAACAGTTTGAGTGGCGGACTATGATTCTAGAGGCAAGAGTCGAAGACACACAACTACAGTGACAGCAACAAAATCCTACCACTGGCCTGTTTCTGCTCGAAGAGAGTGAAAAGCCATACTTACAAGATTAAGGCGAATAATCATGCTTCTGTTCTTCTGCCCTCATTACTGACAAATCAAATTAGTTCCTAGGAGAAAAAGAAGAAGAAATTTTTTTTTTTTAGTATAAAGCTATATTTAGAAATATTTTTAAAATCTATATATATAAAAGGGTAATGAAATTTCGGCCTAGGACAAAACAACAAAACTACACATCCCAGAAACACTAAACTTGGCAGCACAACCCCTCATTCATGCCTCTACGTTCATACAACAAAAAGCTCCAGCTACTCCAGAAAACGGCCAGGTTTTGAGACTGCAAGACTATTCACTGCTATTCCACCTGCCCAACAAAGGATTCCCATAAGCCACAGCAACGCGTGGCCGGGCAAAGCTAGTTATTTATAAAAGTAGAGTGTTTGAAGTTCCATTGGCTCAATGTTCACTATATAATAATTTTGACTTTATAGGAAAAAGAAGCATCCTGTCATCTTATATTCATTTACCGAGGGACAGAAATGTGAAAGACATTGCTGTGATGTTCAATGCACATCTGCATGGGCAATGCATAATGGTACCTACCCATATATTCAATTCTACCGCCACAACTTTCAGCATCATCTCATGGCCAAAACAGTACAATCACATGGGTAAGGAAATCTATGTATGCATAAGTCACTAAGGTTGACTCTACATTGTAGAATTGGTGTAGTTTGACATCACTTCAACTGTTATGTCTCAATGATATGGAATCATGAGAGTTGAGTTTGGGAAGACACCAGCACTCCTGAGCAGAGAAGGCTAAACAGTTTGTAAAACCACATGGCAGTTAAAGTGGTGTAAAGCTACATTAATTCCACAGTGTAAATGTGCCCTAGGATGCCAGTCTCTATATCTCAGTTACAACACTTCTGATGCAGTACATTCTCCTGTTCCCTAGAGGGCATGTGAACACAATACACTGTGACCAAGAAGTTATTGGAAGAACTTTTGCAGTTGTTTCTCTCTCCAGAGTTTCTTTCGCACCCCGCACCCCCCTCCCCCCCAAAAAAAGCAAAGTTCAGAGGTGATGCAGGTGGTATGAAATGATGAATATCTTTAGTTAATAGTTAATAAGCCAAACAAAAGCAAGTACATGGATGTTATAAAGAGGAAGGGGAATGTAGCTACTACATTCATATTATATTGCTCTTAAAGCACCAGCCTTACTAAAATGAACTAGAAAGTCGTACCCATCATTTCATTCCCCTATTCCTTGTCCTGGCTTTGAGCTTGGGAGTGTCAGAAACATCAGCATGAATTTTTGAAGAAGAAAAAAAACCTTTCTCCATCCCACAGAAAAATCTTATGTTGCTTCTCTTTCCCCCACCTCATTCATGCTCCCATTTCCTTACACCACTACTTTCTATTGGTTATTCATTCCTCTATGGAAGTGGTTCTCAACCTTCCTAATGCCGCAACCCTGTAATACAGTTCCTCATGTTACGGTGACCCCCAACCATAAAATTATTTCAGTTGCTACTTCATAACTGTAATTTTGCTACTGTTGTGATTTATAATGTAAATATCTCATATGCATGATGTATTTTCATTCACTGGAGCAAATTTGGCACAAATACCCGGTATGTCCGAATTTGAATACTGGTTGGGAGGGATTGATTTTGTCATTTGGGAGTTTTAGTTGCTAAGATTTATTGTTAACTACAATCAAGGAGCATTCTGAACTCTTGCAAGGATGGAATTGAACCAAACTTGGCACACAGAACTCTAAAAGAAAATACTGGAAGGGTTTGGTGGGCATTGACCTTGAGTTTTGGAGTTGTAGTTCACCCATATCAAGAGAGCACTATGCACTCAAACATTGAAGGATATGGACCAAACTTGGCACTCAATATTCCCAAATGTGAAAACTGGTGGAGTTTGGGGAAAATTGACATTGACATCTGGGAGTTGTAGTTGCTGGGATTTATAGTTCACCTACCATCAAAGAGCTGCTTGAATCCCACCAATGATAGAATTGTGCCAAACTTCCCACACAGAATCCACATTACCAACAGAAAATACTGGAGGGATTTGGGAGGAATTGATAGCGATTTAGGGGAGATGTAGTTCAACTACCTCTGGAGACCACTGTGAATTAATATGAGTTTTCTGGTGGTCTTTGGTGACCCCTGTGACACCTCCTCGCGACCCCCCTAGTTGAGAAACGCTGCTCTATGCATCCCAGCAGAATTCTTAGGGTTAAGAAGTTCAAACCCCAGTTTTCTCAGCCAGATGAGGAGTTCCTATGCAGTGCCTGGCACACAACATAACAAGGCCATCTAGAAGCAACTCCATAGAACTAAAATGGCATGGCACTTGAAAATTTCCTATTAAAATGCCTTTGGAAATGCCATTTTAAAATACCTTCTAAAATAAGTAGAAATAATTGCTTATTACAGACTAAAGTGGACATATTTGTAAGCCGCCCTGAGTCCCCTTATTGGGTGAGAAGGGCGGGGTAGAAATACTGTAATAAATAAATAAAATAAATAAAGTTCCTTCACCCTTGTTCATTGCATTGCCTTAGAAATGTAACTTCATTTCAAATATGTTTACTCCAAAAAGTTAACCAGCATCTATAGTGCTTGTGACTTGATACTGTCAAGGTCGCAGATAAAACAACTACAGTAGAGTCTCACTTATCCAAGTCTCGCTTATCCAAGCCTCTGGATTATCCAAGCCATTTTTGTAGTCAATGTTTTCAATATATCGTGATATTTTGGTGCTAAATTCGTAAATACAGTAATTACAACATAACATTACTGCGTATTGAACTACTTTTTCTGTCAAATTTGTTGTATAACATGATGTTTTGGTGCTTAATTTATAAAATCATAACCTAATTTGATGTTTAATAGGCTTTTCCTTAATCCCTCTTATTATCCAAGATATTCGCTCATCCAAGCTTCTGCTGGCCTGCTGGATAAGTGAGACTCTACTGTACTTCTAATTTGAAATCCCAGAAGCAATTCCTTTCTATCACTCCCCTGCCAGGCTCTTTGTTCCTCTGTCCTTCCCCACTTCAAGTAACTTTTTTTTTTGCTTTTCATTAATGAATAACCTCAACAATAAAATTCAGTGCCTTGAGAAAGGGGTAAAGATCACACTGAAGAACAGCTGCCCTTTGTGAACCTTCACCAATACTTTGGGAAGACACTTCAATTAGTTTTAAAAATGAGATAGTCTAGCATATAGGATAGGTGAGAGGTGGGAAATGTGAGTAAAAGAATCCCTACAGGTGTTGGTGTACTTGGCGTAAAACTGATATAGGACATTAGCAGGGACTTATTTCCAAGTGTGCCAGGGACAGCACCATGTTTATGGCTATGGGATGAAGATGTTCCTTCAAATCCTGGAAAATTACCAGGAACAAGCATCCAATGGCTTGGTCACCAGATCTTTCCGGGGATCAGCTATTTGAATAGCACTGGTGTACAACATCAAGGTCCTGACTTTTGCTCAAATAGTGTGATTTGATTGGTTGCTATTTACTTATTTATTGGTTGGTTTGTTAGTTGTTTAGGATAAGTTGACCATTCCAGCTTATGGCTATTTAAGGCAGTGAGCTGGGGCTAAATATTGGCAGACAGGCCATTAATAATTTTGCACATTTGCAGTGACATTTTTACAAAACCACAGAAGCGGTGCATGTTTGTGTATGTGAACAATAAACACAATGCAGTGATATGTAGAAATAGATAGATAGATAGAGTTGGCCCTCCACATTAATGGATTCAACCATCCACATCTGGAAAATATTCCTACCCATCCCCAAAATTCCAAAGAATAAACATTGATTTTGCTATTTTGTTACAGTTACGAATTTACTATACCAATGTATATGATGACACTTATGCATACACAGATTTAAATTTATATTTTGCCCCTTCCCTCCAATGGACATGGCTCTCTTCTCACATCATTACTGCAACCATCCTATGAGAGAAACCCATTCTGAGAGAAAACAACTGACTGAAGATCCCCCACTCAGCATGGAGAAAAACCTTGACCTCCCAAGTCCCAGTCCAACACCATAACCAAAAACGATGCTTATTTTCTGTAATTCGTGGAGAAGGAAAGGGAAGGGAAGGGGGAGTTCTCACCAGGCTAGAAGTCTCACAGTTCATCTCTTTTCTAGATGGAAGAGAGTTAGCGGTAAAAGGAACAAACTGGGAACACAGCAGTCTTCTTTTCCAGCTGTTCCGACTGCCAGGCATCGTTTGGCTTGACTCTCTCATAATCAAGGAGAACAGTGAATCCTTATGGATCACCACCCAAAAACATTCCACTGGGTTTATTTGGTTGGTGAGCCATAAGGATGATCACTGTTCAGCCAAACGGCAGCAACTTTGGCTGTAGTTAAAATTAAGATCCTTTTTTTTTTAAAGGAAAGGCTTGGGAAAAAAGTAAAATATCCTTAGACATTCCACAGTGCACCTTAACAGACATGACATCCCAGTTTGTGCGAGGACACATTCACTGCTACAATCCACATATTGTTCTTAACTCTTGTTCTTTTTAGTGCAACTAAGGATGGAAAGCGCTCCGGCTATGTTTCAACTCCTAAATGCATGGCAACATGTTTGTGGTTTTCTACCACAAACAGCCTCACATGCACAAACAACTGAGCAAGCAGATAACAGATCTGCTGAATTTCTAATCCTTGATGACCAATTATGAAAATCAGGGAAAAATGGGATTGCTTTGGTTTAGAATCAAACAGGTTTGGCAACAGGGATGTGAAGCCATGCAGTTTGTCTCTAGAGGGGCTTCCTATGCACATGGCCCTCTTTACTCTCCATTCCACTTTGTTCCTTCCCTCACCAGCAATGTCTCTTTTTGCAAACTTTTGCAACCACCAACAATAACATTGGTGACACAATTTCAGTTGGAACAACTTACATAATATAATCCTATTTTCAAACATGTGCAATTTGCATCTTCTTTGGGATGCATTTGCATACATAAGTGAGCTGCATAACTTTGACTGCTAGCAAACAGTTCCATAGATGGCCAGCTTGTGCTGTCAGATATTTAAAAAGTAATTTTTACTCACTGGCCTTTTGCCATGTCCAGTTCATAAACACTGGATTAGTAGGACTGAGACGGGGAGGAATAAAGAGAAGATCAATAGTCCTGTTCAAGCAGAAACATGCATGGCCACTGGCAACAGGCACAAGGCAGTGCTAATTAGATTCCAAGTATATATATATTTTGCTCAGTCATTCTTTGTGAATCTGTATGAAAGAAATCTCTGTATGAAAGCCTTTATTTACATGTTTTTTTTCCAAAAACATCCAAATCCTTTATGCTTGCCATCCTCAGCAATGGGGAGTTATTAAAAAATATTGAAACGATGGAACTAAGATACTGCCCTATCACTGCAGGGAAAAATGCTTTAGAAGAAAGAGCAAAGTTTTAATCCAGGGTTGGCATTGCCAGATTCAGATTTCCAGGGGCAAGGAGTCTGCACCTTCAGAAGTTGTACAGAAGTAAATGTTTGCCCATCTTATACCCCTATTCCCTTTTTACCAGATTTCAGCAAATTTGCTGGAACTACAATTCCTACAATCCTCAGTCAGTATGGACTACTGACCAGAGATGTTTCTGGATCTTGTAGTCCCCCCGATAACTGTTCCAAGCACTGATCTGGACAAACTAGAGCAGAGCTTTGCAAACTATGTGTCACAACTTGTTTGTATGTTAGCTACAGTGTGTAGGCGTGTCACATGGACGTAACAAGAAACTTCTGTATCTATGTAAAAGAAGCAATACATTGTATATTTTTAAAATATAAATGAAATGAGATGTGTTTTATTGAGATGTGTTGTGCCCCCATACATTCTGTTATGACAATTTATGTATGTGTCCATATCTCTTATAAGAGATTGGTTTACCCGCCAGTTTGGTAATAAAACTGAATTGCTGTGTTGCGAAATGATGCATGTCTAAAAAGTGTGTCACCAACATGACATATTTAGAAGGCTCTGAACTAGAGGTTATAAAGGAAAGGTGGGGTTACCAACCTTGTCTGTCTCTATCATGAGAGACATTTGCCACCGAGACTCTGTGGGTGGGGTGCAATTGAATGGATCTACTTGTCATTTTTCCTAGGAGACAATTGTTGACACCGAATGTCTACTCATCTTGGCAGAGAAGAGCATGGGGTAGTGGCATGAATCTATAGCAAGGAAATAGTGATTGACAGAAGAATCAAATATTTCCTTTTCTCCCATAGGCTACCCCTTGTAAGGATCACTACATCCATGTGACCCCTATCGTTATAGCTAATATGGAGTTAGGATGATGCAACTTTTTAAAAAATCATGTTAGAAGCAACTTGAGAACAAACTGCAAGTCACTTCTGGTGTGAGAGAACTGGCCATCAACAGAGACGTTGTCCAGGGGATGCCTGGATGTGTTACTGGGAGGCTTCTCTCGTGTCCCTGCAAGCTAGAGCTGACAGATGGAAGCTCACCCCGTCTCACGGATTCAAATCGGCAACCTTCAGGTCAGCAGTTCAGCCACAAAGGTTTACTATGGCAGATGACGCAACTGCCATAGTAACATGTACTTTGGATTTTTCTTCCCTGTGTAAAGAGTTATTGCAACTCTGTTCAAATTGTGCTTTGCTGCAAACATGTAGTGGTCCTGATGGCTATTCCAATGTGCAACACAGACATCTGTTAAGTTCTGTTAAGACTTGTAACGAATGGCAATGTATATGTATAGATTTCTCTTGTTGGAGAAGATGCATATACTCCAAATGTTAGCACTTCAGGAAGAAAGATTTTGTGTTCCAGTAAGGCCTGTGAACAGAAAATGATTTGCAGTAGACTGGATAAACTGAAGGAATACAAATATCCAAGTGTATATTTTAAATAGAGTTGGTGGTTTGCCTTGACATCTTTTCAATAACTTGAGCAATAATAACAATGATATGGCATTGTTGTTCCTGTAGCACTAAGCATTCTTGACTTGCTCCATTTACTGCCTAGGATCTATTACGGGGACATTTTGTTAATATTCTAAATGGACTTTGGTCAAGATAATGTTTGCTGGAGTTTTATGAACTTTGCCATAGCGACAAGTGAGGCCAGAGTTGAAGGAAAATATTGTTAGGCTCCTGCGTTGAGTTTATGGGTTCAAGTAAAATTCAAGAACTGCAGCCAAGGGGCACCATAAACAAGCGGTTTATACTGGATTAACATAGAAACAGTGTCTACAAAATTAACATATCATCTCTGACAGGCACACGTGATGGTCAGTCACATGTACTTTACCCTAGGCTTCTTAAGAAGGAAACAGAATACAGCTGTTGGTAGTGTGTTCCTTCAAGTCATTTCCAGTGTATGGTGACTTTAAGACAAATCTTGGCATAATGTTTCAGAGGGAGCTTGCCTTTGCCTTCCTCTGAGAATCAGAGACTGTGATATACCCAAAGCCATCCTAGGGTCCAGATTCATAGTTCAACACTATTCAAAACAGCTACTGAAGCTGATATTTGAAGAGAAAGCCAGATGTGGAGGTTGGGCAGCTCCATCCTCCCCCTTAAGGCAGTTTTTCTGCTAAATATATATGACTCTTCGGTTTTTATCCAAGGAAAGGAGAGATATCAGTATCTCTTCTTTCTTGAGATAAAAACTGAAAAAGTATTTTGGGTGGTGTTAATGGAAGGGCAGTGCCTCTTAAATATCTGATGCGGAGACCCGCTTCGTGCCTCCACACCCACTGTGCCAGTAAGCGGTACTATGTTTGCAGCTTTTGCCTACAACTGTGTCTTTCCTTTCAGTCTTGCTTGCTAACTTTTCTGGAGACTGACATCCATGGCTCATAGGACCAATACTGCTTCACAGGCTACAGCTTTAAGTACAACATCTGCTGGCAAAATACATATTTTATCCTGTATCGATCTATGCAATTTCCACAGTCAAATCTGGTAATAAACAAGGAAAGAACACTACACACAAACACACCAGCAACCAACTAGGTATGGCTGAAACATGCTCTTTTAAAGAACTCACAACATTCAGTCATGGTGCGCACACTTTAAATAATGCAATGCAAACATTTGCAGCAGTACAATACTTTAAACATGTATCATCCTCTCACCTGTGCGGTTTCTCGTAGTAGTATTTGCGGACGCATTAGAGCAAGAGATGCATTTAAACCCAAGGGATCCTTCTCTTGTCTGAACCCCACAGAGGCTGGGTCTGTTCTGTACAGATCCAAGCAGGTGCCTCAAACAAACAGCCATAAAAGGCAAGCCTTGGTAAGCCATGAAATGAAAACTGGGTTGGATACAGCCAGGCAAACAGATTAGAGGTGTGGATTCAATTTTTTACAATAAAAAATATGACTTTTATAGAGAGCCAATGGGTCAGCCGCTTGTATAAACTCTGGTTTAAAGAGCCTGTTCTCAGTGGTAGGTTTTCCTCCTCCCTTGCCACACCTCCTCCGTTATTTAGAGAAACTGTTATAACTGTTATGATGTCTGCCTGAAGTTTTTATTCCTGAGCAGGAGAGAACTGCTTCTGTGGATTAAACATAACAGTCTTTGGATGTAAGAATCAGCCCTGATTCATTGTTATGGAAACGAGTTGCAATGAAACAGTAGGCTTAATGGTTCATTCCTCCAGCATGGCCCCAAGGAGGGGATTAGAGGCCTCTAGAACTGTTTTTATTAACCATAGTTTAGTGTGGTGTACAAATCTGAGACTATGGTTAATAGTCAAAATGATTAAAAAAAAAACAAGGCACTTCCAAAACCCAAAGATTATAGACAGTGTGTTCTAATAGACCATAAGATTAACCACAAGAATATCCTTTTGTTAATCAAAAACAAAATGTGGAAGCTTCCAGTTTCCTGATGAATAAATTTAATGGAGGGGGGAAGACAAGCATTAGGGATCAAACAGGTCATTCTTGTAATGGTAACAGGTAGTTTAGCAATGTGGTCAAGCCTGTCTGAATGTTGCTGACAAATAGCTGGACAATGAATCATGTGCCTATTGCTTAGCCTAAAACTATGCCAAGTAATCAACCACATACTGTGAAGTGGAAAAACACCTGACAACGAGACTGGACTGACAGCCTTCTACAAGGAGTGATTTAGAAAGCCATTTTTGTCAATAGATTCAATGAGGAATAAAACAACAACAAGAAGAAAAAGAAATGTCGGTATTTCCTTGTTATACCAAAATGAAGACAGCAAATTGTGTTATGTATTTGGAAACTGCCTTTCTGCACAGCGCTTGATATGATTAAGTTCATGCTGATCAAGTTCCAAAACACTGGCTCCAATCCAGCTCTTCCCATGACTCATGGCTTAGGGTTGCCAGGTTTCCTTTAAAGCAACATGGAACAGCCTCCTCCTATTTACTAAGGCAGGGTGGTATATATGAGGCAGTCATGGATACATAAGCCACCTCAAGTCTTGTGAGATGACAGCTTCCTGCCAGATCTCATGGCTCCCATGAAATTCCAAATGTTATGGGAACCCCAAAACTCATAGACATTTCATAATATCATACCAGCCATTACAAGGTTAAAGGGTCATGTTGCTGCTTCCAAAAAGGACAAACAAGAGCATCATGCTAGCTGCAATTTCCACAGACGGACCTCTGATTGTTGTGTACTCAAGGGTTTGTCTGCTAGGAACACATTGTAGCAAACACATTCTCAAAAGTTCAAGATATAAGTCTTCCTGAACAGTCCTGATATGGAAAAAGACTCTAGCCTCCCAAATAAGTGATGTCCAAACAGGACACCTGGGAACCCTGTTATTGCCTGAAAAGAACAGAAAGGAATCTGTATCTACATTTGCACATATCAGAGCAAATGTATTGTTTTGCTAAGAAATGTTTGGCTAAATTAGCCTCAGATAAAAGTCAAACAGATTCATATAGAGAGAACTCTGTCCTTGAAATAGTGTATCCCAAAACAATTCAGCAGAAAGCATAACTCAATATGTACATCTTTGAAAAAACGCATATAGAATACTTCAGGGAATAGGAAAGTGCATACAAAAATGTGTCCATGAAGAAAAACTATGATAAAATATGCTATGTTAGGGAAAATGCATACCAAAATATGTGCATGATATATCCATATAGAAATCCCTCCCTTATATCATCCAACCTGATCAAAAAGGATGGGAAGAGCATGGAAGTTGGGATTCAGAAAACACAACTAAATCAAAATGAAGAATTTTGCATGTCCCTAGCCATAACAAGGACTTTCTCACAAAACATTTGATTTCCAAATGATGCAGAGTTCGTCTGCAATTACTCCTTTAGATAATGTCAGATAAAGCTGTGGAAGAGGATTTTGTTACCAAATTTTACAAAGACAGGGCCTTCATTTGGGATCTGGCGTCGTAGCCCTTGTTCCATAATCTGGCTATGTCTTCAAGTAGTACTTTTTCAAGACAAACAGCATTCAGCAACCCCCCCCCCCCACCCCACCAAGAATTGATTTCCTCCCTTTTTTAAAAACAACCAGTATAATCAACAATTCAGTTGCAGATCCTATCTTGCATTGCATTTAGTCATTCTAGGAAAATGTTATTAGGAGATGGAAACAGCTCACAACAACATCACTATGGACAAACTTTGTACTTGGCTCAGCTCTTGATTAAATAATATGAAAACTTGAGTATGTCGGAATGGTTGAAATCTGTTTTGGGATCTGATATAACCCTCCAAAGCCTGCATAAACATCATCTGATTGTAATAGTCAGAGCCTGCTTAGGATGCTTAGGAATTCTGAACTCAAATTATTCTTATATTCAAGAATAATTTCAGCATACATACTCTTTAGGGGAATGGTGGACAAAGTGAGACGTTTGGATGAGATGTAGCTCCTAGTTTTCACAGCCCTTCACTTGCCTGTCCCCAGATTCCCTGGACTGCCTCTTTTTTGTCCCCACAAAAGAGTGAAGTCCTGAAATCTCCAGGACTGGAAATTTGCCTTCTCAGTAGGTTGCAGAGTTCACTTGCACCTTAAAAATACTTGTTTTTCAGACTCAGAAGTAGCTTCTCAGTTCACTTCTGATTGGGGTTTCCCCTCCTTTAAGTGACATTTTTGGCAGTCTATGCAACTTCTGTAGGACTCAGTGGGCAGAAAATTGGCTCCTGGACCTGGTAGGTAGGTAGGTAGTTGCACACCTCTATGTTAACTGAGTATTCCAGTGTGAACCTGAAAAGAGGGACTTTCCTTGCACCGGAGCAATGCAATCCTCCTGTCCCCAGTCATATATGTCTACGCAAATATAGACATTCTAAAATACACCCACAAATAAAAAAGACTACTGGTCCAAAGCATTTTGGGTAACGAAGATTCAACCTGGAATGGCCCCATGAAATCCATAAAAGGTACATTTGCACACATTAAAATAGTGTCCCCCTGCATTTCTGATTTCCTATATCAAAAATAAAGTCTTAGAAAGAGCCTTTTGAGGTAAAAATTTGACATAAACATTCACATTCCAGCTCTTTTTATTGATTTAACAAATGAATGTTGTTAATGTAACATTTACTAAACTTTATTCTGAATTGTCTGACACTGATAAATATTTATCCTCCCTGACATGCTATTATTCTCACATCTTGACTGTGACTGCATGCCAGCTGTTGACTGCTGCCCCATATGCTGTCAAATCTTGCAAAACATTGTCATAAGTCATTTTTTAGAAGTTGACTGCTTCAGTGTGCCAGCTGTCAGACACTGTACACAACTGATTTTATTTCCAATGTGATTCTGAAAATATCTAATTTAGCCATTCTGGGGGTTTCTTCTTCTATAGGGAGAAGGATTTTTACCACCAGAAGAGAAGACAGTACTCTTTGAGGATTACCAATAACTTTCTATCAGATTCTCAGATGGGCTTCTACTGACTTTCAAAAAACATTGTACCACACAGTAAACAAACCTCCAGCTTTGCTGACATTAAACAAAGACTTTTCTTCTTTATTTTGGTCCTTTTTCCTACCAAAGAACCTTTGCATTTCTTTTAAGGCTGGGTTACAATCAGAACAACCACTGAGTTTATTGCTGTGTTTCCAAAGCTCAACATGGAGCCTTGTTTGTCCTAGCAGTTCTAGGTGTCACCCGAAATCTATATGACATTTAATAAATCCTAATCTCTTTAAGACTGTGCCCACTCTGCCAATTTATCATATACCCGGAGAGGCATGTCCTGTAATACACAATATGGCATCCTCCTTTATTATGAATGCATTCTAATTGCATGATATTAACTCCAACATACCTTTGCCAGTGATTTCTTGTAAACAAGGCAGGTAATCTGGATGATCTTGGGCAAATCATATTCTCTTCGTCTCAGAGAAAGACAAAGGAAAAACCCCTCTGAATAAATCTTGCTGAGAAAACCCCATGATATATTAAGCTTAGGGTTGTCATAAGTCAGAAGCCACTTGTAGGCACACAACCACAACAGAGTCTCTGGTGATCTCACCATGTGGTTGAGAAATCCTCTCTTAATCATAGCCAAACACTTCTGTTTCACTTAATTAAGAAAGTTGGTTTCGTGGACTTTGTGTCAAACATCCAGCAGGTTTTTAATGCAGTAAGCTCACATCCTTGGTTTCTTTCGTTCCATCCATGATCTTGGTGGCAATTCAATACCAGGAACAAGGTTTGCAGATCTCTGAGAATTATAATTTGGACTCCCTTTGATCCAGGGAGAACTTTTCGCTGGTTCAAACTTAGAAGAAACATCCCTTTCTGAGGCAATTCGCTCATAGGAGCTGGCTTCAGTTTGCCATTCCAGCTTAAAAATCATGCCATAATATTTCTGATTATTATGTATGGTTGTGAAAACTGGTCAGTGAAATGTAATGCTGGAGGAGAATTCTATGGACACCGTGGACTGCCAAAAAAGACACGTTAAGCTTGAGAAATCTCTAGAGGCAAAAATGCCTAAACTGAGGCCATTGTACTTAAAGATATCACAAGACATGACTTGCTAGTAAAAGAGGGCAATCCTTGATAAAGTAGAAGACAGAAGAAAAAGAAAGAAATTATGGCCCCGAGTCTTCAAGACTTGAAAAGGCTTGTCAACAATTGGAGCTTTTGGAGGATTCTTCCATAGGGTCATCCAAGTTGAAGCCAATTTGACATAAAATAACAAGGGTTTTTTTTTTAATACACTGGGCTTTTCTGTTCTGTTCAATGTTCAGGTGGTGGGAAAGCTTTGAAAAATGGAGACCTCTTCCTAGCAGTTGTACAATGAAACTTACACAGTGAATGCAAGCAACACTTACGACCTCATTAATGAATTGTGCAACTGTGAGTTAATGGCTTTGAAACAGCCTACACAAGCAGAGTCAAAATCCTGGATTGATTGTTGCACAAACATCAAAACAAATTTACAAGATGTGATAAAAGCTTTGTGGTGATTTTAAGATGCCACTTATATTATGGTTTATATGATGTGTTATGTAAATTTGTTACATAAACTTATATTGTTATTGTTTTATATGCTTATGTAGTAAATGTAAAGGTTTTCCCCTGACATTAAGTCTAGTTGTGACCGACTCTGGGAGTTGGTGCTCATCTCCATTTCTAAGTCGTTGTCCATAGACACCTCCAAGGTCATGTGGCCGGCATGACTGCATGGAGCACCATTATCTTCCCGCCAGAGTGGTACCTATTGATCTACTCACATCTGCATGTTTTCAAACTGCTAGGTTGGCAGAAGCTGTGGCTAACAGTGAGAGCTTACCCCGCTCCCAGATTCGAACCACCGATCTTTCAGTCAGCAATTTCAGCAGCTCAGCGGCTTAACCCACTGCACCACCAAAGGCTCTTACCTTGTTACCTTGAGTGCTTTTGTGAGCTGCCCTGAATCCCTCTGGGGAGATGGTGGCAAGATATAAATAAAGTTTGTTTATTTATATATTTATACAACTCCAAGGATTTTGTTGTCTGAATGGGTATACTTTTGTCATTATTTCTGTGGTTTTAGCTATTTTAAAGCTGCCTTTCTAAGTCAATGTATCATGAAAGGCAGGTTTTAAACCATTATTGTTTTTGTAATACAGGTTAAGCATCCTTTATTGGGAATTCAGAAATCCCAAATACTACAAAAGTCAACATTGTCCACAGATGGCTGAGACAGTGACACCTTTTTTTCTGATGGTCCAATGTACACAAATGTAGTTTCATGCACAAAATGTGTTAAAAAGCCAAATAGGAAAGCTATAGAACTAGCCTGAACAGCATAGAGTTCCAATAGTGCAGGAATTCCAGTTTGCCTATTTGTTTTCTGTGATTTTTCTAGAGCAAGCAGAAAGTCACAAACAACATCTCCACAACCATATTGTGAAACCTCAATCTTTAAGAACACATTAAATAGATAAAACAATGTTAAGTGTGCCATATAGGATGCACTTTTAGTTATTATTTTAGGGGAGTGTTGGAGAGTAATTCCTTCTAGCTGAAAGGTTACAGTGCATGTATAAGCAAGCCAAATTGAATAAAGTCACATTTCTGTGAGCATCCCGAGTTTTACCTCAGGTTCACCCACTTGTAGGAACAAGCCCTGCTGATGGAAAATGCTGCCAAAAGTACAAATTACATAAACTGATGGGGGGCGGGCGCGGAGAGAGAAGACAAAAACATCTTTCCTGTTAATCCCTTTTGATTATAAGGGTAAGATTAAGTGCCTGCTGTAAAAATATTTGGCCAGGAAGTTAAAAATAGAGAGAGGCTTTCCATGCACCCCTCCTCATTTCAACTTCTCTGGCAACAATATTTGAGATCCCAACCAGGAAGGTTCTCTTCTCCTCTCCGTTGTAAATATCTCCTCTACAAAATCCAGATTGACAACACAGCCATCTTAAATTAGGACAAGCTTCTCATATGTTAAAACTTTCAGTTGTCTTTCCTAAAGGGATCTAAAAAGCCAAAAAATAAAATGACTGGAAATCTACACACTCACTTGAGAAATCAATGGGACTTATTATTTTTTTTAGTAGATATGCGTTTCTACTCCAGTGCTCTAGGTTTTCTGTTTGTCTTTGTTTTATGCTTTTACTTATATATGGCTAACTAAAAAACAACTCTGTGCCATAACTTTGGCTATGCAGAGTTTGCAAAAAGTAGAAATCAGCTTTCAAAATCTACTGGCCGTGGTGGGGCTGTGGCAAGTTGCCATCTAAAAAAATAGCTTTTCCCAATCCTGGGGTCCTATTTTTATGTGCTCACCTGCAGTTCCTCTGAGTTGCAACTGTGCATCTTCCTAATTAGAACAAGCAGTCCCCAAGTTGTGCATAAATATAGGTTCTGTAGGTTTTTTCTTAAGTTGAACTGTATGTAAGTAATAACAGATACATTTTAAGTGTATGAATAAAGTTTTGGATAGCATAGGAAAGGGTTAATACCTCTGTGGTGTTTGTTTTCATAGAATATAGAGTTGGAAGAGACCTCATGGGCCATCCAGTCCAACCCCCTGCCAAGATGCAGGAAATCACATTCAAAGCACCCCCAACAGATGGCCATCCAGCCTCTGCGTAAAAGCCTCCAAAGGAGGAGCCTCCTCCACACTCTGGGGCAGAGAGTTCCACTGCTGAACAGCTCTCACAGTGAGGAAGTTCTTCCTAATGTTCAGGTGGAATCTCCTTTCCTGTAATTTGAAGCCATTGTTCTGCATCCTAATCTCCAAGGCAGCAGAAACCAAGCTTGTTCCCCCCTCCCTATGGCTTCTTCTAATATATTTATACATGGCTATCATGTCTCCTCTCAGCCTTCTCTTATACAGGCTAAACATGCAGAAGTCCATGTTCCTGTTCAGAAGATTTCACCTCACTTCCTGGCCCTTGATAACTGGATTTTGAAAAAATTGGCTTCTTATGGAAACAAGGATTGATGATAAAGCTTCTGTGGAGACCCCTTTCACCTATAATTATAACTTTTCAGGAGTGAATTTCCATTCCGAGGGATAGATTTCTCTCACTTCCTGTTTTCCCACCCCTATTCTTAACTACGAGTCGTTTGTAAGTCAGATCTTTGTAATTTGGGGACTGCCTATACACGAACTCATAGTAGTACTTGTGTTTCCCAGACTTCAGAGATAGCTCTCCTTTATTGAAGGCAGTCATGAGGTCACAAAAGTGTTTCTTGTGTCCTTGGATGTATTTATGGATTACATGATTAAATATGAAACACTAATCAGCTGTACTTTTCTTCTTTCCTTGTCAGGAAATGAGCCTAGCAATAATGTGTAGATGGCCATTGTAGATCACATGCCACAGACAACACATAGCTTATTTTGATAATATTTTTCACTGGGGAGTGTTTATCTAAAGCTTACCCAACCCTTTAGTTATAAAGGCCTGTAGATATGTAGGTAATATGAAGTTCCTACTAACACATGCAATATAAATAAGATACAACAAAGAAAGCATGGGCCAGAAGGAGAATTGGAAATTAAAACAGCATTCAACTGCTTATCGCAGCATGTTTTTGACATAGCACTTTCAATTTTTTGCCTTGGCTTGTCAAGGAAACACAAGTACTTGTGGCTGTCATTTGCTGTCAAATCAGCTCAGCTTGGTGGTGACTTTAGAAATGAAAGGGTCTAAGAAGATTAAAACTTGAAAGGGCAGCTATAAAGGACATCAAGTGTAAAAGATATATCATTAAATACCCAAGTCAAAATCATTCACTCCATAAAATATTCAGCTTCTATGTACTGTTGGCCCTTCATATCCATGGATTCTGTATCCACAGATTCAACCATCCACGGGTTGAATATATTTTTTAAAAAAATAAAAAAACAAACCTTGTCGTTGCTATTTTATATTAAGGACACAATTTTATTATGCCATTGTTATAAACAATGCCGGGTTATAAACATTTGACTCACAAACAACTCTGGGGATGCTGTTGCTACATCTCCCTGTCATCTCCCTGTCACTATATCTCCCTGTTTGTAAACTTCCTCCTTTTTTCTGATCAAACACCAAGCTTAAATACCTCCCTGCTTTAATGCAGTTCCTATTTATCTACTCACATTTGTTTTCGAACTGCTAGGCAGGCAAGAGCTGGGCTAAAGGTCAAGAGCTCACCCTGACCCGGGCTCCAAACTCTCAATCTTCCAGTGGGCAAGATTTATTGCAGCTTGGTGATTAACCTGCTGCGCTAAAGCCTGGCCCTCTCAGGCAGTGGAAATCTACCTTTGTGAAAGGAAATTCACTCCTGTAAGAGTTATCAAGGGGGAAAGGTATCTTTACTGAAGCCTTGTCATCAATACTTGCTTCCACAACAACTCAAAATTTTCAAGATCTGGTTATCACAGGGACAAAAAGTCTGGTGAAATCTTCTGAAAAGGGGTGTTAATCCTATCTAAAACAAAACATTTTTGGGTGGAGTTAACATTTTAAAAATGTAACTTTTTGACGTACATACAAATTCAGCTGAAAATCAAATTTACAGAAGCTATCTTGTTCATCACCTGTGGGATTTGAGCATCTATGAGCATCTAATGGGATTTGAGCATTTATGGATTTTGGTAATCAAACCACAGCAAATAGCAAAGGCCTAGTATACGTCTGTGAAAGCTGGAGAGTGAAGAACACTAGTAGGACAAAAATCAGCTCATGTAGTCTGCAGGAGAATTATACAGGTAGCATGGATAAAAAAATATAAATCAGTGATCCTAGGACATGTTAATTCTGAATTTTCCCTAGAGGCTAAAAATGACACCAAAAATTAGACTGTCGTATGTTGAGATGATATGAGTCATTGGAATAGTCAACAATGCTTCATAAAGGTGAAGGCAACAAAAAAAAAAAAAGAAAGAACATATTAGTCAAGGAAACTACAGACTCGAACCTACAAGATCTGAGTTTGGCTGTTGATTACTAGGGCTCCCTTTGGAAGGTGTTAGTTGTATTACAGTTATTCTAAAATGTAAGGGTGCAATGGTTACCCCAACATAGGTACAGTTATTGCAACTGTAGTGTTTCTGACATAAAATTTATTTTGTTTGCAAAATATCTTTGGCAGGCACTTCAGTAAATTCCAGACAGAAAGGTAGATTAGAATTAATTGAAACAAACAAATGGGGAACATAGCAATCATGGAGGCTGTTTATCTAGGACACTGATTGTGATCTTTCTATCTATCTTGATTTCTTGCTCCATGCCTGAAGGCATGCCATGTCTTAGATTTATGGCAACAGATAACTAGCAATAGATTTATAAAGCAGCTTCATAATACACTGACAGGAAATACAAGGCAAGGAAATAACCAACCTAGTTCAGTACATGCAAAGAATCAGTTGTACTCAATAACCTCACTATAACTGACTATCACCGTGCGAAGATTGCTATGAAAATTAGACAGGTATCCAGAAATGCAGCTGTCTCTCCCAAAAGCACAAGTTTTCTCAGATGAAACAGAACTCAGAACTTGCTTAATCCAGTCTCTGCTTAATGAAGCTCAGTGTCAATCACTTCTCCATTTCATTGAAGATTAATCCTTAACTAAAGTTTTTGGCGGGGTTTATACTGCCAAATAATGCAGTCTGACCTACATTATATGATCAGTGTAGACTCATAGAATGCAGTTCAAATACAGTTCAAACTGCATTTAACTGTATTATATGCATTATATGAATTGCATTATATGAACTGCATATAATGCAAACTACATTATTTGGCAGTGTAGATTTAGTGCTATTTTGATTAAATTCATATGATCAAGTTCAAGCTTCCTCCCAGACTAAAGGACAGCCTAAAGCCATACAATGCCCAAGAATCTAAAGATTAGAGAGGTAATTTTAGGATTGTTATATTTTATATACCAGTTATATTGACTGTTCATGGCCATGTTTGCTGTGTCCTTTGCTGATTCTCACTTTGGAAAATACCAGTGAGCCCTTGTTCCAGAAGTATTCTTTTCTGACATTTCACCCACATCTATAGCAGGCTCAACCTCTGAGGATGCCTGCCATAGATGTGGGCAAAACATTGGGAGAGAATACTTCTGGAACATGGCCATACAGCCTGGAAAACACACAACCCTTCATTTTTGTTAGTTTTGGACCATCTCTCTAGTTTGTTGTGATTGTTTTGAATTCTGCTCCTATCTTCTGGAGCATTAGCTCTCCCTCCCAATTTGGTGTCATCTGCAAACTTGATGATCGTGCCTTCTAACCCTTCATCTAAACCCAACATCTAAAGATGTTGAACAGAACCGGGCCCAGGACAGAGCCCTGTGGCACTCCACTTGTCACTTCTTTCCAGGATGAAGAAGATACATTGGTGAGCACCCTTTGGGTTCGTTTGCTTAACCAATTACAGATCCACCTAACTGTAGTTTTGTCTAGCCCACATTTGACTAGTTTGTTTGCCAGAAGGTCATAGAAAAATAGTGGGTTTTTTATATAAAATGGCAAAAACAAAGTTTGATTTGTTTGGGATTTAAAAAATTGTGAACAGTGGATGGTGGAATCTGTTGATACAGCATCCATGGTTATGGATGGTCAACTATAATTTACAATCGTCTACTTTTGGTCCTTATTTCTTTTGTTAGTAGACTAGTGCACTCTTCTAATAAAACAAATATGGCTTTATATGTTATGTTGTTGTGAACTGTTACAGGGAAAAATACTGTACAGTAGTTTACCATTAAGCCATTACTTCTGGTTACAGCTGTAGATTAATGGAAGAGCAATGGCAGTAGTTTCCTGTCTGTTCTCCTCTATTGGCAGATCATTAAACCATCCATAAGCACTTAGAAAGAAATGTTGTGGTCACTAAAACTCAACAAGAGTTTCTCAGTCAATCTTATATCCTTTTTTGACAGAGTTACAAGCTTGATAGATGAAGGGAATGTTTGGATGTTCTGCATAATGAAATTGTACTAATACTAAGACTTTTTAAACAGGATCAGCGTAAGGTTAAATGTTTGATCCTTTTCACACAGTATTGTCAGTAGTGTACAAACAATATATTTCTCAGTGCAGTTTGGGCTGGCTCTACACACTGTAGGATTAATGCAATTCAGCACCATTTTAACAGCCGTGGCTCAGTGCTATAGAATTCCAGGAGTTGTAGTTTGATGAAGCACAACTTTTTTTTTTTTGGCAGAGAAGGCTACAAAATCTCCCTATAGAATGTCCATAGCATTGAGCCAAGGCAGTAAAAGGGTATCAAACTGCATTCATTCTTCAGTGTAGATGCACCCTTGGACAGCTACATCACATTATAATAAATGGTGCTAAGCTTACAATTACAAAAGCAACATTTGAAATACAGATTTGTTTTGCCCCTTGTCTTGTAAGAAGGTAAAACAGATAGTTCTTAAAAATGCATATAAACTTGTTAAGGTGTATAGCACAGCAAGAGCTGTATATGTATGAAAGAGAGGGGAAGGTGTCATCTGTATAGTAATGATAGAACTTATTATATGCACCAAAAAACCAAAGATAAATAGCTTGAGTCCTAAAGCTAATTGATTTAGTTACATTGATTGAACTAGAGTAGCTCCACTGAATTAATTGTTTGATGTTAAGTCAACACTTACATAAATCCGGTTGTTTTGATGACTCTACGGCTTCATCTACACTGCCATATAATGCAGTTCAATAATGCAGTTTCATCACATTGAACTGCATTATGTGGCAGTGTAGGCTCATGTAATCCAGTTCAATGCAGTTAAATTGCATTAGGAAACTGCATTATATACCCATGCAGATAAGACCTACCTTAGACCAGAATAACAACTGGTTTACAGTTCAGTATTAAGGACACCATCCATCAAGGGCTTTAGTCTGGTTCAATGATAACAGAAAAACATACTCTGAATAATGTTTTCAACTGACCAGAGAATGCATATGAATATTGCAGACAATAAGGCAAATCTATCCAGTACCAGACAAAATGTTTCCTGGATGAAGGAGCCAAGATGGAAGTTTATTTATTTATTTATTTATTTACAGAATTTATATTGCGCCCTTCTCACCCCGAAGGGGACTCGGGGCGGATCACATTACACATATAGGCAAACATTCAATGCCTTTTAACATAGAACAAAGACAAACAAACATAGGCTCCGAGAGGGGCTCGAACTCATGACCTCCTGGTCAGAGTGATTCATTGCAGTTAATTGCACTGGCTTGCTCTCCCACCTGCGCCACAGCCCGGGAAGTTGAAGTAAACCATTTAATAAGAATAAAGAGTTTGTTGGTTCACCTGACAGTTGTTTTTGGTGGGCATCCTATGAGCCTCAACTGTTTCCCCACATTCACACAATGCTTGTCTGGAACATCATGCTTGCCTTTAGATCAAAAATAGATCCTTTCTTAGTGATCTTCTCTGTGAACTTTTTAAAAGTTTGCAACAAAAAAGCCACTTTTGGGTTGTGTAAGAATGCTCCAGTTGCTACTGTGCAGAGCCATAGGGCTAGTTTATACATGCATGCATACGATTGGATCTTCAAAGGCATAAGCCCCAGTCAAGCATTATCCAGTTTAAATCAACATGTGAGTGAGAAAGGGGTGTGTGTCAATCCCTCCTGTTGTTCTTCCCACAGGGAGTGTCTGAACAGAAGCATCTTTAACATGACTGGAGGTTTCCCATCTGATCAAGAAACACCGTTTTTATTTTCCAAGTTTCCCAAATGTGTTGAGGATTTATACAAGGGTGTCTATCTGTCTCCTTAGACCATTGCTATGCACACATGGAGAGCAGCGAGGGGAAAGGGCAAAATTAGTGTATTCCTTACCTCTGTATGTCAATTAAAATTGGATAATGGAATACCTGCATTACTACAGGAATAACTAGAATACTGACTGGACAAAACAATACAGTTTCAGAATCAGGTCACATTTGCAATGTTTAGCCATTACAATAGTCCCTGCACATTGGCTGGAGTTGGGAGTACAAGGTCCCTCCAAAAGTGGAAAAATATAAATATTGCAAGGTTGTTTGTTTGTTTTTTTCCCTTGGAGAATACTCTGGGCACTTGTAAGTCATCCTGGGTAATCTATGTACAACTTCTGGTGGACTAGAGTCTCACTTATCCAAGCCTCGCTTATCCAAGGTTCTGGATTATCCAAACCATTTTTGTAGTCAATGTTTTCAATATATCGTGATATTTTGGTGTTAAATTCATAAATACAGTAATTACAACATAACATTACTGCGTATTGAACTCCTTTTCCTGTCAAATTTGTTGTATAACATGAAGTTTTGGTGCTTAATTTGTAAAATCATAACCTAATTTGATGTTTAATAAGCTTTTCCTTAATCCCTCCTTATTATCCAAGATATTCGCTTATCCAAGCTTCTGCTGGCCCATTTAGTTTGGATAAGTGAGATTCTACTGTACTTAGAGCAGTGGTTCTCAACCTGTGGGTCCCCAGATGTTTTGGCCTTCAACTCCCAGAAGTCCTAACAGCTGGTAAACTGGCTGGGATTTCTGGGATTTGATGGCCAAAACACCTGGGGACTCACAGGTTGAGAACCACTGACCTAGAGAGACCAAACCAACAGGAGAGGTGATGTTAAATAAGGCAATCCACAAACAATTAAATTCACAAATGCCTAAGGCATAAATGTGTGACTGTACTCAGGTATCCATTAACATATGCACTGGGTGCCTTCTTACATGTCTCAGATAGATGCCTAGACTTTGAATGGAAACATGATGCATTACACAAGAACACCATCTGCAAACCACCATGTACAAGCATTATACAGCACTTTGAAAACCACAGATAAAACCTGTCACTGAAGATAAGTTCCCCAAACACATGATGCTGCTCTCTGGTGAAGGCAGAAATATCCACAGAAATAAAGGAATTTTCCTTAAAACCTATGAGGATGCCTGCCACAGATGTGTGTCAGCAAAGGTAAAAACCTTAGGTTGCAGAG
Source organism: Anolis carolinensis (assembly GCF_035594765.1). Taxonomy (NCBI): domain Eukaryota; kingdom Metazoa; phylum Chordata; class Lepidosauria; order Squamata; family Anolidae; genus Anolis; species Anolis carolinensis. The sequence goes on along the minus strand of NC_085842.1, from coordinate 304,176,829 downwards.
TATCAAAAGAAAAATATAATAAAGCTGCAGCAGAAACAAAGCCCCGAAGTAATGTAGTCAAATAAGAAGCTACATTATAGCATAAAGTCATCTTACTATATTGCTGTAACAGAAGCATAATACAGGAACAAAAAACTCAGAGAATACAGGCAGAATGCAGAGAATATATAAATGAAAAACATAGCTCCACCTGTATCTGATTGATAAAGCTCAAAATACAAGCATACTACCAGTTAAAGGTACAAACCTACTGGCTAAACATGAACTATATAATTTTGCAAACATTATAATACTTTCAACAATGTGGGTGAAACATCAAGAGAGAAAGCTTCTGGAACATGGCCATACAGCTTGAAAGACTCACAGCAACCCAGTGATTCAGGCCATGAAAGCCTTCAATAATACATTGAATTTTCCTTAAGTTAGTGGTTCCACCAGTAGTGTGCAAGGACAAATCTTTACCTCACCTTTACCTAAGACTGTCCCACAGCCTTTTGTATAAAAGAAACAAGGAAGACTCAATGCAAATGAAGCAATGAACATTAGAAATTACAGTATTCAAGAACCAGGGAACAATTCACGGTCCCAGAATGTAACTTTTGACCTCAAACAGAGCAAATTCAAAATTAAATATACAGACAAAACAGCCAAACAGTAATTGAAAAACAATGGACACAGCATATTTATTTGAGAACACAGAAATGCTGAAGCACTCTAACAACTATCATGTGAGACTACACAGAGAAGCCATGGAAATCCACAGGCATGTGGCCAATTTCAACAGAAAGGAGGAAACCATGAAAATGAACAAAATCTGGCTACCAGTATTAAACTCTAAAATCAGGACAGTAAATAAAGTACAGCACTCTGAAAACAGGGGAATTCCAGACATGAAACAATCAGGGCCAGCTATCACCGCCCAACAAAGGATTCCTTCAGGCAAGAAGCAGCCAGGCTTTGAATCTGCAAGGCCATTAAATGCTAATTCAGGTGGCCATTTGCAACATTCACACTTGCCTCAAACAGACAAGAGCTCTCTCTCCCAACCTGGACTTTCCACAGAAATATAAACCTCACTTTACTAGTTTCCAACAAATCTTACAACCTCTGAGGATGCCTGCCATAGATGTGGGCGAAACGTCAAGAGAGAATGCTTCTGGAACATTGCCATACAGCCCGGAAAACTCACAGCAACCCAATGCTCAACTTGATCTTCTGTGGTTTTTTGTATAGTACAGGAAGAAAGGATTTTAATGACACTACATGTGTTAATTAGCTCGCCGATGCAAAGGACCGCTCAAGTGCTGTTTATTGATATTACAATAGCTGTTTCTATTTTCTAAATTTAAATTTTTTCTCAGCTCATCGATCTTTTGGACCATCATGTACTCACTCATATAAAGAACAGTCTGCCAATTCAGGCAATATTCAGTGCATCTGTCAAAGAAAGCAGGCTGCAGTCCATCCAGGCTTAAGTCAAACGAAGATGTTTCATCCTTAAAGAGCCACAGGGCTCTTTATTGCTTTTTCTGGTAAGTCTGCCTGACATTGAAAGACACCACTGGTCCACTCTCAAACCATCTGGCACAAAAATAGTAAGCTAGCAATACTTTTTTAATGTCAACACACTTTACATTTGCATCATCGCTTACAACTCCTTTTCACAAATCAATTTGTGAATGTAGGTAGACCTGGTTTCACGGTGGGGAGGAGAGAAGGAAGGTAATGTGCAGATCCTTCTTAGTAAAGGTAAAGGTTTCCCCTGACATTAAGTCCAGTCATGTCTGACTCTGGGGGTTGGTGCTCATATCCATTTCTAAGCTGAAGAGCCGGCGTAGTCTGTAGACACCTCCAAGGTAATGTGGCTGGCATGACTGTATGGAGCGCCGTTACCTTCCTGCCGGAGCGGTACCTATTGATCTACTCACATTTGCATGTTTTCGAACTGCTAGGTTGGCAGAAGCTGGAGCTAACATTGGGCGCTCATTCCGCTCCCGGGATTTGAACCTGGGACCTTTTGGTCTGCACGTTCAGCAGCTCAGCGCTTTAACACACTTCGCCACCGGAGCTCCTGCAGATCCTTCTTAGGATTAGTATATTAGGAATCCTAGCAGTATGTATGACTAAACTGCAGGCATGAAATATTCCAAAACAGGAGGCCTGCATGTAAAACAACCTAATTAAAAGTTTCCATCTGTCCTGAAAGGAAACTACAGGAGAAAGCACAATCATACTGCAAAAACTTCCAGACCAGTGTTGAAAACAACACTTTGCTCAGCATATCCACTGACCTGTATATCGCCTGTATGTGCTTTAGCAAATAGGGCACAGCTTACATTCCTGCTTTTCATAATCAGCACATTTGTCATTTTATATCCAAGAAGCAGGTGCATTTCAGCCATATTCATTTGGCTGACAGAGTGGAAAAACATACAATAACCCGCCCTTTTCCAGAATTTGCTTTGCATCATGTAACAGGGGGTGCGCTGTTTACGATATTAGTTGCAACATTACCGAAACAGCCTTCTAATCTAATCTATAACTCAAGAATTCAACTAGTAGATTTGGATAGTAATGCAGATCCGTAGCCAATCAAATCCACATATTTAAGTTCAGTATTGGCCAGATGACAACAATAATGTTTAACTACTCTAGGTGTATAGGTAATTCTCTCAGTGGATTGTAGTTAACTGGATAACTCAGTTCTACAACTGTTTAGCCATCCTGCTATACTCAGTGAAGCTCCCATGCAATGTAAGACTTGTGTCTCAGTCACATATTTATGCAAAACGCCATTTACCAATTTTTAATCAAGGGAAGCTGGAGGTTAGCCAGTCTAAATTTTTAAGGAACTATCAATGAAGCTATAAAATCTCATTCACCCATTATGACCTTTAGCAAATCACAGTCTTAGACAAAGGCAACCTTTCCCCAAAGAAATATTGCCAAGAACACCCTGAGATAGATTCATCTTAGGGTCTTAAGTTGGAAACAACTTAAAAGCACAGAGCAACAACAATCTGAGTCTGAGCCTTTTTTGGGGGGACAGGGTTCAAATCTTAATTGCATATTAATTGGACACAGCATATTATTTGAGAACACAGAAATGCTGGACCATTCTAACAACCACTATGTCAGACTGCACAGAGAAGCCACTGAAATCCACAGGAAGCATGTGGACAACAGAAAGGAAGAAACCATGAAAATGAACAAAATCTGGTTACCAGTATTAAAAAAAACCCCTCTAAAATTAGGACAGTAGATAAAGAACAACACTCAGAAAACAGGAGAATTCCACACAGGAAATAATTAGGGCTAGCTACCACCTCCTAACAAAGAATTCCCTCAAGCACTAAGCAGCCAGGTGTTGAAGCTGCAAGGCTATTCAATGTTACTCTAGGGGGTCAATTGCAACATTCACACATGCCTCCAATAGACAAGAGTTCTTTCTCCCTCCCTGGACATTCCACAGATATATAAAACCAACTCACCTAATTTCCAACAGACCTCACAACCTCTGAGGATGCCTGTCATAGATGTGGGTGAAACTTCAGGAGAGAATGCTTCTGGAACATGGCCATACAGCCCGGAAAACTCACAGCAACCCAGTGATTCTGGCCATCAAAGCTTTTTATAACACATCAACAACACTCAGTTGCCTCCTTTGAAGAGAGGCATCAGCACTCGTTGCCAGAGAAAGCTGAAGACCTTGTAAAACTATAATTTTTGAGCTATGGAAATTAAAGTAGTGTCAAACTGTATCAATTCTACAGTGTAGATGCACCCTTAGCGTAAGGGATAGACTATCTCTCTCTTACTCCTAACATGTTTAACCTCGTCAATTCAGCATGGCTAACATAGTTGAATACCTGCTTTTCTAATCTCTGTCTTACAAAGACATTTATCTTTTATAACTTACCCCAATTTTAGCTATTCTTGTGGGCAGAACTCTTAATTTATATTCTTCTTTCAGTACTGCTCTTAATGTATCCAAAGTTGTGTTCAACTTCTTTTATAGGAACCAGCTGTTTAGGCCTTTTTAATAAAATTTATCAGAAAACCTCACTAGGTTCCTTCCTTACTAAAAATAATTTTGTTTTCTGCTACTGTAAGCAGATATGCTATGCCCTTCCTAGACTTGTAATTTGTACCTGTTCATTTTGTACTTGTTTATTTTCCAATTATATAGGCTGATCTATGACCGCAATAAAGTAATCATGTCATGTCATTATTAGCTATTTATTGTGATTGTACTTTGACTACCAGAGAAAGGGAGAGACCGTTGTGAAGACAAGTAACTTCATGTGTTAAAATAACGATTTGGGGAAAATGGGTACCATTTGATGCTCAATTTCAGGAAGTAATCATTTTTGTCTAGGTAATTAATAACTCTATATGGATGGATGGAATGGTAGATGGATGAATAGGTGGGTGGATAGATAGATATCCGTATATACTTGAGTATAAGCTGACCCAAATATAAACCAAGGCACTTAATTTTACTACAAAAAACCTGGGAAAACCTATGGATTTGAGTATAAGATGAGTATAAGATGCAGCAGCAACTGGTAAATTTCAAAAATAAAAATAGATACCAATAAAATTACATTAATTGAAGCATCAGTAGGTTAAATGTTTTTGAATATTTACATAAAACTGTAATTTAAGATAATAACAAGACTTTAATAAGATAAGATTGCCCAACTCTGATTACCTATATACTGTACTCGAGTATAAGTTGACCCAAATATAAGCTGGTAACAACCCTCACTCGAATATAAGCTGAGGGGGGCATTTTTAGCCCTAAAAAGGGGCTGAAAAACTCAGCTTATACTTGAGTATATATGGTAGATAGAAGTAGTTTGTGATCGATTCAAAAGGGGCCAGGAGGAGTAGAAACTTGCTTTTCTCAGTAGTTTCAGAAAATTGCTAGATCTTCCTGAGAGTTGTAGTTTGGTGAGGCACCAGCATTTTGGCAGAGAATTTTAAAGACCTTGTATAAGGACAATTCCCGTGATTCCTTATCATAGAACCATGGCAGTTAAAGTGGTGTCAAACTGCATTAATTAATATGCAGTGTAGATGCTCCCCCTAGTTTGTGTGTTCTTCTTCTTTAACAACTTTGCCATCTAGACCAAGATTTGATGTTGCTTGACCTCATGTACCCCAGTTCTCATCTGTGATATGTTAGCGGGTACGTCTTTAGCCATCATTGTCTCAGAGCGTGGAATTGTGGCTTTTAAAGCCTCCAAATCCCCCTAGCTTGACTAAAAAAAGGCCAAACAAAACATTTTTCCAAAACGTTGTTTCATTTTGCTTTGGAACAAACTGCAGTCTCAAAGCCCATTTTTAAGAACACAAGAGAGCTAAAAGCTATTCCGCTTATGATAGAGATCATGTTTAACATTCCGCCCCAAAACAATGGGAATTCATTACAAAGGCCACGAACATCAACGCTAAAAGTGGATGTCTGTAAGAATAATAATGAAGTTAGCCCTGTGGCCTTCCAGATTATCTTTGGCATTCTGAAAACATCAATAGCAGAGGCAAATTTTATGGTACACTGGAAACTCAAGAGCCGTTCTGAGGGAATGTTATCTAAGTAATTATTCTACAGGACTTTAAAAGGTCTCAAGGCCTCGTCCAACATTTCCTCCTTGAACTGCAAGTAAGGCACTGAAATGGCAAGGCACACAGAGCAGCCAGGTTTATGGCGGACTGTCCTTTGAACATTATTAGCAAATAAGTGGAAGATTGGGCAACTGACGTAAGTCGGTAGGGCCTTTGAAGCCAAGGATGACTACGAAGGTGAATGCAACTAACTCCAGTCGCGAAACTGCTCCTGTAAATACCCACCAATGTTGGGGGAGAATATTTTGGCATAAGGAACAAAATCATTTCTAGAGACATCGACTGGGAACTGCCTTCCAGTGACGGCTAGGGCCAAAATTTAAAATGGGCCAAAAACACTACCATATTTCAGCTTAAAATGTTTATTACCAGTAGCTAAATCTTAAAAGAGGTACTCCAGCTTTTATTATTTTATTATTGTCAATTGCAAAGTCATCAAGTGACTTCGACTTATAGTGACCCTATGAACAAGGTGGCGCGGTGGGTTAAACTGCTGAGCTGCTGAACTTGCTGACCGAAAGGTTGGTGGTTTGAATCCAGGGAGCGGGGTGAGCTCCCACTGTTAGCCCCAGCTTCTGCCAACCTAGCAGTTCAAAAACATGCAACTGTGAATAGATCAATAGGTCCTGCTCCGGCGGGAAGGTAATGGCGCTCCATGCAGTCATGTCAGCCACATGACCTTGGAGATGTCTATGAACAACGCCAGATCTTTGGCTTAGAAATGGAGATGAGCACCAACCTCCAGAGTTGGAGACAACTAGACTTAACATCAGGGAAAACCTTTACTTTTACCTATGAATAAGAGACCTCCAAGTCATGCTATCATCAGCTGGCTTCCCCAGGTCTTGCAATGGCTTCCCTGGTTGAATCTGTCTATCTAGAATGTAGTCTTCCTCTTTTCCTAATGCCTTTTATATTGCCAAGGTCGTCTTCTTTTGTAGTGAATTGTGATGTGGCCAAAGAATGACAGCCTCAGCTTAGTCATCTTGACGTCTAGGGAGAGTTCAGGCTTGATTTGTTATAGGTAAAGGTAAAGGTTTTCCCCTGACATTAAGTCCAGTCATGTCTGACTCTGGGGGTTGGTGCTCATCTCCATTTCCAAGCCGAAGAGCCGATGTTGTCCACAGACACCTCCAAGGTCATGTGGCCGGCATGACTGCATGGAGTGCCGTTACCTTCCCGCTGGAGAGGTACCTATTGATCTACTCATATTTGCATGTTTTCGAACTGCTAGGTTGGCAGGAGCTGGAGCTAACAGCGGCCGCTCCCACCGCTCCTGGCTTTTGAACCTGGGACCTTTCGGTCTCCAGCTCAGTGCTTTAACGCACTTCATTATGGGAACCATTTATTTATTGTTTTAGCAATTCATGTATCCAAAGAACTTTTCTCCAGCACATTTCATATGGGATGATATGCTTCCTATCAGCTTTCTTTACTATTCAAATTTCACATCCTTTTATAAAATACCTTTCTCCAAAAGCCAGAAAACTACCAGATAGTGGTCTCATAAGCACAGCCATGGGAAAAGGGTCCTGAGGAGGGTCAGATTTACTCTCAGGTGACTCTAGGACAGTGGCTCAACCTGTAGGTCCCCAGGTGTTTTGGCCCACAATCCCAAAAATCCCAGCCAGTTTACCAGCTGTTAGGATTTCTGGGAGCTGAAGGCCAAAACATTTGGGGACCCACAGGATGAGAACCACTACCTAGGACTTGTATACTTACCAGTGATAGAAATAGGTAAGTGATACACTATTTCTCTCATGCTTTCCTGTGAGATCCACATTTATCAACAAATGGCAAAAGCCATATGATTTACTGTTAGGATTTATTATATTATATTATATCTTGTTTAAAACTCATTTTTCCCCAATGCGGGTCTTGTAACATGAAGGAAAACAAAATGTATCTGAATATTAAGAGTATGTAATATCAAAGAGCAATTTAAATCAATTAAGGAAACTGTCATACTAAAACCAAGCATTTTTTCATTCAAATGTTAAAAATGTCTTTAGAAACTTAACAAGAAACGGCCTCCAGGATGTATGCGCCCTATTAAAAGATTAGTTTGGAACAACCAGTTAGTGGGTAAAACCTTGTTTGACTAAAAAGCTATTATTCTCCCACGAAAAGATAGTAGAAAGAGGTCAAGTCAGCCTCTTTTCCCTCCTTTTTATTTGGTTAATGTATTTTTATTAAATTTCCACAATGTGTACAATATCACAGTACAGCAACAAATCATAATCTAAAATCTTGCCTTATTCCACCCCCTCCCAAAGTCACAGATGTTTACAAACTACTTTCCTGTCAACCATCTTACTAATAAATTATCCTCTACTCGAAGGTCTAATTTTATTAATAATAGTCATATCTTCCTCTAGTCATATATCCAAATTCACACTTGATCTAAGGGCGGTTTACATTTACTGTTGCTCTGGCACATATAGTGAGAAATCGTTTCCGTATAATCTCAGACAAATCCTATTTTATTTCTCCTCTCTTGAATCTTACTTTGTATGTTATTTTTTCAGACAAAGCTATGGCCAGTATTTTGTTTAACCAATTCAGTATAAATGAATTCTTTATTTGTTTTCCATACATTGACTATGTTTATCCTTGCAGTGCATACTAAAAATACCATAAAGCAGGCATGAACAAAGTTTGGCCCTCCAGGTGTTTTGGACTTCAACTCCCACAAGTCCTAACAGCCTACCGGCTGTTAGGACTTGTGGAAGTTGAAGTCCAAAACACCTGGAGGGCCGAAGTTTGCTCATGCCTGCCATAAGGTCACTATTCAGTAGAGTCTCATTTTTGTTTTCAAGTAAGGAGAAGCGTTCTTGGGATCAACTTCCAGGCTGAAGAACTCCCTCCCATGGAAGCTGAGCTGGCACCCTCTTTGTCTTACTTCCATCAGCAGGTACTGACCTCTCCATTAGTGTTGTGCTTTTGTATGGAATTGCTGTTCGTGTAGTTTCATTTGTTTCATCTGATTTTCATATTTGTTCCCACTAACGAAAATGGGGTGCCTATACGAATAGAATTTTCGTCTGGCTTACAAAAAAACAAAAAAAATTGGACTATTGGGTACAATGGGAAGGCTTCCGAGGCTCACTCCTCCCTCTCCGGCTCAGTTTTTGGGCTAGAAGACTGAAAATCGCCACACACGGAGGGCATTTCGACCCCTTTTAGCCCACCAACCTTTAAAACATTTGTGTCTTCCCCAGAGTACTATTATTATTATTATTATTATTATTATTATTATTAACACTAATTGGTACACATCAGATGTAATGGGGAGGCATTCTTCTCTCAGACGCAGCTTAGGGTCCCAGAATAACTGTTGTTCTTAATATTATTATTAAGACCCATTGGTATACATTAGATGTAATGGGGAGGCACTCTTCTCTCAGACTCAGCTTAGGGTCCCAGAATAACTGTTGTTCTTAATATTAATATTAATATTAAGACCTATTGGTACACATCAGATGTAATGGGGAAGCAGACCTCTGTCAGTACCTGCTTATTGTTACGGGACCGAAATGACCGGAAAACGAAAGCAAGCAGGATGACTGTGCAGCTTTCATTTTCGTGTAGTGTCTCGTTTCCTACGCAAATGTCGACATTCATTTTGTGTAGATGAACGGTTGAAACAAAACAATAGCATGAAATAAACGAAGGGAAAATTCATTTAGATAGGCTTTTGGCCAGTTGGTCATTGTGAAAAGGTTTTTCAATTGGGGCAGTGCATTTTTTCTTTTTATCTCTTATACTGTGATTAAATTGTTTCCAGTTCAGTGCTGTTACTTGGGTTTCCATTTGTTTGTTTTACTGTTATGATTGGTCTTCGCTGTGCTTTGTTTTAATCTACACTGTAGATGTGCCATACTGGGAGCAAATCAGGATAGTTACAAAGTAAGTAACTAAATAAATCTTGTCTTCCTTAAACTGTACCAGCTCACCTCTACAAATTAGAACAATTCATCACGCCTCTTTTAATTAGACATTTTCAACGCACAGAAACTGAAGTGCAAACTACCTCCTTCCAGAAACACAAATGCATGGTAACAAAAAGCACTGACAAGGCAAGAATCATTGCATTTTCCATAATAATTTAATTTCATGTGCACCAATTATTCCTTAATGTTGTTCATCCACCCATTCCTTGCAACAAACTCTCTGTCCATGCTGTAAAACATCATGGCTCATTTGCTGTGCCACATCTGCTTCCACTCGAGTGATGGGAGATGTCACGCACAATGTTATTTCCAGACTATTGATTGGCTGTTATGATGAACAAGTGCAATCTTATTTACTCCATTTTGGAGGCTGGCACTTTTTGGACTATAGCTCTCAGAATCCTTCTGCCCATGTTGCCACGGTTTGAGAGCCGTCATCCAAAAAAAGTAACTTCCCCCTATTCTGTGCCATCTCCCATTGTCTGAATGCTCATTTGCAAGTCAGTTCAGCTGAGGTTAATGAGGCTCACTTCTTAATGTAATTGGGACCAAGAATAAATGCAATATTAACATTGTTATGCTGGAGCCAATATAATTAACTGGCAGCATCCACTTCAAAGGGGCTGGAAGTGTTTTCTGCCAGCCAGCATTAAGGAGGACATATGCCTTGGACCCATTTCTGCCCTCCAGATCCTATGCACAACATGCAAGGCATGAATGGCAGAAATGGCTTGCAGTTTTTTCCCTCCATAAGCACATCACAAAACCAGAGTGCAGAACCACAGTGAATGCTAATCCATTTCCAAATACAACATGGCTTTGAAAAAGAAAATCCACTTCCACTGCCATTCCATTTTCCTTGCATGTCCTCTTTAATTTAGACTGTGAGCCTGAAGACAGGGAATTGCCAAATTATCAATTTATAAACTGCTCCGAGAGCCTCTGTGACTGAAGAGTACGTTATAAATACTGTAAATAAATAAATCCAGAGGCACATTTTAGAAATGCATACTGCATTAAAATATATATTTTAGAAGCAAAAAGAGCAAAGTGTAAGAGCAAAATATTTACACTACTGGTTATACATATTACTTTGTTATTGCTAACCAGTGACCACTGTCAAGTTGAGTTTGGCAAGGCATCCCCAAGTCAACTCTGTCATTAACTGGCCTTCACAGGTCTTGAAGACTCAGGACGGTGGCTATCCACCTGGAATGTGATTTTCTTTCCCAGTTCTTTCTATATAATCAAACAGTCAGGTCTTCTCATGATATCGCCAAAGTATGATGATGATGATGATGATAAAACAGAGGCACAACTTTGTGGCCCAAATGATTTATTGGAACTTATGCCTCAAATACCACCTCCCAGCAGTAAAAAACTGGTGGGATCACAAACCTGCAAAAGTATTGGAGAATGAGCTCGCAAAGATACTGTGGGATTATCAAATCCAGACTGACAAAGTTCTGGAACACAACACACCAGACATCATAGTTGTGGAAAAGAAAAAGGTTTGGATCATTGATGTTGCCATCCCAGGTGACAGTCGCATTAACGAAAAACAACAGGAAAAACTCAGCCACTATTAGGACCTCAAGATTGAACTTCAAAGACTCTGGCAGAAACCAGTGCAAGTGGTCCCGGTGGTGATGGGCACATTGGGTGCCATGCCAAAAGATCTCAGCCGGCATTTGGAAACAATAGACATTGACAAAATCACGATCTGCCAACTGCAAAAGGTCATCCTACTGGGATCTGCACGCATCATCCAAAAATACATCACACAGTCCTAGATACTTGGGAAGTGTTTGAGTTGTGATTTTGTGATACCAAATCCAGCATATCTATCTTGTTTGCTGTGTCATAATAAAATAATAATAACAGCTTTATTTATATACCGCACTATCTCCCCAAGAGGACTCAGGGCGGTTTCCAAAATAAATACAAATGCAAATACAGAACAACATACAATAAAATATAACAAATAAAAAATCATAGATAAAACACAACAATTTCAGTTAAAAAATAATCGCAGTCAAGAGTACTCCGCTTCTACAATTGAAGGCCTTAATAGATTGGAGAACTGAGCCAGCATTAACAATGATAAATGTAGGCTTCCGTGTATATTTATTTACTTACTATATTTCTACCCTGCTCTATCTCACCCCGAAGGGGACTCAGAGCGGCTTACAGCTTTGCAGGAACAAATGCAAACATATGAGATGGATCACACTTGATTTGACAAGAACATATGTAAAAAGGATTTAAAGGTTGTAGAATGTCACAAGCTAAATGAGTCAACACTATGACACAGCAGCAAAAAGGCCAATGCAACTCAAGGTTGCATCAACAGAATCCAGGGAAGTAACAATCTGTTCTGTTTTGGTCAAATTTCACCTGGAATACACTGTCTAGTTCTAGGCACCAGAGTTCAAAGAAGGATAGCAACTGGAATGTGTCCAGAAGAGGATAATGATGATGAAAATGAAGATCTATGAAAAATCCATGCTTTGTTACTGATATTGGCAGAACTGAGCTATATATTGCAATGGGCTCAGCTGGCACTATTTATCTTCCAATGAAATGTACAGATTGCAGTAACCAGCCAGGCATTGAATCTGAAAGGCCATTAAATGCTAATCAATGTGGCCATTTGCAACATTCACACCTGCCTCAAGAAGATGGGACTTCTTTCTCCCACCATGGACATTCCACAGATATAAAAACCTCACTTGCCTAGTTTCCAACAGATCCTGAAAGCTCTGAGGATACCTGCCATAGATGTGGGTGAAACATCAGGAGAGAATGATTCTGGAACATGGTCATACAGCCCGGAAAACTCATAGCAACCCAAATGTACATTTACTAAGTAATCAGGGAATTATTATTATTTACTTTAATCCCGCTTTTCTCCCATGGATGGGGATCAAAGTGGCGAACAAAATAGAAAAACTACATAATACAGAAAACCATCATCCTACTAATCTGACATATAAACAATAAATCAACACATTTCATAAAACACAAATTAAATACACATAAGTCTAAAAATAATCTTGTATCTTATTATCATTAAAATCTCTACACCACAGGCCACTGAGGTTGTCCTAACACATTAAAAGTTAAACTAAACATCTCAAAGCTCCAAGTCTTTGGCCATATGAGCCTTGCTGACCGAGATAGCTACTGTTGTATGTTATCGGAGAAGGACCTGCTTCCATAAAATGGTTTCCATCTGAAAGCGAAAGGCCAATAATAAGGGGGCTGAATGTACCTCTTTGGGGTGGGAGTTTTAGTGCCGTGGGGCCACCACTGAAAAGGCTCCCTCTCTTGTTCCCACCAACCATACTTGTGATGGTGGTGGGATCAAGAGGAGGGCCTCTCCTGATGATTTCAGGGCTCGTATGGGCTGATAGAAGGAGATGCACTCCCTCAAGTAGGTTGGACCCAAACTGTTTTGGACTTTATAGGGTAAAGCCAGCACCATGGATAGTGACTGGAAACAAACTGGAAGCCAACTGGAATGGGACAGGCAGAAATAAAAACCATCACCTTCCACATATTCTTTGGAACATACCCTTTGGTGTCAAACCCAACAATATCTCATTAGTGTTTTAAAGCAGGCACGTCCACTTTCCTATCATGTGGCTGCCTCCTGCAGAATTCTGGGGGTTGTAGTTTAGGGTGAGGCCTTTGGAGTTCCCAGCCAGAGAGGTCCTTGGCTTCCCTGAACTACAAGCCCACACAATAGGACAGCAGGAGCCCCTGCTTTAAAACGCAAATGTGATAAAATCTTATGTTGTGCTACAAATGAGCATTTATGTGTATGACTGCAACCCCCTATAGCTTATCTTAGGTTCTAACTACCGCATTTCATCACATAATAGTCTCCATCACATAACAGTCACACCGCCTTTTGGGATAACAGGATGTGACTGCCTTTTTGGTACTACGCAGCTTGACTTGGCTAGGAGCGGAGTCAAACCCAGCAGAGCCAACAAAAGAAAGCAGGAGGGCGCAGGAGTGAGTTCACCTGCTCACCTGACTGTCCTCTCCAAGCTACAGAGCCTTGCTTACCAAAATGTAGCTTGAAGGGGACAGTTTGGCAGGTAGGTGAACTTGCCCACCCACCTGCCTCTCCTTACCACAGCTACACTTTGAGGGTATAGCTGCACACGTAAAGGGACTATTACATGGTGAAAAAGTCCCTCAAAGGGGTATTTTTTCAATACATAATAGTAGCCATTGCATAATAGTCGCACCTCCCTTTTCCCCCAAAGGAGGGGAAAGTGTGCCTATTATGTAATGAAATACAGTATTATGACTAAACACACCCAATTGCATTGTCTAACAACCTTGTACCTTCACCATTACTACAACCATAGATAAGACAGTGATATTGCAGACACTGATGGAACAAGAACAGAGCAGAAAATGAAAATGAAATACTGTATTTCACTGCATAATAGTCTCTCTCTCACACACACCCTTTTGGGGGGAAGAGAAAGTGCAATTATTGTGCAGTGGCAACCCTCTGAAGGCTTTTTTCACCACAAAATAGTCTCTTTTGAGGAAGCACTCACACTGGCAGATAAAGCATCACCTTCCTGCAGGCTTTTCCCAGTGATTAAGTGGGCAAGAACAAAATCCCAATTCAGCCTTCCCTATAAGGGGTGTGTGACTATTATGCAATGGTGAATATTACACGATGAACTACGGTAATAGTGTTTCTTTGAATCCAGAGCTTCCTTATGAGCATAACAGCACTCAAGTTCACATGAAGTTTTCCATTGATTTATTGTTCATTTGGTGTAAACATTACCAATCGCGATTCCAAGAACGGCTTAAATAACAAAATATAAAAAAATCAAAAGACAAAGAAGCCCTTACAACAGCAAGTTTCTGCATATTTTTTTAAAAAACAGATAATTGCCATATAATGAAAAACAAAAGTCAAAAGATAAATTAGTTATATAACTTGATTACATGATTCTATAGGATGACAATTTCCATTAATCAATATCATTTTTTTTACAGGGAGTGGTGTCAGTGGAGTTTCAAAAGAGAGTTCTAAATACAATTAGTCTCAATTAGAATAGACCCCATGAATTAAAAGAACGTATATAAATGTGGACTTGCTACACTACCATTGATTCAGTGGGCTGTCTCTAGGAGGAACAAACAACTGAATTTGGGCCATATTCTTCTGAGACAATGGTATTTTGAGTCCTCAGAAGTAGCTGGATTTCAATTCCCAGAAATTGCAGCCAACCAATGGAGACGTATTCTGGGGGCGGGGGGGGGGGGGGGGTTAGTTGGGAGTAACTGTCATGAGGAACATAGCTCATCAAGATCATATATGATAACCATCATCAATAGATGATATTGTACAGCTGGTTACATTAGTCAATACTGGAAATCAAAGGAAGGCTTCAACTATTAAAGATTCTTGAACAAAGAACTTGGCAGTTAGGTCTGGTATGCCTCCAGCCTCGTATTTGTGTTCAGGCAGATTACAGCTTGGAACATACTGTGCTTTTTAAATACCTAGGCGCCTTATTGTTTGGTGCCCTTTATTCTTTATTGCTCTGTCATTACCTGAACTGCAACCTTTATGTTGCATTTTATGCCCTTTTATTATGACATTTTTTCCTACTGGTTTTTATTTGAAGAAAATCACCAAGAAGCTAAACATCTACAGTACAGCCAGTGCATAAAATAAAATAACAAAATAAAATAAAGCAAAGACAAAATAATCAAATATTTCATTCAAATCACCTGAGTGACAAGGAAGGGTAGTGATCAGAACGTCTGGGTGATGATTTGTTTGTGTATGATGAACAATACATCGTCCTTAGTTGTTTGTAACCACAAAACAACATTTCCCACTTAATTGTGCCTTTGGGGACCTCTTTTAGATCATAACTGATGGATGCATATGTGAACATTTTCCTTAATGATCAAGGAAAGGGTTTTCTGAGCCATGGAAAACAAAGCATTTCATTCTCTGTTTTGATGATCTGCAACTGTCCTGATTTGGCATGGATAGTTCCAATTAATCCTCTATTATCCCACTTTAGCTGCTTCTTGAATGTCCTAGTCATACCATTTCTCCTCTTTTTGATCATCTCCCCTGCTTTGTTCTAGGTTTACTTCAGTTGCTGCAAACTGAGTTCAAAATACAAAAGAAGTTTGCTCTCAATTAACTTGGGGTAAGGAGAAAGGAAGGGGCAGAATCGAACCCTTCCTAGTATGATTCAGGCAAAAGCAAACTGCTGCAATATTTCCTAGTTTGTGCATACTTCCTCATTAATAGCCCTTGCTATCTTGACCACACTGTGATGCTGCTTGATTATAGGGTCCCAGTTTTCATTTTTGAAATACCAGAGGATATGTTCATATTCATAGTTTCTAGGGGAGAAAGTGCAACTTTCCAAGTAAAATAGGTAAAATTTTTAGGAGAGAATGAAATAGTATATTAAATTCTCAAAAAATAAATAAAAGGTCTAATTTAAGATCTTTGTTTATGTAGAAGACTACATAAACAAAGAAACATACTAGTACAGTATGTCCTACCCTGGACATTTCACAGATATATAGACCTCACTTGCCTAGTTTCCAACAGACCTCACAAACTCTGAGGAAGCCTGCCATAGATGTGGGTGAAACGTCAGGAGAGAATGCTTCTGGAAAATGGCCATACAGCCCGGAAAACTCATAGCAACCCAATTTTAATCCAGTTGTTACTTTAGATCTACTCCACCTGTAAGGTAAAGGTAAAGGTTTCCCTTTGACATTAAGTCTAGTCATGTCTGACTCTGTGGGTTGGTGCTCATCTCCATTTCTAAGCCAAAGAGTTGTGGCGTTGTCCGTAGACATCTCCAAGGTCATGTGGCCAGAATGACGGCATGGAGCACTGTTACCTTCCTGCCGGAGCGGTACCTATTGATCTACTCACATTTGCATGTTTTCAAACTGCTAGGTTGGGGCTAACAGTGGGAGCTTACCCCACTCTCCAGATTTGAACTGCCGACCTTTTGGTCTGCAAGTTCAGCAGCTCAGTGGTTTAACCCGCTGCGCCATCAGGGACTCCTGTAATAACCACTTTTAATCATTGCAATTTACACAAATATGATATATCAAGCTGCCATTGATTTGATAGAGGCTGGGATTGCCTTTGGATCTAAGGTATTGTATTAGGAGCCCCACATAATTTAAGGCCCTGACTTGCAATTTACTTAGTGTGGGTATAAACCCAGGATTGATGATGACTCAAGAACTGTTTGAAATCTCCATCGTTCTAATCTAAATGGTGAAAATGTAGAAAGGTTTGTGATTCTTGGTGCAAGAATCAGGATACTGTTTCATAGACTTGTGAAACTGTTGCAAAAACTGGCTAATTAAAAATAAATTGTGGGGAGAGAATTGTACAGGTCTATGAACAACTCATAGCTGGAAAAAATAAATGCTGTATAAACAAATGTATAATCAAGTTATCAGAAGTTAACTTCATGGTATGCTTGAGAACAGAATTATTTGTGGCTTTTAGCCATGGTAGCTAATAGAGCTTCTATGGAGAGCCTGAGGCTGAAAGCAAACAGGAGATGCCCATTTGCAAGACCATGGGGAAGTTAGTTTTTACATTCAGCTTTCCAAATCTTCGGTCATGACAGTGAGAGTTGTGGCTGAAAAAATAACTTTTTTTAGTTCTTTTGCTACATTCCAATACGCTCTATTCATAAAATTCCAGATTAGCATAAGGAAACCTGGGGTTCCCCAAATATTGCCAGGTCCCAACTTTCTGCCCTTCCAAGCCATCATGGCTAGTGCTATGGGAAATTCTTTTCCTCGATAACTAAAGAAACCCCTTGGGAAAGCCTGAAGCTTTGAATAGTAACTTTTGGAAAGGTTCCTGAACCAAAATAAATATGACTAATCTAGTTAATGTGCACTTGTTTGTGTGTCTTTTGTAATTATTAAAAGCCACCTGTGTCCCCTTTGGAGGAACCTTGCCACATTTTGAAACACCCATGTGGCAAACCATAATGTTTATGATGTATCTGTTAAGAACAATAAGTCTCTTTTAGGTTTTGTTTCTAGAGACCATGTGAAAATTGATATTGGGTCAAACTGTTCCAATGCCTGTCAAATCAAAACATTGTAATATGGATTACAATTAGCTACTACAGGTATGAAAATCTGGTTGTGTGGGTTTCATCGAATACAGTTTTAGATGTTTGAAAAGCACATCAACAACATGTGCACATACTACATTAAATCTTCAGAAACTTTCCTAAAGTGTGAGCCAGTTCTTATTCCTGATCAGGTCTTGTGGTGTTGCAAATAAGTAATATGATCTGAAAAGCAGCCCATGTCACTGAAGCCTTGTTCTCAGTGCTCAGTGTCAACACCTAAAAAAAGATGTGGCACAAACAGCATGTCTCAACGGGAGTAATGCACCTAACTTTCAAAAGTCTTGTTATTTTAACTGGATCTTGATTTCCAGATTATGCTATTCCTTTCCTTTCCCCTACTGAATTAACCTTGGACTGTCACACCTGCCTGCTGTCTTGCCACAATCCTATTAGTGTAAGTAATGGAAACATACACTTTGAACTGAGGCCCCTTCCACTCAGCTGTATAAAATCCACATTGAACTGAATTATATGGCAGCGTGAACTCAGATAATCCAGTTCAAAGCAGATATTTTGAATCATCTGCCTTGATATTCTGGGATATATGGCTGTGTGGAAGTGCCTTGAGCTTGTACCAATTGAAGTTAGCTGAGGAAAAGGGGGGAAGTGCGAAAAAGAGACACACACTGGGTCACCATCTACACTGCCATATAAAATCCAGATTATTTGCGTTGAACTGGATTATATGGCTGTGTGGACTCATATAATCCAGTTCTAACAGATAATGTGAATTATCAGATTTGATAATCTGGATTATTTTACACTGTAGATCCAGCCTGGGACATTTGGAAAGCAGTTGAAAAAATGGGACAATAACAAATTATTTAAGACTGTCTCTTCCAAATCAGGACAATGGGACAGTATGTGTCAATATTAGCAGTCAGAGAATATATGGCACAAACACAGGATGCCTTAAAGAACTCTCCACCCAATGCCTTTGCCTTTTTTTCATGAGATTTGTTCTAACTAGAACTTCAATCCCTAGTTTTAAATTGTTGGCAGTCACAGATAACTTGTGGTTCTGGGAGTCTTGCCATCAAACACTTTTACAACTACCAAAAGAAGAATTTTAAAGGTGTTTAAATGTATTTTTTAAATGTAGGCTAGACCAGGGTTTCTTAAACTTTTCCCACTTGCAACCCCTTCCACCTGAGAAATGTTATGTGACCCCAGGAATATACGTATAAAGTAGGTATAGAAATCAAACATTTATTGATAAATCAGCATTTGCAAGTCTTGCTAAACAGCTATAAAATTCTTTTTTGTGGAGTATAGCTGAAGCATTTTCTGCAGAGTCCACTGTAAATACTGCAAGTTTTTAACAGATCTGTATAAATAGAAACCTTTTACTGTTGCCAAACTTTTCATGACACCAGGAATGATCTACAGGGAGTCCATTTGGGGTCAGGAGCCACAGTTTAAGAAGCAGTGGGCTAGACAAGGCTACTTTTCAGTGTATTTGTAATTTTTTGACCAACTGACTTCCGAAGGGTGCTCACCAGCAGTTTCTCTTCAATTTGGAGAAAAATGAGTAGTCAGGTGCCCAGTGTTATTCAACACCTTTATAAAGAATCTGGATAATGAAAAAGAGAGCATACTTATCAAATTTGCTGATGACACCAAATTAGGAGGGGCAACTAAAAATAAAGAAGACAAGGTGAGAATTCAAAATGTCTTTATCAGATTAACTAATCAAACTTACAAAATGAATTTCAACAGGAAGAAATGAAAGGCACTCCACTAAGGTAGAAAAAAAATAAAATTAACAGATATAGGATGAATGATACTTGGCTTGACAACAGAACATGCAAAAGAGTCTTTGCTGATCACAGATTTAATATGAATCGACAGGATGCTGTAGCAGCTAAAAAGCCAATGTAATTCTAGGGTCCATCAATAGTGTCTAGATCAAGGGAAGTAATAGTGAAATTCCATTGTGCTTTGGTAAGAACTCACATAGAATACTGGGTCCAGTTCTGGACACTATAATTCAAGAAAAAATATTGACAAGCTGGAACATGTTCAGAAAAGGGTAAAAGATTTGGAAACAATGCACTGTGAACTGAGTTTGTAGAAACTGAAGTAAACTGAAGACAAAGAGGGAAATGGAAAATAAATGGGGACATTTTTATAGCAGCTGAAAAGTGAAACAGAGGGTTAAAAGGGATAGCTGGAGGGCATGCTATCACCAAAAGATGCAGAAATTAGATTTACAAATGTGAACAAATGCAATGTCCTATAACAATAACTAAACGAAGAAAATGAAATGAGCAGCATTGCATTTGTATTTTTTAAGCACTTGAAAGGGTGTATGAGTGGAGAACAATACAGTCACATAATCTGGAATTCAGCAAACCTAAAATCTATTTCATTTGGTTATGTTCCCTTGCAGTCAATCAGATGCCATGAATTAATTCTAAATGTTGGCTTGAGTGGATTGAAGGTCAGATCCTTGTATAAGTAGTTTGTGCCTATATATAGAGTCTAATCATTCTTCAGATATTCAAATTACTTAATTTTTGAGTTTGTACATTGGATACATACTAGGTCAGGTTTAACTGAGGTGAAGGCAGAGAACACACTTCCTGTTGTTTGGTTAATTACATCTCTTATTATAATTATTATCCTTCTCAACTGTATACTTTTTTAAATTGGAAACATGTGGGAAATCAAATTTGAAAGAAACATACAAGCTCACTTGAGGCCTGTTTGAACTAAAACTTGTAACTGATGAGAAAACAAGACTCCTAGTGTCTTCATAGCCAAATCTTAAGGGCTTGTTTAAGCTGTAGCAGCATGAACACTCTCATGCATTCATTCAGAACTAACAGTCTTTTGGCAGCAGACTGTCAAAACAAGTTGTAAGTATGGAGACAGGGGCATAAAGAAGATTGGTAAATGGGCCTCGTCTGAAAAGAAATTGTCTTAAGCAACAAGCACCAGTGGAGCAGTGAATCCTCTCAGGCTTTAGTCTGAACAGTAAAGGAATTGTTCAAGATGTTGAATCTGTTTGGGAGGTAAAATTCAGCACTTTGGATAGCTCCTTTAAAGTTTAGTGCTTTGCCTAGTTGTGAGATGGTGCTGACGTGTGATTTTAATGTTACCATGGTGGAATGCTCTGGCTGTAAGGAAATCTTTTCGGCTATATATTAACAACATAATCTTATGTATGCTGACTCAGAAATAATTCATGTTTGTAGTCAAATAGGGCTTTCCCCTATGTAAATATGTGTAAGACTACAGCCTACAAAATGGCAGAGGTATGCGGATAAGCATAAACAAACCTGTTAGTATTGATTTTGCATGATGCCATCCAAAAAGTGTTCATTGAGTTGGGGAAGTCATATTTAATATGCACCATAAGAATTAAAAGCTGTTGGCACCAGCAGGTAGGGAAGAGAATTGGATTTTCACAGCAACCTTTGATTCCTCCTTTAATAAGAGAAGCCGTTTCTTCAAATCACCTGCCAAAACTCAGCAACCAATGTCCATTCTTCATTTTATGTGAATCTACTGGAGAAATCTTCAGATTTACACCTCAGTTTACCTACTAGTAAACTAGTTCTATCAAACAGAATGCATCTACACTGTAGAATGAATGCAGTTTGATAGCACTTTTACTGTCATGGCTTTTTTATCATGTCAGAAGTGACTTGAGAACATACTGCAAGTTGCTTCTGATGTGTGAGAGAGAATTGGCTGTCTACAGAGATGTTGCCCAGGGGATGGCCGGATATGCTGCTGGGAGGCATCTCACATGTCCCTGTAAGCTAAAGCTGACAGATGGGAGCTCACCCTGTCTTGCAGATTCGAACCACCAACCTTCAGGTCAGCAACCCAACCTTCAGGTCAGCAGTTCAGCCGGCACAAGGGATTAACCCATTGCACCACTGCAGCTCCCACTGGCATGACTCAATTCTATGGAATCATGGGAGTTGTAGTTTTTGCATGGTCTTTCTCTTTTTCTCCCAAAGAGGGTTAAACTACAAATCCCATGGTGCCATATCACTGACCCAAGGCAATTAAAGTGCTATCAAACTGCATTCATTCTGCAATGTAGAATCAGCCTTAGAGAACTCCAGATTTTAAAAAAATCCCAGAAGTCATATGGTGTATAAAACCATTTTATTTTGGAGATCCATATGACGCTTGCCGAATTCTGAGAGCTCTTGGCATTACCAAAGCCTTTCATTCCCTTTCCTCGGGATGGTTTAAATTAACCTAGTATTATCCAAAATGAAATGTGTCTGGTTTTGCCTTGTATATTTCTACTATCTTGGAAGGAGCAAAGATGGCCAAGTAAAAAGGGCTGTCGCTTTCAGGACACAGGTTCAACAGAGAACAAGCAAGAAAAAGAGGAATGTAGCACTAAAACAACATGATCCCGATACTCAAATGGTACATTATTGCTAAAATACTTCAGTACTTAAAACCCAGTAAAAGTTGCATGAGACTGGATGTGGCACGTGATGAGAGGAGGAGGAAGGGAAATAAACTCGGGATATTTCAAGACTGATACTGGATGCAAACCCATGAAGATGCCTTCTCCCTTTTTTGGATTTCATTTTATATCCATCTAGAAGTGCCCTTTCTAAGATTTATGTGGAGTCAAGATGTCAAGCTGCATAAATATTTTCCGGTATTTGACCAGAACTATGCTGCTGTACAAACTTTAAAAAGTGTAAAAGCAATGTGTAATCTACCTGTCAGTATTTCCACAGTCTTAAAAGATGAAATCTCAAGTTCATTTTAGAACATTTTATTGCAAAGGCCACGTAATTAAAACCCCATAATTCCCAGAGGAGTTAATGTGTTCATATCTGAGAGTTTCTGCCTCATTCTTCATTCAGAGTTCTATAAAGGTACAAACAAATGGTGTTGCAATGGAGGATTCCAGTTTATCAATTCACTTCCAGAGCAGGAGGTTCAAGACCACAAAATCTAGGACAAAGAAGAATTCCAGCAAATGCATAGCACAAGGTGTTGTCGAAGGCTTTCAAGGCCAGAATCACTGGGTTACTTGAGTTTTCCAGGCTGTATGGCCATGTTCCAGAAGGATTCTCTCCTGACGTTTCACCCAGATCTATGGCAGGCATTCTCTGAGGTTGTGAGGTCTGTTGGAAACTAGGCAAGTGGGGTTTACAAATCTGTGGAAGGTCCAGGGTGGGAGAAAGAACTCTGTCTGTTGGAGGCAAGTGTAAATGTTGCAATTGGCCACCTTTATTAACAATGAATAGCCTTGCAGCTTCAAAGCCTGGCTGCTTCCTGCTTGGAGGAATCCTTTGTTAGGCAGTGTTAACTGGCCCTGATTGTTTCCTGTCTGGAATTCCCCTGTTTTCTCAGTGTTGTTCTTTATTTACTGTCCTGATTTTAGAGGTTTTAAATATTGGTAGCCAGATTTTATTAATTTTCATGGACAAATTCACTCCTGAAAGTGTTATCATGGTATTGTTGTGGAAACAAGGGTCAGTGCTAAAGCTTCGGTGGAGACACCTTTGCGTCTCCACTAAAGCTTAAGCACCGATCCTTGTTTTCACAAGCCAAATTTTTCAAAATCCAATCACAGGGACAGAAAGTGAAGTGAAATCTTCTGAACAGTGGCACAGTTCTTCCCTATGCTTTCCAAAGCCATATATATATATATATATATATATATATATATATATATATATATAGTCCCCACGTTACGAACAGGATAGGTTCTGTTCGTTTGTTCTTCTGTTGAATTTGTTTGTTGGAACAGGTACATTTTAAAGTGTAACTCCATATATATATATCCTGTTCGTAACGTGGGGACTGCACTGCCTGTAATAACTAATTTCTCTTTTTATTCCATGAATTTCACAGGGTTACTTAGGCAAGAAATACTCTTCTCTTTTTGCCCTACATTTCATTGCACCTCCCTAAGAAATATAGTGATGACATTCACACAAAATGTTCGTGCTCACTGACATCTGAGGTGTTGCCTCAATAGGTGACTCCTCCCGCTTGCTAACCAGTTTGGTAGGAAAGATGCATCGAGAGGAGTCACTAAGGAACTTCCCTTCTTTGCTGTGATTGTGAGAGGAAACAATTACGTTCTTGCCTTTCTGGTTAGTGCAAAGGCGGCATCTCATTTGTCTTTCGGTCTCCAATTCTCTAATGCTGTTTTTCTATTGCAAAGTGGATCTTGATAAAGAGTGAAATTCACAAGTGACTCACAGACATCTCATCTTGGCCAGATTTCCACTAGATATCTCCCAAGTATTTTTCTCTCTTTTGAAAAAGCACTGTTTTTATTGCCAAACTAGATCCAAGCAGGCTTCTTCCTTCCTTCACAATATATTTGAGTAGGTCAAAATATCGTGGTGGCATTGAGGTTTGAGTTTGGACAATGAGAGAGACTAGGCCAATGATGGGCAAGCTTTTGCACTTGGTATGTCAAAATTCACCAAAAAACCTAGCATGACTTGGGTGGTGTGTCACTTTGAGAAAAAAAGCATAATTTCACAATATGTATAGTTTAAATAACAAAAATATATAATTGTAATATATAACTGTATTTAATAAATCAAAAACTATTTACAACCATTATTTTCATGTACAACAATCTATGGTACCTCTTGCAGTTTCCACGCTGATTTCTCTCTATTCTAGTTTCAATGTAGTCATGAACAATGAATAATATAATAATAATATAATAGTAATAATATAATAATATACTACAATAATATATATATATATATATATATATATATATGTGTGTGTGTGTGTGTGTGTGTGTGTGTGTGTGTGTGTGTGTGTGTAATGTGCATAATTTCCATGGAGTAAACAACAAAACCACTGGACCAAATCACACCAAATTTGGTCACAAAAGACATTAGTCATCCAATCAATCTGCATGCGGCAGCGTGTCAGGAAAAACGGCTAGGCATGTCAGTGCTGACACGTGTGTCATAGGTTGGCCATCACTGGACTAGGGTTTGAATACTTGCTCAGGTGTGAAAACCCACTGACCGATCACAAGAGCTGTAGTTTTATAAGGTCTTTCATCTTCTCTGCCAAAGAGTGGTGGTGCCTCAACAAACTACAAATACCAGAATTCCATAGCATTGAGCAATAGTAATTAATGTGATGTCAAACTGAATTCATTCTACAGTGTAGAACTCTGTAGTGGATGGAGTGTAGATTCTGAATGCCTAGTTCAGCATCCAGACCACTATAACATGCTGGCTCCTTTTACAGGCTGATCTATGGGTGATTTCTGACTATATTGTTTCTCTGTTCACCACTCTTTTCCATTTCCCTGGAAAACAAATCAGTTTTTCTTCTTGAACGGGACCCATGACATCCCCATGAATACAAATAAGATGTTGTTATCTAAGTAAGCAAGTCGCTGCAACAAATCACAGGATCTGTATCAATTCAATATTACTTACATAATATCACACATGTGACAAAGTAATGGGAATTTAGAACAGGCACTGGACTTGTTGAGATTAGAGGACACATCAATCGTTTACAAGAGCTTGCCAAAAGCCAGTTCAAAGAGACCATGACATCAATCTGGAATCTCACAATTACAAAACACAAACATGAAAAGAGAATTGTCAGTTTACTGCAGGATTTGGAAATTGAATAGGACAGAATTATGATGATAGAATTAAAAGCAAAAGAAACAAACACTGGATTGAGACAGGCATGGACAAACTTCGGCCCTCCGCGTGTTTTGGACTTCAACTCCCACAATTCCTAACAGCCTACCTGCTGTTAGGAATTGTGGAAATTGAAATCCAAAACATCTGGAGGGCCTAAGTTTGCCCATGCCTGTGTTAAAAGCTCTGCTGGTTTTTTCCCCTTTTCATTGCAGTCAAGATTGGAGTGTTAGAACACTGTTGTGTTTAGTTATATATCTTTTTCCCATTTTTCTTCCCTATGTTATATATATAGATTGTTCGTGTTAAAATTAATTAATTAAAAGATTACCTACATAATATCATTCATTTAAAAAATGTAACCCAACCCACACTCTCTCCATTCAGTTTCTCTAAACATTTGATATTAATTTATTTAGTGGAACTCTTGAATTCCAGGTACAACTCTGTACCTAGAATCTCTTTTTGCATTCATCCAACATAGAGAGATTCCAGGAGATGACAGGCTGCATTCTGGCTGCCCATAAGCAGCTGGAGTTTCGCAATAACATCCCCGCCTCAACTAACTAGACATTCCAGCCTAGGAGAAGCTAGTGTCCACAGTATTTTGCAGTGTAGACAGTAGGTTCACCAGAGGCAAAACCAGAGGGGTCACTAGAGGCAAAGCCAACTACATATTTGTTTGCGTCTCCGTCTGGGATGGGAACAGGCATGGCTAAGCTATGTATGACAACATCTGGAGAATGGCCCAGCACAGGAACAAGCTGAAGACATCTGCAGATGAGTTGCAGCTGCTTCAGCTGCCTTGAATTGCAATTGCATTTTGGATGCTAGAAACAGTGTTTGTACACCTCGGTTATTAGAGACATACTTGCTGAAACTGCAAGACTTGGTCTTGATTCCTGGACACTTGGAAATGGATTCTGCTTCTTCTTCAGCTCTCCTTTCTATCTGGGTTGTTTTTCCCAGCTTCTCACTGATGCTTTCCGCTTGTTAACTTTGGGCTGCTAATGATTAACTCTAGCAGTCTACAGCTTATTACTCCACTTAGGACCTCATCACATTGATGTTTTTCAGCAACCTAGGTTGCTTTTAGCACGCTGGGAGGGCAGAGCCAGATGAAGGCCATCAAATGATGCAGGACTACTTCCAGCGGGGCCCCATCTTCCCAGCATCCTAAAAGCATCCTAGGACACTGTCCAGAGAATGTGGGAAGCTTCCCGTGTTCCCATTGATAAGAACAGGGCTAGTGCAGAGGTAAGCAGGACGGCAATGCTTTCCCCCATGGGATGAAGAAAGTGTTGATGCAGCTTTCTCCATCCCATGGGGGAAAGAATTGCCACCCTGCTTCCCTCTGCACTAGCCCCGTTCATATCAATGAGAGATAGTTTAATCATTTGTGGCACTCTGGGCCCCTCTTAAAGTGCTTTGGAGAAATGAAGGTCTTAGTCGCCTTTCCATGTATTTGCTACAACTCATACACATGTGTTTCAGTTAAAGAAAATGAATCTGTATATGTATCTTCCATGTATCACCTAGTTTTGCATATAATGGTTAGATTTGAGGTGATTCGATCGGGCTTATAGACTGGACAAAGTTTGTGAAATTCTTGGGTGACTCAAATTCCATGTGAGGTCCTTCAAGGCTATTTTTCTTTCTTGTCAAAATGATATTTTTTTTCTTGCAGAAAGGTGAATTGCTGTTCCTGGAAGTGTCCAGGAGCCATGACTCGCTTTATAAAGAGTTTATTGGTTTTCCCAGTACCATTTAAGACCTCCAAATATCCACATTTCAAAATCGGTTTCATTGGTTGGCATTTTTCTTCAGTCTGCTTAGCCAGAAAATTGGTCCCAGGACCCACCTAACTGGCTTGCTAAGTCTCTTTCATTACCAGCAGTGACAAAGAGCTATTGACAGCATTTCATTAAAACAAAACATTGCTTTAGGGCTCCAGACAAGGAAGAGAAAGTCTTCACCAGGCATTTTGAGCACAAGTGGAATTTTTTAGTACTTAGTGTGTCCTTTAAATGTACTAGCTATATCCAGAATGCAAAGAGGCTAATATAGTTCAGTCGACAATGAAGTGAGATTCAAAGCTATGAAAATAACAAAATGCATTTCCTAATTTCTGAATGATCACTGAAAGCACTTGTGTTAATGAAATATGCACAAAGACCACAGCTGCTGCTTCTTGTAAGCAAAAAAAGTGAGCTGCAGCTTTTTACAATTTTGTGATTTTTATTTTCCTTACTTTTTTTTTAAAAAAAAAATGAGTACAATATATCTGCTGAAACCTTTCTCATCTCCTTTCATTTCCTTTGCAGCTCTTACCATGTTCTGTTTAAAGAGCTGGAATCAAATACTTTGCTCAACCAAAGAAAGAAATTTTTGTGGATAACAACATACTTAGACTATAAGTTCAATGCTTTGAGCAAAAGTGTAAAGGTTCATTTTCTTCAAAAAAAAAAAAAGCCCCATTTGTGTCAAATATAAAAGACTTCTAGCTTTCTTTTCTTCACTAGAACCTGAAGATCCATCAGCTTGATACAAAAGACATGTTTCTATGCATTCACCCACACAGTCACTGTAATCTGGGCCTGGGCCGGAGCATTGCTGCTTTGTACCAGCTCTGAATTTAGCAGAGCTGTTTACATGCTCTGCTGCTGAATTACAGCAGTGATGGGAGTGGAATCCAGACTGTCCAGTCGGGCCAAACCTAGTTCAGCCCCACTGGATGCTCAACCTTCCCTGATCCATTTATTTCTGTTGCTGTGTCAGCCAGCATAGATCTCGGGAGAACTGCTGGCCACCACTGGACACCTATTCTAACATTAGCAAAGGTGTCTGGAGATGGCCAGGATCTGTAGCAACAACAAAGACACAGTCCCAATCCATCCACTTTTCCTGCATTGCAAAGCATAGGGAATAGGGGAGAGCAGCATCTAGTCATGTTGACAGTGGACCAGTACAAATTAGAGTCAGTTCCGCTGTCCACATCACCCTGGAGTGTCGGGTGCTTTGGAGTTTCGCTGAAATTCCAGCACATTCTCTGACCTCTCCTAGTGTGGGCTAAAGGCAGGTTAGCTGGTTTTATCCTGCATTACCAACCAGAAGTCCCTGGATGCCATCTGGACATCCTGTAGCAACTTCCTGTTGAACCCGGGATATGATGTTTGTTTTGATTCATTTTAATAGTTGTTTTTATATTCTGCTGTTTTTAATTGTTTAATCAGATTGGTATATGTGTATTATGTTTTTAAATGCATTTTTAGTTCATAAACTTTTTTGTGCTGGACTTAGTCCTGCTTGCAAGCCGCCCCAAATTCCTTCGGGGAGATGGTGGCCGGATATAAAGATTAAGTTGTTATTATTTGAAACACAACAAGATGAGTCCACAGCAGACATTCTGCTGGCTGTTGTATTGGATCACACGTCAGACACTTCCCAAGTGTCTAGGACTGTGTGATGTATCAGCGAATAATACAAGCAGATCCCAGTAAGGTGGCCTTCTGCAGCTGGCAGGTGGGGATTTTGTCAGTGCCGATTGAATTTAAGTGCAGGCCTAGGTCTTTAGGCACTGCACCCAGTGTGCCAATCACCACTGGGACCACCTTGACTGGCTTGTGTCAGTCTTTGTAATTTGATTAAATCCTCATATCGTGTCAGCTTTTCCAGTTGTTTCTCCTCAATCCTGCTGTCACCTGGGATTGCAACATCGACAATCCATACTTGGTCTTTTAACACGATCATGAGGTCAGGCGTATTGTGCACCCTGTCTGTCTGAATTCAGAAGTCCCAGAGTAGCTTGACATGTTCATTCTCTGTAACTTTTTCCGGCTTGTGATCCCACTAGTTCCTTGTCACAGGCAGATGGTATTTGTGGCACAAGTTCCAATGAATCATCTGAGCAACAGTGTTATGCCTCTGTTTGTAGTCTGTCTGTGCAATCTTCTTGCAGCAGCTGAGGATGTGATCTATTGTTTCATCTGCTTCCTTGCAGAGTCTACATTTGGGATCTGTCATCGACTTTTCAATTTTGGCTTTGATGGCATTGGTTCTAATGGCTTGTTCTTGGGCTGCCAGAATCAGGCCCTCAGTCTCCTTTTTCAAAATTCCATTTGTGAGCCACAGCCATGTTTTTTCTTTGTCAATTTGGCTCTCAATTTTTCCCAGGCAGTGGAGAGCCTTCTTTCACCAGTTTTCTCTTCTGCTCTGGATTTTGTTGGTGTTGTTGTTGTTGTTATTATTATTATTATTATTATTATTATTATTATTATTATTAGGCCAGTGGAAATAAGCCCTATGTAAAAGTATGTCATATTGAGGAGAGGCCAGTTTTGTTTTCTGCTGTTCTAGAGACTAGGACACAGACCAATGGATTCAAATTGCAGGAAAAGAGATTCCACCTAAACAATAGGAAGAACCTCCCAATGGTAAGAGCTGTTTGGCAATGGAATATGCTGCCTTGGAGTGTAGTGGAGTCTCCTTTTCTGGAGGTTTTTACATGGAGGACACTGTGGAGAGTGTGTTGATTGTGTATGACATGACAGGAGTTGGACTGGATGGCTCTTGTGGTCTCTTCCACTTCTATGATTCAATGACAATTTTGCCCTCATTACTCAATCCTTCTTCATTTCAGCACAATTCAGTATAATTTATGGCATGGAATTAGAGGAAAGTATCTCTTCACACCACACAAAATTAAACTCTGGAATTCACTGTTACAATACGGCTTTAAAGGAGGACTGGACAACACCATGGGAATTGGAACTGCAAAGGACTAGTATTTGAACATCTGTTTAGCTCCTTCCCTATCAGTGGCAGAATGCCTTTGTGTATCAGTTGCTAGGGAATATGAGAAAGGAGGTGTTGCTATTGCTCATGTCCTGTTTGAGGACATCCCACAGGGAAATTCGTTGGCCATTATGTGATCAGGACGTTGGATGATAAAAGCTTTTAGTCTGCTCTCCAGTTGTTCTCAAGATGCTCATGTTCTAAAGATGCTCACCCTTGAGAGCTTTCTGAGCCCAGCTTTGTGAAGGACCATGAATACCTATTCAGGCTAATTGTGTTAATTAATCTCCAAATCCCAGAATTCCATAGGATGTTGCCATGGCAGGTGAATAATACTGAAAGTATGAAAGGGCCCAGGAACAATTTCTCCCATTTAGTGCATCTTCCTAATTCAAACAGCCTCCCATCTATTCTGCATCAAAAGACAAGAGGCCCAACTGACTTGAATAGCTATCCATGAAGCCTCAACAACACAAAGTTCAGCTTTTATTTGATTTTTAAAAACATATGAAAAGCAGACAGTGCTACATTAAACAGGCTTCAACTGGAACTTCAGTTGAGGAACTATTATGTAAATACAATGCTCTGAGTGTATGGCTCCACTTCCAATAATGTTTTTTTTGTTCAACTCTTGTCTGTTACATCATCTGCATAAACACCAAATTAGTCCGAGCAGGACAAATAGTAGAGCTTAGAAAAGTTACCCGATTTCCCCAGTTATATCAGAGAGATTCAATACTTCTGTTGTTGCTGTTATTGTTGTGCGCCTTCAATTTGTTTCCAATTTTTGGTGACTCTATCTTGTGGTTTTCTGGAGTTGGGAGCATGTCACTCACCCAAAGTCACCCAGTGGATTTACATAGAGAACCCTGTTCTCCAGAGTTGTAGCCCAATGCTGAAATCAGTACACCATGCTGGCTCTAATGTGTACCATCACAATTAATATGGAATATATGTTAGACACTGATTCTATACTGACCCACATCTTCTAATAGTTGGAAAGCCTGCTCTAGCACAGCACACACTTCTGTATTTGTGCATGTACCCTCGAGTCACCTATCATTGTACAGCAACCCCAATAATTGAACAGAATTAGGCATGGAATACACATTTTGGTTTTGCCAGTTCCTTCCTCTGAAATATAACCAAACCATTTGATCTCCATTGGTGGTCTTCCATCTTCCTTAGCTCCCAAGATCATATGGGATCTGGTGCCATTCAAGGTATTTGGGCCACCTCTCTCCTCTACAGCTTCTTGTATCAACCAGAATCTCCTAGGAACTAGATGATCCATTGGAATAGTGTGAGACATAAAACGGGAGACTTAATGTGAAGAGTAACATGATGAAAGTTTTTCTCAGAGAAGTACCTCTCTCTGCAACCCAACACCTGAACATTCTGGATTTTACTTTAATGTTCAGCATGACAAGCCTACAGGCAGTGTGTTAAATGCAGCTTTAAAAAAAACTAATAAAATTGGTATATATATTGTTCTGTCACAATCTAGTTCCTGAAGATCCAGCTTTTCTAGAGTCTGAAACTAAAGAACAACTATTGGATTTGAGATCCTGCTATAGACTGCACCAGGTCAGAATTAAACGTGGCTTGACGTTAAACACAATTACAGCCATTTAAATGTAAATCCACTGAAACTATCATTTATCTGTGTTATTTCCCTGACTTAAAATAGCTTTGAAGCTGTTAGCCACAGCTGTGAAAAAATTAGAGAGGTACAATACAGGCATGTGTCTCTCCTTTCCTTGCAGCTAATAGCTGCTCTATAAGGGGTAATTTTAACCAACTAAAAAGTATGAGGAAAAGAATGAAGACGCCTTCTCCATACAGTACTGATCTAAATTTCATCTGCAAGTAGAAAGAAGGCATCCCTTGTAGCTTCCACAAAATACAGCACTGAGAAAAGTACACATTTCCATTGCACTCCTTGGCAGTGCAGAGCAAGCAAGCACTGGTATCTATAGGACTTCTTCACATGCTATGCCATTTCACTGGCAGTTGCTGGCAAAATGGCAGGCATGTGGGACCTCACGTGCCCTCCTGTTGTGACTCAGCCTTTGCCTTTGTGTGATTCTGATGAGGATTCTGGGATGCAAGTGTATAATGATGGGATTCAGAGTCAGGATCAGATTCAGGATAAGTTTCAGGATGACTCTGATGGGATTCAGCTGCAGAGTGTGCCTGCTGTGGGAACTGAAGGGCAAGGAGGTTTTCCCATGGGAAATGAGGTTGTTTCTGAAAATGGAATTCAGGTGTTGGAAACAGAAAGTAGCTCTGATAACACTAATGGGCTCAGCGGCCTTGACAATAGGGCTGCTGAGCTTGATCGTGCTAGTCGTCTGGAATTCCATGGGGTGTGAAGGAGTCTTCGCATAGCAAACAAACAAGAGGCCAAAGGGCAAAAGAATGATTTCATGCTATGCTTTTAAAAAGGGGTTGCTGAGAGAGAGATCTTTGTCAAAAGCAACGTCTTAGCTAGAGTCAAGAACCAAGTCGGTTTTCCTGTATCAAGTCTGTTTTGTTTATTTTATTTAGAGTATTTATATTCCTCCCTTCTCAACCTGAAAGGGACTCAGGGCGGATCACATTACACACATAAGGCAAACATTCAATGCCTTGACATAGAACAAAGACAAAGACAAATGCAGGCTCCGAGCTAGCCTCGAACTCATGACCTCTTGGTCAGAGTGATTGGTCTCAGCTGGCTGCTCACCAGCTTGCGCCACAGCCTACCTTGTAGCCTGGATATATTCCTGTGTTTGGGACTTTGGCTTTCGTTAAAAGGATCTTGTTTCATGCCTATACTTCTATGGATTGAAGGATTACAGCTTTGTTTTGTAACTAAATTTTGAAACTGAACTTTTACCTCTTTTGAACTATTCTTATACTTATTCCTCAATAAACTATAAAAGACTACGTCTTGTGTACAGCCTGGTGTCTTTAGCAAAGTGAAGCTACTCTGAGGTGTGACACTTCCCTCCTTCCCCCATCATATAGTGGGGACGGGACAAGGCACTTTGGCACCCTGTCCCGATTAGCGTGCATTGCCCTGTTGCCCTTTCCCCCATCATATGGGGGAAAGGAGAGGAAAATACTACCCATCAGAGCTACCAAAGACAAACAACTTTCCTTTCAGTTGTGGCAGAGAAAGCATCTTGCAATGCTTCCTCTCCACTTTGGGAGGAATTTGGGCTGGGCCAAGCCAGCGTCGTTTGATGACGTTCGGCAGACCCCATTCAGAAACAGAAAAAGGGGCCAAAACGCCCCCGTGTGATGTGATAGATCTGTTAAGTCTTGTTCAGTGCAACCTTAAAACTGAAAAAATATATCCCAAATTCTGGGAGATTTTTTGGCACAATCTCTTCCAACCGTACATCCATCAGGATCACACTGGCACTGGATTATTGCAATTGTAGTCAAACATTTTATCTACCTTACAGTATGATTTGTCTCCTTGATAGTCTTAGGCCGCTTCTACACTGCCCTATATCGCAGGATCTGATCCCAGATTATCTGCTTTGAACTGGATTATATGAATCTACACTGCCAGATAACCCGGGATATGCAGATAATCTGGGATCGGATCCCAAAATATAAAGGCTGTGTAGAAGGGGCCTTAGTCAATGCTATGACTAACAAACTGAATGGACAGTAAGTATTAATAATGAGAGATCAGCCAGAATCAGAGCAATCTGGTTCATACATTACTCTGGATGCATTCCAGCCAAGCCACTCTGTAACACATAAAAGCTCAAATTCACCCAACTGTGAATGATGAACATAAGTTGCTCTGATGGAAATGAAGGGATTGCATGATGGAAAGCACTTAAAGCCACACAGTTGAACAAACAGCTGGACTTGAGAACCTGCTGCACTCCTTGCACTATGAAGGCTAATGGTTTACCTTTAACAAGTATAGTTGTGTAACCTTTATTTAAATTATAATAACACCTGTGATTTTAAACAGACAAGCTCCCCTATAAACTATGTTTTGTAACTACCTTTCCAATGTCCAAATTCTCCTTTTTCAATGCTTATATTTCCTGTTGCTTCTCTACCCTGGATCTCATTTGCTTTTTTCCATCCATTTTTCTTTCTCCTTCTTTTACTGTTTGATTTCTCAGCTCTTCTTTTTTCCTAGATTTCAGTGAAACAAATATTGTTTATGGCTGAACTTTTTATGAGTTTTTGTTGGCAGGATTTTATCACTTTAGTCAATAATCTATTATCAATTGTTTTACAGAAACCTACCAGTGATTACTCTAGATCAGGAGTTCTCAAACTTTTTTTTATCTAGGGAGCCGTTTTTGAAGCAAAAGTTTCTCATGGAGCTCTAAGAAATGTTTATATATTATAAACTATATATCAGACATGGTAAACTTTTTGACACATTGCATTTTAAAATTTGACAGACAGGCTGGGCCAGTGATGGATGGAGAGTGAACTAACTGAAAAGAATATGAATAAATTCCTATGCACACTGAGCATATCTCGTTAGTAGTGCAATAAATAAATAAATAAATAAATAAAGAAGAACAATTTCAATCAATATAATCTTAACAGTATTTCAGTGGAAGACTGCATGGTCTATCCAGTCCAACCCCCTTCTTCCATGTGAAGAGTGCAATCAAAGCACCCCCAATAGATGGCCACCCAGTCTTTGTAACAACAACAACAACAGAAACCCTAGGGGACATCCAGTCCAAATCCCTTCTGCCATTCAGGAAAAGCTCAATCAAAACACCTCCTGAATGGTGAGAGGAAAAAAGAGTTTTGGAAGCAAGGAAGGTCAGGGAGAAAGGATCTAGGTTGCGAGGAAGATGGGGTGAAAAGTATTTTGGGAGCGAGAGAGGCGGGGGAGTGAGATAAGCAGGAAAGAGAAGGGAAAGCTTGGAGTGGGAGGAAACCACAGAGCCCCTCAGTATGCTTTGTGGAGCCCCAAGGCCCCCACAACTTTGAGAACATGCTCTAGATAAAGGATCTATCCTAGCATCACTTTTTCAGATGAACTTGGTGAACCACTGTGGGAGTGAGCCCTGCATTACCTCCAGCGTAATCACATGGAAGCAATTTTTTTAAAAAAGTTACCTAAACCACAGAGATAAATGAGATTATGTGTATTGTTATCATTCTTCAAACCAATCCCCATTCCCTTGACTCTGAGTGCAAGACTGTTCATTGGTTGATTGTCCTGCTTCTGTCTCAAAGTAGACTTTAAAAAAAAAAACCCAGAAGAGATAAAACACTTTTCTTCTTCTTCTGAGGATGTTGCAAAAGATTTAGTTGCCTACCATCAAGAGCTGGAGGATTGATGAAAATGGTCCCTGGACCCACTAAAGTTCCCTAACCTTGTTATATGGCAAAATTATTTATTCTTTGTACACAGACCTGGTGTTGTTATTAGAAAGTCCAGAGCATTGTACTTAGAATAGGGTCAGCGAAAAAGAAAGGGAATTCACAGACGACCCCCACCTTCCAATCCATGTTAAGACAAAATAAGAGCATATTT
Source organism: Anolis carolinensis (assembly GCF_035594765.1). Lineage (NCBI taxonomy): Eukaryota > Metazoa > Chordata > Lepidosauria > Squamata > Anolidae > Anolis > Anolis carolinensis. The sequence goes on along the minus strand of NC_085842.1, from coordinate 304,141,098 downwards.
ATGGAACCAATAAATGCAAACTTCGTTTCTGCAAAAAGCACAGCCTCTACCATTTATCTTTGCAAGGGAGTTAACATTAACATCTATTGTCAGCCACAACAGTACAAAGGCTACAGCCACCATATAAATGCTGAACATATCCCCTACCCTTCTCAGCCTGCAAATAAAGCAAATCTTTAGTTAGATGTCACTCTGTTCAACTCGTTCTCCTTCAGTAGCTCCCCTTGGCCTTCAAATTAGGCAGTTGATTACTTCAAGGTAAGGAAACATGAAGTGAAATAACAGCACCACTCTATTCTATTTGTTCAAACTTCACATTAAATACCTTGCCTAGTTCTACTTAAGAAAGACATTAACAAACTGGTACATGTTAGTAGGAGGGAAACAAAGATTGTAAAGGATATAGAAATCAAGCTCTATGAGGCAGTTGCATATGCTTGGTTGGAAGAAGAGAAGACTGAAAGGTGATGTAATATATGTCTTTTGAAGGCCTGTCATACAGATGATGGAGTGGGTTTGCTTTTTTTTGCTGCTCCAGCGGGTAAGAACTGAATGAGTGGATTTAAAGCATAAGAACAGAGACTTGGTGGTCGTGGGGATCTTTGCCAACTCTATGACTCCACGATTCTATATTTGCAACATCTACTGCTTTGAATGCTCACATAGACCTATTTCCAGAAGCTGTCTTTAGAAACAGATGGGATGCCCAGGGCAGGAATAGATATCAGTTTGATCAGGCTCCAGTGCCAACATTAAACACAGGATGGTTATGGTATGCATTCTCTCCTTGCACATCAGGGTGTTGCTTATTGTTGGGAAATATTTGTGGGGTGGAAGCAGTCCACTCATCCACCCTAGGGTGAGGGAGTGCCTGTAGGCTGCTCAGAATAAGGGAACCCAACTTTCATTGTAAGCTTCATTAAAAATCACCAAATTGGATACAACACCAAGGGTCTAGCCAAGTCCTCTTTTAGTCTTGTGAGTCAGATTCTATAGTGCCAAATCAGAAGTGTGACTATAGAGAATAGATTAACAAGAATGAGGTCGAAGAAAAATAGATTGATTCACATATTAATGATGCATACCATCATATTAATATTGTGTTGCTTAATATCTAGGGAAGCATAGTAGTTTCTCTGTCAGGCAGAAAATCTTGTTTTCTAGCATAAATGTACAAAGGGGCCTTAGCCAAGATTCTGTCCTTCGGGGGGACCTGGTTCCAATTGTAAAATGGAGATAATAATATTGACCTATCTTTCAGAACTCTAATAATTGCTAAAGTGATGAGGGTTTAGTGAATGTCCTCAAATACCAGCATTTTATGTTGCCTTCAGTGGAGAAAGTTTACTTATTCCACTGTAATTTATTCAGTGAATTTATTCCACTCTAATTTATTATTAACTTTTTGCATTTGTAAACCATCAGAGCACCCTCCCATTATCCAAATGCTGGGGAACTCTGAATTTCTTCATCAAACCCAACATAACTGGGTTCCAAGTTATAAAAAGCTACTTTCAAGTGTTCTCAGGACATCATATTAATTCTTTCATAAACTTCCATTATTTCTGTTCTCCCAATTCTATGTCTTTTTTTCCAAAGAAGGTCCAAAGCAATCAATTAATATGTGCAAACAATGACACTATCGTACAAGCACACTGCACACGATCTTAGCCAAAATACGGAGAAGTAATGACCATCTTACACTCATCAGCCAACAACGATAATGTCTGAATGCCATCCTACCCAAGCTACATATAGTTGTTCCTTCTGAAAACAAATATATCGTCTTCATGAATATGAAGACAGTATTTGGGCTACTGTAGATATATATGGTCTTCCTTCACATGGAATAAAATCCAAACAAGTTGAGATGGTACTGTTGTCTAGTCCAAAATACTTTTTTTTAAAAAAAGACCATGTTGCATCTGGGGAGAGCATGGTTCCCATCTAATTTACTCCTGCTGTTCCTTTCGAAAGCACCAAAATCATAAATGTGCTAAAAATGTTAAGTCACACCTGACCTAATGCTTATTCATCATTTCCACATAAAGTGTAAATTGTTGGCTAATTGCATTTGCAGCCGAATTACAATGAGTCACATATACATACCTTTTAAAAACACAATTAGGGCTCAATTCATGTATTTATTATTTATTACATCACAACTGTAATCGATTATGAGTCCCATGGGGGAGATAAAGCAGAATATAAATAAAGTGTACTATTATTATTATTATTATTATTATTATTATTATTAATAATAATAATATCTTTCCTCCCAAAAGCTTGAGGCATGTAACAGCAAGATTAAGCCATGGATTCACACAAGCTGGTATCTATTATAGCACTAGGGGAGCAATTTTCTGCAAGGGAACACATGTAGTGTATAAAGTGGAAAAATGTTAAAATATGGATATGGCACTTTTGAAAAGAAATATTATTTTGATGTTAAATAGTGTGTGTGTGTGTATGTGTGTGTGTGTGCGCGCACGCACACACACTGGGGGATAGGGTTGCAACCTATTTGAAAGACAAATGTATCCTGTTTGATCAGAAAGGGAGCAGAAGCCACAAAACAACACTGGGGCAATTTCTGATGCCCCAGGACATCTGTATGGGATTTGGCCCCATATAGCCCCCAGTCTGGTTCTTATGGTTCTCAACTCTTCTAGACACTCTGAGGGACCCTTTTGTAATGCTCTTCTAATTCCAACTACCTAATGAGAGCACACCTGAATAATACATGCTCTACTCAGGGAAAAACAGAATTTGTCAATGTCCACTGAGTTTTTTCTTGGGTGAAATACAATTCAAACTGTGAGCTTCTTGCCTGACAATGACCATGTTCATATTTTGCAACTAAGGATGGTGTGGTTTTTTAAAATGTGATTTGCTGAAGTATGTGAATTCAACAGTGCTAATAAGTTGTGGTTTATTAATTGGCCTTAAAAAACACACTTAAAATACATGTTGTTGGCTTATGGAGTCTGGCTTGCCATAATGTCCAAACCTACAACTGTGGCTTGTTTCTTCAGCTGCCATCTGAAAAAGTTGGAGCTAATAAAATGGGCAGGAAAGAAACAAACCAGAACAGAAAGAACAAAATGGAATTTCCTTAATTGTATAATTCTGATTTAATCATGGCTAACACAAACCATGGTGCCCATTTGTACCGTATATACTTGAGCAAAAGCAGAGGTTTTCAGCCCCTTTTAGGGCTGAAAAATCCCCCCTCGTCTTATACTCAAGTGAGGGTCTTAGCTGGCTTATATTTGGGTCAGCTTGTACTCGAGTATATAGGTAATCAGAGTTGGACAGTCTTATCTTTTAATAGTCTTATCATCTTAAATTACAGTTTTATGTAAATATTCAAAAACATTTAACCTACTGATGCCTCAATTCATGTAATTTTATTGGTATCTATTTTTATTTTTGAAATTTACCAGTAGCTGCTGCATTTCCCACCCTCATCTTATACTCAAGTCAACAAGTTTTCCCAGTTTTTTGTGATAAAATTAGGTGCCTCGGCTTATATTTGGGTCAGCTTATACTGGAAAATACATTCGGTATCACCTCTACATTCTGTTTCACTATAATACAATAGAGTCTCACTTATTCAATGTTCGTTTATCCAACGTTCTGGATTATCCAACACATTTTTGTAGTCAATGTTTTCAATACATCTTGGTATTTTGGTGCTAAATTCGTAAATACAGTAATTACTGCGTAGCATTACTGCATATTGAACTACTTTTTCTGTCAAATTTGTTGTATAACATGATGTTTTGGTGCTTAATTTGTAAAATCACAACCTAATTTGATGTTTAATAGGCTTCTCCTTAATCTCTCCTTATTATCCAACATATTTGCTTATCCAACGTTCTGCCGGTCCGTTTATGTTGGATAAGTGAGACTCTACTGTACTGCAGTAATAACACCTGGCATACACACAAAAAGGAAGCAGCCCAAATACAATTTTAACACTCTATTGGAAAAGTTAATAAGCTTCCAAAATGCAATAAATCTAATTACCAGTAACAATAATTATTCCAATTTCACCTGTTTTGTTATTGGCACCAAAACATCAGATTGCAAGGTATTGGTAAACTAAGCAATAACTTCATTTCAGATTCAGATTAACTTGATTTGATTATTTACATTTCTATCTAGCATTTCAACCAGAATAGTTCCCAAAATGCTCTCAGAAAAACAGATAGATTAACTAATAAAATCTGGAGTTGATAAGAAAAACATCTGACCACATGAACATGCAAGAGAAACATCAAACAGAAAAATAATTGATTTGAGGAAAGATTAGGCAAAGAAGGGCTCCATGGTCACTGCAACAAAATAATTATCTCCCTTTTAACACCTTAACTACAAGTTACTGTCAGCATAAACCATCCAGATCTCATGGAACAAATCCTTTAAAGCAGAGCTTTCCAAACTGTGCATCGCAACACGTTAGTATTTCACCTGCGGTGTGTAGGTGTGTCACATAAAGGTGCTGAGATTAGCCTTCTGCACTGTTTACTTTTAATTTACTTCTTACTTAATCCTGCTGCTATTGTAATTTTTAGTCATCTACTTTAGTCAGTTATTTTATTCCTTGCTAGTGAATTTAATTTATTTCTTTTACCTTGATTAATATGAGTACCTTCCGGTTTTTTTGTGTCCCCGTACACATTGTTATTACAATGTAAGTATGTGTCTGTATCACTTACAAGGAATTGGCTTAACCTGACAACAGGTCATAAAGGAAAAAAAATGTATGTATGCCAGTCAATGCATAGACACATGAAAAAGTTATAGGCACAAATTCCTCACATGAAAATGAAAGCTGTGCCTCCTTTGTACCTGTATACACCCATACAGGCAAAAACATGCAGTATGCAATGATAGAAATGAAAGTGCTAGACGGTAAAATTGTCAACAAACTATTACTTATAGCAAAATAGGAAGCGAATTTGAACGTTCATCTTTCTGTCAAAGATATTAGGAGTGATTGAGAAAGTCAAAAGAAACTAATAGAAATGTTGAGGAAAGGTTTCCTACTAATTTTTGTATTTCCGTTCTTAAGCAAGTTTACCTTCCATTTCTGTATTCTTATTCTCATTAAACCCTCATTTCAGAACTCTGATTGCGTGTTTATTTCTTTACTTCTGGAATTAATATGCCAGTACCACTCTAACACGAAATATTTCTGATTGACTTTTAGTAAATGTATGCAACAGCAATGTAAATTAAAAGAACAGCACGATAAAAAACACTTATTGCAAGAAGAAACAAAACTCACATTCCCAAAATTAAGGACACAGAAATGTGCTTTTGTGTGATAAAAACACTACAAACATAATACCAGAGGTATATCTATCAAGAAAGGTCCAAAAAGAACTTCATTTAATGGTACCAGAGCTTGGAAAAGTTCCTGATGGGTTTTTTATGGGAGTTGTGATCTGAAAAAGGTACTTTTTCGTAGTTCTGCACTTCATTCAACAAAGACATTCAGACCAGGATCGAAAACTTCAGATAGATAAGTATTGAAGTTAAAATATTGGACTGCAGTCTGAAAACTTAGTCATGCCGATCGCTAGGAATGAAACATGCATCATCATGTATGAGTATGGTTGCCTGATTGTACATATGTGTGAAAATGGAAGAACACTCCAAAAGATTTTGCATATTTTACACCTGGGTTTTGCTGATACCTGCCTGAATTTATTTATTTACTTTTAATACATTATACTGCAACGCTATGAAAATATTAAATAATCACAAGAAGAAACTGAAGAAACAGCATGCATATAAAACCAATGAAATTCTACAACAGGGGTCCCCAAACTTTTTAAACAGGGGGCCAGTTCACGATCCTTTGGACCGTTGGAGGGCCGGACTATAGTTGGCCACTGAGCAATAATAATAATAAATAATAATAATAAAAAAATAATAAAGAGGATTGGAAGAGACCCCTTGGGCCATTGAGTCCAATCCCCTTCTGCCTCTGTGCACCAAAAGCACAAGCAAAGCACCCCTGACAGATGGCCTCCCAGGCTCAATGATAATAATAATAATAATAATAATAATAATAATAATAATAATAATAATAATAATAATAATACCACCCTTGGGCCATTGAGTCCAACCCCCTTCTGCCTTTGTGCACTGAAAGCACAAGCAAAGCACCCCTGACAGATGGCCTCCCAGCCTCAATTATTAATAGATCCTTGGGCCATTGAGTCCAATCCCTTTCTGCCTTTGTGCACTGAAAGAACAAGCAAAGCACCCCTGACGGATGGCCTCCCAGCCTCAATGTCAATAATAATAATAACAACAACTTTGGGTCATTGAGTCCAACCCCCTTCTGCCTCTGTGCACCAAAAGCACAAGCAAAGCACCCCTGACAGATGGCCTCCCAGCCTCAATATTATTATTATTATTAATAATAATAATAATAATAATAATAATAATAATAAGAGTTGTAAGAGAAGAAGAGACCCCTTGGGTCATTTAGCCAAACCCCCTTTTGCCCTTGTGCCATGGGGGCCGGATTAATAGCTTGATGGGCCTTAGTTTGGGGACCCCTGTTCTACAAGACTAAACCAATTGCATATTGGAATGCCCAGTTATAGAACACAATCATTGCATGGACCCAAATTGGTGCCAGGTGAGGTCCTGGGGCATGTCATTTGACAGATAGAAGACTTTCATGACAAAAACAGGCGCTCTCTCTACACACCATACAACTGACAACAACTGGTGAAGAAACATGCAACATCCCAGAAGACAACCACAAACTGAGGATTATGTAGGAAAGGATCGAACTTGAAAAGTTACCTTTTTAACTACGTCTCTCAGAATCCCCCAGCCAGCCTAAGTGACTACTGATCATGCAGTTGTGGGATTCTGGGAGTGGTTGCCCAAAAAAGTAACTTCCCCAGACTTTAGTTCCAGGTTTAGCTTGGAAGAGATTAGAAATGATAGCAAGAAGGTCCAATACCCAGAAGATACTTTTAGTTCAACTGATGCTCATGATGCTGGTTTAGGGGAGTGGTATCAAGCCATGGGGCCCCTGGTGGCACAGTGCGTTAAAGCGCTGAGCTGATGAACCTGCAGCGGAATGAGTGCCCACTGTTAGTCCCAGCGCTTGCCAACCTAGCAGTTCGAAAACATGCAAATGTGAGTAGATCAATAGGTACCGCTCCGGTGAGAAGGTAACAGTGCTCCATGCAGTCATGCCGGCCACATGACCTTGGAGGTATCTATGGACAACGCCGGCTCTTTGGCTTAGAAATGGAGATGAGCACCAACCCCCAGAGTCGGTCACGACTGGACTTAACGTCAGGGTAAACCTTTACCTTTACCTATCAAGCCATGCTTAAAGTGCATAATGTACCCGTTTTATCATAGGAATGCTCCCCGTATGACTTGAACAAGTCCACACAGCCTCTTAGATTTATTACATGAGCAATACACCAGAATCAGGTTGTGGCTCTGAGATATTTTTAGCACTTTATTGGAGAGTCAACCAGCCGGTAACAATCACATACTGTCCCTTTTTCCTAGTGCTCTGACATTTGCATTATGAACATGCAAAGCATTTTCTTGCTCTGCAGCCAGCAAAATGAAAGTCCGTGCAATGCTGTCTCAAGCACAGATTAACTACACAGCAAACCTCCTCTCTCCCAGAAAAGACAGCTGTAAGAACAGGTTAAACCACACAGTACTCACTCTCTTGAGGTAATGAACCTGATCCATGTTGGCTCAAGTCAATGTCCTGGGAGAGAGACAGAACATTGAAACCCAGTGTTGATATGATAAAACAGTTTCCAACCAATTCAGTAAATCCAGAGAGAAAGCGAGGCGGAAGGGAAGCCGAAGGAAGGAACAACCATAGGCAACAGAGAAAATCCACACTGTCTGGAGCAAAGAACTTACTCAGCTCTGTGGGAGTGAGAGCTCCCATGTACTCATTTGCTCTCTTCCCTGGAGGAGGAGCCAGGATTGCAACATTCATGTTCCTTGCTGCAGGCAAAATAAGGATTTCTTTGCACAATGTGAAATGTCCCAAGACAGACAGCTTAACAAGGTTAAAAAGGTACAGCTTTCAAAGATGAAGCAATGAAGGCATATTGTTAAGCCCCGGATTTACATTCTTGAGGCGCATGTGTTTACATTCAAGTGGAGGAAGGAAACTTGTTTGTGCTTCTAAAGTCAGCTCCATGAACATTCCCCCCAAAAGAGGAGGGGAGCTCTAGAGAGAAAGCAATGTGCACTTCAGAAAGATGAATATAGTTTATTTTGTGACAGTGAGGGAACCGGGTGCCCTTTGTTATAAAGACAGGGAAGCACAAGAAAAGAGTAGATTTTTTCTGAAAGATTTTATGGATTTCTTTTTATCAGTAAGAGAAAATCCACAACTGCCACCTGCAGAAATATTAGTTATACAGTTAGACCTCATGCTTTTCACATGATCCTCTTTCTCTCAATATTATCCTCACGGCAATTCTGTGAGATATAGTACACTGAGAGAGATTATGACTGGCCAAAGATCACCCCTCTCTTCTCCCACTTTTCCCCCTTGTCCTCAGCTTACTGTCAACTGCTGCAAAGTAAGTTCAGTGAGGAGAGAGAGAGAAGAGCTAGAAATTTTGCTCTATCTGATAGGATTAGCTGCTGCTGATTGTGTGATGTTCTTCTATTATACTTTTTGCTATCTTGATCAAACTCTGATATTGCTCGGCCATATATCTCCCAGTTTTAATCTGGGAAATGTAGGTGGGCATGTGGTCAACATTATTATTAATAATAATAATAATAATAATAATAATAACAACCTGCAAAGGTTGTGTAAAATGAACACGCAAAGATACTGTGGGACTTCCGAATCCAGACTGACAAAGTTCTGGAACACAACACACCAGACATCACAGTTGTGGAAAAGAAAAAGGTTTGGATCATTGATGTTGCCATCTCAGGTGACAGTCACATTTGTTACGGGTTTGTTGAAAAACAAATTGCGTGCAGTCCTGTCCAGACTTATCCAGTCCTTTGGTGTATCCACAATGAGCAAAAGAAAACAAGTCAGGAAAATGGAAGAAAATTAAAAATTTCTTAAGTAGCAGAGTCAAAAAATCACAATAAAACTTCCAGCAACAAAACTCACATAAAGTTCCTTGCATTAAATTCATGCATCTTCATAGTAGGCTCTCGGCAAGTATTCAGTAAGTCCCCAAAAGACATTACAAACATTTCCCAGATATACCCCATTCAGGGAGTGGCTCAAGCCTGTTAGCCCTGATTGTTCCAATTACTCAACCATGAGTTGTAATTGACCAGGTGTTTTTCTCTTAACACACACATACACAAGTAGTGATCCCACAGAAACTTAGTCACATACATGCATATACAGTAATATCCCTCCTTGTGTTAGGAGGAAAAACATAGTACATTTTACATAGTACATTCAAAAATTCCTAAATCATTTAAGACCTGTTCATGTTTCTGAACACTTAGTGGCTTTGTCAATATATCAGCCAAATTTAGAGATGTGTTACAATACATTAAATCAATCTCACCATTTTTTACTGCATCTCTTACACAACTGTATTTTATATCGACATGCTTGCTTCTTTGTTTTACTCTGGCTTGTGCTGCCATCAAAATGCATGTTTGGTTATCTTCATATATTTTTGTAGGATCTTCAACAGGTATTTGCAAATCTTTCAATAATTGTTTTATCACACAGATTTCTGTATATGCTAAGCGGAGAGCACCAAATTCAGCTTCACTGGAACTTAAAGCAACAAACCCCTGCTTTTTGGATTTCCAATCTATGACTGTATTAGAAAATTTAACTAAAACTCCAGTTGTTGATTTCCTATCTGCACTGTTTCCAAAATCATTATCTGCATATACTTCTAAAGACAGTGAGTCATCCGGACTTAAAACTAAACAAAAATCTTGAGTTTGTTTTAAATATCTTGCCACTCTCTTAAGTCCATTCCATGCTAAAATGGATGGATTGCTTGCATATCTACTTAAGAAATTTACAGCATAGAATCATAGAATCATAGAATCATAGAATAGTAGAGTTGGAAGAGACCTCAAGGGCCATCTAGTCCAACCCCCCGCTAAGAAGCAGGAAATCGCATTCAAAGCACCCCCGACAGATGGCCATCCAGCCTCTGCTTAAAAGCCTCCAAAGAAGGAGCCTCCACCACGGCCCGGGGGAGAGAGTTCCACTGCCGAACAGCCCTCACAGTGAGGAAGTTCTTCCTGATGTTCAGGTGGAATCTCCTTTCCTGTAGTTTGAAGCCATTGTTCCGTGTCCTAGTCTGCAGGGCAGCAGAAAATAAGCTTGCTCCCTCCTCCCTATGACTTCCCCTCACATATTTGTACATGGCTATCATGTCTCCTCTCAGCCTTCTCTTCTGCAGGCTAAACATGCCCAGCTCTTTAAGCCTCTCCTCATAGGGCTTGTTCTCCAGACCCTTAATCATTTTAGTTGCCCTCCTCTGGACGCTTTCCAGCTTGTCAGCATCTCCCTTCATCTGCGGTGCCCAAAACTGGACACAGTATTCCAGGTGTGGTCTGACCAAGGCAGAATAGAGGGGGAGCATGACTTCCCTGGATCTAGACGTTATTCCCCTATTGATGCAGGCCAAAATCCCATTGGCTTTTTTAGCTGCCGCATCACATTGTAGGCTCATGTTTAACTTGTTGTCCACGAGGACTCCAAGATCTTTTTCGCACACACTGCTGTCAAGCCAGGCGTCCCCCATTCTGTATCTTTGATTTCCATTTTTTCTGCCGAAGTGAAGTATCTTGCATTTGTCCCTGTTGAACTTCATTTTGTTAGTTTCGGCCCATCTCTCTAGTCTGTCAAGATCGTTTTGAATTCTGCTCCTGTCTTCTGGAGTGTTAGCTATCCCTCCGAGTTTGGTGTCATCTGCAAACTTGATGATCGTGCCTTCTAACCCTTCGTCTAAGTCGTTAATAAAGATGTTGAACAGAACCGGGCCCAGGACGGAGCCCTGCGGCACTCCACTTGTCACTTCTTTCCATGATGAAGACGACGCATTGGTGAGCACCCTTTGGGTTCGTTCGCTTAGCCAATTACAGATCCACCTAACCGTAGTTTTGTCTAGCCCACATTTTACTAGTTTGTTTGCCAGAAGGTCGTGGGGGACTTTGTCGAAGGCCTTACTGAAATCTAGATATGCTACATCCACGGCATTCCCTGTATCGACCCAACTCGTAACTCTATCGAAAAAAGAGATCAGATTAGTCTGGCATGACTTGTTTTTGGTAAATCCGTGTTGACTATTAGCAATGACCGCATTTGTTTCTAAGTGTTTGCAGACCACTTCCTTAATGATCTTTTCCAGAATCTTGCCTGGTATTGATGTGAGGCTGACCGGACGGTAATTGTTTGGGTCGTTCTTTTTTCCCTTCTTGAAGATAGGGACCACATTCGCTGTTATGATTGAGCCTCATGGCTCTGTTACTGACAGACGTGGGCGTAAGACTCCTCGGGAGTCAGATACTCTCGAGGAGCGAGAGAGAAAAAGACTGCGAGACATATTTGCAGCACCATCTGACGAAGAATCTTTCGAAGGGTTTACGGAGAGAATGGAGGAGGGGCTGGTTAGCTCAGAGGAGGATGAGATGGATTGGACTCGGGTAAGGGAGGAATTGGGGGCCACTGGCCATGATGGGGCAGAAGATGAATGGGGACCTTCAGGATTAGACCCATGGCTTAGCTGGAGGGATGGGACGGGATCCACAGCTGGAGATGCTGTTGGGCGTAGTCAGAGGTGTTCCAGCTCTGACGAGGAAAGTGATGAGGAAACGCCCGGGTTAAGGAGGACAGCTGACAGTGATGAAGATTTGTAACTGGCATAAAATGGGGCTTGGGAGCAATTGCAAATTGCGTCGGGCAAGGTAATCTGGGCAAACGCTTGGGATCCGTGTGTGTGTGGGACGCTTCCCTGAAGACTTGTGTGCTTTCCTGTGCTGTGACGTAAGTTGATTGAAATCCAGGGTCAGACGGCGGGAGGGATTGTGTGGGCATTTGTTTGTGCAAACCTGTGCTTACTCTTATTAGCTTGACCTTCCGTCGTCTTTCTGACGGACGCCATCTCCTGCTTTGAGAACCCGGACTGAACTGACCACGGCTTGTCTTCCCCCCCCTTCTTGGACTTGGAAAAACTACAAACGTCTGCTTCTGGCTTTGATCTACGGAACGGAACTGGTCTACTCTACTTCTACAATCCTTGGCTGAATTGCTCGTGTTGGAGATCCTGTCTACTGTGTGTGTGTGTGGGAGCGACGCAAGTTACTCTAAGCACAGTGCTGGCAGCAGAGAGGAATCTGCTGCCAATTAGTTGCATTCTTTGTATCTTTTGTTCCTTGGCTTTCGTTCTGTTAATACCTAGGCTGAAGCAAGCAGTTTATTTTTACCCGGATTAAACTCCGGTTTAATCCGGTTTATCTTTTGAACATTTACTTTTGTCCCTTTTTGCGCTTAAAGGCAAAAACTGCCTGGCCCTTGTGTTTTTACGGGCATTTTTGAGTTCTGTAATCTAATAAACTCTGTTACTTTGAATCTTGTGGCGTTCTGTCCTTGACAGATTGCCCGACGCCCATAAAAAGTTTATTGCAGCAATAAACCCGTCAGGAAGACGATGGATGAGTTAAGAGCCAAAGTAGACCAATTGCAAACGGCCTTTACCGTAAGCCAAACAGCTTTTGCTGTGAAAGGACATGTTTTGACTCCTGAACGCTTTGACGGAACCAGGTGCAAGTTGCCAACCTTTTTGGCACAAGTGGAGCTTTATTTTTCTCAGCTCAGTGCTCATGCTTTTCCTACTGACACTAGTAAGGTGGCTTTTATTTTGAGTTTGTTGACCGGTCCCGCAGGACAATGGGCCACTAATTTAATTTTGGGAAATGACCCAGTCAAGGACAATTTGAATAATTTCAAAAAGTTGTTAACTGATACTTTTGGGGATCCTCTCCGCACGGAGAACGCTGGGTGGGCCCTGTATCGGTTGAAACAGGGAAAGGGGACTGTTTTGGATTACTTAAATAAGTTTAACCTGTATCGCCACCAGCTGGATTGGGGGGAAAATGCATTCATGCTTTTATTTACTGCCGGGTTAAGTGATATGCTCCAGGATGAATTAGCACGCTTGGAGCCGGCTGAAAGCTGGGACGCCTTAGTAGCTAAGGTGCTGCGTTTAGACGCAAGGTTCGAGGCTCGTAAACACTCAAAAGCAATGTGTGCGCCACCCATGCATGTAACCAGGGCACCTGTGGTGATGGGGGAAGAGCCCATGGAGCTTGGGGTCTTTAAAAAACTGTCTACAGAGGAAAAGAGCCGTAGGAGGCAGCTGGGCTTGTGTTTGTACTGTGGGAATGCTGGGCATTTTGCCAAAAATTGTAATGTGAAACCTTCCCAGCTTTCGGGAAAAGGCCAGCCCTAGTGCGACGTGAGTCCAACGCACTAGGGCTCCTCAAGCAGTCAACTGAGGGGAGGAAGCATGTTTTCGTACCCATTACATTATCTGTTGGGGGAAAGGAACTTGTTTCTACTCTGGCACTGCTGGACTCAGGAGCTACGGTCTCCTATGTAGATATTGAGTTTGCTAAGAAGCATGGCATTCCTAGAGTGCGCAAGGCATGCGACGTGTGGGTGGAGGGAGCAGATGGGAGACTGCTGGAGACTGGGGTGGTTAACCAGGAAACCTCAGCAGTAACGTGGGAGGTGCAGGGAGTAACGGGAACGTTTGTGTGGGATATTACGAGCTTGCCTCGATATGATGTGATCCTGGGGATGGATTGGCTAGCTGTAGTAAACCCACAAGTGGATTGGGCAACACGTAAAGTGATCTTAAAGAGGCAGGATTGTTGCACTCTAAACGTTACTCATGCTGATATGGAGGGAGTGCCTGCTGAGTATGGGGAGTTCTCTGATGTATTTTGTAAAAGAGAAGCGGACAAATTACCACCGCACAGGCCATATGATTGCGCCATCAAGTTGGCAGAAGGTGCGAAACTGCCAGCAGGGAGGCTGTATGCCTTGACTGTACCGGAAAGGCAAGCTTTGCGGGAGTTTTTAGATGAAAATTTAGCCAAGGGGTTTATTCGCCCATCTAGTTCTCCAACTGCGGCACCAGTATTCTTTGTAGCCAAAAAGACTGGGGAACTTAGGCTGGTCTGCGACTATCGGATCCTAAACAAATACACCATTCGGGATAGGTACCCGCTCCCTTTAATCTCGGAACTGTTATCAAGGGTGCAAGGGGCTAAGGTCTTTACCAAGCTTGACCTGCGGGGGGCCTATAACTTAATCCGTATACGGGAAGGGGATGAATGGAAGACGGCCTTTAACACGTGTTTCGGATGCCACGAGTTCCGAGTCATGCCTTTTGGGCTTTGTAATGCTCCTGCGGTCTTCCAGAGGTTCATGAACGATGTGTTCAGGGACCTAATTGACCAATTTTTAGTGATTTATTTGGATGATATCTTGATTTTTTCTAAGGACGAGAAAGAACATCGTCAACATGTCAAGCAGGTTCTGCACCGACTGCGGGCTAATGGGCTTTTCGCCAAGGCTTCCAAATGCGTCTTTCATGTGCCTGAAGTGGAGTTCCTAGGTCATGTAGTGTCAGGTAGGGAACTTAAAATGGACCCACATAAGGTTGACGCCGTCAACTCATGGCAGGAGCTGAAAACTAAGAAGGATGTACAAAGGTTCTTAGGTTTTGCTAATTACTACCGGGAGTTTATTCCGAATTTTGCAAAGCTCACGGTACCTTTGACGCAGCTTCTGCGCAAGAAACAGCCATTTGTGTGGGGGCGGGAAGCTCACGAGGCGTTTCTACAACTTAAGTCTAGTTTTCAATCGGACAACATACTAACCCATCCTGATGTTGACAAACCGTTCGTGGTAGAAGCGGACGCTTCTAGCTACGCGTTGGGGGCTGTATTGTCTCAGAAGGACTCCTCAGGGACCTTGCGTCCCTGTGGATTTTACTCGCGGCAACTAACACCCTTCGAGCAGAACTATACCATATGGGAGAAGGAGTTGTTGGCGATTAAGGTGGCGTTTGAGGTGTGGCGGCACTGGCTTGAAGGGGCACGGCACCAGATCGTGGTCAGATCTGATCACAAGAATTTAGAGCACTTGCAAACAGCAAAGAAGTTAAACCAGCGTCAAATCCGATGGGCTTTGTTTTTCTCCAGGTTTAACTTCAAGGTGCAGTTCGTAGAGGGGAAGGCAAACTTGCGGGCCGATGCTTTATCCCGCAAGCCGGAGTTTAAGACCAATGAGCAGGTTGTATGTCAGACCATCTTGCCTACTGCCTCTCTGTGTGTTGTAGATAATGAGCTCGGGTTACATGACCAGATCCTTGAGGCTCAGAGGGATGATGTGTGGACACAGGAGCAACTGATGCTGCTCTCAGCAGGTAACCGTACCATACTGCCGCATCTCCAAGATCAAGACGGAGTATTGGTACGCAGGGGGCAGGTCTACGTACCAGTGGGGGCCCTCAGGTTGGAGGTGATTAGAGCCCACCATGACGAACCCATGGCTGGGCACTTTGGCAGATTCAAGACCGTGCAGCTCATTACCAGGAGCTATTGGTGGCCAAAGATGCGGCAAGACATTCTGCGCTTTTGTGACAGCTGCGCCGTTTGCCAGCAGAGTAAGACGCCTGTTGGGCGCCCTAGAGGGTTGTTGTCGTCTTTACCTGTTCCGGACAGGCCATGGCAAATCATTTCCATGGATTTCATTTCAGATTTGCCTAAGTCTGGGGGTTATACTTGTATTTGGGTGGTGGTGGATTTATTTAGTAAACTGGCTCATTTTATTCCTTGTTCAACCATTCCGGCGGCCCCTACGTTGGCCTTACTATTTACTAAGCACATCTATCGTTTGCACGGAGCACCCGAGGTGATTATTTCAGATAGGGCTCCGCAATTTGTGTCACGCTTTTGGAAACATTTCCATGAGTGCTTGGGGACTAAGTTAAACGTTTCTTCAGCCTTTCATCCGCAAACGGATGGACAGTCGGAACGGGTTAATGGGCTCTTAGAGCAATATCTGCGTTGTTTTTGTTTAGATCAACCCACGGCTTGGGTGAAGTGGCTACCGGTGGCGGAATTTGCTTACAACAATGCGGTGCACACATCTAGTCAGCATACGCCGTTTGAGCTAACTTATGGTTTTCACCCACGGGGAGGTGTGGTGCCGTCGACCAATGTGGTCTCTTCGGACCCTGTGTACCGCTCTACGGAAATGGCTGCATTGCATGATGTTGCCCGTCGCTTACTGTTGGAAGCTAAGGCAACGCAGAAGACTCAGGCTGACCGCCACAGGCAGGCAGGGGAGGAGTTGGAAGAAGGGGATTTGGTGTGGTTATCTTCCAAACATATTAAACAGGCTGGGGGAAAGTTTGCGCCTCGGTATTTGGGTCCCTTTCCTATCGTTAAAAAGATTTCTTCCGTTGCGTTTCGTTTGCGTTTACCGTCTAGTTTAAAGGTCCATCCAGTCTTTCATCGTTCGCTGTTGAAACTTGATACCTCTAGTCGTCGTGGTGCTATAGCGGAGGGTATCACTGCCACTTCTCCGCCATCGGGGGAGGAGGCCTTTGTGAGAGGGGATAGTGTTATGATTGAGCCTCATGGCTCTGTTACTGACAGACGTGGGCGTAAGACTCCTCGGGAGTCAGATACTCTCGAGGAGCGAGAGAGAAAAAGACTGCGAGACATATTTGCAGCACCATCTGACGAAGAATCTTTCGAAGGGTTTACGGAGAGAATGGAGGAGGGGCTGGTTAGCTCAGAGGAGGATGAGATGGATTGGACTCGGGTAAGGGAGGAATTGGGGGCCACTGGCCATGATGGGGCAGAAGATGAATGGGGACCTTCAGGATTAGACCCATGGCTTAGCTGGAGGGATGGGACGGGATCCACAGCTGGAGATGCTGTTGGGCGTAGTCAGAGGTGTTCCAGCTCTGACGAGGAAAGTGATGAGGAAACGCCCGGGTTAAGGAGGACAGCTGACAGTGATGAAGATTTGTAACTGGCATAAAATGGGGCTTGGGAGCAATTGCAAATTGCGTCGGGCAAGGTAATCTGGGCAAACGCTTGGGATCCGTGTGTGTGTGGGACGCTTCCCTGAAGACTTGTGTGCTTTCCTGTGCTGTGACGTAAGTTGATTGAAATCCAGGGTCAGACGGCGGGAGGGATTGTGTGGGCATTTGTTTGTGCAAACCTGTGCTTACTCTTATTAGCTTGACCTTCCGTCGTCTTTCTGACGGACGCCATCTCCTGCTTTGAGAACCCGGACTGAACTGACCACGGCTTGTCTTCCCCCCCCTTCTTGGACTTGGAAAAACTACAAACGTCTGCTTCTGGCTTTGATCTACGGAACGGAACTGGTCTACTCTACTTCTACAATCCTTGGCTGAATTGCTCGTGTTGGAGATCCTGTCTACTGTGTGTGTGTGTGGGAGCGACGCAAGTTACTCTAAGCACAGTGCTGGCAGCAGAGAGGAATCTGCTGCCAATTAGTTGCATTCTTTGTATCTTTTGTTCCTTGGCTTTCGTTCTGTTAATACCTAGGCTGAAGCAAGCAGTTTATTTTTACCCGGATTAAACTCCGGTTTAATCCGGTTTATCTTTTGAACATTTACTTTTGTCCCTTTTTGCGCTTAAAGGCAAAAACTGCCTGGCCCTTGTGTTTTTACGGGCATTTTTGAGTTCTGTAATCTAATAAACTCTGTTACTTTGAATCTTGTGGCGTTCTGTCCTTGACATTCGCCCTCCTCCAATCTGCTGGGACTTCTCCTGTTCTCCAAGAACTCTCGAAGATGATTGCCAGTGGTTCTGAAATAACTTCCGCTAGTTCCTTCAATACTCTTGGATGTAGCTGATCTGGCCCTGGGGACTTGAATTCGTTTAGAGTGGCCAGGTGTTCCTGGACAACTTGTTTCCCTATTTGGGGTTGGATTTCCCCCAATCCTTCGTCCATTCCATGTTGCTGAGGTTGAAGATGGCTTTCTTTTTGTGAGAAGACCGAGGCAAAGAAGGCATTAAGCAGTTCTGCCTTTTCCCTATCCCCTGTCACCATCACCCCATCTACTCCTTGCAGTGGCCCTATCGCCTCCTTTTTCTTCCTTTTTCTACCAACATAAGCAAAAAAAACCTTTTTTGTTGTTTTTTATGTCCCTGGCAAGCCTGAGCTCATTTTGCGCTTTAGCCTTGCGAACCTTTTCCCTACAGGAGTTGGCTATACGTTTGAATTCTTCTTTGGTTCATAGCAAATGCTATGTCTGCTCTTGTGTAATTGCTTATGTATAACAACTGCCCAATAATGCTTTTATACAAAATGTTTTCTTCAAATGGTTCAGAATTTTCTACTTCATTTGTAAAACCTAAAATCATGGGTGACTGAACCCCTTTACAATCTTTCATGTTTAGCTTTTCCAAAATCTGCAATATTTTTCCTTTTTGACTCAACATAAAACCTTGTTCAGTTCTCATAATTCGTACTCCAAGGAAATACTGTATTGGACCTAGGTTTCTCAGTTTGAAATGTTTGCCTAGTTCTTCTGCAAACTGATCAATTTCTGATTGACTTTCAGCTTCAAAACATAAGTCATCTACATATACAAAAAGTATTTGATAATCATGCTGTATATTTCTTATATACACACATGGGTCTGCTCGGCTTCTCTGAAAACCCATTTTGGTCAAAGCATAATTCAAACAATCATTCTAGGCAAGCCCTGCCTGTTTAAGACCATAGAGTGCCTGGTTTAATTTGAAAACTCTGTTGGTATTTCTGCACTTAGAACCTGGTGGAGGTATTATATATAAGTTTTCCTTTAGATTAGCATTCAGATATGCTGTGCTTATATCAAAATGATATGTTTTTAAATTTAGACATGCTGCAAGACTTAAAATTAATCTTACAGAACTGGGCTCACAGTGGGTGAGTACACCTCTGTATAATCTATGTCCCTGATCTGTGTAAACCCTCTAGCTACAAGACGCGCTTTGTAGCGTACCTTACCATCAGAATCAATTTTCTGCTTGAAAACCCATCTTGTATCAATAGGATTACTTCCTTCTGGTAAAGTTGCAGGTTCATATACATTTAACCTTTCCATGCTTTTTAATTCTTCATTTATAGCCTCTAACCATTTTTCTTTCTCCCCTTGTGGCAAACTCTCTATTTCCTCAAAAGTCTGAGGTTCATGGTTGACCAAACATACTCTTACATTTTGAATTTTAAATCTGTCAGGCTTCTTCCTGGTTCTTTCACTCCTTCTAAGACCTATGCCCTGACCAGTACTTGGCATGGCATCTTGTTGCTCATTTACTTCTGGTCTTATATCTACTTCTTCAGGTTCACTTATTTCTACCTTGGGATGCCTAGTTCTGACTAGCTCAGGCTGAGTAACTTGACTACTTGAGAGTTGGTGACTAGCAGATGTTGGCTTTGCAATACTACCCTGCTCTGATTGTTTACCTTGCTCACGAGTTTTCTCATTTGAAATAGGAAGGAAAACTTCATGATTAGCATGTATTTTATCCCAGTTTTGGCTATGAGCAAAATTTGCAGATCTAGATATTACAATTGTGCCATCTTTGTCTAAAAACCGCCAAGCTTTGGCTCCTTGAGCATACCCAACCATGGTTAACCTCCTGGCTTTGTCTTGTCCTTTCTTTCTCATTGCTTTGTGTACAAAAACCCATGCCTGCGTTCCAAAAGTTCGTAAATGCCCTAATGGAGGTTTCTTACCATATAACATAAAATAAGGTGTGTTCTGAATAGGCTCACACCAGAGTCTGTTTATAAGATAACATGCAGTTAATATTCCTTCTCCCCAAAGATTTTGTGGTAACCCTGAATCTTCTAATAATGAATCTTTCACTGTTTGTATTTTCCTCACAAACCTTTCTATTTTTCCATTTTCTGCACTCTGATAAGCACATGTAAGTCAGTGCTTTATCCCCTTCTGCTTTAGAAAATGTTCCAAATTGTGTGAAGTAAATTCTCCTCCTCTATCTGTTTGTAGAGCTTTTACTCCAGCTCCAAACTGCCTCTTAACATATGCCACCCAATTTTTAAAAATTTCAAAAACCTCACTCTTTTGTTTTAACAGAAAACTCCATGCAAAATTTGAATAATCATCTAAAATACACAAAACATAAATTGCTCCACCTTTGCTTGGCTGAAAAGGACCAATTAAATCAGCATGCACTAATTGAAAAGCTTCTTCTGAGTTTCTTAAGCTTTTCTTACTAATTGGAGCTGACTGTGCTTTTGTTTTCTTACATACATTGCAATCCAGAAATTTCTTGCAATCTTTCAAATTAATGCCTTCACTGAAATCTTGCATTTTATATAATACTTTGAAACTTGGGTGACCTAGTGCTCTATGTAAATCATGAATGCAACCTTGATGTAATGGAGCATTCTTACTAATTACATTTACCTCATTTGTATTACTTCTTGGGGTTAAGACATACAAATCTCCCTGTAATACCCCAATTCCACATAACTTATTCCCTTTCAGAATCCTGACCTTGCCTCCAAAAAAGTTCACTGCATACCCTTCTTTATCTAGTTTCCCAACAGATAAAAGATTATAGTCAATTTCTGGAACTAAAAATACATTTCTTAATGTTCTCCCCAAATGTTTAACAAAAACGTCCCCTTGACCTTGAACTGGATAAAGCTTTCCATCTGCAAGGGTAACATTTGAGCATTCAGGATCTACAGGATTCTGAATTAAATTTTTGTTGTTCACTATGTGCTGTGAACACCCAGAGTCCACATAAAATATGTCCTCATCTGCTGGACTTCTTTGGGACTTTACAATTCTTACATGCGATGAACCCCTCCTTTGGTTCACCTTCTTCTCTTGCTTCCCTTGTTGCTTTGGACAGCTTCTCTTTAAGTGGTTTGGAGACCCACAGTTGAAACACCTTTTCACCACACAGACTCTCTCTGTCTCTTCCTCATGTGCAACTCCAGCTGACTGCTTCTCCTGGAAATGTCCTGCTGTGTTTGCAGACTCCAGGCCATGATCTCTCCTTCTCTCCCAATCTGCCAAAAGTCTCGCACAAATGTATTGCAGGTTTAATTGTAATTGTGGGAGCGACTCTAGGGAATTCACTATTCCGTCAAAAGATTACACAAGTAGTGATCCCACAGAAACTTAGTCACATACATGCATATACAGTAATAACATTGACTAAAAACAACAGGAAAAACTCAGCCGCTATCAGGACCTCAAGATTGAACTTCAAAGACTCTGGCAGAAACCAGTGCAGGTGGTCCCGGTGGTGATGGGCACACTGGGTGCTGTGTCAAAAGATCTCAGCCAGCATTTGGAAACAATAGACATTGACAAAATTACGATCTGCCAACTGCAAAAGGCCACCCTACTGGGATCTGCTCACATCATCCGAAAATACATCACACAGTCCTAGACACTTGGGAAGTGTTCGACTTGGGATTTTGTGATATGAAATCCAGCATGGCTATCTTGTTTGCTGTATCATACAATAAAATAATAATAATAATAACTTTAGTTTTGTATGCCGCCTCCATCTCCCCAACGTGGAATCAGAGCGGCTCACATGGGGCCAAGCCCAGCATATTATATAACATCATAAAATGAATAGTTGAGACAAGCATCAATGTTAAAAACTAATTAAACAAGTCATAATTTAAATAAAACATAATTAAAACAAAAAATATTAAAACAATCATTTAAGGCATTAAAAGTCTAGTATAGCACAACAGTATGGGCGACAGTCAAACTGAGGAGATAATGTCTATGTCAAAATAGAACATATATCCAAAAGACAAGACAGGTAGGGAGATAAATCTGGGATAGAAGACAAACTATAAAATGACAGGAGAGGTTTTCAATATGGATATGGGCCAAGTTATAACACCGGAGATCTATAGTCTCTCAAGTTGCCCGAGGAGTCGTGGAATTGGCAGGGCAACATCATCATCATCATCATCATCATCATCATCATCATCATATTAATCATAGATGAAATCCTGTTACTGGCTACCAAATATATTCTATAGCTGTAGCATTGGCCATACTGACTAGGTTGAGAAATAAATAGTCGACAATAGTATCCTACTTAACAGGGCAGCAATCTTTACATTTCTTTTGTTCATATAAGGACTCTTATTTACGTTTCAACTATGTATCCAGTAAGTGCATGTTTTCAATTGTATTGATTCATTGCTTGGATATACTCCCCCATGGACTAAGTTGTGTTTAAATACAATTTGCACCCATTTGAAATGTGCATATTTTTCTAGATGAGCTTCTCCGATGTGTGCATCCCCCCCCAAAAAAAATATTGTCAGCTTCTGGAGTAAAACCTGCATCCATTCTACTTACAGTACAGAAAACACAGCCTAGGAAAATAGGCACATCTCTAATACAGGATGCTTCTATAAGTCACATGCATATTTGCAAACAGCTGCGCAAACATAAAATGCAAAGTAAAAGAAAAAAAATCTACCATACGGAGAACCTGAAGTCTCTCTCTCATGATTTATTTTTAGTGAAGCCCCATCACATTGAACAAGAAAAGCTATCTTGTTTTAAATATTATCTCCTCATAGAATAATGCATACATTGTTTGGGTTGGGTGGAGGAATGCTGAGAGAAGGAATGTCAAAAACACTGAAATAATTAGAATTGTCTAGTCAGCTGGTGCTTCCTATGCTCCTAGTTAATTAAATATTTCAGAATAGTCAACAGACTCAATAGTCTTTGAATGTACCATTTTGGAGTTGCAGTTGGGTTTTTAAAAAATTGAACAAACCTCTCTTTGTTATGTCCTTCTTAAGTGTCTGTAAGTAAGAAAAGAAGACTATTTCCTGCTAGAGAGTCAGATACCCTGTTTCCCCAAAAATAAGACATCTCCTGAAAATAAGATCTAGTAGAGTTTTTGCTGAATTGCTAAATATAAGGCCTCCCCTGAAAGTAAGACCTAGCAAAGTTTTTGTTTGGAAGCATGCCTGCTGAACAGAACACCAGAGCATGCAGGATCGGTACCATAGATTGTTTTACATGGAAATAATGGTAGTAACAAGAAATTCTTGATAGGATTCACAGTTTGTCTGGTTATGCTGGTTTATGATGACAACTACTATATAGTATATAATAAATGTTCATTTTTTTCGACAGTAAATATGAATTCTTCTTGCTGGAAAAATAAGACATCCCCTGAAAATAAGACCTAGTACATCTTTGGGAGCAAAAATTAATATAAGACACTGTCTTATTTTCGGGAAAACACGGTAGTTCTAATGGTTAGGGTTCAAATATCCGCTCGGTCATGGAAACCCACTAGGTGGCCTTGGGTAACTCACACTCTCAACTTGAGAGTAGCTACAAGGCTGAGGATATAGAAAGGATTTATGTTGAGAAGTGGAAGGATAATGTTGTGGAAAGGCACGTCTGCCACACTGGACTGACACTTACTTTGATTTTTAATCCTTACACCTTTTTTTAAATCATCAAAGTGTACCTTAGTTCATAAAAGGAGAAGCAATCAAAGAAAACCAGGATCTAATATTGTCAGAAGCCTCCACCCCAATTAGCAGCAGGGAGTAAACCAAATGAGTAGGCGAGCACTCAGTCCAGAGTTGAGAGCCAAATACCAGAGAGCCCAATGTCCAGGGATAAATCAGAATTCGACAGGCAAAGTTCAGGTGAGTCCAGGGATCACAAATACCAGATAATAGGAGTCAGAGGTCATAGTTTCAAGCATCAACGTTGCAGCCAGCAACAAGGTGACACGCTTGAGCTCCTTAAATCCTGAGTACTCAAGTGTTACCTGTTGCTGGCTCGTTTCTCAGTTAGTCTCAAAGACCTGCGCAACTGAGACCTCTCTCTTTGCAAGTCCACAAAAGCCAGAATAGTTAACTCTTCTTCTGCAACCTGCTCAGAGAAGTACATGTGTACTGCAGGCTGAGAAGAAGTAGCTACTTCCATGGGCGCTTCTTCAGAGCTTGGCTGGGGGACTTGTTGGGCACTGCTAGGCTCCAGCTCAAATGATGCTTCAACCAACATCTCCTCATCCTCACTTCCATGCTGCCCACAACAAATATCTCTCTGCATCTACCCAATAGTATTTTCCCTTAAAAACTTACATTGGCTTTGGCATAGGCTTTTGTGAATTACCTCATCATATGTAGAGTTTGGAGGCATTCATAAATATTGAGGGGGGGGGGATGAATGTGGTGATGAGAGGGAATGGAAAAAGTATAAACATTACTTTACCTTAACAGTCATGAATAAATAATAATTAGGTAGAAGCACATACATCCTGGGGGAGATAAAACTGCTTAGTAATACATTTTGATCAAAGCTCAAATACAGGAATACCTCAATTAATGAAGTAAATATGTTCCTGGGCATTACTTATAGGCTGGGCATCTCTTAACCAGAACTCCAAAATGTGAAAGAATCCAAAATTGTCCACATCAGTGGCTAAGACTGAGACACTCTTGTTTTCTGACGATTCAGTGCACACAAACTTTATTTCATGCACCAAATTTATAAATATATATAATTATATCCAAGCTATGTGTATAAAGTACATTAGATGAATTTTGTGTTTTAACTTACGGCCCATCTCCAAGATAGCTAGTTATGTATGTATATGCAAATACAGGTATTGTAACATCTGAAATAATTCAAAATCCAAAACGCTTCTGGCCCCAAGCACTTTAGATAAGGGATACTTGATCTGTGTCAAAAGTGAAAACAACATGAAAAGGATAGGGATATGTTCCTACATCAAAAAAGAAGAGCAATTCAACACATTTCAACAAATGTATTCAAAACTAGCAGTAGGCATGTGTGAAATGAAACAACCAGACTAGGTAGGATTTCCAAATTAGAGCCATTTGTTTAATGTGTGGATTAGGTGCCCAAATTGGAAGGAATGGAACACGGCAACTCTACCAATTGGGTGTTCCTTTCAGTCAACTTTTCAGAATTCACTGAAAGCAACATCTTTCTGAGTGAACAAGCTGTGCATTCTCCTTCTCCTTTGGTATTCAGTTCAACCAAATTTATTGACTGCCAACTTAATATACCCTTCAAAACCCATTTTCTCCCATTCCATTTTTGTTTTAGTGTTATCATCACTACCATCAATACCACCACAATTTTATCTATTTTATCCTGCCTTTTCTGAATTTATACTTGTTTTCCCCCAAAACGAGAACCAATCATAGCTTACAAATTGTTAAAAACAGTACAGATTAAAAAGAACATAAAACATCAGTAATGTGTGTGTTTAAAAACCAATTAAAGGACCCACAGTGTTAA
Organism: Anolis carolinensis; assembly: GCF_035594765.1. Lineage (NCBI taxonomy): Eukaryota > Metazoa > Chordata > Lepidosauria > Squamata > Anolidae > Anolis > Anolis carolinensis. Next base: position 304,115,695 of record NC_085842.1, on the reverse strand, counting down.
AACCATTGTCATAATCCCACTTCTGTGTTGTAACCAAGCTTCACTTTATAGTGACTGTACTTGGCTCCTTCACCTTGTTTGCTCCTTCTTCTCCTTGTTTACTTACAGCTTGTTTTAATATTGCACTCTCCCTGGTAACAGGAAATTATATTTGCTACGTAACTGCAAAGCACTCTGTACAGCAGCCTTCCACAACCTGGCACCTTTCAGCCGCTTTAGATTATAAAACACATAATTCTCTGATAGTCATTGTAGTCAATTATATCTGTGGGGCATGAGGTTGAGAAAGCTATTGTACATACTATGTGTATATATAATTGTATAGCCATGCGTGGACATAAGAGAAGCCTCCCACAGGATGGCAAAACATCAAAACATCTGGGCACTCCCTGGGCAATGTCCTTGCAGACAGCCAATACTCTCACACCAGAAGTGACTTGCAGTTTCTCAAGTTGCTCCTGACATGAAAAAAATCGTATAGGCAATGCCCAACAATGCTGCAGGAGCTGAAGTGCAAGATAAGCTATTTTCCTTTGCTGAAGCATACACAATGTTGTAGTGGTTTGAGTATTGGACAATGACTATGGAGACCGGAGTTCAAAACCCCAATCAGTTAGGGATCTTGGGTGATCTTGGACAAGTCACACTCTCTCAGTCTCAGAGGAAGGCAAGAGAAAATACCTTCTGAAAAACAACCTGTTACAGACTCACCTTAAGGTTACTATAAGTCAAAAATATTGAGCACACATGACCAGCAGTATCTGAAGCAAACAAAACTAATCTTCCATGTTTTCAGCAAACTGAATGCTCTTGTTCACTTCTTATCCACTGAGCAATCATTCTGAGTTCTTTTTTAATACTAGTGGATTTGGGTACAACATAAAATTCAAAATAAGACAGTTTTTATACATGGCAGGGTAGTAAAAAGGCTGTTACATATATTTATATTCATAAAAATGTTCTTGGACTTCCAAGAGAAGATAGCAGGTCAAAGCTATCTCTCTAGTGGGGCTCTGCAGGGGAAAGAAGCAATGGAATTTTTTCACTAGCTGGAGGCAAACACCAGTTGGCAATTATCTCTCTGGATCAAGAGAAGATAAAAGGGATTTGCCCAGGAGGACCCTTAACCCAGCGCTTGCTGCAGAAACTGCAAGAAGGAACTGGGGCTTCATTACGCCCTACCATCCTCTGTTCACTGAAGGGATGAAAAGAGGCCTTTTAACGGCATGGCAGACAAAAGCTTGCATTTCTTTTCAACTTCTGGTTTCTATATTTTCCTTATTAACATAACTCCCATGGTTCCATAGCATTAAACTATGGCAGTTACAGAAGTATCAAACTGCAGTAATTGTACAGTATAGCTGCACCTAAAGTTTGTGTATGTGGAACTATCAAAAGGCAAAGGTATCTATATTTTGACCACCCATGTGGACAACTTTGGGTTTTGAAATTTTGGAAAAGGGGGGTTCAACTTGTCTTTATTACTTCAAAGTTCCAAATCTTTGAAAGCAATAGTTGTCTATCTGGTTAGAAGGGAGGAATACAAAGTGGAGATGTGCTGTTTTAAAGAACCTGTGTTGACTACGAAAAGAACTATAATTTCATGGGAAACTGCAGAGATTTTTAAAAAAGAAACTTCATATGCACCTTGAGTAAATACTTTGCAGAAATTATTGTCAGATTTTCCCTAGTATTACATTCTGGGTTATATTAAATATCCAATGCCTTCTCCTTTAATTCTGTCATAACCAGAATTATCACCTGCACACAACAAACACTCAATGAGTTTGGATGGTGAAAGTAATTCCAGAACTGAACATGCCAGGATCTGTTTGTGAAATCTGAAAGGTTCTGTTAACTCCTCAGGCTGTGTTAAGCCTTCCAATGAAAAAATGCTGTCACACTGTGGTAATGATGAGAGATGCTGGCAAACTTCTGAACCAGGCTTGGAAATAGCCCTCAAGGGTTTGTTAAGGTCCATCCAAAAGCGTGGTGACCTTCACAAGCCCCCCAAACCACCCTCTGGCTTAGATTTTTATCTGAGCTACAGAAACATTCCAGGCACGCTGTATCATGGCATGCTGTCATGCTATACCAGTGACCTCTTTGCATTTTTAATAAGGCTAAGCAACTACTCCAGAATTTGCTGGATTGTAGAATACAGTTTAAAAGCCCAATGGTATCCAGTGCTAGTAATTATGCGTTTTGCAATCACATTGTAGGGTTTTTTTTTTTGTTACATTACCGGGTTCTGAGAGGAGATTTAAGCCTTCCTTCCCCAGCCCCTTGCTTGGTGAAACTCAAAACACACAGTAAATGCCATTGACACCAAGTGATTGCCTTGGGTAGGTTTTGCCAAGGTCGCAGAGAGAGGGAGAAATGCCTTAAACAAGCATTTGCTGCATGCTACAACTAACGGCGCTCCATGCAGTCATGCCGACCACATGACCTGGAGATGTCTATGGACAACGCCGGCTCTTCGGCTTAGAAATGGAGATGATCACCAACCCCCAGAGTCGATCACGACTGGACTTAACGTCAGGGGAAACCTTTACCTTTACTTACAGCTTTGCTAACAATCTCTAGCTCTCCCCAACTCCCAGTGCCTGGCATTTAATGTTTAAATTCCCACTGGCACCACTGGAATAACAAGTGTTCATAGGCCCCAGAACAGGGGTCCCCAAACTGGGGCCCAGGGGCCGGATGCGGCCCTCCAAGGTCATTTACCTGGCCCCCGCCCTCAGTTTTATAATATAATATTTTTATATCAGTTTTAATAATATATTGTATATACATATAATATTGATAATAATCTTATGTTATACAATATAATACTAATACCATATAAAATATTAATTATATCTTATATATTACATATTATATAATAGTATAGTGGTATAGTTCAATATAGTAATATATAATGCTAATATTGTGTTATGCTAATAATATAATATATTGTATGTACATACTGCTGCTCTGAGTCCCCTTCGGGATGAGAAGGGTGGGATATAAATGCAGTAAATAAATGCAGTAAATAAATAATTAATTTTAGACTTAGGCTCGGCCAAAGTCTGACATGACTTGAAGGCACACAACGACAACAACAATCCTAAATAACTTGACTATCTCATTGGCCAGTAGCAGGCCCACACTTTCCATTGAAATCCTAATAGGTTTATGTTGGTTAAAATTGTTTTCATTTTTAAATATTGTATTGTTCTTTCATTGTTGTTGTTGTTGTTGTTGTTGCACTACAAATAAGACATGTGCAGTATGCATAGGAATTTGTTTTTTTTTTTTTCAAATGATAATTCGGCCCCTCAACAGTCTGAAGGATTGTGGACCGGCCCTCTGCTTAAAAAGTTTGGGGATCCCTGCCCCAGAACATAATCTGTAGGAAACATTTAACTTCACTGGATGGCTGTGAGTTTTCTGGGCTGTATGGCCATGTTCCAAAAGCATTCTCTCTTGACATTTCACCCACATCTATGACAGGCATCCTCAAAGGTTGTGAGGATGCCTGCCATAGATGTGGATGAAACGTTAGGAGAGAATGCTTCTAGAACATGGCCATATAGCCTGGAAAACTCACAGTGTGCCGTTCGCCAGACAATAAAAAAAACTATAAAGCTGAAACGTGCCGTCCTTTATCCGGGCGAACTGCAAATCCCTATAAGCTGTCCTAAAAATATTGAACGACTGAGTCTGGAAAACTTCAAAGAAAAGGATGTTTATTCATACAAGGTTGTAAACCTGGCACAGATCTTAAAGTTACAGAAAATGAAACAAATTTCTATAGGTTTTAGTTGCGGAATTATCCCTGGTTCCAGAAGGCAAAGGTGATTATAAAACCACTATACCCTAATCACGCTGCCTATATTAGAAGGAGAAACTCTTTCCTTCCCTATCTTTACAGCAAAGATTAGTTCTAGAAGCGACGGAATAACCCTGCTCCTCTAACTAGATTTCCTATTCCAGATCAGTATAATTCAATACTTATCTAATTTGGATAGGCTTAGATTGGCCTGATTTTGAGGATGATTTGTCCCAGTTAGCTTTGCACAGCTGCAGCACGTTGGAAGACTATAGCCAAAAAGAGGCTCCAAAATGGAGACTAGACCCTGGTAAAAAAGGGCGGTCCTAAGATGTTGTACTCTTTGACCAATCATTGCAAAGAAAACTGCAGCCAGCTCTTGCAGACTCCAAGCCACTTTTCCTGGGCTTTTGCAGCCAGAGGCTGAAACAAAATGCAAAGGAGGGAAAACAAACAAACGACCAATAGGTAAGGCAAACCATCGTCCTGGGGGACGGAACACACAGCAACCCAGTAATTCTGGCCATGAAAGCCTTCGACAACACATTTCACTTCACTGTTCGGCTTTGCTTCCTAAGGGGGAAGCACACCAGCTCCTTCTATCTTTGCTTGTTTCTGAAGTCTGGTTAATAAGCATAGGGAGATTCACTTTTCTGGCAGCATAACATTTCCTTCACAAACAGAGATAAATGATACAGCTTTGAAGTAAATCAAGTCACCATGGTGCAGTTTTATGGTCTATCTCACATGTGACCAATGCCCTGCAAGGGCAGATCACTTCACCAACAGCAGTGCAATCTTATCTGGGGACAAAGAAAACAAGCTACCCGTATATAAGCACTTAGTTATTCCTTTTAGTCTTATAAAATTGTTTTGATAATGACAGTGGCCACTGTTCTTTGTCTAAATGCACCAGTATTTCAAACAGCATTTACTTCATCAGCAGTGGTGATTCGCAGCTTCCAGATTTTATTCTAAACTTTGAAGGAGTTGACCAAAGTGCTGACCTTATCTGCATCCCCTCTGGATTCAACATATTGGATAGCTCCTTTTACATTTTAAATTAAAATACAGTGAAGATTCATTTAGGCTCCTTCCATACTGCCCTCGATGGTGCAGCGGATTGAACAGTCCAAAGGTACGGTTACAGCTGAACATTAAGAAAACAAAAATACTCACCACAGATAATTTACATAACTTTAAAATAGAGAATGAGAAAAGACTACATTACAGAAAGACCGTCTCAATCAAGGAAGCTATAGTCCTTAATTTGCCTGATCTTAGGACAGTTTTTGATACCAGTGTGATTTGGATGTCTTCATTCATTGTTGAAATCAACAGGCGCAATTAATATTGTGGGCAAAACTCTTATCTAGAAGGAAAGCTAGTAGCTCTTTATCCTAATTATAAACCCATGCACACAGGATATACTGTTTGATCGAAAAGACGCAAACAACGCCTCAAGTGCTACTACTTTTACTACAAGGTACCAATTATAACATTTTTCTGTGCTGTGAAATCTATAGAAGCATGCAGCAAGCCTTCATGAAAACATGTAATTAGAACAACAGTGGTTTCACAGTAACTCAGATTGAGATTTTTCTATATATTTTTTTTACTTTGCAAGAATAAATCACATAAAGATTTATAACACTACAGTCAAGTGAAATATATGGAATGAAATATGGAGGTGTCTTGCCCCTTGCCTCAGGCAGTAAAATGATTAAGTATAATTCTTGCATTCTTTTCAGATGTTAATTCTCTCTTGCTCTTTTTTTTTAGTGGTGGAGAACTAAGCATGGAAAAATTACTGTTTTGGGCTACAAGAGAATCTACCTATGTATCCATACTGGCACCTAAACCCCATTTTTGTTACCTGAAATCTCCCTCCCATTGAAAATTAGTGCATATTTTGTGTGTTTTTCCATCCCAAACTGTCCTTAAAAAAAACTGCAAATGCAGGAATTAGCATTTCTCTCTCACCTCATCATATCTTATTTGTCTTCACCTTTTTTTAAAATGAGAAGTAATGAGTCAGTGAGTCCACAGATATTATTATTTTCTTCTCTAGTGACACTGTGCACCCATTTAGTTTCTAATGAGATCACCCTTCAGACTTCGACTAATGTAGCAAGAAAGTTCTTAGGTTATTTTTCATGGAAGAACTCGAAAGAAAAAAAAGAAAGGAAACAATACAACACAATAAAAATTAAAATGTTCCAATGGAGAAGAAGCTGCTACATGCAGACCTTAAAAAAAGTGTTTCATCATCCTTTAGTTATATTTAGATAGCAGGCTAACTCAGATACCTCATAGCTTTTTAAGAGGGTTCAAAAGTGGAAATACTATAGAATTTGGAGTGGCTATCTATTGCAGCTTTCATTTAGAGGAAGACCTACTTTTATCTGCAACATTTTGGATTGTTGTCTTACATGTACTAGTCTTCTTTTTCATACTTTATTATGATATTTTTCAGATTATATGTGGTTTTGCAATTTTTATAGCCACTGTTAGCCCCAGCTTCTGCAACCTAGCAGTTCAAAAACATGCAAATGTGAGTAGATCAATATGTACCACCTCGGCGGGAAGGTAAATGGCACTCCGTGAAATTCTGCCAGCCACATGACCTAGGAGGTGTCTACGGACAACGCAGGCTCTTCAGCTTAGAAATGGAGATGAGCATCACCACTCAGAGCCAGAAAGGGAAGCCTTTACCTTCATCTGTGTTTTGTTGGCTCTAAGCATTAAATGTTTAGCTTTGTGTTTGTGTATGCTGGAATGTGCCCTGAGCCCCCTCGGAATGGAATACAAATGAAGTATTATTATTATTATTATTATTATTATTATTATTATTATTATTATTGGCAAAGGAAAGGACTGGTGGCTCTTTTACTGAGGATAATATCACCTTAGTGTTCTCAAGCAGAAGTGACCACTTTCCAACCATATGGTTGCCTCCTGCAGAATTCTGGGAAATGTAGTTTAGGGTGGGGCTTTTGGGATTCTCAGCCAAAGAAGTTCTTGGCTTCCCTAAACTACATTTTGCAGGAGGCAGCCATATGGTAGGAAAGTGGTTGCCTCTGCTTTAGAACACGAATGTGATATCATCCTCAGTGTGGCAGTGAATTTTCTCTGGGACTCAGTATCTGTTCACTATCCCATTGAGATGGAAGCCACAAAGTTCCACTTTCTGTAAGCAAATTTTAATGGCACAGTGGCACTGATGATTTAAAGGGCCAAGCATGCAGATTAACAATATCACCAGATACAGTATATCCAATGCATAATTTGTTTGGGATCAGCTCTTGCATACCTCCATGTCCCCATCTGCTATCTCACTCCACATGTCTGGGTTGGCCTTAGCATTTGGCAGAGTTGGGAAATGGCCTTTCTGGGAAAATCTTAAATGTCACAAAAGGGTAGTGAATAATTATTTACTTGATGGGTTGTCATTACACGTTTACTGCTGGAGATGCGGAGAGCTGCTTATCAGATTTCTGGAACAGACACGGCTAGTAGGACTATTGTAATTTGGTAGTACATGCTCCCCTGCCAAGCTTTGAAAAAGTTTCTCTTCTAGATTTCAGCCTTGAAGTTCTTGGATTCTGGGAACTGTAGTCCAAAACAGTAATATTATTTACTTCCACTCCCATGAATCCACCTTTTTATTTGTACATTAATATGTGTCAGGGATGGCAGTCATTCAGTTTTGCTCTAGCTGAGAGTAAGTATCGGATTTGGGGTTCTTCAGAATGATTTTCATTTTCATTTCATATTCATTTTATTTTTTCATGCTTTTGTTTTATTTAGTAGCAGGGCCTTCATGGTGAAAATAATAAGATGGCATTTTTTTGTGTTTTGTACACTGTGATGTCAAATCGCTTCCTTGCATTTAATCCTTTTTCCGTGCTACAATCCAGGCTTGATAGATTTCATACTGCTTTTCCAATGCTCTAACTTTTAATGATCTAAAAAGTAGCCAAAAGGTTACCTTTAAATTGTGCTTTGATATAACAAGTGCTGAGAATGTGTAGGTGATTCATGTTCTGTACTCTTCCTCTCATTAATGGAGCTATAGTTTACAGGTTTGTTTGTTTTTTAAGGAAAAGGAGAACCGCAGTTGCTCTGCAATGGAACCATTGGAACAGAATATTTTTTGTGATTACCTCCATGCTCAATAATTCTTCAACTGGCCTCAGTAGTACTGTAGTACAACAGATGCCGCATGAGTTAAGTATGTAATTCAGCAGATGTGGAACAAAACAGCTAGTTTTATTACTGCCATATGCATCTAACCTCAGCACATGACACAGTGATATCGTTTATGAAAATAGTTGCTATAATCTACTTTCTGAGTTTCTATTTTTCCAGATTTGACTTTAGGGCCATAGCTCTCTGATGGAGGAATTCTAAACCAAATCAGTTCTTAAAGAGGTTTTAATACGCATCACACTTGTATCAAGGTCCCCATTGTAAAGACAGGTGGATCTCAGTTGGCGATGGAAGTCAGGTTTCATTTTTAACCAGGTTAAGTGTAAGGGCTACAATTACTGCTTCAATGTATTCTTTCTCAATGAAATTATTATCAGATTTCCATAATTTCTCTCTCATATCAAGAAGGTTCATCCAGCATAATTGTGATGAATCTGAAGAAATGTATTGTAGCCCAGCCAACTCCTGAGATGTCAGGGGAGTCTGAGGTTGGGCCTATTCAGCCTGTGATTGTCTCTGCTCCCGACACTGTGGTGGTTCCTGCACCTGACTTGTCGAAGGGCTCTCGCCTTGAGCCTGAGGTTCCTATACAGCTAGAGTTGGAGGAAACTGCTGTCCCAGGCCAGCCAGAGTTTGGCTTGGAGGATTCTGGGAACAGGCACCCAATTTTTTAAAGCCGGCAGCTTTTGGGGATTTTGGGGTACTCAGTTACTGTTCCAGTAGTCTGCAGTTTGGATTCCTGTTCCAGTCAAGATCCTGCCTTGTGTTCCAGCATTGATCCTGTTCCTTGGAGTAATCTTAGAGCTTTGTCTCCTGCATTCCAGTTTGATCCTATGCCTTGGACTAATTTTGATACCTTGTTTGGACTAATTTTGATATCCTGTTTGGACTCTGATCTTCTGTGTGACTTTTGTAGACTTTTGATTCAAGATTCTCAAGTATTTTGTTCCTTGTGGATTTAAACCTTATTTCATTGACTTGAACTTTGATTTGCTATTGCTTGTATATAATCTTCCATAAGCAGTTTGCTTTGCTTATATTCTGGGATTCCAGTGTGTTTTTGAGGTGCCCTGCAGCCTAGGGGTGCAACATGTATAAGCAGAAACTACAAAATCTGTGGAAAGACAGACATATTGAATTTATCCATTCACTGTGTAAACCATACATTACATGGTTCAGCAAGGGCAGAATCTTTGGTCAGTTTTGATCATCTTTCACCAATTTTACAATGGGCCATATTATATAAATATGACCTTGAAAGACCACTTGGAAATCCTTCACATGTACAGAATGGATCTACCAAGCAAACATTTTTATCTTCTTCTTGAAAACTGAATTATCACACCATTACTATTTGCTAAACAATAATTCCATTCCATTATTGTTTAGCAAATATTGATGGCCTGATATCTCAAATTACACAGAAGCAAGAACAGAGGTGTTTGAGAAGGAAATAGAAATTCTCAATTATCTCAAACAATGGAAGTTTTGGGTTGTTGTGTGTTTTCCGGAAATTTTCTCCTGTGCAAGATTCTTCAGTCTAGGAAGAGTTCTTGGTAGTTACAGAAATGAACAGAGAATCTGTTCATTTGGAAAATCGTCATGGAAAGTAATCATCAGGCTCAGCATGTGATTTTTTTTAAAGACTGTACAATTTGGCAGATTAGGCACAGTGGCATATCAAGCGTCTAAAGTGCGTTCATTCAGTGTTCCACATGGGAGCTGAAGAACACCAATTACTCATGTCCAGAAGAAGACAGAAATGACTTTCAAATGATGTGCCTTCTGTAATTACACCCACCCACATACATAACGTCTATATTCTCTGAACAAGATGATGCTGTTAGTTATCATGCCCCAAAGATAGCGACTTTAGCTTGTTTTGTTAAAAGCATTTTGTAAGAGAAAGACAGAGAAAAATAGATTTTTAAAATACTAAACTGTAGGATATTAATCCAACTGCAGTAAGTTCATACAGATAGCAAACACTTTCCAGTTTGATTCAGTAGGGTCATAGAGGCAATTTACAGGTATAAACATAATAAGCCTTCACATAACTATTTAGACGTTCCATTGAACCTGGGGTGCATCTACACTATAGAATAGTGTAGACTATAGTCCTAAGGCCCACAGCGAGAATGCAGCCCTCCAAGATCATTTACCCATCCCCGGTCCTAAACTTTAGACTGATGTCTCCCTAAGTCTGAAATGACTCAAAGGCACACAACAACAAAAATCCTAATTAACTTGACTATGTAATCAGCCAAAAGCAGGCTCACACTTCCTATTAAAATACTGGTAAATTTATGTTGGTTAAAATTGTTCTTCATTTTAAATATTGTATTGTTCTTTAGGAGCCTCCGGTGGCTCAGTGTGTTAAAGCGCTGAGCTGCTGAACTTGCAGACCGAAAGGTCCCAGGTTCAAACCCGGGGAGCGGAGTGAGCGCCCGCTGTTAGCTCCAGCTTCTGCCAACCTAGCAGTTCGAAAACATGCCAATGTGAGTAGATCAATAGGTACCGCTCCGGCAGGAAGGTAACGGCGCTCCATGCAGTCATGCCAGCCACATGACCTTGGAGATGTCTACGAACAACGCCGGCTCTTCGGCTTAGAAATGGAGATGAGCACCAACTCCCAGAGTCAGACACGACTGGACTCAACGTCAGGGGAAACCTTTACCTTTACCTATTGTTCTTTAATGGGGTTATTTTGCACTACAAATAAGATATGTGCCGTGTACATAGGAATCTGTGATAGTCTTTTCAAACTATAGTCCAGCCCCCCAACAGTCTGAGAGACTGTGAACCGGCCCTCAGTTTAAAATGTTTGAGGACCCCTGTTCTATATAGTCAATCTCCTCTGATGTTTATTTATTTTATGTTAACAGTAGCTTGTGAAAAAGTTGTTATGAGATATGAGTACTTGATGGTCTTGCTGGAAATGTTTAATTTTCTTTTGTCCTGTTGAATCATCTATCTTAATCTTCTGTTCGTGTTTCTAGTCATTTTCTATGTTTAACAAGTCTGTGGGTTACAGCTAGTTGCTTTTGTGAGAAGGGCGGGGTAAAAGTGATGTAAATAAATAGTTGTTAGCTAGAAGGTGGTCACTAAAGCCAAGATCACTGTAGCAAAGGCACAGCACCGTCTAGGACCATTTTGAAATTGGAGAAGTTCCCAGGATTGCTCTCTACCATCATGATAAGGCAGCAATTGAACGGGAGTAAACAATATTACAGTGCCAACGCCTGTTGCAACACCTGTGGGAACAGTTAGGTACGTTTGGAGCCAGGAGAAGAAAATTTCCGACAAATCAGCAAATTTGGTAAGTGGGATCATCAGGGGGGATATTTAATAAAGCATGATCTTGACCTTTTCCTACATCCTTTGCTTTTAGAATGAATTTTAAGAAAACACAAGCCTCTCTTCAATTACACTGTCATTATTATTGTTACCATCCCTGCCAAGATGGGGATGTATATATTCTGAAATGAAGCAACATTTGATTGCCTAGCTAAGGGCACCCCTGATCAACTCCTGCCACCAGCAGCACTAATACCAACACTAAAGAAAAGACTAATTTTCTGAAATACTGAATATAACTCCTAGACAAGGCTTCTTCCAATATATGGACTGACAGTTGGAAAAAAATGTACTAAAGACAAGAAAAATCACCGATAAGAAAAATATCACCTTTTAGGTAAGGGTGATTGACAGAGTTTCTTTCATGTCTGTCTTAAGTGGGTGCTTGTCTGAGATATCACTAAAAAAAGTAAAGGTTTCCCCTGACGTTAAGTCCAGTCATGTCTGACTCTGGGGGTTGGTGCTCATCTCCATTTCTAAGCCGAAGAGCCGGCGTTGTCCGTAGACACCTCCAAGGTCATGTGGCCGGCATGAATGCATGGAGCGCCGTTACCTTCCCACCGGAGTTGTACCTATTGATCTACTCACATTGGCATGTTTTCGAACTGCTAGGTTGGCAGGAGCTGGAGCTAACAGTGGGTGCGCATGCCGCTCCCGGGGTTTGAACCTGGGACCTTTCGGTCTGCAGCTCAGCGCTTTAACACACTTCGTCCCCAGGGCTCCTTAATATATCACTATAATTTAATAAACCAAATATTGAGTGACCTGGTCCTTCTCGCTGCAAACTGGGTCTTGCTGCTGCTGCCATCCAGCCCGCACGGCTTGGCCCCGCCCGCCGCGCCACTCCGCCCACCATGTCGCGCGACGTGGTGGGCAGGGTCGCACGATGTGGTTTGGGGAGGGGCGCAAAAATTCTCTGCCTACTCCTAAAAATTGCCTAGGGACGGCTCTGCCTCCTCTGCATATAACAGCTTCACAACCCATCTTTTTCTCTGGTGTGTATGTGTGTGCAAAGGGAAAGTATTACATTGTGCCCCTACTTTTGAACTTTTCTATTTCTCTCATCTTTTCCTCTTAGCAATCCTTAGAGTTTCAAATTGCTTAATTCCCAAACCTTTGCAGAATTGCTAGATCCTTTTAATTTATGACCTCCCAATCCTAAAACAACTGCACCCTATTTTGCATGTATTACTTTGTACATCTTGAATTTTGTGCATTCAGTAAAATTCACCTTTCTTGAGCTCTGTTTGAATATAGTTCTTGAGTCCATTTTACAAAAAAGCAGCTGTTGCCCAAGACATAAGATTCCTGATAGGCATATGTACTCAGAACATGTATTCACATGCTCTTGAGGCCATTATCATCAGCTTTATCAAATAGCTTAGTTAAATTTTAACTGGCGTAGCTATTTGATGCTGCGTGAGGGGCAATGCCAGAACAAAAACAGTGTATAAAGAACGGTTAGGATTGAGCAGCCAAGCTTTTGAAGAAACAGCTACATCTATAGGCGCCTAGCACAAAAATCCGTGCAGTTACCTGTCTCAGTTAGGGTTGGATTAATGGCTTCTTAATGTTCTACCACTTGGAACGTTACTCTTTAGACTAGAGCTCCTGCAATCACTCAAAATGATCAATTTCAGTAATTTCTCCAAGCTTTGCTCGTAAGATTTTCATACTGAGCAAGAGATTGAATTAGACAATCCCCAAAGTCTTTTTCCTCTTTAAAACATTGAGGGTATGGATCCCAAGGCAATAGTGGATGTCTTCAAGCAACATGATAAAAGCATTCACCCAAACAGATGACAAAAGCCGTTTTAAAACATTATTTCCTTCTCATAATGTATTTACGGTAGGGAGGTTTTATGTCTACAGCAAGACACATCTGTCTGAATCCAATTTTGCCTTGTCAAGAAAGAATAAAATAAACGCGTGTATCCGTTCTTCATGAATTCTGTTTCTGGAATACTTGGTTTCCATCAGTTCCCTTGCCGGTAACATACAAATTGTTCCATCAATGCACAGCACTTTTGCTGTCTCTAGAAATGATAGCTTTGGTTGTACTGAAAAAAAAAATCCGAGCATTAAACGGCCAGTTCCCGCATTTGACAAATGTTAATGGCCCATTAACCATTTTTGACAACGCCACATGACATTTTATAGGGAATTAAACATATTTTTCATCAGCAAATAAAGTAGCTCAAATTTCCTTTTTCTCAGAGTTATTTTTGGGCATCCATAAGCATTTTAAACTATTTCCATCTTTCTTTGAACCACAAGCTGCTGCCTCTGTGGTTGGACGGTGGAAACCTTTTGCTGGATGATTTGACCACCTCTTCTCTGTACTTCTAATTTAGGCTTTTTGTTCTTATTGTTTGTCATTAAGTCGCTTTGGATTTGAGATTTACTGATTTACTCTAGGGTGGAATTATTTGTCCTTTTGACAGCTTGCGATGTCCATAGAACATTCTCCATAGATATCTATACAACATTTCAGATGGAATTATTTGCTCTTTTCATTTGTATTGCTCATTTTTTCCATCATATTGCACCCGATGTTTCACCGCCCTTCTTCCAGTGTTTGATCCAGGCTGCTCAATGCTATAAAGGATACATTTACAGTGTAGAATTAATGCAGTTTGACACCACTTTACCTAGCTTGGCTCAATGCTATGGAATCATGGGGGTTGTAGTTTAATGTATTTAGTCTTCTCAGCCAAAGGAGCCACAGTGGCGCAATGGGTTAAACCCTTTTGCCGGCTGGACTGCTGACCTGAAGGTTGGGTTGCTGACCTGAAGGTTGCCAGTTCGAATCCACAAGATGGGGTGAGCTCCTGTCTGTCAGCTCTAGCTTATGGGGACACGAGGGAAGCCTCCCAGTAACACATCTGGGCGTCCCCTGGGCAACATCTCTGTAGACGGCCAATTCTCTCACACCAGAAGCAACTTGCAGTTGGATTTTAAAAAGCCAAAGAATGTTGGTACCTCATCAAAAATACTGTTCCTAGGATTCAATAGTACTGAGCTATGGCAGTCAAAGCAGTATCAAGCTGAATTAATTCTACATTGTAGATGCACCCTAAGACTCATTGCTAATCTTCATCTGTAAGGCCTCAATCAAGTAAATGTGGGAAATTTTTATTTGTCATTTACATTTATATATTTCCTCCAGGGAATTCAACTTATAAGGACTGATATCCTGGAAGTTAGTCCCATCTGATCAGTTCTTTAAAATGAGTAAAAAAAAAAAAAAAGGTCACCACATAGATAGATCCAACTGATGAAATAGGTCCGCTCTAACCAGTCTATCAAAATAATTTTTGGCTGGGAATTGCCATCTGAAAGATATTTCTTTTTTAAAAAATTTGTCCACCAAAAAAAAAAAAACCTGCTGGAGTCTCCTTCTTCTACAAAGCAAAGAGACAAATTATTCTGGATACTTCCAAAGCGGAACAATTCTTGAGGAAATATAATAAAGACTTGCAGCTTCAAAGCCTGGTTCTTGTTACCTGGGGATCCTTTGTTTGGAAGGTGTTAACTGGCACTTGATCGATGACAGTTTGGAATTTGACACCAAAGCAGCAGAAGAGAAGTCCTTCCATTTGACAGTAGATGACCTTCACATGGTCTTTCAGAAGTTTCAAGCACATCGCTGGCCATGGTACTGGAGTTAATGGGAGGGAGAAACCAGCAGGTGATGGAGAACCACACATCTGCTCAATATTGTTTTGACCCAGGATGTTAACTTGTTGTTTTCCATCTGCTCCCCTCCCACCAATTTTAGCTGAATTTTAGAGATTTTAAGGATTTCATATGTTAGTACAGTAGAGTCTCACTTATCCAACACTTGCTTATCCAACGTTCTGGATTATCCAACGCATTTTTGTAGTCAATGTTTTCAATACATCATGATATTTTGGTGCTAATTTCGTAAATACAGTAATTACTACATTGCATTACTGCATATTGAACTACTTTTTCTGTCAAATTTGTTCTATAACATGATGTTTTGGTGCTTAATTTGTAAAATCATAACCTAATTTGATGCTTAATAGGCTTTTCCTTAATCTCGCCTTATTATCCAATATATTCGCTTATCCAACGTTCTGCTGGCCCGTTTACGTTGGATAAGTGAGACTTTACTGTAATTATGTGGACTTATTTTATGTCTCATTCATTTATGTTGATTTATAATTTACTAAGTTGTTCCTGATTTGTTTATAGATTTGTTCATGTATTTGCTACTACTAGTAGTAGTAGTAGCCATATTTATATCCTGCCCTTCTCACCCCAAAGGGGACTCAAAGTGGCATTACTGTCAGCATTAAATGTTTGCCATTGTATATTTTGTTGTGAACCGCCCTGAGTCCCTTTGGGGAAATAGGGCAGGCTATAAATAAAGTTTCATTCATTCATTCATTCATTCATTCATTCATAATTGCCAAAAAAAAAGGCCAACTACTGCAAACAGACAAGACAGGAAAGATGGCTATACTGGAGATAATAATCTCCCCCGAAATGCCCTGAAATGGCACAATGTCCAGGTCATTGTGAGAAAAAAGGAAATAACCACTAGGAACCAACTGTCCAGAGGATTCTGTAAAGTCTGCTAAAAAGGGAAGGGGCAATAGAGAAAGAGGGGTAACCCCCCACACCCCAGAAATATGAGTTTGCAAAAATAGGGTAGACAGAAGCTTAAGTATTGTGTAATTAATTAAACTTTGATTTGAGTGAGGGAATAATATAATGAACAAAGATTGTCAGGAAGAAGGCAAGTGAAATAATGAAATACGTTTTCTCCCCGATAATAATGGTCCCTGACTAGAGAATGAATATACAATTAGGCTTCCAATCTTTAAAAAAATGCTGACTGTATTAAAACTCCCTTCATTCCTGCCCGACTTCACTGTGTCCCAGAAAAAGAAGTGTTTTTGTCTTGTGCTTGTTGTTCTTGTACCTTGGCGGCTGCTTATCCTATTACAACCTCTCTGATTACTTTTCAGAGCTCACTATGTGTTGCAAATTCCTGTTCCTAATCTTGTTTGTTTGGGGGCCTCATCTCTCTTGATCTACTTGACCTGCTTTCCTACATTTTTCCTTGACCTGTGTTACTCCCTGGCTTCAAACTGAAACTTTTTTTTTTTTTGCAGTCCTGTGTTCCAGATCTAGTTCAGTAAATATGCCAAGTTCATTCCTACCTTTTGGGCATCTGCCCCTCCAGATGTTGTTGGACTATAACTCCCAACTGTACTAGGCAAAATAGCCAATGATAAAGAATGATGAGATATGCAATCCAATTATATCTGGAGGACCACACTTTATGTTCCTCACCCTTAATTCTGGTAGTACTACTACCTGTTGGTATCACCTAGGTGTGTGCCTTCAGATTACTTGTTGACTTAAGGCAACCCCATGAATTTTATAGGGTTTTCTTAGGCAAGGGATACTCAGAGGTGGTTTTGCCAGTTCTTCTAAAATATAGCATACAGAATCATCCAAGTACTAACCAACACTGATGCATTTCAGGAATACTATTTACAAGTAAATTGCATTATGCATGCAGCTGTACTATCTTTGATGTTACATAACAAATATATTAACAGTTGCATATGTAAGCAGATATTTGCATATCATGCATTTCACATGGAGCTAGGAATGTTTGAATGGCCCATACCTATTAACCCGTTTGTTCCCTGTACTATTTTCTTTTCTGAAATGGCAGAAATATACGCTGTGCTTTCTTTATTGCACAAAGGGAGGCCATGCAAGCACACTGGCCTATATGTAGTTAGTTGCACAAGGCTAGCCATCCAGCCAAAGGCTGTAATCAATCAGTACTTAACATAAGAAAGTAGATTTACATAACACAAACCTGATGCGGGCTTTTGGCCAGAGCTGTAACTTTGTCAGTTTATGGCAGTTAGGATTAGGTTTATCTTGCTATCTTTGCTGAAAATTACTTTTAATTATTGTTTCTTGAATACTCCCTAAACATCAGATGCTCTGGAGTCAGCTTTATGGTAAGAATGATTTTTAAATAGCTAACATCTCACGTTTACCCGGCAGTGGACCTCTGTGTTAACCTTAACGTATTATAGGATTTGGATCACTGTGCAAAGAAACATTAACATTATAATAATTCACTTTTATGTATTCTCTAGTTTTTTGAGCAATGACTTCATGCCTTAACTCTTTTCCTCTGCTGGTGTCAGAGGAAGAGCTACAGTTAAATATGTGTGTCCCCCTGAAATAAGTACATATTTCACCATGGTTTATATCTTCCTAGTGCTTTCACTCTCCTCCTCACCCTTTGTTAAGGAGCCCCTGGTTAAATCATTGTGCCGACAGGACTGCTGGCCAAAAGGTTGGTGGTTTGAATCCGGGGAGCGGGGTGAGTTCCCGTCTGTTAGCTCCAGCTTCCCATATGGAGACATGAGGGAAGCATGCCACAGGATGGTAAAATATCTGGGCATCTCCTGGGCAGCCAGTTCTCTCACACC
Source organism: Anolis carolinensis (assembly GCF_035594765.1). NCBI lineage: Eukaryota > Metazoa > Chordata > Lepidosauria > Squamata > Anolidae > Anolis > Anolis carolinensis. Next base: position 304,097,815 of record NC_085842.1, on the reverse strand, counting down.
AGAAGCGACTTGCAGTTTTTCAAGTCGCTCCTCACATGAAAAAAAAACTCCTTTGTTACTATATCAATTTTTAAACCATAAGCTTTTTAGGGCAGCAATCTGTCCTCTTATACTCCATACATATAAACAAACAAAAATAAATAAATGCATGTGATTGGACAACATATACAAACATCTTTTAGAATGGGGGAGTTGTTGCACATATCCCATGGGCCACCTGCAAGGCCTCGAGTGTGTGTGGCCTGAATTTCTTTTCCCATTTCAAAGGAATACACTCTTCCAGAAAAGTGAAGGATCATTCCTCCAGACATGATTTTCAGATGAAACAAGGAATACATCTGAGCAGATTGCCTCTAACTATGAAACTTGGGGTAGGAACCCAAAATGATTGATGATGATCTTGTCAATTCTGCTAATGAAGGATAGAGGACTATACTATAAGTGAATGGCTGGCTCTGTAGAAAGTGTGGATGGAGCAGCTTTAACTCTGAGGACAGGCCTGCACAACCTGTGGCCTTTCAGGTGTTTAGGACTCCAACTCCCAGAAGCCCTAGCCAGCGTGTCCAATGGTCAGGAATTCTAGGAGCTGAAATCCCTGGAGGGTCACAGGTTATGTAGGCCTGTTCTAGGACTATGGTGTGTACTTCTTAGACAAAATACAATAGTCTTCCTAGTCTTTGAGAGGTGCAGCCATACTCACATAGACAGACTGCACCTCTCAAAGATTAGGAAGAATGCCTTTGGAAGTAGCATGAAAAATCAATATCAAGAGAGATTTAACCTAAATTGGTGGAGATGATGGCTCAAACATCAGTCCAGGGGAAAGCCCTAAACACCAAGATATGAATTCTAGAGGAGAAGCTGGAGCATAATGGGATCGACAGAAAAACTGACAGTAAATTAACAGATGAGAACAAACAAAGCTTTGCATGTTTATATACCAGTGTGTTAGAGTTTGGGAGACAAACAAGATGAGCTTGAAGTTCTAGTGCAAGAAGGTAAATATTTATTTCATGTCAAAAGCATTGCATAGATAAGTATAAAATGGATAAAATAGAGGGAGCACAAGCAGCTAAATAATTTTAGACCAAAAATGGACAACAGTGACTGCATTGTCTGTAGCTTTAAACGATTCTTCCTCTGTGCATGAGGCAGCGCATTGTGGACAAGCATACAGATGCAGAGTTGTTTGTCCTTCTCCACAGTCACATATGGTGAAGGATTCTACTAGGTAGTGCCATTTTGCCAGGTTGTTTTTTGATCTGCCCGATCTGCTTCTGAGTCTGTTGTACATTCTTGGTTTACCACTGGAGAAGATCCTTGGTGGGATTTCCTGGCTTAGCTGCCCAGAGGGATAGTCTTGCTGTTGTTGGAGGAACATTACGAGGAGTGATGGTTCTCATGAAGCTTTTCTTTGATTTGAGTCTGCAGTGGATGGCTTTCACAGTATTCAACCTGATTTCTCTTGCAGTTAGCAGCAACTTCCCATAGCACAATCGCGCGGGGGGGGGGGGGGGGGGAATTACCAGCTAGCTTATAGAGTCTATCAACAGGTGTAGGTTTAAGACATCATGTGATTATTCTGCGTATTTTGTTCAGTGCTATTTTCACCTGCTTTGCATGGGCAGACCTGTGCCAAGCAGGGCAGGCATACTCAGCAGTTGAGTAGGAACAAGGCCCGGGCTGATGTTCTCATTAATTTTGGGTCTGCACCTGCCAGTAAGTTTCTTCAGGATGTTATTGCATGCTGCTAATTTGTTATTGCTAAATATGATTTTACAGGTATAACGGAGACCTAGTAGGATGGTTTTCATGGCCAGAATGATGCAATTAAAAGGTAGAATCTATTCAAAAGAAGCATATATGGTAGAAAAGGAGAGGGAACGGCATTACAGGTCAAGGAAAAATTCAGTTATACAGAAATCCATGAGAGTGATCAGAGTGAAAGTCCCTGAACTTGTTAACATCAGTAAAAGTAACAGTAAAAGAGTGTAAAAAGAAATAGAGATATAAATAAATGCAATATTGTGCTAGGAGTTTCCTGCAAGCCACCAAACCAAGAAAGGAAATCCAGAAATCTCCAAGATGCAAATATTAGTAGTTATGGCAGATTTCAATTACCCTGATACCTGCCAGAAAACAAATCCTGCTGTGCCTTATAGATAATTTCCTATTTCGAAATGTAGGGGAAGGAACAAGGGGATCAGCAATCCTGAATGTGATCCTAACCAAAAGGGAGGATTTGACATTTCAGGAGGAAGTGACCATATAATATTAGAATTCACAACTGTGGATCAGGGCAAAGAACAACATAGTCAGATACTGATATCAGATTCAGAAGAGCTGATTTTAACAAGTTCAGGGACTTACTTGGTGGAATGCCATGGCTAGACGTGCTAAAGGAAAAAGACACAGAGCAAGGGAGGACATTCTTGAAGAAAAAGCTGCAAAAAGCACAATCCCATAGAAGAAGAGAATGTGAAATATTTGAAAAACGTGGCTGTAAAAAAAACCTCAAGGAGGAAGTGAAAAGAAAACTGAGTATATGTATATATATGGAATGGAAGGAAGGACAATTCACCAAAGAAAAGTACAGATGTATAGCCCAAAATTGCAAAAATAGTAAAAGGAAAGCTAAAGCTCAAAATAAGCAGAGACTACCAAGGCAGGCAAAGAGCAAGATTTTTCAAGGCAAGAGAATAACCAGGAGGCAGTGGGGCTGCCGTTCAATAAGGAAGACCAAATGCTAACAGATTACAATTAAAAGTCAGAACTACTCAATGTTTATCCTGCTTCAGTTTTCCCTAAGAAGACATTTACGTGCCTTCATGCAGCAGAAGAGACTTTGGCAAGGGGTTTGGATGACACATCAAGATGGATAGGAATTAATAGGAAATCATATAGCTAACCTATACTGATTCATATTTGCAGGGTCAGATGAATTTTACCCCAAAGTACTGAAGAAACTTGGTGATGCATTTGCTAAACCTCCTGACATCACTTTTGAGTCATCTTGACAAACAGGTAAGATGCCAAAGGACTGGAGAAGGACAAACATTGTTCACCTCCTAAAAAAAGGGGAAACTAAAGACCAGTCAGCTTAATCATAATACCAGGAAAAATATTATACTGGTTGGTAGAGGAGTCTCTTTGCTAATATCTTGACGACAATGCAATCATCTGTAGGAGCCAACAGAGGTTAGTTAAGAACAAATCCTGCAAATTTGTGGAAATGTTGTGGATGTAATTTATCTGGGGCCCCCATCTACACCGCCATATAATGCAATTTCAGAATGCAGTTTAACTGCATTGAACTGGATTATATGAGTCTACATTGCCATATAATACAGTTAGACTGCATTCCGAAATTGATTTATATGGCAGTGTAAATAGGACCTAGATTTCAGCATAGTATTTGATAAGGTCCCTCATAATATTTTGGTTATTAAACTGTCTTTACATACAATAGATGGGAACATTGGCAGATGGACACATAACCGGATGGGAAACTGTGTTCAAAGAGTTGTCAACAATTGTTGTAAGTTTCATAGAATCATAGAGTTGGAAGAGACTACATGGGCCATCTAGCCCAACCCCCTGCCATGCAGGAAAAGCACAATCAAGGTACACCTGACAGATGGCCATCCAGTCTCTGTTTAAAAGGCTCTAGGGAAGGAGCTTCCACCATGCTCTGAGGCAGAGAGTTCCACTGTTGAACAGCTCTTACGGTCATGAAGTTCTTCCTAATTATCAAGTGAAATTTCCTTTCCTGTAATTTGAACCCATTGCTCTGAGTCCTCTTTGGTCCTCCAGTTGCTTAGGACCAACTTCCAGAAAGCCCAGCCAGCTGTTAGGATTTCTGGGAACTAACGTCCAAAACACCTGGAAGACTAAAGGTTGGGAGCCACCGACTTAGATGACTGGGTGGAGGAAATACAGTACTGATCAGGTTTGCACACAACTGAGAAACAAATGCAAAATTCTACATTTAGGCCACAAACTCCAAATGATAAACTATGGGGAAGATGTGACCAGAGCCGGATTTAGGACAAATGAGGCCCTGTGCTAGTTACGTTCTGAGGTCCCTTCCTTGGGCCCTGAAGGAGGGAGGCCTGGTAGACCTACACTGCCTGCTTTGTGGCACACTCCCATAGACTATCAACTCTTATCATTATGTCTTGAATCACTACGAAACAGAATGCCTTCAAATTAAGAATTGCACCACATCAGCAAAATCCATCATAAAAAAATTGTCAGGAAGATGGGGGGCCCTGGCCAATTGGACCTGTGCTTAAGTACACCTAAGCACAATGGTAAATCCAGCACAGGATGTGACTTCGCAGTACTACATGCAAATCGGACCTTGGGATTTATAAGGGCAATACATACAAATTCCTGTGTCTTGTATGATCCGGCAAAGAAAAGGAGGAGGCAGGTGAGAGATGGGAAAAAAGCAATAAAATTGAAGCAAGGAATTTTTCACATCTCTAGAACCAAGAAGAAAATGATGTGATGAACTTTATTTACACAAGTACTGTGCATTTTAATAGTCTTTTGAACACAGACACATTTCCCATTTCTGTCCTCCTTCACTCCATTCTTATAGATTTCTTCAAAGGCCTTATAAACATTTCAATTTTAGTGTTGAAATATTTAGACAATAATCTTTCTTTCTGTAGATCATTTCTGACATAGAAGCTGGAACACTGTGACAACTTACATTATATTTGGAGTTTCCACTTAGGATCCATTTCATCCCAGTATCGGCAGCCTTTGTGACTGCAGCAGTAAACTTGAGTTGATAACTCTTTCCAGAATTAGAGATCCACCATTTCATTATTTTTAATTATATGTTTCAAATTGCTTTTAATGTTGATAATATTCTAATGCCCATCTTTTGTGGGTTATATATTTTAATTTGGGAGTTGCCTTGAGTTGTGGTTTTGGAGAGTAATGTGGGATTTGAATAATGTTTATAATAACCATCATAATCAGATTATTTCAAATGGATTCCTTTCATTGGCATACTCTGGGGGAAAAACAGAGTCCTGGGTTTTGTTCCACTCTTTTCCTCTCTTTTCTCTCCTGCGCCGAGCTGTGGCGCAGCTGGTTAAGTAGCCAGCTGCAATAAATCACTCTGACCAAGAGGTCGAGTTCTGGGCCAGCCCATGTCGGGGTGAGCACCCGACAATTAAAATAAATAATAGCCCCTGCTCGTTGTTGACCTAAGCAACTGAAAGATAGCTGCATCTATCAAGTAGGAATTTAAGTACTGCTTTGCGGGGAGGCAAAATTAACTAATTTACAGCACCATAAAAATCATACAGCTGCCGTTTGGAATGAGGAAGTATCCATCAAGATGTCACAGTGGATGATGAAGCAGCTGCTCCCCCTGTGGCCGGAATCGAGCGTCTCCTCAGGAATCTGGAAGAAGGTTAAATTGCCTCTGTGTCTGTCTCTGTCTCTATGTTAATATGGCATTGAATATTTGCCTGTATGTGTACATTGTGATCCACCCTGAGTCCCCTTCGGCTTGAGAAGGGCGGAATATAAATACTGTAAATAAATAAAAATAAATAAATAAAGGGGAGTCTACATGATTTGTTCACAAAGAGTTTGCCAATGGCCAAGGTCAAGTGGTGGGTTTCCATTGCTAAATGAGGATTTGAACCCTTGTCTCCAGAGTCATAGTCCAACATTACAATGGCATTGCTAAATGGGCACAAAATGAGGGCATTGTTACTCCAAATAAGAATTCTAGCCTCCAAGTGAACTTTTCCTTTATTCTCTAAACTCTGACACTGCAGTAATTTAAACCTTCAGAAGATCACTTAGCAATACAGTTTGGGCATCCAAACCAAAGAGGCAAGCAAAGCGACCTAGGGAATGGGAGAGCAGCAAATACAAGAACTTTAGGTGTGAAAGAACACATATTTTGGTGCATCAAATGTCAGACCTGTTTTGGGTATATCTGACCTGCTAATTCCAAAAACGGCACTGGTTTCCTGCTATCAGCTCTAGTTTTTGAGACATATGTCATGTACCAGTCTTCATCTGCTTGCCCACAGAAAATCATGACAACCATATCTAAGAAACTAGAGTTGATGTGGCCTGTCCAACACAATTTTCTGAATCAGTGCCCCAATTAATCTTAGGAGCAAGCATAAAAACCAAGACACCAAAACTGTTTTTTAGTTGGGCTGCATTTTAATGCCTCTTTCATTGCAATCCAGGAAACGTGAGGACTGAAGAAAAATTTCTTTGGGGGTTGGCATTCTTATTTGGAGGGGAAATGCCCTCATTCTGCCCCATCCCTTATTGCTTGTACCCATTTCTAGTCTTGGGCAGCCTCTGGCAGAGTTTCTGGATGCACTGATGACAGCTATTAGCATTACATAGCAAGCCTGAAGAGCTACACAGAACTCTTTGAAAATTGTCAAGCCTATTTAGGAGCATTTTGGAAATTTCCTTAACAGATTTGGAAAAGTCTCCATTTTGCTGTTAGCTTCCTTGAGTCCCCATGGGGAGATAGGGTGGGATACAAATAAAGTTTTATTATTATTATTGAGTCCCTATGTTGGTAGAAAGGCGGGATAAAAATAAAGTAAATAAATGAATATTTTGAACTGCAATGCTTGAAAAGCCCCAGGCAATATGGCCAATTGATTTTAACTGTGCACAAGATGGCTCCTTAGCCAAGTCTTCTGATCATCACATCGTGCAAAAGCAGCCACTCAATGAAATGTGAACCACTTTCACAGTGTTGCCAGAGTGGAAACTGTGTAAGGTTCCTGTATCTTTAATAATTATGTAGAAGAGGGAATTCCAACAGATGCTCTTTGTTACTTGGTTGCACAACAAGCAGCCTATGCTGAAATTCACCTGGAAATCTTAAACACTAAACATTACAACAAAATACCAAAAATCTTTGTTCCCAGAATGGAGAATTCTCAGAAAGGATGTGAAACCCCTTGGACATGTCCCTAGTTGTAGAAGAGGGAACATACAGAAATTAATGTGTATGTGGGAGACACTGATTAGACTTTCTTCCTGTCATCTCTACAAATAGTAAAAACTGTGGTTCAAGGTAAAGTGAGGTGAAATTGACAAGGACTGTACATTTTCCAGGAACTCTACAGAACAGTACTGTCTAAAGATGGGCCTCTTGAATCAGATAGATAGACAGATAAGGCAGAAAACTGGCGGGGCAGCATTCTTCTCAGCAAAACTCTCACAGGCTACTCCATCAAGCTGGACAAAACAGACATGCTTTATGTTTATTTTTTTGTCTTCAATGGGTTGTGCTGCATTTGTGACAGAGGCTCTCATAACAGCTACAAATTAGAGCAGGAATTAGGATGGCAAAAAATAAGCGAAGAGAAACAATAACATTGGGAGTACAACCATTTGGAAGATATGTCATTTGGAATCTATGGAACAAATGAATATGTGTATGGTTTTAATGTTGAGGAACAGGACAACATGGCAAGGAACTGATATTATCTAATACTAGTGAGCGAATGCCTGGTGAAAAAAGGAAAACTGACCCACTGGGAATAAAAATGGAGTGTGTGTGTGTGCAGTTGTATGTAATCGTGGGAAATATGACACATTTGCAGAAGACAATCATTCAAAGCACTCCACTGGCAGAACTTTACATTGAAATTTCTGAGGACCTTTTTTCATTAAGAGGATTAAATATCTTTTTAAACTGTTGTATGAGAGGCAATTTAACTTAATGATTCAAAAGGTTCTTCAGAATTATTTGGAAAGGATTATGAATATGGAACAGAACAAAGGTCCTTCAAGACCAATCTTATGCAATAAATCAAAATTGTCCATATATCCACCCTAAACATCAACATTTGGAAAGGTTGCTTTGTGGATTAAAACTCCCACATTAGACCAGTTAGCATGGCCACTGGCTATATTGGCTGGCAGATTCTGAAAGATATTTTTAAAATTTAATTTTAAAAGTTCTGACATGCAGACTGGCACATGCAATTTAAATCACAATGTACCACATACAGAGAATAAATATAACTTCCCAAATATTCTGTTACAACCTGCCCATGGAGGGAAAAATCAGAACAAATCATCACTAATAACTGAATTTAGGTCTTAACACTTATATGAATATCATATTCTAAAACCACCCCTTAACTAATGTTTTCTGGGCAGTGTACACATTAAAAACATACAAATTCCAGGTTAAGTCTCCTTTATCCAAAATGCTTAGGACCAGAGATTTTTTTGATTTTGGAATACCTGTATTTGTATATACAGTAGAGTCTCACTAATCCAAGCTAAACGGGCCGGCAGAAGCTTGGATAAGCGAATACGTTGGATAATAAGGAGAGATTAAGGAAAAGCCTATTAAACATCAAATTAGGTTATGATTTTATAAATTAAGCACCAAAACCTCATGTTATACAACAAATTTGACAGAAAAAGTAGTTCAATACGCAGTAATGTTATGTTGTAATTACTGTATTTACGAATTTAGCACCAAAATATCACGATATATTGGAAACATTGACTACAAAAATGGCTTGGATTATCCAGAGGCTTGGACAAGCGAGGCTTGGATTAGTGAGACTCTACTGTACATAGTGAATGAGAGAGAATGGGAAAGGGGGTTAGTCACACATCCATTGGTCACTGAGCTCTCACTCAAGAAGTCCCTGTCCAACTACTGTTGGAAACTTAGCAGAAAAAAGAGAAGGGGGGCAGAGAGGTCAACACTTACATAAGGTTCCTACAAAAAACATATGTTCCTGACACTTCCCCGTCTATCAGCATACTTTCTACCCTTTTAGCATAGTAGCTGGGAAGGGAGGGAAGATCTTCATCAACCCACCCACAAATAGTTTTTTATTCTCTCTTGACTAGATATAGGTGTTACCTAATGAGGCCATTACATGCTTGCCATAAAAACCACATGCTTCCATGGGCTGAGTTAGAAAAGTCTAGAACTTTGCTTTTTAAAAGGGTTGTGTCACCTTGCCTCCCCCACCTCTTCCTTTTCCATCCTCAGGGCTCCTTGAGGGGAAACTCGGAGGATGCTGGATGTGTGACTAGCGCCCTTTCCCAAAGACAGTAGTGGCCACTGGCTGCCAAAAGTTTCATATTTTATTTTTTTAAGAGAATTTTACACTTTTTTTGTTTTGTTTTTTGTGTGTGGGTATATTTTTGTAGATTGTAGACTTTTATCTTTCTCTCTCTTTCCCAAAAGTTTCATATTTTAGAACAGAGGTCTCCAAACTTTTTAATCCGAGGGCCAGTTCAAAGCCCCTCAGACTACAGTTTGGAAAAAACACGAACAAATTCCTATGTACATGGCACATATCTTATCTACTGTGCAAAAACATGAAAAAATAATAAAAATGAAGAACAGTTTTTACCAACATAAATTTATCAGCATTTCAATGGGAAGTGTGGGCTTACTTTTGGCTGATGAGACTGAGGGCAACCCTAAGTCTAAAGATTAGGATAGGGGCTGGGTAAATGACCTTGGAGGGCCACATCCAACCCACAGGCCTTAGTTTGGGAACCCCTGGCTTAGAGTATTTCAGATATCTGGATAAGGGAGATTCAACCTTTAGTTATTTATGTAACAAGAGAACTATAACAAGGGACTGGGAAGGGGTTTTCTTAAAGACTGGAGACTGACAACAGACTGAATATTCTCTTGATTTGTTTCTACTGTACCCACATTGGCCCCAATCCAAGTCTAAAGGAGAACAATTGCATTAATGGCACTTACATAATTGTTGACTTAATTCAATGAGTTTATTTTAGTTGGATCAAACAATTGGGATTGGTGAAATACATATATAGCCCTCTCCTGTTTTTACCCTCTTCTTCTCTGGAGCGCTTCCTACTCTGACATTGCTTTTCATATGAGTTTTACTTGGTTCCCCCCACTAGGTAGAAACTTAAAATCTTCTTCTATCAATAATAGTAACACAATGTCAATCAGTTTTAAAATCAGAGCTATTCCGTTAGTAAAAAATAACATTCCTTGTAGGTGGAAATGTGTGTCTTCAAAGAAATATTTGTGGGAACTAGAAATGTTATGCAACTCCATATAGCTACAATGATTTCACAATGATTTTAATGATATCACAGCCCCTATGATCTTTTCTATAACTTTTGACAGCTGTCTTGGAAAGGAGAAGAAAGAAGTACTTACAGCCAACAGATGAACCGCTTGGTAGGATTATATGATGTAAATATCTAGGAAAATAAGGCAGAAGAATAAATATTAAAATGTATACATAAAATGTATACTTAATCCTCCTGTCAACCTAGCAGTTCGAAAACATGCAAATGTGAGTAGATCAATAGGTACCGCTCCGGCGGGAAGGTAACGGCGCTCCATGCAGTCATGCCAGCCACATGACCTTGGAGGTGTCTACAGACAATGCCGGCTCTTCGGCTTAGAAATGGAGATGAGCACCAACCCCCAGAGTCAGACATGACTGGACTTAACGTCAGGGGAAAACCTTTACCCCTATACATAATCAGAGTACAACATGAATGTTTGTGCCCCTTTATTTTTTCCTTTAACAGCATTTATACATTTCAATTCCTTTTAAATATCAAACAGAAAACAATTTGCACTTTCTATTAAGAAATCTCCAAGAGGCAGATTTTTTTAAAAATCACAATCTTCCCACTAAACATTGTATATATAATTTCCTTTGAAAAGTGCAGAAATTGAAACGTTTGGCAGGACCGCTTAATTGTGGAGCCACTGCAGATGTAGAAAATGGATGATGGATTTCTTCGTCACAGTAATAATCATACATTATTTAGCCAGTATATGCAATTACATTTTCTGTATTTCTTTTGATTTGAGAAGAGCTCTTCAAATGTGATTGGAGGTTTTCTGTTAACAAAAGTTGTGCCAGAGATTTCGCTGTGTGTTATTCACTTTTTTCTCTCCATCAACTTGAACATCTTTTCTAAATTCTCTCTTGAGAATCACAATCATTCTAAAAATAAAGGTTTTAGCACAGAAAGAGGAGGGAAGGGAACTATACTCAACCCATGCATAGTGTGTGCAGTAGGAATACAGGCTGCCAGGGTTGTCAGAGTGAAAACTGGAGTGGACTCCTGTACCTTTAATTTCAGAAATTGTTGCTTGTTACCTGATTAAGTGACAATAAACACCCACTAAAAGTCCCTCTTCTGAAGTCTCCAGTTTTTATTTTGCCAGTCCTGGGAATTGTGCCACAGGCCACATTATTTCTTTTATCAACTCATTTAAATTAAATAAACTCTGCTTTTCCCCCAAAACAGGGACTCAAAGTGCCTTAGAGGGGGAAAAAAACAATCAAAACATGGGAAAGATCAAAATTAAAATGGAATTAAACAATGAATAATACTGAAAAAAACATTTAAAGCATGGAGATAAAATGATAAAAAGCAGTTTTTAATTTTAAAAGCATGATTAAACTACAGCACCCACATTAAAATATCTTTCTTTAATAACCTTCTGTTTTTAATGAAACAAATCTTTGCCTGTCCTTGAGCGAATCATTCTAACCTTTCTGAAGAGGGAATTAGAGCCCAGATTCAACCATCTAGCAGTGCATCCACACTGTTGAATTATTGCAGTTGGACACTACCTTAACTGCCATGGCTCAATCCTGGGATCTGTAGTTTGGTGAACCACCAGCACTCTTTGGTCGAAAAGGCTAAAGACTTTGTAAAATTATAACTCCCATGATCCCATAGTCTTGAACCATACTTGTTAAAGTGGTGCCAGACTGCATTCATTCTACAGTGTATATCAGACATGGGCAAGCTTTGGCCCTCTGGATAGCTGTTAGGAATTTTGGGAGTTGAACTCCAAAACACCCTATGAAGTGTTGGCTCTGTCTTTTCTGCTCCTTTGCTTCAGTTCCCTCTGTTTTCCCAATAGTGTAGATACCTCCATTTGTATTAGTTTTGGGATGGAACATAAAATCCCGCTAGAGGCCAGTCTTAGTTGGTCTGTTCCATTTGTCTGTTGAGTGTTTTCTTGCTAGGCTCCTTTTTCTTTCTGCATCAGAGCTACAGTGATTAAAGGCCTGGTCATTGTCTGGCAATCTTAGGCCCAGCAATCCAAACAGGCATCCTTAGTGCCTGCATTTAGCAGTATTCACATACCATCAGTTCCAGAGACAACAGAAGCTTGTGGTCTGCTCAAGTTTCAGAAAGCAGAAGATCAAGACAGCTTATAAACACCAATTTATAATCCATCGCTTTACATCAGAGGCAAAAGACTTTCAAGGATTCCAGAGAGATGACTGCAACCAGCAAAATCGCCTTTCGTAATGTATTGTTTTAAGCTACCTTACAATAGTCCCAGGTGGAGTTAGCCTTTTGTTCTTCCTGTTTTCAGTAAATTAGTTTTAGTTAACTTTCATTTTGCCTAAAGTGCATTTATATGTTAAGAGTCTTGATCATAACAAAAGGTATACAGATAGCCCCCAAATAAAGCCAGACACTATAGTTTTCCCAAAGGTTCGTGCGTGCCATCACACACCCGGAGGGCCAGAGTTTACCCATGCCTGGTGTAGATGCACCCCAGATGGCCTTGTTTAGTGTCTCTGCTAGTAATGTTCATAAAGGTGGTGTGACTGAAAGAAGAGCTGGATGAACTGAACTGTAAAGATATGTGTCACGATGCCAGGGCTCTGCCAGTACATAGGCAGAGGTGAACCAAAACAAACACCCAGCTTGTGTCAAACTGTTTAATTAAAGCAGCACTTACTGTCCGGCTGTTTTCATAGTCCAAAAGCAAAACATAAAAATAGCACTCAGCCACACAAAATATAAAACAAAACTGATAGCAAAGGCCAATGCAGGTTCAGACGAACACCATTGTCAAATGTCCAGTCCAGCAGTCAAACGCTGAGAGTTCAATGATTAAAGTCCAAGGATCAAGAATCTATACCGTAGTCATAGCCAGCGCATAGATCCCAGGTTCCAAGAGTTCAGGAGACAGGTCAGGATACCAAAAATCCACAAATCTGGGAGGAAAACCAGCAACAGCCAAAGTAGGACAAACGCTCTTCTCCTGAAGATTGGTCTCCAGGCCAGCTCCCTATATCCAGTAAAACCCAGCTGCAACCTACTTCCTGCATGCCTCCACCCTCTATTGTTTTCACTTGTAAACTCTTACTTACAGATTGCTCAGCCCTTTAGAACTAAGACTTATATTTCTTGTGGTAATCTCTGAGTGGTTAGACTCAATTTAACCCTCTCTGGGGGAGATTCCACCAAAAATCAGCAGAGTAGCAAAAGCAAAAGCTTTCAAATGCAACAGTTATTTACATGGGGCGAGCAAAGAGAAGCCTTTGATCATTTAGGATTGCAATGGACTGCAGAGTCTCAGTAAAATTTCAAAAAGTATTTATTCAGGTAAAAAGAACTCCATTGTAGATAGAAAGGCTTGGGAGCTGTCTACTCTAGACTGGTTTCTAAGGAAAAATAAGAAAGGAAAAATAACAAACATCTAAATAGTTACATCTTGCTAGGAGAGATGGTGAGATGCTTCTTGTTAGCTAGAAGAACAAAGGGGGAAGAGTGAACCAAAATTGTTCCAACCTCATGGTCCAGTTTATTGGGGCCATAAAAGACATTCTGACCAATGAGAAGTTAGTGTCCCTAAAGATTCACATTTCTACTAACTTCAAAGTAAGGGATGTGACGTAAACAGGATAGAGTGAAACACAGTAAAGCCTGTCTAGGCATGCTTTGGAAACAGGGAAAGGATTCCCTCAATCTAACTCTATCATCTATCTAACTACATCTAGACTTGAGTAGTCCAGGATGATTCCCAACAATATTAACCCCTTTCATCACCAACTGCTAGGCCTGACACCACCAACCACCATCAACTACAGAACATGATCATGACAATATGATTTGCTATACCTGGGTCATCTTATGTTACTTTATAGATCATACTGAGCACTTTGACCAGCAGTTGGCAGAGCTCTTGTAACAAAAAAGTTATAAGAATTGCTAAGGGATACCTTAGGGTTTTTAGGGTGTCCTTGCATGCCATGAGCCCCTGCCCCGATGTTAATGTGTCCAAAACACCTTTGGGGCCAAAATTAGAATCCAAGGTTTGGTGTAATCCTAAAGATGGCATTCTTATAATCATCCTACCTAAAGAGAGAGGTAGAAAGGATAAGTGTGGGCCATCATCCCAAATTATTCCCCTTCCACACTGAACTAAACCACAACAATTCAAACAGATTCTGGTAGCCATATAATCAAGCAAGAGAGGGCAGCAAGAAGAATAAATAACAAGTCTAATTTCTTTTTCCTCCCTTTTAATCTATGTCAATAATATAGTCAGGAATAAGCATAATTAGTTGGTGAGAATCCCCATTACAATTATGACTCACTCCTTAGTTAGAGGTGATAAAACTTTACTGATTTTTAAAAAAATAAAACATCGTAAAAAGTGGCTGGGAAGGTGGGCTAAAAACCATTTCCCCTCCAGCAAGCAGCAGTTATTGACGCATGGAAACTTTTAAAAAATGACAAGAAAGGGATCCTACAATGATGACGAAACTTCAAGCCAAAACAATTCAGGAAAGAAAGATGAGCAGACAGAAAGTTGTCTGCGGTGGGAAAAGCTGATGATGTGAAAATGGCAAGTACATGCTGGGATGTGAAGAGAGTCTAAATTATCTGGAGCCAAATGGGTTTTTGATCATGGCTAATGAGATACAACCTGACAGCAAAGCAGCTGCTTTATCAAGGAAAGCCTAAAGGATGGATGGAGTGGATCACAGAGATCTATAACTGAAGCATAGAGCCAGTGAAGTGTCAGGATTTGAATGCTGGATTACTGAAGACCAGGCCATGAGACTCCATTGTGGGCAAGTCATGTTCTCTCAGCCTCAGAAGAAATCAATAGCAAACTCCATATGAACCAGTCTTCCCACAAAAACACTGTGCTAGGGTCACTGCAAATTTGCCAGAAATAAAAAAATGAAGACCCAAAACAGCAACAACACAATGGAAGAATAGGTAGAGGTATATGTCTACTTAATCTGGCACAAGAGATTTTGTTGCCTAGGCAAAGGATAAATAGTCATCCCCTACCCTTTATATGCATACTGGCTGACTGAGCATTGAATCTCCCTTAGGGTATCAGGTTAGTTCCCAAAGTTGGGTCCACAAATGATGTTGGACTGCAATTCGTTGAAGATCTGATCATTGACCAAAATGATTGGGACTGCTGGGAACTGATGTTCAACAATATCTGGGGACCCAAACTTGGAAGCACTTATTAATGTAAGAGATAGAAGTATCTCTATTCCAAGCATAAAGTGAATAGCAACCCATCCCACGCCAGCATCCTATACATCCAGAGCCTGGCAAAAAAAATAACGCAAACTTAGTTTTTAATGTAAAACATATAAAGTAGCATTGCTTACAAATGTTAAAGATTCCATAACATCTCATAGTGAGAGACTCTTCAGATATAGGAGAGACAAGTGAAAACTGCAGACTACAACATAGAGAACAAACAAACTCTGACTAATTGATGCAGGAAGAGAGAGGTATGGTTAAGATGAATAAACAGCTAATGATATGCCTAAATGCTCTGCCAAAACTCTTCAAAGGAAATACAAATTAGCAAGTATGGAGGCCAGGCATGCTAAGGCTGCTACTTTTCCCATTTCTCTGCCAATGAAGGGAAATGGCCAGGTGCCTCAGAAGAATGGTTTAATTGGTGTTACTTTAAAATCATGTGTCCAGTTATTGCATTTTCATTTGTTGCACACTTTGATCCACAAAGAGAGGTGGGTAAGAAAAATACTATAATAATTGTGATAATCATCATCTAGAATTTTGAGTTATATAGCTAAGATGATTATTGGGGAGTACAGGATTGGAAAAAATGAGATAAGACAGCCCTTCATATCTATGGATTCTGTAACCAGAGATTCAACCATTCGCAGCTTCAAAATATTGTATTCCCCCCTTCTCTTTAAAAAAATCAAAAAAGCAAACTTTGATCCTGGTATTTTCTATAAGGAATACCGTTTTACTACATGATTTGATATAATGGGACTTGAGAATCCACAGATTTTTGTATTTATGGGGGTCATACAACCAAAGCCCATCAGAGACCAAGAGCCCACGTATGTCTTTTTCACAATTTGGAATCAACTAATTCAGCTCAGAAAACCCACATCAACCCAACTAATGCAGTTATTTGTGTGATATATATTGACTGTCACTCAACACAACTGGTTTTGGAAATTGTGCAAGAAATTCTCCAGAAGCAGAATAGTGTTATGTTTAGAGTGATGGAGAAAAACTACGGTGATTTAAAATCCCACTCAACTGTGAAGCTCACAAAGTAGCTGTGGGCTGGTCATTCCTTTTCCAATTTAAAGTAATGCTTCATGTGATTATTGTGAAAGATGTGAGAAGACAGCCATATAAGTTGGTGAAAGGTTAGGAGAAGTAAAATGGAATAAATAGTTCTTCAAGGGCTGTTGGGTAAGGTAGTCAAATGGAATCTCTACATTCATTACCTAACGTTTGGATGATTTCATGCATGTTCTACTTGGGAAAGATTCCAGGAACTGTGGCAAATGAAATGGTTTACGGTAACGATGTAAAGAAACCTTGACCAGGATGATATTTTACACAAAATTGGCACCTTGTTATAGCTAAAGGGCATTATGAGGATCCTCCTACCCTACAGAGATATCACTTCTAATTTGAGACCAGGGTGTCACATAGCCTTCATCATCACACACTTGGCATGTTTTTTGCAATGTTGGTGCCTTCAAGTTGAGTCATGGTGACTCTATTTTATAGTTTTCATATTGTCTGACTGTTTCCTTTGGTAAGACCAATGTCAATTGATCCACTGTCATTCTACCTTTTCACCTGCTTTTAAAATGTCCTAGTTTCTTTTTCTTTCTTGCATCATCCCCTTCATCTTCAAATTACTCCCACTGCCACAAAATGAGTTTAAAATGCAACAGTAGTTTGCACTAGCCCAAAGTTCTCTGTAGGGATTTTAACCTTGGTCTTTCAGACTTCCGGTCCAACACTCAGACCTCTCTGCCACTTTTGTGGTGTACTTGGTGTCAAACTCCTGCTTCTGTGAAAAACTAGTGTGTATGTTTCTCTTTTATAAGCACATTCACACAGAGAACAATCAGGACAGCATAGACTGATTAATCACCAAGATCCAAATAGCCTTCCCAGTGCTACTGCTTGTACTGCAAGGCAGCAATTATATTACTGCATTTTCCCACACTGTGCATTTTACAGGTTTGCACGCAAATCACTCAAACCGCTAAGGAGAACACAATTTTTTCTGCTGAGACCAGCCCACACACAAAGCCTACCATCTCACCATTAATTAAACTGGAATGGTTTTTTAAAATGTTTGAGGTCAAAAAGTCAGAATTTACATCCTTCTTTTATGGTAGTGGTTCTCAACCTGTTGGTTCCCATATGTTTTGGCCCTCAATTCCCAAAAATCCTAACAGCTGGTAAACTGGCTGAGATTTATGGGCTTCAGTCTGATCCAGTCAGGTAGTTGACATGATTCTTTACAATAATAGTTACACCTCCCATCTAAAGGGTTGGACAGGTCCATAAATATGCAAGACAAGCCACAGCACATCAAACAAAATGTAGTTCATCATTCTGTTCCCAAGGCGGCCATTTGGATGCACATGGCAAGCCATTAAGCAGTGCAGCAGTGTTTTTGTTTTCATGTTCCCCAGTAATTGGTATTTACAAAAATACTCCTCCTCAATGATGATACAGGACTACAGGCCATTGGTTACCTGATCCTCTACTAATCCTCTTTTGCAACAGTCCAAGTTGGCACCGATCCTTACACCTTATGAGCGAATCCCTTAGTCAAAGATCCTGCTGCAGGGACATCCCAAGACAATTTGCTCTTTTAGACATAACTACAAATGCACCAAAGTCAAGGTATATAATAACTAATCCATAAGGCGAGATATATAGTAACTAAAGCTTGATAGAGTTATAGAATTACAGAGTTGAAAGACACCACAAGGGCCACCTAGTCCAGCTCCCTTCCATGCAGGAACACATAATAAACACACTCCGGACAAATGGCTGCCTAGTCTCTGTTTAAATAATAATCATAATCATAATCATAAGGCTTTATTTATAACCCACCCTCTCTCCAAATAGGCAGTGTAATCCACTGCTGAACAGCTCTTTACAGGGAGGAAAGTGTAGTTTGGGTAGCTCTGGCATAATGGCACGGCCCAAAAGGCCATGTGAAGAAGTCCATTGTTACATTAGCCTTCTCTTTTCCAGGCTAAATATATCCATGTCATTTTTCTGCAAGTTATGGCAGAAAATCCCATAACTTGCACTTTCCATCTGTGGTAGTACAGTAGAGTCTCACTTATCCAACACTCGCTTATCCAACGTTCTGGATTATCCAATGCATTTTTGTAGTCAATGTTTTCAATACATCATGATATTTTGGTGCTAAATCCGTAAATACAGTAATTACTACATAGCATTACTGTGTATTGAACTACTTTTTCTGTCAAATTTGTTGTATAACATGATGTTTTGGTGCTTAATTTGTAAAATCATAACTTATGTTTAATAGGCTTTTCCTTAATCTCTCCTTATTATCCAACATATTCGCTTATCCAACATTCTGCTGGCCCGTTTACGTTGGATAAGTGAGACTCTACTGTAAATACAAAAACACAAACAACAGGATAACACTGAATGAAATCCAAAATCTGCTGCCTGAGACAGTTAAGTACTGTATTCATATTTTATGGAACAGAACAGCCAATACATATATGAAGCAGCTCTTCTCTTGATAAATTCATATGGTATCTCCTCCGTTAACTTTGGGGTCTATCAGTATCCATATCATGCATGTGTCTATAAATCTCTGCCCCCCCCCCAAACTTGCATTTTTAATATGCTAATTACCATAAATATTTCCCATTACAGTTCCCTGCTTTTCATTAAAAATACAGTACAACTATGTGTGTACTAAAATGGACTTTTGTATTTACGCTCTCTCAGCCCCAAAGGATGTTGATGGCAAATCATATGCAATTGCTGTAAGAAACAGATTAAAGGCAAGGAACATCAGCAGCAGCAGTAGTAGTGTCTGTTTCTGTACTTGCAAATAGGAGATTTGATTCTTATCTCATTTATATTTTTGCAAATGATTTAGTTGGAAAAATCAATGCTAAAAAGGATTGTTTACTATATTAACATTCAAGAAAGCTAGTAAATTTATTTTACAAAAAGTTGATGTTCTTACATTTGTTTTTATGATAAAAATTGATGGTTTTGTACCATTGCATACAATTTCTTCCATTGTTTAAATTTAGGGTTTCTAAACTCCCTACAATACAAGGATCATGATTAAAGTGTGTACAACTTCACTAAAACAGTTCTGAAACAACTCAACAAGTAAATTTATCAATTTTCTTAACTGTAAAAAAAGTTTTTTAAAATTGCATATCAGGATCACAGAATCTGGACAGAATCTGAACATTATATATATATATATATATATATATATATATATATATATATATATATTTGCATAACAGAAATACTTTCTGTATATAATATAAAAATGCATTCCTTTTGTACAAAATAAGTTCTCATCATTCCTGATTCTTTCATCACGGTTTCCATCCAGTATTTTTTGAATAACCATTCCTTATCTAGATCAGAGCCTTTTCTGTGGCTCCCTTTTCCAAGAGATGTCGATGTAGAAACAAAATTAAGGTTGAGTAATAACTTTTATTAGCTCATTAAAATGTCACAAGTATGAGAAGCTTTTTAATGCTTCAAGAACTCCTTATCAGGCATGATGATAAAAGATGAAAAAGTAACAAGAAGAATCTGCTGATATTTCTCAAAAACATTGGGATGAGAAAAACCTTCCTGTGTTTCCATTTTTCAAGGTTGAAAATTGTGCACAACTTTAATAAAGCCTAATAGCAAAATATTGTTTGTTGAAAAACAGGCAGTCAAATTGATATTTTATTCTCTTATTGGATTATTTAAACTACAAAATACAGGAACTGGAGTGAGGAAAGAGAAAGAAAAGAGTCAAATATGAAATATGTAAGACACGTGATCAAGGGCTATGTATTATACTATTTACACAAGTCATATTACTGTCATATTTGAAATCCCTGATATTTGGTGAATCATATAAAAAAGAAGGTAGAATTGAACACTTGGAAGGTTGCTGAGTGAATGAGTTTGAGATCTCAATCCAAGTGTGGCAAAAATTGTGTTAAATGAGCAAGAATCTATGCCAAATTGAATGAGGAACTGCAAGTGCACATTTCATAGACCTTGTGGATTTTTAAAATGTGTAAGTTTTAAATCTTGGGAAGTCAAATGATACTATGAAATTATAGAAAGCAGATGATGCTTTTCATTATGATTTTTAGACACTTTGGTCATGCCTCTATAGTACAGATGCCTGGAGGTTTGGGTCAATAAGTTTTATATATAGTTTGAAAAACTAGTCAGATCTACAGAATCCATTAAGCAATAGTCTTAACAGTGGATGAAACCTTGCCTGCATTCTTTACAGAGCTCGCCAAAATGCTAATATTAACATTACATCTTTGTAAAATAACATTTTGGACTATATCCCATAGAATCCTGTGACTCTGCATTGTTTGGAATTACTTAAGGCTATGCTGCCTGGAGAATTATGAGACTTGTATTCCAAAACTTTTCCAGATTTTGCCAAATACATCTCAAAGACTACTTGTTCATTCAAATTGATTGGGAGTTATTTTGACTTCTGTTGATCATGCATTTGATCATCAACACAGACTTCCTTTCCTCCGTTCCGTTGATAATGCTTTTGCTATCTCATTCATGATTTAGTGACACAAAGGATTAATACTAGGTGAA
Organism: Anolis carolinensis; assembly: GCF_035594765.1. Classification (NCBI taxonomy): domain Eukaryota; kingdom Metazoa; phylum Chordata; class Lepidosauria; order Squamata; family Anolidae; genus Anolis; species Anolis carolinensis. The sequence continues at coordinate 304,076,860 of NC_085842.1, read as the reverse complement.
GAAAGAGAAGCTAGAGAACTGGGTTGCTGTGGGTTTCCAGGCTCTATGGCCGTGTTCCAGAAGCATTCTCTCCTGACATTTCACCCATAGCTATGGCAGTCATCCTCAGAGGTTGTGAGGTGAAGCTAGAGAACCTTTGAAGATACTAACCACAGACATAGGAGAAACCTCAGGAAAGAATGCTACTGGAACATAGCCATCGAGCCCAAAAAACTCACAGCAACCCAGAAGCTAGAGTATTTGTTACAGGGCAGAAGCATGATGGGGCAAATTATACATACAGGCAGCCCCCAAGTTATAAAGATCCAACTTACAAACAACTCATAGTTAAGAACGGGGGGGGGGGTTAACCTTTCTTTGTGCTATCCAAAGCTTAAAAAGGTATATATTTGACTGTCTTGTTCATAACTTGGGGACTGCCAGTAATAGAAATGGATTGTAATAAAAGGTCAAAGGACTTTATTGCACAAACCTGTTATTCCAGTACAGTTGTGTTACTGTTGAGAGTGGATACATGCCTTGAGCAAACTCGATATCATGCCTCTCTTCATTAGCACAGTTATGCCAACTCACCAATTTGTGGTCCTGCAATTGTCTTCCCGCATGCCCTCATAACACCACTTTCCTGTACTATCAACAAGGAAGTGGAAGGAATCCTTCATACTAAGATAAGTGATAGGAACATTGCAAGATTGGAAGCTCTTGATGAGTTTTACTTGTTAATAGCTAGGGATGGGAGAATGATGGAAAGGAGGCAGAGCAGCAATGGGATACACACAGCATCATGTGATAGGGACCATCACAAAGGTGGAAGTCCAGTTGAAATGCTGGTTTGCCTGTCTCATGTTCATATTGATACCGATCAGAGTATAGTTAACGTGCATTTGGCATACACCCAAAATTCAAATTTAAATTCAACTAATAGAGTAGGGGGCCCTGGTGGCACAGTGTGTTAAAGTGCTGAGCTGCTGAACTTGCGGACCAAAAGGTCCCAGGTTCAAATCCTGGGAGCGGAGTGAGTGCCCGCTGTTGCTCCAGCACCTGCCAACCTAGCAGTTCGAAAACATGCAGATGTGGGTAGATCAATAGGTACCGCTCCGGCGGGAAGGTAATGGCGCTCCATGCAGTCATGCCGGCCACATGACCTTGGAGGTGTCTATGGACAACACCGGCTCTTCGGCCTAGAAATGGAGAGGAGCACCAACCCCCAGAGTCGGTCACGACTGGACTTAACGTCAGGGGAAAACCTTTAACCTAATAGAGTATATGTTTATTAATATTCCCTATACAAGCCAGACCAAGTTTTAAGATACAGTAGAGTCTCACTTATCCAACATAAATGGGCCAGCAGAATGTTGGATAATAAGGAGGCATTAAGGAAAAGCCTATTAAACATCAAATTAGGTTATGATTTTACAAATTAAGCACCAAAACATCATGTTATACAACAAATTTGACAGAAAAAGTAGTTCAATACACAATAATGCTATGTAGTAATTACTGTATTTATGAATTTAGCACCAAAATATCAGGATGTATTGAAAACATTGACTACAAAAATGCGTTGGATAATCCAGAACGTTGAATAAGCGAGTGTTGGGTAAGTGAGACTCTACTGTATTCAGAAAAGGCCTTTCTTTTAGTCCCGCCACAGATATGTTTGGGCTAGATATTATAGAAAACTTTTTAGTAGTTGTTCCTAGTCTGTGTAGTTTCCCTCCACGCTTCTCAAGCTATCTCATGTAGGAGAACAACAAATTTTCCCTCACTGAAATACTGGCTTGGTAAGTCTCCATGGATAGGCAGTTCATGTTTCATGAACCACAGTCGTCCAAGGTATTGTTATAATTCATCACTGAAATGGCACATTTGTACTAAACACTTTAAATATGAGAAGAAGAGGAAGAAAACTAAAATTACCCTCTAGAGCAGTGGTTCTCAACCTGTGGTCCTCAGGTGTTTTGGCCTACAACAACCCAGAAATCCCAGCCAGTTTACCAGCTGTTAGGATTTCTGGAAGTTGAAGGCCAAAACATCTGGGGACCCACTGGTTGAAAACCACTGCTCTAGACTATATGCTGACCGCAGTAAACCAACTTTTCGTGCTGTTCCAAAAAACCCACAACACACAACCTCTCCAAAATTTAAGAATGGGTGTTCCCAGATCTCAGGACCTGCCGCTTCCTCTTCTCTGGTTCTCAGAGGAATTTCAGGATGAAAGCACTGTCTTGAAAAGTGTTTCTGTGTCTTCATTTATTATATTATTTTAAAATGTTCCCTGGTATACCCTGCACAGTTATTCTTGATGATTATGTTATCATGGTTAAAGCCTATTAAAGTGATATGCCCCTCATAACAGCAACATTGCAACATCCTCGGGGGCTCCTGCCTGCTGGTTTCACAAAAAGGTCACCTCCAGGTCTCAGATTTTGGCCCTGAAATAGCAACTCTACAATATATGTCACAAGGGGACACTGAAGTAGCAGCAACTGAGAAAGGCCAGTAAAACCCAAATATCAATATTGTGAAGACTCATGCTGATTTAAGCTAATTTAGAAGAGCTCAAAGTCTCCGAAGTTTATTTCTCAAAATAGCCTTACACATTTCAGTCAAAACAATATTTGTGTGGCCTTCTTCAGGGATCAACTATTTAAAAATCAACCTGAGGGCTGATTTTTGGCTAATAGGCAACGGGGTTATTCTGAGAAATCAAAGCTTCTTTCACTTATCTTGAGCCCTTGTCTCTCCTCTTTTACATACAATTCATCAAATGTTTTCATCCTCCTGGTTTCAGCCCCAGACGTAAATTATGTGAGTGAGCAAAATTATGCCTCCATATCAGGATGTTTAGGTACATTTGCAGAACTGTACCAGTTCTAACACTTTACTATCCCTTACCAATAAGACTAACTTCCCAAAATAAGAAAGTTACACATTTTTGATACGTTCTATTCCAAGTGAGCAAGTTTGTTTCCTCTTTGAAAACAAGAAGGAAAACAAAAGGCAGCACTGCTTTGGGTCTCGATCAAGAGAGAAAAGCTGGGAATAATAATAATAATAATAATAATAATAATAATAATAATAATAATAATAATAGAGAGGGAACTCGGTGCTTATGGACAGTATGGTATCTCAATTGCAAAAGCACTTCTTGAATATTCTTCCCAGAACTTTAACACAAGATATTGTTGCTCTTGTTGTGTTATTAGAAGGTAATAGTTTTGCTTTACATTTTAGTGCTTTTTCTCGTGCTACACTTGGGCACAAGTTGTGTACAGTACTGGTGTACATGTTAAACTTGACTTCATATTTAAGAATAATCAGTCTACTCAGAGAAAAATCAGGACGAGGTTACTCAACAGCATTTCCATGATCTTAGGCTATATTTCCGATTCCTATACGCAGATTGAGTCATTTCACTATATTACAGGAGGCAATAGCCTTGCAACTCCTAAACCTCATTACAACTAATTCTACTTCTGTTTGCAAACTTTTAAAAAACATTGATACATACAGATTTGCAATTTTTAAAAAACCAGCATTACCATATTTTCTGAAACACCTGTTCAATCCCTATTGGCAACTCCATTTAATGAAAACATGAACAATACATTCTAGATATATTTAATCAAAATTGATCACTATAACACTATTTTACTTACCAAAAAGTGTCCTGCTTAGTCCATTTCATCTGGGGAAAGAGTCACAATAATCCACACCCAGGATTTTAGCTGGGTGGCCACAAAATACAAGGGTGTATGCCTGGTCTTCTCATAGCTTCTTTCCTGCCGAAGGACACCTATGGAGTGTAGACCAGATAGATTGTGTTGCTCTCTGATAAGGTCACTGAGGCTTAGATCGAATATACCAGTCCTTAATCCTCATTGGTCTTGACTGCCGAGCACAAGGCTGTTTCCTTGACAACACATTTGCCGTTGCTACAGCATCCTTGGCCACATGTGATGTCGGGGCTTGATGTCAACACACAAAACGCACAACAGACTACAACTTTATGATTATATCCCACAGTGTTTGTGTCTGTATATGGGAGAGATAGAGACAGAGAGGGAGATTATCTTTTACTGATTTGTTTCCTCCTTTGAACTCAGGGAATTTGTTAAAATCTTATTTTGCATCCCAAAAAATTTGCATCCCAAAATTCATGAACAAACCATCAAAGTTATTTCAAGGTGATGCACAAGTACATGGTGAATTCTCTCCAGCTTTGTTAATGTTTTTTATATTGATTCAATTTTTTAATTACACTACTCATAATAGTGAACCTTCTAGTTACTCTCTACTTCTGCCTTCCACCTACTGAGGAACTTATATGTTGAACATAATAATTAAAAATATTCTGAATAATTGCTGCATTTTAAAGTTTTAAACTGGAAAAATGATTATTCCATCTTTTCCTTTACAAAGAAAATTAAGCATAACCGAAAATCATTACAGTCATCCCTCCCTCCACATTTTGCAGATTTGATTATTCATGGATTTGATTTAAAATGCTCTTTCTGGCAATCTCTAGATCTTCTAGTGTCATTTAATGGGCAGCTTCCTCCAGTTATTTTGTAAGACTTAGATCCCTTCCACACAGTCATATAACCCAGAATATCAAGGCAGAAAATCCCACAATATCTGCTTTTGAACTGGGCTATCTGAGTCCACACTGTCATATGTTCCAGTTCTAAGCAGATAATGTGGGATTTTATTCAGTTGTGCGGAAAGGGCCCAAGAGATTTCTAGAGAGAACACCTGTCTAGAAATCTCTAGGTCCCCTGATGCGATTTTATGGACAACTTCCAGTGAAGGTTGACCATATACTCATGTTAGAAGACCAAGACATTCTTGGGGCCCTTCCACACAGCCATATAATCCAGAATATCAAGGCAGATAATCCACAATATCTGTTTTCAACTGGGTTATCTGGTTCCACAATGCCATATAATTCAGTTCAATGTGGATTTTATGTGGCTGTACTTACTTTACTTACTTACTTAGGCGATCCCTCGTAGTTCGAGGAGGATTGTCTTCCATCTTTGGTATCTTGGGGGTGGGTTCTTAGGTGGCTGAAGAGACCTAGTCTTGATCCACATATTCTCCTAAAGTGAGGACATCGGTTTCCAGGTGGAAGGTGGTCTCGGTCAGGGTTGGCTTGGCGGGCCTTCCTCTTGGCACGTTTCTCCCTTAAGCCGTTCATTCGTGCCTCTTCGAACTCCGCAGCACTGCTGGTTACAGCTGACCTCCAATTAGAGCGCTCATGTGATGACTCATGGGCCATGTAGTCCCGTTCCTAGCGCTGTTGTGACAGATGAAGAGGAAAACTTGGGTTTTCCACCGTTTCAGCCAGAATTGGAACTTTCCCAGCCAGAATTGGAGCCCTTGCACCTGCAGGAGGTTTGTCTTCCAGAAATCTGCCAAACAAGCCCTGAGTCAAAATCTCCCCCATTTTCTCGCCGTAATTATTATCAACAACAAAAAGGAGTTCAACAGGCTAATCGCAGAAGCCTGAGAATCGCAGCCAGGCATTCAGCTGATTAAGACTGCTTCCATGAGAAACTTTAGGGAGTCATGCATCTGGACACAGAGATTGACTTTCGGTTCTGGTTCCCCAGAGAAGTGTTCTTTGGTGGGAAAACGAGACCCTATTTAGGTTCTTTGCCCTGTAGGAATCTTGCGGAGTCAATTTGTCAGCTACTGGAGTAGGTTGTGTGTGGACAGCGCTACTCCCGTTTCCAAGCCTTCGTTCCCGTTTCCAGCCTTGTTTTGCTTCACGGACCTTGCCTTGCTTCCTAGGACTCAGCCTTGCTTTCCAGGACCTTGCCAAGTATTTACCACGGATCTTGTCCCTGTTCCTCGTTCCTTGTTGCCTTGTATCAAGCCTTGTGTTCCAAGAATCAAGTTTACTTCCTAGCCTTACATCAAGTTCCTTGGACTAAGAACCTTGTCATCTCCCCTCACTTTGCTTGGCAAAGTGAGTGTTTCGGTTACTGGATTACAACTTTGGACCTTAATATTTTATATTGGACATTGTTTTCCTGGACTATAATTGACCTTTCCTGAAAGGTCTTCTTCTGAACTATATTCTACACTTATTTTTATTGCCTTTACTTATTTCCTTAATAAAGATATTAGATAGATTCTGGCCTCTGTGTATGGTTATTGGTGCTCTGCAGCCTGGGTCGTGACAGTTTGACTCCGCCACCCTAAGCACCAATTAACCTAGGCCAGAATGTCTACCGGAGCCGGACCGAGTGACCAGCCACTCAGCTACACCATCGACAAGGATGAAGTGGACCGCATCCGAGATAAGCTCAATGCGCAGGAGGGAGAAATAAGGGGATTGAAGGAACGCGGAATCCGTCTCCCGGCCCTGGCGTTGCCAACCAAGTTTTCTGGAGAAGCTTCTAAGGTTCATGTTTTCCGTCGCCAATGCCAGGCTTATCTAGAGGCCCGTAATGCCGAGTTTCCCCAAGAAGACATCAAGGTGGCGTGGATTTACAGTCTCCTAGACGGGCCAGCGGCCAACTGGGCGACGGCACTGTTCGACCAAGTCTCCCCACATCTGAGATCAGCGCAACACTTCTTGGATCACCTTAAGGCGACTTGGGGGATCGAGGACAATTTGGAGGCGGCCGGCCACAAACTCCGGCGCCTCTCCCAAGGGGACAGACCCTTGTCCCAGTACATAGCCGAGTTCCGAGTGCTGGCCCATAACACCGGCTGGAACGACATAGCCCTCAGAGGACAATTTCGGGAGGGTCTCAACATCGAGATGCTGGAGGAAATCTCCAAGGTGGATCCTCCACACTCTCTTGAAGGACTCATTGATCAATGTTTACGAGCTGAAGTCATGCTGGCCAACAGAAAGCAATGGATCCGAGGCCAGAGCGGTAGGGCTGGAGCGAAACCTCCCGCTCCCACCGGCATCCAGCCGCGTCCAGTGTGGAGACCCCCGCCACCAGCCCCATACCCCAGAGGAAGCGAGGAGGTGCCGATGCAGCTGGGCAATGTGCGTCCCAGGTTAGATACTGCCGAGAAGGCCCGCCGCCAACGCCTGAATCTCTGTTGGTACTGCGGAAACGGGGGCCACTTTGCCAGAGAGTGTCCAGGCAAAGGAAAGCCCGCCGCCCGTCTGGCGGCGGCGTCCTCCACGGAGACGAAGACGTCTGAGGCGGCTGGCGCGAAGCCGGCGGGGGAAGCCAGCGACCGGGCGTAGAGACGCTCGCCAACCCGGTCAAAAACCCCACTCAAGAGCCGCCAACCGGGGTCCTATTTCTCCTAGTGGTCACCTTGTGGTCAGCGAAAAAAGGACCCGTCATGATCCATGCCATGATAGACTCAGGAGCCACAAACAATTTCATTGATAGAGAGTATGCCGACTCTCTGGGATTACAATATCACGACTTCAAGAACGCCCGTGTGGTGCAGGCCATAGATGGCCGCCCCCTCAAGACAGGTCCAGTAAGCCAATGGTCAGAACCCACCAGAATGTGGATAAGGGAACACATGGAAGAGATTCCCTTCTTTGTTACCGAGGTTCCCCACTTCCCTGTGATTTTGGGAATTCCATGGCTGACACTCCACGACCCAAACATCTCCTGGTCCAACAGAGAACTGCAGTTTGCTTCAAAATATTGCCAAAACCATTGTCTTGTAGCCAAGGTCTGCCATGCCACAGACGCTGAACCCATCATCACCTTGCCCAAGAAATACTCAGACTTTTGGGATGTATTCAATGAAAAAGAAGCCGAGAAACTACCCCCGCATAGACCTTATGACTGTGCCATTGACTTGGTCGAGGGGGCCCCGATCCCGCGAGGGCACCTCTACTCCCTGACTGAACCGGAGCAAGAAGCTCTCAGGGAGTTCTTAGAGACAAACCTCCGCAAGGGGTTTATCAGACCCTCTCAATCCCCAGCCGCTTCCCCAGTGATGTTTGTGAAAAAGAAGTCAGGGGACCTACGCTTGGTGGTGGACTATAGGGCATTGAACAATATCACTAAGCAAAACCGATATCCACTGCCTTTGATCTCGGACCTCTTAGACCGGCTTCGAGGGGCCAAGGTTTACACCAAACTGGATCTTCGAGGAGCTTATAATCTAGTTCGCATCAGGGAAGGGGACGAGTGGAAGACCGCTTTCCAGACTAAATTCGGTTTATTCGAGTCCCTGGTCATGAATTTCGGTTTATGTGGAGCTCCCGCAACGTTCCAGCATTTTGTCAATGATATCTTTCAGGATTATCTAGACCGGTTCTTGATTATCTACTTGGACGATTTTTTGGTGTTTTCTAGATCACAATCAGAACATGAGAACCACGTCAGAATGGTGTTACAACGATTGCGGGATCATGGACTTTATGCCAAGCTGGAAAAATGCGCTTTTGATCTACAAGAGGTAGATTTCCTGGGATACCGTGTCTCGCCACTAGGGCTCACCATGGACCCGGCAAAGGTTTCAGCAGTATTGGAATGGCGGGCACCAACCAACAAGAAAGAGGTGCAACGTTTCTTGGGGTTCGCGAACTACTACCGCAAGTTCATTCCAGACTTTGCCCGCTGGTCTGATCCAATCACCAGCTGCATCCGTGGGAAACAGCCTTTCCGCTGGACAGAGCAAGCAGAGAAAGGATTCCAGCAACTAAAGAAATTATTCACGTCCCAGCCAATCCTCCAGCACCCAGATCCTGAAACCCCTTTTGTCGTGCAGGCGGACGCCTCCGATGTGGCAATTGGGGCTGTACTCTTACAACCAGTGGGAGATCATCTTCACCCTTGTGCCTTTTACTCCCGTCAACTGACCGCACCAGAGAGAAATTACACTATTTGGGAAAAGGAACTTTTGGCCATAAAGGCAGCCTTTGAAACTTGGAGACATTGGTTAGAAGGGGCCAAATTTCCCATTGAGGTCCATACTGATCATCGGAATCTAGAGCATCTAAGAACTGCCCGCAAGCTAAATCAGAGGCAACAACGCAGGGTTGGGAGGACAATGGCTTTGTAAACAAGCACCTTGGTATCTCTATGGATGTTCCAATCATCAAACACTCTCTGCTTCATTCTGAAGAATGCTGCACTCGCAGAGCTCAGGCGGTGTTGTATTTCAGTATCGATGTTGACTTTTGTGGAGAGGTGGCTGCCAAGGTAGCGGAAATAGTCAGTGTTTTCTAATGTGACACCATTAAGTTGCATTCCTGGCATTGCAGAGGGATTAGCTGGTGCCTGTTGGAAAAGCACTTTGGTTTTCTCGATGTTCAATGAGAGGCCGAGCTTCTCGTATGCTTCTGCGAAGGTGTTGAGAGTGGCTTGTAAGTCTTCTTCTGAGTGCGCACAGACTACGTTGTTATCGGCATATTGGAGTTCTATAACCGATGTTGTGGTGACCTTGGTTTTGGCTCTCAGTCTGCTGAGGTTAAATAGCTTGCCATCTGTCCAACAGATGATTTCCACACCGGTGGGAAGCTTCCCATTAACAAGGTGAAGTATCATAGTGATGAAGATGGAAAATAAGGTAGGGGCAATAACACATCCCTGCTTGACACCTGATTCCACCTTAAATGGGTCTTCTGACTGGACGCAGGACCAGTCTAGTAAATGTGCTCCCCTGCTAGGACCTCCACAATCAAGCCTGGGAACTAAGGTTTTAGGAGGAATCCATCCTTAAATAACATGCTGAATTTTTATTCTTGTTGCTGTTTCAATTTTTTTGGTCTGTGCTTAAGTTGTATTGATCCCTTGGTAGTTTAATTACTCTCTATTTTCTGTATACTGCAATTTTTAATCTATGTTGGTTTTAAATGCTGTAAGCTATTTTTGTTCCCAAACTGGTTTTTAAAAAGAGTAGGCAAGAAAAAATAAATAGAAATAATACCTGCAACATACTTGTCAACAAGAAGGACAAGTGAGCAAGAGAAAGAACAAGGTGGTAGACATGAAGGAAATGTGAAGAGAGCAGCTTGGTTTAGTTGTTGCAAGGTTTGGGTGCAACATTGTTAATTGAGGTGGTTGGGGTTCAGGCCCCAGTAACTCAGCTGGATCCCATTGATTCATACCAACTTCCTCGACTGGCTCCCTTCCCTTAGGCCCTGGCAATCTTCCTTTTGAATGTTAGTCCCCTATACTTCAACAGCATGGTTCAGCAGCACATACTGTATGACACTGACATTGGTCTAATATGAATCTTGGCATTTAGATTTTGAAAGGCTTATTTTTGAATAAGACAGCTATACCTTGGAGAGACTGATCAAGGGCCCAGTAAAATGTGAAGTAATGTCACATAACGATAAAGAGCAGACTCTTCCATAGAAAATGATAGTGCCATGTTGGAATATTAGCCCTGTGTTGTGACCCAACATTTCTTCATCTTTTTCTTTATATCACAAGGTGCTGATGGGTGTGAGAACATATAGTGTGAAGACAATACAATCTGAATCATGCGGGGACATGAGAGAAGCCTCCCACAAGGATGGTAAAACATCAAAACATCCGGGTGTCCCCTGGGCAACGTCCTTGCAGACGGCCAATTCTCTCACTCCAGAAGCAACTCCGGTTGCTCCTGACACGAAAAAAAAAATACAATCTGAATTATTAATGGTCAAGATTATTATAATTCGGGGCAATATAGGAGACCTCAATTTTTTGACAGTAGCCAATTTCACCTTACTCACTATACTGGATCTTCTGTATCTGCTTGGGGTTTGGCATAGTAAAATGGTGTCCCAAATATAAAATGGTGAACAACTCAGCTGAGCGCTGGAGATAGCTTGAGGATCTCTGAAATAGTGGGAGGCTACAGCAGGCTATGCCTTCAAATCAGCATAGTGCTGAACTGCTGATGTGATTTGTGGATTTTTTAAAAAAATACAGCCATGATTGATTGAATCCATGGATGCAGGAGCCATAGATATGGAGGGGGTAACTGTTCTAATTTCTCAGTACTTCTCATTCATAACTGAATGGTGCAATATTTGTGACTCTTCCCAGGTTCTAGCATGCCTAACCAGTCCTAACGCTAATAATTTTCTGCTGGCAAGCAAACACATTCAGATAAGCTTTTGGTTTAATAAACTGGGTGGTTTGGCCCCACTAAACATTCTGTAATTTCTTTCAACTGGCTATTGTTTTTGATCTTGTGTTTTATCTGCTATTTTTAAAAAAGTATTTTTCCTAACTATTTTGAGCACCATTTGGTGAAAATACAGTGGCACAGAAAAAGAGCAACCAACTAAATAATTATCCTGTTGTGTTCAGTGACTAACCATCCTTCTTCTAAACAAAAATATGTTGATTATGTACACAAGAGTTCTCTGTTGAGGAGTCATTACAATGTATTCTCATTACTGCTCAAGTATGGTTGAAGTGACATGCACATGACTGCACCAAAACATGACTAAGGTGGTATACACATAATGGCACTGTAAAGTCCCTGAAATCTGCAAGTCCAAGGAAACAGGAAAATGTCCTATATAGATGAGATCATTGTTCTGTCTAGCTTGATATGGCCACCATGGAAGGGCATTCATTATCCAGGGAGTCTTTCTATCTGGATATCCAGAAATTGAACACAGTCTTCTTTATGCAAATACTTATCGCAGGGGGTTAGGTTCCAGGACCACCGCAATAAGTGAAAATCTGCAAAGTAGGGACGCTATATATTTATACATTATTTTAGTAGTTATACACTATTTAAAGTCTTTATGAACCAATCGTGTGTTGACAAATCGCTTCCTTCTCCTCCCATTGCCACTTGGGCTCCTTTTCTCTCCCTTCAGGTTCTCCTTCTTCCCTTCCTTAGGCTGTAAATTGTAATTTTTATGATTTATAATATTCTTTTAGAGATTATTGAAAAACCGTGAAACAGCGAATCCACAAAAAGCGAACTGCAAAGTAGTGAGGGAACAGTGTTATGATTGAGCCTCATGGCTCTGCTACTGGCAGACGTGGGCGTAAGACTCCTCGAGAGTCAGATACTCTCGAGGAGCGAGAAAGAAAGAGGCTGCGAGATATCTTTGCAGAACCATCTGACGAGGAGTCTTTTGAGGGGTTTACGGAGAGAATGGAGGAAGAGCTGGTTAGCTCGGAAGAGGATGAGATGGATTGGACTCGGGTAAGGGAGGAATTGGGTGCCACTGGCAATGATGGGATGGAAGATGATTGGGGACCTTCAGGACTAGACCCATGGACAAGCTGGAGGGATGGGACGGGATCCACAGCTGGGGATGCTGTGGGGCGTAGTCAGAGGTGTTCCAGTTCTGATGAGGAAAGTGATGAGGAAACGCCCGGGTTAAGGAGAACAGCTGATAGTGATGAGGACTTGTAACTGGCATAAAATGGGGTTTGGGAGCAATAGCAAATTGCGTTGGGCAAGGTAATCTGGACAAACGCTTGGGATCTGTGTGGGACGTTTTCCTGAAGACGGGTGTGTTTCGTGTGCTGATTACCTTTGACCTTCCGTCGTCTTCTTGACGGACGCCATCTGCTGCTCTGGATTTACGGACTGAACTGACTACGGGCTCGGATTCTCCTACCTGGACTTGGTGAACTACAAACGTCTGCTTCTGCCTATCGACCTTCGGAAAGAACTGGGACTACTCTACTGCTTCAATCCTCGGCTGTTGTGTTTGTATTGGGAATTTGCCTGCTGTGTGGAGGAGTGACTTCTAAGTTACTCAAAACATAGTGCTGGCAGCAGAGAGGCATCTGCTGCCAATTAGTTACACTCTTTTGAACTCTTTGTTCCCCAGCTTCTGTTTTGTTTATTCCCAGGCTGAAGCAAGCTGTTTTGATTTTACCCGGATTAAACTCCGGTTTAATCCGGTTTATCTTTTGAACGTTTTTCTTGCCCCTTTTTGCTTTTTAAGGCTAATGTTGCCTAGCCCTTGTCTTTTACGGGCATTTTGAGTTCTGTAAATCCAATAAACTCTGTTATCTTTGATCTTGTGGCGTTCTGTCCTTGACACACTGTAATGCAGTCCAACACATGGCTCCTTCACTTGGGAAAATGTCACTGACATCTTCAACTGAGTTGAATCAGAATGGTTTACTGACCAGCTAAGTACAAAATGTGACTTCAGCTCAAACACTGGGAGAAAGGAACTCGGATGTCCAGAATATTATGTTGTGAGACATAAAATATGCTCTGACTATGGGTGTACAATTTGGGGGGGGGGGGGGATGATGTAGTTTTATCCCTCATTCCACAACAAGATCCTGTTACTAATAGTAAGTCACTTAGGGTTACCCTATATCCCCATTTTCCCAGACAAGTTCTGTTTTTCAGAGCTAAAATTTATACCCAGGTGGATTTTAAAATATCTGCTGCTTCTTCACCTCCTGCCCTCCAACCCCATTTTCTCATTGCCATCTCCCTGGTTCCACCAAGAGCTCTACTAGGAGAACAGATCATTCAGAAAGACCCAAAAGTGGAGAGAGGGTGAAGGAAGACAAACTCAGATGAGGTTGAAGGATATCTGGGGCCCCTTCCACACAGCTGAATACAATCCCACATTCTCTGCTTTGAACTGGAATATATGGTAGTATGGACTGAGTGTGAGATTTTCTGCCTTGATATTCTGGGCTATATGGCTGTGTGGAAGGGCCCTGATCGAAATGGCTGAGAATCTCCAATTCCATGTAGAAATGGAACAGGATGGCTTGGTCAAGTGGTTGAAGTAATGTTGGAAAAGGCAGGGAAGGGAAAAACGGAAGGGAAAAATGTTATGTAAATACAACAATGGTTAAGAATATTTCTAGCAGCAATTATCACAACTTACATAACAGATATTTTAAGTGAGTCATTATAGTGATGGTGGTTTAAAATACAGTACATTCCCCATATCTGCAGGGGATACATTCCTGAATATAGCATGGAAATGGGTAACCATGAATAATAGCAATCTCTACTGGAAAAAACAACTTGCACCAGAAGTTATCATAGGTATTTGCCAAATTCTCCAGCATGACTTTGTGGTAGCTTTTGATAGAAACATACCACAAAATTATTTGGAGGACCTCAAAAATTACTAGAAATGACATATTTTGTTGGAGGCAAATAGAGGAAACTATGAGTTCCTGTCCTGCAGGTATGGAGGTCATACTGTTGTCCTTTTTTTGCTTTCCAAAATATGACAATCCTAGATCAGTTCCTTTTCAAATAATGCATGTTTAACTAGGTAAAGGTAAAGGTTTTCCCGATTAAGTCCAGTTGTGTCCGACTCTGCGGGTTGGTGCTCATCTCCATTTCTAAGCCAAAGAGTCAGCATTGTTCGTAGACACCTCCAAGGTCATGTGGCCAGCATGACTGCATGGAGCACCGTTACCTTCCCGCCAGAGTGGTACCTATTAATCTTCTCACATTTGCATGTTTTCGAACTGCTAGGTTGGCAGAAGCTGGGGCTAACAGCAGGAGCTCACCTCCGCTCCTTGGATTCAAACCTGCAACCTTTTGGTCTGCAAGTTCAGCAGCTCAGCGCTTTTACATGCTGTGCCACTGGGGGCCTCCCCTATTTCTACACACTTTAAAATATTTAAAAGATGGAGTACCATGGAGCCCAACAATACAAGATTCCCCATGGGACTACGTCTTTAAAATGTTTTTAAAGTGTGTCGAAATTGAGATTTTTTGAGTTGGGGAGAAATTGACTTCAGAGCTCCCAATTTGCATTGAAACAGCTAAAGGCGTTTATTTTAAAGTGAACTTAAAATAATGGGAACTATCAGAGTACAATACAAAGAAAGGATCCCCTGAAATGCACAGGCAAGAGGCCACTGTAGCTAGAAATGTAATCCAATAATATGAACTACACAACAGTAATTAAACCAAAATATAATCCATGTGTTACCAACACCCATACATACATAGAAAGTAAAACTCTATATTCAGAGCTTGTGACTTTTTCAGTCCTCTATGTGGAACATGAACTCTGGTGGGCATTGGACTCACAAACTCTGAATATAGAGTTTTACTTTCTATGTATGTATGTGTGTTGGTAACACGTGGATTATATTTTGGTTTAATTACTGTTGTATAGTTCATATTATTGGATTACATTTCTAACTATCAGAGTACCCCATTCTAGATTGTTGTTGTGATGTTAAAGAGTGGACATTCTTGTTGGCAGTCTCAAAATCAACCTCGATGCTCCTTTTTCTCACCATTAATATTCTTGCATGAAATCTTTACAGTATTTTTTATAATAATTCATTCTTCAGGAATTGAGGAATTTTGATATATAACCAATTTGCTTTAGCCGAATTCCCCCCCCCTTTTTTTTTTAGACCAGGGATTTCCCAATTTTGACATAACATGTTAATTATGCTTTTTCCCTTTTATATTACAAATAATTGGAAATACCAGGGAAGGTCTTCCTCAAAGCCCTGGAAGGATTAACACATATTTAATTGGACTTTAATTTTTTGATTTTTTAAAGGTATAATCATAACAACAATTAATGGAAGTTTTTTTAAAAATAAAAAATGGCACGACACAATTTGGTTTTTACTCTCAATATTTCTGTACTCGTTACTAACATAGCCAAAAATCTCCACGTATCAAAGCAAGGTCAACATAAATGCCCACAGCATTCATTCTCTTTTTTTTCATACACACAAAGACTACGGTGGACCAGTAGAATAAAATATTTACTCTTTTGCCTATTTTGCATTTGTTTCTATCAGCTGTCATCACTTTAAAGAAGAAATAGTCAGGGAATATCAACTCTACTTCTAGAACACGACATGAATAGAGGAGATAATATTCAGAGCCCCAATACTATAAATATATCACTGTACAAATAATTAAATGCAAAGCAAAGAGATTATCAAAATAAAGTTTGAGATGGAGTGGAAGAAAATACATCTGACCAATACCATCAAGAAGCTGAATGATATTATTTGTAAAACACTTATTGAAATAACAGCAACAAAAAAACAGGCTGCCAGTCTTTCTAGCTCATGTACCTAGAACAGCAAGATGAAGACAAGAAGGTCAAGGTGAAGCAAGATGCAAAGGCTGGAAGAAAGGTGACACAAGGTGAAGGAGGGGAAGGTGTGAAATGCAAGTAGCATAGTACAAAAGACAACAGAAATACAAGGTGGGACCAATTGCAAGTAAGGGAAGGAAACGTCCTTTGTACTAGTTGTTTTAGTGTCACTTAAAGATGTTACAAACCACCAGGTCTGGGAGGAGAGTGGCATATTAAATATACAAATGATGATTCATCTGTTCCTGATAGCATAACAAATCAGTCTATTGCAACTGCAACATCTATGAGAAATTGGCATTAGAGCCAAACAGGTGTTCTTGGATTTTTTTTTATAATTCCATAAGATCACCTATTTGAGTTATTCCAGTCATAATAGATACTTTTATTTGACAGATCTTCTCCATCTCCCTGCTTGTGAAGGGCTATTCAATGTACTCATAAACTATAACTTTTAGTCAAAAAAAATCAACCCATAAAATCTGGATGGACTTATGGTGGTGCACAATGGGTTAAACCCTTGTGCTGCTGAACTGCCGACCTGAAGGTTGGCAGTTCAAATCTGTGGGACAGGGTGAGCTCCCACTGTTAGCCCTAGCTCCTGCCAACCTAGCAGTTTGAAAACATGCAAATGTGAGTAGATAAATAGGTACTGCTTTGGTGGGAAAAGGCAAAAAGACACTCCAAGCAGTCTTGCTGGCCACACAACCAGAAGGTGTCTACGCACAATGCAGGCTCCCCGGCTTGGAAACAGAAAAGAGGACCTCCTCCACAGCCAGAGAGGAACATCGGCTCCAGAGCCGGAAATGAAAGGAGAAGCCTTTGCCTTTGTCTGTGCATTTTGTCTCATTGTATTTTATTGTAACAAGGCATTGAATGTTTGCCTGTGTGTTTAAATGCTGTAATCTGCTCTGAGTCCCCTCGGGGAGAAGGGCAGAATATAAATAAAGTGTTGTTGTTGTTGTTGTTATCATGAGTCAATGTGAGTACTGTACTTTAAGTAATATCTAAAAAGAGACATTATCTTCACCGAGTGGAATGCTAAAAGGAAAGAGTTTAGTACATTCTGAGAGAAGCTCCAACCACCTTTACTCTCTGTGCCATGATGCTGCTTTTAAAAATCTGTAACTTTGGCCCCCAAACTTACTCTCGACTTTTACATGAGGTCAACTTATGCATGCGTATATACGGTAATTAACATTTCAAAAGAGAAAGTTTTACTTGAGGAATTTAAAATCAGAAGAATGCAGTAAACTTGTTCCAAAGGCATCTGATTTGCAATTCCAGAAATATTCACTTTTTGAAAGCTCCTACAGGTTGGAAGATAATTGTATTCTGTTCCTTCTTTTCAAGTATTAATTAAATGTGCATCCAGCTGCCTGGTGTACCTTTGTCTCATGTGCCTATTTACCCTTTCAAAATTATAGTTATTCACTTGGAAGCTTGAAAAGGTAACAAAAGTATTTCAAAAAGAAAGAAGAAAACATATGTTTGCCTCAGGCAGAGAACCAGATTTTTTGCAAACCAGTTCCTGTTTTAACTGAACCTGTAACAAAAAGGTCAATGAAAAAATTCCTTCTAAGGGACCTTGAGGACAAGGTTGGCCTGACAACAAAGACACAGAATGAAAAAATACAATTCTGTTGACAAGCACTTATAGAAACATACTCCAGTGTTGAGATGTACAATGTTTTCAAAAATTCTTGTTTCACAAAAGCACTTATTTTCATAATACTCTACAAAAGACACAAACACTTCCAATTCCTTTGAATACCTACTTCTTCTGTTCCACCAAAGATTTCATTCAAAACATCCTAACCCCTAAGAAACAGTTTTTTAAAAAAATCAAACATGCCTGCACATATGCTGCACATATGACACTGCAATTAGGAAGCAACCCCACACTTTTCCATCCAGTGTATATATGTGTGTATGTATACATTTATTTCTATATGTGTGAGAAGGCGAAAGCACACACACACGCATGTTGAGAAAGGTCCTTCAGGTGAGGAAAATCAAGGGGCAGAGTTGAGAGATGGACAAGATTTGCCAGTAAGGCTGGCCCTCCAAGGCATCACCGGTGCATTCCTGTCTCTGCAGAATGTCCTTGGTCTTATCCACAGGTCATATCAAAATCTGTAACTTTAGCCACAAAACTTTCCCTCAATTTATACACAAGATTGATTTATACACAAGTATATATGGTAATGGTTGATTTAGTTTTCATATTTTTGCAGTTCCAATTGATCTGAGAGAACCACAACATAGTAATGTTCAAAGTGCTGAACTTGGGAGTCCAAATTTCTGCTTTGTCATGGAATTTACCATGTTACCTTGAGGCCCCACTATCTCCCAACAATTTTATCCTGCCCTTCTTTTGCTTCTTGCACTCTGCAATTTGCACCTTCCTTCCCTCCCACCTTTGGCCTCCCTCAATCCTCTTTCTTTTTGCACTTAGCTGCTCATGCCATTCACTCTCCCTTCTCTCCTATTCCTTCCCTCACCTCACCTTGAGCCCTTCCATGTTCCCTCCACCATCTGTGGGGTTTACGCTCCATTCCTTCATACTTGAAAGCTGGGGGCAAACTATGTAGAATATTTTCAAAGAAGAGTGCATCCATATTGTACTCTATCTTGGCTCCCACTAGGGATATAGACTTAAAGAAAGAATAAAAGAAAGCTTGGAAGCTGGATCAGACAATCAAATGAGCACACCTTAAATCTGGGAGAAGCTCAGCCAAATTAGTGGTACAAAAAGCCTAGTTGCACTTCCAAACGTTGAACAACCAAGAAGCATTTTGAAACTTACTGTATGGCAAGAGTGGTATAAATAAATGGAAGTTTAATATATCAATTGTAAAGTAATTTTGAATCACAATTTAGGCTTCCCATATATTTTTGCTTGATCCCAAGCTTTGGGCGCTTAGACTTCATGTGCAATGAAAAAAAGTATGGCAAAACGTGCCTTTGGCGTCTTCCTCATTTCTTTGTTGTTTATTCATTCAGTCGCATCGGACTCTTCGTGGCCTCATGGACCAGACCATGCCAGAGCTCCCTGTCATCTGTCACAAACCCCAGCTCCTTCAAAGTCAAGTCAGTCACTTCAAGAATAACATCCATCCATCTCACCCTTGGTCGGCCTCTCTTCCATTTTCCTTCCATTTTCCCAAGCTTCATTCTCTTCTCCAAGCTTTCCTGTCTTCTCGTGATGTGGCCAAAGTACTTCATCTTTGTCTCTAATATCCTTCCCTCCAATGAGCAGCCGGGCATTATTTCCTGGATTATGGACTGGTTGAATCTTCTTGCGGTCCAAGGCACTCTCAGAATATTTTTCCAACACCACAGTTCAAAAGCGTCTATCTTCCTTCACTCAGCCTTCCTTATGGTCCAGCTCTCACATCCATAGATTACTATGGGGAATACCACTGCTTTAACTATGCGGACCATTACCAGTGTGATGTTTCTACTCTTCACTATTTTATCGAGATTGGTCATTGCTCTCCTCCCAAGAAGTAAACATCTTCTAATTTCCTGGCTGCAGTCTGCATCTGCAGTGATCTTCATGCCTAGAAATACAAAGTTTTTCACTGCCTCCACATTTTCTCCCTCTATTTGCCAGTTATCAATCAGTATGATTGCCATAATCTTGATTTTCTTGACATTTAACTGCAATCCAGCTTTTGCCCATTCTTCTTTCACCTTGGTGATAAGGCTCTTCCGCTCCTCCTCACTTTTAGCCATCAGAGTGGTATCATCTGCATATCTAAGGTTGTTAATGTTTCTTCCAGCAACTTTAACTCCCACCTTGCATTCCTCAAGCCCCGCACATCGGATAATGTGTTCTGCATACGTTGAATAGGTAGGATGAGAGTTTACAGCCCTGCGTACTCCTTTCCCAATCTTGAACCAGTCTGTTGTTCCATGATCTGTTCTTACTGTGGCTACTTGGTCGTTATACAGATTCCTCAGGAGACAGACAAGGTGACTTGGTATCCCCATACCACCAAGAACTAGCTACAATTTATTATGATCCACACAGTCAAAGGCTTTAGAATAGTAAATAAAACAGAAATAGATGTGTTTCTCAAACTCCTTACCTTCCTCTATTATCCAGTGGATATTGGCAATTTGGACTCTCGTTCCTCTGCCTTTTCTAAATCCAGCTTGAACATCTGGCAACCTTCACTCCATGTATTGCTGGAGTCTACCTTGCCTCATCTTGAGCATTACCTTACTGGCATGTGAAATAAATGCAAAAGTTTGAGTTTAGTGTTTCCCTTTTTTGGTATGGGGATATAAATTGATTTTTTCCAATCTGATGGCCATTATGGGGTTTCCCATATTTGCTGGCATATGGCATTCATCACCTTGACAGCATCATCTTTCAAGATTTTGAACAGTCCAGCATTTCTACCTGAAAAAAGAAACATCACTAATAGGAAGAGAGACATAGCTCCTTTCTAACGATCTTGGAACAAATAAAGACTAAATCACACAAAATTATGAGGCAGACCAATATTTTCTCTCACTAGAGCTGCAAGTTGTTTTCTTCACTAGTGGCAGTTATAGTTCACAGGGTAGTTCATGACCACATTGAATAATATTAACATCCCTTTCTTTCTCAGCCCAAGTACAAAGAGTACTCATAGGACAGGATTTTCTTTTAGGGCATGGATGTAGCAAGGTCTCAGTCTCATTACTGTGGTTTGTTTTGAACTTTACAATAAGGAACATTGTTACATAACAAGAACTCCATCTGTCATATTGAGCTATAGCTTCAATACCAGTTCCACAACCCCTAAATAGGGACTTTGATTTTTGTTCTATGCAACTGTGACTGGAACTAAAGTATATTTCATAAGCATAAAGATCTGATTTACAATAGGGAAAATCAAACTAGTTGAGACACATTGTACTGATGGGAACAATTTCTGCTCAAACAGCACAAGATTCCAGAAAGAAAGGAGGAGCAGTCACATGAATAATAAATTGAATTCCCAAGGCCACCGCTTATTGCTTGAAGGCACAAAGGCAATAAATATAAATGTCCTATGCTAAAGACTTTGTTACATCAGCCTGTTGTTTCATAACAATTGTGTTGTTGAATCAAATTGATACATGCCATTACCGAAACAACTGCTATCACATATATCTGCAGTTGTGCTATAGTGCTGCTATGGTGAGGCATGTGATCACTCGTCCATCCCATTAACCCAGACTTCCTGTCCATGTATCCCTTGCTCCAGTGCACAGGTACCTTTTGATTTTTTAATTTATTTTTGCCATAATTGTGCAAATACTGAAAACAATTAAATTTAAACTAAAAACATAAAAGAAACCAAAAAATCAATAAAAGCAACTTCATCTTATTTAGTGAAAGGAAGAGAAGAGAAAGCCGGGCTGTGGCTCAGGCTGGTTAGCAGCCAGCTGCAACAAATCACTCTGACCAAGAGGTCATGAATGCGAGGCCAGCCCATGCCTGCGTTTGTCTCTGTCTCTGTTCTATGTTATGGCATGGAATGTTTGCCTTATATGTGTGCAATGTGATCCGCCCTGAGTCCCCTTCATGGTGAGAAGGGCGGAATATAAATACTGTAAATAAATAAATAAAATAAAGCAAATCACGCCTACTAATGACTGCCAGATTCTCACAACTTCAGTGAAAGGGACCCATTGTACCAGAGGGGGTTTTTTCGTGTCAGGAGCAACCCGAGTCGCTTCTGGTGTGAGAGAATTGGCCATCTGCAAGGACGTTGCCCAGGGGACACCCGGATGTTTTGATGTTTTACCATCCTTGTGAGAGGCTTCTCTCATGTCCCCACATGGAGCTGGAGTTGATAGAGGGAGCTCATCCGCGCTGTCCCTGGGTGAGATTCGAACCTGGCAGCCTTCAGGTTAGCAACCCAACCTTCAAGTCACAAGGCTACGGGGGCTCCAATTGTACCAGAGGTAATACTGGAACCGCTGTGATATTGAGAGTCATTTAAGAGTTTTCCCCATCAATGAACGGAGCTGGTCCTCTATTTTTGAATAGAGTCCTTAGACCCTTCAGCTATGCCCTTGTTTAGCTTTTTATCCACCCTTGCCCACCCGGTATTGGGATACCTGGCACAATTAGCACTTTATAGTTGGCCATTCCAACCTTGGCCACTGTATTTGGACTCATTGATGGAGTTCCGTTATTAGGTTTTTAAATGGTGGATTACATGTTTTCTTGATTATTGGTTATGCACATCTGTTATTGTGTATAATGTTTAAATTGCTGTATTTTAACTGACTATATGTTTTTTAATGTTGGAAACCTTGAGGAGATAGGGCGGTATATAAATAAAGTTAATAATAATAATAATAATAATAATAATAATAATAATAATAATAATAATATATCGGATAAGTACAAGCCAAACATGCTATTATCCTGCTAGCATTGTGACTTACCAGTCTTGTTTGATACCATCCTAAATGCCGCCATGCTATTCCATCAATCTGGGCAGGAATCCTGGAGTCGTTTCCTGCCTCATAATACATAAACAAAAGCAAGGAAAAAGCACCTAATTAATCTCACTAGCAAAATAGTAATGTTTGTTTTTGCTTAGACTTTTTTTTAACTTGGCAGACTGGTCAAGCTTTCAGCTTCCCCAATGTATCCCAGTGCAGTTAATGGAGTTCAATGTATAATTTGTGTTGGTTATGATTGGCAAATCTTAGCATCCCAGCCAAACTCAAAGTACACCCTAAAACCCTAAATTTCACATATCTGTGCTTAAACATAAATACAGTGTTCCCTCACTACTTCGCGGTTCGCTTTTTTGCGGATTCGCTGTTTCATGGTTTTTCAATAAACTAAAATATTATTACAAATCATAAAAAATATAATTTACAGCCTAAGGAAGGGAGGCGGGAGAAGCCAAAGGGAGAGAAAAGGAGCCCAAGCAGCAATGGGAGGAGAAGGAGGCGATTTATCAACACACGATTGGTTGATAAAGACTTAAAATAGTTTATAACTACTAAAATAATGTATAAATATATAGCATCCCTACTTCACGGATTTTCACTTATTGTGGGTGGTCCTGGAATGTAACCCTCGCGATAAGTGAGGGAACAGTGTACTCTATTTTATGGCATATCTGGAGTGTATATTCATATTCTACAATTCAGAAAATTCCTTTTAAAAATAATTCATTATGTAATGCATTTAATGTCTCCCAAAAATGATTTCATTGTCATTTTAAATAATTTTCTCCATTGATTGTCCACATTACATGTCAGTACATTTTTTTAATGGCTGGAATTGCGTGCCTTGAAGAAAACCCCACTAAAAATGCCTCTAAAATACTCTGACATGCCCTAAACAGTAACTAAAAGAGGAAGTAGAATGTATTAGTCATGCTGTCATTTCTCCTACTTAACCCAGTTACCAAAAAAGGATAACTCTATCCTGTTGTAATGTGTCACTTCCAAGCTCTGTACTCTATATGTAATTAAACTGGGCAGAAGTGTGACACCAAATATGAACCAGCTCCAAGGCTTGTTATGAAAATAATTTAATCCAATTACTAACTCAAATATGAACAAAAAGCACAGCAACAAAACGACACTGGATGACTGACTAATCCATAATCCATGCCAGGGAAGGAATAACAAACACAGCAATTTGTCATCCCCCTTTTTTCTCCCCCCCCCCAAACCTAAATAATGCTAGAATAAACAAGGCATTCTTTGCAGAGAGGCTAAAAATATGAAACAAACTAGACAAATTTGAGATACTTTCTGTACAGAACTGTGACAGGGATGGAATCCTTTTGATCTTACCATACACACAGATACCACCAATTAATAAGATGTCTTATGGATGATGATGTGAATTAGTTATTTATTTGATTATCTTCTTCGCTGCCACCAATGGAGGAGACGTCAGCCAGATGATGGCACTGGGTTTTTTTTTAAGCTTTCTCTATTTATTTTACTTCAGGTATTGATGTTGCTTAACTTAGTATAAGAGTATGACAGAGGCTTAGATGGAATAAAATCAAAACAAGTTTATTGCATGTAGAGAGCTTGATGGTTTCTTATAACTTGTTAAAGGCACTTAGCTTAATGGTTACAAACAGATATGAGGTGGTCAAACTTTCAAAATATTCCTTCTTCCAAATTACACTAAAACCTGATCCTCCTGGATCTACTGGGATTAACTTTCCCTAATCCACAGGCTCTATAAATGTTCCCTAACTTGCTTAGTCTGGCCTAATAGAGGACTGTTCTTCCTGGTTCCCTTCACCTGAAACCAGACTGCTCCCTGTGATTTAGAATCACAGACCGTCTAAAATAATTCTCTTTATTTTAGATCTGGCTCAAATCCTTCTATTTGAGCCACCCTGATCCTCTACACAAGAATCAGTTCCTTCCCTGTGACTGGAAATCACAGACTGACTTCTGGGTTTTAAAACATTCCCCTTTTCCTTTCCAAATGGCGGTTGGCTCCGCCCCTGTTGCTATGGTAACCTGCCTTAAGATGGCTACCTTCCCCCATACATATTGTCAACTCAAATACTCACCATTTTAAACTTAGCCAAACCTGACTGTTTAAACAAAATCAAATAAACATGTCATCTATAAACAAAATATAATTATACACTTCTTCACACTTTCTAAGTAAGATCTTGCTGAAATCAGCAGGAGGAGGAGACTGCACACTTGTTGATGAAGCATGTAAATCAGGCATGGGCAAACTTCAGCCCTCCAGGTGTTTTGGACTTCAACTCCCACAATTCCTAGCAGCCTACCAGCCACTAGGTATTGTGGGAGTTGGAAGTCCAAAACACCTGGAGGGCTGACGTTTGCCCATGCCTGATGTAGCTTGACTCTTCTACAGATATGTTTTCAATATCATCCATAGTCTAAACATTAAAATGGTTTAGACATTTACCAATGTCTCCCTACTGTATGCCTTCAAACAGTTCCTCATGTTGTGGTGACCCCCAACCATAAAATTAATTTAGTTTCTACTTCATAACTGTGTCATTTTGCTACTGTTATGAATCATAATGTAAATATCAGATATGCAGGATGTATTTTCATTCACTGGACCAAATTTGGCACAAATACCTGATACACCCAAATTTGAATACTGGTGGGGTTGGGGCGATTGATTTTTATCATTTGAGAGTTGTAGTTGCTGGGATTTATAGTTCACCTACAATCAAAGCGCATTCTGAACTCCACCAACAATGGAATTGAACCAAACCTGGCACACAGAACTCCCATGACCAACAGAAAATCCTGAAAGGGTTTGTTGGGCATTCCAGTTGTAGATGGGTTGGGAAGGGGATTGATTTTGTCATTTGGGAGTTGTAGTTGCTGGGATTTATAGTTCACCTACAATCAAGGAGCATTCTGAACTCCACCAATGATGGAATTGAACCAAACTTGGCACACAGAACTCCCATGACCAACAGAAAATACTGGAAGGGCTTGGTGGGTACTGACCTTGAGTTTTGGAGTTGTAGTTCACCTACATCCAGAGAGCACTGTGGACTCAAACAATGATGGATCTGGACCAAACTTGGCATGAATACTCAATATGCCTAAATGTGAACACTTGTGGAGTTTGGGGAAAATAGACCTCGACATTCTGAGAGTTGTAGTTCACCAACACTCAGAGAGCGCTCTGTACCAAATTGGTGATGGAACTAGTAAACTTGCCACACCTACCCAACATGCTAGTCTTTGAATACTGGTGGGATATCTAAGGGACTGACCTCAGAGGTTGGGAGTTATAGTTCACGTACATTGACAGAATAATGTACACCCAACTAATGGATCTGGACCAAACTTGACACAAATACCCAATATGACCAACTTTGAATACTGCTGGGATTTGAGGGGGAGGGGCATCCAACATGATGATAATTGTAGTTTCTGGTGGTCTTTGGTGACCCCTCTGGCACCCCTTCGCAATTCCCCCGAGGGGTCCTGACCCCCAGGTTGAGAAACGCTGCTCTAGAATCATATGGACAAGATCTTATATCTGAAAGATCCTATTGTTCTTCTTTTAATAAATATGTCTTCTGTTCTTTAATTAAATTCTGAATTCAGACAATCTTACAAAGTCTCTAACTGCCATGATTAAATTTTACTCTGTAACCCTTTAGTCTTTATGGAACTAAAACCCATTCAGTTTATTTACTTGCTCTGCCATCATATATAATAGGTCTACATTAAAATCGGACCTCTTCTATAAGATGACAGAGCAAGTAAGCCACATAGACTGCATATATACTGTAACTAAAGAAACAATGCATCCCTTTTTCAGAATACCTGCCTTTCAAGAGTGTTAAGGTCAGATAAAAATGCAGGTCCCTGTAAATACCAAAAATTCTGGACTTCATATTACCATTGCAGCCTGTTCCTAATAGGATTAAAAGGTCTGGATTTAGGGCACGGATTTCTGAAATTACTCTGTGTAATTAAACCCATATGTCAGGCTTCTAATCCTTTGATCCTTTTGCAAAGAAGAAAACACTACATCTGACTATATTACCTGAAGTTCCAACAAAGCAAAGCAATGAACAATCCCTGGATGAAGATAATGCTCAAGTTGCTGGAACATCAGCCAGTGAGCCTCTTTCTGTACCTGACTCTCTCAGCTTGTATAGGAATAAGAACACAAGATAACAGTTTATGACTAATGTCAAATATTTTCTAAAAGCCTCAGTTACTATCTTATTTCTCTATCCAACTGAAGTACATGTATTGACATGGTTATCTTTTGTTTCTGTTAGTCTTTTCTCCACCATCCTTATCTAAGTAAAATGCAGGGAGATGTAAAGGCTTTTTATTTTTTAGCCAATAAAATATGGTGTCAAATAGATATTTTTAAAGAAATGTAAGATTAGGTTCAGAGCATAGGAAGAACAGGAAAAGCCGCAGCAGACTGCAGTAGGGCAAATGTGGTCCCTATCCTCAAGAAAAAAAGAGGACCCAAATAATTACCATACAGTCAGCCTGACCTCAATACCAGGAAAGATTCTGGAACAGATCATTAAGGAGGTAGTCTGTGGTCACTTAGAAAAGAATGCAGTGATCACTAAAAGTCAACATGGATTTCTCAAAAATGAGTCATGCCAGACTAACATCTCTTTTTTCAATAGAGTTACAAGCTTGGTGGATGCTGGGAATACTGTGGATGTAGCATATCTTGATTTCAGGAAGCCTTTGACAAAGTCCCCCATGACCTTCTTACAAGCAAAGTAGTTCAATGTGGGCTAGGCAGTGCTATTGTTAGGTGGATCCGTAATTGGTTAAGTGACCAACCCAAAGGATGCTCATCAATGGTTCCTCTTCATCCTGGAAAGAAGTGACTGGTGGAGTGCTGCAGGGTTCGATCCTGGGCCCAGTACTGTTCAACATCTTTATTAATGACTTGGATGAAGGTTTAGAGGGCATGCTTATCAAGTTTGCAGACGACACCAAATTAGGAGGGATAGCTAATACTCCAGAGGACAGTATCAGAATTCAAAATGACCTTAACAGATTAGAGAGCTGGGCCAAAATTAACAAACTGAATTTCAACAACGACTAATGTAAGATACCACACTTAGGCAGAAAAAATGAAATCCAAAGAATACAGGATGAGTGACACCTGTCTCGACAGTGGTGCATGTGAGAAAGATCTTGGAGTCTTTGTGTGCAACAAGTGGAACACAAGCCAACAGTGTGTTGCAGCAGCCTAGTGTCTAGATCAAGGAAAATCATGGTGCCTCTGTATTCTGCTTTGGTTAGACCTCACCTGGAATACTGTGTCCAATTCTGGTCACCACAGTTCAAATGAGATATTGACAAGCTGGAAGGTGTCAGAGGAAGGCAACTAAAATGATCAAAGATCTGGAGACCATATCCTATGAGGGACACCTTAAAGAACTGGGCCTGTTTAGCCTGCAGAAGAGAAAGTTGAGAGGAGACATGTTAGACACATATAAATATGCGAAAGGGTGTCAAAAGGAAGAGGGAACAGGTTTGTTTTCTACTGTCTTGGAAACTAACACTTGGAGCAATGGGTTTAAATTACAGGAAAGGAGAAACACTTGAACATTAGGAAGATCTTCCTGACGGTAAGAGCTGTTCAGCAGTGGAACTCTCTGCCTCGGAGTGTGGTAGAAGCTTCTTCCGTGGAAGCTTTTAAACAGAGGCTGGGTGGCCATCTGTCAGGAGTGCTTTTCCTGCATATCAGGGGGTTGGACTAGATGCCCCATATGGTATCTTTCAACTCTATTATTGTATAATTCTGTAAATTAGTTCATCAAATGCTCTTTGTTGGACAATTGATCATTGCAATTTTGAAAAGTTAATTGTTGTCACTAATTCTCGCAGAATATGCATGTAACGTCTTAGGCCAAATCTACACTGCCATATAATCCAGTTTCTGAAACCAGATTATTTTTGAACTGGATTATATGGCAGTGTAGACTCATATAATCCAGTTGAAAACAAATAATCTGGATTTAGAAACTGGATTATATGGCAGTGTAGATCCTGCCTTGACTTCATTTCAGTACAGTCTAAGGCATGTAAAAAAGAATTCATGTAAAACAGTAAGAAAATATGAAACAAATCCCCCCAAGCATTTTTACCCTCAATTAGAAACATGCAAAAATATATCATTACATGTTAAACAAAAATGTAATAACTTCAGCATTGACAAGGAACATTGTCAATAATCCACAAAATAAGCTTAGAATATTACTTTTCAATAACAGTTCATTGTATTACAACATTTAAAATATAACCTTACTTGTTACAATGATGGAAAGTTAATTCATTGCATTCTTTATTGTAGTGTTCAGTTTTTTCCATCGTTGCATTACTTTCCTGAAGGAGATTGATAAGAGAATGGTATCAAACTTGGGGGCATCATCCCCCAAGACTAGCTAAGTAACCCTGATTTTTCTGGTTAATTGCTTTATAAATGTTCATCATCTATGACTAATTAGTTACAGTTGGTAATACTGCTTGTAACACATTACAAACTCAAGAGTAATGTCAGAATTTGTGATGTACTGCTAAGGATGCAGTTTGACAACAATTTAACTACAATGACGCAATGCTATGGAATACTGGGATTTATAGTTTGATGAATCACCAGCACTCTTATTAGAGAAGGCTAAAACTTTAGTAATACTACAGTTCCCATGAGTAAAAGGACAGGATTACTCTCCAGTTTTCAATGTAGCAATGTTTCTTGCAACGGGTTGCTGTGAGTTTTCCAGGCTGTATGGCCATGTTCCAGAAGCATTATCTCCTGACATTTCACCCACATATGTGGCAGGCATCATCAGAGGTTGAGAGGTCTGTTGGAAACTAATCAAGTGAGGTTTATATATCCGTGGAATGTCCAGGGTGGAGAAAAGAACACTTTGCTTGAGGCAGGTGTGAATGTTGTAATTGGCCACCATGATTAGTATTTAATGGCCTTGCAGCTTCAAAGCCTGGCTGTTTACTGCCTGGGGGAATCCTTTGTTGGGAGGTATTAGCTGGCCCTACATTTATTACATTTATTCTTGTCTGAAATTCCCCAGCTTTTTGAGTGCTGCAACATCTTGAAATGTCTGCTCCAATATTCACCCTGGGTCAGAATTAAACTGAGAGAATGACTCCCAATTAAACCTCATATCAGAGATGGACAACTTGTGTCCTTCTAGATCATTTTCCCAAGTGATGGGAGCTGCAGTCCAAAATGTCTGTCTGGAAGAACACAACATTCTTATCTATACCTTACATCAATGGAATATCTCTGTGAGGCATTTATTAAACTAGTTATTTTAGGCATTGAGTTCTGGGTATTGCAGGAATACTGCAAAGATGCCAAAGAAAGAGTTACAAGACTGAAAATACAACATGTGTTACTTAAGAACACACCCCATCACGTTAAATCAGGATAGACAATTGTGGCATAAATAAGGTTACCAAAGTGAAAAATGGAGAAGGCTACTAAACCTGTAATCGTTGCATAGGCAAGAGAATTTCAGCAACTGTTTCTTGTTTTTTGTATGCAAAAAAGCAACACTTGGCATTCCCACTGCTATGCAACCATTAAAGGAACAAGGGTCCTTTCTAGTATTTAACGAAGAGCCCTAGGCAAGAAGCAGTTTTTACCCCATGGCTGTGCCAAACGGTTCTCTACTATAAATCAAGTGGTAGTTAGTTATAGCCTGGTGTCATTTTTTAGTTGTATCTTTGGGGTGCATCTAGGATTTCAGGATTAAAGCTGGAGAGATCTCCTCTAACTTCAATAATTGCGGAGAAGAGTCCGTTTCAGCAGGTAACACTTGTCATTACTTACCACTAGGCAACAAGGAATACCTGCTACAAGCCCCTCTTCTACATAACCATCAAAGCTACAGGAATCAGTTTTCACTCCCAGAACCCTAGCAGCATCAGACTTTTGGCTCCTTGTGTATGAAGGAAAGATGTTCAGAGTAAATACACCACTCTCAGAAGACTCCAGGAACAGCAATTTAACTTTTGGTGTTCTTTTTCAAATTCTTTCTCCCCATTAAAAATGAGAGGGAGCGGGGAGTGGCTGGGGAAACCAAGGATCCATAAAAGGGGCTAGAAAGATATGTTGCCCACAACCTCCACTTTTCCTGCCTCTGAGTTAAATGCTACAAACTTATTTGTTTATAAGATGTATAAACTGACATTCCTCCTATGACAGGCACTTAGGATGGTATACATTCAAAACATTAAATTTTCACTGCTGTGGAGGTGTGTATTGGTCTGTAACTTTTAACATTGTGTTTTAAAGTGCAAAAGTGTAGATCTTTAATATTTGGAGAAGCAAGGGACTGTTGAAAAACAGGAAAGGCAATAAACTTTTCTAATTCAAGAACGCACAAAGGTAGTTTAGTAACTTTGCTGGAATGCCAATGGCTATATATCATGGTAAGCTGCTTCTAAAAAGTAATAAATGCAGTGTTCTAAATTGTGGCCTGCTGCAATATAAAGTAGATGCTTCAAGCTATGTGGGAGAAAACATATTCATGAACAGTTTCACCAAAACTGTACATCTTTTATCAAAGGTTTACTTGACCTACAACAGCTTGAGTTACTGGTCAGCAGAAAAAAGGAATCACACTAAAGATGTCCATTATCAAACCAGAAACAATGAGCTGAAAAATATGTATATGTATGTACTCTGATTCCAACTTTGCTAAAATCACAGGTTCGGGAACCCAGAGCATCTAGCTAATCCAGAAGGTCAAATCAGGCATGGGTTTGAAAACAAAACCAAAGGTTTATTCTCAGTGTCAGCTGAAATATCTCTCCAAAGAACTGACATACCCACAACTGTGAACACATGGGTTCATTACATTTGACAAAAAGAAGAAATGGTATAAAACAGCTGAAATTGCCATGCTTATTTTCCACTGGTCCTGGAGGATGCCAGCTAGGATCCACACCCTCATTGGAGAAGCTGCGAGTCTGTTTCTTCCTCTGAGCCAATCAGAAACAAGACGGAAAATTAAATAAATAGTCATTTGTGGATTTGGAATCTTGTGTCTGTTGAATGTGGTTGCTAGGTGATTGAAGGGTCCTGATGGTCCAGTGCCAAGTAGACAATGGATATACTGGCCAATGGACAGAAGGTGTTTGAGGTGCAGTTACATGCAATGGAAGATTCACAGAGGGGGTCCAGTTAGGTGCTATAAATGAGGCAACATTCCAAGGCCTAGATCACAGCATGTCAGATAGATAAAAAGAATTGGATTGTGGTGATTTTCTCTGGGTGAGGGTGAGGCAAGGGCGAGGTGAGTTCACATTCTGGGGAATTTCCAAAGAATTTCCAATTAATCATATGTGCTGGATATCGAACATAGTGCATCTATAACTACATTGTCAATATCAAAATAGCTCTTCTGAAAAAGGAACATAACTCTTCCTGCCAGTATCCATGGTGTTTGATAAATGTACACAACTTGCAGGTATTTAGATATTTTCTTCATTGTAATCCACATGCATTGGAAGAGATGCTCTTACTACTAAGCTTGGAATTTCATACTCAGGAAAAATCCCATTGAATTTAAAGGGACTTACTCCTGTGTAAATAGAGCTAGCATAATGTAGTTGTTTGAGAATAGGACAGCTATGCATACCAGGGTTCAAATACCTGCAAAACTATGAAAATCCAGTGGGTGGCTTTAGGCACATCATACACTCTTGGCCTCAGAGGTAACCCCTCCTTTGAAAAAATCATGCCAAGGAATCCATGGGATAAGGTCACCATATGTTGGAAATGACCTGAAGGCACACAGCAAAATAACAACACTTTAATGTAGACACAGCTCAGTGCTGATATTTTGTTCTGCTTGAAAGGAAGATGAAATTGGCAAAGAGTAAATGAGGAATTACAGCTGACAAAATATTGAGGCAGTTATTTAAGGGATGTGAAGCAACACTTTGTTTCAACATGAGTATGTGGGCATTCATGCTACTGTAGAACGGTGCTTTTGTACCAAAGAATAGGCATTCTTTGACTCAAAGTTGCAATTACTAAAATAGCTTTGTAAATGTGATTTTAGAAGGGATCCACCCTACAAAAAGCACACTGTAAAGGTCATGTGGACTCATGCGGTGTGAAGAGGGCTGAAGCGGAATAAAGTTTTCTTACCACACTCAGACTCACCTTGTGCAAGTCTGCTTGCATCACCAGCCACAATGGCACTGTGAATATTAACATTGTCATTATCACTACTATACCTCATAATTACTCATTGTGCCCAGTGTATTCCGTGTATCTGCTTGAACATTGGTGTCTAGCAGCATCCATTGCAGGTATATCCAGACAAATTTAAGACAGGCAGTCCCAGATTTTGGTTGTTTTCCCTCAATTTGGGGGTGTGCACGAACCATGCCTGCTTTGTTTACTCTGGAATATTTTATATCAGCTCCCACTATCATCAGAGGCTTGTGTACTAGTTCCCTCGGTTGTTTTATATTGACCTAGTATAAGAAGACATGACTGACTAGAAAAGGCAGTAATAATTGGTAAGGCAGCAGGAAAACAGAGAGATCATATGGGTGGACTCAAGATGGAAGCCACTACTGCTCTATGTATGGAAAAATTGAGCAGGGCTCTTCACAGTGGCCTAAATTGAAGGTCTCTCATTCATAGGGTCACCATAAGTAGAAGTCAATTCGGCGGCAATGCAACTGTATTGTATTTGGACCTTCCTAGTCTACGCCAGCCCAATGATCAGCGTTTGACCCACACTGTGAACTCTAGTTGGCTGTTGTAAACTAATATGGATGTTTGTTTGGATTTTTATATATAATTTTGTTTGACTACACATAGTTTAATTTATTGATGTTAGGTTTAATTTATTGATGTTAGACTTTAAATTGATGTGAGGTTTTAATGTTATTTTTATATGTGGGGTTTCTCTGGGATTTTTATGTCAGTATTTGTTTGTGGAGGCATTGAATGTTTGTCATTTTATGTTGGAATCCACCCTGGGTCCCCTCGGGGAGATAGGGCGGAATACAAATAAAGTGTTGTTGTTATTATTATTATTATTAAGAACAGAAACAAAATCTGGGACTTTTCAATCAGTCTGGATGGACCCTCAGTGTGACAATGGTTCCACTTTAATTTTAAAGGAGCTATCCAAGGTGTTGAAACTTAGCCCTAGCTAGTTTCAGCACTTTGGAGAGCTCTTCAATATTGCAAATAAAACCTAAACTAACCCATTGACATAGAAATTCTAGATAACATTTTATAAAGCCTTACTTTAATAGGTTTATTCCATAACTAAATTGACTGGTCCTTATGGCACCACAGAACTCTATTATATAATGGAATTAAGTAATTACATGTTTTTAAGCTTGTATAATGTGTTTTTATTAATTATTGTTAATTGTTTAAATGTATTGTTGATTTTTATTGATTTTGTTGGGGCATTGAATTTTGCCAGTTGTTGTAAGCCGCCTTGAGTCCCCTCGGGAGAGAAAGGCGGGTAAAAATGTTGTAAATAAAATAAAATAAATAAATATAAGTATTTTATGTAAGGGAATGGATGGATATTATAAATAAGCACTTCTATGCCCAGGAGTCTCCAGGAGCACCCTGTGGCACAGCGGGTTAAACCACTGAGCTGCTGATCTTGCCAACTGAAAGGTCAGTGCCTTGAATCTGGGGAGTGGGGTGAGCTCCCACTGTTAGCTCCATCTTCTGCCAACATAGCAGCTTGAAACCATGCAAATGTGAGTAGATCAATAAGTACCGCTCTAGCGAGAAGGTAATGGTGCCGACCACATGACTTTGGAGGTTCTATGGACAACGCCAGCTCATTGGCTTAGAAATGGAGATGGGCACCAACCCCCACACGACTAGACTTAATATCAGGGAAAAACCTTTACCTTTACCTTTATGCCCAGCCAAAATATGGGTCTTTGTAAGAAAATGCACACAGCATGATAACATCATATGAGTTCCCCCAAGTATCCTTTTTAAATTCCTCACCCATTTGATAAATTTAACTGTGCTAATTACCCACAATGCACAGCATCTAAACTGGGAATCTGTAAAGAATGCTATATTATCATGCAGGACATAATCAGCCCACTGGAGGAGAAAAGCAATTCATATAAAATGATAGGCTTGGGGGAAAGATGAAAAAACAGAAAAACATTGTCTCTTTCATGATTAATGTTTTCTGAGTCTGTTCCAGAAAGACACATTAATTACAGAAGCTAAGAGCAAAACCTATTATTTATACAATAGTTCATTTTTCTGACACAAAAGTGACAGAAATCCAGCATTTCATTGGTAATTTGGCAGAAATAGAACAACTGGGAAACGGATCATAGTCTAAACTTGTCTTTAAGACATAATCTATCTTTATGGACAACATTTATGGATATAAACATTGACATATATCATGCTGTGAAAAAAAACCTGTTTAGATGTTGTCATTTTACAAAATGTTTTAGATTTTGTTTGGTTAGAAAAATAATGGAAGACACCTTACCTTACTGAAATTTTCCCTCTCCATAAATTGCCCCTAATTAAGCACATACCCAGTAACATTTAGACTACATTACTTCAATATTATTTATATGAGGCTTCCATTCAAGAGTATTTTAATACTGCAATTGGTCCGGAATGCTGAACCAAAACATGTTACTACATGAGTACTCATTGAATCATGTTAGATCTGTTCTGAAATTTTGAACTGAAGCCAGGAAGCCACAGAAGGTACAATAGCTATTTCTATTATTGGAGGGTACACTATTCTTATAAACATTTATGAGAATTAGGGCTCCTCCAATCTGTTCAAAAGCATCAAGAATTGGCAGGAGTTGTAGCTGTATCAACTTTTAATAAATATCCATACAATGTTCTTCGTATCCTCTTTTCCCTCCCACAGTTCCATTCCATTCCTAGCTGCAGCTTTTTATAGCCAATGTTGCAGTGTTAATGCCTGTTCCAGGTGATCAATATAAATGTTACATATCTGTATGTATTGTCCTGGCTCCTCCTACCATATTTACCTGTTGGCCTACATTTCCTCATTACATTTCTGATTACCAGAATTGGGTTATAGTGCTAAAGTGGTATGGACTTGTATTACTTTAGCATTATGGGGTTAGAATTCAAAAATATAGCCATGCTAGTCTGGCAAAGCAACACACAAAAGCATCCTGTAGCATTTTAGAGATTAAATGAACAAACTAAGTTGGTAGCTTAGGCTTCTGTCAACTTATTGATTTATCATGTCGGCAGCGAATTGAGGGTAAATTTCTAATGTATTTAAAAACAGAAACAAAGTTTTAAAACTTGGCATTATACTAAATGTCCTTTGACCAGAATCTTGCCACTTGGAGTGCCTCTGTAAGAAGGCCCTCCATTGTGCATGTGGCAGGGCTCAGGCTGCATTGTAGTAAATGGTCTGTGGTTTGCTCTTCTCCACACTCACATGGCGTGGACTCCACTTTGTAGCCCCATTTCTGAAGATTGGCTCTGCACCTCGTGGTGCCAGAGCACAGTCTGTTCAGTGCCTTCCAAGTTGCCCAGCTTTCTGTGTGCCCAGGAGGGAGTTTCTCATCCGGTATTAGCCATGAGTTGAGGTTCCAGATTTTAGC
Source organism: Anolis carolinensis (assembly GCF_035594765.1). Taxonomy (NCBI): domain Eukaryota; kingdom Metazoa; phylum Chordata; class Lepidosauria; order Squamata; family Anolidae; genus Anolis; species Anolis carolinensis. Next base: position 304,040,736 of record NC_085842.1, on the reverse strand, counting down.
CTGCCACGTTTGGCCTCTTCCTTGCTGAGGGGTTCCTATGAACATCTTTGTAGATCTTAGAAAGCTATTTCTTGATTTAAGGCATTGGCATGCTAGCTGATATCCGAACAGAGGATAGTCCAGAGATGTCACTGCCTTGATCCTTTCTTTATTGGCTGCTACTTCCCAACGGATGTCAGGTGGTGCAGTACTGGCTAAACAGTATAATTTCTCCAGGGAACAGTAAACTTAAACCTACTTTAAAAAAAAAATAATTACAGTATTTATATTCCGCCCTTCTCACCCCGAAGGGGACTGAGGGCAGATCACATTATATACATATAGGGCAAAGATTCAATGCCCATAAACACATAGAACCGAGACAGACACAGACAGACACAGAGGCAATTTTAACCTTCTTCTGAAGGGATGTTCGATTCTGGCCACAGGGGAGAGCGGCTGCTTCATCATCCACGGCGACACTTCCTCATTCCAATGTAAATTAGTTAAATTTGCCTCCCCACTTTATAAGTGGTACCTTATTTCCTACTTGATAGATGCAACTATATTTCGGGTTGCTAGGTCAGCAACGAGCAGGGGCTATTTTTTATTTTTAATTGACGGGTGCTCACCCCGCCACGGGCTGGCCTCGAACTCATGACCTCATGGTCAGAGTGATTTATTGCAGCAGGCTGCTCACCAGTCTGCACCACAGCCTGGCCCCCTAAAAATGCATGTCCCTCACTTCCTCTAGCAGCTTCTCCCCATCAGTGGCACTCACCAATTGACACTGATCCAGTGTAATCCTATTCACAGAATTACTGGATGCCCCATTGTCAGCTACTGCGAAAATGAGGGTATCTCAGCATCTATGCTGTGGAATTAATGAATGTTTACTACTGTCATGGCTCAATAGTACAAAATCGTGGGAGTTGTATTTGTGCTCCATCTTTAGCCTTCTTTGCCAAAGAGTGCTGATGCCTCATCAAAGTACAACTCCCACGATTCCATAGCATTGAGCCATTGCAGTTAAAGTGGTATCACATTAAGGAGGCTATTATCCAAATGATTTTACCTTGAAAAGCATTCGTGACTGAAAGCTCTGAATTCAGTGAGGTGAATTAGTTATATCTCTTACTATTCAAAATAGTTTGGCTGAATATCACTTTGCAGATGCAATATGTACAGAAATCTTTCTTCACTGGACATGTTGCCACCTAATAGGAACAAATATATTCTCTGTGTCATGCTTTTCAGTTAATTTTTCTGACATCTGTGCTCCAGTCTCATTTCAGCTCTCTGAAGGCCTCTGTATACCAAGGAGCCCACTTAGTAATGGGCTGGAGGAGATCACGTCAATAGTCCTGGTCAGCTCTTGATTCCATCTATTGACCAGGGCTTCAACACGAAGGTTGGTGGTACCAGCCATAAAACATCCAAAGGCTTTCTGAAATTCTGAATGATCCACTGACCTTTGAGAGCAGTCCTTCTTAATAGGTCCATCACACAGAAAGTAGCTGTGATAATAACTCTGACAAGAAAATGATCTGTCCATGACAACTCAGAGATATTAATCAACTCCACACACAGATCTGTATGCACCAAGCTGAAAACAGGGTGTGAAATGTGTGGGCCTTGACACATGCTGGGATAGGTCCATGGATGCCATGAGTAACTGAGTTGCACCTGACAGACTGGTCTCTAATGGGACATTGAAATTACCTAAGATCAAAATTCTGGATTGACTCCAGCACCTATTTTGAGACCAGTTTTGTCAACTTGGTCAGTGAGTCTCATAGGCAGCAGGGGGCAGGCTGTGATGACGAGGCCTTAAGTACTTAAAACATTTGGTGTCCCTATATATATCCAATTAAAAATATAGAGAGTAATGAACAGGAAAATACAATTTTATTTTTGAAATGAAACAAAGCTTAACAGTGAGATGGAAAATAATGTTTATCATGTACATTTTAACTTTATATTTGAAAGATTTTATTCTACTTTTTTTGAATTACAATGTCTTTTTTTGTGGGAGCCATCCTTTGTGGAAGCCTGGTTCATCTGCAAGTTGCAATTTTCCACCGTATGGTCCATGGTAAATCTGACAACGGAAAATTTCTGTGGTGTCCCCTTCCCGAGATACCCTAAGTATGCTTATTTTGCTTAATCCAGTCCTGGTGGGGTGGGTGATATCTTAGTGTACCTCCTGGAAAGCCTTTGCTGAGGCAGTACTACCATCATTGTATCTGCAAAATGTGATCCAGCAAAACTGTCCCAGAAGACAAGAAAATTGACAACAGCACATCATGAAGAATTTGCACACCACTTTGCAGACAAAATTGTTCAGACACATTCCGATATGGATATGGTAGTTGAGAAAAGATTCAGCGATGTACCTTGTACTCACCCTATATTATTATTAAATGAATATCAATTTGTGCATACTGAGGATGTGGACAGGATCCTTAGCTGAGCATAAACAGCTCAATGTAAAGGCCTTATGAAGTAGAAATGTCTTTGCCGGAGGATGGGGCCATCTTGGCCTCTCTAGGAAGGGAGTTTGAAAATCTGAGGGCAGCCACTGAGAAGGTTTTCTCCCTTGTTTCCACCAAGTGGAACTGAAAAGGTGATAGGACTGAGAGAAGGGACAAAGGGATAATCTTAGACTGACCCCTAATTAGGGTCATAAACATGTTTCTTTATAGAGCTTCTGCCTATGGCCAGATATTGCCCTAAACCCACAGTGATAGTGCTTCACACAGTCACCTACTGTTTAAAAGTGGCTTTGAGTCTCTTTTGGGAGACAGGACACAGGATATAAATACTAAAAATAAAAATAAAAATAAAGTTCATTATACTATATTATGGAGAATGCACTTACCTGGAGAAATGAGCATAATCGTTTAGGAGAAACAAATATTTCCCCTCTGTTGGTATGAAATACACATTAATTTTAAGTGATTATTGTGTGACAAGAATCAATCTCTGGGAACCTCCTCTGCCTCAGGCACAAGGGAACGATACCAACTCCCAGCCAAGCCCAGAAGTATAGAGTGGAATTAATCAAAAGCCCGAATAAGCATAATGATACCCACCCAACCAGTCCATTAAGATTTTCAACCATGATCTTAGTTTTTGATTCAGCAAATTCCAGGATTCCTTTGTACCTCCTGTTCAATGTTCTATGCTGGGAAAACAAGAAAATAACAATAGATTGAAAAAATCCCATCTCAGTTGCAGACAATTTCAGAAGACGATAAACCAAAAATTTCATGGATACCATCTCCTTCCAGGGACAGGATCAGACACCATGCCATGTGAGCTAAAAACTTATCAGTGCATACTTGCCGATATTGAATTTGCCAAAACGAATCAGGATTTAACCCTTAAGCTATCAGGGGTTAACATATGTCAGGTTTTTGATCAAGATCAGATCAGATCTTGGAAATCATGCCTTTGGAATCCCATAGTGAGTATGAATGAACAGGGGGTTGTGAAAAAAGTTCTTTGCTCTTCATTAAACAAATGGATATAGTTTTCTCAGTAGCTTGGTCCAGGTGTGAGAATTTCCAGATAAGCTAATTTTCAAATGAAATAACAGGGGTGGCGACTTCAAAGGAAAAATTGATTTGCATGGTTTATATAGCTTTAGTACTTTGCATAAAGAGACGGAGACTTAGCTAAGCATTAAACCACCAGGGATGTGGCAATTAATTATGGTTCTATATCAACAACAACAACATCTGTATCAATGATAATCATCTCAACTTTTTTCTTTGAGTCTCTGGAGGCAGTATCATAGCCAATGAGGTTAATCCGAGTCACAATCATAGGTATTCGAAAACTTTTCCCAACACATTTTTCCCAGGAGAAAATTACGTGCAATGAAATGGGGAAATGAGCTTCAGTTATGATTATCTTTATCATAAAAATAGTTATATGTATTTGTAAATGACAAAGAAAAAGGATTGAAAACATCTTTGTACTAAGAAATCTGATCCCAACAAGTCCCAAAGAAGATCCACTCAAACAAGCGATTTCTGGTAGGGTATAATGGAAATTTCTATCCAACCATCAGGAGGTGGTCCCCAGCTGAAGGCAGTTACATCAAACCATAGCATTAAACTACATTGATGGAAGTAGTAGTCCAAAATAGTTATGCGTGTGGGGAGGGGGGAAGAAAGTTTTACCTGGGTGTTATAGTTTGGGGAGAGCAGAGCCCCCAACACATGTGTGAGAGAAGCCATCCTACCTAAAATCCATGAGCCAACTTTCTCAGAAAAAAAATGTAAGCCAGGTTTGGGATGTACCACATAATGATCAGTTGAAATGGGGGAGAAGTTAAGAGAGAAAAAGAAATCGGACTTCACATTTCACAAGCAGAAGTTTGTCATAATGCGTTAAAGCGCTGAGCTGCTGAACTTGCGGACCAAAAGGTCCCAGGTTCAAATCCCGGGAGCGGAATGAGCGCCCGCTGTTAGCCCCAGCTCTTGCCAACCTAGCAGTTCGAAAACATGCAAATGTGAGTAGATCAATAGGTACTGCTCCGGCGGGAAGGTAACGGCGCTCCATGCAGTCATGCCGGCAACATGACCTTGGAGATGTCTACGGACAACGCCGGCTCTTCGGCTTAGAAATGGAGATGAGCACCAACCCCCAGAGTCGGTTATGACTGGACTTAACATCAGGGGAAAACCTTTACCTTTAACCTAAGATGACAGGACAGATTTCCAATATCTTTTTGCTTTTGCTCCTCTTATTATTTTTTTCCTATGTGAGATACAAGGAGCAATACCTTGGAAAAGTTTTCCACAGAAATATTTGTTTTTAGATGTTGTGTCTGTCTGTTACGGCTGCCCACACCTTCTATGAAAGGTCTAAGAGCCATCTAGTGGTTTTACATAACACACTACACAATTAGCATTAGGGACTGTAATTTGAGCAAATGCTCTCTGAGGCTTTCCCCAGAGAGCATGTTTTAAATATCTCACTTTTCTCATAATGGTGAGCACGGCAAGAAAACGCCCTGCCCCCCATATAGCATAGGAAGGTTAAAGATAGCAAACTGCATCACAACTCTGCACAGGTCCATCAGCAACCAAGAAATGAGTCAAGTCCACACATGATTGGTGTCAACAGCTTCTGCTGATTACAGGCAACTGAATGGAACAATTAAATAGATTTCTAGATAAAAATGCATATTGTATACAAGATGGGCTGCAGCCAAAAATAGTTCAGCACTTTTCCCATTACTTGTAGCATCAACGTGCCCTGTGTTGTGATGTTGCTATTTAAATCTTTCCCTTCCCTGCATGCTCTACGTTCTTGAGTGCTATGAGTGAAGAGATACACCAGTCAGTAATATCAGATGTTGCCGTAAATGATATTATGCTGAATTGGGCCTGTTTTGCATAGTTCCACCTACAGCTCTCAAGCTAGTAAGGTATTGTTACATTTCAGGGCTTACCATGATGTGAATGTAAAATACAATTTGGCGGTGAGTCAGCAGGATTTGTGACTTACAATACACATTGTTAGACAATGTTTAGACAAGAAAATCTGTATGCTACGCTGACTATCATGATCTCATAAAACTGAACATGGTGCATTAAGACACATTACTCACCTTCACAGTTAGTGCAATGTATAAACAAATCAAATCTGGCAGAAGACTTACTTTATCATTGTAATATGTGCTGTCCTTGTCTATTCCCAGATTAAATGCTATTGGAAGCAAAATAACCCCATAATACTTGGAAACTTGTTGTATAAGAATAACATTTTCCCTTAAATATTTATTCCTCTGAATATACTTTCTCTCAGCCAATTTTAATCTTCTGGAAAAAGAAAAGAAAAGAAAGAGGAAAGGAGAGGCAGGCAGGGAGGGAGAGAGAGAGAGAGAGAGGGAGGGAGAGAAAGCTGAATTGTATATACTGTACTGAGGAGTCCATTCACATCATTGCACCTAATGTTGCTTTTTTTCCTTGGCAGTTTCAAATGTAAATACTATTGTTTCCTGCTTCAGAAAACTTTTAATGTTGATGTACTGGAACATATTTGTAGCATTAAATCAAGTTGCCATCTTTTCCCTCTTAGAGTTCTCTCATTTTTAACACCAACCTGTCAGGCTGGTTCAATGTCATCTTCTCAATATTGCAAATTATTGAATGTGGTAAAAGTAGAATAATGAGAATTGAATTTGGTTCATTTTTAACAAGAACATACCACAGCCTTTTGTAAATGTAACAATTCACTGTGAGCAAAACTGTAGATTACTGCAACACCTTGTACATGGGGTTACCTCTGAAGACTGTTCAGAAGCTTCAGTTGGTCCAATGGGCAGCAGCTAGTGACAGGTGAGAAACAGTACTCCTCTGCCACCATTGTGTCTACACACTGTCATCAGTTAGAGCTGTCTCTACATTCTGGCCCACAAAATGAAAGCAAAGACCACTTGACAGCCTGCTGTGAAGAATTTGCAAGATATTTTGTAGACAAAACCACTCAGATACTCTGATTTGAATGCTGAAGAGAAGTCCAGTGAAGATAATCTTGGTACCTGATTGACCTGTCTTTTCAGTTTATGCATTCTGAGGATGTTGGCAGGATCTTTGGAGAAGTGACAGCTGCCTTGTGTATACAGCATCCTTGCCCTTCTCGGAATTGGTCATAGGCTTTTTTAACGGAGATGTATCTGTAAATCTAAATCAACCCTCTATATTAGAGGTTTCCCATGAAAGGTGTAAAATACCAGTAATCTGAATGCATTGGTAGTTGAACTATGACTTCTTAATATGTTTATTATACAAATATTTCCCCCAAACTATGGGCCACCTTTAAATACAGACCTCACTGATATCTCACTGATATCTCTACTAACCACTGAACTACAAATAGTCTGCAAACACTGCAGCAATTTTATAACAAGCACTAAGGAAACCAGTATCTGACACCCAACTGTATTCACAAAGCTGTTAATAAACAATCTTCCCAAAAGGTGTCAGACACTGTTCTAAGAATGTAAGAGACATAGATGGCCTGAGGGTATTATATATCTAAGAGCATTAGTACTGTCTTTGTTAATATCAATACCAACAATATGCCCAGTACTAAGATTCAGAACAGTGGATTTATTAAAAATTATTTAAATGTGTGTCCTCATCTTTCATCCAAAGAGATTTTGTCCCTTGATTTCCTTGCAAAATCCTATGAGGCAAGATAGGTTGCGAGATAGGCCAAGGTCAAATGGGTGTCTGTCATACTAGACAATTAGAGTATTTAGATACAATTGTAACTGCCAGTGTCTTACCTGTCACCACATAATGCAAACAGGTACAATCCAGCCAATGTTAATTCTTGTCATAACACAGTCCCTCTGTGTGCATAGCACAATAAATTAGGTAGAAAATGTTTAATGCTTTGCTAATTATGCACAAACATCATCCTTTTTCCATAGACAACAATGAATCCCAATCTTTTGTTCCTTATCTTGCTTGTTGTGGCTGAAGTACTGCTAATAGAGGCAGGAGAGGAAGACAGCCAAGCATGGTCTGAACCATGAACAGTGCAGGAGGCTCATTGAGAGATGTAGGATATACTAAAGGTAAAGGTTTTCCCCTGACATTAAGTCTAGTCATGTCTGACTCTGGGGGTTGGTGCTCACCTCTATTTCTAAGCCAAAGAGTGGCATTGTCCATAGACACCTCCAAGGTCATGAGGCTGGCATGACTGCATGGAGCACCGTCACCTTCCCGCTGGAGCAGTACCTATTGATATACACACATTTGAATGTTTTTGAACTACTAGGTTGGCAGAAGCTGGAGTTGACAGCGAGAGCTCACTCTGCTCCCTGGATTCGAACTCTGGTTCTCGCAGAAGCAGAGGAAGCAGGAGGACATTTTTGCTCCCTGGCTTCAGGTAGGACTTGGCTAAGATTTGGCTAAGATTTTAAACTGAGTTTGGGCTTGGCTCCTGTGGTCAAAGTCTAACTGTTGTGTGACTGTTGTGTTGAAAGAGAGCCAGGTACTTAAGTTGATTGACAGCAGGCATTGTCCCCTGTTAATTGAGTTTCTGGGAAAGCTTTATTTGCCAGTGTGAGTTTCTGCCAGAGCCTGATCCCAGAAGGGCAGTTGGTTCTCGCAGAAGCAGAGGAAGCAGGAGGACATTTTTGCTCCCTGGCTTCAGGTAGGACTTGGCTAAGATTTGGCTAAGATTTTAAACTGAGTTTGGGCTTGGCTCCTGTGGTCAAAGTCTAACTGTTGTGTGACTGTTGTGTTGAAAGAGAGCCAGGTACTTAAGTTGATTGACAGCAGGCATTGTCCCCTGTTAATTGAGTTTCTGGGAAAGCTTTATTTGCCAGTGTGAGTTTCTGCCAGAGCCTGATCCCAGAAGGGCAGTTGGTTCTCGCAGAAGCAGAGGAAGCAGGAGGACATTTTTGCTCCCTGGCTTCAGGTAGGACTTGGCTAAGATTTGGCTAAGATTTTAAACTGAGTTTGGGCTTGGCTCCTGTGGTCAAAGTCTAACTGTTGTGTGACTGTTGTGTTGAAAGAGAGCCAGGTACTTAAGTTGATTGACAGCAGGCATTGTCCCCTGTTAATTGAGTTTCTGGGAAAGCTTTATTTGCCAGTGTGAGTTTCTGCCAGAGCCTGATCCCAGAAGGGCAGTTGGTTCTCGCAGAAGCAGAGGAAGCAGGAGGACATTTTTGCTCCCTGGCTTCAGGTAGGACTTGGCTAAGATTTGGCTAAGATTTTAAACTGAGTTTGGGCTTGGCTCCTGTGGTCAAAGTCTAACTGTTGTGTGACTGTTGTGTTGAAAGAGAGCCAGGTACTTAAGTTGATTGACAGCAGGCATTGTCCCCTGTTAATTGAGTTTCTGGGAAAGCTTTATTTGCCAGTGTGAGTTTCTGCCAGAGCCTGATCCCAGAAGGGCAGTTGGTTCTCGCAGAAGCAGAGGAAGCAGGAGGACATTTTTGCTCCCTGGCTTCAGGTAGGACTTGGCTAAGATTTGGCTAAGATTTTAAACTGAGTTTGGGCTTGGCTCCTGTGGTCAAAGTCTAACTGTTGTGTGACTGTTGTGTTGAAAGAGAGCCAGGTACTTAAGTTGATTGACAGCAGGCATTGTCCCCTGTTAATTGAGTTTCTGGGAAAGCTTTATTTGCCAGTGTGAGTTTCTGCCAGAGCCTGATCCCAGAAGGGCAGTTGGTTCTCGCAGAAGCAGAGGAAGCAGGAGGACATTTTTGCTCCCTGGCTTCAGGTAGGACTTGGCTAAGATTTGGCTAAGATTTTAAACTGAGTTTGGGCTTGGCTCCTGTGGTCAAAGTCTAACTGTTGTGTGACTGTTGTGTTGAAAGAGAGCCAGGTACTTAAGTTGATTGACAGCAGGCATTGTCCCCTGTTAATTGAGTTTCTGGGAAAGCTTTATTTGCCAGTGTGAGTTTCTGCCAGAGCCTGATCCCAGAAGGGCAGTTGGTTCTCGCAGAAGCAGAGGAAGCAGGAGGACATTTTTGCTCCCTGGCTTCAGGTAGGACTTGGCTAAGATTTGGCTAAGATTTTAAACTGAGTTTGGGCTTGGCTCCTGTGGTCAAAGTCTAACTGTTGTGTGACTGTTGTGTTGAAAGAGAGCCAGGTACTTAAGTTGATTGACAGCAGGCATTGTCCCCTGTTAATTGAGTTTCTGGGAAAGCTTTATTTGCCAGTGTGAGTTTCTGCCAGAGCCTGATCCCAGAAGGGCAGTTGGTTCTCGCAGAAGCAGAGGAAGCAGGAGGACATTTTTGCTCCCTGGCTTCAGGTAGGACTTGGCTAAGATTTGGCTAAGATTTTAAACTGAGTTTGGGCTTGGCTCCTGTGGTCAAAGTCTAACTGTTGTGTGACTGTTGTGTTGAAAGAGAGCCAGGTACTTAAGTTGATTGACAGCAGGCATTGTCCCCTGTTAATTGAGTTTCTGGGAAAGCTTTATTTGCCAGAATAAAAAGGCACCTTTACTAACTATCCTTTGCAGTACATACAGGAAACAAAGCAACATAAACAAATACACAAAGACGTGGTTTGTTGCAGTCTGCACATAAAGTGCGTGCATATTACTTAACTGTACAAAGATCCCACTTGGCCACCACGCTCACCAAGAGATGCAACAAAAGCAAAACATTCCCATCACATGCACCAGCTGTGGCATGTTCCGCTTTTTCACACAAAAACTAGACAACTACATCTGCTCCAAATGCAAACAGATGACTCTGATGGAGCAGAGGATCCAACAGCTCGAGCACCGTATTAAGACCCTTAAGGACATTCAGGCACTCGAGCTCTTCTTGGACACTGCACAACACGCTGCTGTAGATCAGCAGCCTGCATCACACCAACACCACCAAGACCATGATCAGGAACCTTATGGGGAGATCAACTCAAAGGTAGACAACCCTCAGGCTTGGAAGGAGGTCACCCATAGAAGGAGACGCAGGACCAGGCAGCCTCCGCAGAACTCCTCTGCTCAGCTGCATTTACACAACAGATTTGAAATTCTTACATCATTAACATACAATCAGGAAACACATCTTGTGGAGGACCACAGTTTCTTAGATACCACTCAGTGGACCATCCTGGATCAATGCGCAGGGGATAGCCCTGACGGGGACAGTGCATCACCACAGTCACACTTATGTAATCATGCAAATGCTCCATCCCCAATCATAGACCAGGAGCAACAGGAACATCCTTGGGAGAGTAATGGGCTCTCGGATGTATCTCAATGGATTGTCATTGATGAATGCACTGGGGATGTTGAGGAGGAGGACAACACTTTACACCTACATGATTCACTTCAACAGGAACACTCTTCAGGGGACATACACACTGTCTTGCACAAAAGGGACCCTGTCAATCCTCAAAGGAAACAGGTCTTGGTAGTAGGTGACTCCCTCCTTAGAGGAACGGAAGCCATCATTTCCAGACCGGATGGGATGGCTCGAGAAACATGCTGCCTCCCGGGGGCAAAAATACACCATATCACTCAGAGGCTCAGCAGGCTCCTAAAGCCCCATCACCCTCCCCACCTTATGTTGATTCATGTAGGTACCAATGACACCGCTAGGCATACTTTTCAAAAGATCACAAATGATTTTCGAGCTCTGGGAACAAAGCTAAAACTGTATAATGTACATGTGATCTTTTCATCCCTCCTCCCCGTTGTAGGACATGGCTCTACAAGGGCCGGAAAAATAGTACAGGTCAATAACTGGCTCAGAAAATGGTGTCAAGAGGAGCATTTTGGCTTCCTTGACCATGGTCTACTCTTCCAAGAGGATGGACTACTGGCAAGCGATGGGGTGCATCTCACACAAGTAGGAAAACATCTTTTTGCACACAGACTCACAAACCTCATCAGGCGCACTTTAAACTAAATCCACTGGGGGAGGGGAACAACAGCCTGGCGAACACTATATTACCCACGACCACAGGGAACCGCCGTAAGGCTAAACGGAGGGCTGCACAAACACAGCAAGGACCAAGTACAGAGAGCACAATAATCCCAAATAAACAGTTCGAGGGGAGGTCACAGGGGCTTACATGTCTTTACACTAATGCTCAGAGCATGGGAAATAAGCAAGACGAACTCCAACTCCTAGCACAGCACCACACATACGATGTCATAGGCATCACTGAAACCTGGTGGGATGACTCCCATCACTGGAATTTAACCATTGAGGGCTATAACCTCTTTCACAGAAATAGAACAAAGGGGAGAGGAGGGGGAGTAGCTTTATATGTCAAAAACAGTTACGTTGCAGAAGAAATGCAAGACTGTAATCCGGGAAACCAGCTTGAAAGCATCTGGATAAGAATCAAGGGAACCGGGACTCAAAAAGATCTTGTTGTGGGTGTCTACTACAGACCTCCGAGTCAGGATGAAGGACTTGATGAAGCCTTCTGTCAACAGCTGACCAAACAGGCACAAAGAAGAGATATAGTAGTCATGGGCGATTTCAATTATCCCGATATCTGCTGGAAAACAAACTCAGCCAAGAGTACAAAGTCCAACAAATTCCTCACTTGCCTTGCAGATAATTTTATGGTCCAGAAGGTAGAAGAGGCAACAAGGGGATCAGCAACTCTTGATCTAATCTTAACAAATGTGGAAGACCTGATCAATACAGTTGAAGTGGTTGGATCCTTAGGGGCAAGTGACCATGTGCTCCTGCAGTTTGCAATACAAAGGAATGCTGAAACTAAGACAAGTCAAACACGCATTCTGGACTTTAAGAGAGCTGACTTCCAAAAAATGAAGGAATTACTGAGCGGCATTCCATGGACGCCGATATTAAAAAACAAGGGAGTTAAGGATGGATGGGAGTTTTTCAAAAGTGAAATACTCAAGGCGCAAATGCAAACAGTGCCAACAAAGAAGAAAAATAAGACAAGTGCAAAGAAGCCAGAATGGATGTCCAAAGAACTTCTAACTGAGCTAAAGCTCAAAAGTGACATGCACAAGAAGTGGAAAAGGGGAGAAATCACCAAAGAAGAATTCAAACGTATAGCCAACTCCTGTAGGGAAAAGGTTCGCAAGGCTAAAGCGCAAAATGAGCTCAGGCTTGCCAGGGACATAAAAAACAACAAAAAAGGTTTTTTTGCTTATGTTGGTAGAAAAAGGAAGAAAAAGGAGGCGATAGGGCCACTGCAAGGAGTAGATGGGGTGATGGTGACAGGGGATAGGGAAAAGGCAGAACTGCTTAATGCCTTCTTTGCCTCGGTCTTCTCACAAAAAGAAAGCCATCTTCAACCTCAGCAACATGGAATGGACGAAGGATTGGGGGAAATCCAACCCCAAATAGGGAAACAAGTTGTCCAGGAACACCTGGCCACTCTAAACGAATTCAAGTCCCCAGGGCCAGATCAGCTACATCCAAGAGTATTGAAGGAACTAGCGGAAGTTATTTCAGAACCACTGGCAATCATCTTCGAGAGTTCTTGGAGAACAGGAGAAGTCCCAGCAGATTGGAGGAGGGCGAATGTGGTCCCTATCTTCAAGAAGGGAAAAAAGAACGACCCAAACAATTACCGTCCGGTCAGCCTCACATCAATACCAGGCAAGATTCTGGAAAAGATCATTAAGGAAGTGGTCTGCAAACACTTAGAAACAAATGCGGTCATTGCTAATAGTCAACACGGATTTACCAAAAACAAGTCATGCCAGACTAATCTGATCTCTTTTTTCGATAGAGTTACGAGTTGGGTCGATACAGGGAATGCCGTGGATGTAGCATATCTAGATTTCAGTAAGGCCTTCGACAAAGTCCCCCACGACCTTCTGGCAAACAAACTAGTAAAATGTGGGCTAGACAAAACTACGGTTAGGTGGATCTGTAATTGGCTAAGCGAACGAACCCAAAGGGTGCTCACCAATGCGTCGTCTTCATCATGGAAAGAAGTGACAAGTGGAGTGCCGCAGGGCTCCGTCCTGGGCCCGGTTCTGTTCAACATCTTTATTAACGACTTAGACGAAGGGTTAGAAGGCACGATCATCAAGTTTGCAGATGACACCAAACTCGGAGGGATAGCTAACACTCCAGAAGACAGGAGCAGAATTCAAAACGATCTTGACAGACTAGAGAGATGGGCCGAAACTAACAAAATGAAGTTCAACAGGGACAAATGCAAGATACTTCACTTCGGCAGAAAAAATGGAAATCAAAGATACAGAATGGGGGACGCCTGGCTTGACAGCAGTGTGTGCGAAAAAGATCTTGGAGTCCTCGTGGACAACAAGTTAAACATGAGCCTACAATGTGATGCGGCAGCTAAAAAAGCCAATGGGATTTTGGCCTGCATCAATAGGGGAATAACGTCTAGATCCAGGGAAGTCATGCTCCCCCTCTATTCTGCCTTGGTCAGACCACACCTGGAATACTGTGTCCAGTTTTGGGCACCGCAGATGAAGGGAGATGCTGACAAGCTGGAAAGCGTCCAGAGGAGGGCAACTAAAATGATTAAGGGTCTGGAGAACAAGCCCTATGAGGAGAGGCTTAAAGAGCTGGGCATGTTTAGCCTGCAGAAGAGAAGGCTGAGAGGAGACATGATAGCCATGTACAAATATGTGAGGGGAAGTCATAGGGAGGAGGGAGCAAGCTTATTTTCTGCTGCCCTGCAGACTAGGACACGGAACAATGGCTTCAAACTGCAGGAAAGGAGATTCCACCTGAACATCAGGAAGAACTTCCTCACTGTGAGGGCTGTTCGGCAGTGGAACTCTCTCCCCCGGGCCGTGGTGGAGGCTCCTTCTTTGGAGGCTTTTAAGCAGAGGCTGGATGGCCATCTGTCGGGGGTGCTTTGAATGCGATTTCCTGCTTCTTAGCGGGGGGTTGGACTAGATGGCCCTTGAGGTCTCTTCCAACTCTACTATTCTATGATTCTATGATTCTATGATTCTATGAACTGCCGACCTTTCTGTCCACAAGTTCAGCAGCTCAGCTGTGCTACTTTTTTTTAACTATATCCACGTAAAAGCAAAATAATTAGTACATGCAACTAGAGCAGAACTATGTAGACTAAGGGCCCTTCCACACAGCCATATAACCCAGAATATCAAGGCAGATAATCCACAATATCTTCCAACTGAGTTAGCTGAGTCCACACTGCCATATAATCTAGTTCAATGTGGATTTTATACAGCTGTGTGGAAGTGGCCTTAGTTTTGTGGGCCTTTACAAAATGCACAAAGTTTAGACCAGGGGTCCCCAAACTAAGGCCCGGGGGCCGGATGCGGCCCTCCGAGGTCATTTACCTGGCCCCTGCCCTCAGTTTTATAATATAATATATTGTATATACATATAATATTGATAATAATATTATAATGTAATACAATATAACACTAATAATAATACCATATAACAATATTAATTATATATTCTATATTACATATAATATTACTAATAATATTACAGTATAGTGGTATAGTTCAATATAGTAATATATAATGCTAATATTGTGCTATGCTAATAATATAATATATTGTATGTACATATAATTTGTAAGCCACTCTGAATCCCCTTTGGGGTGAGAAGGGTGTGATACAAATGTAGTAAATAAATGCAGTAAATATTTATTTATTTATTTATTTCCAATATTTCTACCCCGCCCTTCTCCCCGAGGGGACTCAGGGCGGCTTACACAACTGGTAGGATCACTACCAGTACATCATAATACAATAAAATAAGAATAAAACAGTTAAAATAATTAAATAACATAGTAAAATACAATATATAAAATTTTTTAAAACAATGCAACACCAAATATATATACCAATCATCCATCAGACCTTGTGCGAAAGCCTTAATCCGATCCATGTCAATGCTAACTGATAAATAAATAAATAAATAAATAAATTTTAGACTTAGGCTCACCCAAAGTCTGAAATGACTTGAAGGCACACAACAACAACAACAACCCTAATTAACTTGACTATCTCATTGGCCAGAAGCAGGCCCACACTTCCCATTGAAATCCTGATAATAATAATAATAATAATAAAACTTTATTTATACCCCGCCACCATCTCCCCAACGGGGACTCGGGGCGGCTTACATGGGGCCATGCCCAAGACAATACAATAAACCATAACATAATACAATTAAATAATACACTACATAAAATAAACAGTACAACATAAGATCAAAACAGCAATATAACACGAGCAGGCTGCATGAATACTACATTTAAAAACTAGATTAAAAATTAAAACTCTGGGTGAGAAAGGGATCAGAATAAAACCTCGAGGGACGGGACATCAGATAGTGAACCAGTCTAGAGGATAAATATCGGGGGGGAGTAGCATAGAACATTTACTCTCCGAAAGCACACCGGAAGAGCCATGTTTTTAAATCTTTCCTGAAGGCTAAAAGGGTGGGGGCTTGCCTGATTTCAATGGGCAGCGAGTTCCACAAGCGAGGGGCCACCGCAGAGAAGGCCCTCTCCCTTGTTCCTACAAGGCGAGCCTGAGATATAGGTAGTGGCGACAGGAGGGCCTCCCCCGATGATCGGAGAGGTCGGGCAGGTTTATGATAGGAGATACGGTCACGAAGGTAGGCGGGTCCCAAACCGTTTAGGGCTTTATAAATGATGGTCTGCACCTTGAATTGGGACCGGAAGATGAACGGCAGCCAGTGGAGCTCCTTAAACAGGGGAGTAGATCTCTCCCTGTAACTTGCCCCCGTTATTAGTCTGGCGGCCGAACGTTGGACCAGCTGATAAATGTATGTTGGTTAAAATTGTTTTCATTTTTAAATATTGTATTGTTCTTTCGTTGTTGTTGTTGTTGTTTTTGCACTAAAAATAAGACATATGTGGTGTGCATCGGAATTTTATTTGTATTTTTTTTTTTCAAATGATAATCCGGCCCCTCAACAGTCTGAAGGATTGTGAACCGGCCCTCGGCTTAAAAAGTTTGAGGACCCCTGGTTTAGACAGACAAAATGCACAAAATATATCATGCAAACTTTCAAAACTCCACTAACTTATTCCTCAGGCAAAATATTTTACAAAAACACAAAAGGAAAAGAAAAAACACACATAACATTTGCCTCTTTATGTTTCAACAGACAAACATATTTTAAGTCACAACACTTGAGATCATTAACTATAGCCCAATATTTGAGAAATGGATGGGCCTTCCCTCCTGGAAAGGACCAATTTACATTCTCTTGGGCTCCACCTACGCTGCCATATAAAATCCAGATTGTTTGCTTTGAAGTGGATTATATGGCAGTGTAGACTCATATAAACCCGTTATCAGATAATATGAATTATTTGCTTTGATAATCTGGATTGTATGGCAGTGTAGATCCAGCCCTATCTGCCACCTAGATTCAAAGATTCTGTTCTCCTGTTTTGTTTTTTCACATGGCGACAAGGGTTGGACACAGTATGTCCTCTGCTGCCAATAATGGTGAGAAGATGTGTACAAGGTCAGGTCAGACAAAAGAGGAAACTGACATGTCTTTGTACAGCATGACTTGGGCTTCCTCTGGAAGAATGAAGAGACATTGTGAAGATGGCTACCTATTGTATTTCATTCCCTAGGAGGCCAAGGGACTGGGCAACATGTTATGTAGTAAGGACTGGGGAAAAGTTACGTACCTTAAAGGAAGCTGTACATGACCAACTTACACCTAACTTCAAAGATGTCAAGATGATGGAATTTTCCCAGGATATGTGGTTAGCAGTAATGATTTGGAAACTTTTGACAAAAACTATATGAATGTAAAAGCTTGTGGCTCAAGCTTCCTGTTCTCTTCAGATACTGACCTGTCAGAATGGGAGACACAAATATATTCCTTTCCCTCAATATTGTTGAAACCTTGATTCACCAGGCCCAGACTGATACTTTATCCTAGAGTTATGGAGAAAGAAAAGTTGCCTTCAAGACTTTGCCAATGAAAGCAGGGCATTTCCACTGTGGGAGACAATCAAAATGAGCATGTGTTCACATTACTGTAAGCCATGTACTTCAAAATAAGTGACCACAATCAGAACACATTTAAATGTTTTCTTTTTCTCCCACTTAGGAAAATCTGATGATAAGGGTACTTCAGATGTCAGCATGTGTCATGTGAATAGAGCATAGTTATATAAGTGAAATAAATAAATCAAGTTTTCTATGAATGTTATGTAACTATTCCTCTTTTAAAGCAATCTAAGCCAATGGCCAGGATTGCACCTTGTAGCAGTAAGTTCTACTGTATTGAACTTCTTTTTATTGTTCCTGCATTCACCACCATTCAGCTTCAATGGATGGCCCTGGAAATTCATTATTCATAAAGAAAGAAATGTCTGCTATTACTTTACTAACCATAGTTTTGTACCCCTATGTCTTGTCCTCATTTGAACTGTGGTGCAGGAGAAAAGTTCCATTAATGCCACAGACTGTCAAAAAGACAAATGAATGGATCTCAGAGCGTATTAACCCTCAACTCTCACTAGAAGGTGAAGATGACTAAACTGAGGCAGATATACTTTGGACACATCATGGGATAATATGACTCACTGGAAAAGGCAGTAATGCCTGGTAAAGTAGAAGGAATAGAAAAAGAGAGAGCCAGCACTACCAGTGGGTTGATTCAACCAAGGAAGCCTCTTCTGTAAATTTGCAAGGATAGCTGATAGGTCTTGCAGGTCTCTCATTTATAGGTTACCATAGGTTGAGATGGACTTCATAGCAAATGATATCTCCTATTTACTTATCTTCTTTCTAAATGTAATAGCCAGAATATTATAACATATTCTAACTGCTAACATCAACTCTCTGATTTTTCTCCCCTGCCCCCCCCCCACCTCTGTTGACTTTGCATTGTCTTTTTAGGGTTAAATAAATAGTACTCGTATGGGGCATGTTTGCTTCTTGTAATTTCAGTTGCTGGCCTCTAATTAAGTTTTTAAAGTAAAGGCAGCACTACAGCCTGATTACATGTATTACAGCCTGATCACGTGTATTTTGATAGACTGCAGGAGAATGCTCCCTATTGTTTTCTATCTTGCAGAGCAAGACATCATTTACCAAGAATAGGAACAGAAAACCTGAAATACAAACAAATAGGAGACAAAGCTTTGTTTCAGATACCCAGCTGGGGAAGCTATCCAGAAACATGAGAGTCCATCAATTCCCTTTTGTGTGTAAGCACACCCACCAATATTTATGCTGACAAGCTCGACAGGTCTGTATCAAAACAAAGCATACAGTTCTGGCCTTTTGTCAGAACAAATGCAACAGAAACAAAGGGAAAGAAATGCCTATATAAATGAAATGCAGAGGAAAGAGGGATTTGACCCTTTGTCCTGGCAAAATGTTAATCAGATGCTAATTAATATTTATAGTTACCAACAATGCAGTCTACTGAATGAGGATGGTTCCAGATGAGACAAAACTTAACTTATAAAGCACAGCAGGTTAACCACCAGATGCAATAAATCTTACCAATTTAAAGGTTGGCAGTTTGAAGCCCGGTTTGGGGTGAGCGCCTGACCTTCAACCCAGCTCACTGCCCACCTAGCAGATTGAAAACAGCCATGAGTAGATAAATAGGTACCACTTAAGCAGGGAGGTATTTTAATGGCAGCATAAAGGAAATACCAGAATAATGCCGGCAATAAAAAAAGGAGGAAGTCTGCGACCAGGGCTCTTCAACATGGAGGATGGAGGGACAGCAACCCCCTTTTGTGGCCGTAATTGAGCACTGCCTCCAGGATGTCGAAGATGGGAAATGCCTATATACCTCTATCTGTTGTCTGTTCTGTTTGTGTATAACGAAACTGAATGTTTGTCATATATGTGTTTGTCACGACCCAGGCTGCAGAGCACCAATAACCATACACAGAGGCCAGAATCTATCTAATATCTTTATTGAAGGAATATATAAAGTTAATAAAAACAAGTGTAGAAAATAGTTCAGAATTAGACCTTTCAGGAAAGGTCAGAATTAGTCCAAAAAAGCAATGTCCAATAAGAAATATTAAGGTCCAAAGTTGTAATCCAATAACCGAAACACTCACTTTGCCAAGCAAAGTGAGGGGAGATGACAAGGTCCTTTAGTCCATGAAACTTGAGCGAGGCTAGGAAATAACTTGATACTTGAAATAAGGCTTGAACGTGGAACAAGGTAACTAAGAACAAGAACAAGGTCCGTGGAATAACTTGATAAATCCGTGGAACAAGGCAAGGATTGATCCTGGGAAACAAGGCAAAGTCCGTAGATAAACAAGGCTGGGAAGCAAGGCGAAGGCTGGATAGCAAGGCAAGGCTTGAGCAGGAGCGAGGCTTGAATCGGAGCGCGCTGTCCAGACACAACTCGCTCCGAAGGCTGACGAATTGACTCCGCGAAGTTACTACGCGGGTAAAACACCTAAATAGAGTCTAGCTTTCCCGCCGAAGCAGTTCTCTGGGAATCAGAACCGAAAGCTAACTCTGAGACCAGATGTGAGACTCCCCAAAGATTCTCACGAGAAGCAGACTTAATTGGCCACATTCTTAGCTGCAATCCTCGCACTCCTGCGCGAAGCTGAATCCAAACTTCTCTGTTGTTTACAAAACTCCCGGTGCAAGAATACGGGAGAAGTAGGCTCTGGGCTTGTTTGACATACTTCTGGGAGACAACTTTCTTGCAGGTGCAAGGTTCCCAGATCTGCCTGGGAAAGATCTGGCTGAGAGGAATCCAGTTCAGACTGGGAAGGTAAAAAACCCAAGTTTTCATCTTCATCAGGAATTACAATGTCCTGAGCAGGACTACAAGGCCCATGGGTCATCACACTATCCCCCTCCTCAAGGCCCCTCCCAAACTGGGGCCCTCTCCCCGAGGCGCGAGGTCGTGGTTTGGTGGGATAGGTCTGATGAAAGCGACGGGTTAGATCAGGAGCATGGACTGTGGAGGCGTCTTCCCAAGAGCGTTCCTCAGGGCCAAAACCCACCCAGTCAATGAGATATTGTAGGCGGCGGCGGTGAAAGCGAGAATCCAAAATGTCCTCAACCTCGAACTCCTCCTCCCCATTCATCAAAACAGGAGGGGGGGCCGGTTGGTCTGTATCAGGTCGCACACCATCCGCCGGAAGGAGCAGGGAACGGTGAAACACTGGGTGAATGCGCATTGAACGCGGAAGTTGGAGTTTGAAAGTCACGGGGTTTAATTGCGCCACCACTGGATAGGGACCAATGAAACGGGCATCTAACTTCCGGCAAGGGCGGTGGGAGGGCAGAAAGCGAGTGGACAGGAAAACCCGATCTCCTACCTTGATTTCGGGGCCCGGCTGGCGATGTTTGTCAGCGTGGCGTTTATAGTCCTCCTTGGCTTGATCCAGTTGCTGGAGCAAAAGTTGTTGCACCGCTGTGAGTTCCTGCAGCCAATCCTCTGCTGCGGGAACCTCTGAAGTTTCAATGACAGGGGGGAAGAAACGTGGATGGAAGCCGTAGTTTGCAAAGAACGGCGTTTCTTTTGTAGAAGCTTGAACTCCATTGTTGTAGGCAAACTCAGACAGTGGTAACAGAGAAGCCCAATTGTCCTGTTGATAGTTTACATAACAGCGAAGATACTGCTCCAAAGTGGCATTGGTGCGCTCCGTTTGCCCATCTGTTTGGGGATGATGAGCTGAAGATAAGCGAGAGTCTATGCCCAATAGTTTTTGTAGTGCCTTCCAAAAACGAGAGGTGAATTGAGATCCACGGTCTGTGACTAAACTCTTGGGCAATCCATGTAGTCTGAAAACATGTTGAAGAAATAGATCCGCAGTTTCCTTGGCCGTGGGGAGGCCTTCGCAGGGAATGAAATGGGCTAACTTGGTGAATAGGTCCACCACCACTAAGATCGTGGTGAATCCACAGGAAGGTGGTAGGTCAGTGATGAAATCCGCGGAAATTATTTCCCATGGGCGAGATGGGGTAGGAAGGGGGTGTAAAAGCCCTGAGGGCTTCTCCCTTCGTATCTTGGAGCGCTGGCATACTGGGCAGGTGTTGACATATTTTTCCACATCCTTGCGGATCTTGGGCCACCAAAAATCCCTTAGGATCAAATGCATAGTTTTAAATAGTCCGAAGTGTCCTGCTGGTTTGCAGTCATGACACAGACGAAGCGCTTTTTCCCTGCCCGGTCCGGGTGGAATATAAACATGATTTCTATAGCAGAGCAGCCCATCTTTAAGCGAAAAGGGGAAATGCAGACCTTGGCGAAGTTGGTCCTGCGCCCAGGTATCTGCTTGCTGACTAGCCCTGATTTCTTGAGCACAGATGGGTCCTGGAGTAGGGGAAGTTGAACCAATGGGAATGGATTTGGTGTTCCCCACCGTGAGCGTGGCAAAGTTCTCAGGTTGTAGCAGTTGGGATTCAAAGGTCTCCTTGCGTCCTGCAGCGTATTCCGGTTTACGTGACAGGGCGTCTGCTTGCTTGGTTTGGGCTGGGGTCACATAATGGATCTGGAAGTTGAAACGTTCAAAGAATAAAGCCCAACGTTGCTGCCTCTGATTTAGTTTGCGGGCAGTTCTTAGATGTTCTAGATTACGATGATCAGTGTGGACTTCAATGGGAAATTTGGCCCCTTCTAGCCAATGTCTCCAAGTTTCAAAGGCTGCCTTTATGGCTAGTAGTTCTTTTTCCCAAATGGTGTAATTCCTCTCTGGTGTGGTTAGTTGACGAGAATAAAAGGCACAGGGGTGGAGGTGATCTCCCACCGGTTGTAAGAGTACAGCCCCAATTGCCACATCAGAGGCGTCCGCTTGCACCACAAAAGGGGTTCCAGGATTTGGGTGCTGTAGAATTGGCTGGGAGGTGAATAGTTTCTTTAGTTGCTGGAACCCTTTCTCTGCTTGATCAGTCCAGCGGAAAGGCTGCTTTCCACGGATGCAGCTAGTGATGGGGTCGGACCAGCGGGCAAAATCTGGAATGAACTTGCGGTAGTAGTTCGCGAACCCCAAGAAACGCTGCACCTCTTTCTTGTTAGTTGGCGCCCGCCATTCCAATACTGCTGAAACTTTGGCTGGATCCATGGAAAGGCCTAGAGGCGAGATGCGGTAACCAAGGAAATCTACCTCTTGTAGATCAAAAGCGCATTTTTCCAGCTTGGCATAAAGTCCATGATCCCGCAATCGTTGTAACACCATTTTGACGTGGTTCTCATGTTCTGATTGTGATCTGGAAAACACCAAAAAATCGTCCAGGTAGATTATCAAGAACCTGTCTAGATAGTCCTGAAAAATGTCATTGACAAAATGCTGGAACGTTGCGGGGGCTCCGCATAAACCGAAATTCATAACTCGGGACTCAAATAATCCGAATTTGGTCTGGAAGGCGGTCTTCCACTCGTCCCCTTCCCTGATGCGAACTAAGTTGTAAGCCCCCCGAAGATCCAGCTTGGTGTAAACCTTGGCTCCTCGAAGCCGATCCAGTAGATCCGAGATTAAGGGCAGGGGATAGCTGTTCCGCTTGGTGATATTGTTCAATGCTCTGTAGTCCACCACCAAGCGTAGTTCCCCTGACTTCTTCTTCACAAACATCACTGGGGAGGCGGCTGGGGATTGAGAGGGTCTGATGAATCCCTTGCGAAGGTTTGTCTCTAGGAATTCCCTGAGAGCTTCTTGCTCTGGTTCAGTCAGGGAGTAGAGATGCCCTCGCGGGATCGGGGCCCCCTCCACCAAGTCAATGGCACAGTCATAAGGTCTATGTGGGGGTAATTTTTCGGCTTCTTTCTCATTGAATACATCCCAATACTCGGAGTACTTCTTTGGCAAGGTGATGATGGGCTCGGTGTCTGTGGCATGGCATACCTTGGCTACGAGGCAATGATTTTGGCAATACGGTGAAGCAAACTGCAGTTCTCTGTTGGACCAGGAGATGTTAGGGTCGTGGAGAGTCAGCCATGGAATTCCCAAAATCACAGGGAAATGGGGGACCTCGGTAACAAAGAAGGAAATCTCTTCCATATGTTCCCTTATCCACATCCTGGTGGGTTCCGACCACTGACTTACGGGGCCCGTCTTGAGGGGACGGCCGTCTATGGCTTGCACCACACGGGCATTCTTGAAATCATGATATTGTAATCCCAGAGAGTCGGCATACTCTCTATCGATGAAATTGTTGGTAGCTCCAGAGTCTATCATGGCGTGGATCATGACGGGTCCTCTTTTTGCTGACCATAATGTGACCACGAGAAGGAACAGGACCCCGGTTGGCGGCTCTTGGATGGATTTTTTGACCGGGTTGGCGAGCCTCTCTACACCCGGTCGTTGGCTTCCCCCGCCGGCTGTGTGCCAGTCGGCTCAGTCGCCTTCGTCTCCGTGGAGGACGCCGCCGCAAGACGGGCGGCAGGCTTCCCTTTGGCTGGGCACTCTCTGGCGAAGTGGCCCCCGTTCCCGCAGTACCAGCAGAGGTTTAAGCGTTGACGACGGGCCTTCTCGGCGGCATCTAGTCTGGGACGCACATTGCCCAACTGCATCGGCACCTCCTCGCCTCCTCTGGGGTATGGGGTTGGCGGTGGGGGTCTCCACACCGGACGTGGCTGAACGCTGGCGGGAGCGGGGGGTTTTGCCCCGGCTCTACTGCCCTGGCCTCGAACCCACTGTTTCCTGTTGGCAATCATGACTTCAGCCCGTAAACATTGATCAATGAGTGCCTCGAGGGTCTGGGGAGGATCCACCTTGGAGATTTCTTCCAGCATTTCAATGTTGAGACCCTCCCGGAATTGTCCCCTGAGGGCTACATCGTTCCAGCCGGTGTTGTGGGCCAGCACTCGGAACTCAGCTATATACTGAGACATAGGTCTGTCTCCTTGGAAAAGGCGACGGAGTTTGTGACCGGCTGCCTCCAAATTGTCCTCGATTCCCCAAGTCTCCTTGAGGTGGTCCAAGAAGTGTTGCGCTGATCTTAGGTGTGGAGAGACTTGGTCGAACAGTGCCGTCGCCCAGCTGGCCGCTGGCCCGTCTAGAAGACTGTAAACCCATGCCACTTTGATGTCTTCTTGGGGAAACTCGGCAGCACGGGCCTCCAGATAAGCTTGACATTGGCGACGGAAGACATGAACCTTAGAAGCTTCTCCAGTAAACTTGGTTGGCAACGCCATGGCCGGAAGACGAACTCCGCGTTCCTTCAAACCCCTTATTTCTCCATCCTGTGCATTGAGCTTATCACGGATTCGGTCCACCTCTTCCTTGTCGATGGTGTAGGTAATCGGCTGGCCGCTCGGCCCAGGTACGACTCCGGTAGACATTCTGGCCGAGGTTAATTGGTGCTTAGGGGGGCGGAGTCAAACTGTCACGACCCAGGCTGCAGAGCACCAATAACCATACACAGAGGCCAGAATCTATCTAATATCTTTATTGAAGGAATATATAAAGTTAATAAAAACAAGTGTAGAAAATAGTTCAGAATTAGACCTTTCAGGAAAGGTCAGAATTAGTCCAAAAAAGCAATGTCCAATAAGAAATATTAAGGTCCAAAGTTGTAATCCAATAACCGAAACACTCACTTTGCCAAGCAAAGTGAGGGGAGATGACAAGGTCCTTTAGTCCATGAAACTTGAGCGAGGCTAGGAAATAACTTGATACTTGAAATAAGGCTTGAACGTGGAACAAGGTAACTAAGAACAAGAACAAGGTCCGTGGAATAACTTGATAAATCCGTGGAACAAGGCAAGGATTGATCCTGGGAAACAAGGCAAAGTCCGTAGATAAACAAGGCTGGGAAGCAAGGCGAAGGCTGGATAGCAAGGCAAGGCTTGAGCAGGAGCGAGGCTTGAATCGGAGCGCGCTGTCCAGACACAACTCGCTCCGAAGGCTGACGAATTGACTCCGCGAAGTTACTACGCGGGTAAAACACCTAAATAGAGTCTAGCTTTCCCGCCGAAGCAGTTCTCTGGGAATCAGAACCGAAAGCTAACTCTGAGACCAGATGTGAGACTCCCCAAAGATTCTCACGAGAAGCAGACTTAATTGGCCACATTCTTAGCTGCAATCCTCGCACTCCTGCGCGAAGCTGAATCCAAACTTCTCTGTTGTTTACAAAACTCCCGGCGCAAGAATACGGGAGAAGTAGGCTCTGGGCTTGTTTGACATACTTCTGGGAGACAACTTTCTTGCAGGTGCAAGGTTCCCAGATCTGCCTGGGAAAGATCTGGCTGAGAGGAATCCAGTTCAGACTGGGAAGGTAAAAAACCCAAGTTTTCATCTTCATCAGGAATTACAATGTCCTGAGCAGGACTACAAGGCCCATGGGTCATCACAGTGTTCTGTGATCCGCCCTGAGAAGAATGGACTATAAATGTTGTGAATAAATAAATAAATTGTAATCTCTCTGTCTAATTAAGGGAATGGTCAGATACTGTTGTTTTTCATTTGTATCTTCCTATGTCTTCCCAACATGTCGTATAGTGAGGCACTCAAACTCTTTGGCAGAGAAAGCTAGACCTTGTAAAATAACAATTCCCACGATTCCATAGGATTTGGTCATTGCAGCCAAAGTGTGGAAAACTGCATTAATTCTACAGTGTAGATACCCAAGTCTTTCCTGATTTGGTCTTCAATGCTCTCCAGCATGGAACTGAGAATTTATAATGACAATAAATACAGTATATTTGGAATGGCAACAAGGTGGCTGTTAAACACTCCAAGCTACAGATATAACTAAGTAAGCTGATTAGATAATCTTAAATTCAGCACAGTTTTGGAAGATACCCCAAATTCCATCTAGTCCATCCAACTACCAATGAAGGAAGTCCACCGCTAAGGCATTGCTGGGAGATTGTCACACAATCCATTTTTTAAAATTCCAACAAAGAAGAGTCTACCACTTTCTGAGATATTCAATTCCACTGTTGAGTAGGATTCAACCATCAGGAAGCCCCTCTTAATGTTGAATCTCCTTTCTCCTGATGTGAATTGGTTTGGATTATGTCCTCTTGAGCAGCAGAAAACAACCTTGCTTCTTCTTCATATCAGTCTTTCAAAAATGTTGATGAGGATTGTCATGTGACCGTAACAGGCTCCTACAGCCATTCCTCATATATTTAGACCCTCTGCCATAATCCTGGCTCTTGTTTAGACACAGCCCAGTTTGCCACTATTCTTTTTAAACTGTATTGTCCAGAAACTTGACTATAATACAGCAAAGTGTTGTATAGTAGCACCTGTTTTTGTTGCCAATAACCTTGGAATCCTGCTGGATGGCCCTTTGTCCTTGTCCCCATCTACACTGACCATTTCACGCAGTTTCAAACTGGTATTGAAGAAAATGAAAATGATTCCATAGGAAACCCTGGAACCAGTTTATTTATTTATTTATTTACAGTATTTACATTCTGCCCTTCTCATCCCGAAGAGGACTCAGGGCGGATCACAGAACATACATATGTGGCAAACATTCAATGCTGTTTAATACACATACAAGACAGACAATTGTACCCTTAGCTGCCCCGAGTCCCCGTTGGGGGGATGGTGGCGGGGTATAAATAAAGTTTTATTATTATTATTATTACATAGAATAGAGCTATATATAGGCTTTCCCATCTTTGGCATCTTGAAGGCTTGTGCTCGATTCTGGCCACGGGGGGTGATGTCGCTCTATCTCCTTACCAAAGAGCTTTGTTTGTAAACTTCCTCCTTTGATCAAATCACCGGCATTTTTCTGGCATTTCCTTATGGGTGCCTTAAAATACCTCCCCACTATTAAGAGGTACCTATTTATCTACTCACATTTTGCTTTCAAACCACTAGATAGGCAGAAGCTGGGCTAAAGGCCAGGAGCTCACCCTGACCCGGGCTTCAAACTGTCAACCTCTCGATTGACAGGATTTACTGCAAATGGTGTTTTAACCTGCTGTGCTAAAGCCTGGCCCCAGTTTGAAGCCTGGATAGTGATTACAGAAACCAGAGAACACTGATTATTAAGGCTTATTTTGGCTGCTTTTGTGAGAGCTTATTGCCTGGCTGCCATAGTTTGAGCTCCGAACTGCATTAAACGGTCAGTGAAGATGGAGTACCTGTTTCATTCTCCTGGGGTGAAAGCAGAGCATATCAATTTCATCATTTGAATATATATAGGGTCCATAGGTTTTTGACCATCAAGACTCTTTGTCCAGGCTTTGGTATTATTGCAATAGCCTCCTGGAAAGTTTGCCTTCTGATCTCTCTCTGGCCTTAATTTAAGCCATGTGGATTGTTTTAAATCCCCCTAAATATTTACATGTTTCTCCCCTCTGGAAATCCCTTCACTGGCTACCATTTTGGGCCAGGGCCAGGGCCCAGTTCAAAATTTTATCCTTATATTTAGGACAAGGATCAGTACTTGCAAATACGGCTACACCAGGCATGGGAAAACTTCAACCCTCCGGGTGTTTTGGACTTCAACTCCCACAATTCCTAACAGCCGGTAGGCTGTTAGGAATTGTGGGAGTTGAAGTCCAAAACACCCGGAGGGCCAAAGTTTGCCCATGCCTGACCTGCACTATAGAACTGATGCAGTTTGACATCACTTTAAAAGTGGTCTGAAACTGCTTTGATTCTACAGTGTGGGTGCATGTATCCACTGTTTCAGGTGGCAAAACCACCTCTGAGAATGGATCTACTACATTGCAAAGTTGATGCAG
Organism: Anolis carolinensis; assembly: GCF_035594765.1. Classification (NCBI taxonomy): domain Eukaryota; kingdom Metazoa; phylum Chordata; class Lepidosauria; order Squamata; family Anolidae; genus Anolis; species Anolis carolinensis. Next base: position 304,012,661 of record NC_085842.1, on the reverse strand, counting down.
TGTGACACCACTTTAACTGGCATGACTCAATGCTATGGGATTATGTGAGTTGCAGTTTTACAAGGACTTTGCCCTTCTTTGTCAGAGGGTGGTGCTGCCGCACCAAACTACAACTCCCAGGGTTGCATAGCATTGAGCCATAGCAGTTAATAATGTCCTGTTAAAGTTAATAATGTCCTTCCCCAGGCAGGAAGCAGCCAAGCTTGGAACCTGCAAGGCTATTAAATGCTGATCAAGGTGGCCAATGGCAACATTCACACTTGCCTCAAACAGACAAGAGTTCTTTCTCCCACCTTGGATATTCCATAGATATATAAAGCTCACTTGCCTAGTTTCCAACAGGCCTCACAACCTCTGCCATAGATTTGGGCGAAACGTCAGGAGAGAATGTTTCTGGAACATGGCCATACAGGCCGGAAGACTCACAGCAACCTAGTGATTCCGGCCATGAAAACCTTCGACAACACATTGCGTTAATTCGGCTGTCCCCCCCAAAAAATGCCTGCCAGACTAGAGAAGTCCCATCTTGGCTGCGCAGGCGCATTAAAGGCTTGTCAGGTCGGTCAGCTAGTGAGTCTCATCCCCCATCCCCCATTCCCCGCCCTGTTCTGCTTGTTGAATTTGCGCCTGCGCGGGTGCCTCGGTTGCCATGGTGACAGGACGCGGAACGTTCGAGCCGGTCTCGAGCCCAGCAGCAGTGAAGCCGAGAGGGGCGCGAGGAGCCCCGGCTCGCGGCCATGACGGGCATCCTCTGTGATTGGCTGAACCGAGAAGTGAAGATCTCGCGCACAGTGGGTGAGGCCGAGCTCTGAGGCTGAGAGTTTATGAAGAGAGAATATATATTTCTATATATGTAATTAATGCATTCCATGGATGCGCTGTGTTACATAGTGTTGTTCTATCGTGCTTTCAGGCGTTTTTAGTCTTGTTTGTTTCTGCCTTTCTCTGAGGGTGCATCCACGCTGATACCCTTGCCTCAGCAAACTACAACTCCCATGATGCCATACCACTGAGCCCTGGCAGTTAAATTGGTATCAAACTGCGTTAATTCTGTAGTGAAGGTGCACCCTAAAGCAAACCTGTTGCTAAGTTTTCGTGTCAAGATTTGTTTGTCTCCCGCAGAGGCTGAGAGAGAGTGACTTTCCCAAGTGACTGTGCAAAGAGTCTAGCCCTCTGGGTTGCTGTGAGTTTTCCGGGCTGTATGGCCATGTTCCAGAAGCATTCTCTTCTGACGTTTCGCCCATATCTATGGCAGGCAACAACCACGCTTTGAAGCTGCAAGGCATTTTAATGCTAATCAAGGTGGCCAATTGCAACATTCACACTTGAATGAGTTCTTTCTCCCAACCTGGACATTCCACAGATATATAAATCCCACGTGCCTAGTTTCCAACAGACCTCACTACCTCTGAGGATGCCTGCCATAGATGTGGGCAAAACGTCAGGAGAGAATGCTTCTGGAACATGACCATACAGGGAGCCTCCGGTGGGCTAGGGGATAAAAGCCTTGTGACTTGAAGGTTGGGTTGCTGACCTGAAGGCTGCCAAGTTCGAATCCCACCCGGGGAGAGCGTGGATGAGCTCCCTCTATCAGCTCCAGCTCCATGCGGGGACATGAGAAAAGCCTCCCACAAAGATGGTAAAACATCAAAACATCCGGGCGTCCTCTGGGCAATGTCCTTGCAGACGGCCAATTCTCTCACTCCAGAAGCAACTCCGGTTGCTCCTGACATGGAAAAAAAAATGACCATACAGCCAGGAAAACTCACAGAACCCAGTGATTCCAGCTATGGAAGTCTTCGACAACACAATGACAATGTGGTTAAAAGGGATACTACGAGATGAATTGCCAAAGATGTATCTGTATTAGCTTGCCTCAGCAAAAACAGAAAACAGTTCTGTGATCCCTTCAAGGCTACTGCAGTGTGTTGTTTTTAAGATGCCACAGGTTTCCATTGTTTCCAAAATGGGATTGTTGGAAAACCAGCCACTTTAGGCATTATTTTTAGAAATTGAGCATCTCTTAACTGTAATTTCAAAATCTGAAATTGTCCACATGGGCGGTTCAGGTAGTGATGACTTTGCCTTCTGATACTTCAATGTACACAAATTGTTTTGTACAACAAGTTATTTAAATTATTATATGTTAATAATAATAATAATAATAATAAACAACTTTATTTTTATCCCGCCCTATCTCCCCAGTGGGAGCTCAGGGCTGTTAACAACCTATAATGATACTATTCAATGCCGTACAACCAACCAATAAATAAGACATAACATAAATTAAAAATGACACAGTAAACCTTAACATAAGCAATAACAAGACATTATCATCAAATTAAGCAAACACTGAAATTACAATTTAAGGCTGTGTATATAAGGTATATCTAGCATAGATAAATGTTGTGTTTAGACTTTTGATTTCCTTTCTAATATACCTTATTATGTATATGTATACACGTTTTCCAAAGTCCAAAATCCAAAGCACATTTGTTCTCAAGCGTTTCAGATAAAGGGATACTCCGCTTGTATTGGGATCAACTAAAATGCCAAAAACATGTGCTCAGTAAGACCTATGAATTTTGGGTTTTTTAATGCAACAGTATGGCTACCTTAGTTTCAAAGTGGAATGGAAATCTGCACTACTCAGAGACACATTTTCCTTAGATTTACTTTCCTTAGATTGCTATTGGAAAACGGATGCCAGCGGACTAACAAATTCTTCCTCTTCCATGATCAGCCATGAATTAAAGGCACAGAGTGGCGAACATTTGTATGGAAATAATATTTCCCTGAGCAACAAGGAATTTGTTATAGGGTAGAAGGGTGTGAAGAAAAGAAGGCACCACTACTAAATTAATTTAACTGATGTTGGAAATTGCTTGGGAGGAATTTAATGCAACTTCCTTATTCTTCTTGATGTTGAAATTGAGATCTTCAAATCTGGATTTGTCAGTGTCATAATTTTTCTGAATTCTGAGTTTCTGGTAATAATGAAATACTGTTAACATTTTCACATGTAAAGATTTTGCAGCATTGCACATTGTAAAACTATCAAATATGTTACCTCAGGATAAAGTAATAATGTTCATAAATGTGGGTGCCTTTAAACAACATTAGAAAAAATAATAAAGGATAAAGCTATTGAAGACTAATCTTGATGGTCCTCCATTATGCCGTTGAATGCCAGTTTCTGGGGAGAAAGATGCAAAAGCAGTTATGTCCTCATTTGTGATGAGTAAAATAACAGAACTGCTGATTCCTTTGCTCTGATTCAGTGGTGTTCTTTGAGTTTTATAAGGCCATGTCTAGATAGAACCTGTGATAAGAGACAAAAGGTGGGGTGGGGAATGGGTATTTGATTTCTGCTGTTCAGTAGTATAATGTCTTTATGTACAAATGCATGTATATCTGATTCATCATTGTGCAATAAAATGTGTTTTTATAGGATGATAATATTCAAACCTTGTATATTGCTGCTTACTATGTATTTGTTTACAGTCTGCAATGAATTATGAACTTGGTGTTCAGGGTTCAAATCCTTGCTTGGTCATGGAAACGCACTGGGTGCTTCATCTGAACAAATCTTGTCAAGAAAACCTTGTTATGGTTTCTCCTGCTATAAGTCAGACTTGATTTAAAGGCATACAAGAGCAAAAACAATGATGGTTTTGGATCTTAAAATTATTATTTCTTTTCCTGTTTTTCATTTCTGGAAAGTACTTTGTGAAGTATATTTTTGAACCAGTTCTCAGTTTGAGAAAGCTTGCCTTAAGACCCCAAGTAGGCAGGTTTGCGTATGTACCTCCCCACACTTTCTCAAATGAAAGCTTCTTAATTGAAATCCCTGTGGTATACACTGTTTGTTCTGAGTTGCATAACAGTCCCTTCACATCTCTGAAATTACCATGGGGGAAATAAAGGGAGGATTTTCATCACCCAGGGCCTGGACACAGATTCAAGGGACACAAAGTGGTTTAGATCCTCCAATTAATAAGGACTCTAGAGGTCAGGCAGTTCTCACAGGTACATGTTTATCTTGTAGTTTCCTTTGTTTCAGCTACAAATGCCTTCCCTATAGAGAAAACATCATCCATCTGGAGAAAAGAAATCTCCCTGATTTGAATCAGAATGACTAGATTTCTCTTAGGGTTGTGGAAGAGGCTGTTATAAACACTTGAACTGCTATCTTCAATCAAGAATATACTTTTAATACCTTCAGGCATTATGTTTAATAAACCTTTTGTGGACTGCAGCCTTACTGACTCGTCCCTTCTCAGAAGAAAGTTGACACATCTTAATAATAAATAGTAAACTATATTTTAACCCACCCTCTCTCCCTGAAGAGACTCAGGACGGCTTCTTGACAAGTGGAGAATGTAAACATTGGTTCTAGCATAGAGTGGGACTCTTATGACACATTTGTTGTATAGCAAAATCCGTGGATGCTCTTGTCTCAGTATATATAGTGGCATAATAGAATGGTTTCCCATATATAAAATGGAAAAATGAAAGTTGATGAAAAAGTGCTTCATCAAGATCTTGTTGGGCTACAGTGAAAGTTAGCAGGCTATTACTGATGCATAATTGATTTTATTTAGAGCCATCTTTGGAAGAAACACTTTTCAATGTCCCACTACTGTCACAGACATATCAGGTTGGGACACAAAAGAGGATCTTTTTGGTGGCTGCTTTGGGGTTCTAGGACTCCTTTCTTTGGGAGGCTAGAAATGTCCCCTTCTTACTGTCCTTCCACTGGCCAGCAAAAAGAGTTCTAGTTTCACAGGTTTTCAGGAATAGAGTAAAGGTAAGTTAGTTTAAAAAACCTGTCAGATGAGATTTTTAAATTATGGTAAGTGCTGTATTAAAATCTGAACATGTTATCTATGGTGTTAACTACATTTTAATAACAAGCTACCATATCTTTGATCCAAATTCTGCCTTTGTTAATTTGTAAGCCAACTTGAATCCCAATACTGGGAAAAAGCTGAGATATAATTAAAGGGAATCATGAGTGGCATGATTTGATCCAATATGTGAAAGAAACACCTATCTAGATTTTTTGCAGATACATAGAAAGAAGCTTCAGGGAAGCTGCTCCCATACCATCACCATTACATATGAATCAGTTCTTATGTTCAATCAAATAGAAAATGCAAGGACCACAAGTTTTGTCGGAGTGAGTTTAACAAACTATTCCTTTTTCTCTTCTAAATTAAATCAGATAAGGAGTCTTTCTCCAGAGAATTTTCTTCTGGTTATCTCATTGGAGAACTTCTTAACAAGTTTGAACTTCAAGAAGACTTTGATCAATTTTCACAAAGCAGGTATGTACCTTTAACACATCTTTAACAGTGTTTATGAGATTGGTAAATTGAGTCAAGCCAAACAAATGTTGACCATTAGAAAAACTTAAATAAAGGATAGAAGACACCTGGCTTGACAGTGGTATGTGTGGAAAGGATCTAGAATTCTTAATAGACCACAAGCCTAAATGAGTTAACAGTGGAGAGGGTTGACAAAAAAAAAAAGCTATTAGTGTCCCAGGCTGCACCAAATGAACTGTGATGACAAAATTAAAAGAACTAATGACAGCATTGTTTTCAGCTTTGATTACAGCTCACATGTAATACTATTCTGGTCACTACAGTTTAAGAAAGGTATTGACAAGTTGAAATATGTCCAGAGGTGGGCCACCAATATGATGAAGGCCATATTGTTGTTATTATGTATTCATTTCTATCCCACTTTTCTCCCATGGGTGGGACTCAAAGTGGCGTACAAAGTTTAAAACCAATACAAATACATTGGCATATAATACAATACATAATCAACTAAACATCATACTCAAATATAAAAATAATCCAGTTTAAATGCATCATATAAAACAGTTAAAACCCACAACAGGTACCATTTAGAGACCCAAATATGTACCGTGTTTCCCCGAAAATAAGACAGTGTCTTATATTAATTTTTGCTCTCAAAGATGCACTAGGTCTTATTTTCAGGGGATGTCTTATTTTTCCATGAAGAAGAATTCACATTTATTGCTGAACAAAAAATGAACATTTATTATATACTGTACAGTAGTTGTCATCACAAACCAGCATAACCAGACAAACTGTGAATCCTATCAAGAATTTCTTGTTACTACCAATATTTGCATGTACAACACTCTATGGTATGTACATTTACTGATCCTGCATGCTCTGGTGTTCTGTTTGGCGGGCACGCTTCCAAACAAATCCTTTGTTAGGTCTTACTTTCAGGGGAGGCCTTATATTTATATAAGGTTTAATAATAATAATAATAATAATAATAATAATAATAATAATAATAATAATAATAATTTAGAAATTCAGCAAAACCTCTACTAGGTCTTATTTTCTGGGGATGTTATTATTTTATTATTATTATTAAACTTTATTTGTACCCCGCTAGCATCTCCCGAAGGACTCGATGCGGCTTACAAAGGCCAAGGCAATATAATATAATATAACACACAATATAACAATACAAACAAAGGCAAATTAAAAGAATTAAAACAGTATAAACCACAAGCAATAACAATACGCTAAAACACAATAGAACTGGGCCGGGCCAGAATAATGGGTACAAGATTAAAAGTGCTGGTGTGACAGGTGATATATAAGGCTTATAGGGCAAGTGCAGAGTGCAATATGCGATCTTAATTCTAATAAGATACTTATGGGACTTGGTATTGGAGATTTCCTGTTAATCTGGGAAGGCACATTGGAACAGCCAGGTCTTCAAGTTCTTTCTGAAGACTGCCAATGTAGGGGCCTGTCTGAGATCCTTGGGGAGGGTGTTCCAGAGTCGGGGGGCCACCACAGAGAAGGCCTTGTCTCGTGTCCCCACCAACCGCGATTGCGACGCAGGCGGGATCACGAGCAGGGTCTCTCCAGATGACCGAAGTGAACGCATGGGTTCGTAGACGGAGATGTGGTCACGGAGGTAGGATGGTCCCAAACCGTTCAGGGCTTTGTAGGTAAGCACCTGCACCTTAAATTGGGCTCGGAAAGTAAATGGCAGCCAGTGGAGCTCCCTGAACAGGAGGGTTGACCTCTCTCTGTAAGGGGCCCCAGTTAACATCCTGGCTGCCGTTCGTTGGACCAGTTGGAACTTCCGAGCCGTTTTCAAGGGCAGCCCCACGTAGAGCGCATTACAGTAGTCCAGTCTGGAGGTGACCAAGGCATGGACCACCCCGGCCAGATCAGCCTTCGTGAGGTACGGTCGCAGTTGGCGCACGAGTCTCAATTGTGCGAAGGCCCTCCCAGACACCGCCAACGCCTGGGCCTCGAGCGTAAGTGATGAATCCAGGAGGACTCCCAAACTGCGGACCTGTGGCTTCAGGGGGAGTGTAACCCCGTCCAGCACAGGTTGCCACCCTATACCCCGTTCAGGTTTACGATCGACCAGGAGGACCTCTGTCTTGTCGGGATTGATCTTCAGCTTGTTCCTCCTCATCCAGATAGACACAGCGGCCAGGCACTCGTCCAGCACCCGAGAGGCCTCCTTGGAATTAGGTGGAAAGGAGTAGTAGAGTTGTGTGTCATCTGCATAGAGGTGACACCCAACTCCAAACTCCGGATGACCTCTCCCAGCGGTTTCATGTAGATGTCTTATTTTAGGGGAAACAGGGTATGAGGAACAGTTAGGAGAAGTACATGTTCTCAGCTTCAAGAAGAAAAGACTGAGAGGTGATACTGTTAGTTGTCATTGTTGACTTCCATCAAGTCAACTTTAACGTAGAGAATGAGGACCTCCCAAGTTACCCTGCCATTAATAGCCCTGCTCAGGTATTGTATATTCAGGGCTGTGGCTTCCTTGATTGAGTCTATTTATCTGGAATGTGGCCTTCTTAATAATAATAATAATAATAATAATAATAATAATAATAATAATAATAATAAAACTTTATTTATACCCCGCTCCATCTCCCGAAGGACTTGGGGCAGCTTACACTGGGACAAGCCCAAAACAGTATTACATCAATAAAAACAGTAACTTAAAAATCACAATATAATAACACTTCTCACAAAAGTTAAAATAACTTAAAACATAGACAGTAATCCCAATCTGTAGTCAAGCACCATAGGCCATGTGCCATTTTAAGGGGAATGGAAATCTGAAAATGCATATTCTTCGGTGACTAGGGATGGGAATGACTAAAGGTAATATAGTGCATGGAATGGCCAAGGCCTAGGTAAAGCACATGGACAATCAATTATCAGTTATGAGAAGGCACCTGTGAACATCCAAGTTTTCAGATTCTTCCCGAAGGAATCCAGGGTGGGAGCTAATCTAATCTCCTTTGGGAGGGAGTTCCAGAGTCTGGGTGCCACCATCGAAAAAGCCCTTTCTCTCATCTCCACCAACCGCACTTGAGACGGAGGTGGGATCAAGAGGAGGGCCTCCCCAGCAGATCTTAGAGCCCGAGCAAATCTTCTTTTCCTATTGCTTTCTACCTTGCCAAGCATTATTGTCTTTTCTACTGAGTCATGTCTCCTCATGATATTGCCAAATTATGATAGTCTCAGTTTAGTCATCTTGACTTATCGGGAGAGTTCAGGTTTAATTTGCTCAATATAATACAATACAACAGCCATTTTTTAAAACCTGAAGAGCTACAGAATGAAATTTTATTTCCCGCCCTATTGAAGCTGAATTATCCACCCATTCACCTGCTGTGTCCCCTTGGGAACAATACTTGGGTTGCATCCAGGGACCGTGGTATCTCACCCACTGTTTGAGGATGCTTGAGTTGCAGGTTCCTGTAATGAATTGGACTAGGTGGTCCTTCGGATCCCTTCCAAACCTACAATTCTGTGATTATGCACACAATAGTTAATATCTGCAGTAGATTCAAATGGAGCTCCAAGAGAACATTCCTTCAAGTAACGTCCTCCTCCTGACCACTCCTACTGAACCTCTCTCTGTCTGGATTACTTTGTAACTGTTGGAATTCAACCCCACACTACCCAAGTCTGCAGTCCTCAATGAGGAACAGTTAGTTTAAAATAGGCTGAGAGAATCCCTCCCCCCATCTCCTGAATGACAGTTGGAATGTATCTATTTCTTCTCTCCTCTCTGTTTCTGCTCTCATTCTGATTGGTTGTGTAGAATGGATACTTTGCAGGTCCATGCCTATTGTCTTTGACTTCTATTTTTACATCTTAGTGTGTGCTGTATTGAAACCTCTCTCTGCTTGTGTGTTAGGAGTATGTAGTGCTTAGAGATTTTCCCCTTTATTCTCAACCCTAGAAGAGATGGAGTTATAGAGTAGCTAGGACCCAGTTCTTTACTATTAAGAAATGTAGTTATTTTTGTAAATAAACCTTTTGTAATTGAACTCTGGATTTTGTTTCCTGGGCTCTAACTTCTTTTCCAGCCACAACACTTCACGCTGTGCTTGCTGTGAGCTGAATGTATCCTGTTTTTGTATTTTGGATACTCTGCTGTATTTTTGGGAGTTTTCCCTAACAAAATCCTAACAGTAACATCATCAAATGGGAGAGGATGAGAACCATTTCCTGCTCTTTCTCTGTGTTTCTGAAATAGATAATTCCCCAGTCCAGATAATACTATAAGACTTCAATGTAAAGTAAGATTAATAGTTACCTGAACTTCTCTTCCTGGTCATGCTGAAGGATGAGGGGAGGTAGTGGTGGTTTTCCATGTTCAAGCACTCAGTTAGATCCAGGATTATATTTGTCAGACTTAACCTTCATTGATCTCTATGGATAAAGCTACAAACCCAAATCTCTCTAATGTCAGAGGACTAAAGCTAGACGGTCTGAATTCAACTGTTGGTTGTAAATGGTGATGGGTTTAAGGGAAAATTTGAAGTAAGAAGAGCATTATGTAATGAAGTATTTTTTCTGTATTAAACTTTTACAGGGTTGCTAGTGCAAAGCTTAACAATTTTTCTCGGATGGAGCCCACCCTTCAACTTTTGAAAGTGCAATTTGACCAAAATGTAGCCCGAAACATCATGACAGAGCAGCATGGAGCTGCCACCAAACTCATATACCAATTATATGTGGCTCTGGAGAAGAAGAAGAAAGCAGGACTCACTGGGGTTGCCATGGATGCAATGAGACCCTCAGCACATGCAAAGCTCAGAAGTGTAGGAACAGAGATGTATCGAGAGGTGAGCTTGTTTCTATGAAGATGCTGTTTATCCTTGAGAGGTACTTTGGGAAAATAGCAGATGCATATACTGCGTCAGCGGCTGAGTGAGGAGGGGAATTAAGAGATAACTTGATTTATATGTTTTTTCCTCTCTTAACTGCAATCATAATATTTTTTAAAATCAATTCTGTGTATTTGTATTTTTTAAAAACTCTGCGGCTTGACAACCCCAACAGACCACTGAACAAAAAAACCTGGGTCTCCAAAGTTTCCTAAAAGTCACAAGCAGAAAACTCTTATAAGGCACAAAGGCTTCACTTTGTATGTGAAGTTGTACATAGATTTTAATTGGCATTTGCATCAGAGTGTACCTGATGCTTTCTGTTGGAATCAGGAAATTCTACATGGCTATTGATCCTCTGTCAGAGGCATCATTATTGTGCCATTGATTTCTATACTCTAGGACTTCACCATGCTAGAGTAATGGAGTAATAGATTTTTCAATTTCTCCTTGATCTGTTCAGTTGCTGGGCAGGGCTCAATTTTTTTTCCATTTTGGAAAATTGCCACAAAGTCTAAATAAAGGATATTAGTTTGGCAAAACTTTCAAAATGTATCTGTCCCTCGGTATCTTCTACATTGTTAACTTGTATCCTGGGAGCACAAATAATTTTAAATTAACCACTTGTTACAGATTCACACTGAAATGTTGGCATTCTCTTTCTTTTGCTACATTTTGTATTTCTCTTAGATGGAGATGGGTATCAAACAAACACAAACAAAACTAAAAGTCCAACTTCACAAAAAGATGGGTCTTAGTTTAAGTGACACCTTTTTATTTCAGTATCTTTATACTGATTTTTCAGAGTGCACATCTTCTCAAAATAGTTCAAAGTCAGTATCATAAAAATAGCTTATATCAGACATCCTCAAACTGTGGCCTGCCAGCTGTTTGGACCTCCAACTTCCAGATTCCTGACCATTGAACAAGCTGGCTAGGGCTTCTGTGAGTTGAAGGCCAAAACAGCTGGAGTGTTGCAATTTGAGGATGCCTGGCTTAAATATTTAAGTCATTGACTAGTTCAACTTTGATAAATGTCTCTAGAGTCAGGGTGCACACCTTTGTCCGTGCAGATGTTTCTGGCATACAGAATCCATCTACTCTAACCAGTTAACCAATAGTATTGAACAAAATCCTAAATGGATGAGCCACTGTGATCCAAATAAGTGTAGTGCATGTTATTCCTGAAAGAATCTAGCAGATGGTGTTGTACACATGTGACTTCAGTTAGAAGATCAGCAATAGTACCCATGAGCTATCACTTGGGATGGAGATTGAGTCAGTGCATTTTCCTCTGAGCTGTGTTACTGCCACATCTGATAATTATGCTACATGTACATTTAAGTTAAATTGGCACATGAGTCTGAAGTACTGAGGACCTTCCATTTTAGTAGCAGATACACTTGAACTTGTATGAAAAAATATTCTGAGCATTCTTCTTCAGTGGGGCAGCAGAAAGTGTACCTTCTTTATTGTTTCATCTCTGATGGAAGGGAAAATAATCTGTAAAATGCATTTAACTACAAAGGAAAATCAGAAGTGCCTGTTTAAATTATTGTGTTTTTCTGCATTGTATTTATTGAATGACTATAGTTCAGTTGTACATATGAAACATCCTAATTCAAACCCATGGCATCTCCAGTTAGGTATGGAAAAGATTTATGTGTGAAGCCAGCTATCAGTGCTGTGTGTGTTTTACTGTGGAGAAGGAGGTAATTAAAACATTTCATTATAAATCTAGATTGATAATTTGGCCAAATTCCTTGGCATCAACTTGGTGATTCATTTAGCCTTTAACTCAACATTCTCTCATAATTAAGGCTATCCAGCACAAGAGCAAGATGATTTGGGTTTCTAAATTTCAGACATGAGCTTCATTATTACCCTAATTGCATGGAAGGGGGGCATTATTTGTTTGTAGAGCCTATGATTTACATGCTGAAGGATTTAGATTCAATCCTTTTCATCTCTAGTTAAACTGGCAGGTATCAGGTTTTGTCCTCTCTCTGTCTAAGGTTCTGGAACATGTCAAAATACAAATAATTGGACTAGATGGACAGTGTATGTTTCTTCTTTTTGGTCTATAACTTCCAGAATTCCCCAACTAGTATAGCCATGATTTTGAAATTATAGTCACAAAAGAACATTTCCAAGCTGGGAATGTGATTAATAATTCCTTCAAATTGTTTGCATTGCATTCTCATTTCAGCGCCTTAAAAGCCTGGTACCACGGCAGACAGAACTGACACTTCTGCAGATTTCAGACAGCTTTCATAAAAAAGCCGATAACCTGGAAAGTAAAATATATTATATGGAATTGGCAAATCAAGAGAAAGCAAAGAAAATCCAGGGGAGAAAAGCAGAAGACATGGAAAAGGTGAAAACATATTTTTCTTCCTATTTGGCCCCAAGGTTGTAAAAGTGTTGATTATGCATTGCTTTTCATTTGTGAACTTTTAAGGGTATAATTGTAAATTCATTTAGCAATGAGTACATCTTATTAAACTTATTGGGAATTATTTCTGGGCCAGTGTGCATGAGAGTATACTGTTAGTTGGAAGCAAAACAAATGAAAACAAATGGTAAAATTTTGTGTGAATTTGCTAAGATTTTTAACTTAGTTTCTTTCTTTACTGATAGAGGCTCGTTAGCTTTATCATGAAGAATTAAGAGAGTAGCGTTGTTGTCAGTTGTAGTTTCAAACAGGGTGTTTAAGTCAGATATACTCACAGTTCCTTCCCCGAAGAGTTAGTCAATTTTCAGTTGTTTAGAAGCCTTGTGGGTTGTTGCCTCAGGGCTAGTCCTATTGCGTTTTCTGTTTCCCATTTCCAGGTGAGGGAGTAGGAAAAACAAAAATACTGGAGCCCATTAAATTATGTCCTATCATGCCGCCGCCATCTTACATCCTACCAAACTCCATATCTTTCTTTACTGTAAGTGATATTAGTGAATGATCACAACCCCCTGGATGGATGTAACTGGCTTATAATGACAGAGATTGGTATCTGTCTTCTCAGCTGACACACAATTTACCATAGGTTTGTTTTGAAGTCCTGTTTTGTTCCTGAATAAGCAGGTAACAGAGATAACTTGGACTTTTACAACTGGCATCTCTTAGGAAAACTTCACTCATTTTTACAGCAGAATGTCATTGGTTTATTTAATTCTTCATCAAATTGATTGCTGCAATTCATTTCACAAAGGACTGCTCTTGAAGACACCTCAAAGCTATAACTAGTGCTAAATACTATAGCTTACATCCTGATAGACAGCAGATTTAGCCAACTTTGCAACAGGTGCCATGATTACAAGTTTGTGCCCAGACACAGTTCCTACTGTTGACAGAAGTACTGCTTGGTTGGTGGTTAATTAATGTTTATGCTTGAATTCCGTATTTATTTTTTTCTTATTATTGTGAACTGTTTGAACATAAGAAAGGCAGTGCAAGAAATGTATAAGCACCTTCATCAAAATCCAGTTGCAACATTTTTTTTTTTAAAAAAAACAAAACCCCACCTGCCCAGCAAGAGGATTGAATGTATTTGAAAATATTGAAAGAGAACATTGTTTTCCTCACTGGTGCAGTGCTCTTTGCTTATTATATGCATAGATTTTTGGCAGTGGATTTTTCTTGAATTTCTGCAATGACCAGGTTTTTTGTTATGGTGCCCCAATACATTTTTGGATAATTGTATTATTGCAGCTGCAGAATACATCCTCGTAGCATTGCCATAAGGAATGTGGTCTGTGGCCATTGTAGCAGGCAATTTGAAAAATACTGTATTCAGGTGCAATATGTTTTGTTGTATTAGCTACTTATAACTATAAACAATTGTTTACATGGAATACTGGTTATTCTTTATAGTATATCCATTGTACTATGTATCAAAGGACATATCTGGGGATACATATCCAGATGCACAACAGCATGGACAACAGCTATAAACATGAAAAGGTCTTTTATATATAGACTTCCTTCCTGGAAGTGATTATTTTATCATCTGTCAATTTTTTGTCAATTTACCAGGCTTTACATATCACAATTTCCTCTCATCCAAATATTATTTCAATTATACCTTCAAAAGACATGTTGATTACAGTTTGATCTAGGGTACCATCATTTGACTGAAGATTAAGAGGCTATTTCCTTGTTCCTTTGGATATATGTGTGGGGCTTTTAATTTCCCATGTGATATTTCATGGTTCCTAGAAAATGAGCCCTCTTATGGCAGACCATGTAATTTAGCTACATTTTCTGTGGAGAAATCAAAAAGGGACATTTATATAAATAACAGTTTTTCAGTGTATCTGAGTCACAGTTCTGAAGCATTTGCAAGGCTTAACTCTCTTTTATCTGTGGTTGGTTGTTTAGTGGAAAATTTGATAAATCTCATTCTGCTTGAGGGCAAAAACTTTAGAGCTGAGTCCAGTCAGGCCCCTTCTTTATGCAGAGACACCACTTCTCATCTCCTTGGTTTATTTTTTTCAGGAAACTGTCAAATTATTTCAATCCCTTCCCTCAGCTCCCTGTACAAAACAGGGTAAAGCCACCATGAACATTTCCCACAATACCTTAGTGGAAGCACTCTACCAAGGAGTACCTTGTTGGGAAATGGTAGATCCAGGCAGTCCTACATTGCAAGCCTCAAACAGAAGGAATTTTCAAAATGGCAAGTCCTGCTGGGACACTGGACATTGACTGAGAATGCCACAGTTTCCCTTTTGGACTACCTCTTATCTATTCAATCAATATAGGGGATTCTGGAAGTAGTAGTTCCAAAACTGGTATCTTCAAGCTCTGCCTCAAAGATATCTGAGTCTAGGCCATAAGACCTGATAGTGCCAAGTTTCCTCCAACTCCTTGTAGGATGTTCTAGGACCATCTTTGTCAAGAGTCAGACGCCAATTAGCGAACAAAAATAGAGTTTATTCAGCAGATAAGCCAAAAAGTAATGTTAACACAGAAAAAACCTTGAAACACTTCACTATCAGTGCTTCAAGAGCAGTTCAAACAAAAATATAATTCAGCAACACAAGCAGGTAAAAACAAAGCTAAACAAACTTAGTGCAAACTGCACTTTCTGAGTCCAAGCCCTGCTAGCCGGCTCTGTAGTTTTCAAAGGAACAGTTCCCAAAAGAAAACACCAAATTGGTCAGGAAACAAACAAACAAACTAAGAATGCAGTAGACTGCTTCCACAATGTGGATAAAGCCGAAGGCTCCAAAAGGATGGTGAAAAGACGTCGTCCGGGATTCCAAGGTCAGGTCAGGAGATAACAGCGGTGTCCAAAGAGCAAGCCAGGAGTTAAAAGCCGATAGTAGTCATCAATCACAGGGCGAAGGCAGTAGCAAGGTCAAATTCCAATCCAAGGTCTGAAGAGGGTGCAGTCATCCAAAACAGGTCCACGATAAGACACAGCGAGAGCCAAGCTAGGTGATAACAGCAGATTCAAATCATAGTCCAAGTCCAGTCTTCATGGAAACACAGAGATCCCAATGGCGCCTCAGCAACACCTTGCCACACGCAAAGTGCAGTGGCCAAACATTCCCATTTTATTCCCCTTCCTCCTGGGTGACCAAACACTCACACCCAAACACCAGGTGTCCCAAATCTACTCAGAGTCGGAGCTCCACACAGCTAGAGCTCGTGGATCTGGAGTACCTAGCAATTCGTCGGAGTCCCAATCATCCTGCCCACACTTAGCCCCATGAACACTTAAAGAACCATCCTCCCTTCTCCAAGCATCCCAATTGGGATCAGCTCCTGCAGAAACCCCAGGTTCAGAAGTATCCACAGACCCCAAATCCCCAGACATCTCCGGTGGCTGTGCCCATTCAGTGCCCGCTTCCCCAGCCACCACCTGTTCCTCAGCATCCATCTCCCCATCTGAATCTTCCTCAGAAGATCCCCCATATAGCTCTCTAAGTCGCTTCCTGCGCAACTCCTCCAGTGAACCCTCATCACGAGGGTTTTTTCTTCCTCTTCGAATTCCATCCCCATCAACCATAATCCCCGAAGGCGCAGTCACAACAATCTTGATAGCATTTATGTGTTTTATTCAAATATTTATAGAACTTCTCTCTGACATAAGATCTCAGGGCAGTATATAGGCAAAAGGCAATGCAAAAGAGAGATTTAAAATCATTTAGTACAGCCTAAAAATATAAAAGAATTTAAACAATTTAAAGTTGCATACATGCACAGATTCAGAGCAATATAACTCTGAAAACTTTGTTAAAGAGCCAAAGTTGGTGTCAGGTCTGAGAGGAGGACATTCAATAACATTAATAAAGGAAAGGTTCCCTTCCTAAATCCACACAAAATGTATCATGGACCATTATTTGAAGCCATGTCATTTGTTAGGGTTGCTCTTTATTGATGCCAGAATACAGTTATTTCCCTTCCTTAAACTGGTAAATCTCCTTGAAATCTAGTTCATAATAACTGCAAAATACATAAAGTTTGAACTTGTTATTTTGAAATCATATTTTTAGCATTAGAAAATCTATATTTCTAGTTTTCTAATATTATTGTGAAGTTTGTTTGGAAACGGATTCTAAAATGATATTGCCTTGGCTATAATTCACATATTTTGTTGTCAGTTTTATGTAGCTCATTTATCCTTTCATTGGTTATTTAGAAAATTTTAGAAAAACAAAAGCAAAATGAAATAATGGCTAAGATACAAGCAGCCATTGTCCAGATTCCAAAACCAATGCCGCAGCACACTGTCAAGGCGATCGAAGAACAAAAAATGCTGAGGAAGAAGAAAGAAGCAGAGGTGAGTTTTCATGTTTTATAATGGCTTTAAAAAAATAACAGACATGGAAACATGCTGTGTGATTATTAATCTAATACCATAGCCTAAATATAGAGACAACCACAATTTGTGTGATATGAAAGAAAATTATTGCAACATTATACATCCTGGATCAGTGGTATAAATGTAATATTTGAAGAGCATGTTCATACCTGTATTAATGGGAGTAAAATTCTTGTAGCACTGAGATGGTAACTGTGTGGTCTTCCCAAAATCGTTAAACCCAACTCCCAGTAGACATCAATAGGCTAGCCCTATCTAAAGGTCAGATCATGCAGATGTTGTTGGGCTTGCATTCTAGCAGGGAAAGAGTTGGTGGTATGTAAGGATAGAAATAATATTTCCTATCAATCGTTTCCATATCAGAAAATGGATTCCCTGAAATAAAATGCTGTTGGGAAGAATAATAGATCAGTGATGCCTTTGTACAGTTTTCTCAAGAAGCAGAGAAACACTTCTTGTGAAAACACATTTTCTATGTGTTTTCTGAACATATCCCCTCAGGAGAAGGTTAACTTGCCTCTGCGTCTGTCTGTCTCGGTCTCTGTTTGATGTGTTTATGGGCATTGAATGTTTGCCCTATGTGTGTATAATGAGATCCGCCCTGAGTCCCCTTCGGGGTGAGAAGGGCGGAATATAAATACTGTAAATAAATAAATAAATAAAATTTGCACAGGAAATGTATTTTTGCACAAAAATCCTACAAGTTTTCACAACACTTCAAAGTATTACAATCCAGTATTATGATATCTTCTGCTCCAGAAAGAAAACTCCAGCAATTTTGTCCTCATGGGTGAGGATGAGATCACTGAAGATGTACATCATGTAGCAGCTGAAAATTGATTTCAGATTATTCAATCTGATGTCTTTGTAGAGAGGGAATCTTTTCTCTTTCCCTGTCAATAATAACTAAATATATGAGGCTTAATTGCTCTCATTCTGTCAGGATTGATTATCAATCTAAATAAAATAGTTTTCAAAGATTTCAACTATGCTAATATTGTACTGTCAATGGCTTTCATGGCCAGATTCACTGGGTTGCTGTGAGCTTTCCAGGCTGTATGGAAAACAAGAATATGGAAAACAAGTCTGCCAAGAATATAGAATCAAACAAAAACCTCACAGATGGAGCAAGCTTGTTTTCTTCTACTCTAGAGACTAGTACACAGAGCAGTGGATCCAAAAAGAAGTGGAAGAGATTCCACCTGAATATTAGGAAGACCTTTGTGACACTAAGAGCTCTTCAACAGTGAAAGATGCTGTCTTGGAGTCTCCTTCTCTGGAGATTTCTAAACAGAGGCTGGAGCTGTCGTGTGCTCAGTGTGTGTTTCGGCATAGCAGGGTTGGGCCTGAATAGCCCTTGGGGTCTCTTCCAGTTCTTAAGATTCTATCATTTTATGATTCTAAGTAGCTGCTGTAGGCTCTTTCAACATAAAAAAGAGGAATAGAAGGGGGGGGGGGAGTGGCAGCATCTTTTAGATTCAATTATTTAATGTGTTGGGACACACACACTGAGAATTGTGGTTGTAGAAATTTGCCTCAACTTTTCTTTGGCCTCAGTGGTCTTTTGCTCCCCCCCCCCTTAATTTTGTCCATCTATTGGGGCCGTGCATTTATTCCATCTGAGCTGGCCTAGGAGAAGAGTCCGTCTATTTGAACTGACTTAATGGAGGTCTCTCTTTCTGATCCCAAGGTCATCTGAGTTAAGTACACTACTAATACTCTCTGCCCTCTTTCTATACCACCAATAAAGGATTTTTCTAGTCCATGTCATTTTTAAACATTTTTTTTTACCTATAATTACATTCTGGTATCTGCAACTTTTTTTTAAAAGTGTGTATCTTTTTAAAAATACATTTAGAGTTCCAATACATGCATTTAAAGCATTGCAACCTTCATTGGATAGCTAAGGTCTAATTCACAGTCTACACAGCTTGACAAAAATTGCTTGGGGAAGTATGAGACATTTTCTCTGTCTGTTTCTCTCTCATGCACACACCTGAATCAGCAGCCCTTACATTAATGTGTGAATTGGAGCTTGGAATCACTCAGCCAATGTGGCCAGTAACATGAAAAAAACCTTTTTAAAAACTAGACATGGTCTTTTGGCTATTTCTGTTTTTTTTTCTACCACCATTATTTTTGGATTTTGTTTTTGTTTTTTTGGAAGTCTGTGCTGCCCCACTGAGGTTCCCAAGTACAAAAAAAATTGTATCCAGACTCACTACTGTTGTTTACTTTTGTTCTGTAGTATTGAACAAAAAGCCCTTCAAATGTACCTGGTTGTTTTCTAGAACACATACACAGAAATCATGAAGTTTGAGAAGATGATGAGAAAAGAGACCATCATACCCACTAAGCTCACTGAAAGGTAATGTGTAAATCAAGTCACATCTAAAAAATTAATCTTTATTCCTTGTGGCATCAGTTGTTGTTTGGTCTTGAAACTGTTTGTCATCCAGTTAATAAGCCACCTTGTCTGAAAAGCGGCTAGACAAATTTGTATAGTTTTATATTATGAAGGTTATCCAGAAAGTAGATTACGTTTTGGAATTAAAAATGAACAAAGTATAGGAGAAAACATTTACCATATGCAGTTGAAAGCCACACCCAAATACCACTTCTCAACATAGTCGCTATTCAAATCTAGGCACTTATCATATGATGAATGAGCTTGGCAACTCCTTCCCCACAAAACTTTGTCGCTTGCATCCTCAACCAGCCGGTCAGCCCTTTCCGCAGCTGCGCATAGTCGCCAAAACACTGCATTGAGGACGCAAGCGGCAGAGTTTTGTAGGGAAGGAGTTGCCAAGCTCATTCATTGCTATGATAAGTGCCTAGATTTGAATGGCGACTATGTTGAGAAGTGGTATTTGGGTGTGACTTTCAACTGCATATGATAAATGTTTTCTCCTATTCTTTGTTCATTTTTAATTCCAAAACATAATCTACTTTCTGGCTAACCCTCATACATTCTGCGGATTTCTGGCTATCCGGCTCTTCCCTCTGCTTTCATTTTAGATTGGAAGTACAGTAGAGTCTCACTTATCCAACATAAACGGGCCGGCAGAACATTGGATAAGTGAATATGTTGGATAATAAGGAGGGATTAAGGAAAACCCTATTACACATCAAATTAGGTTATGATTTTACAAATTAAGCACCAAAATATCATGTTATACAACAGATTTGACAGAAAAGGTAGTTCAATACGCAGTAATGCTATGTAGTAATTACTGTATTTACGAATTTAGCACCAAAATATCACGATGTATTGAAAACATTGACTACAAAAATGTGTTGGATAATCCAGAACGTTGGATAAGCGAGTGTTGGATAAGTGTGACTTTACTGTATCTAGTCTTGATTGCTTATTTGTAAGTTAATTATCCAAATGCTTTCTCCCATAAAAATGTTTTGTTCTAATTTCCTATAATTTCTATTATGTATTGGCTCTTCTGTTGCACAGAACTAACCACTATGCTACAGAGTTAGAATCATCTGATAGAGGAATATTAATGCCCTATGGCTCATGTCCTTTCCTCATATCTTTGTCACCTGTCTCCACAATCTTCCACATGGCTGGATGAATAGTTTTCTAGTGTGAAGGGTTTTCTGATTGAGTAGACTACAAACTGTAGAGCCTGAAGGCTTTTAGAAATATATAATCTTTCCATGGTATCCGCTGGGATTTGCTTCCAAGATCCTCTGGGGATCCATGGATGCTCTAGACCAGGACTCTTAAACTTTTTCAAGTCACATCCCCTCTCTACCTGAAATTCTTTTATGTAACCCCAGGTGTATAATTATATAAAATAGGTATAAATTAAATTTACTGATAATAAATTGGCTTCTACAAGGCTTGCTAAACAGATTGATTTTCCCTTTTAATAAAGCACACCTGAAGCATTTTCTGCAGAGTCCATTGTAAACACTGCATGTTGCTGCTAACAGATTCATGTAAAATCTAAAACAGTGGCGCTCAGAAACATTTTACTGTTGCCAATAATTGAGCTAAGGGGACCCCATTTGGGGTCGAGACCCACAGTTTAAGAAGCAATGCTCTAGACCAGAGTTTCTCAAACTGTGCTCCTCCAGATGTTTTGGACTTCAGCTCCCACAATTCCTAGCAGCTGATAAACTGGCTGGGATTTCTGGGAGCTGAAGTCCAAAACACCCGGAGGAGCACAATTTGAGAAACACTACTCTAGACAACTGTTATAAACTCAGGATGGTAGTACATTTGCAGTACCTTATGACCAGGCATTTACTGCTGTATTAATCTTGAATGCAAAGCAGCTTCCTACAGAACAAGTCACAGCTGAGTGTGTTGATTCCAGTGAGCTAATGGAAGTTGATTGTAATACTGTCACAGCATAAGTAAATACTAATGGTAATGATGCAATGGGGCATTAAAACAGCAATGTTTTTCACCCTTGTATTGAAACATATCATATGAGATAAGTGGAACTGTGTTTCTTAGCATGATACAGGGCCGTGATGTTGCAACCCCAACGATCACTGAGCTGTTGAGCACCTACTCTGATGACGAGTATATCCGGAAAGTTCAGAAACGTCTAGAGGAAGACACATTTGCTCGTGAACAGCGGGAGAAAAGACGCCGGAAGATGTTAAGAGAACAACTAATTGCTCATGAAGCACAAGAAGTGAGTTGCGTGTGTTTGCCTAGTGGTTTTCAGATGATGTGCTGATAAGAGTGTAGTAAATTATCAATTTACAATAAGATACACAATAGTAAATAAATTATGTAATTATTAAAATTATCAGCTCTTACTAAAATATATAAAAACAATCCCAAAAGTATTTGTATGCACTGTTGGGAGAAAAGCCCATAATCTGTAATAGAGCATACTTTTAGTTAAAATAATCAAAACATAATTGTTTTATGGAATTTTTAAAGTGTTCACTGGTTAAGATTTTAGAAAAATGTACCATGGATTATAGCAAATACCTTTTTAAAAAGAATACAAAATATAGCCAAAAAATTCATCATATGGAAAAAAAACAAACATTGTAAAACCATATTTTCACATTAAAAAATATAAATTAGGAGGCATATAGAGAGGAGCAGCTCATCAACAGGCTGATGAGACAGTCACAGCAGGAGCGAAGAATTGCTGTGCAGCTGTTGCATGTGAAGCATGAGAAAGAAGTGATGTGGCAGGACAGAATTTTCAGAGAAAAACAGTTTGAAGAAAGGCGGCTGAAAGAATTCCAAGAAGCTCTTGACAGAGAAGCGGTAAATGTTCTTTGATTTCTCCCCTTTATCTTGCTCATCTTTTAAAGCCTTTTTTATTTGTCTTATAATCAGAAATGGGATGTATTTATTCTGATATGAATTAAGAATATTAAAAATATGGGAACTTCGTTTTATTGGGTGTTTTGTAACTTTCCCAAGCTCTACATGAATTTGTCTTCAAGGAATGTTTGGGACATGCAGTGAAAAGACCTTAACTTAATCAGACCATGTAACCAGCAGAACACAGCAGACACAAAGTGTTGAGGGCATCATGGTGGTGGAACAAAGGACAAATTCTCATTAGGTTACAGATCTACTGTTCCCACAGAGGATCTTTGAGAACAGTAGCTCTATAACCTAATGAGAAGCTTGACAAAAGTAATAATGGGAAGTTGAATTGTTCTTGATTTGTTGTCAGAGTTAGGGAACATGAAGATAGAGTACAGTACATTGTGGTAATGAAGGGATGGGAAACCTGTGGTCTCCCATATACTGATGAATTATTTTTCCCATGATCCTGAATCAATTTTCATGCTGGTTGGGGATGAGGGAAAATGGAGCCCAACAACACTTGGAGGTCTACAGGTTCTTTAGTCTCTAGGGACTTGCCCCGCTGTGTGCACTCTGTCTGCTTACAGTTGTAGCTTGTTTTGTTTTTATGCTATAGGAGGGATTTGTCACAGGTATGGTGCTTCCACTACTCTATCTTTTAAAAGTTTGGAGATGTGTTGTCTTATACCTGTCAGTTTGCGTCAGCATGGATTTTCTGAAATTAGTAGAGTTGCTCATATAAGTTCCCAAGATGCAAAACGCTGTCTTATCCAATAGTCAGATCTTCATCTATTACATTTTCTTGAGCTTTGATATATCAGGAAATTAACAGAAGAACAAGTTGTAGTTTTATACTAACATTTTTTTCTTATAACACAGCACAGTTAATTATGCTATATAAGTGCCACAATTTACATAGACCCTGCAGAGTTTGGGCACAATTCTTATGACAAGACTCTTACTACTTTTAGTTCTGTAGCACAGCATTACAATCTCTCTCCAAAAAAGGCTAAGATTTGACTGTATTTTTATGTCATAAGACAGCTAATTTACCAAAAGAAAAAGATATTTGCCAAATAATGATTTGACCCTTGAACTCTGTCATGAGCACAGTGCCCCAATTAGCTGAAAAGGTAACCCAATTGCTAATGCGCAAACTGAAAAAAAATGTTAAAGAGAATTATCCCTGTTGTAAAGGAAAGGGTGCTTTTTCTGAAGGTTCATTCTGCTATGTTCCACCTATATTTGATACATGTTACATAGTGTTTATGATCTAATCCTTTTGGGAATGGGGAAGATATAACCTGAACAGCTATTTGAGGCCCTTCTCATGTTAACTATAATATTTGCAGTGGAAGGGAGTCAATGCTCAATGTCTCATAACTAGTGGCCCTAGTATGACTATGTGACTGACATCTGCCAACACCAATGGTGAAACAGTCACACTACTGTTGACCAGGCTTTCTGATGGAATCATATATGCAGCCCTGTCCACTAGAGGCCACAATTGCACTGATAATTGTGTGCCAGGGAGAATTACAGAAGGTTGAGAGGAGACATCATAGCCATGTATAAATATGTGAAAGGTTGTCATAAGGAAGAGAGAGCAAGCTTTTTTCTGCTGCCCTGGAAACTAGGATTAGGAGCAATGGGTTCAAATTACAAGAAAGGAGATTCCTCCTGAAATTAGGAAGAATTTCCTCATCACTGTAATAGCTATTCAGCAGTGGAACTCTCTGCCCTGGAGTGTGGTGGAAGCTCCTTCTTTTGGAGGCTTTTAAACAGAGGCTGGATGGCCATCTGTTGGGGGTATTTTGAATGTGCTTTTCCTGCATGGCAGAGGGTTGGACTAGGTGGCCCATGCCATCTCTTCAAACTCTATTATTCTGTGATCTCAGGCAAAGAGAGAAGACACCTCCAAGGGCCATGGTGGCTGGGAGGCATCTGATTAGTAAGAAGCTACCAACTGGAAGTTAAATGAAAAGAAAACGAGGTAACAGTAGTAATGAAAAAACAATGGCCTAATAAAGTCTGGGATGAATGCTGATTAATATACTTAATGTGGCCCAGACAGCAAAAAATGAAAGAACAGGATGAATGCAGTCAGAATAAAACAGTTGAGTTACCATATTCATTGTGGTACTAGGTGTATTATTATTATTATTATTATTATTATTATTATTATTATTATTATTATTATTATTATTATTATTATGAGAGAAGTACTAAGAATTAAATGGCTAATCTATTCACATATTTTTGTGCATCCTTTCATGTCTTAAAGCAAGTATGAACAACTGCAACAAGGCAAAAGGGCTCCATTCCAAGTTGGGTTTTAAAGATTCATTTTTCCTTCTGAAATTTTCCTAAACTTTTGTTCACATATATAAAAATAGCTACATATATGTAAAATATATTAAAATTAGCTGAAATTAAATTATTCAGTAAATATTACCATTACACATTCCACTCATTAACAAGTAACATTCCCCACTCATACTTGATAGTTGTTAGATTTCTGTATAAATGGACTAATAATGACTTGTCAGTATGATGTTGACTGTGATAATGACTTGATACTGAGCCAGAAAAAACTAAATTGGCTATTATATTGGTTGAGATTTGCAATCTTGGGAGCGTTAGGTGAAAAAGGCAGCTAATTCCAGAAAATCTGTGCTGACTCAGACTGACAGGCACAAAGTGAAAAACTTCTAATCTTCTAAAGGATATAGGGATGGAGGAACTACACCTGTGCGAAGCCTCTGCTGTAGCATTAAAGGCAAAACAATCTACTGCACTAAGCAGACAGAACACACATGGCATTCTCAGCTCTACTAAAACACTTACTCACAGTGTCTTGTGTTATGCATGAGTATGCTGTGACAGCTAGAGTGGTTAAGGACCACAAAACAACCTTGGGGATCACCATCTACATCTGTCTGAAAACCCTAAAGGGTTGTGGCCAGGTTACATGAAGGAGTGTTCTTCCCACATTTCCCTCTATGCACATGAAGTTAACCTTTTGTGGCTCTCCCTTAGATCCCTACCACCAAAAGATGCTGGTGGAGAGGGACTTTTCAATATGGCAGTTTACGTACGGAATAATCTCTGTGGAGAGGCTTATCTGGCAGCCACATTTGATATTTTCAGCATCAGGCAAAGCAATGGTAGTGCTTTCAGATACTGGCAATATTTTATTGTTGTAGCTGATTTTAGGTTTATGAACTGTATTGCTTATCTGCTTGATGCTGATTTTTTTTCACTTGTTGTTTTATTGGTTTTTTTTCTCTTTTAGAAAAAGGTAAGAAACATATAAATACCTCCTGCTCTCTTGCCACAAGGATGTGTATAAAGGAGTGTTGGTTTCCATGGATTCAGAGTAGCCTTCAGATTACAGATTAGTGCAACATTAGTAATGTCTATTGCAGTGGTTCTCAAACTGTGGATCCCCAGGTGTTTTGGCCTACAACTCCCAGAAATCCCAGCCAGTTTACCAGCTGTTAGGATTTCTGGGAATGGAAGGCCAAAACATTTGGGGACCCACAGGTTGAGAACCACAGCTCTATTGGTTAGGCTGTGTCATTATCCAGAGGGATTTGCACTCCAATGTCGGGACTCCTTGAACTCAGACAATTCCTCAAAGCAACTGGAGACATACTAACTTACCCTATGTTTATATTGTGTTTTGTGAGGAGCCATGATTGATGGGGAAGGGATCAGATCTTTACCAGGTCAATCATATATGCAGAACCTAACTCCTTTTTTAAGGGAATTTGCTTTAGGGTATGTATACCTTCATTCTCTTGTATTAATGGACTGTTTTGGCTGTTTGCATCACTGTTACAAAAGGAGTCTTTTAACAGTGAGAGATTAAAGAGAAAGAGGGCTGGTGTATTGTCCTCCCCTCCCCCCTCCTGTTTGCCTGTTTTTATAAAAACAAGTTTTCTAGAGGAGGCTTTCTAAAATTGATTAAAAGACTTTCTAGAGTACTGCTTCTTAAACTGTGGGTCCCATCCCCAAATGCTGTCTCCTTGGCTCAACATTGGGGTACTGAAAAAATTGACAACAATAAAGGTTTTCTGAATGTTACCTGGTGACTGTTTTAGACATTTACATGCATCTGTTGTGTACTGTTTACAGTTGAGTCTGCAGAAGATGCTTCAGCTGTACTTTATTAAAAGGAAAATCAGCCTGCTTAGCAAGCCCCGCAAATGCTGCTTTGTTATCAGTTATACCTATGTTATATCTGGCTGAAAGGGGTCATGAGTGAAGACGTTTAACAAATTCTGTTCTAGAGCACAACACGGGTTAGAACAACCAATCCTGGAACAGGGATTCAGGATTTAGAGGCTAATAAAGGGAACTGTTACATGGTCTACATTGCTGCAATCTGTGATGTACATGCAGTGAAAATGGTAGGGGAAGAGGGGGAAATTCATTGGAAGCTTAGTTTCGGGCAACCTTTTCCCAATTCCATTTTAATCTAGAAGTTCTCACAGGACTTAGTTTAGCCATTAATCAACTTTGAGCAAATTGCTCATGTCCTGCCTTAGGTTCGACATAGATATATAGCCAAGCCCTTGCAAGTATAGCCAATCGTGATAAATGTTGGGAGCTGAAGTTCATCAATATGTGAAAAGTTGCCTGATTATCTTACATAGTTTGAGTGGTGCTCTTCAGAGTAACATTAAAGCCCTTGCATTGTTTATAATTGCAGGCATTTATAAATGCAATCAAAATTACACATACTGCAAATTCCTCCACCCTTTGCAGAAGCATTAGTTTCCTACAAGGTTGGGGGAAGTATTCATGATAGTGGGAGAGAACAAGGCAGAATATTCTTGGATGTAGATCATCCCCACAGAGCTTCCTGTCCCAAATGAGAAGGGTTGCTCAAAGCAACCTAGCCACAACATGTGTGTTTTTTTCTTTTAAAAAACAAACAAACTATCATTCAACTCATCTTTAAACTATTCCTATCTAAAAGTACATATGCTGATGGTTACATGCTCTGAATGCTTCAGTACATTTTTCATACTATAGTCCATTCAGATATGAAGTTAGGAACACAGCCTGCAGAGAAGGTGTGGGGAAGAGAAAATATCACAGGCAAGTGAAGGTTTAATCTCTGCCCACATAGTCCCCCTAAATTCTTTCCACCCACCATTTTTTATTACTCAACAAACTTGGTTTTGGCAAGAGGGACAGTGATATTTACATAATGGAGTATTAGTCTACATGTTTTCCATTTGATTTCAGTATTAATGTATTTGACTTGGCAAATCTGATGACCATTTTTATCCCAACTCCATCTAGGCTCTTGCAAAACAAGAAAAAATTGAATTTGAGGAACAGGCTCACAAGGAAAAACAACTGCATGCCAAACTTGCTGCTCAGAGAGCCGAGGAACGCTATAAGAAGCATTTTGCAATCTGTTGGGAGGTAGTTGATCAAATCATCGACTTGGTGACCAAAATAGGAGAGTATCGGACACTGACAAACAAGTAAGCCGCCCTTTTATGTGCTAGGATTTTTATGTTTTAAAACTGAGGAAAATACCTTTTGGTGATGTTGCTGCCTGAATCTTCCTTTTTCCTTCATCATGCTAATTACTGTATTATTTAGAAAGAAATTTTAACAGAGCCTAGCTGAAGAGCTTTTTCTGATGAGGGTGGGTGATAATGAAAGACTTCCTATATAAGAAAGAAAATATACTTCATAATTCCAAGGACTACTCATTTTCCCAGAACAAAAATACATGCTCTCATTCTGTACTCTTTTAACTTCCATTCACCAGGATTTTAAAAAAAATGAAGATAACACATGCATTTATTGAGTTTTCTGACACCACTGAGAAGTATAGAATAATGAAGGTTGAAGTTAGCATTGTAAAGTATTAAAAAGATTTAATGTGTGCTTTTTCTGTATCATAAATTCATGAATAATTTCAATATTTTCCTTCAATCCCTACTAGAAAGGTCAACCAAACTGTGTAACTTCTGCTTCTTACCATTATGATTCCTTTAAAAAACATTATGGGCTAGTTTCTGGCCTAGTATATTATTTTGGATTGGGCAAAAAAGTATCCAAATGCAAAAACAATAGTGCCATACATGACAAGAGGGGAGCCAGTGCGGTGTACTGGTTTGAGCATTAGACTATGGCTCTGGAGACTAGGATTTGAATCCTTGTTTAGCCATAGAAACCCATTGAGTGACTTTTGGTAAGTCATTCTTTTAGCCTCAGAAGAAAGCAAAGCCTAACCTCCTGTATACAGATCTTGACAAGGAAGTACCTTATGGTCACCATAAATCAGAAACAATTTGATTGTAGGGACACAGCAATAGCAACAAGGCAAGCAGCTGAAATTTAAGGATAACTAATGTTTCAAGTGTCAGTATTATAGAATGCATGTGGTTTAAAAAATCTCTTTTGATTTGTAACATAATCTCAACAGCCACATACTTGGGTAGAATATCTTAAATCTGAAGAACATATGGAATCTTATCAGAGTAGTTTTTTCATGTTATTTGCTGAATGTTTTGATTGATAAATATAGTTCTCAAATATAAATATAGATGATCACAAATTTTTTTTGTTTGATTTCCATAGCTTAATCCCAATCAAGATAATGCGTGACTGGAAGGAGCTATTCCTAAAAGGGAAACCAATTTATGAGCAGGCTGAACTCGATCCTTTGCCAGCTGATCCAACTCCAGATCAAATAATAGAATTTGAAAAAATGGATATACTAGATGAAAAAGACTATGATGAATACAAGGTACTCCCAACTGATATAGTCTAAATGTTTGCCCACGACAACTGCCCTGTGAACGTTGCACAGATTTCATATGATCCTTTATGTTGGTTTAATATACATGTTAACATACATTGGTTGAACATACAAGGTTACTTCATAGTCTGTTTTTCACGGGCTAGGTGATAACGGGTTCATTAGCAGTGAGGAAAACTGTGCTTTCAGTTATTTGGCTGAATGTGTGGGCATGTACGTTGTGATAAGCAAGAACATAACTATAATTTAAACAGAAGTTGTCGTATACTCCACAGTGCTAGCAAATGTAACATCACAAAATGTAATGTATAATAAACACTACATCTGTCACAGAGTGAGTAGTCTTATTTCATACAACATGGTTGGTGTCTGATAAAAGGCAGCTGGTGCATTTTTAATAGTCAGATTCTTGATATTTTAAGATCAATATTTCAATTTTATGGCTAGAAGGTAATTCTGAGAAATACTTCTTGTAGGATCCACATTCAGATCTTCTATTCATAATCTATGTCTAGCCTCCTAGTTTTTGAAATCAGATTATGATTACATAATAAAATGCTGAATATTTGTTTTTTTCTGGTACAGGTTTTCAAAATAATTGCCTTCCCTATTACCAACTTGGCTGCTTTTTAGGTAAAACGACAACCATCCACCCACCCACCCCGTGTGTGCACACCCACCCACACACCGCTGCCTTGTTGAATCTGCAAAGTACTATCTTTACAAATAGCCTATGCATCTTTCAAAAGTTTTGTTTGGGAAATGAATACCACATTTATAATCTTCTTTGTGCCCACATCCTGAACAAATTTGTACATTCTATTTTGCACTAAGTAGTAAATCTTGGTTAGGAAGTTTGTGTGGGGGATATTTCAATATAGCAGCAGCTTAGTTTTGGGTTTTTTTTAGACTTAACCTCTGTACGTGAAAGTTGTTTACTTGTTTACTTGCTTATATGTCACATGAAATAGATATTAAATTTCATTGGAAGAGCAAAGGCTGTTCTGTTGCCATTAATACTGGTGTTTGAACCATTGGGCCAGGTCAAGATTCTGCCATCCTTAGACCCGACCCATTGAAATCAAAGGCCTGTCATGACTCATTTTTAAAATTTAGTGGAAGTTCCCTAAGTATTATTATTCTCCATGCTGCTACTGCAGCACAGTTAGTTGTCATTAGGCTACCCCAGTGGAATCAGAAAAAACATAACCTCTTTATTTTTCACTGAATATTTTGGCTAAAAACAGATAACATGGTAGCTTGAAATCATTCACATTATATAGTTATTACATGTCATTCTATGGAATCCTGTAATTTACTGTTTGGTGAGGCACTACAGCTCTCTTACCTCTATAAGTAAAGACAGATTTATGTATGCATCGACCCATGCACTAATCCTGCTAATACAAGGACACTTTACATATTATTTATATTTAGGTTTTAATTTGTATACTATCTCTTTCCCAAAAAAATGACACATTGTGGTTTGCAACAAAGATATAACTCCTAGAATCATATAATCATAGATTTGGAAGAGACATCGTGGGCCATCCAGTCCAACCCCCTGCCAAGAAGCAGGAAAATCGCATTCAAAGCATAACCTAAAAAGTTATAGTGCAAAAGAAAACTTAATAATACAAAAAAAGGTATAATGTAAAAACAGCAAGAATTTGAAGCAGTATAAAATCACTAAATCATTTTATCTATGGCATTTGGGGTCAACAAGGATATGCTATCCTGGTGAAGAGAATTCTAGTTCTGTGTAATTCAGCTTCTTGTGCTCATCTCTAGCATAACACACAATCTTTCATACTTATCAGAAAGGTTGTTCTGCTAAAATAAAGTGTTTTTCTGTCTTCTGTAATTTTGATGCTATATGAGATTACACGCTTTAAAGCATATTTGTCAAGTCAATGGGCTTTTTGTGAGTGAAAGCTCAGTAGTCAAAAATGAAGGGCTAAGATTGGCGTACAGTGTATGCCTTTCATACGTGGCATCATTTATTGTCACTGCTGGATTGAGTGGCTGAGGCCTTGCTACTGAACCTCCCTTCCACGTTAGTAAACTACAACCCACAAATTATCCAGAAGTCGACTAGGATTTCCAGTATCAACCTTGAAGTACTAAAAGAACCAACTCATTTGAACTATGGTGCTCAAGGGGAGTTCTGCAAAGAGACAAATAAATAGATCTGGAGTAACTCAATCCATTCCCTAGAAGCCAAGATGACTAGCATTAGACTGTCGTACTTTGGACACATCATAAGAAGACACTGACTCTCTAGAAAAGACAACGGTGCTTGGCAAAATAGAAGACAGTAGCTAAAGAGGAAGACCTCATTACAAGTGAATCCACTCATCCAAGACAGCCACGACTCTTGAGTTTTCAAGATCTGAGCAGGCCTGTTGGTAAGGTGAATTGGAGGCCATAAAGTTGCCATAGCTTGACTTGGTGTTGACTTTACAGGTTGTAAAGCTTGAAAAGAACTTTTCCTGAAACATTGGAGTGCCATTGCTATCCTTGAGAGTTGTGACAATATTTGGCTGTATAGAACCCTGATTCATTTCAGTGTACAGCAACTTCCTACCGTGTTTCCCCGAAAATAAGACAGTGTCTTATATTAATTTTTGCTCCCAAAGATGTGCTAGGTCTTATTTTCAGGGGATGTCTTATTTTTCCATGAAGAAGAATTCACATTTATTGTTGAACAAAAAATTGAACATTTATTATATACTGTACAGTAGTTGTCATCACAAAACAGCATAACCAGACAAACTATGAAATCCTATCAAGAATTTCTTGTTACTACCATTATTTCCATGTACAACTGGTATATACATTTACCAATCCCTGCATGCTCTGGTGTTCTGTTTGGCAGGCGCTGGGCATGTTTCCAAACAAAAACTTTGCTAGGTCTTACTTTTGGGGGAGGCCTTATATTTAGCAATTCAGCAAAACTTCTACTAGGTCTTATTTTTCGGGGATGTCTTATTTTCAGGGAAACAGGGTATGTCCACCTATAGATGCTAGATTTTGAATACAAAGCTGACCTTATACAGTAACCATTGTTTTGTTTAGTAACTGTGGGTATCATCAAGGACCTTGATCACCTCTAGTTCTCAGAGAAAGCTGTCCTTCTCTCACTCCACTCTAACTAAATGTGGATAATCTATGTTACTATAGATATGGTTGTTCCATTTTTATAATACCCATTTGAAACTTTTATTTAAAAACATCTGGAGTCCTTGAGATCCATTCAATGTGCCTTAGAGGTACAAATCATACAGTGACTTTCCAAATCCTAACCACTCTCATTGCCTCTTGATATTGCAGAAGCGAGTAGGTGTGCGTTGTCAATGTTGTAGATTTCCATGAAAGAACAACTGAGGTGGGATGCCACACTGCAACGTATCCCCTCTCCTGTTATGCTGTCTTTCCTCCAGTTGTGCACTCAAATATTAATTTGTAGCAGTCCTTTTCAATACAAAACCAAGTTTGCATTGTCAGTTCCTGTGTTTGTCATACTGCTATCACCCTCTACAACATATTCCAGACCTAATGAAATGGTATATGAGTTTAGATATCTAAAATATTTCTTAAATTCCTCTGAGAGATTAAGTGGCTTTCTGAGATTGCAGTATGGCAAAGTTTAGATACACAGAGAAGATACTAATGAATAACTAAATGATGGGCTGGTTTGAATTGTTGCTTTGTTCAAGGCTTCATGTACCATGGTTTATGAAACGTCAAAATAGCAAAATGCAAACTTCTGCATGGAAATCCATGGCTCCATAATGTATGATCATGGTTTATTTTCCTAGTTTGTTAACATAAGTGATATTATGGAGCTTGGCTTCAGATTAAAACTAATATGTAACAGGGCAGGCGGGCAGGCAGAAAAAGAATATTAGAGTAGCACCTGGCCTGAATTTATAAATCCTTGAATAATGATTCAAACTGGTGTGATGAGTTGGTTCACACTCATGTGTTTGAACCTCCAAGCCAAGATTTGGAGGAGGGGAATAATCTTATTCTCCTTCCCTCTTCTTTTGTACATATAAAATTAATTAGTTACTTCTTGACCATGATACCTGCAACTTGCCATTGCATCTGAATGAGAAAATGATGTGCACTTATCCATAAATGATTTGAATGCTGTTTATATTCATGATTTGTTGAAGCCTTGCCATGGGCAAATACTGGCCACTGTTTCAACATAAAATCAAACTAGATAGTTCAATCTAGTTTAGTCTGATCCCTCTAGTTGGTGCTCTTTTTATATTCTTCATTTTTCATTTTATTGTTGTTGTTGTCATATGCACAAATATGATAAGCAACTACTTGTCTTACTTCAAAGCCACCATGTATATATACAATCCATACATGTGCTGGAGCCATGGTGGTGCAATGGGTTAAACCCTTGTACTGGCTGGACTGCTGACCTGAAGGTTGCCGGTTCAAATCTGCAAGATGGGGTGAGCTTCTGTCTGTCAGCTCTAGCTTCCAGGGATATGAGAGAAGCCTCCCAGCAGGATAGTAACACATTCGGGCATCCCCTGGACAACATCTCTGTAGATGGCCAATTCTCTCACACCAAAAACAACTTGCAATATGTTCTCAAGTCACTTCTGACATGATAAAATTAATAAATAAATACATGTGCTAATTAACTGGGAAGTAGTGCTAGGGAAGCATGGATATAAATTCCATATGCTAACTGGATTTTATTGGTGTGCAGAAAAGACATGTAGATGTGTATTTCTTGAGTGACTGTAGATTTGAGATTTTCCCTGCTTCTTGTCTAGTGCTAATATTTGTAAACCACCATGAAGATTGTGGTATAGAAATAGCTTTAAAATGATTGCACTCAGATCTTTCTGCTTCTTTGGTCAGATGTAAATTCTTTTCAGTTCAGTGCGATTTCTACCAAATGTTAGTCTTATTTTAGTTCTTTGAACAACAGTAATGAATGTGACATTTTAAAATTATTTTATGTTTTGATTTATTACAGATTATGATTGAAGAATGGTATCCACCTGAAGAAATCAGAGCAAATAAGCCTCCACCCAGTAATATAATACTAGGTCATGTGGTTCATAGATTGATGGGATTGTTCTATCCTCCAGAGCCTGAGCCGCCTCCACCTGTATCCTCTCCATTTCCAATCAAGGGATGTATTTTGGGAAAGCTCTTCAGTGGCAAAACCACATGTTTAAAGTTCTTGGAAGAAGGTAGAACTTCTTTTTCCTTTTCCTGGAAAGTCATTTTTCTCTATTAGTTATTTGTCCAAGGCCTCCCTTTAAAATGATCCTGCCAACAGCAAAGGTAAATGGTATTAATAGTAGATATATTCTGCTACATGTGATAAGTGTTATGATTTGCATAAATATAATCTAGGGGAAGTATATTGCACTTGGATGCCATTTAGAATTGAAGTAAACCACAGAATTTATTAAAATAACAATTGCATATGAACCAGTTACTACTGGTAATTTTTTTATACCTTTCTACCCCAGTGCTCACTTCTAAATGTCCAGGGATCCATTTTAAAAAGTCCTGTGACTTATGACCTTACACTCTGACTCAGATTGAGTCTGTTTTTGCTTAGTATAATCTCTCAGTTCTAACATGTTAGCTCTTCAAGATTTGTTGCAATGGCCTAGTCAATGCTTACGAGAGAAAATTCACTAGTGTTCATTTATGATGTCCTAAACTCCAACTCTTTGATCTCCTTTTATGTATATCAGCTTGCAACATCCATGTATTATCTATTGATACACTAATCGCAGAGGCTATCCAAGCTTATCATGAAAAGGAAATGTCAAGTGAAACAAGTCTGCTTCAAGTCTCTAAACTGGATATCCCTTCCATGGATCAAATTGCTGTAAGTCTTTAAAAATTCTTTATAGAGTGGTAAATTGTAGCCAGATCCTGTAAGGCTGGCCAAACTAAGCAACATTCAGTGATCTATTTCTTCTCTCAGCCCTGAAATTTGGTACCTAAAATTACTCAAAATGCTTTGGCCTGTGAAGCAGAAAATCCAAATAGCATTTTCCTCTCCATCTTCAAAACCACTATGTTGATCCTTATTCACATGGACTGTATTCACATAAGCTGCCATATACATAGGCAAATTCTTTTAATTTCCTCAGAATTTATAATTGGCAACTTCATGGCCAGTAATGTTTCCTGGATGGATTCTGTGAATGTCTCTGGGTAGTGCCTGCAATCTACTTCCTTGGAAGCCAACTAAATGTTTGCTCAAGATTTAGGGCCCAAGTGTCCATGGCTTGGTTCTTGCCTGTCCTGCTGCAGTTTTAAGTTATTTATTTGTTTTATTCTTTAAAAATATATGTTGAGTCATATTCAGTTATTTAACTTGTCTTAAAATTTATTCTGAGTTGGCTTTTAATGTCCCATCTTGAGATTTGTGGTGATGGAACGGTTGCTCACTCTTTCTGATCTGAAACTTCTTCATGAGAGGCAGAGTGGCTGCAGATCACTGGAGAGTAATTTTAAATGAAAGTTAGGAAAGTCACACACACTTGGTCACTTCATTACTTAAAAGTCACATAATTAATCCACACATGAAAAATCTTTCTCTTAGGCTTTTTTCTAAAACTTAATAAAGTTTTCTTTTCTGTGAATGAAATTTTGTCAGAACCCTTTTGTAATGATGTGCTAGACTTCAGTTCATTTGCTTTCTTGTTTATTTCTTGGATTGAAAAGGTCCTGAAGGAAGCTTCCAGGGCTTCACTGACAGCATTAAAAGCTTACTATGACATAGCAGAGGTGAACTTCAGCTTGACTCCTACAGTAAAAGGTAACCTTTAAAATATAGATACATTTATGATATTAATATTTAGCTGAATATGGCATATATTTAAATACTCAAACTAAGATGAAAAGTGAGTAAGAATTGCAAGATTTGGATCTGAGAAAGTATAGTGTTTTATCATACATGGTGTATCAAATAGTTTCAAACTCATATCAGATACCAGTCCTTTTGTAAATATCATAATGGAAATAATATTTGCTCCTGCTGCTGAGCAGCTGTTCCCTATCAGTCCAACCAACCTTATAGGGCTGATGTTTTGAAGAGAAAGGGGCAAAATATACCACCTGAACAAAGGAGATATCAATGTAATGATATAATTAATAAATAAAACATATAGCAAGACCTGTGATTCAGCAGCGAAGATTTCTGATGTGATAAATTTTAGTCAATCAATGAATGCTAATTCTGCATGATCTTTGGACAATATTATAAATTGACTGCTGCCTCCTAATAGTACCTCCTAATTCACATATAGACATGTATTTCTGTCTGTGGGAGTATAATGTCCTTCTGTCTCTCTTTGAAGAGGCATAGGTCTAACTTCATCTAAGGAAGCTGTTTTATGTGGGTCACTTTCAGCCTCCCACATTTTCTACCATTCACAGTTGTCTCACTTGGCAGTTCTTCAAAATATTCAGATTACACCCAGAAACACCTCAGTAAGCAAGCTGCAGAATGTCATGTATGCAGTTAGCTATGTTCTCCAGGCTTCTATTTCCATACTGACTGGGATAGTTGGAAAGCTGTAGTCTCTCCTCTCTGGTGGCTCTGCTCATTAGACTGCACATATCAGCAGAAAATGCCAAAATAATGCTTCAGAGTAGACTCGATGTCTGTTGAAAGACAGACACATATATCCTTCCCTTGAAGGACAGAGGTGAAAGAGAAAAATGAAGGCATAGAGAAAACATCAAGGCATACTGTTTAAATTCTGTTATTTTGCTTGAATTTCCTGTTTTACCAGTGAGATGATGGTGCTATCTTACAGGGAAAACCAACTAAAATTGAAGGGAGCTGTCCAGCTTAATAGCTGACACCATAGTGCGAGCTGAAGAGTTGTGCAGAATTAAGTCTTACATAAGCAATCAGCCATCTAGGTGATAGGTAAAGGTTTTTATAGCTTCTTCTGTTTTCCCTTTCTGATCCATCACTGAAGTCCTGATCCAATTCACATGTACATTTATAATTTTCCACCCTGAACATGAGCTGGAAGACTCCCTGTTGGCAAAATTGTGCTGTATCTTCTGACTTGTGTGTCAGCTCAATCTGATGAGCCTTCTGTGAAGTGTGTAGTACAGGAGTGTGTGGCTACTTAGGGAAGGGGGAGTTCCCTCAGTTTTGAAAATTTGTAGATGTCTAGATCAAGGAAGTCATGGTGCCATTGTATTCTGCTTTGGTTAGACCTCACCTGGAATACTGTATCCAGTTCTGGGCACCATAGTTCAAAAGAGATATTGACAAGCTGGAAGGCATCCAGAGGAGGGCAATTAATGTGATCAAAGGTCTGGACACCATGACCTATGAGGAGTGTCTTAATATATTTATCCTGCAGAAGAGAAGGTTGAGAGGAGACATGATAGCCATGTCTAAATATGTGAAAGGGTGTCATAAGGAAGAAAGAGCAGGTTTGTTTTCTGATGCCCTTGAAACTAGGACTCGGAGCAATGACTTCAAATTACAGGAAAAGAGATTTTATCTGAATATTCGGAGGACCTTGTTTTAATGATGATTGTTTAATGATAAATATTTGATGGACTTGTTTATTTTAATCCACTGCTTAATGTATTGTATTGTTTTTTTCTGTTTAAATGTTTACTTTTGTTTATATGGGCATTGAATGTTTGCCTGTTATCATGTTAGAATCCACGCTGAGTCCCCTTGGGGAAATAGGGCGGGTTACAAATAAAGTACTTTTGATATTATTATTCCTCTGTGAACTGTGAAATCTCAAACATCTGTAAAAAAAGAAGCAATAAAAACAAGAACCAGTAATTAATAATTGAATTATTATTATGTTTATTTATACTTTTTCTTTCCACATGGAGACTCAAAGCATTGTCACAGTTTTTTCAATCATATCTACACTGAGCACTTGGGTCTGTATGACAATAGATCGCCTTGCGGCAGCCAAACACTGATTTCGCTTAATCTGGAGGAAGGTCACCTTAATGCAGCCTTGCCCTGGGCTAAACTAATCCAGAAGGGAAACCTGAATCCTACATCAGGACTTGGCTTTTCCCCGAGGTTAGGGGTTGTTAAGCCTGCCATCTAGTGCTCCTTTGGCTCACACAGCCCAGAGCTGTGGGAATGCAGTCCCCTCCCACCCACTCCATGTTGCTACTGATGACATCTGTGGCACCCCCAACTACCTTTTCATGGGCTTCACTAAGGAGGCTGTACAGGGGGAGTGTGATTTTCCCCACCTCCCAGCTGCCATAGTGAGTGGCACATTGGCTGACATCAGCTGGCCATCTGACCAGAAAGCTAAGTGGTGGTGTCGCAGCTGGTGACAGCCATGAGATGGGAGAAGGAGACCCATAGGGTTCCCCTGAAAACTATTATTAATAGTTAAGAAGTCTTGGGAATCAGTTCATGTCTTAATCCTGTCTACCAAATTACTGTTAAACAGCCTCGAACTATATCATAGTCCAGAGCAGTCCGAGGTCATTCATAGCAATCAGCCAAAATAAGGGTGAGACACAATAGTCCAAAGTCCCAAAGTATTCAAAACCAGGTAATCTCACCAACACCAAGGCTGTAAGCCAAAACATATTCCACTCACCAAAGTCAAAGTGCACCAGCAGCAATTCAGGCTGTAACAATTTCACTGACGTTGCTTCCAGCACCTAACTGATCCAGCTTCCAGCTACTTATGCCACTTTCCCAAGTGATCCCACTATTGGTCCTCCTCTCAGCCAGCCAACTCGATCTCCTCAATTGAATGGCATCCGTTTTTAATTGCAGCCTAGATGGAATACTTAGTTCCTGGTTTGTGTCCCAAAGCCCCAGATCCTGCCTTGACTCTGTATCCCTATCTCCTTGGGGCTGCTGCTCCTGCTCTGCAGAGGTGGGTTCCTCTGTGTCAGACTGCTCATGCTGCTAATCTAGGTTTCCCCCGACTTAGATGTTAGGCAAAGAAAACCTTCCCCTTCATCCTCGGCACAAGCCATGACAGTCCGGCACAAAAATATGAGTTTGATATACACAATTTTAAACAAAATTGCAATATTAAAATGAAATGATTAAAACTGGTGCTTAATCATTACAAGATGTCCCAGGGATCTATTTACGAAGATTGTCCTAGAGAAAAAAACTCCCTCCCAT
Source organism: Anolis carolinensis (assembly GCF_035594765.1). NCBI lineage: Eukaryota > Metazoa > Chordata > Lepidosauria > Squamata > Anolidae > Anolis > Anolis carolinensis. Next base: position 303,973,355 of record NC_085842.1, on the reverse strand, counting down.
GTCTTGACAATACATCTTTCAATGTGACAGATTTTACAGTGCTTGTGATAAGCAATTCGCCCACACAAATGTGCATGTCAGTTCAAGCATATATTTCATTGTGTATTCTTTACTGTATCTCTATATGGTTAATTTTGATGACAAAATGATTGAAAAGACCTCTCTGTCAGTAGTGCACACTTCTCAATGTTTCAAACAGAGATAATACTCCATGTATAATGGGCCAGTGCTAATATTGTAATATCACTGCTTTACTTATATTCTAATCTTAGTTGGTCTTGGCTCACTTGGTACAGGCGGTTTGCTGGCTTTTTTGGCCGTTTTAATATTTTAATAACTATTTTAATATGTGTGTTTTATATAATTTATGCTTAATGTTTTTATATGAGATGTAAGATAATTGGTAGGTTATGTTATCATTTAATTTTTGTTCAATCTGGTCATAGTTGTTGTTTCCTTTTGACATTTCATTAGTTTTTGTATTTTTAAATTTATGAATATTTGCCTTTTTTGTTGGAATCTATCCTGAGTACCCTTGAGGAGAGAGGGCGAAATATAAGTAAAGTTTATTATTATTACTTATTAATATTTTGCTATTCCTAGACTTTGAGAAAAAAGCAGGCTCTGTTCAACTAAGTGACCAAGAGGAGATGAGTGACCTTGGAGATGAATTAACTAAAGTAAGCATTTGGATTTTACCTTCCCTTCTGTATAGATGCTGACAATCCAAAATTTGAGAGTTACAGTTCATCAGCAGGGACATTATTTTTAATAGTATGCAATGCACACATCTTATTGGGTCTTTTTGGTTTTGAGAGATTTTGTTTTGTTTTTTGTTTTGTTTTGTTTTTGCTTTCTTCTTTCGGTTCTGTCATTTCCTAGGTCAGATGCACTGAAAAGTAAACAATGCAGGATTTTTTTCCGTCTTGCTCCAGAAGGCAGGGCTTGGACCAAAGAGTTCATATTGATAGGAAGGTTTTCCAGATGTTTAGTTGGAACTGTGGTCTTGTGTGTGAACAGAATAATCACATTACACAAAAACAGTTTGCAACTAAATATTAGGAAAACCTTCTATTGATGTGACCTCTTTGAGAGTGGAACACTGCATTCAAAGGTGGTTATAAGCATATCTATTTATCAGTGATGCTGTAATAGTGAATTGTACGCTGGTAGTTCAAATTGCAAAAATAGAGGTTTCAATTAACATTATGAAGAATTTCATATTGATGTGAGTTCTTTCACAGTGGAACAGATTTCTTTAAAGTGTACTGGGCTCCTTTTCATTAGAGGTTTTTAAGCATACATGAGATTACGTGATATGTCCACTTATCAATGGATCATCTACTGTAGGAAAGGATTGGGCTATAGGTTATTTGAGATCACTTTCAACTCTATGAGTCTAGGTTTTGCAATGTTGAAATACTAAAAGTACTAAAAATTCTGTTATTCTTTACTACAATTTATGGAACAATACTTCTTTTAATATATTCACAACTGGTGGGAGGTAGAGGTGGGGACTATTCCTACCTGATTCTAGCCTTTACATGTTTTATGTGTAAGTATGGGCTACCAGCAATTCACTTTTCTTTCCCTTTTGTTTCTATTGACTATACTTTGGGTCATAGCCCACTTAGGGCATGTGACTTTGTATTTCAAGATCTTTGACGTAGTACTTTGTAGATCAGACTATTGCAATCCCCAGACTTAGGGCTGGGGATTCTGAAAATTGTAGTCCATGCTGTGTGGTTCCATAGAGGAGGACTCAAAGAACTTTATAACTAGTTACTTTATTCCCCTGGAGCTTTATGTCCTTTTCTCAAAGAATAGTTTTAAAAACCCACATGGAAAAATTTGTAAACAGAAGGGAATTTCAAAAGTAGTGTTTCAGCTCTTGAGGGAGAAGTCCCATAATCTGCTGTTCTAACAAAGACAACCCAGTTAACTAATACATACATTTCATTTGAGACTCAGTCTTTCAATGCTAGTTTGAGGTCTGACACAATTTACCCCCACAAGATGCTTAGACAAGTGTCAGAGCTGAACTATAGGCAGCTATTGATTCACAGACAGCAATTGAGCCCAGTGGTCTGAATCACAGAACAATTTGAGATCTAGTAATGTCTCTTTTGCTCAGCAAAACTCCAGCCTGAACAGAAGCCCCAACTAACCCTTTCCATTCACAGCCACAAGGTTAAAGAAAGTTAACCCCAGGCCTTGGAAATGTTGTCTTTTTAACCATTAACTCCTAGAATCTCTCAGGCACCGTGGCCTGTGCAAAAAAAGGAGCTTTTTCACACTATGGCATTAATTTATATAAGTAGTGTTACTCAAAGAGTTCTTTCCAGTACTTAAGAAATAACTTTGATGTTATCATACTGGCTTACCATACCCACATGGTTTATATTGATGTTAAAATTTCTGATAGAAAGAGGAATACATTCTCTTTTAATGATATTAATGTACATTTCCCAAACGTGCCCATCCATACTCACATTTTATTGTAAATTTCACAGTTCTCTATTCGTGCTCAGCTCGGTGGAGGAGCAGAAACATTGTTAAAGAAAGGAAAAAGTATTCCAGATGAATTACTTGTTGGCATCATGGTGGAAGCCATTAGGTATGAAAGAGAAGTGTTTAGTTAATTATATCTAAATATGGTTAAATATCTTGGCTGTTAGATACCAGTTCAAAAGCACATGCAGAAGAGAAGAATGGTACTTTTTCTGGATGAGAGATCGCATTTAGCCTTGTTTGAGCTCATGTATTTCTGTTTGGAACTTTGTTATCTTCATTTTTTATATTTTATATCAATATTCCGTTGATCTCTTTTAGGATCTACTCATAATGAGAGGGAAAATGGTCTGATCTCTGAAACAGTATTTTGCAAATCTTGTTCTGTGTGTTTTTATTCTAGTCGATTGCCACCAGAAAAGGGTTGGATCTTGGATGGATTCCCGATGACACTGAATCAAGCAAAACTGCTTGAAAAGGCATTGGGTAGGAGAGATCCAGACGAGGAAGAAGTAAATGCTAAAGTCTTGAAGAAGCACAACTTGGTTATTGATCCAGCAGCTCCAAAAGAACCAGCTGTTCACCCACCTGGTCTTGACTTTGTCATTTTGTTGGATGTTTCAGACTCCATTGTGCTGGACCGCATAGCATTTGGGAGGTGTAAGTTTAATATCTGTATTCATGTTATAAAGTTACATAAAATAGAGGCATTATAACTCATCTGCTGAAGATGTTGGCACATTTACATAGGTTTCAGTATTTGATAGCAATCATGTATATATACAAATTAATTTCCCCCTATACCAGTGATTCCCAAAGTGGGCGCTAACGCCCCCTGGTGGGCGCTGCAGCAATTCAGGGGAGTGGTGATGGCCAGAGGTACATATATCTTTCTGTTTAATTGCTATTAAAATTTTTAAAAATTAATTTCCAGAGCGCTGAGTAATATTTTTTCTGGAAAGGGGGCAGTAGACCAAATAAGTTTGGGAACCACTGCCCTATACCAACCGGTTAATAATGTATTAATATTGTTCCTAATGAGGTGGATGACTTCAGAATGGGTGTACACGTGTCTTCTAATGGCAGACTATAAGGTGTCCCAGTCACTTTTCCATGAACCCTTTATGAGGGTGATCCACACCTAAGTCTGAACATATCCTGTGATGATCTTGTCTTCTGTCAACTCTGAGCCATCCATTGTCCTCTTTCATAAGTGCAAGGAAGAAGCAAATTCTTCGGGAAGTTTGACAAAGCATAGAGATGGGAAAGAGTGTTATTTCAGGTTTTCAAAAATTATTTTTCTATTTTTCCCATAGCAAAGGACTCCTATCAAAGCGAACAAGAAAGAGGTGATCAAGTGTCAGATGCTGAACTCCAGAGAAGAGAAAAAGCAGATTCAGTGAGAGGCCAGATGCAACACAGGTTAGTCACAAGTATTCATAGTATAGCAGATGGGTGGGAAAAGTGTGGCCCATGGCTTTCATACAGCTCCCTAGAAACCTCTGAAGATGCCTTCCCTTTATAGTTTTATAAAGAGGGCGATTTTTCAGCCTGAATTGACATAAAAATGGCAAACTATCACAAAAAATATTACCATAAGGTCACCTTCCTCTTTGCTGCCCCTGAAGTTCCCAAACTTCCCACCAAGTAAGAAAAAAGGCAGCTGAACCTAGAAATAACTTCCAAACATGATGAGAGCAGTGCTTTGTCTGTTGAATGGATTCTTGTGGGAATGACTCTCACTTTCTGTGCAGCTGCCCATCCCTGTTATAGTAGTCAGAGTATCATGCTATAGTTAATCAAAGCTGGTTTAAAATTTCCTGAATCTCATTGACTAGATTTCATAGCATTAACCCGTGGCAGTTAAAGTGGTGTCAAACTGCATTAGTTCTACAGTGTAGATGCATCTTTAGTAAGGCTGAACTCTTGGTTAATGCTGTGACTGTCTGCAGGTATCTTCTGTTTTCCCATTGGAGCAGAATCCTGGACTAAGTAAGTCTTTGATCTGGGTGAATCTGTTAGCACACAACCAGTAGATGCTTTTAATAAGTCCTTGTCATCTGGTGCATGAATTCCCCTTTTAAAAAACTCATTTGTGCATTTTTTTCAATTCCACAGACTTGTACGTTTCTTGGAAACATGGCCAGATCTAAAAACCTGGTATGCCAATCAGCAAAATATACTAATAAAAGTCAACGCAGAGATGGAAGAGAATCTTATGTGTCAAAGGGTGAAACAAATAATAATGGAACAACTTGTTAAAATTGAAAATGAACGTAAGCAATAGAATTTTAGCTGTTTCAGGCAAATAGGTGTATTTAAGTGTTTTTAGTTATCTCTCTGAAATTTTAAGACAATGTAAAATTAATATTATTTGTTACCGACATCATAATAATAATAATAATAATAATAATAATAATAATAATAATAAACTTTATTTATACCCCGCCACCATCTCCCCAATGGGGACTCGTGGCGGCTTACATGGGGCCATGCCCAGAACAATACAATATAACAAAATATAATAGAACAACAAATCATAGCACATTAAACAACACAATAAAAGAAAATATACACTACATTAAACAAGGTCAAAGAACAATAAAACCAAGGGTGGGCCACATGAACACTAGATTAAAACTCGAGGTGAGAAAGGAAGTAGGAGTAAAAACCACAGAGGACAGGATCATAAAGTGGCAGTGCGATCTGGAGGACAAATATTGAAGGAGAGCAGCAAAAGGGATGTATGAAGTGATTACTCTCCAAAGTAACAACGGAAGAGCCATGTTTTCAGGTCTTTCTTAAAGGCTGCTAGTGTGGGGGCTTGCCTAATCTCACCGGGCAGTGAGTTCCACAATCGGGGGGCCACAGCAGAGAAGGCCCTCTCCCTTGTTCCCACAAGGCGGGCCTGAGATATTGGCAGTGGTGACAGGAGAGCCTCCCCTGACGATCGAAGGGATCGGGCAGGTTTATGATAGGAGATACGGTCACGAAGGTAGGTGGGTCCCAAACCGTTTAGGGCTTTATAAATGATGGTCTGCACCTTGAATTGGGACCGGAAAATAAACGGCAGCCAGTGGAGCTCCTTGAACAAGGGAGTGGATCTCTCTGTAACACGCCCCAGTTATTAGTCTGGCCGCCGACTGCTGGACCAGTTGTAATTTCCGGGCCGTCTTCAAGGGAAGCCCCACGTAGAGTGCATTACAGTAGTCCAGTCTAGAGGTAACTAAGGCATGCACCACCGTGGTCAAGTCAGACTTCACGAGGTATGGTCGCAGTTGGCGCACAAGTTTGAGTTGTGCAAAGGCCCTCCCAGCCACCGCCGACACCTGCGCCTCAAGCGTCAGCGCTGAGTCCAGGAGGACCCCCAAACTGCAGACCTGTGATTTCAGGGGGAGTGCAACCCCGTCCAGCACAGGCTGCCACCCAATACCCCGATCAGACGAGCGACTGACCAGGAGGGCCTCTGTCTTGTCGGGATTGATCCTCAGCTTGTTCCTCCTCATCCAGTCCGCCACAGCGGCCAGGCACTGGTTCAGCATCCGAGGGGCTTCCTTGGAGTTAGATGGAAACGAGTAGTGGATTTGCGTGTCATCTGCGTAGAGATGGCAACGCCCTCCAGAACTCCGGATGGCCTCTCCCAGCGGTTTCATGTAGATGTTGAATAGCATGGGGGATAGGATAGACCCTTGCGGGACCCCACAGGTCAATGGCCAGGGGTCCGAGCAAGTATCCCCCAGCTTCACCATCTGGGAACGACCCTCTAAGAAGGACTGGAGCCACAGCAAAACCGTGCCACCAAGCCCCATCCCGGAGAGCCTCCCCAGAAGGATACCATGGTCGATGGTATCGAAAGCCGACCAAAGCCGTCTCAGTGCTGTGCCCAGGCCTGAAGCCAGACTGCGAGCAGTCCAGAAAATCAGTGTCATTGAGGAATTCCTGGAGCTGCGTGGCAACCACCCGCTCCAGAACCTTGCCCAGAAACGGGAGGTTGGAGATTGGTCTGTAGTTGTTACATACAGATGGGTCCAGGGAGGTCCAGGGACATATGACTAATTCAACCTGGGACTGTCTTTAGTTTACCTCTGTAAAGTATTTTGGATATAGCTAGGCTGCAATTGGATTGAAAAAACAATATTTGAGTAGAATGATAAAAGGCAGGAATGTAGTCGGTTGAACATGTATGTGTTAGTGGTAATGTTTTCAAGTTCTGAAAACTCCTAACAAGGTTTACAAAATATTTACCTAAAAATTGGATTACATTGCATCCACCTGATGAAAGGATTTATAGTCTGCGAAAGCTCCTCTTATAATAAATGTGTTAGGCTTTAAGGTGCCATAGGATTCTTTATTGTTCCAACAAAAATATTACACTGTTTCCCATTAAGATCTTTTAACTGGAAGTCATTTAGTCATAATGTCTTTGTTTTAGCTTATTCTTCTTTTTAGGAATGTAACTCTTTGGTTACTTCATCCTCACATTGAAGGAGGAATAATGAACATAGTTTTATCCCATTTACAGGATTTTGCATAATATTGTCCCTATAGTTGGCATTCTAAGAGATTTTTCTAATCCAAAAAGAAAGCATAGGGGGGGAGGAAGATTATGCAACAAAAAAGTGGGTTTTATTTGTGTGCACAAACCTCCTACAGAAAACTTCCACTGCTTCCTGCATAGGAAATACACTCTCTCAGTAGAAAAAGTGTAGATTTTTTTGTACAAAAACTCACATTTCTCCATTCAGAACAGTCCTTCAGAATGTTTTGGGCCATTTGAAATGCTGTATACAGTACAAGTCTCACTGCTCTATTATTTTTCCCTATGTGGCTTCTCAATTGTCAGAAAAGCCCAGTTTTCAATCAAGAATTATGTAACAGTAAATATTTTTATCCTTAATGTTTTATAAAATTTATATTGTATATAAGATCTAACCCATAAGGAGCCCCGGTGGCGAAGTGCATTAAAGCACTGAGCTGGAGACCGAAAGGTCCCAGGTTCAAACCCCGGGAGCGGCGGGAGCGGCCGCTGTTAGCTCCAGCTCCTGCCAACCTAGCAGTTTGAAAACATGCCAATGTGAGTAGATCAATAGGTACTGCTCCGGCGGGAAGGTAACGGCACTCCATGCAGTCATGCCGGCCACATGACCTTGGAGGTGTCTATGGACAACGCCGGCTCTTCAGCTTAGAAATGGAGATGAGCACCAACCCCCAGAGTCAGACATGACTGGACTTAACGTCAGGGGAAACCTTTATCTTTTTTACTTTATAAGATCTAATATGATGCTTTTTCTAGTGAACCCATAAAATACTGTATAATCCCACAAATAATTCTGCTTTAACCCACTGCACCACTGGGGACTCTGATTCCCACTACTCACAGGGATATTTTTCTGTTGAAGAAAGTAACACAGAACTTTTTGGGCTGAATGTTAACTTTGTGCATAAGAGTAATCGTGAATTAAATAAACTGTCATCTGGTGAATAATTTTGATGTGATCTGCAGGCATCATGGAAGAAATACTAAAATATCTGCACTTACTGTTTTTTCTGTGCTTTGTTGCTGATTTTACACTGAAGGAAAAGAAAAGGAAAAGATAGAAGCTGAAAAACTACAAGAGGTGATCCTTCCCATACCTCAAGAGGCCATTAGCCCAGAGAAAGTGGAGGAAGTGTCTCCCACTCCTACTGTAGAAATTCAGCCACCACCCTCTCCTCCAGTAGACACTAAAGGTTGGTGAAATAAATAACCTGTAGATCACTGTCGCTTTAAGTTATTAGCTGGAGAATCATAGAGTTGGAAAAGACCACAGGGGCCATCCAGCTGAACCCCATTCTGTCATGCACACAATCAAAGCACACCACATAAATGGCCACCTGGCCTCTGTTTAAAAACCTACATCACACTCCAAAGCAGTAGATCCCACTGTTGACCATTTCTCTCCATCAGGAAATGTCTCCTAAAGTTTAGGTGGAATCTCTTTTCCTGCATTTTGAATCCATTGCTCCATGTCCAAGTTTGCAGTCCTCCTCAATGTGACATTCTTTCAAATATTTAAACATGGCTGTCGTGTCCCCTCTCAACTTTCTTTTATTCAAGCTAAACATGCCCAGCTCCCTAAGTTATTCTACATTGGACTTGGCTTCCAAACCGTCATTCTCTGTACACCTTCCAGCTTTTCAGTATCCTTCTTGAATGTTAGACTGTATTCTAGGTGAAGTCTGACCAATATTCCATAATTTAAACTCTTACCTTTTTTTAAATGAACAAATTACCATTTATTATGTTACTGCCACTTTTGTAGGAAACACAAATACATATTATAGTCAGCCCCCCCCCCCATATCCATAGGTTCTTCAGTCATGGATTCAAACATCCACACTTGGTTGAAAAATAAAACAAATTTCATAAAGCAGAGTTTTATTATACAATTTTATGCATTTTCCTATATAAATGTGTGTAATGGGACTTGTTGACATTTATTTATTTACTTCATTTTTATCCTGCCTTTCTCCCAATATAGGGACTCAAGGCGGCTAATAAGAAGCACGACACAATACAATTAAATGGAAAAAAAACATCAAATTAAAATCTATATATATAAAAGGAGAATGGCATCGCTCCACCGGGCAAAACAACAAAACTAAAGGCCCCCCAACCTAGAAAATTGACAACACAACCCCTCAGCCACGTCTCTACATTCTTACAAACAAACTAGACATCCCCAACCTCCATGGGGCCTAAAAAATCCCAAAAACTGGAATGCTCCATCTGCGCCTGTGCCAAAGGCCAGCTCATGCACGGACAGAACAACCCCAACCCCCCTCCCTCAACTGCTGACTGAGAGGAAAAAGGAAAGGGCCCGACGCCACCAGGTATGCCGGGAGTTGGAGTCCAAATACACCCGGAGAGTCCTAGCCTGCCTTTCCTCCTTCCACCCCTGCTACTTCAGGCTCCATTTAACGACCTGGAGGGAGGTAGAGATGTCCACATTAATGGCGCCAGGGCAGGAAGGAGCACTGAGACCTGCACGGAGCCCCCTGCTGCTGCCGCCGCCACCACCCTCCGCTGAGGCCTGGCCGGGAGCGGGGCCAGAGGAGGAGGCGAGGAGACGGCCCCTCGGGCCTTCTTTCTCTCCTTGCCCTGTCAGCCCTGTGGGAGACTGGCACGGCAGAGGCTCCCAGTGAAACCCCGGCCCTGGCAGGGTTCCCCTTCCCCGCGCCCCACTGCCCTAGATAGGTGAGTCCTTTAGCTGCGCCTGCAGGGAGGTTACGAAAGGAGAGGCGAAGGACGGCTTCCTGGTCAGTCGCCCCTTCTTCCCAGGAGCAGGAGGAGGGAAAAGAAGGGAAAACAAATCCCCGCCTGCCCCTCTCCCTCATGACACAAGGCAGCAAAGTTGTGCCCAGGTCGCTCTGTTACTTTCTTCTCTCACCCTCCTTGGCGTCTCTGTCCGGGTGAGAAGGAAAGGCCAAGGCCTCTCTCACTTCACCAGGCGTGGACCCAACCACCCCCGACACCCCGGGGAAGGAGGCGGAAGGGCACCGGCAGAGCTGGCCCTAGGTATTTTTCAAGTGTAGGTGAACAGAATTTTGGCGCCCCCCCCCCCCCCCGCAAACCAATCACTGAAAAATAAAAGTGTTGGATAAGCGAAAATGTTGAATAATAAGGAGGAATTAAGGAAAAGCCTATTAAACATCAAATTACATTAAGATTTTACAAATTAAGCACCAAAACATCATGTTTTACAACAAATCAACAGAAAAAGCATTCTCGACTGTGCCCCCGTATGTTTTGCGCCCAAAGCGACCGCTTAATTCGCCTCATTGTTGGACTGGCTCTGGGCACCGGCTCTCCCTCCTGAAAGTTCCCCTGCCTTCGTTTTGGCAGGAGGAACAACCAGGGTTCATCTACAACAGGCATGGGGCAACTTGGGCCCTCCCTCCAGGTGTTTTGGACTCCAACTCTCACAATTCCCAACAGCCTCAAACCCAGGTGGGAAAGGAAGGCTGTTGAGGCTGTTAGGAATTGGAAAAGTTGAAGTCCAAAACACCGGGAGAACCCAAAACAGGCATTCCAGACAAGAAACAATCACAACCTGCTAACACCTCCCAAAAAAAGATTCTTCCATGTAGTAACCACCGAGACCTTAAAGCTCCAAGGCTATTCAATACTAATCAAGCAACTCCATGGCAACATGCACACCTCTCTCAAGCAGACAAGAGTTCTTTCTACCACCATGGACATTCCACAGATACGTATAGCAACCCCTTTGTGGCCCACCTTCATTAACACTGAACAGCATTCCAGCTTCAAAGCCAGGCTCCCTCTTAGGCCACACCAAAAAATATAATCCACTTCAGTGTGCATTTTAAACAGTTGTGTACAAGAGACCTCATACAATCCTGTTCTAAGCAGATAATATAAGATTATACATATAATATGTAATAATTACTGTGGTCTAATAAGAATACAGAATATCATCTCTAAAATCAGAACACTAAATAACACTCAGAAGACAGGGGAATTCCACACAGGAAACAATCAGGCCCAGCTAACACCTCCCAACAAAGGATTCCCTCAGCCAAGAAGCACCCAGCCTTGGAAGCTGCAAGGCCATTCAATGCTAATCAAGGTAACTAATTGCAGCATTCATACTTGCTGCACTGACACTATTCATTGCTATTCGACCTGGCCAACCAAGAATTCCACAAGGTAGAAAGCGCCCACACTTGAAACCAGCAGGGCTATTCAGTGCTGTTCAACCTGGCCAACCAAGATTTCCCCTACATGGAAAACCCTCATATTTTGAAGCCATCAGACCATTCCATCCCATTCAACCAGCCCAAGAAAGGAGGCCCCTATATACAAAGCGCTCAGACTTTGAAACAGCGAAGCTATTCAGTGCAATCCCAATTGGCCACAGCAACGCATGGCAGGGCACAGCTAGTAAAAATATAAAATTAGAAGATCAATTAAATCATGTGACATGGAACATAAAAATAGTAAAATACACTTAAAACTATAGTTTGTAACTACAGAGCCCCCTCCAAATCTGACTGACACCATTCCCAGCAGCTCACCTTTCATCATTCTATAAGTACCTGCTGTCACAGAAAGATCTTTACCTGCTTCTGGAAGGCAAGGAGGGATGGAGCTATTCAGGTATCTAAGGAGGGAGTTTCAGAGTCTGGGAGCAGCCACCAAAAAGGCCCTCTCCGTCATGTCCACTAAGGACCTCATCACATTGTCTTTGTGAAATCTCCTGGGACAGGTTCCCACACTACCCGTTGTATTTACCCTGCTGCCCAACAAATGCCACCGCTGTTCTCTGGCTTCAGAACTTCAGTGTGATGAGGTCCTTAATGCATTTATGTCAGTGTTGAGACAGAAAGAAAGCCCTCTCCAGATGATCTTAGTGCTCTAACGTGTGCATAGGGAACCCAAAGAGTACAGTGAATGCAATCAAATCCCAGGGGATGCCAAGGATCCTCTGTGCTAGTTAACACTTCACAAAGTAATGTATTAGGCATGAGAGTTCCAAAGTGGTTAACACCTCACTGGTGGAATGAGAGAAATATTTCCTGAAAATTGTGGGTAGGGAATGTACTTATTAACAATCAGAAGTGCAATTGTTCCAGATAGACCATGAAACATGAAGGTAGTGCTGGGCAAAAAGCTGGTAGAAATGTGTGAATTTTGAAGAAAAAAGACTCCCTGTTAATCAAGTAATAACATTCAGGATTAAAAAAGCTTCAACTTAGTTAACATTTGCAAGAGGAGCTTTATACTCAACCATGATTTATAGTATGATGAGAACCTTAGTGTTATTCCTGTTGAAGGTTGGAACAAATGCTGTGTGTAACCATGGTTTAAGCACTAGAGAGGGCTATCATGAAAGAGTGGAATGAGATTTCATGTGATTTCAAAGCATGCTCTTGATCTTTAAACTATGTTTAAGTCCCAGGGTGCTCAAGGAGCTTCCCTCCCCATTCCCCACACATATTTCCTCACTGTTCAAATTTCACCAAATATTCGGTAAAGGATGTCAATTGAAATGGCTCACAAAAGACTTCTTCACATGCTCACAGGGACCTTGGAAAATAGAGATTTTCCAAAGCTGTTTCACAAAATCAGACAAAGTTAAATTTCAAACCAACTGATAAAGCAATATAGATATTTTAATAAAATAAATGTGATATTTCCTTGCATAGTAGTCTTCACCATGTAAGTTACACCCCTATTGTTGTGGTGGCAAAATTGATATTTCTGTGTTCTTTGCATAATAGTCACACCCATTTACTCACTCACCCACACACCTGCCCCTTTTCCAGCTGTGGGGCTTCGTTCAACTACCAGCCGAGTATTATTCACCACATAATAATTGCACCTCCAAAAAAGGGATAAAAACTGTGACTATTAGGTGAAGTGCAGTATGTCTTGCTTTTCCTTACAGAATCCCCTACAGCAGAGACACCTGTTAAAGGTAAAAAGAAAAAGAAACGTGATTCATCCAAAGGAAAAGAATCAGGAAGTAAACCAGGTGAAGTACAATGTTACTATATTTTTAGTACTCTTTTGCTAGTAAACTTACAAGAGGAGAAATTTTACGTTCATCTTCTTACTTTAAGAAGGAGTATTTGAAAGTTTTAATTACTATAGTTATTCATGTTTAGGTCGACTTCACATTTAAGTCAAGGGCAGAGTTTGGTGCCAAAATTACTGATTTTTATATGACTCTCGAGGGTCATTCTCCAGAAAAGGCAAAGTGTCAGCATCACCCCTGCCATTTTCCCATCCAGGCATTCAAAATGGCCTTTCACCAATGTATGCTGAGAAGGGGATGGTCTTTTTTTAGATAAAAATTAAGGCACACTATTAACTCTTACAGTAAAAAAAAGGAACTATTGCCTTCTCTGAGTACAGTAGCAAACGGCAAGGGTTTAGTCACAGAAAAACCTCAAAGAAGCAATGACCACTTCTGATCTCTTGTTGCTCCTTTGACAGGAAGTGCCAATGAACACCCCACTGCCATTTTCCCACCCAGGTATTCAAAAAGATCAGAAGTGGCACCATGATGGAAAGTTTTAGTACATCATATATATATATACAGTAGAATCTCACTTATCCAAGCTAAACGGGCTGGCAGAAGCTTGGATAAGTGAATATCTTGGATAATAAGGAGGGATTAAGGAAAAGCCTATTAAACATCAAATTAGGTTATGATTTTACAAATTAAGCACCAAAACATCATGTTATACAACAAATTTGACAGAAAAAGTAGTTCAATATGCAGTAATGTTATGTTGTAATTACTGTATTTACCTAATTTATCATGATATATTGAAAACATTGACTACAAAAATGGCTTGGATAATCCAGAGACTTGGATAAGCGAGGCTTGAATAAGTGAGACTCTACTGTATGTGTGTGTGTGTGTGTATGTGTGTGTATGTGTGTATGTATGTATGTGTATGTATGTATGTGTATATATATATATATATATATATATATATATATATATATATATAGCACCGAACTGGGAAAGATCATGCTGGCTCTGAATGATGGAAATTGTAGTTCAACAAACAAAATGTATTTGTTTAGAGCACATTAGTTCCCTCTTTAAAGAGAGCCAACAACTTTGTGTGGTTTGAGTGCTGGACAAGGACTCTGGGGTACCAGTGTTCAAATCCTTGTTCAGTCATGAAAACTCACCCGGTGAATATAAGCAAGTCAAATCCAGGTTCGGTAGAAGGGAATAGTATACCTCTCCATATAAATTTGCTAAGATAATCTTATACAGTAGAGTCTCACTTATCCAAGCCTCACTTATCCAAGGTTCTGGATTATCCAAGCCATTTTTGTAGTCAATGTTTTCAATATATCGTGTTATTTTCGTGCTAAATTCGTAAATACAGTAATTACAACATAACATTACTGCGTATTGAACTACTTTTTCTGTCAAATTTGTTGTATAACATGATGTTTTAGTGCTTAATTTGTAAAATCATAACCTAATTTGATGTTTAATAGGCTTTTCCTTAGCCCCTCCTTATTATCCAAGATATTCGCTTATCCAAGCTTCTGCCGGCCCGTTTAGCTTGGATAAGTGAGACTCTACTGTAATTTGGCCACCATAATAAAAGTTGACTTAATAGCACAGAACAACACATTTTAAAAAAAAACAAAGGTTAAATATCCCTCATCCAAATAATTGGGACCAGAAGTATTTTGGATTTCAGATTTTGGAATGCCATTGCCTATATTTGTATATACAGGCCTAAACACAAAATGCATTTATGTTTCATATAAAACTTATATATATATAGTCTGAAAGTAATTTTTTGCAATATATTTAATAATTTTGTGCATCAAAGTTTGTATACATTGAACCATCAAAAAGCATCTGCAGAAGTAGACTTAACCTGGGAAAAGCCAGTGCTTTTAAAAGCATCTTCTTACAGGAAATTAAAAAATGGCAACGCTTCTTGGTTCCAGGAAGACTATTGAAATAGATGTGTTATATGCCAGACAACACTTTGCACAATAACGTAAAATGTTAAGGACTTTTGGCTATCCTAGAGTCTCCTGAGTGTTTGGTCTGAAATATTTGAATGGTTAGCAGATGCCTTAATGAATGAATAAAATACTGAAACAGCATATGAAACAATGAAGCAAAATAGCTGACCATCAGCCAAGGACTTCAAAAGAAAACAACCATTGCTTGCAACCTATGAAGGTGTACAGTTAACTATTTTCTCACATACTAACCATCTATTCATGTTTAAGGCACTCCACGTGGAAAAGCACAAAAATCTTTGTCACCTTCCCCTGAAGATGTGTTGCCTCCTGCTCCTATAGAACCACCTCCAATTAAACCAGGATCAAATGAATGGGTTTATATTGATGAACCACTACCCCAAGTATGGCAATCCAAATTCCTGCAGAGCATTACGGCTAGCTAGTTGCCTGGCTTCTTCCTTCCTTCCTTCCTTCCTTCCTTCCTTCCTTCCTTCCTTCCCTCCCTCCCTCCCTCCCTCCCTCCCTCCTTCCCTCCCTCCTCTCTACTTTGTTTGCTATCCTATGCCATTTCAAACCTGAAATAGGTAAGCATTTTGCAAGTCCAGCTCGCTTTGATATGTGTTTGCATGTGATGAGAGAACTGTTTGGCAGTTCTGCCTTAGAACACTCTCAGACTGATGTTAAAGCCATTTTTGTCTGAAATGACTCAACATAGATTCAGAGGAGAACAAGTGAAAGATGCAGGCTACATTCAGGACAATTTTTTCCATCCATTTCACACCATCTCCTGATAGATTACTTCTGCGTCAAGCTGAACTAAAATGGAGTTACAGAGCAGACACGATCTTTTCTGTATTGTGCCTTATACTTCAGATATGTCTATATTCCCTCATCTAGTGATCCAAGAGTTGAGATCATAGCAGGCCAGGAGACCATAAAATTGAATTCTGGTGGCTAAGGATATACATTATAATGGGGTTTAAAAGAAAACAAACCACAAAGATAGTTAAAATGCTAAAATGGTTTATTCATCATATTTGTATCCCACCCTTTCTTCTATTCTGTTCAAACTTGATATGAATCCAGATACCAGATACTAAGTAGTGCCCAAGCAGAAGAGGAATGCCTAATGTGCATTGGAAATGCCCAAATACACATTGGAACATTCTTGCCAGTATAACTACATGCACATAGTCACAATTCCTTAACAGCATTTTGTTGCATTTTTACAACATGACTATGGATTAGTAAAGATGCGAAATGTAGACTGTGATACGGGATCTCGGCCATTTTCTTTTTGTTACATACCTAATGTGTCTTTAAAAAAACCTTAACAGGAAGTGCCTGAATTTTTAGTTCCTTATTGGGAAACTGTGGAGAAGACATATGTGAATAACATCAAAGCAACACTTAGGTGCCTGAGAGCTGAACAACATGTTATAATTTATTATCTTTCAGACATAAGGTAAGTGAGTGGGATTTTATGACTTTAGAATGCCTCAGATCAGTCCTACTGTCTGTGTCTGTTTACTGATGTCTTCTCTTTTTTTAATTTCACTGTTTACAGAAATCATTTTAAGGAATACTTAAAACGCCCTGACCATAAGCAAGAGTTTGTGACTCAGTGGCAAGCAGATTATAACTCAGTGGCTGATGATTTATGGGATGATGATGAAACGAAAGAAGAACTACACCAAAGAGTCACTGTAAGTGGCAGCAAAAAGTAGTTGACTATTAGCTGAACTTTTCTCATTCAAAACCCTTTTGAATGAATGGTTGTAGGTAGGAATACAGCCCGGAAAACATACAACAACCCTGTGATCCCGGCCATGAAAGCCTTCAACAACACAATAAGTTCCTTAAATTATAAATGCTAGGCAATTAATTCTAAACTAAACATTTTGCAACATCTTCGAAGCAATTTTCCTACTACGTGGGCCCAAGGACCTAATTCTGCATTAAAAACAAACCTGATGAACTCTGTCTTACCATATATCCCCCTCAAAAGATATTGAATTGCATAAATTTGGTGATTACAAGCCAAGTCCTGTTTGATTGCACAACTCCATTATACCTAAGGCTAGTATAAAACCTGGAAAAAACTCTGGACTATTCCATGTGCTAACAAAGTATTTCTAATCCAGGTTTGCATTTGTACTTTTTGGTGATAAGAAAGCTAATAAAATTATTTATTATCTACCTTACCTAGTAGAATACAACATAGATTAAAATATCAAATATAATCTGAACAATATAATCATTAAACATAAATCATTACACATTAAATTGATCAATATATAAAACATCAATTTAAAATGTGTAGGAAAACTGTCTTCTTAGATCTTATGCTGGAATATGTAATCAGTGCAAGAATCTAACTTAAAACTATGACAAAAGAGAACAAAAGATGAGAGAGAATTCAGCCTGCATCGTTTACTCAAAGCTTATCTCTGAAGACACACTGCTAATGTGGCTGCTGACCACAACACCTGTTTTAAGATACTAGAAGGTGGGAAATTTATGGTAACATTCAGTTTAGCAGCTTGGTGAGTCATGTGAAAGAACAGTAAAGTGACCTAGAAGAAGAAAAAAAATATTGTGCTTTAAAGAATTTTCCACATTGTGAAAGATGGTGCCTGTTTTTCTATAATGCCTCTTTCCCTGTCAGTCATACAACCACAGGGATGAGAGCAATGAAAATAAGTCACATATATCAGTATCTGAGTGGGAAAATTAACTGAACAACTGAATTTTATAGACGATGTTGTCCTCAAACAGAAAAGGAACGTGGGCACCTACCAGTTGGGTTGGCACACAGAAATGAACCCAATTGTGGTGGATTGCTCCTAATACCATCCTGAGAATTGATAGGTATATATAGAGCCACTTTCACATGTGTGAATTTGAACCTAAATCTCAGAAAGATGCCTGACTGCAATTGTTTCACTGGATGTGTTAGGACACAGACCCCTTTGAAAAAGCCACACACAAGAAGTAAGGACAACAAACATTTATTAAATGATATTCTGAACCTAGGAACACTTGTCCAAAAGCCAAGCCGAATTCAGGAACCAAAAGAAAGCCAATCGGGAGTAGCGATGCCGCCGTCAAAAGCCAAGCCAATCCAGGAACCAAAGGAAAGCCAACTGGGAGTAGCGATGCCGTCGTCAGGAGCCAAGCCGAATTCGGGAACTGAAGGGAAACCAACCGGGAGTAGCGATGCCGTCGTCAGGAGCCAAGCCGAATTCAGGAACCGAAGGAAAACCAACCGGGAGTAGCGATGCCGTCGTCAAGAGCCAAGCCAAATTCAGGAACCGAGGGGAAGCCAGGAAACACCAAACCAGGAACGAGCGATGCCGTCGTCCAGAGCCAAACCGAATTCAGGAACACGAAGCTGTACAGCCAGGACCCAAGCCCAAGAGAAGAAGAAGCAGCGACAACCCAATGTCCAAAATGACACCTTGCCTTCTGCAAAGAGTCCTTACTTCCAAATCCACTTTTAACTTACGCCTCGTTATCCGACGATGATGAGGCCTCCACCCTGTCATCATTATCCACAGCTGAACTTGATCCCATACGCGAACCTCGCCCATCAACCCTCCAGTCCATCTTTGTTCAAGACTTAGATTTCCCCATGTCCCTGGTGTATCAGCAGTTTGCCAATCCCCTGATGCACCCCCAGAAACTTGCTCTGCATACACATTTGCTTGAGTCCAATCTGCAGCACTTTCCATCTCACTCCCAGACCCATCATTCCCAGAAAAACCCTCAAATGTTTCATCTTCCGTGGGAGCAGTGAGTAAATCCCGGATCTTCTTCCTTTCCCTTTCCTCATCTGACTCTTGCTCCCAAGTTGTCCTTTTAGTTCCTCTACTCTCTGTTAACCCATCTTCTTCCAGCATTGACTCCTCATCGCTAGAGAACCCTTCAAACGTTTCTTCCTCAGAAGGAGCCATAAGTATTTCCCAGACCCGCTTTGTTTGTTTTTCCTCATCAAACACCTGCTCACCATTAGCTCTTTTCCTCCTGCTAGCAGTTCTACTAGTAGTAGTATTATTGCCCCCTGACCCAACTACAACAGGATGGTAGCAGTGGTGAATAGTCGTGAGACATTTCTGATAGTTGTATGCCTTTGTTTTTGATCTTTTTAGGATCTACGAGACCGTCTATGGGATATCTGTGAAAATAGAAGGAATGAAGCTGAGCAAGAGCGTTGTGCTATCATGAATGATGGGTGGTTGCCTGACCGAATGGTGCTTTTGATGGACCACATTTTTTCACTTATGCAGGTCTGAGATTATATTTTTCACCTATACAGGTCTAGGATGCCCTCTTGCTCGGCCTGTGAGTCATCTGTGGGCCCTTAACTGAACTAAATGTAGCTGATGGGAAAACATCAGCCCTAACATTTAGCTTTAATGTTTCAACACCCTCCAGTCTTTTCCACATTGGCAAGGTTGAGTTTCCACCTATGTGGCTTGTTGCATTTAGTCTCCCTATATTGTTGAACCCCAGTTAAAATGAAGCTCCATTCTTCATTATTCATGCAGCTTGAGACTATGGTTTGGCAGATGTTTTGCAGTGCAGATGAAAATCTATGCCACAATTTGCATTATGTGGCACATGGCCACAGCTGAAACCATTACATACACTGCTTGAATTCTTAAAGGGGCAAACCTTCTATCTTGTGAGAAAGCAGTTTTCCTACTTTCTATAGTTTCTCTCCTGGTGCACTCTCTATACCAATGGATGGACTTGAGCTCCTCAGTTGAATCTGGAGAGGAATCAATGAAGGTATTGACTTGATTTCCAAAGTCTCCACACTATTCACACCTTTTTAAGCAACAGATGGATTCCTGCTTTATCAGAGAGTTGGACAAAATGGTCTTTGGGGTCCCTTCTAAATTTGTGATTCTATTAAATTGGTCCAATCTTTAGTTGGCAGAATAGCAGCCTAACATTTGTTCAGATCTTCTTCTTCTGTCTCTGATCTAAAGGCCATGATCTCTCAAAACCAAACCTGCAACATTGTTTCAATGCTGAGCAAAAGAGGATCATGTCTCAATATTTGACCAGGTGCTCCCCCTCCCCTTTTGTGACTGTGGTTTTGAGAATTTTCCCATGAATGCACCTTTTTCAGTTATATATTTAGAGACATCTGTTCTAATAATAAATCAAAAGTATGGCAGGTGCATAGTGTTTCTGGTGTATGTTCTTAAAATGTCAGTATGCTGAACTTGGAAAAATCCACTTCGCACAGCTGCTCTTTATACATTTAACCATAATTATAAAATACAGTTAGGGAACTTGGAAATATCTTGATTTAACAGGTATTCCGGGGGCATTGTTCCCCATTTGCCTGTACTGTTTATATTTAATCTAAGTGCATCTTTTAAAAAGACATACAGTCATTCCAAATTTGTCTAATGTTCAAGAGGATAATAGGATTTGCTGACTCAATTTAAAAACAGTATGTTTACCAACAGAAGCAACAACCTCCTCCTCTTTGAAACATATATTCCCATAACATCTAGTATAGGAGTGGGCATGCTCTGGGTGTCTTGAGAACTTTGTTTTGGGCTTAGAACCATCTGGGGCAGCAAGTTTTTCTTTTTGCCAATTTTTCAAACTAATGAGATTTTTGAGAAGGTGGTAAGAGGTCCTTATCTAGCAGTAAAACTATATGTTATAGAACAGTGGTTCTCAACCTGGGGTCCCCAGATGTTTTTGGCCTTCAACTCCCAGAAAGTCTAACAGCTGGTAAACAGGCTGGGATTTCTGGGAGTTGTAGGCCAAAAACATCAGGGACCCCAAGTTGAGAACCACTGCCATAGAATGTCATGTTTGATACAGGAAGAGACCGGGGCGGCCAGGGGTGGGGTGGTCTTGTGGTGGGGTCGGTGCTTCTTCTCCATCATGGTATTGGATCCTAAAAATATTTGATGAGTGGAACTGTTTCAGAGCCCATTTAATGAAATAGAACGGTCTTTTGTTGTTTTAGGAATTGTGTTGTGAAGAATTGCTTTTGGGGTAAAGCGGCAGAAATATTTGATTAAAAATGTTTGCTTCTCTTGTACATAATGAAGAATGAACTGGATCGCTTCCAGGATACCAAGAGACTTTTACACGACTATTACAGAGGAATGGAAGGCAAAATTCCAACAGATAGTAGCACCGAGTTTATCAGAATACCCTTGATAGAATTAGTTGAAAAAGAACAACTCCTGGAAGCGGGCAAGACCAGCAGGTAAAGTGTTGCTGCTACTATTAATATTGATCACTGAGACTTCCTCACACCACTTGCATTACCGGAGCCCCCGGTGGCACATTGTGTTAAATCCTTGTGCCAGCAGACTGCTGACTTGAAGGTTGGGTGGTTGACATGAAGGTTCGAATCCAAACCAGGGAGAACGTGGATGAGCTCCCTCTGTCAGCTCCAGCTCAATGAGGGGACATGAGAAAGCCTCCCACAAGGGTGGTAAAACATTAAAACACCTGGGTGTCCCCTGGGCAATGTCCATGCAGACGGTCAGTTCTCTCACATCAGATGTGACTTGCAGTTTCTCAAGTCACTCCTGACACATACAAAAAAACACTTGCATTGTTTCAGGTACAATAAAATCATGTCTTCCATCTCAAACTACTTCTCATTTTCCATGTGATTATAAAGTTGTATAAACATACTGTCTGTAACAAGAATGCAAATGCACATTCTGAGAAAGACATTAATAAAGCTTGCTCATTTCCCTCTCCCTCCCTGCCCCACTTTTTTTTTTAAAGAATCCCAACAATTGCTCATAGATCTCCTTCTCCAGAAGTGAACAGGGAAAGAATGAGAGCTATTCCAGTGAAACTCAAAGAAGATCTGTTTTCTGAAAGTGCCATATTTAATGTTAGTCCAGATGAGAAACTAATCATGGAGACATGGCACAATGTTGTAACAGCCATCACTAACATGGTAAGGAAAGCCTGGGTTGCTGAACAGTTCCTGGATGATGATGATGATGATGATGATGATGATGATGATGATGATGATTATTATTATTATTATTATTATATCCCACCCCATCTCCCCGAAGGGACTCACAGCGGCTTACAGCAATATGAATAATACAAACAATAAAAAAACAAATAACCATTTTAAAATAAATTAACAAAAGTAACAACCCAAAATCAATACATAGTAAACCAAAACATATTAAATTGACACAACCATCATCCATAAATAAACAGGGATTGTATTATATAAAATCAGTTAAAATATCTCAGCCACTGCTCTAGTTGATGGAACCCTTCAACATACTACGATACCCTTCCCATCCTTTCCTACCAAAAGCTCATAGATGAAACATCATCTTTAAATAAAGTTTGACACACACTGTGCACTCTCACTAGATTGTAGCCAAAAAACCTTAAATGCTTTTTTGAAAATTTAATTTACACCAATGTTCCCATTCAAGTTTACAGCATGAAGTAACAATGTAATGCATACTAATTCAGTAAAACCAGATTGGCAGTCACATGGCTAATGTGTTTGTGATGCAAGTCCGACGTGGGTAATTGCAGTGGATCCAGGGGCCAGTGTTCTGGTTTGAGACCCTAGGAGTCTGGGGCCCCAGGATTCAGTTCACTGTTCAACCATGGAAACTTTCTGGGTCACCTTGGACTAGTCCTGACATGGCCAAACTTCAACACACTGGGTGTTTTGGACTTCAACTCCCACAATTCCTAATAGCCAGTAGGAAGTTGAAGTTCAAAACACCTGGAGGATTGAAGTTTGCTCATGTCAGGGCTAGTCACTGCTTCAACCTCAGTTGCTATTCCTTTAATTGCCTTCTCACAGTGACAGTTTGAATTATTAAATGGAGTTAAAAAGAATGACCCTATCACTGTTGGGAGATCCAAAGTGATTTTGGTGCTGAAGTAGACCTCCATAAGACCAGAGTTTGACTTTTCTGACTTTAGATTCTAAGAATCTAGTATATCCGGGTTCGAATCCCCGTTCAGCCATGGTTGCCCAAAAGTTGATTTAGGGCAAGTCACACAGACTGAGCTTTAGAGGAAGGCAATAACAAACCCTTTCTGAACCAGACTTGTCCCAAAAAACTGTGATAGGCTTGCCTTAGGGTTAACATAACTTTGAAATGGTTGGAAGATACACATCAGCAAGGAATGAAACCTTTACTTCATGAGCTTCCGGCTGCACTTTGCCCACTCCTGATGTAAATTACAATTTAAAAAGCATGTTTGTTGTTGTCACTTATGTATTTAGCATAGTTTTGTTCATACAGCTTCCTGGCAATTATACTAAAATGAAACTTGTTCTAAAACATGTATATTTAAAATTTAAGGTTACTTCAGAGATACAGTCTTTTGAAGCAGAGGAAGAAAAAGAACGCCTTCAGCAAGAAATGAAGGAAAAAGAGCGTCTAAAATCTTCCCAAGCCGTTGCTGGCAAAGGTGGAAAAGAAGGGAAAGGAAAAGGAAAAGGTGGAAAAGGAGGCAAGGAAGGAAAAGGAGGAAAGGAAGGGAAAGGTGGAAAAGAAGCCAAAGCAAAGGAGTCCAAAGATACCAAGAAAGGGAAGAAGAAAAATAAACAAGGTATGGTAATGGGTCTGGCATGGGATTCTGGACTGATACAAAAATATCTTATTAAATAGGAAGAGAAGGAATTTTTAAAGAAACAAAATAGGTTTTGCTTGTCATGCCATACCTTAGTAGCCTGTGGCTGAATGCCCAGCCTCAGAAACAGAGAAATGGAGAGGAAGGGATACTTTCACAAAGCCTCTCCTCATCTTGCTCTCCCTATGTAGAAGTCTGCAGTCCATCATATTCGGAGAGTTTGGAACACTGTTGTTAAAGTACTCCATTGCTCATCTGACTTTTAAAAATTCAGTAACTTATTTTGAAAAATATATTACTCACAAACTAATGCATTCCTCAAAAAAATGGCATCTAGAATAGCTCCCAGGGGAAAGAAACTTTTTACAAGTAAAGATATGATGTTGACAAAAATAGTAATGATGTTAATCAGACATTACATTGGGTTTTTAACAACAACAACAACAACAACAACAACAACATAGTAAGTTAAGGTAAAGGTTTTCCCCTGACATTAAGTCTAGTCGTGTCTGACTCTGGGGGGGGGGGGGGGTTGCTTATCTCAATTTCTAAGCAAAAGACCCTGCATTGTCCGTAGACACCTCCAAGGTTATGTGGCCAACATTACTGCATAGAGCACCATTAGCTTGCTGCGGGAGAGGTACCTATTGATCTACCCACATTTGCATGTTTTTGAACTGCTAGGTTTGCAGAAGCTGGGGCTAACAGTGTGAGCTCACCCCGTTACCCTGACTCGAACTGCCGACCTTTCGGTCAACAAGTTCAGCAGATCAATGGTTTAACCTGCTGCACCATCGGAGGCACTAATAATGTGGTTAGGGTTAGCTTCCCAAAAACAACACATTAGAAGTAATATCATTATGTGTAATGCATTGCTTTCCAATTCCAGGTATTTGCTATAATTCCAAAACATTGAGGCAAAGCAGTTAAAATGGGGTGTCAAAGTGCATTAATTCAAATACTGAAAAGATGGGATTGTCCAAATATTTACAAAGATTTACAAAAAAACAATCTTGTGTTACTTTAACATCTGACAAACATTTATTTGGTATATGCTTTCCTGGAGTACAGTCCACTTTATTAAATGATACATAAAAGGTTATCCCACCTAAAACATGTTAAGTGATTGAAGTCCCACAAGACTTGTCTCTTTCTGCAATAGTCTAACTCAGTTTTTTCCCCAGGCATCTATTTAGCAACTGAATACTCTATATCCAAAAATGAAAAGAACATCTTTCTTTAAGGAAGAAAAATAGCAATGCTCTGAATTTAATAAGCTTTGAATCACTCAATATATTTGTACTATTGTGAACTGCTTTGCAGTTATTATTTATTTCTTAAATTTGTATCCTTTTCTTCAAAGAGCTTAAGGTGACATATATAACCTTTTTCTTAAAGGTGTTTCTCCTCCAGTGCCAGAAGCAACACCAATTCCTTTATCCCCAGAAGAATTAAAGAAGTTAGAAATGAAGCATAAAATGAAACAGGAATACTTTGCTGCACTAGATCATGAAGGTATCCATTTATTAAAGTTATGCAAATTTGGGGACATTTCACCACTGGCAATTCAAGCAATGTCAAAGCTGGAAAATAGTGGAAAAATAGGCCACAAATCACCACCAACCCCTTGGAAAACAAAGGGGCTGGTTTCGCTCAGCTCTGTGAGAGAAGACTTTCAAGAGCTATAGTTTCCAATTCATGCCATCTCAAATTAGGTTCCATGTCATGTATGCAAGTAATTCAAGATTTAGCTATCGATATATAATGCTAACCACTATTAAGGAAACCAAATGATGGTTAAATATCTAAGTCTCCATTGGGCTCTAAATTTGAATAAAATAAGATATACAACTGAGATTATTTACAAAATAATGGCTATTTTTAAGTGTCAGGGCTATAAAACTTACCTTTGATTTTGTATTTTTGCATATTCTACCCCAATTCTTTAAAAAGTGGAGGCTGCAAAATCTCGACTTGAGTTGTTAAAAGTTAAAGCACTAGCCTTCATGGAGGATCTACATTCAAAAGCAGAAGTTACATACAGGAATATGGAAAAGTGGCTTGGAGAAAGATTTCTGATTGAAATGTCCAGGTATCAGTTGGTTATTAGTATTGTAGTGAATGAAATCTGGTGAAAGATGTTTTGTTTAAGAAAAGAAATCTAAGAAAATATACATTTGGGAAAGTATTCATTTTATTTGATATTAAAAGGGAAGCAATTTTTGTACATCATTTTTTCCTACAGCCCTCCATAATACCTATTATTTTTATCCCCATAAGGACTCAAGGTAGCTTGCTATGAGTGACATGACACAGTACAATGGAATTTAAATTTAAAGTGAATGCCTATACATATGAATATAATGATTTAAAAACAATTAAATATTTGTCATAAAAGATAACAGATATCGCCCTAGGGCAGGCATGGGCAAACCTCGGTCCTCCAGATGTTTTTGGACCAACTTCCACAATTCCTAACAGCCTCAGGCTGAGGGAGAAAAGGAAGGGGCCTTAGGTTGTTAGGAATTGTAGGAGTTGAAGTCCAAAGCACCTGGAGGGCTGAAGTTTGTCCATGCCTGCCCTAGAGCAACTTTAACATAATAGCAATTTTAGAATTCTGAAGACCTTTTTTCTTTCTTTTAAAATTATATTGTTACAGTGTTGAGAAATTAACTGAGGTTGCCCGCAACCACATTGAAACGTCTACCAGAATGCAATATGAACTTGTTCTGGAAGGTACCGAGTTTTACATTAATGGGGATATCAAAGTATTTCCGGATGCAGTCCCTCCGCCTCGTCCTCCATCTGTGGAAACTCCTACGGTTGACACTCTGACTATTTCACAGCTTAGCACACTTCACAAGCAGTTTCTGAAGGTGGCACCTAAAGGTAGGGCATACAGTTGTAAAAGTAAATTAATGACTTTCTCTGCCAAAAGGTTTACATTTATTGTAGCTTATACCAGAATTCACATGTGTTTGCGTGTGTCATCATATTCCTGTCAACTTATGGCAACCCCATGAATGTCATAGTTCTTTTCTTAGGCAGGATTGCTCAGAGGTGGTTTTGTCAGCTCCTTTTTCTGAAATATAGTCTACAGCACCTGGGATTCATTGCCGGTTTCCCATTCAAATACTAATCAAGGTTGACGTGCTTAGCTTCCAATATCAGACAGGATCTTGTACCTTAGGAGCAGAAGGGGTGTTTCTACAAGACTAAAAATACCAATAAGTTATTTAATGTAAAATATCGAGGACTCTATAACATTCTAGCAATTCAGTACTAGAGAGGTTTCAAGGCTGTATGGAGGCAAGCAAATACCATTTTTCCAACAGGAGGGAAAATGGCTTTTAATAAGGTGTTGTATTGTCTGTGCTTGTTGTTCCTGTTTTAAGTAGCTCTGTATGTTGATTTCAATTTTATTTATAATTTAGTACATTCACATTCTGAGTTTTAAACGTACTTTTTTAAACTATAAAAACCACCCTAAGTCCCAAAGTTAAGGAAAGAGAAAATTATTCTTTATCAACAATAACAGCAACTACAACAACGACAACAACAATAGATAATGGTGATATTTATTGGAAGTAGACCAGTAATACTTGCAGCAAGGAAAGTGTGTTTAGGATTGCTAGCTTAAACTTCTTTAAGACTGGAAGAATTGTATTGTTGCATGTCAAGTTTGATACAGTTTCGTCATTCATGGGCATCACAGTGGTCTATGGGAGGTGAATTGGATGAAGGTACTTCAAATCTCATCATCCTTGGTCTATCCTCTGCCAAACTGCTGCAGCATGTAAAGTGTGTCATTTAGGATATATGTGCCTGGTTTGGTTCAGTTCTGTGATTTGGGTCCATCCTGCCCCAGTCTACGCCAGGACGTAAAGGGGGTCACGGGTTCTGTGTGTCAAGTGTGGTCCAGTTCCCTCACTGGTGGGAGTTACAGTGGTCTGTGGGAGGTGTAGCATTCAAAAGTACTGCAAATCCCATCATCCATGGCCCATCATCCCCAAACGGCACCAGGATGTAAAATGGGTCAGTCATAGGGGTTATGTGTGGCAAGTTTGGTCAAGGTCCGTCCTTCCTGGCGGTCACAGTGGCCTGTGGAAGTGGCAGCCAATTGGAAAGCTGCCACATACACATACAAACACTGACTTTTATTATTTACATAGATTCTTTATTCTGGAAAGAAAGTTGTTGTTTGGTGGAACATTAACTATCCTAATATTTTTACCGGGACATTATCACTGGCTTGAAAAGATAGCCTTAAATTGCAGCTTAATCTCCAACCACAAATACTCTTATTTTTGTTTTCTGCACTGCTCAGTTTGGGAAAGGAAGAAGAAAATTCTTTCCCAGTTCAGATTGAAATCTGAGCTAGAGAGTAATGCCTGATTGTAATGCTCATCTTTTTTTGAAACGAGGATTACATTTTACTGTGATTCCTTTGCTAAGCTAAGGAATGCTAACGTGAGACAAGGGGTACATAAACACTATATCAAACACTGTATGCTACATAAACTAGTATCAAACAGTGCAGTTTGATATTAGTTTAATTGCCATGGCCTAATGCTTTGGGATAATGGAATTGTACCATACCTTTCCAAGATCTTCAGTTTTCTGTGTCAGAAAGTGTTGGGTGGCTCACCAAACTATAACTCCCAGGATTCCAGTGCTGAGCAAGACTGATCAAATGTCTCACTTAGTATAAGGAATTTCCTATGTGACATCATATTGCTCACAGAGCATTTCAGAAAGTGCAGCCAGTATGAAACAAAAGAACAATTTCTCTGTACCACACTTTCTGGATTGTCTTAGAAGTAATACAGTATTAGGGAAATTCTTGCACTTTCATGAGTGATAAGTTGACAAAATGTGGGTGGAAGCAGGAATACCCTCTCTATAAGGAGTAACCTACCCCCAAGTTCATGCTTCCTAAGATATTAGTAGATGATCAGCAACTCCCATCCTGAGTTTTGATAGGGGTGGTATCTATGGAAGATAGGAAGGTAAACCAAGCTTACCTTTGTCTTTGCAATGTTGAAGAAAGGAGATAGCAGTTGTGCGAGAGTCAGAGCATTTTGTGCTAGGAGGGGGGCAATTACAGTGGGCACATCACCAAGCAGAGAATGGTTTTGTTGGCTTTATTTTAAAATAGTATGTTTTAAAATAAGAAAAATATCACAAATTAATTGTGGCAGGAATGATAAAACATTTAATACTGAGTTCTGTTTAAAACGCTTATAGCCATAGCAGCGCTGAAGGAATTGAAAAGAAAGAATGTCACCTCCAGCAATCGCAAGGATTTCAAGAAAAATCGACAGTTTCAAAAAACATGGTTGTCTAAATACCCTTGGCTAAAACATGACAGTGACAGGGGCACAATGTACTGTGCTTTATGTCGGAAACATAATGTGGATTTAGGGGAGAAGACACACAACTTTTGTTCTGGGACTGATGATTTCATAATTGAAATAATTGGTGAACACCATAGTAGTGAAGCTCATGCTTGGGCGACCTGTATGGAAGAAGCTAGTAGTTGTGCCCCAGACACAGCTACCACTGAGCAGATGCTAAAGAGCATGAGTAAAACAACCCTAGGAAGAATAGAAAACCTCTTCAGAACATGTCATGCTATTGCCAAAACTGGGCGCCCCTTCACAGACCTGGACTGGATATGCCAACTAGATGATATGAAAGGGGTGGACATTGGTTCTATATTTAGAAATGACAAAACAGCAAGAATCTTCATTCATTTTATTGCTGAAGTGGAGCGCAGGACTTTGAAAGAGAAATTGGAAAAATGCAAGTTTTTCTCACTCATTAGCGATAGCGTTACGGACAGTGCAAACAAAGAAGCTGCCCTGGTATATGTACGTTTTGCGAAACAAGGAAAGATCCACTGCCAAATTGTTGGAGTTCAGTCTCTGGAAAGATGTGATGCTTCCACTGTGAAAAATGCCATCATGAAACTGTTACAGACCAATTTGCAGCTTAATCTGCCAAGCCAAGATTGGGCCAAAAAACTAGTTGGCTTTGGAAGTGATGGCGGAGACATTATGGTGGGACAAAATAATGGTGTGGCTAAATTACTGAAGGAAATCCAGCCACGTATTCAGAGTGTGCATTGTCTTATGCATCGCCTTGAAATAGCTTACAAGACAGCACTCCAGAGCATCCCACTATACATGATTGTAACAGGTTTCTTGAAAAACATATATTATTTTTATCACAACTCTCCACTGAATAAGAGCAACCTCAAGATAGTTTATGAAGCTCTCAAACTACGACAAACAGTTCCTTCTCGAATTGGTGGCACCCAATGGCTATCTCGTTTGCAAACAGGACTTCAAATCATTCTTAAAGGATATCCAGCAATTGTCCTACACTTAAATAAGGTAAATGCTCTTAAATCATACATGAATTTGAAGAAATAAATTTTTAATTGGATTAGTAATATTTTTGGTCAATTTCACTGAGTTTTTTTCCTTGTTGAGTTCCAGATAGAAGATGAACCATGTTCTTCAAATCAACAGAAAGCCAAAGACTTCTTAAAGCTCCTTCTGAGTACAGACGTTATTAAGTTTTCACACTTCTTGCTGGACGTCATTAATGTCCTCAACATTTTATCTCGTGTTACTCAGGACCAGAACTCTTCTATTGCAGACGTGTTTGCAACATATCAATCCACACAGGATACTCTCCAAATGTATCAAGCAAGGTTGCACACATTTGACAGAAACTACTTATTTCTCACTATTTTAAATCAATATGCATAGTCCATTTCTTAAATGGTTTATTTTTCAGATCGGGACCAAGGGAGCGTCAGGTGGAAACTATCACACACTTTCATGGATATCAGCTTATAGGAGATGGCAATATATCAGCAGTACGGATAGAATTATTAAGCAGTCTTTTGAATCAGCTACTTGATTGTTTTTGTGATGCTAGTGAAGCTGTTTTGAGAGCAAGCACTATTGGAAGTTTTAAGCTGTGGCCAGACAAAATCAAATCAGGTACAAGAAAAATCCCTATGATTTTAATTGAGTGAATATTGTTTTTGAAATATAACAATTATTTCAATCAGTATTCTCATTGCTACAGACTTTGGTGAAGTGGAAGTTTCTGTTCTGCTGAAGTATTATGATCTGATCCTGAAATGTGCCAATGTGAAAATGAATGACATTGAAACCGAATGGAACATGTTGAAAGTGGAGCTATATAATCGGTAATAAGAAAATTAACTAAATTTATGTTTTTTGAAATGTAAATTGATTTCAAATATAGCATATTTAATAACAAGTGTTCTTCTCTTTAGATATCGAAACATACGGAGCTTAAAATGGGACCTGGTGAACGCAGAATATTTTCATAAATATCCAAATATCCTCACCCTCATAGATTTAGTTCTGACACTGCCAGCAAGTTCCAATGAAGCAGCTCGAGGTTTCTGTCAAATGAAGCTTACAATGATGCAGAAACATTCAAAGCAAATATTTGAAAGCATGACTGATCTCATGGTTATTCAGATGAATTCTCCAGATATCAACAACTTTGATCCCCAAAAAGCTATTCAGTTGTGGAATATTTATTGCCAAAGGAATAGAAAATTGCAGGCTGCTCAGCCTGAAAGAGTAGATTATTCATCTGACTCTGAATGGGAAACAGAAAGTTCACTTGGTAGTGATTAGCCTGCCTTCTATAAACAGTTTTAGCAATGTGCATAGATTTTTGAAATTGATTTGGAATCACTTCAGTAAACATAAGTCAGGTAAATTGTGAGCCGCTCTTACAGTCATTATACTAGGAATATGAAATACATTTTATCATTTTGAGGCTTTCTTGCTCCATGTCCATTGTAGTTATGAAAATGGAACGTACAATGTAAACTAGGCAAGGTTGGAAAGTAGTTTGAATACTAAAATACAATTTTAAAAAAGGAAAATATGTATTGTCTGATAGTAGTGAGACATTTCTGTTACATTGGGAGAGAGGAATTGCGGAGAAGGAGCTCTTTGCCAAATGGCAGTGTTTCCCAGATTGTCAAGAACAGTGTCTTCCCTGTGATTGTCTAGAATTCTTTATACTGTTATAGAAATGATTTCATCCTTTTTGTGACACATATGAATTAATAATTGTTATTGTTCTTCTTAATAACTAGCCATATTGCCTATTGATTTCCATTATTCTGGACATTTGTTGTTCAAAATGATACCCTGCATGGGCAAATTAGCACTACTTAAAAATGGCTGGTTGCCGTCCCCATTTTAGAAGGGTAACAGTTGATTCATTCATCCATTCAATTTTTGTTTTATTGTTGTAAAGATTCAAGTTGACTGATTTAATGTGACCCTGTCATAGAGTTTTCATTGCAAGATTTGTTCAGAGAAGGTTTGGCATTGTCTTCCTCTCAAACTGAAAGATGACTCACCCAAGGTCATCCAGTAGCTTTCCATGTCTGAGCAGGGAATTTAACCCTGATCTCACAGAGTCATAGTCGAGCATTTGAAACATGCTCACTTTTTGAAACTGTGTTTGGATTGGGGTTACCAATATGAGGGGTCATTGTT
Source organism: Anolis carolinensis (assembly GCF_035594765.1). NCBI lineage: Eukaryota > Metazoa > Chordata > Lepidosauria > Squamata > Anolidae > Anolis > Anolis carolinensis. The sequence continues at coordinate 303,941,132 of NC_085842.1, read as the reverse complement.
TAGCAATGGTTGCTGCAAATACCCTACTTGCAAATGACTCCCCCAAATTGTTGTATCTATGATCTGGAAAAGTAACTAAAGAAGAGAAGAAATTGGACTTTTGAGAATAGTTCTTGCAGCAGGAATTTCAAGGAAATAGCAATATCCCCATGCAGACGTATCTTCATAATAAAAAGCAATTGAAAATATTTTCTTTCTCCTAAATACCAAGGATATCCATAATGCATTCTGGATAACACACCTTGTAAATTACCCTGGAGCTAAAAAGGTACTACAGTATCCACATTATCTTCTCTGCTTCCTAGTGCTTTCCGTCTTTGTGAATGCAACTGCTCCCTTCAAATGCATGCTTAGATTGATTAATATCTAGCTGTTTGGTGAAGTAGAGCTTGGTAGAAGTAGTCGTTCACTGTGCATCAGCAAAGGGACAAGTTCTTCTCCATCCCTATTCCCAGATTAATACTTGGTTATGGATTTTAAGGAAGTTGACAGGGTTTTAAGGGACGAAGTCTGCATGGGTGGCTTTGCTTTCTTCCCTCCTCACTGGAAGGTAGCATGTTCAGAATAACTTGGGTGAGCAAGTTGTGTAGATGCAAGCAATTTTCCACTCAAGGGATCCATTGAAAACTAAATCAGCCACTTCTTTTAAAAAATGGCCAGAGGCTTACTCCCCCCTTTTAAAAACAACCTTGAAGCAGTTGAAAGCAAACAAGATGCGGGATGATAGTAGTGTTACCCTGTCAGAAAAGAAACCCTATCTCATTTCAGAATGAAATGTCGAGCTATTGTGACTTCTTTATTACCTTATTACTTAATGACAAACACAAATTCACACAACCCATATAATTGTTTTGTTTAGAGATCAACTGGATCCATGCAATATTTGGCATGTATCAAAACCCATCCCACAAGATTTTTTGCTGCTACAAGAATGGTGAAACATTTGGCTATTTGCTTACTATACAATGAGTAGTGAGTTTTGCACATGCCATATGAGTTCATAAGGAAGTACTGTACAAATGCAAATGCTACATAGATCAGCTTAGTTCCACCATGGTATTTTACTTGATTGAGCTCATCCTGAGAATCAAAGGAGATAAGACATTAAATGCCTTTTAGCATTTAGCATGAAAATTATTTCCCAAGGAAAATAGCAGCAGGTGCAGATGATGGATTGCAAGAGTCATTGAAGGCAGCTCATGATCCTAACAAAAATATCTTCCAAAGTTTCTGTTTACATGGGGAGGAAATCTGTTGTAGGTGTCAGATTTCCTTCTCTGGGCCTTTTCAGAAAAATCAGAAAGTCATAAGAGTTCAAAGATATCACAAGATCTATCTAGTCCAACCTCCTGCCAGGCGGTAATACACAATCAAGTGGAACTTTGTTGGTTTATTTCATTTCTCATTCATCTTTTTCCAGGAAAAGGGACTAAAGACTGCTAATACAATTTTGTGTGTTTGTTTTTTGGTCAAGACTGTAGCAGAGGAGGAAAGAGTTTATCTAGGAATCTAAATCTCTAGATCCTCCAAAGCAATTCTGTGTCCTTTTTCTAGCAGAAGTTGACCATAGAATCATGCTGGAAGATTAAGGCTAGATCTGCACTGCCATCTAATCCAGATTATCAAACCAGCTAATCCACATTACCTGGTTTGAACTGGATGATATGAACCTACACTGCCATAATAATCTGGATTTTATATGGCAGTGTAGATGGGGGCTTAGAAATTCCTGGAGTGGTGTTCTTTCCGGTGAAAAGTAGCAATTTCTTTATCCATGGTTTTTAATTTTCAGGTGGTCCTCTGCTCCTAACTCCAGCTGTTTTCCTGTTTGTAAAGATTATGCAAGGCATGACAGTCATGTAAAATACTTGAGGTTCAGGATGGTTTTCTTCCAAATGTTGGCCACTTATCAGTGTGCCATATGTTCCAGGAGAAAATAAACGTATGCATCTTTTCCTGAGAGGAAACTCTCAATAGTCTTCTTGCCTGTTATTTACTCCTAGATCAGGCTCTGCCACTCCACATGGAGCCAATCAGCTCTGTAATGTGGTTTGCCAGGTGCTAGATAAGAACACCTTCGCTATTTTTGATGTTCTAGGAAAGCAGGAAAAGCATGTAACAGGCCACCATACATAGCTGGTGGGCGGACTACGTCAAATTATGAAAGCTTAAACAAAGGCAACATTTTAAACCTGTAGCTCCATGATACTGAACAACACACAATTGTGTATCTTATTGGTTAAAAAAACTTTCCTTATTAATTGATGTAAAGAAGTTTAAGTTTGCCATTTAAGATTTGAGTCATTTCTGCCCCAAAGTTGTTCTTATGCAAATTGTTTGGCTTTTGTATCTAGATATAGTTAAAAGCTATGCTGCATGGGAGCTATTATTTCATCATCATCATCATAATCATCATCATCATGTCAAATTGTACTATTTATTTGTAGCTTCTTTGATTTCTTTGCAGGTAGATTGTAATTCCTCTTAATATCTACACTTCATACACCAACTCTTTTCAAATGTAAATAATGTGAAATTGTATCTTGCTTAAATTTCTCAATTTTGCTCTTGTGGGCAATAAAACAGTAAAGAAAAGGGGTTATCTTCCAATATCTTCAGGAATGCTGAAGCTACCAAGTGGAGGACTGATGACACAGTCTTATAAAGAACTGTGTTTCTAATGGTTCGAAGTAATATATGAAAATGTTCCTTAGAATACATCTTGTTAGTTCAGTCTTTTGCATATCTATTTGGAAATTAAGGAGCTGTAATGAAAAAGAGCTAAAGAGTTTTGCGAGGCGCCTTATTAAAAGTGCAAATAAGATGTCTAAATATAGTAGTTTTTAAGAATTCCATGATGTTACCCCCCTCATCACTTTAATTTGTCTTTTCTCTAGGTTTAATGCTAAGCAAAACATTCACTGACATTTTTTTTGACTTGGTTACATTGAACCTTGGTTCAAACAGTCTTCCAGATGCCTGGACGCACCTCTCCATTTATGATGTGAGTATTGACTATGTTTTCCTTTTGTTTGTTTTTTAAATGTGAATTTACTGCTGTGTAACCTGGATAAAACAACTTAGATGATAGCAAAGGGCATAAAGGTAGAACAGAAACATTACAACATCTGTTTGTATACTGAAGTCTATAATCTTTTTGTTTCCAAAATGGAATAAATCCTTCCAGTGCACAACATAACTAGAGTTTTCTACAAGTATAGGTGTTTTCTATGAAATGTCATATCAGTTTGTAGAATGTATGACAAATTTCTGGTAGACACTGAAAATCCATCTCTTCCTCTTTTCAAGGATTGTTTAAAACATAATTCCAAACTGAGATATGATTTTCTTTGCTTTCTGTTGGAATCTAACTAATATTATGGTGTATTTAGCCATTAAAAAAAATCTTTTTTCTTCTTACCTTGCAACCGGCATAATATTAGTTCTCTATATATTGGAGAAGTACCATGCTCTCTGTATGACCTCTAGCAAAGTCAACATTAATGACCTTCTTTTTGGAAACTAGAAGATTGGCTTCAGTATCAAATATCATCTTAATCGAAGAGAAAGTAATAATAAAGGAAATTGTATGTCAGATAGAGAAGGATAGAGGCTGCTGATTAAAGCTATCTAAGATCCCACCTACATTGCTATATAAAATTCAGATTATCTGCTTTAAACTGCAATATATGACAGTGTAGACTCATATAATCTAGTTCAAAGCAGATTTTTTTTAATCGTGTCAGAAATGACTTGAGAACATACTACACTTCGCTTCTGGTGTGAGAGAATTGGCTGTCTACAGAGACATTGCCCAGGGGATGCCTGGATATGTTACCATCCTGCTGTGGGGCTTCTCTCATGTCCCCACAAGCTAGAGCTGATAGACAGGAGCTCACCCTGTTTTGCGGATTCAAATTAGCAACCTTCAGGTCAACAAACCAGCCTTTAGGTCAGCAGTCCAGCCGGCACAAGGGTTTAACCATTCAAAGCAGATAATGTGAATTTTTTGTTTTGATAATCTGGATTATATGGCAGTATAAAAGGTAAATGTTTTCCCCTGACATTAAGTCTAGTTGTGTCCGACTCTGAGGGTTGGTGCTCATCTCCATTTCTAAGCCAAAGAACGGCCGTTGTCCGTAGACACCGCCAAGGTCATATGGCTGGCATGACTGCATGGAGCACCGTTACCTTCCCACCAGAGTGGTACCTATTGATCTACTCACAGTTGTATGTTTTCAAACTGTTAGGTGGTCAGAAGCTGGGGCTAACAGCAGGAACTCACCCTGCTCCCGAATTCATACTGCCAACCTTTCAGTCAGCAAGTTCAGCAGCTCAGTGAATTATATGGCAATGTAGAAGGGGCCAAAGACAAAAACTAGTGAAGCTGAAGCTTTTGCAAGGAGAGGGATGAGTGATATCGATATGTGAATAAGCAAATAATTCAGACAAGAGACTGGTTATTTATATCTACTTCTATTTCTACTTCTCCTACCTTCTGTAGCTGCATAATTACTTGTTCAAGTGTACTTGCCATTCTCCATTTCCAATGAATCTTTATATCAACATGTTCCATCTATATTTTTTACTGCTTGCCTGCCTCACATATGTATTCTTTCTTTCTCTGACATGTAATTTGCTTAAATGTATAATTTGGCCCTGCCCCTAACCATCGGACCCTCTTCTTTCTACTGTGTTAAAAGAACTGTGTTCACCTGGATGTGTGAAATTATATGTTACAGTTACAAAGCTTGGCGTCACTGTTGACTGTGGATGTGGATACAGTGGACTGGCGTCGATTCTTATTAGCTGCTGCCCAGCCTTGGCCGCTGCCTTCTGTGAAAGAGCTGCTTGAAACACTGCAGAGATTCCGGGCTGTGGATGAAGGAAGAACTGGATTTGTTACAGAGGAAGAGTACAATCAGGTTCTGGTGCTTTTTTTTTTCCAATTCAAGGCTCTGTGGCTCTGTGTTCGGTACTGAAACCAACAGGTTGAATTGTCTGATAATCTTCTCAGGTTCACACACTGGCCACAGCCTCTAGATATGGATCTGCCAAATTTCATGGGGACTTCATTTTATTTTGGGCCACAGAATTCCCCCTCAGTTCTCAGTTGTAACCCATTTTATTCCCTTGTTTTCATTTCCATCAAAATTCAACTCACTGACTAAAATAATTAATCCCTACGTCATCTTTTCAGATATTTCAAGGAGAACAGCTTGCTTCATAACTTAAAAGTCAGCGCCTGGAAGTTAGTTTGCAGATGAATGACTATCATGAAGCCATTGCTATGTCATTAGTGGCCAATAATGCTCTGGATTTTAGGCACATTTAGATTAATAGGTAGGAAAGCTTAAATATTGGAATTTTACTCCAGCACTGGTTAGATGTCTACAGAGGGTGAACATGCTGGAACAAAAGTATGGTGTATTTTTGGTTCAACTAGCTTGGGTATAATCAAGAGTTATCAAAATTATTCTAAGATGTGTTTTGCAAGCGCTCAGCAGTGTTCTGAATCATGGCACTCATATTCCTCTCTTTGAAACAGGAAAGTAGTGAAGACAGGATGTTAGGAGTCAATAAAACTTCAGAGAATTACTTGATATCTAATGATGTTGGTAGAGAAGCATTCCCAGGAACAAGGGATATGTCAAGCTCACAATAAGGACAACCAACAACTGGGAGTTAGTTATCCTTATTGTCTTTCAAGATTTCTACAGGAGAGGGTCCTTCTGTAACTGATTTTCAGATGCTCCAAAAGGGATATGCTTCCTGTTTCTAATAAGGGGAAATTGTGATCCTTCAGTTATTGGTGAACTGCAGATGTCATCACCATTTGTTATCAGCTTTGCTTGTTAGGGGAAATGGGAGTTGCATGGAGGGTTGTGTGATCTTCACTATCCTGTAGCTGCAAAGACTTCATATGATATAAAATTGTACCCACTGGATGCCACTGCAAGCTATATCCTCCAACAGTATTCCACTGCAGTGTGCAAGGTATTAAAGAAATGGGGTTTGTAGGCACACCCTCACGTTTATGTGTGGTCAAAATCAAGAGCAGTAGTAAGGTTTCTCCACATTAAACCGAGTGGCCATCTCAGTTCATCACATTTTACTAAGGTGTAAATTATGTAGCAATACAGCTCATTACAAAAAAGAAGAAGAAAACAACCCAACATGTTGTGGCAACACAGGTAACCAGAAAAGGAAAGGGACCAATCCTCACTAGAGATGGAAAAACCACAAAGAGGTGCAGTGCTTAATTTTACACCCACCTACACAATGTTGTGGTATTTTGCTTAGCACGGTAGAGATTAAAAACATACCAATAGCTCCAGAATCAACACAGGAAGCTGGGTAGAACATTTTTTGCCTAAGTATCTGATATGCAGACTCTGATGTATAGACTGGTAAATCTGAGCCAAATAAGTGATCTATTTGGTGGAGGGCATAATTTGGAGGGGGGGGGGGGGGGTTAAAGAAAAAATAAAACAGTTTATTCCCAGATGAACTAAATGATATATTTGATTTTATCTCTAGTGGAATGCATTGGATGTCAAGGAGACTTTAACTCCAGTTAGTTTTCTAGTTTGAAGGTGATGTGAATAACGTTGCATCACTTCCAAATGACACTAACAAACTATTTCTAAGACTGAATAAATACATCTTTGATGCCTCTGAGGAAGTAGACTTAGTCTATGAAAGTTTTGTGTGACAAACTTCATTCTTTCTGTTATACTCTAAGGTGCTACAAGATCCCTTTGCTTACTGATATTCCAGACTAACATGACAATGTCTTTAAATCTTAGGTGATATATGCAGCTTTAGATTGGTGATTTTTTAAATGTACCATATAGAGACTTAACAGACTTCAGGTACAAGTAGTTTTCAAGTACTAGGACCAGAATTTGGAAAAACTCCAGCATGAAACTGGCTTGATGCTGGAAACAGACAGCAGCTTGGGGTTGCTGGTTAGGTTTTTTTTCTCCTAAAGAGCTAAAAGTGCACAGTGATCTTTTACTGTCGATGACTGTGCTGAAGACTGAGTGATCACAGTAGTCTGGAGCACTGTAACCCCATTTAGCATGATCATGCCAGCTGGTGCATTCTGTAAGCTGCAATCAAAAAAGTTATTTATAGTGTTTGGACAAGAGGAGTAATAGTCCCACTTTATTCTGTGTTGGTCAGATCTCGCCTGGAATGTTGTTGCTGTGCTTAGGACCTTATCAGATGCAGTCTTTTCTGTGTCTTCTCCATGTTTCTCCACATTGCCAAAACGGAGTGCCATGGAGCCCATCACATGATGCAGGGCAATTGCCAGCATGACTTCATTGGGCTCAGTTTTGGCAGCATGAAGAAACAGAGCCCAAAGTGCCTTTGGAGGAGTTGAGAAGAGGAGGTGGGGAAAGGATGGGAAACCATGTGGGATGGGATACCATCCCAGAAGACAGGGAAAGACGGTATGTAATGAAGAACAGTTCCCTCAAGTTAGCAGCCTGAAAATCTACACCCTCAAACCCCCCCCCCCAAAGAAATGCTACCAAGTCTCTCTTGCAGTCCATGTGCCCTGTCTGCATAATAGCAAAATTCTGCAAGAAGGTTGAAGATAGATATTGTCCTACTGCACATAAACCAATTTTTGCCGTCCACAGCTGTCATTTTTTTCTTTCTATTTTGCTGAAAGATATAGAATCACTGACTCATATTTTGAAAGTCAAGACAGTTTCAAGTAATGAGTCATTTATTGTATAGTTGGTAAAGGATGTATGCACCACTTATACTACTTAAATAGGGGAAATTTGTTTAATCATTCCAAATGAAATAAAATAGCCTTTAATTGCTAAAGAATGGGAATGAAGAAGAACCTGTGGTTAATACTGTGTTTTCTTGCAGGTATGGCATAGCAAATATTTTTTTCAACTTCTTAAAAACAAACATTAAATAAAAGAGTTAAATTTTGTTGCTTTTAGGCTGGTCTTTGGTTTGGCAGTGGAAGTGTAATCATTCCAGATAGTCCTATAGAGCCATTACCATTTAACCGTCAGGAGCATCTTCTAAAAGTAAGTAAAAGTAGACCCAAATGCCAAGACAGAACAAAGCACACCTAGACCACCTATTTCGGTTGGTGCAAGAATTTCACTGTGTTTAAGCTCGTCACTCAGCATTTTGAAGTAATAATGTTTTTGTTGCTGTTTTGAAAGATACGAGTTGTCTGCTGTAGAGCGGTACATTACTGGCTAGTTTCATATCCATTTATTGTGATTACTTCAAAGAACTACATCCTGCACATTTTACAAAATACATTCTCAGTATATTTTCTGGAAGTCATTCCTAATTATTTTAATGAAAGGTCAGCTTTCTCTCTCTCCTACAAACCATCTCAGGGACACTTGGTGAGGATACAGGAGAAAGCCTTTTTGATCCCAGGTTGTGGCTCTTAAGGGAGATTCATTTGGTCCCCTCGCTGCTGGCAGGCAAAGACTTAGAGTAGAGTCTCACTTATCCAACACTCACTTATCCAATGTTCTGGATTATCCAACGCATTTTTGTAGTCAATGTTTTCAATACATCATGATATTTTGGTGCTAAATTAATAAATAAATTAATTACTACATAGCATTACTGTGTACTGAACTACTTTTTCTGTCAAATTTGTTGTATAACATGATGTTTTGGTGCTTAATTTGTAAAACCATAACATAATTTGATGTTTAATAGGCTTTTCCTTAATCTCTCCTTATTATCCAACATATTCGCTTATCCAACATTCTGCTGGCCCGTTTATGTTGGATAAGTGAGACTACTACTGTATTTCATTCCTAATTCATGTAGCAGAAGAGTCTTTTAGTGAGGCATGCTGTGCTTTTGTTCAATTAAAATATATTAATTGGGATTACAGCTGTACTTTGTTTTATTTTTTGTAAACCACATTGTTTAGAGAAATGTAGGACAAGTAAATATCCAGGAAATTATTATTTTAAGGATATTGAAGATATTGGGGTAAAGAGGAAAGATGTCAATATTTTCACAGTGAGAGTCACAGTATTCTGGACCGAGTACTTTTCCATACAGTTGGGTTTGTTGTACTATAGTAAAAACACATTCACTGCCTATTAGAAATGACTTCTCTGATATCTGTCAACCAAAATGCTTCTGTGACCAGGAATATGTTTTATGGGGTTCCCTGCCAATGCTTTTTAATTGCTGATGTTAGTGCAGGAAAAGCACCTCTCCACCATTTTTTACTCAGTGTTCCTGAGTTCAATCCTTGATATCTCCAAAGAGGATTGATGAAGACCCCTCTGCAACCCCTCTGGAGAGACTGTGTAGAAAGTTTTAGTATAAAAATACCCATAGAATACAGGTTGACATGCTGTCCCACAAGCAAATTCAGTGCCATTTGCTATATAGCCATAGAAGAGGGTTGCTCTTTTCTCAGTACAGGATATTATCTCCATTTCAATGTACTGGTAATGCACCTTTGATCCAATGTGCCTGTCTCCATGGGTTCTGTTTATTCATAGACTGTTGAAAGTGATTAAATGAAATATCTAGTACATTAATTAACTTAAACCTGTTTCCTTTGTACAGTTTTTCTTCACTTTGTTTGCTGATCCTGAAAAAGACCCTCCGCAGCTGAACTATGTGGATATGCTTCTTTATTTTGCATCCCACCCTGAATCAATTGATGGAGTCTACCGTGCCCTCAGTGTCGCAACAGAAACAAACATCCAAAGGGAAAAAGACAAATTCCCTAATATTCCCCGTGTGGTAAAAGTGTTGTTTTTGATAAGGGCAATAAGTCAATATTGGCTGACTAATGACAATGAAGATTTTTTTTGGCTCTTTCAATCTTTCCCAGGCGAAGATAAACATGCAGTGGCAGTTCTTCAGACTTGCTCTTTAACTGTCCATGATTGTTTGTTTCATACTCTGGAATGTCCCCATACTAACACATCCATCTCAAATTGCTGTCTTTCATTTACGCACTTTTTCTGGAGATTCCAGATGATGTTATTGTCATCCTTCATTCTGCTTTTTTCTGTCCTATAACTCCCCTGCTCCTGATCTGTTTGACAGTCTTTAAAACAAACAGTCTGTCCTGTGTTGACTGAGAAAATGCTACTCTGTCTTTAATGAGTAGCTATGAAAGGTTATGTGGGCATTTAATTAAAACTTGTGCCTTTAATTAAAATCTTCCTGGTTGTGAGATCTATATAGCATTGAGTATGGCCTCCATATCTTATAGATCAGGGGTCCCCAAACTATGGCCCGCGGGCCACATGCGGCCCCTCAAAGGCATTTATCCGGCCCCCACCCTTCTCCAAGGAAGATGCATGCCGCTGCCACCTTTCCTGTCTTCTCCCTCCCTGCATAAGCCTTGGAGCCTTTCCTTATTATTATTATTATTATTATTATTATTATTATTATTATTATTAACATTGAGGCTGGGTGGCCATCTATCAGGGGAGCTTTGCTTGTGCTTTTGGTGCACAAAGGCAGAAGGGAGTTGGACTACATTGCCCAAGAGATCTCTTCCAACCCTCTTCATTATTTTTATTTGTATTATTATTATTAACATTGAGGCTGGATGGCCATCTGTCAGGGGAGCTTTGCTTGTGCTTTTGGTGCACAAAGGCAGAAGGGGGTTGGACTAAATTGCCCAAGGGATCTCTTCCAACCCTCTTCATTATTTTTATTTGTATTATTATTATTACTATTACTATTATTATTATTATTATTATTATTATTATTATTATTATTATTATTATGGCTGGGTGGCCATCTGCCAGGAGTGCTTTGCTTGTGCTTTTGGTGGACAAAGGCAGGAGGGGGCTGGAATAAATGGCCCAAGGAGTCTCTTCCAACCCTCTTTATTATTTATATGACGATGATGATGACGACGATGACGATGATTAATATTATTAACATTGAGACTTTATTTTTTCCTGTTTGGGTTGTTTGTTTTTTTACTTCAAAATAAGATGTGCAGTGTGCATAGGAATTTGTTCAAATTTTTTTTAAAAAAACAAACAAACTATAGACTGGCCCCCCAATGGTCTGAGGGACCGTGAACTGGCCCCCTGTTTAAAAAGTTTGGGGACCCCTGTTATAGATAATAGTATGCATAATTTCTGATTTAACTGCTGTCTTTAGAGCATTTTCCTATTATGTTATTTTACTATTATGTGAAAAAATGATGATATATAAGTAATAACAGAATGTAACACCATGTTCTTCACCAAAGATGCATTTACAAGAAGGGCCTGGAAGCATCCACTTTTTGGGATCAGGTTAATCATATTGCATCTGATTTCTCATTAGCATTGCAAAATGACAGTTCTTGTGTTTCTTCTCAGAAAAACCAAACATGCCTGGTTAAGTGATGAAGCTCCCCGAGCCACCAAATTTTTTTTTAAAAAGTTCCATGTTATTAGCATTAAAAGCTTTAGGAATCTCTGCACTTCTAATAAACTTACATGCAAAGGTCTCATAGAGAAAAGGAGGAAGAAGTATGAATAATAGGGACAGAATTGTATTGCCTTTATGTTAAAAAGAGATTGTTAACAGTTTCCTGGCTTTACTAAGTTTCCTTCATAGCACTGGAGGGTTATAGCATTTACACAGAGAGAAAGTTGACATGGGAGTACAACAGAGCTTGGAAATGTTGCTTTTAGAGCAGGCATGGGCAAACATAGGCCCTCCAGATGTTTTGGACTTCAACTCCCACAATTCCTAACAGCCTCAGGCCCCTTCTTTTTCCTCATAAGCTCATGCCTATTTTAGAGGCTGCATCCCCAGAATGCATCAACCAGCATAGCTACCCATCATGATGGATGAGGGATGGAGCAAAAACAATAGTCATTAAATTAGAATCGGTTTCCCCAAAAGTAAACAGGCATCTACTAGGAGCTTTTCTGAAGCAGTAAAACTTGTTTATTACACTGTATCTTTCAAACTGGACTAATAGGAGTGCTCTGGCTGGTGGTATGAGATATCCACCTTAATCATTTGGTAAGCAATCCAGAAACTGCTGTGATACTATGTGCTCCTCTTCCCCAGTTCACTCCTTCTGCTGAACGGCTGATTACAACTTCTGCCCATGATGAGCCAGAGGAGGAGGAGGGTGGTGAAGAAGGTGAAGAGGAGGAAGATGAGAAGGAGAAAGAGGATGAGGCTCATTCTTTCGCCAGCGAAGGAGAAATATCTTTGGATACACTGCTTAGAGTGTTCAATTATGAAACAAACAAAGCTGCTGACAACCACAGATTCACTAACCATTTGGTGCCAAAGGACAATTATGAGGTTAGTTAACTAGTCAACAGTACTTGCATAACTTTTGGAACTTGGGAACCGATCTTATATTGAATCTGACCATTGTTCCATCTAACTCAGTACTTTTGACTGGTAGTAGCTCTCCAGAATTTCTGGCAGGTTCCTTTCCCATCTCTACCTGCAAATACTGAGTATTGAACCTAGATCTTCCTGCTCACAAAGCATGTACTACTTGTAATAAAGTTTTGAAGATTACTTGGATATAATTGGATCCAAAAGCCTCTAGTGTCTCCAATCCATTACTACAGAATGTGGAATTCACCCTCAGTTTTAATAGTTCTGCCACTGCTCCAGGATATTAGTGAACTGTCCAGATGCTGACACTATTTTTCAGGACCAAGATAGCACCATAAAACCTGGAGGAGCTGCAGAAATAATGCTACTAAAACTGACAGCTGACTTATTTTCTTTATCAGTAAAACTATGAGCCATATCTCAGTTGAAGATAGATGTATTCAATTTATTTAAAATAATTGTATAGAGTAGGATCCCCATATCTATGAGGGATACTTTCCTGAACTTACTGTGGAAACAGGAAAGTAAGGATAACAGTGAATCCTATTGAAATGAACAAGTTCCTTTGGAAGTTATCATAGGGACATCTTGTAAGGACCTAGAAAATCCCTAGAGAAGGATCCTCTCATAGAATTTTCCAGGTTCTGCAGAGTAACTATGTGGTAACTTGCAACAGAAGCATACCATAGTATCACCTGGAGGATTTAGAAAATCCCTAGAGGTTCCATATTTTGTCAGATGCAGATGGTAAAACTGTCGCTCTCAGTTCCATAGGTGTGGGGGCCATGCTGTATTCCCTTTTCAGACCAAGTCTTCCAAAGGAGATAAACTGAAACCCTAGAGTTCCCCAGACAACATAGCTACTGAATTTCTGGAAGTTTTAGCTCTGATATTATGTGTGAGAGAGAAAGTGAAAATCAGTATGGTGAAATATGGGAATTTTATTGTGTTATGCATTACTAACTGCTGTAAAAGTAAAAGAAAGAGAGGTTAGTTTTGTACCAAGCTATTGTCTATACCAGGGGTCCCCAAACTTTTTAAGCCGAGGGCCGGTCCACAATCCTTCAGACTGTTGAGGGGCCGAATTATCATTTGAAAAAAAAAATAGAAACAAATTCCTTTGCATACTGCACATATCTTATTTGTAGTGCAACAACAACAACAACAACAATGAAGGAACAATACAATATTTAAAAATGAAAACAATTTTATCCAGCATAAACCTATCAGGATTTCAATGGAAAGTGTGGACCTGCTACTGGCCAATGAGATAGTCTAGTTAATTAGGATTGTTGTTGTTGTTGTGTGCCTTCAAGTCATGTCAGACTTTGGCCGAGCCTGAGTCTAAAATTAATTATTTATTTACTGCATTTATTTACTACATTTATATCCCGCCCTTCTCACCCCGAAGGGGACTCAGAGAAGCTGTATGTACATACAATATATTATTAGCATAACACAATATTAGCATTATATATTACTATATTGAATGAACTATACCACTATACTATTATATAATATGTAATATATATAACATATAATTAATATTATTATATGGCATTACTATTAGTATTATATTGTATAACATAAGATAGTTATCAATATTATATGTATATACAATATATTATATTATTAAAACTGATATAAAAATATTATATTATAAAACTGAGGGCAGGGGCCAGGTAAATTCCTATGCATACTGCACATATCTTATTTGTAGTGCAACAACAACAACAACGAAAGAACAATACAATATTAAAAAATGAAAACAATTTTAACCAACATAAACCTATTAGGATTTCAATGGAAAGTGTGGGCCTGCTACTGGCCAATGAGATAGTCAAGTTAATTAGGGTTGTTGTTGTTGTTGTTGTTGTTGTTGTTGTTGTTGTGTGCCTTCAAGTCATGTCAGACTTTGGCCGAGCCTAAGTCTAAAATTGATTATTTATTTACTGCATTTATTTACTACATTTATATCCCACCCTTCTCACCCTGAAGGGGACTCAGAGCAGCTGTATGTACATACAATATATTATATTATTAGCATAACACAATATTAGCATTATATATTACTGTATTGAACTATACCACTATACTATTATATAATATGTAATATATAACATACAATTAATATTATTATATGGTATTGCTATTAGTATTATATTGTATAACATAAGATTATTATCAATATTATATGTATATACAATATATTATATTATTAAAACTGATATAAAAATATTATATTATAAAACTGAGGGCGGGGGCCAGGTCAATGACCTTGGAGGGCCGCATCCGGCCCCCGGGCCTTAGTTTGGGGACCCCTGGTCTATACCCTCAGGCCATAAAGATTGTTCATTTATGTCTTTTGTAACAGCATGTCTGTTGCTTTTAAATTGTTTCATTTCCTTATTAAAGTAAGTCATTTGTTTTTCTCTTTAAAGAACTTCATTAAGGTATACAAGGATCTTGGCTCTGAAGATTTGCAGCCAATCAAAGTATCACTCCTCTTGAAGCATCCCTTCATTCAAGAGTTAGTTAATAGTTGCCAAGTGTACAAACTTCATGTAAGTATCCCTTTCCATGGTGTTTGGAGACTTGTTATTATTAGAAAGTATAGAATGCTTTAGAATGAATGTACCTTTCCAATGTACAGTTTTCCTTGGGGCAATGAAGAGGAAATATTAACTAGAGGTGTGGGCAACTGTGGTTCCGTAGATGCTGCTGGATTACTATGGCTCTCATAAGCCCTGGCTATCATAGCCAATGGTGGAAGATGAGACTCACAGTCCAACAGCATGTAGAAGGCCACCATTTCCCACCTTTGAGCAAGGGTTCTGTGAATCTTTTCAATTTCCCTCTTGAATTGGCACATCTATCACAGGAAATTACCACAAAAGCATAGATGGATAATAAACAAAACAAGCTCACATGGCCGTCATAGCCAATAATTGAGTAAGGAAGGAGAAAAGTGGTACAGATAAGGATGACACTAAAATATGGACATGTTGGCAACAAATATTTTAAAAATGGCCAAAAAAGGAAGTCCAAGGGTATATGATTTGAAGTAAATGCTGTTTATGGCACCCTACTAAGTGAAGCAACATTGCATAATAAAACAAATTAGGATTTTGATTCTACACCATGAATAATGGGATCTCCCAGGAATGTGATATCTTCTTTAGTCTCATCCACTGCCAGTTTTTTCAGAGTGAACCTAAGCTTTTGGAAAGTAAATTACCTGCTTTTAGAATCAATGTTTAAGATCTAGGTTAATCTAATGTTGGTAAAACAAAGCTGATTCTACCTGTAGACATGTTACCATCCAGAGGAGGCACAATACAGTGTGTTCAAAAACTTATCAGGACTTGAAGTATTGGTCCTCTCTAAATAAGGTTTTAATAAGCTGCTCCAGCTCAGGGAGCAAAGGGCTGGCAGCTGAGTAAAATGGAGAATCATGTGCGTGAGAAACAAATGATATTCAATTTGCAATCATTTGCAAGATCTGAGCCTTCACTTGGATATTTTGATTTTTTGCTATAGGCCAACAAAATTATATAAGGCCTTCATTTCTAGAAAGAGGGGGAAAGGAAGAATCACTCATGCTTTCTTTATCCCACATTGCTTGGTCCCATCAAAGATAAAGATACAGATTGGATCGTTTGGGGAACAAATATGCATCTCTTAGTAAGGAATATATCTTTCTTTCTTCCTACTTCTAGAAAAGATTTAAAAGAACTGTGGGTTAGAAATCCCTACAAAAGTATGGCCTGAAGCTAGAGGAGATGCAAACCCTATGCCATGTCCAAATGGGGCTACATTTAATCAGAATCAAGACCTTATGAACGTGACTTCCACCTCTTCACTCTGAACCACTTCCTTGCTGTCATTGAATTAGGTCAATCTAATTTTGATTGAAGGCTTTTCTGTTATTGTGGCCAATATTAGAAATACCTAATCAGGATAGTGAAATATCAAAAGAGCAATAAACCTAAGGCTGGGGCTAACTGACTAAGCTTTGCCTTTGAATCAAAGTCTAGAGCAGAATGTCCTTACAACCTGTTACAGAGTAAGTGTTCCCCCCCCCCCCCCACCAAACCACATTAAATAATAGACAATGCAAGAAAGAATTGTTCTCTTTTAAGAGGAGTCAAAACAAAAACAAACCTCACAGAGCTGTGTTACTGAAAGATCTCTTGTAAGATAAATTCAGCAATGCCAGGGTGTGGTTTGTAAGGTTGAAGCATTGCCGCTTGTGAAGCTGATAGAATCGGGAGAATTTTGCATGTTGCTGAGTAATGCACCTTGTTGTCTGTTTTTGGATGGAGTGCTGCTATCTAAGCAAGCCTGAAACCCACTGAGCTGAACATTAACCAACCAGAAAGGCCTGTTTATTGGGAATCTGATAGATGTTTCCTATTATTTCTGTAGCAGAATATTTTATGATAAATGGAATTAGGCAGTAAATAGCCATCTGTCACTCACAACAGCCATATAGAACAAAGATGAAGGAACCAAAGTCTGTTATAGAACCGTATGTAAAGTAATTTGCTCACAACCTCATTCGTGTGTAGAGAGACAGGCTCAGTTGCAGTGCAGGAAGGAATATACTAATTTGAACCCAAAAGCTCCCACTATTTTGATAAAGCAACAGCTAGTCTTGTTACTGGTCATGTCCATGAGGAGATGAGGGCTGCAAGACAAAGAAAAAAATCAATAAGGAAAGGGGAGCACACACACAAAAACGCATTTACGTATATAACAATAGAATTTACACATTGTTTGTCTTCCTATAGTTGCATTTAAAGATTGCTTATTCAAAAATCCTCTCTCAGCTATTCACGTACCACTTAAGACCTATTTTGCTTCAGAGTTTCTCAAAGTGATCAGAATTGGTTAGTCATTATATCTGGCCTTTTCTATATTTGAACAGTAATTAAAATCCCTTGGCATGTCCATACATAGACATGTTTCGGTCCCTGCATGGCATAGTCTTAATTAAAGTCTAACATACCTCTGGTTTTCTTCAATGAGCTGAATTTGTTTGGGTTTCCTTTTTTCCAGAGTCTGGCAGTGACAAGTTAAACCTCTTTAATTCCTTGCACGCTTCTGTTTCAGTTATGTATTCCGATTCTTTTGTGACTGGCTCAGATTATAGGCCCATGTCCATATATAAACAGGAAACCACTGCTGGATTTGGAGTCTTAAACTGTCTACAATCCAATCCACAATAACATTAGAATCATAGAGTTGGAAGAGACCACATGAGCTATCCAGTCCAGCCCCCTGCCATGCAGAAAAAGCACCCTCAAGAGATGGCCATCCAGTCTCTGTTTAAAAGCCTCCAAGGAAGGAGCTTCAATTGTGGGTCTGAGAGAGAAATCAGTCCATGGCTTAAGTGTCTTGCCCAGGAGCTCCTCAGATTTCAAAGCAATCTTCATTGAACCTACATTTCAGCCACTGATGTCACTCCACTGTGATTTTAGCAGTATTGTTGCTGTGATACAGAGATAAAGTAGAGGTAGCACAGTATCATGACAGGTTTTGTTTCAGGAAAGTTTGCCCTCCCTGGTAATATTTCCATTGAGAAAAACCTTGATAAAGATCTTCAAAGAAATCCAGGTTCCCAGAAGCAGTTTAAAACTCAGTCTAACAGCAATTTCTTCATCCCTTCATGAAGTGTATTGAGGAAGAGATGAATCACTTCAAAGTCATTTCAGTTGTTCATTGTTAATGGCCAGTTCCTTGAAGTGGGATTTTTCTTTGAAACACATTTCCCTCACTTCTGAATCACAGTCATGTTTTTTTTTCTCTAAATACCATATGCTTGTTACATTTTTAGGAGCAGAATATCTCATATTATCAATAAATTGTGGTATGAGACATTGTCAGGATGATCAGGTTACTGGGACCCAGCCTACTGCGTACCAATTTTAGAAAAATTATCATGTGCTTCATGACGCAGGTCACTATTTCACAAGCCCACACATTTCTGTTTCACTCAGTCATTGTTTCATGTTCCATATCCCATGTTCCTGCACATATGACACATCCCTCACTTATATATCTGCCTGTCATAATCATCTTTCACACCCACAAAACCATCCTCTTTTATAGACATACATTTTTTAAAATAGACTTATCACTTCTGAACATACAATCGTGGGATGCAAACCCCAAACCCAGATTTTCATCCCTTCTCCCAATTCCTGAACCCATTGCACTATTATCTATCTGTCTATACACACACATACACACCACTACTTGTTCTTACTTTCCTTTTTATTTAAGTAGAGTCTGTTCCTTTTCGGACCCCAGTGATCAATGATGTGGGTTTTGTTGACAATATTGAATTAGGAAAAAGTCTGGAAAATTCTCCCCACATGCTGAGAAGCAGTTTCAACATAGTGTTTAACTCTTCTGGAAATGCTGATATATCATTGAAAAATTAATATCAGATTGTGTATAAATGTATCTTGAAAAAATTTCATAGAAGCACAAACTATGAAATATCTGACTGAGGGGAAAAATCAATAAGGTGCATTCAGTATGTGTTTTTATTGTTACAGTAAAACAATTCAAAGTTTTTGTGCATCTTATTCTTTATGGAAATACTTATACATTCAGGCAGTCTCCAGGTTATGGACAAGATAGGTTCTGTAGGTTAGTTCTTAAGTTGAATTTGCATGTAAGTCAGAACAGGGACATTTTTTAAGTGTAACTCCAGACAATTTGTTTCTATTTTGGATAGCAAAGGGAAAGGTTAACATCCCCGTAATATTTGTTTAGTGTTCTATGCCACTGTTCAGAAGATTTCATCTCACTTTCTGTACCTGTGATAATTGTAGTTTGAAAAATTTGGTTTGTTGTGGAAACAAGAATTGGTGAAAAGCTTCAGTGGAGACACCTTTTCCCCTTGCTAACTCTTTTAGAATTGAAATTCCCTTTTGAGGAGTAGATTTCTCTCACTTTCTGTTGTCTCACCCCCTTTCTTAACTACGAGTTGAATGTAAATTGAATGATGTTTGTAACTTGGAGACTGCCTGTATTGTAATATAGACTCAATTGTATATCGTTTTCTTATATGATTTAGATTTTAAGGGAAGCGTAATGGTATTGCTAACTGTTAATATGTTTATTTTAATATAACCCAAGAAGTGTGTACTTACATTTGGGTGCTTCCTAAAGACAGACGTTTGGAGAAGGTTGCTAAGTACAACTTTGATTTGTCCGGTGCTGGGTCCTTTCCAATTGTTCAGTTTAACTTGCATTATATTTACTTAATGGTTTGGTTACAGATGAAAGTGATGCCATTTTTAGCAGAAAGGTTGGATGGAAGCTTGATAGATGGATCACTCAATCAGTCAATACCTTTTACTCATTTCATCCTGAATTTAATGATACAATTTCATTTCATCTTTATTTAACCCATGGAATTATTTATTTTATTAAATCGGTTATTTTTAACTGTTCTTCAGAGCTTGAAAAGATTACCACCAGGAGTTATAAGCAGTATTGGAAACTAATTCCAAACTCTTAATAGGAATGAAGAATGTCCCCTCTCCTCATTGTTCATGAACGCACCCTGTCTCCCTTTACGTCAGAAGATTTCACTCTAAATTTGTTGAGTCTTTTCACTTCTGGCCCTCCTGCTATGTCTTGTGTTTTTTTTTTTAACTTCCCATGACAAAATAGTACATCCCTGGCCTTGCTATTTGTGCTCAGATTAACTTTATTGCTATTCCTAATCATTACCTTCCGCTTTCAATTATAAACCCTGCCTCAAGCCCCATTTTCTTCACCTAGGATCCTAGACATCCCAGCGTAAGGTAAGAGACTGTGACCTTATGCTTCTCAGTGCCCACTACCCTTCTAGCTGCATTCCTTGTGACCTTCCCCTTCTGCCATTCATATTCCTTAGCCCTTTGCAAACAGGCCTTTCCCTAGCCTTCTGCAATATCGCATGTTTCTCTCCTTTTGGTTCTGCATGCAGACAAATTGACCAAACAGAGAGAGAACCCACATTCAGGTGGAGAATCTTTGTTTGTAGGTTTGTTTGTTTGTTTACTTGTTTGTTTTTTTGCAGAAAATTTACGGGACAAATGGAAAACTCCCTTGGGTCAGGGTCAGCCATATGGCTGGGTTGAGCAAATGGAGCGCATTGATGATTGTACTTAAAGGGCTCAAATGATAGTATTTGCTTCACAAATAACAACTTTTAAAGTAGAAACCAACAAAGGTAGAGTTTGGGTTGGTTGTTGGACACACCTAACCTGTTTTTGTATTGTTTTGTTTTGTTTCAACACTACAAAGTTACATTGTTATGGGTGGAGGAAATATGATGGAGGAAATATTACTTGGTTTGAAATATAGATAAGAGAGAATCTAGGTAAGATAGCATAAGTTAGAAATATGATTCATAATTGTTTTGTTTTAAGCTTTCATATGGATTTTGAAATAATGTGAATTATATCCTTGGAAAATTGTTTCTGTAACAAATGTTCTTTATAGTTCCATGACAAAGGCTATGCCATATTAATTATGAGTGTCAGTTTTGAAAGTAGAGTTGTAAAATACCCTTTAATTATATTAATAAGGACAATGAAAGACTCTCAAATATATATTATCATTATATAAGACAATTTGAAAAACTTTTCCTCATTAGCGTATTCCAAGGACTTAACCCCAATGCTAATTTTCCGCAATCGAAGAAATTTCTTTTAAAGTTAGCTTTACATACAGATAATAAGGATAACATAAGTTAGATATCAATAACATAAGTTAGATATAGATAACATAAGTTAGGTATAGATAGTATAAGTTAAATATAAGCAAGCAATATACATTCCGTAGATAAGTTGATTTTTCAGTTGAATGGTGGGACAGCTTTGTTTAGCACACAACAATAAAGTAGCTATATAGTAACGTATTTCTAACGTTGTTTCTTTTCTTTCTATAGGATTTAAAAATGTTTCTTCAGAGAGCTGATCAAACCCAGCCATCTAATGGAATTAATACTCTTTTAGAAAAAAATTAAAATAACGGCACTGGGTGGAACTCTGGAAACGTTTTCGTTGCAAAAGAAATGTTTCTCACATGCAGTTCTGAATGTTGCAGTTAATTCCTTCTTGTTTGTGTTATTGGGTTCTTCAGTTAGAATGGTTATATTTTGAATTCACTGTTTTAAAATAAAAGTTATTTATTTTAAGCCAATATATTTATTTCTGGCAAATGAGACAGGAAATATCATCTATATCCTGATCTTAAATCTGATCTTGTGGATCCTGGATAAGGTCTCCTAGATTGTACAATTCTATTTCTTCCACCTGTAGAGAAGGAGATCCACAGACAGATAAGGAGGAGACACATCTTCAAAAACTCTTATTTGCTGTCATGGAAACCCCCAAAGCTCTTTCCTTTTTACCTTTGGGTAGCCAGCAATGGCATCAGCAAGGCTGTGGATTCAGTAGATCCAGAACCTCTTCATTTCCACAATGTTTCTTCTGGAAGGAAGAAGGAAACACACTCATTCTGGAATGGAAGAGGAGAGAGCTACAATTCCTAGTAGAGAGGGGCAATGCAATCTGGCTTTATAATGAACCTATGTCATAAAACTCATGGTTGCTAATAGCCAAATTAGGTCTGTCACACCCATGCTATAAACATTTTAGGAAACTATGTAAAAAACCTTAATTTGTGTAGTAAGCTTATGAGCATAGATGGGTAGTGTGAAGTCTCCTGAAGGAAGTAAATCGCATTTTTAGTAGACTTGTTTCGATCCAAACCTTTTAAGTTTTAGTAGACCATTCAGTACAATTTAATACTGGTTTGTTGTAATCCATAGTGATTTCAGCTACAGTCTGGGACTATGAGAATTCTAGTTTTTCTGTGTCTTAATATCTGATTTATGGCAAGCCTAAGTAGCTCAAACTGCTACTTATTCTGACTGACTCCCAAAGGACTATGGAAGGCTCGGGTTTTAATGTCTGCTTAGTCATAGAAATCCACTACATGCTCCTAAGCAAGGCACACTTTCTCAGCCTTAGAGAAGGCTAAGCCTGAATACATCCTGCCAAGAAAGAGCTATGGTAAGTTGGAATTAACCTGAATGCTTGTAACTGCAACATTAAATGGTGGCTCAGCATAAGAATTCTGTCCTCTGGACTATGTTGACTTCTCACGCACCTTTCTAAATTCGGCCACATTCCCTACCTGTAATACAACTGTTCTTTTTTCCTTTTATTTCTAAAACCACCCTAAGGAATAGATTGGTGCCCTGTATACAACTTGCAGAGCTGGATAAATGAATATGTTTAAGATACAGAAAGTACCATCATGCAACTTGTGTAACTTGTTGTCCACCAAGACAGAAACAACAAAACCCATAGAGTTACCAAGCACTCGGTAATGCTCAATCAATATATGATTCTGTTTTGGATTGTTGGGCCAGGACTTCCAGAGACAAGGCTTTGAATCACTGCTCAGTCATAGAAATCCTCTAGTTGATTTTGGACAAGCCATATTTTCTCAGCAAGCCTCCTCCAAATAAATCTTGTCAAGGAAACTCCATAAATCAGAATGTACTTAAAGGCCCATAACAACAACACAAAGTCACCAGCCATTAGGCTTTCACTATAACAGCCTCAAATTTTTCCTCAGAGCATTTTCAGTTGTTTTCAGTTGTTTTCAGTTAGTCAGATGCTGAAAACCAAGTCTGACACTTATAGTCTCAGGTTAGATTGTGGTGTGTGGAGCTGAATCTTGTATGTGCCTTATTCTCTAAGCGCACTGTGGTTGAGTATCGGCCTCCCCACCTCTTATTTACAACAAACTAACAACTTCAGCACTTCAAACTAAGCACTGTGAACAGCTATTAACCATATGGTGCTCCATAGTTATGAAACCTCAACATCCTTCTTGTTTCAACTCATTACCAAACAGATTTTAAAGATGCAGACGAGACCACACTGCTTCTCTTGTACCTCTTTCCTCCTGTCAGCACAACCAAAGGGAGTCTAAACTGCACTTCAAATTTATTTTTATTATTTTATTAACTTTATACCTCGCCTTTCTCTTCATTGAGACTCAAGGCTGCTAACAACCATACAATCTAATTATAACAAAACTAATACAACAATTAAAAATAATTAGTATTCTGTGTGGATCTAAAGTTAAAATACAATTAAAACACAACAAATACAATTAAAATCATATTTTAAAATCCCACCCACAACCTCTCCAGCAGAAATTCATCCGCATCCTCCCCCAAATGCCTGCTGACACAGAAATGTCTTCAGCTTCTTGCGGAAGGTAAGCAGGGATGGGGCCATCCTGGTCTTTCTTGGGGAGGAGTTATGAAGTCAGAGCAGTCACTGAAAAGGCCTTCTTCCTTGTTCCCACCAAAAGCATTTGAGTGGGTGGTGCACCAGAGAGAAGGTCCTCTCCAAATGATCGTAGATATCTGACACATTCTTAGAGAGACGGTCCTTCAAATAACATGCATCTAAGCTACATAGGGCTTTATATGTCAAAACCAACATTTTAATCTATGCTCAGAAACATGTTGGCAGCCAGTGGAACTGTTGCAACAGCAGAGTTGTATGCTCCCTGTAGGCAGCCCCAGTAAGCAGTCTGACTGCTGCTCTTTAAACCATCTGAAATTTCTGAGCACTTTTCAAAGATAGCCTCATGTAGAACGCATTACAGCAGTCCAACTGGAATGTAACCAAGGCATGTACCACTGTGGCCAGATCTGACCTCTTCAGGAATAGGTGCAATTCACACATTAGCTTTATCTGTGCAAAAGCTCTCCTGGTCACTGCTGATACCCAAGCTTGCAGATTCAAATCCGAATCCAGAATACTCCCAAACTGTGAACCTGTGTTTTCACGGAGAATGTGACTCTATCTAGTACAGGCGTGATCCCTTTTCCCAGATCTGTCCTTCAACTGACCAGGAGCACCTCTGCTTGCCTGGATTCAGCATCAATTTGTTACCTCACAACCTCTGAGGTTGCCTGCCATAGATGTGGGCGAAACCTCAGGACAGAATACTTCTAGAACATGGCCATACAGCCCAGAAAACATACAACAACCCAATTTGTTGGCCTCATACAGCCCATTACAGCTGCCAGGTACCTATTTAGCACAGGAACTGCTTTCTTGGAATTAGGTGAAAAGGAGTAGTAGAGCTGGGTGTTGTCTGCAGATAGCACTGCACTCCAAAATTCCAGAATACCTCTTCCAGTGGTTTTATATAGACGTTAAATAGCATGAATAACAACTGAACCCTGAGGGATCCCAAAAGTCAATGACCAAGGAGTTGAACAGGTGTCCCCCAGCACCAGCACCTGCCACCATCCCTCCAAGAACGAACAAAGCTCCTGAAAAACAGTACCTCCAAGCCCCACCCCTGACAGGTGACTCAGAAGTATACCATGGTTGATGGTATCAACAGCCACTAAAAGGTCCAGGAGACACAACAGAGACACTCTTCGCCCTGTCCAATTCTCTGCATAGATCATCTTCCAAGGTGACAAAAGCTGTCTCTTCCATAACCAGTCTTCAAACTGGACTGGCATGGCTCTAGATAATCTCCTGCCCTGATATAAGGAGGCATTAATCACTACCCCTGACTGAGCCCACCAGTCCCCCTCTGGCATTTTTATAAGCCAGTAAGTACAGGGGTCTAGAGCACATGTGGTGGCTCTCACCGCTTCAAAGATCTTGTCCACATCCTCAGACTGCACAAACTGAAAATGATTCATCAACACTGAACAAGCAGAAGCCAAAGTTACATCCACCAGAGCTGTAACAACGATGGTGTCTATGTCAGAGCGAATCTGGGTGATCTTATTTGCAAAATGACTGGCAAGTTCTTCACAGCATGGTGCTTCATGGTAACACTCTCTTTGGGGCCAACTTGTATTAGGCCCCTAACCACTCGAAACAACTGTGCTGGTCAGTTCTTCAAAGTATTCAGTATTCTAAAACAATGACTTGAGAGTGTGAGCACCATGGTGGGCATACATAGCTGCAGGAAGGAGGGTTGGTTCCTACCAAAGTAGTCCGTTCAAAGTTTCCAGTCATAGACTTTATGCAGATATGAAATCCATAGGGCACAGATGACCACCATTTCAGGTAAGCAACCTATTCATGACAAACATGTCAGAATACCACAAGGTGTCTCAGAGTTGGGAACAACTGAAAGGCAGGGAATGGTGACAGCATATCAGTTGCTGTGTTTGTCCAATGCAAAATCAGTTGTTGGGTTAGATGTTTAAGCAATACCTAGGGCAAATAAAACCTCAGCTCTCCCTAGAAGCCAAGATGACTAAACTGAGACTGTTGTTCTTTGGACATATGATAAGACATGACTCATAAGAAAAGGCAATCATGCTTGGTAAGACACAAGGAATAAAGGAAGGTTGCATCCCAGATGAATGGACTCAATCAAGAAAGCCATGGTCCTGAGTCTACAAGACATGAGGGCTCTTGAGGATAGGATGAGGTCTTTGGAGGTCTTTCATTTGTGTGCTTATCATAAATTGAAGTCAACTTGAGTACAGTTAACAACAATCTGAGGGATGCAAGGTAGTAACAAGATGTTAGTCCCATGGCTTGAGAAAGCTGCTAGTTTGATGGAGGTATTCAATTTGGGTTCCTTCTGGACTTTCTATTCTCAGTAGAGATGTAGGAAAAAATAGAGCCCAGAAGCAAGTTTTTTTTCCCCTTTTGGCCAATTGTTTGCCCTCACTGGAGAAAGTAGGCATTGCCTCATGCTCTGATTACCTTCAAGCTAGTTTATTATATTGCACTGCTCGTGCGGCTCCCTTAAAAACAGCTTGGAAGCTTTATTTGGTACAGAAAGTGGAGCAGGATAGTTAGGCAAATGAAGCATGTGACACCTATTCTGTTTGTTTCATTTTTTAAAATCCTCTAGTTTCTCATTTTTTTTACTTCTTTCTTAGAATCTAGATGGACTGATTTTATATTAATCCACAACTATAATTATTTTTTGAAAGAGGAGCAAATAGCATATCCTAGCAGTGAGATGGTCAAGAAGGATGAACTGATTTAAATCAATGTCTAGAAGTGGAAAAAAGCATATCTTCTTGAATAGTATATTAGCTGTCCTATATTGCACTTCAACCACATTTCCATAGCTAGAACTAGTTTTGTGTGCGTGCATAAATCTCACACTGGCTTTCTCGTAATCCAGCTCAGCCTATGAAGCTGTACTCCTGGTTGTAGCTCATGAGCAAGATAGGTACATGCTGGCCTAATTTTATTTGAGGTTGTAAACATCTTAACATCATAGGATGACCTAATTGTAGATAGGCTTGTCCTCATTTTGAATTTGCCTGTGACAATACTTAGCCATAAGATGACCTGATTTAGCAAATCAGATGCATAGTTTTTCTCTATCTCAATGTGTCTATGATCCAAACAAGTTTTTCTCCTCAGTCGTCTCTCCTTGCAGTTGTTGCTGCTGCCATTGGTAGTCTTCCCCTATTTTTGAGACTATATGTAACCATAGCTAAGCAAAAAACAAACCTACAAAACCAAGTCATAATGAAACCTTTTCAAAATGTATGCTGGCTGTGTAAGAATTTGGTGTTCGAAAGCCAAAAAGGACCTCAGATTTGCTCCATCATGTATAATATTTTCACAACTTCGTTATGTCTTTGTTGTAAGATGCGACTGAATGATATGAATAATGAAATTTGTGAAAGAACATTATATGTGTGATATCTCAAGCACCTTTGGCCCCTGACCCCGCAGCCATCGCTGACCAAAATGAAGAGGACTTGGGTTTTTTCCCAAGTGAGCAGGATTCAATTCCTTTCCAGATGCCTTCTGTTGACATTTCCATGCCAGAGCCAATTAAAGACGGCCTTGAGAAGGAGGCGGCTCTTCCCGGCTCTCCGGAGGAGTTACCGTTCGATAGAAGGGCTTTTTTGAAAACAGACTGCTCTCTAAGGCAATCTTTAAGAAGAAGTGTCAGATTAGCAGAGCGAGGCGATTGTGGCTGAACCCAGTTCTCTTGGGAAGAATTAGGGAGGGAGGCACCTGGCATGATGTTTTGGAGGTTCAGTTCTCTTGGGAAGTTTTGGGGAGTTTAACACCTGGTTTGGGGGAACTTCAATAAAAGTTGTACGCGGAGAATCTTCTGTGCGGTGTCAACTTAACTTTGGACTAAGAAGTAGCATTGCCTCTCTTTCCTGATTATCTAGCGGTCTGACGGTGCGCTTACTCTGGAGTAGACCGGGTGTTGGTTTACCTTCTTGCCATGATGGGACTGTGTTTCAGCTCCTGAACTTCCAGCTTGCCTTGCCTTGAAACCTTGTTTGGTACATTGCTTCTAAAGGACTCTTCTTGCTCTCTGCTCTTTTCCCCACTCAAAACTCAGGCGGAGTTTGAGTGTGTTTCGGATATTGGATTTTGAACTTTAATACCGGACATAAGACTTTATATTATTGGACTAAAATCTATCTTACCTGAAAGGTCAATTGCTACTTCTACTTAATTGCTTATTTCCATTTGGAACTTTTATTGCTTTAATAAAGATATTATATTGTTATTGGTTGTTGTGTTGGTTCCCAGTGCTCATGACACTTAGGAGTGTTACAATATGATATGGCATTATATGATATGGCATGCCTATCTGTATTTTATAAGTGTTTTATGAATGTCTGATGTAATTTATTAACTTTTTAATTGATTCACAATGTATTGTACAATTTTATATGTGTGTTTTATTGTAAGCTGCCCTGAGTCCCCTATTGGGTGAGAAGGGCGGGATATAAATATTGTAATAAAATAAATAAATAAATTTTCTACTGTGTTTCTGAAATTGGGGCCCAAAAAACAGGGCTGTATTCACATTATATCAGTTTGGCATCACATAAGCTGCCACGTCTCAATGCTAAGGAATTTGGGACTTTGTAGTCTTCTGAGACATTTATGCTTCTCTGTCAGAGGACTCTGGTGCACACAATGAGCTACAAATGCCATGATTCCATACAATGAAACTACAGGAATTAAAGTGCTGTCATACTCAATAATTCTACAGTACAGAACAGGCATAGACAAACTTGGGCCATCCAGGTTTTTTGGACTTCAACTCCATTCCTAACAGCCTCAGGCCCTTTCCTTTTCCCCCTCAGCCGCTTAAGCGGCTGAGGGGGAAAAGGAAGGGGCCTGAGGCTGTTAGGAATGGTGGGAGTTGAAGTCCAAAACACCTGGATGGCCCAAGTTTGTCCATGCCTTGTATAGAAAGTCTCCAGGATCTTCTAGGGGTCCAGGCTAGAGAAGAAAACATCATTCCCCAGCATAGTAATACTCTACATGTGGTGTTGACTTATTCATTCAGAGGAGAACGTTTGTACATTTCAACCCACAGCTGCCTTAACTAGTTATATCTCATAAAAGCTGAGTCAATTCTACTGAGTATAACCTCCCTGATCCTGAGACCAAAAACAGATAAAACTATTCTAAGAATTCTCTTGATGTTCTTTTGGAGTCACAGAGTTTAAGAGTTTGAATGTTTCTAGAAGAGGGGTAGTTACTGGAGCAAATTACTTTATTTGTGAAGTACCATAGATAAGAGTTCTGAGTGTAACCAGTCAGTGATAAGACTGGTTTATCTTTCTATTTAATCAGAACAGGCATATCCCCTTTATTTGATGTGTTAGGGACCAGAGCACCGTCAAAAAGGGGAAATTGGTGAGGAACCCATATTTTATAAGCACAAATACCGTGTTATAAGTACAAATACTGTATAATAGATTCACTGTGCACAATTTCTAAGAGATGCGCCACAAATGAATTTGATACTGTACAGGAAAAAAAAGAAAATATATTGCTGAGTTGATTGAGATTAAAAATGGTTACAAAGGGATTGTGGAAACACAACGAAATAGTGGTCCACATGTCAAATATATGAGTTCTGGATATAACTGAACAAACCTAAAGGAAAATTGGATAAAAATAACCCATAGATGGTATATGACACCAAAAAAACTAGGAAAAAGCCATAAAAATATGAACACAAAATGCTGGAAATGTGGGGGGAAAGCATGTGGTGGGAGTGCAAAAGGGCAAGAGACTTTTGGAAAAACATTAGGGAGAAAATACAGCAAATATTAGAAATAAAATTCAAAATGAAACCAGAAATATTTTTATTAGATATGACTGACCAAAAATTAGAAAAAAAACAAGGACAAGCTATTCTTCCTTTTAATAACTGCAGCAAGAATATGCTATGCATATGTTGTTGTTTTTTTGTTATGTTGTTGTTGTTGTTTTTTGTTTTTGTTTTTTGTCTGTTTGTTTTTTCTTTTGTAAAGTCTTACCGTGTGTCTATATTGTTTTTGTGTATTATAATCTTCTTGGAAAGCACTAATAAAAATATTATTAAAAAAAAGAATATGCTATGCAAAAATCTGGAAAAAGAAAGATACACCGGAAGAAGATTGGATAACAAAAATTCTGGAGATAAGGAATATGGATAAGCTCACATATCTAATTTCAAAAAACAAGGGAGAGGCAATGAAAGAGACAGATTGGAGCCAAATTACAGAATATATTAAATTAAACCAGATGAAGTGAAAGATAGGAGAAAGAAAGAGATATTACTCTTGAACAGGATATATATATATATATATATATATATATATATATATATACACACACACACACACACACACACACACACACACACACACACTAGCTTTGCCCGGCCACGCGTTGCTGTGGCTTATGGGAATCCTTTGTTGGCCAGGTGGAATAGCAGTGAATAGCCTTGCAGTCTCAAAGCCTGGCCTTTTTTTGGAGTAGCTGGAGCTTTTTGTAGTATGAATGTAGAAGCATAGATGAGGGGTTGTGCTGCCAAGTTTAGTGTTTCGGGGATGTGTAGTTTTGTTGTTTTATCCTAGGCCGAAATTTCATTACCCTTTTATATATATAGATAATACAATATATACATGTAATATTACTAATAATATTGCAGTGTAGTGGTATAGTACAATATAGTAATATATGATACTTATATTGTGCTATGCTAATAAAATAATATATTGTATGTACATATAATATTGACTAGCTTTGCCCGGCCACGCATTGCTATGGTTTATGGGAATCCTTTATTGGCCAGGTGGAATAGCAGTGAATAGCCTTGCAGTCTCAAAGCCTGGCTGTGTTCTGGAGTAGCTGGAGCTTTTTGTTGTATGAACGTAGAGGCACGGATGAGGGGTTCTGCTGCCAAGTTTAGTGTTTTTGGGGTGTGTAGTTTTGTAGTTTTGTCCTAGGCCGAAATTTCATTACCCTTTTATATATATAGATAGTGTGATGACTCATGGGCCTTGTAGTCCTGTTCCTAGTACTATTGTGGCAGACGAAGAGGAAAACATGGGGTTTTCGCCGGTTCAGCAAGAGCCGGAGTCCCTTCACCTACAGGATGTTGATGTTTGCCCTCAAGAATTCAGCCAAACAGGCCTTGGGCAGAACTCCCCTCCGTTTCCCAGGAAGGAATCTTATTCCAGAGAAAGGGGAGTCAGAGAAGCCCAACGGAGGAGTTTACGCTTAGTTGCCAAACATCAAGCTGATTAGGCCTGCTTCCCTTGGGAAATTCTAAGGAGTCACACATCTGGACGGAGTTGGGTTTCGCTTCTCGTTCTCTAGGGAAAGAGTTCTGTTGGCGGGAAAACGAGACCCAATATAGGTGTTTGGCGCGAGGGATTCTTTGCGGAGTCAATTGATCACCTTCAGGAGAGAGATCGTGTGTGGACTTCGTAAACCCAGTTCCTTGCTTCCCGGATCAAGCTTCAAGCCTTGCCCTGCCTTGCGTTTTTACCACGGACCCTGCTTCATGCTTCATGTTTTGCCTTGTCTCCAGTCACGGATCTAGTCAAGAATCATGTTTATTTCCAGCCTTGTTGTCAAGCTTTATTGGACTCTAAGACTCTGTCATTTCCCCACACTATTGCTTGGCAATAGTGTGTGTTTCGGTCAAGTGGATTAAAACTTTGAACTCTAATATCATTTATTGGACAATACATTTTTGGACTATATTTGACCTCATTTGAAAGGTCTGCTTCTGAACTATATTCTTCACTTGTTTTTATTGATTTTATATATTTCTTTAATAAAGATATTAGATAGAGACTGGCCTCTGTGTAAGGTTATTGGTGCCCAGCAGCCAGGGACCTGACAGTTAGGAAGCAACCCTTCTTAATCTCTTCTCTGCTTATACCAAGAAAGGAAAGGGGAAAGAAGGAAAGATAAAGAAGGAAAAGGCAAGAACCTCAAAGAAGATCATCGGAAGTTGAAAGACTTACTTTTTATTACTCTATTTCTTTAGTAACTCCTACTTTCTCCCTGCCTACTATCTATTTCCTCTTGTTATCTTTCTTTTTATCTACTTCCACCTTTCTTTCCCCAAGTTTCTTTTTCTCTTTTGTCCTGCTTCCCTTCCTTTCTTTTTACTATATGGTATCCTACCACCTTTTTTAAATGTGTATAAAAAGCTAATAAATATGATTTTAAAGAAGCAAATGGTAAAAAGAGCAGGTCATCCAAAAGCTGAGAAGGCCTGCATTATCATTTCAGGAAGGTATAGCAGGCCTGATTTGATGTATCTGACATTGCTTTGCTGCATTGAATTGTATGCCAAATGTATTTGTTTCTATTAGCAGGCATAAGCCCACTTACATGTGAGTAACTAGTAATTAATTCAGTGGAATTCCCCTTTGACTAAACATGCCTACCATGTGGCAGATACAGGTATGCCACAGTGAACTAAATCAATGTATTCCTGGCTATGACTTCTTGAACAGAAAATGTGTAACTAGAACCAAGAATAACATGGAAAGAACAGGGATGGATTTCTATACCACAAGAAAGTGCAGTTCAATGCTTTTCAGACTTTTTTTTTTACACAATGGCATAGATAAGTAAGAGGAAACAACTAGATTAAGTGAGACCTGAATGATTAGATAAAAGCATTTTGAACCTTTTAGAGATGTGAAGACATCTTCCATCATCATAATATTATCATCCCAACAAAAATGGCTCGAGGTGTGGTACAACACATGCATTCATTGACATTTTTCCATTCACCAGGCTTCAGTTTTCTCATAATTTTTGCTTTGGTACCAAATTTATAGATCCACACGTTTGTTAATATGTTGGGAGTAGCTGGTGAGGAAGGCTTACCTGCTTGTCTCGTGCTGCTCCCACCTGCTCTATAAGGGGTTCTGGGGGACCTCTTATCTCTTTGCCTGTTGTAGGCAGGCATACACAGCTACAGTAGATGGAGTACAGTCCTATTGTTTACTGCAGTCATGCTTCTATAAACCGGGACTGAAAAACTGTGTTTCTACAACCCCTTCCACCACTGATCCTGCTAAAAAGGTTTTCCAGGAGCTTCACTGTCAGATGCTTTGTTAATTGAGGTTTGCCTGCAATGAAATACAAGAATACAGGCGCATGAAGCACAGAGTTTTCTATGACAGTTTTGGAGTCTCTTCCAAGTCAAAGGTGCAAAGTTTACACTTCTAGTTACCACCCCATCTATTAATGAATTAATCAATTAATTTTATAACTTTCCTCCTGAAAATAGAACTCAAAGGGCTACATCCAATGGAAAAATTTAAATAGACTAACCCCATTGAATCGAGTGTTGAATGGTACATCTGCCAACATAAGCCAGTTACTCGGAGCCTACATGGATTTTTCGAAAAGTGTCTTGAATGAGACTCAAAAGCTTTGGAAATGGGGATTTGAAATGTAAGACTTGCTGAAACGTCAGCGTACCATTTATTGATTAATCTTTGTGCACCAATGCATGTTGGGTACTTTGCTAGCTATTCTACATAGGAATATATCAACAACCCTTTACTATATATAGACATTATGTATTGTTATTACTATTTTATTGTATGACACAGCAAACAAAATAGATATACTGGATTTTGTATCACAAAATCACAAGTCGAACACTTCCCAAGCATCTAGGACTGTGTGATGTATTTTCGGATGATGCGCGCAGATTCCAGGAGGTGGTCTTTTGCAGTTGGCAGATCGTAATTTTGTCAATGTCTATTGTTTCCAAATGCCGGCTGAGATCTTTTGGCACAGCACCCTATTATTATTATTATTATTATTATTATTGTTATTGTTATTATTATATACCCTGCTTTATCTCTCCCACAGGAGACTCAAAGTGGGAGTCCTGCAGGAATACCTGCAGGAAGAAGTCCACTGTGAAGATATAAGGCCCCAATAGGATCCCACTGTCTGTTTTATTGCACTCGGTCATCCAGTTTCCCCCAGCCAGCAGGGGACATTTATTCCCTCCTGTGCCAGATGCATGGTAAAATGTCCTGCCCTCCCACGAGTAACTTCTATTTGCTGCAGGAGAAAAGCCTCCAAGAGTATACAACAGGCAGTTACTCTCAGAACAGTAAAACAGAGCAAAAAGAGGAAAGTGAATCAATCTGCCTCACCAACTCCCCCCAGCAGCTAAAAAAAACACAGCTGCATAACTTTTGCAACCAAAATGGAAATGATAAGAAAAATGGAGGCAGATGAAAGAAAGAAAAATAATCCCTGGGTGCAATTTGGAAGAAGCCTTCAAAGAGTGTCTTCAAGGTTCATAATAACAGTGGCACAGTGGGAACCCTTGTGCCAGCTGAACTGTTGACCTGAAGGTTGAAGGTCCAAATCCACGAGACAGGGTGAGCTCCTGTCTGTCAGCCCTAGCTATGCAGGGACATGGCTATGGCTATGTGCTCAAGCGTTCAATGAATGTACTTTCGAGCTTGGCATGGTCGGTTTTAAAGACTCTGGATGAACAAGGTCTAGTGAATGAAAGGACATTACCTCAGTGCATGGTAATGTTTTATTATTGTTTATTGGTTTTTATGATGTTTTAAATGTTTTTAGTTTTTAATGCCTTTTGTATTGTATTGTTGATGTGATGGCACTGTGTTGCCAATTTGTAAGCCGCCCTGAGTCCCCCAGGGGAGAAGGGCAGGGTAGAAATACCGGAAATAAATAAATAAATAAATGAGAGAAGCCCCCAGCAGGATGGTAACACATCCAAGCATCCCCTGAGCAATGACTTTGTAGACGGCCGATTTTCTCACACCAGAAGCAACGTGCAGTATATTCTCAATTCGCTTCTGACATGATAAAAAGGTTCATAATGAGATACCTCACTTGTCTGTTACATGTACCTATTGTTTCATTTTTCATACAAGTTTGCAATAACATGTTGGAACTGCTCCTCTTCTTTTTTTTATAGTGTAGGAATATAACCCTCTTTCTGCCACTGAAACCATTTTTCCTGCCCAGGGGCACATCTCCTTCATGGATCAAAGTATACTTGGATTAAAAATTATTCACACTTTCTTCAAATGCATAGCCTTTTTACCATTTAAATGTAAATATATTCAAGAGAGGTAGACTTTCAGTTCAGACAGTTCAGATTGGTACTCCGCTTCTGAAGTGGTACCTCTTGTGACTTTGGAACAAAGTCGTCTTCTGCCTTGGAATTAGACAAGGTGCTTGGTGATGGATGCAATAGTCCTGCTAGGCTGCCTACCAGGATGCTTTCTTCTTCGGTTCATACCTTCCTTTGCAGGCGCCTTCTCCCTGGCTTCCTGTTTCAAGATGTGCCCACTTGCCTGTGTGTTTCTGCTTCCCCTTGGCTGTGGTTACGTTATCTCAGGGTTCTCTGCAAAGTGAGGATATAAAACTGCAAGCCTAGCTGTTCTTCCTCTGCTCAGTCTCTCTTTCTCATACAGAAGATAGGAAGAATGTGAACTCAGGATGAGACGTACAAGGCAGATGCTGTATACTTACTGCTTGGTTCTCCTTCCTGTCATATCAGCAGAAAATGGATTTGAAGCATCAGCAGACCCCGGTGAGTCATTTCGTCTTTTTCTCTAAGACTCAAGAACCTTTCTAAAAGGGCCAATTCTTTTCAGAAGACTTCACCAAAGGCAGAATGAAAATGATCCGGAACTCAATGATAGAAGCTTTTAAGTAACCTCAAAACAGCTCTGTATGAAAACTGCCTGTGGTAACTTATGAGTAGGAATGTAAACTTGAAAATTGTTTGTAGAGTTAACTAAAGGTGTGAATTTTGTCTTTGTTCATACACACACACACACACACACAAAATCAAAATATGGCCCAGTGTGAAGCCGATAAATCTGTCCATTGATGCAAAGATAGCTGAAAACTTAACTCTTTAAAATCTGCCTCTGAGTCTCTTGGTATCCAATGATCTTACTACTAAATTAGGGTTTCCACCTCTCTTTTTAATCCTTGAGTGGCTTCAGGTCTTTAACATTCAAATGGCAGGCAGGCAGAATGTTATTTATTTATTATTTATTTAAAACATTTATATTCCACCCTTACCACTGGAGCGGTACCTATTGATCTACTCACATTTGCATGTTGTCCAACTGCTAGGTTGGCAGAAGCTAGAGCTAACAGTGGGAGCTCACCCCGCTCCCCAAATTTGAACTGCCAATATTTCGGTCTGCAAGTTCAGCTGCTCAGCAGTTTAGCCCAAAATTTAAAAGCGCCTTCAAAGCCTGGGGCAGAATTCCCACTCCCCTGGCGAGGAAGATGTCAGCAGCCACTCTTTCCCGCCATACAGGCATGAGCAAACTTCAACCCTCCAGGTGTTTTGGACTTCAACTTCCGAAGGGAAACGTTCAATGCCGGAACCTAAAATAAACCATAAATATACATAAATCTACATATGACCATACTGGAAAAAGTTGTCCCTCTATTTAAATAGCTATACCTGTATTTGAGTGTTTTAAATGGTACAGAATTTTGACTCGGATTATTTTTTAAAAGAAATGATCTGCATTCATATATTTCTTTATACTTGGGATGGAAAGAACTTGGGAGAACTTTAAACAAGTAGAATGTGAGAGAAAATTAAACTGCCACATTTGCCTATTCCATACAAAAATAAAAATTATATTTATTCCTTATACAGTAGGGATGGGCAAACTTCAGCCCTCCAGGTGTTAGGACTTCCAGCTGTTAGGAATTGTGGAAGTTGAAGTCCAAAACACCTGGAGGGTTGAAGTTTGCTCATGCCTGTATGGCGGGAAAGAGTGGCTGCTGACATCTTCCTCGCCAGGGGAGTGGGAATTCTGCCCCAGGCTTTGAAGGTGCTTTTAAATTTTGGGCTAAACTGCTGAGCAGCTGAACTTGCAGACCGAAATATTGGCAGTTCAAATTTGGGGAGCGGGGTGAGCTCCCACTGTTAGCTCTAGCTTCTGCCAACCTAGCAGTTGGACAACATGCAAATGTGAGTAAATCAATAGGTACCGCTCCAGTGGTAAGGTAATGGCGCCCCATGCAGTCATGCCGGCCACATCACCTTGGAGGGATCTACGGACAACGGCAGCTCTTAGAAATGGAGATGAGCAGCAACCCCCCGAGTTGGACACAACTAGACTTCATATCAGGGGAAAACCTTTACCTTTACTATTTCAAAACAGATTCAGCACCTTGGATGGTTCCTTTTAAATTTTGAACTAAAACCTGGAACAGAGTGACTACCCACATGACAAGAATTCATTGAAGAAAACTGACCTAATAACCTCTATGTCCTGCTGCCCAGTCTGCTGTCCTTTTCTTTTAATATCCCCCAAATTCATATATTTGTTGGCCAAAATATGCCTGTTAGGAATTGTGAGAGTTGAAGTCCAAAACACCTGGGGGCCAAAATTTCCCATGCCTACACTAGTGTATCTCCTGTAGGCTGGTGCTGTTCAAGTGTAGATACTGTTTTAATTTTTTATAATTTGCACAATTTGTTGATTGAGTTTCAGTAATAGCCAGTAAAATGGATATGTTTCTAATTAAGAAAAGAAAATCTGTTGACAATGTTTGTGATGAACCACGTGGAGCAGCTATAGAGAAAACTACACAAAAATCAACTGTACTACATAAGAAGTGCAAATGGGGAAATCCAAAGCACCTTAACACAGCAAAGATTATATGAAACTGTAAGAGGATGGTTTAACCACTGGTTTGCCAGTAAATTATCGTATCATGAAAGACGTATCAAGTATGTCTAAAAAGTATGTCACCAACATGAAAATTTTTGAAAGCTCTGATCTAGAGTTTCAAATCCATTACTGTTCAAATCGTCATCAACATCATCAACATCCTGTTTATATCCCACATTTTCCATGACATAGAGACTCAGACCCCTTCTACATTGTCATATAGTCCAGGTTATAAAAGCAGATAATCGCCTAGAGCATCTTGGATGGAGGGCGATTAATAAGTAATTAAATAATGATGATGAATGATGATAATCCACATGATCTGCTTTGAGCTGGATTATATGAGTCTACACTGCCATATAATCCAGTTCAAAGCAGATAATCTGGATTTTATATGGCAGTGTAGAAGGAGCCTCGAAAGTCCTATGCCAGAAATATGGTGCCATACTTGAAACACTGATGAATAGTTAGTTTGACCTTTAGTCAGCAGTTGCTCTAGATCCTGTTGAGTCATATCCCAAGCAACATTTGCCCAGAATGACTGTTCACAAAAAGATGAGAACATCTTGCAAGAATACAGAAAATAAGAAGACAGTCCCCAGAAGATGAAGGTGGTAATGGCTTGAAGAATCATTCTGCTGAAAGCATTCAGTCAGAAATATCTTCTGCCATGATCACTATTCAGATGTGGAAACATTCCATGAAGTCATAAGGAAGCACCAGATATTTATAAGAAAGGTACTTAATGTACTTAACCAAGGGGTGCTTCTGGCCTCACACTGTGCAAGCTTACATACCATTGCCTATTAACTCTTTCTTTCCCACTGTGCTCTTCTACTCTCCACCAGCTTCCCTGTATTTCAGGAACCTCTGCCTTCAGTTGTCTCTGTTACAGAGATATAGCTCAACAACATCTAGAGAGCCATAAGTTGTCCATTTCAAAAACACCTGTTCAACTATAGGTGTGCATGGTACCCATTTCTCCTGGGTTTTTTTGTTCTTTTGTTCCTTTTGTTTTGGGTGGGAGAACAAAACAGGAATCCCTGCCCTGGAATGAAAATAAACTCAGTACAAAAGAAAGCAGAGCAGATACCGTTTCTTGCCTGCTTTTTGGACCACGTGAAGCTCCTTGTGGTCCGAAAAGCGGTCTGTGGAGTCTTTAAACTCAGTTCTCTTCTGCAGATGGAGAGGAAAACATTTCAGAATTTGTGGTACCATAAGCCATGTTTTTAAACTCAGTTCACTTCTGCAGATGGAGAGGAAAACATCTCAGAATTAGTGGTACCATAAGCCATGTTTTTAAACTCAGTTCTCTTCTGCAGACGGAGAGGAAAACATCACAGGTGGAGTGGTATCATAAGTAACTCTGATGCTTTTAATTCAGGTCGTAATAACGAGTATAAGGACAAACTATGCCATTGCCAAAAATGATGGGAAGGGGAGAGGAATTCCCCCCTCCCCCCATTGCTGCCAGTTAAAGAAAAAGTGAAATAGTGGGGCTGTGCCCTGGGCTGTGTGTGTGGTGTGTGGAGCATCTTTGACATTTGCCCTTCCTCCTTCTTTCTGCTGCTCCTAGAGAAGTTAGAGGGCAAGGTCAGCAGGGAGAAAGAGGGAATGTTTTTAAGGAGATTTTATTTATAGAAAGAAAAAATCCCTATAAATCGGGGATGACCCAAATGTTATAAAACTTGGTGGGCTGAGAGTGGTAGATGTGTGGCAGTTTTCAGCCCTCTAGCCCTAAAATTGAGAGGAAGGGGAGCCTGGGGAAGCCCGCTCATTGCTGCCAATGGACCAAACATTTTCGTATTTTTGGATGCAGAACGAAAACACCAATTTGGAAAGGCACCCGTTTTCGGAAGGTGCTCAAAAATGAAAACGGGGGCCTTACGAATGAAACAAACAGAAACGGCTAGCGATTCTATAAATGCACAAGTCTAATTCAGACCATGGTTCAACAACAGTCTGAGTACACTGTCAGTTGATTAATCTATAAGAAGCCTAGAAATCATTCTGCTCTGATATCAACCTCACTCTGAAAAAATTAGTCAAACTACCCATGATGGAAATTCTGA
Source organism: Anolis carolinensis (assembly GCF_035594765.1). NCBI lineage: Eukaryota > Metazoa > Chordata > Lepidosauria > Squamata > Anolidae > Anolis > Anolis carolinensis. The sequence continues at coordinate 303,901,664 of NC_085842.1, read as the reverse complement.
TCAGAAGGTTTTGGTATTTAAGTAAAGTGAGTGAAACTCTTGGGAAAAAAATTGCCCTTAAGATGCAAATTTAACACAAAACCACCTTACAATGATTCAAACAATCCGAAATAAAAAGATCTCTTTGAATTTTTCTTCTGAATTTGAGCTTTGTTTTCTGGAGAAAAAATGCACATGGGAAACTTCTCATACCACTGAATATGGTCGAACACCAGTGAACAAGACATACATAGGTAAAGATGACATTGTTGTCAGAATTACAATGATGGAGTTCGTTCATTGTAGTTAAATGATGAAGCAAGATCTTGACCTTCACTGTTCTATATTTATAAACTGCAAATGCACACATATACAGAAGGAGGGAGCGCAAGAGGAAATTGTTGCGTACAGCAATGAAACAGCAATGTTTTCAGAGATATTGTGAATACCTGAAGAGTAATATGAAATTGAAACAGATTTTGTTTTTAGCTCCAACCTTCCTTAGTGATGTTTGTTGAAATGGAAACAATTAGCAGCATCCAGTAACATTTGAAGGACCTAAAAGATGGAATTACAAAATTCAGAGTGGACAAGACATAGATCTACATTTATGTATTTCCTAAAATATATGTATAAAAAGGGCAGAAAACACCATCACAAATGTTCTCAAAAATAGGGTCATCCTAGGCATGTCCTCTCAAGAGGAAGTAAATCTGTTCAGTTTAATGACACGTAAGGAACTGTCACGTGAATAAGGTACCAGCAAGATCTTGCCAAGCTCCACACTCTTAAAAAATTAAAAAGACATTAGCATCAGATAAAAACATGATCAAATTTAATTGGGAAAGTACAGTCACATTTCTTTGGATTCCTAAATGGCTTTGGTTGAACTTATCTAAAGAATTGCTTCCATTAATATCTGTCTGTTAATAAAGTCTGGAGGGACTCTCCTGCATGTTGCACCAAGATTTAAGAGGTGGTTGAAAGAGATGTAAGAGGGAGTCTTCTTTGTGATCATAGACAAAATTGGAAGGAAAAGCAAGGATCTCACTGAGGCTTTGCAATTCCCTATGTAGATAGGTCTGAGTTCTAGTTGAACACTGAAACCATTACACCATGCAATCTCTTATGTTATTGTGTTATTATGTTATTGTGATTAGGGTTAGCAAGACATGCCTCAGTGCTGTGTTTTACTGAACATGTTAATATGGAATTTAGGGGAGGTGTGTGTGTGTGAAGGAGTCTTCAAGTCACTTTGTTGGGTTAGAATGATGCCAGAGGAGGAAAGCAAGAAAAGGAAATGAAATTTCAAACTCAAATACAGAAATATTCATGTTCTGCAATCATGTTCTTCTGTATTACTGCAGTATATTTCCATATATTAATATAGGTGATCACTTGTGACTGAGTATAATTGTCTTCCAGAGGTAGAGTCTTGGCAATTGGTTTGTCCATGGCTGTTTTGGATACGCGTGGTCTTTCACAATGAGTTTTCCAGATGGAAGGCAGTCTTAATAAGGATTTGCTTGAATGCCATTCCTCCTGGCACATTTCACCTTCAATTCGTGCCTCTTCAAAATCCATGGCACTGTTGATAACAGCTGACCTTCTGTTAGAACGCTTGAGGGCCAAGGCTTCCCAGTCCTCAGTGTTTACTCCACATTTTTAGGTTAGCTTTAAGCCCATCTGTAAATCTCCTTTGCTTCCACTGACAGCCCATTTTCCATTCTTGAACTAAGAATAAAATGACTGCTTGGGAGATGGTAATTGGGCATTCAGACAATATGGCCAGTCCAGCAAAGTTGATGACAGAGGATCATCCCTTCAATGCTGGTTGTCTTTGATTCTTCCAGAATGCTGATGCTTGTCTGTCTATCTTTCCAAGAGATTTGCAAAAATTTTCAAAGGCAGTCCTGGTGACAACTTTCAGGAAATTGAGAGTGACATTTATATATGGTCCATGTTTTGCAGGCATACAACAGAGTTGGAAGGACAATAGGTTTATGAACAAGCATCTTGGTGTCTCTATGGATGTCCCAATTCTCAAACGCTCTCTGTTTCATTTGAAAAGGTGCTGCACTTCCAAAACTCAGACAGTTTTGTATTTCAGCATCAATGTCAATGTTTATGGAGAGGTGACTGCCTAGATAGAAGAAATGGTCAATATTTTCTAGCTTTACATCATTAAGCTTTATTGTCATTTCAGAGGGATTGGTTGGTGCCTGCTGATAGAGCACTTTGGTTATCTTGATGTTCAGTGAGAAGCCAAGATTTCATATGCTTCTGCAAAGGTCTTTAAAGTGGCTTGTAGGTCTTCCTCTGAATGAGCATAGACTACATAATCGTCAGCATATATTAGTAAAATATTTCTTATTGAGTATTAATAACATACCAATCTGCACTTCAAATTGAAACATTAACATTAACATCCTTTCTCCTTAGACACTTGCACTGATGCCGAACTGGACTCCAGCTTTGATTGTATTGTTCAAATGCCAAGGCACTTGGAGAATTACTTAATTTGCAAAGTTACGGCAATGGAATTGTTCCTGAATGAAGCTGACATTCGCTTTACTGTGTAAGAAAGAACCTCCCAACTCCATTAAAATATACTTATTTTTCTCTAAGCATTGTTTTGTTATGATAAATGATCTTTAATGCTTACAAGGAACCATGGGAAGACTGGATAATCTGTTATGAAGCTATTGGTGAAGAGCAAAAAGAGTGCCCAGCCCGCCTAAATAAAAATTATGTTCCTACAAATGAGTTTTCCTTCAGTTCCCCAAATTTCTAGCATGGCAGAAGTAAGACATATGGAAATCACTTACATCTATTTGCTGTGTCTATTTCCTCTTGGCAACTGTCTACTTCCTTTTGTATTTCCAAATGCCCAACTGAAGTTTGAAATTACTGGTACGATAGAAATTTGGCAACTGAATTTGGATGATCAGAATTCTTATTTAGGGAAGCAATGTCCTCATATTGCACACACATACCTGGCTACATCTCTCTGTGTATTTCTGCTGCATATATGTTTCATTGCTCCTAGTAAGCTGCCAGACTTGAGCCTTCATATGTTGAATTCAGCATGTGGCCCATGGATTCATGCACCCATCCAGATATTGTGGGGCTACAACTTTCTACATTCCTTCTCCTTGCCTATGCTGTCTAGAGCTGAAAGGAGCTGCAATCCTGCAATATCTGAAGAGACATGTGATTTCCACTCCTGGTCTACAACCTAAATCCTGATCCTTGCAGCGTCCCAATCTTAATAATTTTGGGGAACAGAAGGCTGAGCGGGCACACAACATTTTGCTATGTTAAGCCCTTGTACGTATATATCTGTCATCCAGTGGAGGGCACTGATGTCAACAAACTGATGACTGAGATGACTTTGAGACTGACAACATCTCAACAGCCATCCCTGATTTAGCTATAGTGCCAGAAAGGTACTTTATTACTTGAAGATAAATATTGTATGAGCTGGCTTTTCCTTTTGTCTTAGGGCCCTTCCACGTTGCCACTTTATCCCAGGATCAGATCCCAGGTTATCTGCTTTAACATGGATTATATGAGTCCCCACTGCCAGATAACCTGGGATAAACAGATAATCTGGGATCACAACCTGGGATAAAGGGCCAGTGTGGAATGGCCCTAAATGGTCTGAACTGACATTTAATTCTTAGAACCTGAATTATTTGAAGTCATCGGCCAATACTGTCATGTTTGGGAAATCTTGTAACATCATAACAAAGGCTGGACTTCACAATTGCAATTATGAATGTGTCACCTAGAGTTGCACATCCATAACTGATTGTTTTTATTCATGACCCCTATATCTTCAATAGTGTGGGGAATATCTAGGAATACTATGAAATACCACAGCATTGACTGTGGTTGATAGAGACCTGTTGTTCTGTCTATCAAGATGCAGCAAACAAATGTTTCCACTGCTTTTGTGAGCAATATCTGGTATAACCATCCCAATTCCTCCTCACATTAGAGATTGCACATAAGAGGGAACATAAATGTACTGCATCCTGATTGGCAGGAGAAAAGACCCTTGTTGCTTGCAAAAGCAGCTGTCTCATATATCATGATGGGGTGTTTGGGAGGAGACAGAAATTAACTACAGAACAAAGTTAGTTATGTAACTTAGTGGCACATTTACACTTCTGGCTATTATTTTAAGAGAGGCTGGATCCAAGAATGTATTGTATGGTGGTATCTATGGATGAGAAGCTGTTTTCTTTGAACTTGTCATATACCGATATGAAACACAACTGTTCTGTATTTCAAATACTTGGAGCTAGATCCAAAAAGTAGATTAATTGAATCTATGAGAAGTCAATAAATCAGTACCTATGTAAGTTCCATTGATACAGTGGATCTACTCTGGGTGGGACTAACATCTAGATGAGGCATGGGCAAACTTTAGCCCTCCAGGTGTTTTGGACTTCAACTCCCACAATTCCTAACAGCCTACCATCTGTTAGGAATTGTGGATGTTGAAGTCCAAAACACTTGGAGGGCTAAAGTTTGCCCATGCCTCATCTAGATATAGGCCACGGTTTACTAAGTGCATTCTTGAACAATGCCCGTTGACATGCTGCATTGCACATTTTTATTAGCAGATATTCGATAATATTGAAATGTGGAAATATAGGACAGATTCATCAAATTAAATATATTGGTGGTAGAACACAGACATCTCCTTTGACAAACAAATGATAATTTGCAGCAGGTTTGACATTGTTTAATAAAATAAAACATGATTGAAGAAGATTAATGTTTATGTTTTAGAGTAGACCATGCACATGTTGTATAAAAGTTCTGAATACACAGATCAAGCATCATGTTCCAAAACTCTTTGCCAGCAATAATAAGAAAGAATGCCAAACAATAGACATGATGCAGTCTCTCGTTTATTTACTCTTTCATTAACAGAAATGGAAAAATCATGAAACATCTGTTCAGACCTATGTATCAAAAATCACAGAGGATAAAAAAACAAATAAAACTGAAAAAGCAAAGCATGCTTACTAAGGGCCAAATTTGACTGAAATAAGTAGGATTCCCTTCTGAGGATGCCTGTTAGGAGCAATGGCACGCTGGATTCACATTCATTTACAGTAGAGTCTCACTTATCCAACATTCTGGATTAGCCAACACATTTTTGTAGTCAATGTTTTCCATTCGTAAATACAGTAATTACTACATAGCAACCTTTTCTGTCAAATTTGTTGTATAACATGATGTTTTGGTGCTTAATTTGTAAAATCATACCCTAATTTGATGTTTAATAGGCTTTTCCTTAATCCCTCCTTATTATCCAACATATTTGCTTATCCAACGTTCTGCCAGCCCGTTTATGTTGGATAAGTGAGACTCTACTGTATATTTAAACAATTATGTCAATTATTTTGCAGGACTAAATCTTGATTTTGAAATTCCATATTAACCATGAAACTCTCCATAGGAATGCAAAGGATAAATGCAAAACAGACAGCCAGTTAGTAATGAATTACTCTATGGAAGCGTCTGAACTTCATAGTCCCATCCAAGTTTGCTTGGAGATGAATCAACAATGCCGGGACTGCAAGAAGGTGACAGGAATTAAGATCAGTAAGCTCAATCAATGTTGTGTGTGCATCGTTCAGAACTGTATCTATTTTTTACCATTTCAAAATGAGATCATGGGGCCATTTCATTCCTATCCAGTAGCTGCACACTGGCTTAGAAGGCAGACACTCCAGGGCATTCAGGGACAATTCACAAGGAAGTAGAGCAATAGCTTTAAATGTTTGAAATAAAGTCATATTGCAAAGGGATAGCACAGTTTCCTGCTGCTCCATAGGACCTGGAACAGTGGATTCAAACTACAGCCTATATGCTGCTGTAAAGGAATCCTTTGTGTGTTATATGTTTTGTGCATTATCTTTCACATGCAGGTATACTTTTTTCAGCAATTGTACAATGGTCAGCGCATGGCTGTGTGTTGCTGTTTCTTGCTTGAAGTTTGTTTGTTTATTACTTTTAAAATATATATACATACCATTGGTACCACACTTTTTTTCCTTTTCCATTTCCTTCTCCCTCTCCACACCCACCCCTCCCCCTTCCCTGTTGACGACTTAATCCTTTATTTTTTCCATTACATGAGCCTACTTTCCATTCTGTCCACTTTTTTCTTCCAGTTTTCATCATCTGGTTTAACAGCCTGTAGTCATAAGCTAGGAGCCTCCAGTGGCGCAGCGGGTTAAACTGCTAAGCTTCTGAACTTGCGGACCGAAAGGTCAGAGGTTCGAATCTGGGGAGCGGGGTGAACTCCCGCTGTTAGCCTCAGCTTTTGTTAACCTAGCAGTTCGAAAACATGCAAATGTGAGTAGATCAATAGGTACCACTCCGGTGGGAAGGTAACGGTGCTCCATGCAGTCATGCTGGCCACATGACTCTGAAGGTGTCTGCGGACAACGCCGGCTCTTCGGCTTAGAAATGGCGATGAACACCAACCCCCAGAGTCGGACATGACTGGACTTAATGTCAGGGGAAAACCTTTACCTTTACTAGCCATCAGCTAAATGGAGTCCATATTTCTTGATTTGTCTAATCAAGTTTTTCTACTTCTTATAATGTCCATAATATCCAGTTGTATTTGATCTCACATATATTCATACCATTTTTGAGTGTCTACGTCTTTTTATCTTTCCATCCCCAAGCTATTACTGCGTGTTCTGCTCTCAACATCATAATCATTAATTCTTGATCTTGGTCCTTAATTCTTCTATTACCATATATTCCTATTAACAAAATTTCGCATATTTATATCAAATTTTATTTAAGTATGTAATTCAACCTGGCTTAGGATTTGGTTCCAGAATTTTTGTTATCTCTTCACACTCCCACCATAGATGTGAATCCCACACTTCCTGACTCCCTTTCTAAGCCGAAGAGCCGGTGTTGTCCGTAGACACCTCCAAGGTCATGTGGCCGGCATGACTATATGGAGCGCTGTTACCTTCCCGCTGGAATGGTACCTATTGATCTAATCACATTGGCATGTTTTTGAACTGCTAGGTTGGCAGAAGCTGAGGCTAACAGTGGGCGCTCATTCCATTCCCGGGATTCGAACCTGCGACCTTTTGGTCCGCAAGTTTAGCAGCTCAGCGTTTTAACACACTGCGCCACTGGGGGCCCAGTTTCATTGTATAAATCTTTAATTTTACTATGTCCCATCTTTTTCAAATTTTATGATGCTCCTGTCCTCATTATTTCCTATTTCTTGCTTAAAGTTGCACATTCTTAGCTGGTGCATAACTATCACTTGGTCCCTTCCATTTACCACTTTATTCACTTGGGTTGTGGTTGTACCTCCATTGCCATCTGAATGCCTTTGTACATTTTGCATTCAGAAGTAGGACAATAAAAACCAGGTTGGAAGATATACACTCCATCGCACAAGGCCAACATTCATCATAAAGGTGGAGAAACATAACAGCTTCCTAAATCAATGTGCAGATATTAACAGTACATTATTCAATATAGGATCAGCCCAAGTATAGCTTTCTTTTTTTAAAAAAAATATTTTTATTAAGTGTTTTTGAATATAAAAAGAGTGAGAACAATAATGAGTATAGAAAAGAAAGTGAAAAGGGGGGGGGTGATGAGGAGAAGGAGAAAAAAAACAATAGAGATAAAAATAAAAATTGTTGGATGGAAGAAAATTATAATAAGTGAGGAAAAAGAGAAAAGAAAAAAAGAAAAAGAAAAAAAAGAAAAAGAAAAATTGGAAAAGGGTTAAAAACAAGAAAAAAACAAAAAAAGAGAAAAAAATCCTCAAAACATACAAAAATAATTAAAAAGAGAATAAGAAAAAAAATGTACTTCCCATCTTTTCTTCTAGGTGATAGAATATTTTGTACTTGTTATCATTATAAGTCCACTCTGACATTATGTTTTTGTAAAAAGTTCTTCTTGTTCTATATTAAGTTGTCAGTAATGTCCAATCTGTTTCTTTTTTTGGTTTACCATGATGGGTCTTCAAGTACAGTAGAGTCTCACTTATCCAACACTCGCTTATCCAACATTTTGGATTATCCAACGCATTTTTGTAGTCAATGTTTTCAATACATCGTGATATTTTGGTGCTAAATTCGTAAATACAGTAATTACTACATAGCATTACTGCGTATTGAACTACGTTTTTGTCAAATTTGTTGTATAACATGATGTTTTGGTGCTTAATTTGTAAAATCATAACCTAATTTGATGTTTAATAGGCTTTTCCTTAATCCCTCCTTATTATCCAACATATTCGCTTATCCAACATTCTGCCGGCCCGTTTATGTTGGATAAGTGAGACTCTACTGTAATATGTCAGTGTATCCATGTTCTTTATATCCATAATTTTTAATATCCATTCTTCTTTAGTTGGTGTTTCTGTTGATTTCCACTTCTTTGCATATACTATTCTGGCTGCTGTTACAAAATAGTTAAATAGAATCTCTTGATTCTTGTTAAGTATAGCTTTCTTCATATCAGGGTTAATATTCATTTGTTCATTTATTTCACCCTATGTCAACAGATCCCAAACCAGAGAACAATGAAATCTCTGTGTGTGTGTGTGTTCATTACCTTGAAACTTATCATGCCATTTTATTTTACTGTTATAGGAGTGGTTTAGTTCTCCCAAGACAATAGCTGTATTTGATATACTTTTTGTAGTTATGGGCAAAGTTGGGCCCTCCAGGGGTTTTGGACTTCAACTCCCACCATTCCTAACAGCCTCAGGCCGTTAGGAATGGTGGGAGTTGAAGTCCAAAACCCCTGGAGGGCCCAACTTTGCCCATACCTACAAAAGGTATATCAAATACAGCTATTTGTTTCAGATGTTTAGTATGAACTTTTTGCTTCTATGGTGCCAGAACGGCGTGATCCTGACCAGTGAATCTTTGAAAAGCATTATTCAGATGTCTTTACTGCATGGGAATGTTGAAGAAATTTGCAAATTCGGACAACTTGCTATGAGAGTAAATTCTCACTTTTCCTTATCACCATTGCAAACAAAGCCAACAATGGCATTGCAGAAAATGTCTCAAAGCTGCTCCCAACTGCTATGGTTGCATTTCAAGGAAATCTATAGAATCCAACTCTTCCTCTTTAACCCACCTAAGGGGACAGTTCCTTGTTATTTGGATAATGGTTCAATTTATCGTTATGTTGTCATTTACAGTAAAACCTGAAGCACCATTCAATTTAAAAATTACATACTTGGAAAAGGCAAACGAGTATCTTGTTGATTTCTCCAGTCGGCATGGACCAAAGACATACCTTTCCGGCAAATTGATGCATGAATTGGCCTACCGGCAGGAAAGCACACCTTGGACTGTGAGTATGACTGTCTAGTTTTAAATAACAGATCCCTCCAGTTATAAAATCTATATATTTACTAGCTGTGCCCAGCCACGCGTTGCTGTGGTGAAATATGGTGGTATGGGAAATAAAGTATTGAGGAATTGGTGGTAGTTAAGGTCAAGGGTAAACGTTTTCCCCTGACATTAAGTTCAGTTGTGTCTGACTGTGGGGGTTGGTGGTCATGTCCATTTCTAAGCCGAAGAACCGGCGTTGTCCGTAGACTCCTCCAAGGTCATGTTGCATGACTGCATGGAGTGCTGTTACCTTCCCACCGGAAGGTATTCATCTACTCTCATTTGCATATTTTTGAACTTTAGGGTTGGCAGAAGGTGGGGCTAATAGTGGGGTATTTAGTCTATATTTTATAGGCAGTGTGGAAGAGGTCTAAGTGAAGCCTAACTCTGCCTGTCCCCTGGGCTGAGTGGGTTGCTAGGAGACCAAGTGGGCGGAGCTTAGTCTTCTAATTGGCAGTAATTGGATAAAAACAATGATTCCTCTCCCTCTAATTAGGACTTTATTTTTCTTTTCTTTTTGTTGTATCAACCTAGCAGCGTGGATGAGGGGTTGTGCTGTCAATTTTCGAGGTTGTGGGGTGTTTAGTTTTGTTGTTTTGTCCGCTGCCGTGATTCCATCACTCTTTTTTATATATAGATAGTATAAGGAGTGCCCTTATGCCGATAACAGTGGGTTGGAACCCCAAGACTTTAGCTGCTTTGGATCTAATTGTAATAAACAGTAGTGAAATTAAACATCACATCTTAATTTTTTATGCATATTTCATGACACAGTGCATGGCGGTCCACATTGCTAATCCATTATCTCCCATGGAAAAATCTCCATGCTACTGCTGAAGTGCAAATGCACTGTAACAGTATGTAGTCCAGTCCTATACCAGTCTAGTAAATGTGTGTTTAAATACATATTTCTATCTCTTTTTGCCATCTGATTCAAGGAAGTTGTTTTTGTACTAAACCAATCTCTTCTGTCAGTATCAGACTGAACGAGTGGGAACAATTTGTAACTTAATCCAGACTAGATAGAGGTGCTCCTGGCCAATCGAAATGTAGATTAGGAAACAGTGATTCAGTCTGCGCAGAAATCTCAGGTTCTCAGTTTGGTAGTTCTCCTGGACTCATGTCTGAACTTGAATACCAACAGTTTGGCTGCAGCCAAGAGTGCATTTGCACAATTACAACTAGTGTGACAGTTGCAGACATTCCTTGAGAAGTCAGAGCTAGCTAGCCATGCCACATGACTTGATTACATCCCATGTGGACTGTTGTAACATGTTCTACCTGGGACTACCTTTGAAAACAGCTCAGAAACCTCAGCAAGTTAACTATGCTGCAACCAAGTTGTTGACAGTGGCTGGATATAGGGACCCCACTGAAAGGTTTCACTGACTTCTGGCCAGCTTCTGGGTAGAATTCAAAGTGCTATTATGACTTTTAAAGGTCTCCACAGCTTGAGCCCAAGCTGATGATTGACTTAAAGACAATAATCAGAATCCTATTGGGAACTTGTGTTGTCATGAGTTGGATATAGATCAGAGGAAATTAGAATTGCGCAGTTGCGTAACATCGATATCCGAAAGAGAGTAGTTGTTATATTACTATATAGCAGAGCCAAAAAATTGGGTTGTTGTATGTTTTCCAGGCTGTATGGCCATGTTCCAGAAGTATTCTCTCCTGACGTTTGGCCCACATCTATGGCAGGCATCCTCAGAGGTTGTGAGGTATATCACATATATACAACATACAAAAACCCTGTAATCCCGGCCATGAAAGCCTTCGACAACACATTATATATATTGTTTCATGATTCCCATTAGTGGTTCTAAATGTGGCTTTCTTTGTTCACTTTTGAAAATACATTTTTTCTTTCCCCTTTTAGAACATAGAGTCACAATATACACCGCTCAAAATTTTAGGGAAGAAACTTCAGCCAGGATCCAGATATGAGATGAGAGTTCGATCCAAGCCCCATGGAGGCTATTTTGAAGGGACATGGAGCGAATGGAGTTCTTCTGAATACCAGAAGACCCCAGATCAAACATGTGAGCAATTTTTGGTTTTGAAAATGAAAAGGCAAGACTCCAAAAAAGAGGCTTTAAAGTTAACTCTTACGTAAAAACCAATCTTTCTTCACCTTTACGTCTCCTCATCCTGAGTTTGTCTTTCCAGACAAAGAACCAGAAAAGCATAGTCATTACCTGAATCCATTGGCCTTAGACCTAGTAAACTTAAGCAACATTAAGGTTAAGGTAACCTGTCAGTAACATATGGAAGTGTAAATCTAACTTATGCCTTGTATGCTTTAAGATGTGGTTGAGACCAGAATTCTCTACATCTCTTATTCAGCAATCAACTCTCTTTCACATGAACCAAACTTTTACTTGCTGCCTCTAACCTATGGCTATCTAGTGGCTCATGGAGAATGAGAAATGGCCAAGAAATATCTGGTTATGTAACAATACTAAGACATCTAAGAATAATATTGTCTTCCAGCTCCTTTGGTGGAACCTAGGCAATCCTGGAGATGCCTTCAGTGTTGTGCAACTGGATATAGTCTCTTAATCTGATGCTTCTCAACCATCCCTTGGTTACGGACTTGACTACTAAGTGGCTAGGCTGGGGCTAGGTGCAGAAGGAAGATGAGTTCCATGGAACTCTCCAGTGGAGAGATGTAACATAGTTCCACCATGGTGGAACTTTACAATATACTTCCCAAAGGAGGATTCCAGCCTCAGTTTGGTTTGTAAATGTGATCTCTGTTTGAGGAGAAGACAAAGTTCCTCTTGGATGGACCTCTAGATTCCAGCAGCATTCTTTTTTGCCTTGGATATAATCTAAGGGCCTTAATCACCTGTGGCTGGATGAAGATGCCAGCCACAGATGCAAGTGAAACATCTGCTGAAACATGGCCATACAGCCCAAAAAACTCACAGCAACCTGATGTATAAATCATTGTTGTGAGAATTATCCTTGGCCAGGCTAGAAGATAGAGGACTGGGAAGCAAAATTTTAACTGGTTCTATGTCCATAGTGTACCCTGATTAAGGCCCTTAAATCATATCCGAGGCAAAAGGGTGTTATTCGTGATCAGGAAAGAAAAGTTATGTAATCTACTTTCTCACGTCAGTTGCTATCTAGAAAAATAAGTGAGTTTTATATAATCATGGATTAGTTGCAGGTCACCTCTACTGGCTTGCCATATAGATTATGATAGGGAATCTGCATTGCTTCTTAGTTCTCATAATAATAAATAGACTTGGAAGGGAAATGTTTGTAGAGCCTTTTGCCTTCTCTTTGTCATGATGGATGACAATACTGAGAACATTCCTGAGAACATTCCTGAGAGCCAAGGTTGCTGAAGGATGAGGATTGTGCTAGTGGTGTAGCGAGAGGTGGTGACATTGCTGGAGGATGGCTACTAGAAGCCTGAGTGCAAAGACATATACATACGCAACAGTGTAAACATGTTTCATGTCACATCTAGCTTGTCTAGGATCTATAAACAAATGCTTAAATGTATATATTGTTTCTTCTCTTAGATGATAATACCACTATTGTGGTTATGGGATCTATTCTGATCTTCCTCCTGCTGTTCCTTCTTATTTCTTTGATACAAATATTTTGGAAAAGCAGGTAATTCTAAACACTTTATTTGTTTGTTGTTTTTACTAAATGCTGATTTGTTCAACAAGGTCCCAAAGGTTAAAACAATTTTTAAAAGTCAGATTTTAAAATTAGGGAGGTAGATTGAAGAATACAGGTATGAAAGAGGCTGTCTCTTTTAATTCCACTAATTTTAATTTAGCATTTACGTGCATGTGGATATAGTGTACTCCAAACAAAATAGAACCAAATCAAACCTAAACCTAGAACAAATCAAACCTAAACTCTCCCAAGATGTTGAGGTGAGTAAACTGAGATTCTCATACTTCCCATGTTTCCAGCAATATTTGCATCATTGTTGCTATCCATCACTTCTTAAAAGCTCTGCTGGTATCATTGTGGACACCTCCCCACTGATTTATCTTTCTTTCTGTTTCACTCTCAGTGGACCTCTCTCTTCTCAAACTTCTCACAACTCTCTTTTTTGTCCATAATTATGCCCATCTCCTCTCTCTCGTTGTCTGTTGTCCATATTTCTGAAACAACATCTTCAAGTTTCTCTCTGCTCCATTGTTGTTCCTTGCCCATATTACTTGGCACTTGCAACCACACATCACACATTGAAGAACTTAGCCACTAATGATGTGGAGACACATTATAATAAGGAGAGAACAACATAGCTCCTCGCTGTCCTCAGTGAAGTGTCCTCAAAATATCTGTGAGTTCACAATATATTTCTGGAATTTTTGCCCATACTTGTCAAGGTCAGACCACAATATTTTGCTACCTGACACAAAGGACAAGGTGTTGCTATGTTTTTGCTGGTATACCTCAAAACTAATTGACAGGTATGCATGTGCCTCATCAAAACAGTTATTGCTTTATGTCCTTTGCCAGGATCAAGCCCATTGTGTGGCCCACACTGCCTACGCATGAAGAGGCTCTGGAAAAATTGTGCAAAAAACTAAGAAAGGTTTGTGTTGTTTCTTCTTCTTTAACTATTAGAAAGCTTGCATAAGACATTGGTCGGGGCTGGTTGCAATGTGCATTGGAAATTTTTGTCTGTCGGAGACAGAATATCATAAAGTCAGACATAATGTTCTCCTTAGTTTTTCTTAGCTGAAAAATAATCTTATCCTTCAGCGGCACTAAATATTTATGTATATCCCTGCAGCATTCTGATGCAAGTTTCTTTAATCCTGAGAACCTGGGATATGTAGACATCCATAAGGTGGACAGCCTTCAAGCCAAACCAAAACTGGACGACTTTCAACCCTCATTTCTGCCTTGGGATGCTGCTAATCCAGAGAAGTTTGGGGATGAGCTGGACCCAAAGAACAACCTGGTTCTTCTCAATGATGGCTGGCTGAAGTTGCCTCTGGCATATGAAGGGATGTGGCCAGCTGAGATGCTGAACAGATGTTTGGGTGGAAAAAATCCAGCTACTGGTGGCAATTCATTCATCAATGGGGATAATAGCGCTGGCAGCTCAGGTAGCAGTAGTGATGCTCTCAGCAGCTGTTCTACTGCTTCAATGGGCACCATCATGTTGTTTGGGTCTGAGGCAGATCCTTGCCATCACACTTACACCAACAGCGAGGTTAGAGTGCCAAACATAGAAGAAGCCTATGTCACAATGGCCAGCTTTGTTGGAAACAAGGGGAACGAGCAGTGCCAGCACTTGGCATGGCAGGGCCCTAGAAGAGTCATTGCACAGATCCCTGCCAGGAGCAACGACTAAAAGCGTGGGCAGCTTTGCCCGCTGCTCCTAAAACTCAAACTCAGGAAACACCTCAAACAAAAACAAATTGATTATGGCATAAGCAACTTAATCAGGGGCACTTATCCAAAATGCACACATAAATATTCAAGTGAACAAAGCGGATGTGTTCCTAGGCATTATTTTAACATAAACGTTGGTGCCAAAGGAAGATATATACATATAAGAGACAAATACATATAAGTCCCTACACCACAAGAAAGAAGAGCAGTTCAATAATATTTTATTTGAAACTAATAATAGCCATGTGAAGTGAAACAACAAGATTGAATAAGTAAACAAACATGTGGTGAAAATTCTAAAGAGCATTGGAAAGCTGTTTCCAGAGATGTTTTTATTTTCCTTCCGTAATCCTTTGTGATTCAATTTTGATTGCCAAATGTATAGATTTGTGCATTGTAATATGCTACATGTACCTGGTAAGGCAGACTTATCTGCTGCCTCCTTCTGATTGTTTTGCTATGAATACATGCTCAAGATTTTGGAGGTAGGCACATACTGTAGGATCTGTAGGAATTGGAAGAGGAGAATCTCATTCTTTCCAAGCTCAAGCTTTGTTGCCATGTTTAGTGCAGTTACATTACTCCAACCTGCTGCTAAATGCCTATGTTTTGCCAACCGTCTTTCAATATCCTCTCAATGCCGATGCTGCTACAAGGAAATTTCACTCTTAGAGATTCTGTTAACGGACACATGCCTGTGTGTGCACACATGTGTGTGCGTGTGCAATACACTGCTGGGTACTGAGATTAAAGAAACTCGAAATAGAAGGAAATTAAATTCGCGATGTATTGGTAGTGACAATGCTTGTTATTAGCAGGGTTGATTCCCAAAACTTTTTCTGATAACATGAACTTTCTGAAACTAGGCCAACCATATCATATGTGCAATGTGATACGATACATAATCAGATTTTTATTCCATGCTGGTTTTTAATTCTGCCATGATGTTTGCTGCTCTGATTTAACTAATGTATGTTGCAGATACATTCTGCTTTTCCCATCATTAGCAACAATGGAAGAATTGTATCATAAAACATCTTTTAGCTCTTGACAAAGATAGGTCTATCCAGATTTGATGGGATCTGGAAGCCCTGTATTTTGGATTTCTACCTGGTCAGTATTTACAAGATGTTTGCTGCTGTGTTTCACTAGACTGTGCCCTTTCCTTCCAAGCAATGTAACAAGTATGTCTAGGGAGAACACTTGTGTATGACAGAACTATTAATCCTTCTTTGCTTGCTTATTAGTTTTGAACTATTGGTTGTAAAGCAGAAATTATCAAAGCTAGGCAAAAGCTAATCAATATACCAGAGTGGCCATAGTAGATGGGGGTGGGAGCAGATTCTGGGAGTTGTATTCCAAAAAGTTTTTTTAAGTCCTGTTATAGCTGCTTCAATTGTCTCCTGCATAAAAGCGCACTGAGAAAAATGGAAGTTGCTAAAGAGCACCCATAACAGCTTCTCTATTCCACCTGTCTCAATATTTTACTTAATTTTTGAAAGCATTTTGACATTTTCTCTTATCTTTGATGATGCAGATAGTTACCATTCTTTTGACAAATTGTCAGTTGACCTCCTTTGTCAAATAAGATAACTTGTCCTTTTCTCCCAGTTTGAGAACTTTTACAATCCAGTTTTCATTTAAGAGACAGCTTTTCCAGTTTTGCACACAAAGTATTCTTGCTGCTATAATCATATAATGCAATAACTTTACATCATTTTTTGTTTGCTCATTTGGAGGTCCCTTTGAAAATAAAGTTGGATCTAGCTGCATTCTAGTTTTAAAGAAATCCTCTTCCCTGGTGTTATTCCCTGCTGTTGTTTCCTGAGTCCCTGCATTTCTACTAGGACTAATTTCCAGATTAGTGTTTCAGTTTCACAACACAACACAGAATCAATGCATAACTCCATATGCAGAGATGGATACTGCACTGCCCTGGTGTAAGATCTGAGCCATTTCTTGTTTAGATAACCATATAAACATAGGTATTGAACATTTTATTCAAAGAATGGTCCTACAAAAACAACAGGAATAATAATAATAATGGTAATTAAAATGTACTGTAATAATTAATGCAATTAGTAATTACAATGAATGCAACCACATTGCCCTGCATGTCAGACAACAACCACAAGAAGGAGGAGAATTTCATTTTACACAATCAGATTTTCCAAGCATTTTTCATCATCAGAATGAAATAGATGTCGGTATCTATTGAAGCGCTGACGCCTGCGTAATAGTTCATGAATTCATCTGTTGTAACCTAAAACAAAGAAGTTTGGAAGAGAAAAAGAATAAGCCCATTGGTTCAATATGAGACATGGATTACATACTATTAGCAATAATTTGAAGAATTAAACAGCTTCCCATGGAAAATGTATTTTTAATTTTCAGAGGGAACTTATCCAAGAAAGTGTACTTTTGTGGTATAACTTCATGCTAAAACTCCCAAAAGAACTGAACTTATAAAAAAGTATTTTCTTGTAAAGCTCCGGAAAGCCATTTCCTTCTCCTCCAAAAAGAACATCCAGAGTTTGGGAAAGTTACTTTTTGGACTACAACTTTCAGAATAATTCAACTAGTACTTCCAATGATATGCATTCTGAAGGATTATTGCAATTGTGGCTCATAAAGGCATTTTCCCCCAGCTTTGAGAACACCTTGAGTGCTTCCAGACAAAGGGTTCTTTACATCAATTTCACCTGAACTGGAATTATTCATGCTGGGTTCATGGGTGTGAGGAAGGATAGAAAGGGTTTGCTAGCATGTTGTAATGTATTTGTTTTGATACTTATTGCAATATTTGCTTTTGTCTGTCACTTAAATACAGTATACAATAAAATTACAACAAATTACAAAAAAAGAAAAACATGGAAGAAAAGTCAAGAAAACAAGGTTACAGATAGAAGACAAAGTCATCCAGATCATCTTTAGCACTTCGAAGAGGGCAGTGTGAGCACAGAATATAAATCTCATCTGCAAAGGGCCTTTTATTGCAGACACCCAGCCTTCACTTTGCATGGAAGGCATGTCCATCACTGCTCAATCCAATTAGATTACAGGCAAGGTTACAGGAAGGAAAGATGTATCAGTGGAGACAAAATATTCTGCTTATGGCTGGTGATGCAGCAGTAGATCTGTTGGACCTGTTGGATACTGGATTGAGCTGAAAACAATCCAGTCACGCTGTCCACGCTTCAAAAACATCAGGACCACTCTGGAGAATCCAGAAAGCTCCAGAGAAAATCCCAGTTTACCTTTTTCTATATTAATAGATCATCCTTTCTCCTGCAAATCTAGCTGTATGTTGTGTGGACTCCTCCACAGCAGCTAGGACACAGCTGATTTCTGGCCATTGTTTATATTTCTTTAATGATCTTGACTATTATCACGGAACCACCATTCTACCAATCTCTATTGTTTCAATTACCTGTCCATCTTTATCATAAGGTGAATCAAAGTTATCCAAAAAAGTCCTAAAAACTTGATCTTCTGACCATTCTCCATTCTGGTACTTGGGGTGATGCTTTGCATTATAGACTCCTTGTAGATCTTCAATGGTGATAATGCCATCCCCAGTCTTGTCTAGCTTTCGAAAGGCTTGCAGAATTATTTCTTTTCTTGCATTAGACATTGGAGGCTAAAAAAGCAGTAGAGTCATTAGATTTGTCACCTGCTGCCCAGTACTCTGTATGTATCTCGCCAATGACATTGCAGTTACTACATGATACTTTCAATAGCCAAAGTATGTTAAGAGGGCCAGGTTTCCTTAAGCATGTTTACATTACAAAGTAAAAACAGATTGTGAATGAGAAAGACCGTATTTCTTCACAGTGTTGACGAAGCAAGGGCCAATCTAGTCCAATGAATACAGTGGAAGCATTAAATCAAACCAAGCTACGAACTTGATGAGTGAGGCTGGATTATATAACTTGAATCCAATGTTCAGCTTTAACATCAATCAAGGAAGATTTTATTATGGTCCATGACCAGCACATGAGAAGACCCAATGGCTGGGTTGACTAAGTTCCCATTGATTCAAGGGTTTACCCAGATTGAGGCTAGCAGTTGGATTTTGGCCAAGTATAGGCAAAGTTGTTGGATTGCAATTCCCATTAGCCATAGCAAATAGTGAAAAATGCTAGGATTCGCAGATCAGCAACATCAGGGTGGTTGCATTTTCTCTATGCTTGGTTTAGTCCAATATTTATTCATACACTAAACTGTTTATATTTTTATATAGACCCTCAGGGCAGACAAGATACAGTAAAAAAAAGTTGAACAATTATATCAAATTAAAAAAAAATTAACTGGATAAAACACTAGTCACTGTTCTCAGCTAAACCAACCTCAAAGAACATATTCAGTGGTAGCTACGTTGGCCATGCAGCAAAGTATATCAAAATGTAAAATGCAGCAAAGTACAATAAAAGAGTGGTACCTTTATTGGCCAATCAAGATGCAGAAAATATACCACGCAAGCTTTCGCAGCTTCACTTGTTGCTTCATCAGACAAAGATGTTAAAAAATTATACACTTTTCCAAGTTCTGTGAGTAGTAAATTCAGGATAATTCCAGTAGACAGACCTAACAAATGCAGGCAGTTCCTGAGATCGGTTTCCTTTAGGAAAGCCCACTAATTTGAACTACTACACTTTCTAAGGACCCAGGGACATGTTAACCTACTGCCCAGCATTGCCATTAGTATCTGAGGCCAACTGAGCCACAGAACTGTCCATCATTAAATCCACACCCCAGTGAGGTTTACCAGTGAATTCAGGATGGTGCCATGCATGCTCCATGTTATTTGTTGTTGCGTGCCTTCAAGCCATTCATGACTTACAAGATTCACGTGATTTTCTGAGGCCATGAATGACTTCTTCAAAGTCACATAGTGGTTTTCCATGGCCGAGTAAGGATTCAAACCCTAATTTACAGAGTCTTAAACCATGACACCATGCTTACTCGCATCTATGTTATAGATTTCCCAGAATACAATATCATGGGGAAAGCAAGGGGATGGACTGGATGGCCCTTGTAGCGGGTGTCTTCCAACTCTATGATTTCACAATTTATATTAGTTGTTGTTTTAAAAGTAGCTTACTCTTAATGTTAGGAGAAATTCATCAAAGTCAATTTTTCCATTCCCATCTTTATCAAAGATTTGGAAAATCTTTTCAGCATCTTCTTTTTCGATCAACACAGCATAATCATGAAGGCCTTTCAGGAACTCTTTGAAATCAAGAGTCCTATTGCGGTCATCATCCATGATGTGGAAGACCCTGAAGAAAATAAGGGTGACTGTGAATAGGGAAGCAGGATCTCAGACTATATATTACAGTGGAAAGGGTACATTCGTTGTAGTCAAACTTCTTCTTTTTTTATTTGGGCTTTAAGATTGCATCCAAATGTTGCAATACTATCAAGCAGCATAGAGAAAAGATTTCTGTAGTGAAGTTTAGCATCCAATGAGTTTCCTGCATTGGAAACTCATTGAATGAATGGACCTTTGTGGGGAGTACATATGTGACAAATTTAATACGAGGGTTGAATGAAAAGTAATGCCTCCACCTTCGTTACTTGAGTTTGGATGGGAATATTTTAATAAATCAAATGCAGAAATAATCCTTAGAATGTGATCTTTAACTATCACTATTCACTTTTCCACATAATCACCAGACAATTGGATACATTTCTGCCAACAATGAACAAGTTTTCTAAAGCCATCACAGAAGTCGACACTCTGTTTCCGCAACAAGCGTCTTATGGTACCCATTGTGCACAGATCTTCTGATAGCCAAGCAAAGCAATAATGTGACCCACACGTTCTTGTGAAATGCCGATTTATGCTTGAAATTTCGTTCAGAGTGATACAATGATCGTCCTGAATCAATCTGTCAACCTTTTGCTTGTGAAACTCGGTGGTTGCTGTCACAGGACATCCAACTCTTTGTAACGCAAGTCAGATGTTCCCATCTCAACATCTTTAAACGTACTTGCCCAACGACGCACAGTACTCACATTAACACAATCACCATAAATAGCTTGCATTCTCTGATCAATCTCCTTTTGGGTGACACCTTCAGCTGTCAAGAATTCAATGACTGCACGTTGCTTAAGTCGCATTGACCGACTGTCTGCACAGGGTTCCATACTTAGCACTTTAACAACACAACTGTTCAATGCAAAGGCTTCCCACCAAATGGAACTGTAGAGGAGAGTCTACTGAACAAGCCAGTACCTGCTGCATACCAGTACTCTCATCTGTTGAGGAGTTACGAAGGTGGAGGCATTACTTTTCATTCAACCCTCGTATATTATTTACTATATTGGTATTCATATGGAATTAAAATGTGGTTGTGTTGGGAATATTTCATTATAATTAGCTTCTCAGATCACAGAAAGAAATACACATTTTGATACTACCACCCTCAATTTATATGCTGCCTTTCTTCCAGGGTTGGACACAAGGTACATTAGTTCACAAATGAATCAGCTTAAGAAATACAATAAAAAATTAAAACACAATTAAAAATGATTGTATTAAAACAATACATTTTAAACAACATAAAATCATAAAAGTTAAAAATAAAGTACCCCGCCTCCCAAGAAGCCTCCCAGCAAGTAATTACACATTTAAAATTGGATTGAACAAACCGGACAGCAAAATGTGGGCAGGGAGGGCATCTGCCCATCTCCCATTAAAGGAAGCCACTGGGAAGGCTGTCTTCTGCATCCTCACCAAAGAAGCCCATGATGGTGGCAGGACTGAGAGAAAGTCATTGCCTGTGGTTATTATGATTCTGGCAAGTTAATATAGGGAGATATGGCCATTCAGCTTGTCAAGACCTAAGCCACAAATCCTCTCATTTGTTTAGGCATTTAACTTGCCCAACCCGCTGCATTTTAACAACCCAACATGATTTAAAAGCATTATCACTGACAACCTTGGATTTACATTGTGTATGTTTGTCCCTATTCTGTCTTTACTGAACCACAGCTGAAGAACTATTTAAAAAAAAAAAAGGTAAAATTTTTGGACTATTAAAATGTATGAAAACACATAAATTAGTCTCTGAGATAACCAGAACTCAAGTTATCAGAACTCTCAAGCAACCTGCAAACAACTAAAATTGCATACTGCATTCACAAAGTTATTTTTTATAATACAGTAGAGTCTCACTTATCCAACGTTCTGGATTATCCAACGCATTTTTGCAGTCAATGTTTTCAATATATTGTGATATTTTGGTACTAAATTCATAAATACAGTAATTACTACATAGCATTACTGCATATTGAACTACTTTTTCTGCCAAATTTGTTGTCTAACATGATGTTTTGGTGCTTCATTTGTAAAATCATAACCTAATTTGATGTTTAATAGGCTTTTCCTTAATGCCTCCTTATTATCCAACATATTCGCTTATCCAACATTCTGCCGGCCCGTTTATGTTGGATAAGTGAGACTCTACTGTACATTAAAACTGTAATACATCAAGTTTGTCTTTGTGTGTATTTATTTGTGTTTATTTGCTTTTAATTACTGGTTCAATAGTATTAGTTAGGCCTATTTTTAATTGCAACTCTTAAGGAACCAGAAACTACATTAAGGAACCAGAAACCAATCCCCATAGATGCCAGCTAAGTGAGAGTGTACTGTAGTTACCATTTTAGTACCTCTGTATACAAAGACTTCATTTTCATTTCAATCTAAGATCTAATGTCCCGTTAACCTCTCTTAGGATATTCTCCCATGCTTTTATCTCCCAAAATCTTGCTTCATGAGCCTAGCATGGCATTAAAAAAATAATTTAATCATTCAATACAGCCCTGGTGGGTTAAAACTTTGTGCTGGCAAAACTGATGACTTGAAGTTTGGGTTGCTGACCTGAAGGTTGCTGGTTCCAATCCAACCCGAGGAGAGCGCGGATGAGCTCCCTCTATCAGCTCCAGCTCCATGCGGAGACATGAGAGAAGCCTCCCACAAGGATGGTTAAAGCATCAAAACATCCAGGCATCCCCTGGGCAACATCCTTGCAGATGGCCAATTCTCTCACACCATAAACAACTTGCAGTTTCTCAAGTAGCTCCTGACATGAAAAAAAACTCATTTGATATACCAAAATTTCAAAATATCTTTGTTTTTCCTCTCATTTCTCCTTCATGGTGTTCTTGGCTGTTTTTTTTTTTAAGTTTTGGGCTTTCTCAATGGTGAGTACTGAGATTGGGAGGAAAGCCCTGTGTCCCGAAAGTGGTGTCTAGTTAAGAGCAGTACCTTGCGTCTACTCCAAAGTAGTGGGATTGAAGGGGAAAGCCCAGCATCCCCAAAGCTTTTCCCAAGGCTTAAAAAAAATTAGAGTGGCTGGGAACTGCAATCTCACACTGAAAATGGAAGATGTCGGGAGAAAAGACAAGGAAGAACAACATGTGGTGGGATCTGAGAAAAAAATATGATTTGCTTTCTAATGCAATGGGATATAATGTCATGGTAATATGATGCTCCCCATAACATCCTTAGTCTCTTTCTCTCTCTCTCTCTCTCTCCCTCCCTCCTTTCTTGGCTCCCTTTCCCTTTTCATTTTAAGCCTGTTGTTTACAAGAAACATAATGAGCTGTAACATGATTTCAGCTATAATGAGGCCTCTGCAGCTTGTACACCATAGCCCTGCCCACCAAACCCAAGAAGAACTGACTCACATATCAGCACATGAGGATCTTTCAAATCCAGGACAAGGAAGTTGACATTTTCTGGCTTCTGTGCTTCAGTAATCCCTTGGCCTTTTGAAGACCATAGCTTGGTTTAATAAGTTATTCCATGAGCTCATTTACCTGGCAAGTCCTTTGATGCCCGCAGATCCCCTTGCCAGGCACTGGAGCCGAAGCCTCTCGATAGGATCAGTTGTTTGGGCAAGTTTTCTTTTGGCCTGGATTGCCATCTCCCGGTCGTGCCGTGCCGTGCCAGCCATCTAGGCGAATGGAGGGCAGTGATCTTGAACAGGAGATAACATATTAATGAGTACAGATTGCAAAATATGTTCCTCCAAACAACTCCTGACTGATGGCTATCCAGCCTCTGTTTAAAAACCTCTGGACAAGGAGATTCCACCATGCTCTGAAGCAACATTTTCTACTCTCAACCAGCTCTTATCATAAGGAAGATTTTCCTAATGAAAGCTATTTTTCTGCAGTTTGACTCCATAGCTCCATGTCCTAGTCTTAGAACAGCAGAAGTAAACTGGTTCCTTCCTTAATATATCATTTCAAATACTTAAGCATGACTAACACCTCCCCAATGAACTTTCTCTTCTCCAAGCGGAATATGTCCAGCTCGCTAAGCTGCTCCTTGTAGGGCTTGGCTTTCAAACCATTCAGATGACCTGGATTGGAGCCATATTTATTTATTTATTTATTTATTTACAATATTTATATTCCGCCCTTCTCACCCCGAAGGGAACTCAAGGCAGATCACATTGCACATATAAGGCAAACATTCAATACCATAACATAGAACAGAGACAGGCGGGCCTCGAACTCATGACCTCTTGGTCAGAGTGATTTGTTGCAGCTGGCTGCTAACCAGCCTGCGCCACAGCCCGGTCATATAGGGCTTTGTAGGTCAAAACAAGCACTTTGAATTGTGCTCGGAAAATGTTGGCAGCCAGTGGAGCTTCTGCAACAGAGGAGTTGTACGTCCCCTGTAGCCAGCCCCAGTTTAGCAGTCTGGCTGCTGCTCTTTGAACCAACTGACATTTATGAGCATTTTCAAAGGCAGTCCCATGTAGAGAACATTACAGTAGTCTAATTGGCATGTAACCAAGATATGTACCACCATGGCCAGATCCGGCACAAGTGCACAAGTTTTAATTGTGCAAAGGCCCTCCTGGCCACCACAGATACCCTGGCCTCCAGTGTCCAGGAGCACCCCCAAGCTGCAGGCCTGTGTCTTCAGGAGGAGTGTAGCCCCATCCAGCATGGGCTGGATCTCTATTCCCTGATCAACTAACCAGGAGATCTCTGTCTTGTCTGGATTAAGTTTCAATTTGTTTGCCCTCATCTAGTCCATTACTGATAGGTTAGCATGAGATCAGCTTCCTTGGCTTTAGGTGGTAAGGAGTAGTAGAGTTGGGTGTCATCTGCATACAGGTGGCACCACACTCCAAAACTCCAGGTGACCTCTCCCAGGGATTCATGTCTATATTAAACAGCATAGGAGACCTCACAGGCCAGTGACCAAGGAGCCAAACAGGAGTCCCCCAGCACCACCTTTGGAGACTGGTCTCCAGGAAGGAAAAGAAGCACTGAAAAACAATGCCTCTGGGCACCATCCCAGTAAGGCATCTCAAAAAGATACCATGGTCGATGGTATCAAAAGCCACGGAAAGGTCCAGGACACCCAAAAGGAACACAATTGTCCAGTTCTCTGAGTAGATTATCTACTAGGTAGACTAAAGGTGTCTCTGTGCAACCAGGCCTGAAACTAGACTGAAATGGATCTGGATAATCTGCTTCATCCATGAACCCTTGGAGTTGAAAAGCCACCACATGTTCCAGTACCTTACAATGGGAGATTAGAGACTGGCTTGTAATTGTCAAAGACAGTGGGATCCAGGGAAGTTTTCTTTAGCAGAAATCATACCACAGCCTCCTTGAGGCCCACGGGGACCTTGCCCTAAGGAGGCATCTATCACTTTCCTGACTCACTCCACCAGTCCCCTTCTGGCCTGTTTTATGAGCCATGGAGGGCTTGGGTCTAAAACATATGTGGTGACTCTCACCTCTCCAAGGAGCCTGTCCAGATCCTTAGGCTGCACAAATTGAAAATCATTCATCAACACTAGATAAGCAGGAGCCAAGGTTACATCCACGGGAGCTGTATCAACTAAGTGAGAGTGAATCCGAGCAATCTTTTTGGCAAAATGATGGGCAAATTCTCCACAGCATGCTGTTTTATGGGAGGAATTCTATTTTAGGACAGGTTGGATTAGTTTCCCAACCCCCTGAAACAGCTCTGCTGGTTGGTTTTGTGCTGCAGCAATCGTTTTGGTATAAAAGCTCTTTTTGCTGCCTTCAAAGCCCCACCATAGACCTGTTTCCAATTGGAATCACTCTAAGTTCTCTGTCACTGTCACTCTAGTCCCCGTCTCACACATTTCATTGCTGCCAGCTTTTTAGTGAACCAAGGAGCTGGTTTAGCTCAACTTTGTGGGAAGGGATGCTTCGGAGGAATCATGTCCACCGCCGTTGTCATTTTCCCATTCCAGAGCTCAACTAGGGCTTCGGCAGGATTACCTGCCCAACTAACAGGAAATTCCCCAAGAGCCGTCAGAAATCCATCCAGATTCATAATCCTCCTGGGATGAACTATCTTGCAAAGCTTTTTGTTCCTACAATACAACATAAGAATGGAAAATTACCACTATTTGAACAATAGGGAAATAAATCTCTCTTTTTAAAAACCTATGACACAAGTGTGTCAAGATTTGAATGTTTCACTGGGACATTTGAAGACGAAGGTTTGAGTTCACACTCAGCCACGGAAACCAAATAAGTCACACTGGGCAAATCACATTTTCTCAGCCTCATAGGAAGGCAATGACAAACTACCTCTGAACAAATCTCACAAAGAAAATCATGTGATACTGTTTTCTCCCTTTACTGTATAACTTTTTGAGTTAAAATAAGCATTTTTCATCCCTGCACAATGGCTCATTTTGGGGATTGATGAATATGGAATGCATTTTCTTGTTGTAAAAAAGTAGTTTAGTTTGATATTATAGAGAAGTTTAAGAATGTTTTAGATTTAGCTCTTCGGGTTGGTGAGTAGGAAGTCATGCATTTTTAGTGGTGTGAGTGGAGTAGGTTAGTTGTTAGTGTTTAAGATTAGTCAGTTTTTGTCTTTATTCCTTGTATCTTCTTATATATTCTTTATATATATTGATAGTGGTTTGTAGGATAGTTGTTTGTAGGTATTTGTTATTTCATTTTGTTTGTAAAATGAACTAAAAATTATATTAAAACAAGCCAAATGGGGGTTGCCAGATTTTGGACCATCAATAAAATACATTATTATTATTGGCCCAAAGGCATAGTATGACACAGCAAATGAGATATATATGCTGGATTTCGTATGACAAAATCACAAGTTGAACACTTCCCAAGTGTTTAGGACTGTGTGATGTATTTTTGGATGATGATAATGAGGATGATGATGATTATTATTATTAATATCCCACTTTTCTCTCCCATTGGGGATTCAAACTGGTATTATTATCACTCATGAAGCTGCATTTGCCATGGTTCTGTGAGTCCTAGTCCAAAAAAGTAACTTTTTCAAGCTCTAGGAATAAAAAGCAATACTAAAAATCCTGAGATCTCCTCCAGCCCCCAAGCAGAATGCAGCACTTTAAAACAAAGCAAAACCTGATTGGCTTTGACACAAGTTAAATGGGTAACCTCCCTGAGCCAAGTGATGAAAGGATGAGCATGAAAACCCCTTCCTTACCTGTATTCTGCCACCTGTCGCTTCTGCCTGCAACTATGGACACTGCTCTGTACACTTTGGGAGAAAGTGGGCCTGCCTTTTCCAAGCATCTCCTCCCTTCTTCTTCTGATTGGGCCACTTTTGGCAATTGGTGGACGGACCATGAAAAGAAATGAAATCTGACTGGAAGACTTCTGTGTCTATCCGTCTCAGATTACTTGTTTACACATTGCTCCTCTCTTGCCCGGAGTTGATCACCTTGTTTCCTAGGAGATGGGGGTTGCTGCGTAACCTGCTGGGACTTCCATTGTTTCTCTGGCTTCTGATGCTCTTTTGCCCTCTTCCCCTTTGTTTTGGATTTGTTGTTCCTTGCACAATATTTGTTCTATTTCCCTATGGAGGTAAAAAGGTGGCAAATCTGAACATGGGATGAGGAGAGAACTGACTATTAGCAAGAATCTCGGTGAAATACATGGAATCATACTTTTTGTATATTTACATATTTGCCATATTTCCATTCTGCTCCACATTGTAATAATAATAATAATAATAATAATAATAATAATAATAATAATAATAATAATAATAATAATAACTTTATTCTTATACCTCGCCCCATCTCCCCAAAGGGACTCGGGGCGGCTTAAATGGGGCCTTGCCCAGACACAACAATATAAAAGCAAGCAAAACAATAAAGCAAATTACTCAACAATAAAACATCAACATCAATAAAAACAGTCATGAAATGTCAATATACGAAATAAAGTGTTAAAACAAGAGATGTTACCATGTTAAAACATTGTAAGATCTCAGGATCGCTTTCAGTAGAATTGGCTAAACACTTTTAAAAAGTAGTGCAATAAAATATAAAACAATAACAGTTTGCAAAACCTGACTTCTCCAGGCTGATCCAAGCTGCCCTTTTTCAGGCCAAATTGAGTAAGCTAATGTTTAAATGTGGAGGAAGGGGCTCTGCTGTTTAATATGAAGGAATACTCATATTCTACCAGCTGTTTCCCATCTTTCCAACTTCTTTTGAATTTGTTGTTGAAGGCTTTCATGGCCAGAATCACTGGGTTGCTGTGAGTTTTCTGAGCTGTATGGCCATTTTCCAGAAGCATTCTCACTTGAAGGTTCACCCACATCTATGGCAGGCATCCTCAGAGGTTGTGAGGTCTGTTGGAAACTAGGCAAGTGGGGTTTATATATCTGTGACATATCTAGGGTGGGAGTGAGAACTCTTGTCTGTTTGAGGCAAGTGTGAATGTTGCAATTGGCCACCTTGATTAGCACTGAATAGCCTTGCAGCTTTAAAGCCTTGCTGCTTCCTGCTATTCAAAGGTAGCCAATTGCAACATTCACACATTGGTGACTAAATTGATTACTTCCAGTCATAAAATAAAGGCAGGATATTGGCTTCATTATAACTGCACACGTGGATTTAAGTCATTTCTGTGAGAGTGCAATTTTTGCATTCAGACAAATTATATGGTTACTATTCCCACTGAGTTACTGAAAATTCCACTTTTTGTGACAGAAGATTTTTTTTAAATTGTTGGAATTCCTCAAAGTTTACAGATCATGATATTGCTGGAACTGGCAACTTATTAAAAGAAATATAGATCATTATTTTCTGCAATTTGTTTGTTTAGGTCTTTTGTACATTATGCTCTGTATTTTATGAACAGTGGAAAATAAAATAGCATTCTTTTACACTTCTGTAATGCTTTAGGGTGTGTTTCCTCCCATTTCATACCTCTCGCAGAAGTCACGCAAAGCAAAGCTTTACTTTCTCCACCTTTATTCAAACAGGAAATACAGAGAACGATTGCTTAATTGGACTTTGGACAGCTGAAGATGGCCGTAATTGAGAAATTGCTTATAGTGTTGCTTTTTTCACAACAATTCCGGCAACTTGAGGGATTTAAGGTCCTAACACTTGCCTTTATGGGTGAGTTTACAGCACTGAATGGTATTTTCTTGCAGAAATGTGGTGTATTTGGTTGCAGGATATATGCTCCCTTTAATAGGGCTGCATCCAGCACTAATTGCAGACAGTGTTGATAGATGTGATTCAATAACAATTGCAAGAAAAAAAAATACGATTCTGGGCTACAGCTCTCAGAATTCTTGCCTGATGGATTTCTTGGAATTGCAGTTCAAAAATGTGAATTTCCAAGCTGAAAGAGGGAAAAAATATTCTTGTATCAACTGAGCACCGGGTGCTCTTGTTACCAGCTCTCCTGATGCTTCACGTATTCTCTCCCAAGACTGGAATACGGCACAAACTCTTCTTGGTTGTGGCTTCACATTAGGAAATCAAGCCCTCTAGGTATATGCCTACATCTCTGACTTTAAAGAAATTTCAGAAGACTATACAGGCAGGTATTTGGTATAATACAATTAGCTTGTTTAGTATGGGTTTGAGTTCTCTTAGGATTTTAGCATTATGCTAAACTCTTGAGTGTGTTTTGATTTTATACTTGAATTATTTCTGCTCCTCATACTCTGCTTTCATTCAATGTATTTTTATTATAACAGCCCCTGATCCAACTTAAGTTGTCACCCCCCCCCTTTTTTTTTTAATTAAGTGAAATGCTGAGAGTGTTATTTTCTTGGAAGAAGAAGAATATAAAGCAAGCTGATATATATTCAGGTCAGAGGTAGCACAGCATTCACAGTACTGTCCAAACTTCAGACTTCAGATTTTATTAAGAAAATGCTGTCAGAATATCCTACCACAGATATGAATTTGGTAGCACTGTTGAAATCTGTGAAGTGTATGGAGCAGCTTCAGAATACAGTGTGGAAAGGCTGAAAATGACAGACGGCATGTCAGGAATTTCATAGAGGAGCTCCTGGATATTTTGCTACATTGGATAGTTGCCAGTTGACTTGTCTTGACCCCATGAATTTCATAAGAGTTTTCTTATGCAAAGAACACTCAGAGGTTGCTTTTGCCAGTTCCTTCCTCTGAAATTTAGCCTTCGGCACCTGGTGTTCCATTGGTGATCTCCTGCTGAGCTCCCACCATCAGATAGGATCTGATGCCTTGAAGATATTTAGGGCACCAATAAATATGTAGCAGTTTCTTATTTACAGGTTAAACAACTGCCTTTCTTCAAAACTGCTTTTCACTCATTTTCAAATGCCAATCTCTCTTTCTCAACAGGAGGAAGTCATTACCTCCTAATGGATGAAATATCAAATATTCTTCACAAGAGGGGCCATGAAGTTCAAATGCTGTTACAAGCAGGAGTAAGCTTGACTCCAGGTAAACACCAAACCCCTATTGCTTATTACTGTACTAATATACTGGCCATAATGGAAACAGTAATAAGCAGCAGTGGTTTAATCTAAGACTCTGTTGCTTAGCTGATAATAACACCAAGGGGTAGCTAGCTGGTTTAATACATAGGGTCGGCACAGTGCAAAATTGTTCAAACCTACCACCACCACCACCACCACCAAAAATGTTGAATCAATGCTCAAAAGTCTCCTAGACAACATTAAGGGACAAAAAAGGTTACAAAACGTATGGCTCTGGGGAGCACTAAGGGGGCCCCAATGTGGACCACTGGCTCTGCTTTGCTCACCTCTGTTTATGATGGATAAGCAACATGTAAACCATCTGCAGGAAGTCCAAACTCCTCAAGAGATCCATGCTGATGCCTGTTGAAGCCAGTCCAGAAACAGGAAAACAACTGGATGCATTGCCACTGAGCCTACTGCTTTCTAGCAACATGGAAATGGTTGTGTTGGGGAGGTGATTGCTGCATGGTTTATAACAGTGGTTCTCAACATGTGGGTCCCCAGATATTTTGGCCTTCAACTCCCAGAAATCCTAACAGCTGGTAAACTAGCTGTTGAGTTTCTGAGAGTTGTAGGTCAAGAATAACTGGGGACCCACAGGTTGAGAACCACTAGTTTATACCGTGTTTCCCCGAAAATATTTTTGCTCCCAAAGATGTGCTAGGTCTTATTTTCAGGGGATGTCTTATTTTTCTATGAAGAAGAATTCACATTTATTGTTGAACAAAAAAATGAACATTTATTATATACTGTACAGTAGTTGTCATCACAAACCAACATAACCAAACCAGACAAACTATGACTCCTGTCAAGAATTTCTTGTTACTACTGTATAAATATAAATAATATAACATTTTAATATATTATGACCATTATTTCCATGTACAACTGGTATGTACATTTACCGATCCTGCAAGTTCTGGTGTTTTGTTTGGCGGGCGCCGGGCATGTTCCAAACAAAAACTTTGCTAGGTCTTACTTTTGGGGGAGGCCTTATATTTAGCAATTCTGCAAAACCTCTGCTAGGTCTTATTTTTTGGGGATGTCTTATT
This sequence comes from Anolis carolinensis, assembly GCF_035594765.1. NCBI lineage: Eukaryota > Metazoa > Chordata > Lepidosauria > Squamata > Anolidae > Anolis > Anolis carolinensis. The sequence continues at coordinate 303,870,024 of NC_085842.1, read as the reverse complement.
TTCGGGGAAACAGGGTAACAAGGGTTTTTGACAGGTGACATTGGGCAATGTAGTTGTGGACACATAACTACATGAGAAAGTATGTGTCCTAATACAGGTGTTAACAAATTATTTTTGAGAAAATTAAAACCTATGTATACTTTCAGGACGGCACTATCAACATTCTGATACCTATCAAGTCACAACTTGGTCTGCTAGTGAACATGTTATCGATGTATACAACAAATGGTTTGACAACTTTACAAAGGACTGTCTGAAGGGGAGGTATTTTAACAGTTTTTAATATTGATTTTATATAACAAGAAACAATAAAGCATTTTGATCGTCTGAAATTCTCAAAATTAGATCTATTCACCATTGAAAGTGTGGTGTCATTATTCGAGTTCTGTACTAGGATTCTGGAGACCAGGGTTCAAATCCCTGCTCAGCTGTGGAAATCCAGAGTGACCTTGGGCAAGTCACACTCTCTCAGCCTCAGAGGGAGGCAATATCAAATCCCCTCTGAAGAAATCTTGTGAAGAAAATCTCATGAGAGGTTTTCCTTAGGGTTGAACAATAACCAGTGTGAGTTTCCCTACACTCAAATACTTAGTGGTTTGAACTTACAAACAAACAATTCAATTAGACAGCTGCTTTATTATGAACGAGTTAATGGTTAATCCATCTAGTTTGCTGGATTTAAACATTATTGGACAATGTAGGGACTCAAACGTTTAATAAGAAATCCATACCACTATGGGGTGGAGATAGAATTAGAACAGGGGGGAGATTGTGTGGCCTTACTCATACTTGACTGAATCTTATAGCATTCCTCATTATTGGACATGGTGGCCAGGGCTGCTGGGGGTTGTAGTTCAACATCACATGGAGGTCCATACAATTGTTACCTTTCAGTTAGAGATTACAATATAACTCCAAGAATGTCCAACCAGAAGTAAGCCTATTGAGTTCAGTGTAACTTACTTGCTTGAAGAGTTAGAAAAACCATCTGAAGAAACAACGTTGAGGTATTAGCCATTTCAGGAGTTTTTCCCTACAAATATGGGGTATATTTTACATGTATTGGACTGAAGGATGACTGATCCCATCCTCTAATGACAATACCATCCATGCTAGAGAAGGCAGTTTCGCAAGGCATTATTTCAATAATGCCAAGTATTACTGCCTCACCAAACTCAGCCCCCTTCTACAAAGCTGTATAAAATCCAAATTATCTACTTTGAACTGGATTATATGGCAGTGTAGACTCAGATAATCCAGTTCGAAGCAGATAATGTAGATTATCTGCCCTGATAATCTGAATTATATGACCATGTAGAAGGGCCCTCAAGTGGAGGTACGTAGAGTCTCACTTATCCAACATAAACGGGCCAGTAGAACGTTGGATAAGCGAAAATGTTGGATAATGAGGGATTAAGGAAAAGCCTATTAAACATAAAATTATGTTTGGATTTTACAAATTAAGCACCAAAACATCATGTTTTACAACAAATTGACAGAAAAAGCAGTTCAATACATGGCAACGTTATGTAGTAATTACTGTATCTATGAATTTAGCACCAAAATATCACAATGTATTGAAACATTGACTACAAAAACATTAACTACTAAAAGGCAAACTGTGTTGGATAATACAGAACGTTGGATAAGTGAAGGTTGGATAAATGAGACTCTACTGTAGTTAATGAAATTTTGTTTTTGCTTCTCCAGAGTAACAGGTGAGGCTTACCTTGACCTGATGGGCCACCTGGCATCCCAGTGCCATTTCGTCCTGAACTCATCAAAGACTCTCATCTCTCTGAAGAATGAGAAATTTCACCTTGCCGTGATAGATGCATTCAACCCTTGCTCTTTCTTGGTCGCAGAAAAATTAGGACTACCCTTTATTGCCGTCTATCCAGGGACTTTTGTTAATGCACCACGGGCTGGAATCCCAAGCCCTCTGTCCTACGTCCCTCGGGCCCAATCCCTTCTAACGGACCGCATGGATTTCTGGGAACGTCTGAAAAACTGTCTAATGTCATTGTTGTCATTAGCAATTAATAATCAGATCTACGACAAGTTTGACAGTGTTATTAGGGACCATTTCCCAGCCAGGTCCAGACCTGCTCTCCCTGAGCTGTACTTGAAAGCGGAGCTCTGGATTTATGACACCGACTTCTCCATCGAGTTTGCACGGCCTCTTCTTCCCAACACAGTGTATATTGGGGGCTTATTGGCGAAACCCGCGAAACCCTTGCCACAGGTATGATTCTGCTCCATTTTTTATTGTTCTGTGAACACATGATAAACAGCTGCAGCATATAACTATGGGGATGGAGGAGTAAAAAGAAGGGTCCTATGCCCAAATGAAACATTTGCCCATCTCAGTGATTTTTTCTTTCAGTCCTCAACTTTCTTACATTTCAGTTGAGCTCTTAGGAATGTAGTCAAGACATCAAAAGACAAGAGGCAAGTGGAGTTAACATGGTAATGGAAATTAAGCCACAATAAAAGTTCCAGGTGTGAATGCTTTCTATGGCTCATTTTCAGCAATGCCAAGCATTCGAGGACTGAAGGATAATCTGAAAAAAAAGGGGAAATGCCTTCATTTTGCTGTCAATCTTCTGTAGCTACTGCTGTAGAGCTGATTTTTTAAAATGGATTTTCTTATTCAAGCATGACAGTTATTTACTTTTTCCATTGAAATTAAAAAATATTTAATGGTGTACAGTATTATTATTATTATTACCCCACTTTATCTATAGTGCAGAAGACTCAAAGTGGTTTAACATAAAAGCATTCACATACAATTTAATGTGCATACATTAAAACGGAATTACTGTATATACTCGAGTACAATAATATAAGCAGAGGCACCTAATTTTACCACAAAAAACCTGGGAAATCATTGACTCCAGTATAAGCTGAGGGTGGTAAATTTCAGAAATAAAAATAGATACCAATAAAATTACATTAATTGAGGCATCAATAGGTTAAATGTTTTTGAATATTTACATAAAGCTCAAATTTAAGATAAGAATGTCCAACTCTGATCAAATCATTATGCTCATCTTCTTCAATGTAAGTGTGCTTAAGTATCCTTTTAATAATAATAGAGTGAAATAATACATGTAATAATAATAATAATAATAATAATAATAATAATAATAATAATAATAATAATAATAGATACAGGAAAATAATACAAGTAATAATAGAGTAAAATAATAAATGCAATAATAATATCAGAGTGAAATAATAAATGTATTAATAATAATAAAAATAGAGTAAAATAAATGTAATAGTAGCAACAATAATAGAGAAAAATAATAAATGTAATAATACCAATAATAATAGAGAAAAATAATAAATGTAATAATACCAATAATAATAGAGAAAAATAATAAATGTACCATATTCTCCAGCTGACCCAAATATAAGCCAACCAGGACCCTCACCCGGGTATAAGCTGAGGGGGGCTTTTTCAGTCTTAAAAAAAGGGATGAAAAACTAGGCTTATACTCGAGTATATACAGTAAATATAAACAGTATTTTTAAAATTGCCAGTTAAAAACCATGAAAACATATTCAAAGTTAGCAATACAAATACCACTTAAAACAGGATAAAATGCTAAATACTATTCAAGCATCATGCCACTGAAAAAGATGACTTGGCAAATATCAGCTCAAATTTAATTCCTAGTCATAGACCCATTAAATCAATGGAACTTCCATAACCATTGATTCATCAAACTCCTTTTGATTCAGTGGATCTGGTTTAGCTGGGACTAGCAATTGAATTTAGGATGGCTGGTAAAGAATCTGTCTACCCTCCACATGTTGATGGACTAATATCCCCATCATCCTGCATTAGGGGTTCTGCTCCTAATTGAAGCCACATTTATAAGACCACATGTTAGCCATACCTGATTTAGGCCATCATATCCCCAAGCACTATCTTCTGACATTTATCTATATATATAAAAGGGTAATGGAATCACGGCACTGGACAAAACAACTAAACTAAATGCCCCCAACCTTGAAAATTGACAGCACAACCTCTCATCCACACCTCTATGTTCATACACAAAAAGAAAAGAAAAATTAAGTCCTAGCCACAGCAACGCATGGCCGGGCACAGCTAGTCTTATTTAGAATTCGTTCATTCCTATAAACAAACTTGTAGGACTGATAACAGTCAATTATAATATCATCCTTTTTCTATTTCCAGGAGTTTGAAGACTTTATTGAAAAAACAGGGGAAGCAGGTTTCATCATTGTGACCCTGGGGTCTATGCTATCATCAATCCCATTTCCACATCTACTAAAAGAGATCAATAATGGCTTCGCACAACTTCCCCAAGGTGTCCTTTGGAGGTATCAGGCCTCTCGCTGGCCAAAGGAGATTAAGCTGGCTCCAAATGTGAAACTTGCAGAATGGCTTCCTCAGAATGACTTGCTAGGTAAGAAAAGTGTGAAAGAGAGTATCTTTCACTCCCACGCTTTACATTAAGTTTAAACAAAAGCATATGAGAAGTTACCCCTACGATTCCTCCCCCATTAGGGTTCCTCCTTCTCTGCCTCCCATTGATCATATTGATTTCAAAAACTGATTTTTACCCATTTCCACTGAGCTGTCTTTATTATTATTCAGGAATTGTGGCTTTAGCAATCACATACATTCAGGATCGTTTTGTTTTAGTACAATCGTTATTCCTTCTCTTGATCTCTCCTAAATCTGTGTCCTCAAAATAACAATGGTCATCTTAATTTTAGCAAACAACCATTTCATTTTGGAAATACTGAATTAAATTAAACTGACATGAGAAGTAGGAATGAAAAGTCCTTCGTAATGGTGGAAATCACCAGGAAATATTTTGAGATGGATAAAACATTGTGTAGAGCTCAAAAATAAATCTGCTATGAACAGAAACAAAATGTGGGGCTTTCAAAGACCTTTTTCTCATCCAGAGGGGTTCTAAGAGATTTTAAAGTTGCAGGACGGAGGTGTTCAGCACATTAAGAAAACTAAATCCAGATGTAACCTGTAAATAGGTATTTTTTCATTTTACCTACTGTATATATTCATATGAGTCGAGGATAGGGTTTTCAGCCAATATTTTGCATTTTGATATGACCTAGCATCTGGCATTCTGCGCAGAGAAGGATTTCTCTCTTGTGCATCATATACATATCACATGTTGCAAAATTGATGGGGATAAATATTAACATTTTCCTTATTACTCAAGACAAACTTTTGAAAGCCAATAGATGTCATATATATTCATGAATAAGTTGATCTAATGTATAAACTGCCATTATGAGAAATTCATCATGTAGTCCTTTGGTAGAATAACTTAGTTCTCCAGATTTTTTTGGGGTTATAACTCCCAGCAACTTTGGTAAACATAGGTAAAGTTAAGGAATGCTGAGTGCTGTAGTTGAGCAACATGGTTTCCATCCATGATGTAACCAAACTGCAATACCCTATGCTTTGAGTCTATATGTTTCTTCATTTGAACTAGGACACCCAAAGGTTCAGCTCTTCGTCACTCACGGAGGGCTCAACAGTTTGATGGAAGCCGTTTACCATGGTGTTCCAGTAGTAGGGATCCCTCTATTTGGGGATCAACATGACAACATGATCCGAGTGGAAGCCAGAAGCATGGGCCTCTCTGTCAGCATAGACCAGCTAGAAGCTGACAGCTTTGGAAGTGCAATGAAACAAGTAATAAGACACCAAAGGTATGTGCTCTCTAACCTATCAGTTTTGTTCTTGCAGGGGTTTCAAATTATGCCATAATAGATTTATTCATTTTATGATGTCATATAATAATAATAATAATAATCTTTATTTATACCCCGCCACCATCTCCCCAACGGGGACTCGGGGCGGCTTACATGGGGCCATGCCCAGAACAATACAATATAACAGAATATAAATAGAACAACAGATCATAACACATTGAACAATACAATAAATGATAATATACACTACATTACGCAAAATCAGAAGAACAATAAACAGATGTAGCAGATGAGAGATGTTGCTACCTGGAGAAAATTAAGAGATAGACAGATTCCAGAAGCAGCTCTTTCCTTCTAACTAGAAATAGGAAGAATACTTGGAAATATTAGAAAAATGCTGTCAGGAAACCCTCATTTTCTCATATAAGAACTTTGCAGTTTATTCTGCACAAATTTTGCATGTGTTTTTGTGCAGAAAAAGTATTTTCTGCGCAAGAAACAAGCTTCTCTTTGAAGGGAATGTGAGCAGAAATATTAATTTCTGTGTAGAAAATTCTATTTATAAACTAATTAGGGATTTATTTTGCACAAAATCATAAATTGCTTTGCAAAGAAAACAGCATTTTCTGCACAAAAATATTCTGCACAGAAAATAGTTTCCCACATAGAAAAAATTGTTCTCTGCACAAAACATGTGCATTTTGCACAAAGTCCCAGGCTGCAAATAGTCTTTTTAAACATTGCAAAGCTGAGAAAATGGCTAAAAATACCAATTACTTCTTACAATAATATTAATGTAGAATACCCCTTTTTCAAACACATTGCCAACAAAGTAAAACATTAGTTAATTAACAAAACAGAGGCTATATAGATCATTTTAATTCAATTCTGAATGAGAAATAGATTGTTTCACGGGCTATTATAATTATTATGCTAACTCTTTAAACTTTTAATTTCTCTGCCCAGGTATAAATCTGCAGCAAAGACTTTGAGCACAATCCTCCAATCTCATCCATTTCCTCCGGAACAAAGACTGGCAGGATGGATAGAACACATTCTCACAGTGGGAAGTGGCGCTCACCTCCATCCCTATGCATTTCATCAGGAATGGTATCAGCAATACTTATTGGACGTTTGGCTGTTTCTCTTTGCTTCACTCCTAGGCATCATCTACCTTTCTCTCAAATTCATTGACTTTATTACTTCAAGGATCTGTGACTCAGGAAAACAAAAGCAAGCATAATATTACTATTTAACTTTTAATTGTCCAGTCCCTTTGGAGCAAGCACACATAGACAAGGCTTCTATTTGAACAACTGAATCACCTGGACTTAAATGTCTTAGAACAAGGCAGACATACAAATGCACTTGTCATGGTCAAAACTGTGGTGAAAACATTTTCCAGTTTCAAATGTATCTCAATGCAGCTATTTTTGGTTTTATAAATTGAAACATAGCATAGCTACAAGGCTTCTTATTTGTTTCATGCTGTGGTCCATACCACAAAAGTGGTGCTTTGTGCTGGGACACAAAACAGATTTTCTCACCATTGTCCACACAGATGCAGCCCGACAACATCTGAAGAGCCACTTTGTCATAGGTATGAAACTTTGAATTGTGGTTAACAGATCGGTATTTAACCTTGATTAAAACTAGTGGCACAGTGTGTTAAAGTGCTGAGCTGCTGAACTTGCGGAACAAAAGGTCCCAGGTTCAAATCCCGGGAGCGGAATGAGCGCCTGCTGTTAGCCCCAGCTCCTGCCAACCTAGCAGTTCGAAAATAATAACAACAACAACAACAACTTTATTTTTATACCCCGCCTCTATCTCCCCAAAGGGGACTCAGGGCGGCTTACATGGGGCCAAGCCCGAATAAAAACAATAGCAATATAAAACACAACAATAGGCAAAAGACATGCACAATTATAAAAATTTAAACATTAGCCAATAAAAACATGCAAATGTGAGTAGATCAATAGGTAACGCTCCGGCAGGAAGGTAATGGCGCTCCATGCAGTCATGCCGGCCACATGACCTGGAGGTGTCTATGGACAACACCGGCTCTTCGGTTTAGAAATGGAGATAAGCACCAACCCCCAGAGTCGTTCATGACAGGACTTAATGTCAGGTGAAACCTTTACCTTTACCTTAAAACTGTATTGAAGTACTTAATTAGTATTTCTCCACTTTGTTTCTTTTTATGTGTTGGTGAGAACATTGCATAAACAAAAAGGTGAGTGTCAGTGTTGCTATACCCCTACTTTGTTCTCCTTTTCATCCTGCTACCTACCATATCACAGTCCTAAATCCAGTATTATGCTGATGCAGCAACATTATGGAACTCTTCCCTTGCAGTCATCCCAGCTGCTACAAAAACAGCTCTGCAAGGTTTCAAGTTTCCCCATGCAAGTTTTTGGGAAGCTATAGTAAAACAAAGAAATCACCTCTTTCTATCAGCAAAGGTCATACTAGATTCTAGCCTCTGAGTTTGACTTCTTCACTGTGTTCCAAGTACACTATTACTTTATTCAGAAATAAATGTTGCACAGAGGTACTCAAACACTAATCGTTTTCCCAGGGAAAATGCCAACAAAACTATCAAAGAAATCATTTCATGCAAATTTTGTTTTGGTTAGTTCCAAATGCTTCTTTTAAATGCAATAAGTCTATAATTTACAGAACACGTGTGAAATTTTGAGAAACAAAGCAAGACAAAATGCTGTGCGTAATTACACAGTATACAGTCAGAGGAAATCTGTCTACTTTAAAACAGAAATATGCTCATACAGCATATGAAAACAGATACATTTCTAATTTGCAGTTGTTTATAATCATGATAATATTTCAGTCTGGTAATATTTCAATCTGAGTTATCTGTTTTCAATCGTGATATTTTGGACACTTTATTATTATAAAGCAAAAACAAACCAAGAAGTGTGATATAATAAAGTTAATTTTAATTCCAACTAATATACAATATTACCTTTTATTTTAATTTAGAAGACAGTAATTAATATATTCCTTGTTTTATATAAATAACAATTATACACTATCAGCAAATATACATCTCATTGTTCATGACTCCAATATACAATTCTGATGTTTACAAAGCAATGATTTCTCAGAGCTAGAAGTATACCGTGAGGCATTATCAGAAAAAGAAATCAATGACAAATACAGATTTTGCATGATAACAGTGGCTAAGAAAGTCATATTTTCAAGAGCTGTGTTAATACAAGAAATCTTTTTATATAAACTGCACACAATTTTACTTTACTGTAAAATTCTTACAAATTACAAAAAAAAAACTTAATCAGCATCACTAACACATCGAACTTCACAAACCTCAACACAGTTGAATCCAAATACTGCTAGTATTATAGAAACTGGCAATTACTAGAATAAAATCCTAAAATCCTGTGTGTTATTCACTTTAGTGGCTTGTTGTGCTACTCTGCAATATATATATATATATCCTCAATATTTATGTCTGGGCTTGAAGTGTGTAAAAAGCAAGTCCACCAACATTTCAGCAATATTTGTAACATGCAGACTTATATTTCTATCCATGCTTATGTCAAAGCCGTCTGGCATCACAGAATTGCCAAGTATGGTAATAGTTTACACTTCTCTCTCCCTAAGGCAAATCCAGTGAGGCACAGTGTATTGTTTTTTTAAGCCAGAACATCTTGAATCATACAGAAGTCACCCCAAGGCTGACCTCAAATGCCCCAATTTCCAGATTTACCTAGACGTGTATGGCAGTCCCTGCCAACAACGAACTTTCCACATTTCTTCCATAGCAAGTGATCTGAGAATCAATGGCTTCTACCAGCGAGTTCTTATGGTTCTCAGTATACGTTTATAACAAAATTCCCCTCAGCCATAAAGAAAATATTGTTACAAAAAGTAATCAAATATCCCTCAAGGTATTAGAAAAACACATCAATTCAATAGTTTTCAATGGCTCAAATATTTTAAATAACTTATCTTGCCTTTACAAATTGATACAGCAAGTTAATACTTTCCTCAATATTACTGAAACACGGGCACAGTATTTAAAATGAATCTGTTGATTAACTGTTTCATAAGTTCCTGGAAACATTCTAGTTAGGTGTGGCCAACTCAGTCATTAAAAGTCACAAGCATTCGCAAGACAAATGTCTCTTTTGGTGATATCTTTTGCCGAGAGGAAGCGGCTGATGCCCAGAGATGTTCATGCATTGGGAGTCAGCATTCATTTTAAGTCTTGTGTCAACCGCATGGTATCAGATATCTTCAACAGCTATTAACTTTCAATAAATACATTACTTAAAATGTCAGTTCACTGAAGGTATAATGAATTACATCAGCACCATTAACTTTTCCCAAGAAGCTTAATCTAAATGTTACAATGCAAATGAGTCAGTCACAGAATTGTAACTATCAGTTCAGACCAATCCTGCACTATGTTAAGTTTGCTTTAATCTGTTGGAATCAACAGCTTGTATGCGTTAAAGCTTTGCCATCTGAGGCACTTGTATGTTTGTCTTATGGTGGTTACTCTAATAATTAGCTGTAATTTCATACAATGCTGACTAAATCATGGACACACATTTTCCTTGAAAGCACTGCCGCCATTTATCATGAATGTTTTTCCACCTGACAGTCATGAAGACAATTATATTGACTATTTTTGGCCAACATGGCTCACAATTTGGCCTTTTATTGAAGAGCCTTAGTTAGAAAGAGCAACTACTTATTCTTTTACAATGAAAAAAAAGATATTTACCACAAGAAGTATATCTTAAAACTGAGATTCCTTATGTAAGGCAAGACAACCTGAATGTGACTTCTGTTGTTTAGCAATAAGCATGCTATTCACATTGATTTCTTCAAAAGAAAAGTCCAGTTTAGTGTTGTAAGACCTATATAAAATGAACATTACTATGGTGAAGTAGTCAGTTTGTTTGTAGTGAAGATTAAAACCTAAAACATCCAGAGCCATAAAATTGAAATTAGTTTAGCTAAAAGAACATTTTTTCAGTAGCGATTTCCAAGTCTTAAATGAAATCTCTGTGATTGGTTTTCTCTCTTCATTAAGCACATGCTAGTAGATGTGGATTTTAAAACAGTACTGGTAAACACTTAAGATTCTACTGGGTCTTCGCTATCATGCACAGCAAATGCTATTTCATACGCATATAATGCTGACAGAAGTTATTTTCGGTTCTTGTCAATAGATGAATAGGCATTCCAAAATGTTATTTTGTACAGATTTATGCTTAAAACCTCTCCAACTAAGAACTTGAGTTAAAGCATGCATGGACAAAGTCTGCCCCCCCCCCCCAGAAGTTTTGACTTCAACTCCCACAATTCCCAACAGCTTGTAGGCTGTTAGGAATTGTGGGAGTTGAAGTCCAAAACACCTGGAGGGCCAAACTTTGCTCATGCCTGAGTTAAAAGCTCACTTGCAACCCGACCAGAAAACCTAAGTATTCTCCATATTGTACAAATGACAACTCTGTTTGAGCCCTAACATGTATTTATTTAAAAACCCAACTTACAATAACCTTTAACAAGCTGAAATTGTTTCCCTGATCCATCTGTAAGACAAAATCATATGCTTTTACAAATCAATGGTTCTCAAACTACAACTAAACTCTACCAAAGAGGCTTCTAAAATTTTAACACAAAAGTCTCGAGTTCAAAAGAGGTGATGCCAGCATATATAATCAACAGTGAAAGGCAGGACTCCTTGCCACAATGGTCAGTGTCTGTCTTCCAATTTCCCCCTCCACTCCTAACTCTCTTCTTCCACACTTTATTTAGTGTCACACTTTCTCTCCTGCCACGCTCCTGTCCACCTACAGCTCATAATTCCCACATTGTGGTAACAGTGGCGACATGGGTTTTGAAGGAGCAAGGGGAAAGATGGGGAAGGCACTGCTGAGGCGGCCCAGTTTCAGAAATCAATGCTCTTTTGCCCATCACAAAATGAGCACTGCATTATACAAAGTGCATCTTAAAGGGGGGGAAATTCCTAATTTCCCACATTCCATTTGATTTTTGTAAAGCGAGGTTGTTTTGGTTGCAGAATACATTACTGAAAGAGCATTCCCCCAAAGCTATGGAGAGACGACTCAAGAATTCAGAGGATTTAGACGTCATCGAATATTCTGCTTCGTGACATTGACAGGTATCTTCCACCAGGTTGATACCTGTAAGGTGTATAAAGAAAACAAGTGTAGAACTTACATTATACATTACACTGTCCAAGGCACATTTTGATGTCTCAAATGTTAGATCCATTTCTAGGTATATTTGACAGGCTGATTTCCCCTATCAGCTCTCGTTTTTGAGATACAGAACATATGTCATCTATCAGTTGCATTTGTTGCCCATAGAACACCATGATAACCACATCTAAGAAACGAGAGCTGATGCAGTCTATACATTGCAATTTTCTGATTCTGTGCCCCAATAGCCCCAGAAACAGGCCTAAAAACCAAGACAACAAGAAAAATTTGTTGTGCTGTTTTATCCATGTATATATTGTTTATAAAAGAAAAAAAATACCAAAGATTACCTATGGGTCAAATGCTTGCTATCTCTAGAATTTGCTGTATGAGACATGGAAGATCCAAAGCTATAATTTACATTTAGAATGGAAAATCCAAATAATGCAGCAATACTGTATACAGACTAATAGACATAAGGCTAAAACCAATTTGGCTAGACCTGTTGAAAAGAATGCTATGGCTAGGGATTACTTATGTAAATCCCATCGAGTCGAAAAATTATTCTAACAAGAACTAGCAATGGATCTTGTCCATTTTTTAAAAAAAAAATCTATATAACAAATCTAGATGATTATATCATCCCATCCCATTAAATGGCTGACTCACTTTCCCCATCTGTTTAGTTTTCATCACTGAAACCATTGTGTAAGACTTCTTCCCTCAAGTTCATAAATGGCACACTGACTCCTCTCATTACGTAATAGGCTTACCCTACTGGAATTCACCAATAATAATTAGAAGGACCAAGAGAAAGAAGCTATTTATTATTTGTCATTTTGACACTGGTTGGCGATTCTGCCTTCCCATCTCCCTGAATATTACTTACCTTCCTGATTCAGAATCAAGAGGATCGTCATTAACTGAGTCAGCATTAAAATCCATAGGTTCTGCATCTTGGAGTAGCTCTACTCTGTCCCTTTCGTTCCTCCCATTTGCCCTGGTGTATTTAGAGGATACTGCTGAAGAGAAAAAATTCAAACACACTCAAAATAAATAATGGCACATCCACTTTTTTTTCCAATGTTAAGAACTGGCTGCTTGAACTGTTGTTCCATTTCTCCCTCTGCTGCTGTTAGGAGGAATTACATCACAAACTATTCAACTGTTACATGAATATCTTGAAAGGCTTGCAAAATGAATAAAGGTAGACTTCAAGAATCATGTCACTTGATGTGCTCCTACTTTCAGGACTTTTTGCTTCTTTGGTGTTTCCTAATCTACAAAGAAAGTGTTGATCTTCTGCAACAAGGAAGCACAAATATTTCTGCATGCAGAAAGAAAACGCTTTGAAAGCCATTTTCAAGGATGGTATAATTCTTTGTTTGCTCACTGGGATGTGTTCTATTGAACTCAAACAATTACTTTAAAATGCTGAAGTGAATGTACCGTACTATTTAATCCAGTGCACACAGCTGCAAGTGATTAATCGAATCCCTCCCCTTTTCAAAACAGAAACTATATTTTTGAAATCAGTATCAACATGTCTGTTATTCCAATTATAACAATATTCACTGAAAGTAATGGGATTCTGATATGTGTTGACTTACATACATAGCAGCTGATTCAATGATTTTAGAGAACTAGCAATGAGATTTAGGTCTAGAGATTATCTCTCATCAGGTTAGAAAAGGATTTTTTAAGCAAACTTGGTTTTTTGCAGTTGACTGCAACAAAGATCACTGGCACAGTAGTCTCGCTTATCCAACATAAACTGGCCAACACAACATTGGATAAGCAAAAATGTTGGATAATAAGGAGGGATTAAGAAAAAGCCAATTAAATGTCAAACTACATTATGATTTTACAAATTAAGCATCAAAACATCATGTTTTATAACAAATCGACAGAAAAAGCAATTCAATACATGGTAACGTTATGTAGTAATTACTGTATTTACAAATTTAGCACCAAAATATCACAATGTAATGAAAACATTGACTACAAAAACACTGAGTACTAAAAGGCCGACTGCACTGGATAATACAGAACGTTGGATAAGTGAAGGTTGGATAAGCAAGACTCTACTAGAAGTGAACTTCAGATATAGGACATGGGTCTTCACTGTTTCACGAACAATGAAAGGAAGTAAGATGTATGTATGTATGCGTTGCCACAAATTACATGAAGTCAACCATGAACATATTCATTGCATAAAAGAAACAACACCTAAGAGAGTAACTTATTGCAGTACTGGGAAATACTCAAGACTACTAAGATCTGAAACTTAGTGACTATAAGTATCAAAAATGATAAATTCTTACATCTATTTGTATTTGTCTCTGTGAAACTGGACTCCTTTTGCTCTGCTTGAACATTTCTGTTTCTAGCAGAATCTTCACGGTTGTTTCCATACCGTTCTTTCCACTCCTGACCCAAAACACACAAGAGACACATATATGTGAAATCTATATATTATGCCTGATATTTAAGTATAATAATTTATTATTTTATTTTAATACATTTGTTATTTTTCTAGAAAAGCTTAATAATAATAATAATAATAATAATAATAATAATAATAATAGACTTAAAAGATATTCCCTTTATTGTGATTCTATTTAATTATTCCCAATATTCTGTCATGATTCATATAAATTCCAACCTCTGGAACCCTTACAAGTTCAATGCTTGGAAACAATAGCTGGCATAATAGAAGAAAACCCATCTGCCACTTATAAGTTCTAAAACATACTCTGTTTTCTTTACTAGGCTTGCAGTTGAAGGGACATACATTCGAAATGATTAAAACATTCAAAACGAGCCATCCTGAGTCCCCAGCGGGGAGATGGAATGAGATACAAATAAAGTTATTATTAAAACTAACATTAGTTTTCTGGGCTAACCTACAGAAAAAGTAACGGATCAATGTCCCAAGTGAAGTGAAACACCATTGATTCACTATGATGTAATCATTAATATAATTATAGCTCCTCTAAAGACCTAGGCCTTCAAACTCTGCATAGAATTGGATTTCCTTTTACAGAAATGCGCAAAATTTTAATTCTGATCCTGTCTTTTACTGACAAGAATAACTGAATAATCCACATACCCTTCTTCTGTTTTCTCCATCTTCCTGTCTTTGCCGTTTTCTTTTTTCTAGAATAGTGAAATTAATTTAAATATATGGTGAGACAGAAATAAGGTGCAATGTCAATGTAATTGACATACTGATCACACCTCCCTTTTTCATTTCTGTATGGGCCTTACTCCAGAGTTTCTAATATATTTAAAAAGCAAAGGTTGGTGGGTTATAATAAAATTATGTTACTAAGTTGAGAAAATATTTCACAGCAAAAATGCACTTTTTCTTTACCTCTGCGGATTAACTCTTTTCCTTCATCTATTAAGTCTGATGTCATCTCACTGTCCCCCATAAACTGCTGGAATCCTAGAAGATTCAAACACCGGGTTCCTAAACTGATTAAAAACAAATAATGGAAATAATAGAAATGTTAACTCTTTTGGACTTTAAATTACAGCATTCCACTGCTAGCACAGCTTTTCAAAGCTGTGGTTCAAATCAGAATAGTTATGCTCATAACAGATACCCAAACAGGAGAAATATGAAGGCGTGTACATTGCAAATCTGATACCTCTTCATTCTATCTAAGATAGAATCCTCGGAAGGAAATAATATTTCAAAACTTACTCTCTTTAATAAAATAACCCAACAGAACTGAAACATGCATATCAAGAATTAGGCAATGAAAGTGATAACTAAGAACACCTATAATACAATGATATACAATTTTTGTTCCTGGGTTATAAATGTAATTTCCTAATTGATTCTATTATTTTTAAAAAACATAGAATTTTTTTTATTAAACTGCAAAAACTTTGTTTTTGTGGGACATCCTGCAGAACATTTTGAGATATATTGATCTATCTATCTATCTAAAAATGTTCTGCAGGATGTCCCACAAAAACAAAGTTTTTTCTTTAATAACAATAACAGAAATAGTTTTTTCTTTAATAACAATAACAGAAATAGTTACTATAAGATAAACATAGAGGGGGAATGATGGGGTAACAAGGGGAAGGAAACAGGGAAAGTAGGGGGGCAAGAGGGGAGCACATTTTGTTATAGTGTTTTAATGAATATCTCATAGTCTCAACCACTTCAACACAACTTGTGACAGCCTCAAAAACAAAGTTTCTGGAGTATAACAACTATTTTCAAAGTAAGTACCGCATAATTAAACAGGAATGACACTTTCAAACCAGGAACAGAAAATTTTCCAAATTTTGTTACATGGTGTAATGGAAATATTCAGGGAGCAGCTACACAACTCACAACATATGGATTCAGTCAACTATGGGACAAAATGCCAAATAAATGATGCATAGAGCAGCTTGTTGTACATTTTTGTGGTATAAGTTCATTTTTGTCATTACTACCTAACTCAAGAAGGTTATTCGGATGAAAAGTACTGGCTAACATTATAAACATCACTAACTGAAGCAAGAGAGATGGAAGAACTGTGAAGAACTGTGGATGATTGAAAACTTCACAAATGATGGTGGCAAAAATGGCAATGTTTACATTTTTGTATAGAAATGTTGTCTAAATGATTTCACTTGTGGCTTTTCTTTCAGCCCTGCTGGGAATGATTGTATACATGTTTGAAGCTGACCTTACTTTGAAAAAGAGGGTGGCAATTTTTAAAGAAAATCAGTATTCAACAAAACAAATCTAAGGAATTTGTTATCTACCTGAAGTAAGTAGCAATACAGAGGATGACAACCAGCATGGGATAATAGATGTAAAAGCCATCTGCAATGAAGGATAATACTTTCATGGATCCCATAATCTAAAAGGCAAAAAACAACAGAATGATAAACCCCTGGTCTTTAGCTTGTTTTTTTTAAAAACAAATTTTCTACTGATGGATAACTGCTCAGATGTTTTTATTATAGTATTTTCAGAATACACTGTATCTACTGAAGTAATATTACTCTATATATGTGGAATCTGTTTCCAAAAAGTACAAAAAAAGAAAAATGAGTGGCAGCACATTGTTGGTTAGTAGATTATTATGTACAAAATGTATCAAATCACTTCAATACAGGGCTTTTGTATTTTATAGCAAAAGAATGCATATCCTCAGCACTTTTTTTTCAATTCCTATAAAATTTATTCACACGGATTTGAAACGTTTTGGAAACAAAGCTCCACATATGTGCCAACAGTTGCTTATACAGTAGAGTCTCACTTATCCAACCCTCGCTTATCCAATGTTCTGGATTATCCAACGCATTTTTGTAGTCAATGTTTTCAATATATCGTGATATTTTGGTGCTAAATTCGTAAATACAGTAATTACTACATAGCATTACTGTGTATTGAACTACTCTTTCTGTCAAATTTGTTGTATAACATGATGTTTTGGTGCGTCATTTGTAAAATCATAACCTAATTTGATGTTTAATATGCTTTTCCTTAATCCCTCCTTATTATCCAACATATTCACTTATCCAACGTTCTGCTGGCTCGTTTATGTTGGATAAGTGAGACTCTACAGTACTGGGTTGTACTCAAATATTATGTAAAGACACCTATTAAGAATCAGACAATTCAAAACTCACAACTGAAAAAAACATAAAAGTACTGTAATTAATAATTTGAGCAATTTTACTAATTCCTCTGTGAAAACAGTGGGCCCTTGGTATCCATGGTTTTAAGTTCCCAAACTTCCTGTAAATACCAAAACTTATGCGTGTTAAGGTTTGTTCTTTGGAATTTTAACTGTAGTGTTAAGACAAACTCATAGGATCATAGAATAGTAGAGTTGGAAGAGACCTCATGGGCCATCCAGTCCAACCCCCTGCCAAGAAGCAGGATATCGCATTCAAAGCACCCCCGATAGATGGCCATCCAGCCTCTGTTTAAAAGCTTCCAAAGAAGGAGCCTCCACCACAGTCTGGGGGAGAGAGTTCCACTGCCGAACAGCCCTCACAGTGAGGAAGTTCTTCCTGATGTTCAGGTGGAATCTCCTTTCCTGTAGTTTGAAGCCATTGTTCCGTGTCCCAGTCTGCAGGGCAGAAGAAAACAAGCTTGCTCCCTCCTCCCTATGACTTCCCCTCACATATTTGTACATGGCTATCATGTCTCCTCTTAGCCTTCTCTTCTGCAGGCTAAACATGCCCAGTTCTTTAAGCCTCTCCTCATAGTGCTTGTTCTCCAGACCTTTGATCATTTTAGTTGCCCTCCTCTGGACACATTCCAGCTTGTCAACATCTCCCTTCGACTGCGGTGCCCAGAATTGGACACAACTGTAGCAAGATAGTACCTCACTTATAAATTTTACGTGTCTGTTCACTTACGGATGTATATGCAGTTGGCTGATCAGTCGTTCGTTTAGAAATCGATGAATCCATATGAGTGAGGCCCAGGAAATTCAGACATAATGGGGGAGTCAAACGGCAAAACAGCCTGCATAAAAACAGGTGGCAAGTTTGAAGCCATTTCTTCTGCATTTAGGATCCACCTCTATTACTAAGATATACACAACTAATTACATAACTTTATAAGCAATTAAAAGCTATACTGATATGTACCAGAAATAGGGAGGATGTGGCCCTTCAGAGATTTTTGGACTACAGCTTCGGCAAGCATTCACCATGGGCTATGCTATCCAAGGCTTATGAAAGCAGCAGTTCAACATCTGGAGCCCCTATCACTGAGATATATAGAAATATTCATGCATGCATGTTATATGTACATCTTGGTATTGCTCATCTTTGTCTATTTCGATTTTGGGGAATAAGGATAGTTTATTCACTGCTGTCTGTAAGAGCTTTCCTATTTGTCAGTATTAATATATGCTGGATTGGATCCAGATACCTGGAGAATGGAGCAGCGGAAGCTCAAATGGGAGAATAGTGCAACAAAATTCAGGTCTTCCAGTACCCCATTCTGTGATAAGAGACCCAGATCCAAATTTTAAGTATGTTACATTGAATTTTGCCTTTACTTAACCGTTAACTATTTACGACTAGCCAAGCAACAAAGTACATCATCTACTCACATGCCACTGAAAAGCAAACTATATGCATCCGTCTGATGGTGGGAAGCTAAATAATAATAGTTGAATACACGGATCCTGAAGACAGTAGAGTAAACACAGATACTGAGGAAAAAGATAGTAAAGAAGCAAGCCATCTGCAAGGTAAGAAAGATAAATTTGGTTTGAATTCCACTAAGCTTATACTGAACACGGATTCTTAGATACTAAACAAACAGTAGGTTGCATAGGTTGTTTGTATTTTGTCCAAAAGAACACAGCATGAAAGCAGAGCAGGCAAACATAAGCTGGCTTATAATACACTTGCATACTGGTTAAAACAAAGGCTACCAATATGATTAACCGTGATCTGGCTTCCCTAGCCTTGCATTTTGATAATGATGCATAGTTCACATTTATAAATTTCTCTTGAAGTAATATGCAAAAGAATATAAATATGAAAGGTCAATGTGCATCACGCTATTTCATGTGGACAGTTGCCGTTAATTTATATAGTTATACCTTTCCATACAATGCTATCCACAGATATAACTGTAATCTAACCATGTTTCACATTAGCATTCTCTGCATGGAATTATATACAGTGTTCCCTCACTACTTCACGGTTCACTTTTTGCGGATTCGCTGTTTCCGGTTATTCAATAAATCTAAAAATAACATTATAAATCAGAAAGAATTACATTTTACAGCCTAAAGAAGGGAAGAAGGAAAAGCCGAAGGGAGAGAAAAGGAGCCCAAGCGACAAGAGAAGGAGCGATTTATCAACACACGATTGGTTGATAAAGACTTAAAATAGTGTATAACTACTAAAATAATGTATAAATATATAGCATCCCTACTTTGCGGATTTTCACTTATTGTGAGTGATCCTGGAACCTAATCCCCACGATAAATGAGGGAACACTGTATCTATGAGTTACTCAGGAAAAAAATTGACTTAATTTCCAGAGTGCTATGGACACGGATAACCATGATTAAATCCTGGATTTTCAGGGGCCTTTGGCTTATAAATGCTATGAAGCTAGTAAGATACAATGAAGACAGAGATGGTGAAGGTACAGATTTTTTTAAACTTCTAGAGAAGAAAGGTGGGAAACCTTTGCCTCTACAGACATTTAAGACTACAACCCCCAGCAGTCTAACCAAGCGTGGTCAAAGATAAGAAATGTATTGTCGAAGGCTTTCATGGCCGGAATCACAAGGCTGTTGTGTGTTTTCCGGGCTGTATGGCCATGGTCCAGAAGTAAAAGGGCCAAGAGATCTCCATCCATGATACATGAAACCCTGGTTATTCCAGATTCATCCCTTTGCTTTCCCTACATGTATAGTAGCCCAATCCATTCAACAAAATGTCAATGTCTGAGTTCAATCTAGTTTATTTTTACTGGAAATAAGTATTTTTCATGCTAAATAAGGTGAATACAAGACTTAAAAGTATACAGAACTGTTTACCTATTTCAAATATAAAGATATTCCCAAAAGAAAGCCACAATATTTCCAATGTCTATGTATGAGAGTGAAGAAACATGAAAAACCCCAATTCTTTTGAAATGTGGTGCTGGAAAAGAGTTCTATGTATACTCTCAAACTGCCAATGAGATAAACAAATGGGTCTGAGATAAAAATCACGCCTGAACTCTCATTAGAAGCCAAAACTGACTAAACGGAGGCTCATGTACTTTAGACGTATCATAAGACAGTATGACTCACTGGAAAGATAATAGTAAAGTGGAAGGCAACAGGAAAAGAAAAAAACTACATTGCAGATGGGTTGAGTTAATGAGTGAAGCCACAGCGTTCAGTTTGCAAGACCTGAGCAGGGCTGTCAATGACAGGTCTTACCTTCATAGGATGACTCTTAAGTCAACACTGACTTTACAAAAAATAAGTACCAGAGGATAGTATTAAAAACAGTGTTAAAAGGCTCAAATGTAAGATTTAGGGCACTGACCTCTATATAGAAATAGTTGTAATTCTTTTCTGCGAGTTGTATGAAGACAGCAAACAGGGAGAGAACCGGCCTGGTGCTGAAGAATGTGCATTCCGACCAGACAACAATGATAGAAAAAGTGGCTAAAATAATGGCAAGAATCCTGTGAAACCATGGTCGCAGAAGACACTCCCAATACCATTCTGAGGGGGAAACAAGTTGGAAGTTAGTAGAAGTTCTTAATATTTTTTATTATCCTTTCTCCTTTTTTCACATTCCCTCCTCTTCCCAAGCCACATACATTTACATATGACTTCCTTGTCAGTCCTCTAACTAGTAAATTCTTCTCTATTACCTATTTTTGTTAATAGCAGAGATATCGTGCTCCAGTCATCTAACCAAAATCTTACTTGATTTAATTGGTTGTTAGTTTGGCAAATATAGCAAACAGATGGTTTCCATAAGGTCTCAAATAAATTATTTTTTACTTTTCCTTTCTAATCTCACTTTGTATGTTAGTAAAAGTTCTTAAATTGGTAAAAGGGAAAGAAATGTAAAAATCCATTTATAACCTGATTGTTCCTACTAACAGCAGCCAGAAGAGTTAACAATTTTGCCGGAAGTGAGAAGAATGGCTGGAAGATAGTACAGAACGAATATAGAAATGTTCAAGTCCCCCAGCATCTTGTGCACTACATGCCTATGGGGGAAGGTGAAGTGAAGAAGCGGAACAGAGTTTGTGGGCAATGTGTCTATGATAGATAGAGTATTTTGCTTATTTATTCATTGAATGTATATCCCACCTTTCTCCCCAAATGGGATTCAAATGTGAGTTGAAGTCTTTGGAATAAATCCAAGTTCAATTCCTATTGCATTGCCATTAAGAAGACTTCCATAGGTAGCGAGCAACATATTCCAATTATTTCAGTTGGTTTAGAGCAGGCATGGGCAAACTTTGCCCCTCCAAGTGCTTTGGTGCCTATAGGTTTTTAGGAATCGTGGGAGTTGAAGTCCAAAACACCTAGAGGGGCAAAGTTTGCCCATGCCTGCTCTAAACCAACTGACACTAAACTTAGGCTCAGCCCTTTGATTTTACTGCATTTTTTAGCCTTAGTTTAAAATACTGTATTCTATTATCTTCATGACAAGCACATACCAATTGCTGGCGTGTAGAAATACTGTGTGATTTTGCTTTCAGGTTCTTGAGGCTGAAAAGTATGAACAAACTGACGAGACGCACTGGTTTCGTTTTTTGCCACATCCTCCAGGTAAAAGGCTTGTTCTAAGAGAATTTGCCACTGGACCTGTGTGCGGCGATGCCTTTGAACCGAATAAATTACCTAAGAGAATAAAACCAATATTCCAGTTATTTATGGTAATAATTATGAGTAAGAAAGAGAAACGCATTTCATATACATGTTACTCAAATATACCAGTAAGTGACTGACTGACAAAGCCTACTTTATCTTCTCAGTACATACAACTTTTGTGGTTGCTGTGTGCCTCCAAGTCATTTCTGACTTATGGCAATCCTAATGGTTTTCTTAGCAAGATTTGTCCATAGAATCATAGAATTGGAAGAGATCACAAGGGCCATCCAGGCCAACCCCCTTCTGTCATGCAGGAACATAGAATTAAAGCACCTCTGTCAGATGGCCATCCAGCCTCTGCTTAAAATCCTCATGAGAAGGAGATTCCACCATGCTCCAAGGCAGCATATTTGACTTTAGGTGGAATCTTTTTTCTTTTCAATTTGAATCCATGCCCAAAGTCACCTGGTGGGTTTTTAAGGCCAAACGGGGATTTGAACCCTGGTCTCCAGAGTCATAGTCTGATGTCCAAACCACACCTTGCTGGCTCTTACATACATACAACCAACTAAAACTGGTAATATAGACAGCAGTTACTACCAAATGGTCTCATATGGTTCATATATGCATAATAATAAAATGTTATTGTCTGTGACCTGCATTTAAAACACAGATATTTGTCTTTTAATGTCATTCTTTCCCATTCTTTCCCTTTAATTTATTTACTTACAACATTTATATCCCACCTTTCTTATCCCAAAGGGATTCAGAGTGGCTTACAAGTTACGTGTACATACAATATATTATATTATTAGCATAGCACAATATTAGTATCATATATTACATTATACTATACCACTATACTGCAATATTATTAGTAATATTACATGTAATACATATATATAATTATTATGTTATTATATTGTATTATTAGTATTATATTGTATTACAATATTATGATCAATATTATATGTACAAACAATATATTATATTATTAGAATAGCACAATATTAGCATTGTATATTGCTATTTTGTAGTAGACCACTATACTGCAATATTAATGATTAATTTAATCATTGTAACTATAATGCCCATCTTTTTTCATTGCAACATTTGAGCTGAGCATTGCCATGCTTTGGACAACATCATTTTGTAGTTGTTAAAACCACCATAAAAATGTTACAGAACTATTCATTCAAAAAACAATTCAAAAAACAAATACACTGAACAACAATTGTTTTTACAAACCATATAAAATTTAGTTTATCATATAATTTGTGTAGATGACTTCACACAATGAACCCCTCTAGAAAAAGCCTAGTACTCAATACATTTAAAAAACATTTACATTAAGTCAGTTAGTTACCTGCTTATGAAGTTTGACCAGGGTTTTCTCTGTTGGATAAGTGTTGGGTCTTTCTTCAAAATCTTCATAGTCATCCATGTTTCTACCCATTCTTTCCTGATACTCAGTGGGACACTGAGGTGAAAAGAAAACAGGTCTCAACACAAACTGGCAACATAAAACACCAGTGTATCAAGACAGCCTGTTTGACATGTAATGAGACCCTTACAAGCAGAATCTAAAAACAACTTGCCTGTTCCCCCATTTTTCATTGTCTTTAAGTTCTTTCCCCTTTCTATGACAAGATTCTCCACAAATAGAGCCGTAGCATGATTTCCTCCCTTCTACCTTGTGTACACATTCAATGGCAATTTGTCAGCACTGTTCTTTTGATCTACAGTTACTTACAGTAGTTTTTATAATCACAGGTTATCATGGCACATCATATTGTTACCATGGTTGGCTAAGAGATAAACCAGTATTTTCTACTATAATTACTACAAAAACAGGGGGAGAAGAGGGAATCTATCCTTCTGTCCAGGTAACTTGATTAAAACACACTTTTCAATGTTGATATGGAAGTTCATAACTAATTAGGGATGCTTTTCAAAATGTAATACTGTGAGGGTCTATTAGTTACCTTCTTTAATATTGTATCCACACATTTCCTCAAAGGGTGATTGTATTTGATGCTTTCATTCACTTTGCGAACCTCCTGTTTGAGAGAAAGATTTTTTTTTAATTTTCATGTAAAGACCCTGAAAGGATAATGAACTTGAAAATTTGGGGGGGGGGGGGTCACAGTAAGCCTTCTATCACATAGTCTAATCAGTAATGTTGACTAGTGATCTATTTTATTACAAAACAAAGCTGTAGGAAGTGAACTGTTCTAAGGTTTTCTTCACACCTTCTACTATTTTAAAGCTGTTTCAAAAATGACAGGAGAAATTCCTAGACTTCCAATAAAGTCCCTGGAGCCACAAAGAAACAAATATGGTCTGAAATTTAATATTAGCAGTAATTAAGCCAATGCACATTATGACCTGATTTGGATGGAAACAATTGTTTCGCAGGAGTCATTACTAGGAAAGCAGAAGTAGTCCCATTTAGCTTTTAAAACTTTATATATATAGATATGCAAATTAAAGTGCCTCCATACACACTACCATTTCGAATTTATTTTTATGATACATAATATATCAGAGTTGGGAAACTGTGGCCAATGGGGTACATAAAGCCTCCCAGCCATTTTTTTTGTGGCTCCTAGTGTCCACAATCATTTTTCTTTGGAAAGAAGTGGTGAACAGATTTTTACCCCAAATGCCCAAATGCTCCATTTCAGGAGCAAGAAATTACACAAACCATGTCACAATGGTTTTGTGACATTTCCTCCATCATCATATTATAGGTTGTACTTTTCTAATTTCTCTCTCACACAATATCCGAAGGATATTATTTCCTGCCCACTTCTGCACTTGGGCAGTAGAGTTAACTTGCCTCCATAATATCCTCCAGGTTTTCTTCTGCATCTGCTTTCTCAGTCATCAGTTTAGCAACCTTGAAATAAGTCTTCATGAGGAGAAAACCCTTCTTTGCTCCATTCCAATAAGAACGTGGAATTTCAACCAGGCCATAGCCTAAAAGCAATACTAGAAGAAAGAGGCCCCAGGTATTCGCAGCAGCTATTCCAATTGTCTGAAGTTGATTCCTAAGAGAGACAGTGAAGTCAGCATGCAGTAATGCATGTTAGTTTTCGTACAAAGCAGAAACAACACTAACTCACATTTTAACAGTATTTTAAAAATAGCTAAATGCTATCTTATTCTACATTTTATTTCATTATTTCTCATTTAGCTAAAGATTCTTTTTGTCTATGCAGTCTCTGAGTAGTAAATGACCTAAGAAATAATTTGTTATGCATTTACCATTATTTCTTTTACAATCTACTTATATGGGCTTTCCAGATGGTCTACTATACAAGTCTACCCAGACCTCCACATCTCTGACAACTGGAGTATTGTGTAGCAAAACAAAGACAAAAACACTTGACCCAGAAATGGTAAATTTATTATTTTTTTACTCCCATATTGTTTCACGCATCAACTGTTGGCGGGAAAGGCAATCAACCATGAGTCAATTATCAAGGATTTGTTGCAATAGGTTATGCAATTTTATAAATCATACATGACATTTTCAGCACAGAAGTGATAGTTTGTACAGATTATTAATCAATTGAGAAACTACTAATTGCTACTATGGATTGTTCTTTCAGTTTTAGATCATCTACACATGATAAACACTAATTGCTTCCATCAATTAAATTGCATGAAAGATCGCAAATCTTTCTCTAAAATGTGTTGTCGAAGGCTTTGTCTAAAATACTAATAATTTCTCTAAAATAAGAAATAGACTGATGCCTTATTGAAATCTCTCTCATTGCTAAACACATCCAAGCAGAAAAGGTTAAAAAACTAAAAAATTATACAGAGGATCCATTACATCAAAGAAAAGAATATGTAGACAAAGAAAGTGCTGATCAATTAAAATAGTGAACAAGACAATTCCTTTGTAGGGCAAGTCATACTTACCTTCTATTTACTTTTCACTTTTATACTGTTAAAACTGTTGCTACAATCTTACAGATTACAATCTTACAGCATACTATCAGATCTGGAAAATTAATGGTACTTCCTGTCAAAAAGTGTGAGTAGGAACTCAACAAGCGGTTCCAATTATATTTTTTAAGAAATACTATACCTCTAACAGAGATCTTCTATGACATATTAACTCAAAACTAATTCCATGTTTTAAGTAGGGATTACTCAGTAGGCATTGAACAGAGCTTCTGGGCAATTAAGAAGTAACAGATTGCAACAAAGGCTTGGAGGCTGCTGTTCAAGACAATAAAATTTCATTGTAAAATTCTACTTCTGCCTGTTTAATATCTGAAAATCAAATACCATAATAAAAATGTAAATAACATGTCATTAATGTAGCTACTAAATAACAATCTCAATCTTTTAAATATTCAGAGTAGTAAATGTTTAGCAATCTTACCACTGTAGGTTGATCTTTGGATTTATAGCCACATATATTAAGAATGCTCCAAAAATCAGGAGGTATGTGCCATAATAAATAGCATTCTCAATTAGCGCTGTTTTAATCTTTCCAGTAATAGAAAAACCTCCTGACCTGGCATATGATTGCATGAAAGGCAACAGGATCCTAGAAATGAAATATTCAAATTAAGTATGCATAGTGGTTTCATTTTCTTGATCTATTTTTCTATTTGCATATTGCATTACTCAGCAGAAATAAATACAAATACATTGGCATAAGCTGAAACTATACATTGGATTACTGGGAGGGCCAATCACAGTACAGAAACTAGCACATAGAACTAATTTCAGTATTACAAGTGTAGTATTTCAGAATTTAAGAAGAATGTTATTCATAGATGGCCACAAATTCAATGGGTCTATCTATCTCTAGAAAAAAACATTTGGTTGGCACAGTATCATGTATTCAGCAGGGAAAAATACTTCCTCCAAATCAATTCCATCTTTCAGTTTACTCAAGATATTTTGTTGCAGCATATAAGTCTGAGCTATATCAGAAGTTTTCCCAAGTTCTTACCATGTTAAGAACTGTGATGTCCAGTACACCACACGCCAAAAGATGGGCATAATTCCATCTGGAATATAACTCCATGGTTTGAAACATTCCTGCTTTCTGTGAAAAGGATAAGATTCAGTATCATGAAAATGAAAAGATACATAACTTTTTCAAAGCTTATTTTGTCTTTAATAATTTAATTCAGCTTTTTAGTAAACCAACAATAAAAAGTAACAAAGCCTTTACCAGAGCTGTATAAATTTCAGGAAAAATGAAAGAAGTGTCCTGAATAACATTTTACATGAACACAAAGTTGCAACATACTAATGTAATATTTATATTTATCATAATCATGTGCATCCTGAAAGTAGAAATATCAAGGGTGGATCTCGGTGACTAGTTATATGTATGCAATGGGTATATAATGTTATCAAGTAGCCTTGCAAGTCACTAGGAAAGTAACCCATGATTCTAATTAATCCCAATCACCATGATAAATGGTCAGAAGTTATGGGAGCTATAATATTAAAACACCCGAAGGGCACCAAGTTGCCTAGTCTGGATACTAGGTAACCAAAGCAAGCATTTTTTTCTGCTTTATACTCATGATGAAAGTGTGATGTGAGCATACCCTCCATTTTACATATCATGTAAAAATCACATAGCAGACTTTGATTACTCACAGCATCTGCCACTGAACAGACAGACCAGGCCACACATGAATATATACAAATTAAATGCAGTGTCATCCTGGCACAAAGTGCTTTCTTCCCCCATAAATATTTCTTTTAAAACACACATTTTATTGTTGGCCATTCCAGCATAAAGTTGTAATTAACTGCAAGGCTGGCAGATCTGAAATACTAATGTATTTATTCCAAAATATGTACTGCTTATTTGTTTAAAAAGCAGTAATATCCAAAGGAGGTTTTAAAGAAAGACACCCCCTTCGCATGTAGTTCAGTGGCTTCTATTTTAGAGCCATGAAAATCGTAAATGCAGATTAAATTAGTTACTCTGACTCAAGTCATGGCTCTAAACAGCAGCTCAGCTGTCTCATCATGATGCCTAAGTACATTTTTCACCCTTCCATATAGATCATAACTTTTGGACTACTCAGAGCTTACAGGGATAATTTTATTGTCAGATTCGATCTTTTAATGACAAAAAGGAAGTTAGATGTGATGAACTATTTAATTATTTGAGACGGAAAAAAGTCAAATCTTTACAGTGAAACAGGTGCAAAAAGCAGGTATAGAGTAGAAATATAAGTTGCCTTCCCTATTTAAATTATTCCCAAATGCTTGCTTCTTGAGGCACACATGAAAGAAAACACCTGTGACTTCTCATAGGCTTTAAGCAACTAATTTAGATGAATAACCTGTATTAAAATCTGAGGTCCCCTCACTAAGACTTTCTATATATTGTCATGACCATTAAGATATATTAAGAGCTTTCATTAATTTTGCTAACTATGCTTTCAACCTTGAAAAAGGAGCTACAACTGACTACCTGAAGGAAGGGGTGACCAGGAATATATATAATTAGGCATTTCTGATGGGCTACATAAGATGTACCTAATATTTTCAACTTAGATAAAATGTGGCACACTAGTAGAAATCAAAGTTGCATTTCTTTTAAGGAATGTAAGATATCCCAATTTTCTGGTTAAAATAGTAGAGGTGCTAAAATAAAACTGTTTATATAAGCACAACCGGATGTTTAAATGCACTGAAGCCTTTTAAAATCTGGTATTCTCTTTTTCCTAAACATATTTAGAAGATTTTCAATTTTCATGCCAACAGAGACTGAATTTTCTTAGAAAGAGTGACCAGCCTTTTATTTGTCTGGTGACAGGCATGCCATTTTAGTTATAAAATGATTTTATGGAAACGAACATTATTACCTTGGAGGTGAAATACTGCCCTGGTGCTGTGGGGATCCACTGTTCGTGGGAGGTGTATAGGATCCATTTATATCAAGTTTACATCTATTGTATATAGTCTGGGGGAAGGAACAAGGAAGTCAGCACGTACAGAAAAGTAAAATGAAATGGTGGGGGGTGTCTCCATTCATTAGGACATTTGAGCTCAACATTCATTTTCATCACAAATTCAGATACATCAGCTTCCTTGCTAATAATATAAAAATTTATTCAACAAATTCACAGAGCACAGAACTAGATACAAATCACCAAAAACCATTACCAGTCATCATCATACTGGCTCACACTCTAACATGGCAGGGAGATATCAAGTAAGAGGATAGTACATTTCACAACAGAAAAGGAACAAAGACTTGCAAAGTTTTTATTGCAGGCCATGTATGCAATATAAAAAATACTGGAGCAACTTCTAATGCAAATTGGTGATGGCAAAGAAAAGGTTTGGTCAAAAAATGGACTTTTCATAAGGGACTTTTCTGCAACACTATCAACAGATGACTATAATATACCTGTGGCAAAACAGTAAAACCAGGGGCTACAAAAACTAAACTGTCATAATGAAGTTGATATGAGTTTTCATTTTGCTTCAGGCACAGACACAGCATATCTGACTTCTCATTTGCATGTGAGTTCTAATTGTTTCCAGTACAGAAACTGTTTTATTTTGCAAAGTCAACATTTTGATGTGATTTATCATTTTTAAATCGTTGCTACCCACTGAAAATAAAATCTTGACCTGCTCCCCTCACCTGGGTCATTTTATGCATACATGAACAACTTTCATAGAAAAGCGATTAAAATCCATCGAAAAGGTGTTAGGGAAAGCAAATAAAAAGGAAATTTCTTACCGTAGTGACATCTAAAGGCAATATGAAGACCATAAGAAAACAAAGGTGCCAAGCTAGTAGTGTTGCAACAATTACAAGTTTGTGCTGTTTTTTGAAGTCTCCATATCGGTGTAATATGATTAATGCCAGAAAGAAGACAACTACTATTTCAATGCCTAAAGCCGCACCACTCATTATTATCCAGTGATTCCAAGCAGGATATATAGCTCTATAAAAGACGGTCACAACTACAAAAACAAAAACAAACAAAACATAAAATAAATTATAATTCTATGATTACCTTTAGATTTATGTTTCAAGGATTTTCTTCCTAACATTCCCAGTAAAAGCTCTCTCTTTCTCAGTAGCACATACTATTGTAACTAGGAACCAAACAATCTTGCTTTTTGTGAATTCAGAGGGATTTGTACTTGTGAAATGTGTATTTAAAGATATGGTTTGTTTAAGGGGAAGGTTGTACATTTGACTTTTCAGGTGCTGGAGTTTTCCTTCTTCACACTTCTTCTATTCATTTATCCCTACTTCATAGATGCTTTGTTTCTTACTTTGTTTCCTCTTCTGTGTTTATATTTTAGTGATTTTTGTGGGGATTTTTAATATGTTAGAACATGTTGTTATTGTAAACATATCGTGAACCATTACAAGTGTCTCAAAACTGAAAAAGGAAAGCAGGACAAAAATGTTTTGAATAATAAACAAACTGGAAAAATGCTAGACAATTAAGCCATTACTGCCAATACTGACTGCCAGTTTTAATTTCATATAAAGACACTGTTTTTATTTAAAGGTAGAATTGATCACAGTGGCTCTAATTTAATATTGTTACTTCATGGTTTGTACAGTTAGACAAAACTGCAGTTGACTGCCATTACCAAATAATGAAAAGCTATGATTAAAACTAGACATCTTAATTTAAATTTGAAAAGAGAAGTTTAATCATGTTTTGTCATAAGGCATAACAGAAGTCTTCTCTCCACGTACCTAGGAGAAACTATCAACAAAGTAGAGTTCCTGAATTAAGTACTCTTCCAAATGAAGTGTGAGTGGTACTCATATTACAATTATTTTAATCCCAAATCAACCGTTTTTGTTTCCCAAGACATTGAAACATTAGCTGATTATTTTATTGGTTTTGCTCATTTTCTTTGTCTTCATGTTTCAGAATCACTGACTTTATTATTTTACTGTTTCAACTTCAATGTGTACTCAAACTCTGGTACCCATATGGATGATGGGCAATTGAGAAGTGATGAACCAAACAAATAAGAGCACCTGAAAGAGTTAAGCTCTTATTTTAAACCAGGGTTGGGCAAAGTGTGGCTCTCCACATGTTGTTGTGCTGCAGTTTTGATAATTCCTCACCATTACAAATACTGACTAATACTGATGGCATTAGCAACCTGGAAGCACCTGTTTTGCTCAACCTCCCCTGAAGAAACAAATAAGCCATACGTATGAACTGATATTTCACAACAGTAATGGGAAAAACAATATAGCATGCACACACTTTTAAAAATTTCTTTCCCAATTATTTCATTGTGGCCACAATTTATGAGATGGAATATTAAAATAAGAACTGACATTTCATTAGAGTGTGGTCCATTTCCCACTCCTAGGCCCTTTTCCTTCATGCGTTTTCATTTATATGACTGACAGGAGAATAACTTATTCTTATAAATCCAAAAACCTTTCTGGACTAGTAGCAGTGTGTGGGGAGGGAAGAGGTCATTCCCCCACAATAAGAAATCAGTCACCCAATATGATGTGAAAGTCCCCAAATTTCCAAATTAAGGGCCCTTCCATACGGCCCTATATCCCTGAATATCAAGGCAGAAAATCCCACATTATCTGAATGTAGACTCAGATAACCCAGTTCAAAGCAGATATTGTGGGATTTTCTGCCTTGATATGCTGGGATATAGGGCTATGTGGAAGGGCACTAAGACACTGAATGAAAACGGTTCATATCTAGAACTGGTATATTTCCTGTGCTCTGATTCCCTTGTTAAATCTGCCTGCCGTTCTTCTTCAGATGATTGATCTGTATTTCTAAATGGTCAAGTGAAGGTTTTCATGACTAGTTTGACTTTTGGGAAAGGTTTCTTGGGGGACAGAATCCTTCTTTGGGCAGTGCTCTCTTGTTTTGCCTTCCCCATAGTTAAATGTCTGATTAACAAAGTCCAGATGTTTTAATTACTATTCATACATCTTTTCTGTCCAGGTTTGCCAGGAGAAGGCTTCTGTGTCCTTAGGTAACCTTTCATGACATTTCTGCTGAAATTCTCTATTACAACCAACTGTTAGATACAAAGGCCTTCTCTTAGGGCCCTTCCACACAGCCATATAACCCAGAATATCTGCTTAGAGCTGGGTTATCTGAGTCCACACTGCCATATATTCCAATTCAAAGCAGATAATGTGAGATTTTATTCAGCTGTGTGGAAGGGGCCTCAGACAACCCAGTTCAAAGCAGATATTGTGGGATTTTCTGTCTTGACAATCTACATTATATGCTTGTGTGGAAGGGCCCTGATTTTCTACCTGGCAATCCCGATTCTGTCCTGCCTCAAAGACCATTCAGAAAACTCTCTAAGGGTCCTAACCCAGAATATCAAGGCAGAAAATCCCACAATATCTGCTTTGAACTGGGATATCTGAGTCCACACTACCATATGTTCCAGTTCAAAGCAGAAAATGTGGGATTTTATTCACATAAAAGGACCTCTATTATCTCAACTCAGATTGACAATTTTCAGGGAACAGATTAAGAACACCACTGTTGCACATGGACTATTGGCCATCACCACCATCACATTTTTCTTTTCATCTTTGGCACCAACATCCAGGTGTGTTTATGCTGCTTATCATTGGGGGAGTTGAAGTCCAAAACCACCTGGAGGGCCAAAGTTTGCCCATGCCAGATCTACACTGTAGAAGGAATGCAGTTTGATACATTCCTTGGCCATGGCTAGATGCTACAGAATCATAGAAGTTGGTGAGTTACCCACACTGTTTGGCAAAACACGCGAATTACAGTAGAGTCTCACTTATCCAAGCCTTGCTTATCCAAGCCTCTGGATAATCCAAGCCATTTTTGCAGTCAATGTTTGCAATATATCGTGACATTTTGGTGCTAAATTCGTAAATACAGTAATTACAACATAACATTGCGTATTGAACTACTTTTTCTGTCAATTTTGTTGTATAACATGAAGTTTTGGTGCTTAATTTGTAAAATCATAACCTAATTTGATGTTTAATAGGCTTTTCCTTAATCCCTCCTTATTATCCATGATATTCGCTTATCCAAGCTTCTGCCGGCTCGTTTAGCTTGGATAAGTGAGATTCTACTGTACTTTGTAAAACCAGAACTCTCACAATTCCCTAGAGCTGAACCACAGATGAGTGTGGTGTGAAACTGTATTTATTCTATGGTATAGACCAGGCCTGGGCAAACTTGGGCCCTCCAGGTGTTTTGGACTTCGACCCCCACCATTCCTAACAGCCTCAAGCCCCTTCCTTTTCCCCCTCAGCCGCTTAAGCGGGGCCTGAGGCTGTTAGGAATGGTGGGGGTCGAAGTCCAAAACACCTGGAGGGCCCAAGTTTGCCCAGGCCTGGTATAGCCTCATATAATCCAGCTCAATCTCCATTATATGAGTCTACACTGGCAATTATAATGCAGTTCAAACAGGACTATATGGCAGTTCAGGCCTCAATCGGTCCCAAAGGTGCTGAACAGCATCCCTTCACATTTATAGGGAAAAATTATAGGGATTTTTACACGTTATAGTGTAAAATCAAAGCATCCTGAGGCCACTTTAACAGCCAGGGGATCCTTGGTGTTGTTGTTTGCTGAGGCATCAGCCTCGTTGGCAGAGAAGGCCTTGTCAGGATACAACCCCCTGCGTGTAAACAACAAGGCCTTGACGGTACTTACTCCGCCCCGTTGGACGCAGGCCTCGCCCATCTCCCTCTCCGTCTGTCGGTCTCCTCTGCTTCCTCAGCGAAGCCCCTCACTGCGCTTCCTGCTGTTCAGGCCGAAGCCGGCTCCCCTCTTCCTCCTACGCCGCCGCCCAATCTACTAACCAACCAACGCCACGGGCGCCTCTGACGCGAACTCCTTCTCGCCCAATCGCCGGCCGGGATTTGAAAAAAGATCCCCGCCTCATGAGGGAAGCCCCTCCCATTCGCGCAAGGGTTCATGGGGATTGGAGTCCTTCTTTCTGCAGTAATCTGTTTAACAGGCTTGGGCCAATTTAGGCCCTCCAGGGGCTTTGGACTTCAACTCCCAACATTCCTAACAGCCGGTAGGCTGTTAGGAATGGTGGGAGTTGAAGTCCAAAGCCCCTGGAGGGCCCAACTTGGCCCAGGCCTGAATTACAACCATCTTGTGAGGAGAGGTTATTTTTTGTATTTGATTCTTTGGTGTGTTTTTTTCCCTATTGCTTTTCTATTACAGTAGAGTCTCACTTATCCAAGCTTCACTTATCCAAGGTTCTGTATTATCCATGGCAGTCTGCCTTTTAGTAGTACAGTAGAGTCTCACTTATCCAACATAAACGGGCCGGCAGAACGTTGGATAAGCGAAAATGTTGGATAATAAGGAGAGATTAAGAAAAGGCCTATTAAACATCAAAATAGGTTATGATTTTACGAATTAAGCACCAAAACATCATGTTATACAACAAATTTGACAGAAAAAGTAGTTCATTACACATTAATGCTATGTAGTAATTACTGTATTTACGAATTTAGCACCAAAATATCACAATGCATTGAAAACATTGACTACAAAAATGCGTTGGATAATCCTGAACGTTGGATAAGTGAGACTCTACTGTAATTGTTTTTGTAGTAAATGTTGCAATGTGTTGGTGCTAAATTCGTAAATACAATTAATACTACTTAACATTTAAGACTTAATGTCAGGGGAAAACCTTTACCTTTACTATATATATGTGTGTGTGTGTGTTATAAAAATGCAATTTAAACCCAACAAGAGATCGAAAATTATATATATATATATATATATAGAACATATATAACAATCATCTAAAATATATATAATATATATTACATATATAACAATTATATATAAGTGTTATATATATATCTGTGTTATAAAAAAGCAACTTAAATCCAACAACATATCAAAAATATTATATATATATAAAATATTATATATACATATTATAAATATATATATAACAATTATATATATATACAGGTTTATATTATATATATATATATATATACAGGTTTATATATATATGTTATATATATATATATATACAATTATATATACATACAGTCCCCTGGTGGTGGCACAGTGTGTTAAAGCGCTGACCTACTGAAACTGCAGACCAAAAGGTCCCAGGTTCAAATCCCGGGAGTGGAATGAGTACCCGCTGTTAGCCCCAGCTCCTGCCAACCTTGCAGTTCGAAAACATGCAAATGTGAGTAGATAAATAGGTACCGCTCCGGCGGGAAGGTAACGGCGCTTCATGCAGTCATGCCGGCCACATGACCTTGGAGGTGTCTACGGACAACGCCGGCTCTTCGGCTTAGAAATGGAGATGAGCACCTACCCCCAGAGTAACGACTGGACTTAAGGTCAGGGGAAAACCTTTACCTATATATAGTTGCTGTGTGTGTGTTATAAAAATGTAACTTAAATAGAAAAGACTGAAAATATTTTGTTTATATATATACAGTAGAGTCTCACTTATCCAAGCCTCGCTTATCCAAACTTCTGGATTATCCAAGGCATTTTTGTAGTCAATGTTTGCAATATATGGTGATATTTTGGTGCTAAATTCATAAATACAGTAATTACAACATAACATTGCTGCGTATTAAACTACTTTTTCTGTCAAATTTGTTGTCTAACATGATGTTTTGGTGCTTAGTTTGTAAAATCATAATCTAATTTGGTGTTTAATAGCCTTTTCCTTAATCCCTCCTAATTATCCAAGATATTCGCTTATCCAAGCTTCTGCCGGCCCGTTTAGCTTGGATAAGTGAGACTCTACTGTATCTATATATATACACACACATACATACATCTAAGTTGCATTGAAATTGCATTTTTTGGAAAATTTAATACAAAATCCGTTTAAAATTAAAAATGAACATAAAAACACTATCTAGAAAACAAGCAACATCTATCTAGCTCTCTCTATATATTTAATTTCTTGGATTTAGGTTGCATTTCTGAAAATTTAATGCAAAATTAGTTTAAAATAATTTTAAAGCAACTTTTCCACTGAAAAGAACTACCATTCCCAGGAGCCATTGCGAGATCCGGGAGAACGTTGGCCCGGGCGGGGAAGCGCGCGAGCCTTTTCTGCTTTGCGGGTTTTCCGGGGCTGGTGCTGTTGCTGCGAATGTTTGCTGGATTTGGCGTTGCAAGAGGGGGAAAGAGTTCAGGGATCCCGGTTCTCCATGCAAAAGCCCCTTTGCACGCACCATGCACAGGTAAAAGCGGGAGGGTGCCAAGCTGTGAGGATGGGGAGCAGGAGGCATCGCAATGGATCCCGCCCAAAACAAGGGACCGGATTGCGCGCCTCTTTGCTCTCCCTTGACTTCCCCCAGTTCAGGATTTTCGCCATCCACCGGTGCAAAAAGTACTATTTGGTGGACATGTTCTTGCACTGTTATTTAGGAATTGCAAACTTTTTTTTTGTTTGGACTAGCGTGCTTGCAATTCCCAAGTGTCTTAAAGTGCGTCTATAATATAGAACGAATGCAGTTTGACTCCACTTTAGTTGCCATGGCTCAATGCTATGGAATCATGGGAGTTGTAGTTTGATGAGGCAGAGGATGCTCAAGACCTTGTAAAACTACATATTCAGGAGTCCATCGTATTGAGCCCTGGCAGCTATGGTGACGTTGAACTGCATTATTTCTGCAGTAGGTACCTTTAGTTATTTAGGGCTTGCAGTTGTGTGTGTGTGTGTGTGTGTGTTTTGTACTAGACTTCTTGCTGTTTGTCATAGGAGGCATATAGAGTGAATGCAGTTTGACACCCCTTTTGGACTAGTCTTAAGTTAAATTCCCAAATGCCTTAGGGTGCATCTATTCCAGGCATGGATAAACTTGGGCCCTCCAGATGTTTTGGACTTCAACTCCCACAATTCCTAACATCCAGTAGGCTCTTAGGATTTGTGGGAGTTGAAGTCCAAAACACCCAGGGAGGGCAAGTTTACCCATGCCTGATCTATACTATAAAATGAACATGGTTTGACATCACATTAATTGCCATTTCTAGATGCTGTGGAATTCTTGGAGTTGTGGTTTTACAAGGTCTTTGGCTTTCTCTGCTATGGAATTATGGGAGTTATAGTTTGGTGAGGCACCAGCACTCTTTCACAGACACCTCAACTACAGGGGAGATAAATAACCTTTAGTAGGCTGTTAGGAATTGTGGGGTTGAAGTCCAAAACACCTGGGGGGGCAAGTTTGCCCATGCCTGGTACATATATACCTTTTGTAGCTTGTGCTGAATTAAAAGTGAGATAGTCATGCCTACATGTGTGTTCATGTTTACCATTGCAATGCCTGTCCATGATGGCTGGATAATGTGATTACTGATTTTCTGAAGGCAGGTATTGCATTTCCCATTTTAATGCAATTATTTAGAACTGACAATTCAGATAATACTGCATTTCTTCATCTCTAAGGCTCCGTCAATTGTAAGACTCGTGCAAACAAATTTCAGTACCACCAACAGAAATAAAAGCCATATGTATTTCTCACCTGCAATTCTAAGCCACACCCCATTTCTAGGGATTTTTATATGGGGGAAATGTGCATCTTAAAATTGAGGAAATAGGGTATATCTATAGCTCTCTCCTTCCATTGTTCTTCACTTTCTTATGATATAAATGCTCTGATGGTGCAGCAGGTTAAACCTCTGAGCTGCTGAACTTGCTGATAGAAAGATCGGTGGTTCGAATCTGGGGGGCAGAGTGAGCTCCCACTGTTAGCCCCAGTTTCTGCCAACCAAGCAGTTTGAAAACATGCAAATGTGAGTAGATCAATAGGTCCCACTCTGATGGGAAAGTAACGGCATTCCATGCAGTCATGCCAGCCACATGACCTTGGAGGTGTCTATGGACAATGCCGGCTCTTCAGCTTAGATATGGAGATGAGCACCAACCCCCAGAGTTGGACATGACTAGACTTAATGTCAGGGGGAAAACCTTTATCCTATATAGCACTGTGTTTCCCTTTATCTGTAGGAGACTTCTCCAGGAAATTCCAGATTCGGGCAGCAATGTCAACACGGATTTCATGTGGGGATGGCATTCCAGCAAGACTTCAGAGCTGCTGTCCGTCACGGGAGTCTCTGTCCTTAAGGATAAACTGGGCAATGAGAACACCCCCCAGGAGCTGCTGATGTGTGTGAGTCCACCCCCCAAACGGCAGAAAGTGAAGGAGCCAGAATTCGTGATTGTCCGCCGACCCAGGCGGCTCCTGGAGTTGGCAGCAGGTGAGGTTGATAATTGCAAAAGGGCATTCAGGATTACTAATTACTAATGATAACGAATAAAGTGATTGAGGTTATTTGCTTTTAATTATAAGTCATAGTTTAATAGTCATCGTCATATAATAGCCATAGCAGCACCTTCCAGCAGCATGCCGAAGAATGAGGAAGTACTTCATCAAGTACTTGGTGTCACAGGTGGACTGTGAAGTGGCAGCTCCTCCTATGGCCGGAATTGAGTATACCCTCAGGAAGCCAGAAGCTGGGATGTTAAATTGCCTCTGTGTCTGTCTATATATGTCATATTTCTAATGGCATTGAATGTTTGCCAAGTATATGTCCATTGTGATTCACCCTGAGTACCCTTTGGGGTGAGAAGGGCAGAATATAAATACTGTAAATAAATACATAAATAAATAAATAATAGCAATTTAATTATCAAGATCCCTTGCTGCAGCATTGCAAGGGATCTCTCCAGCTGCATCTTCTTGCCACGTCCCATAACCAGAATAACCTTGCAGATACCATTTCCCAATACAAGCAGTCCCCAAGTTTTGAACAAGATAGGTTCTGTAGGTTTGTTCTTAATTTGAACTTGTATATAATTCTAAACAGGTAACTCCAGCCAAATTATATATATATATATATATATATATATATATATATATATATATATATGTGTGTGTGTGTGTGTGTGTGTGTGTGTGTGTGTGTGTGTGTGTGTGTGTGTGTGTGTGTGGATAGATAGATAGATAGATAGATAGATAGATAGATGGATATATGGATATATGTCTTGTTGTGGAAGCAAGGATCAATGATAAAGCTTCAGTGGAAATGCCTTTTCCCCATGATTACTATTCCAAGAGTGAATTTCTCTTCCTAGGGGAAGAATTCTCTTACTTCCTTTTGTCTCACCCCTGTTCTTAACTATGAATTATTTGTAAGTCAGATGTTTATAACTCAGGGACTGCCTGTACCCTTGGAAGCCTTTTGGTTGGGACACTGTTGGGCTGGAAAGATGGGTGCATCATCAGGCACAACTCCAATGACAGAGGTCCTATCATGTTAATTATTTTAAATGCTGAAGGATCTTAACCAGTGTTAGGAAGTTAGTGCAGGGAACTATTTTTTTCTAGGGTTTTTTTCACTATGTACAATGATGGCATTGTATACAAATTTAATAACAACTGTTTATAAAACTGCCTCAGGGAACTAAATGTTGTAATTATTTACTTTTACATGTAATGCCAGATTTTAATGAAGCATTTCTCTCCTGCCACAGGAGTTTCTTGGGATGCACTGCCTGATGAACTCTTGCTTGGAATCTTCTCATATCTCTCATTGACTGATCTCTTAAAAGTTTCCCTGGTTTGCCAGCGATGGCACCGACTTTCGTAAGTAACAATTGATTTGTGTTGTCGAAGGCTTTCTATTGATTTCTTGAATGCCTTGATTTAGAAGTGTACAAATAGGCAAAGAGCATATTA
Source organism: Anolis carolinensis (assembly GCF_035594765.1). Taxonomy (NCBI): domain Eukaryota; kingdom Metazoa; phylum Chordata; class Lepidosauria; order Squamata; family Anolidae; genus Anolis; species Anolis carolinensis. The sequence continues at coordinate 303,830,020 of NC_085842.1, read as the reverse complement.
ATGGTTTGAGTCTTTATGTGAAATTTATGTAGCTTGTGTAATATTGTTTTGGAGGGTTTTGTTTTGTTTGTCACATGAAACATGGCAAGTCATTATTTATTGTCTAAGGCTCCTTCCTCACAGCTGAATAAAATCCCACATTTTCTCCTAGTCTAGTCCTGCAGGTTTCTGATCAGCAATCCAGGTTGAGTCTCTTTTATTCAAAATACTATGGATCACTGTTTTGGAGTTTAGATTTGGGAATATCTCCATATACATAATGAGATACCTTGGAAATGGGACCCAAGTCTAATCACAAAGTCCATTGATATTTCATAGGGCCCTTCCAGATAGGCCTATATTCTAGGATCTGATCCCAGGTTTTCTGCTTTAACCTGGACTATATGAGTCCCCACTGCCATATAATCTGGGATAAATTGAAAACCTGGGATCAGATCCTGGGATATAGGACCTGTCTGGAAGGGCCATGAGATTTAGGACTTGTCTGGAAGAACCCATAGTCACATTATACACTTAGCCTAAAGGTAATTTCATAGATAATTTAATTTTTTTTGCATGAAACAAAGTTTGCGCACATTGAACCACCTGAAAGCAAATTTATCACCACCTTACTTCTATATCAGGCATGGGCAAACTTCGACCGGTTGTTAGGAATTGTAGGAGTTGAAGTCCAAAACACCTGGAGGGGCGAAGTTTGCCCATGCCTATTATAAACACAGTTCAGAGCTTGTTTCTGCTTGAGTTTTCCATTTGTTTGCTAACCAGTAAACTACTGTCCTCTTTTAGGCTTGATGAGTCACTTTGGCAGACTCTTGATCTTGCAGGTAGAAACCTATTGCCAGGTGTGATTGGTCATTTGCTGCCACTGGGAATAACTGCCTTCCGTTGTCCAAGATCTTGCATTGGAAACCCTTCATTTAAAACAAACAGGTAATGATGTTCTGAAACAAGGTGCCTTTGAAAAGGTTTTTGAATACTTGGCTTATATTCAAACCCATTTTTACCTTCTGAAGAGTTGCAAGCTTTCTTGGGAAAAAGTCACTGGGAATCTAAGGGAATTTGTCGTGATTAAGAGCTAGTACAAGTCTGTTTTTTTAACTTTTAACATGTTTTAATGGGTTTTAACTGGGAATTTTTAAATAAGGTTTATATTTAATCCTTTCTTAATGTTTGCATATTTGTATATTTTAAATTGTATGCTGATTCTTTTATGTTAAGCTGCTTTGAGTCTCCTGTGGGATAGATAAAGTGGGGTATAAATAAATATAATAATAGTAATACCCTATAGCAGTGGTTCTCAACCTGGGGTCCCCAGATGTTTTTGGCCTACAACTCAGAAATCCCAGCCAGTTTGCCTGCTGTTAGGATTCCTGGGAGTTGAAGGCCAAAAACATCTGGGGACCCCAGGTTGAGAACTACTGTCCAAAAGGATCGCACAGAAAAACTCTTTTCTGATTCATATCCTTGTTCACTCCCCAAACTAGGTTTGTGGCTTTGGGAAGAAAGTGTTTAATTTGATACATGCAATGGAATAAGATAGGAACAGAATGGTGAAGTTCTAAAATGGCAGACTAAATTGCTACTATGCAGATTGTAGGTAGGATTATATTTTTCTGCATGTAAAGCATTGGTTCTCAACCTGTGGGTCTCCAGATGTTTTTGCCTTCAACTCTCAGAAATCCTGACAGTTGGTAAACTGACTGAGATTTCTGGGAGTTGTAGGGGTTGTCGGCCAAAACACCTGGGGACCCACAGGTTGAGAACCACTGCTGTAAAGGGCTCCAATGTAACAGTTCCTTTTTTATATGGGGGAAGCATTTGGAACTGTAATGCATATTTAGAGATCTGAAAAACTGTAAAAAAAAATTAAAAAAGACTGAAGAACAACTTTCCTCTTTACCCTCACTTTCTGAGAGGTGTTCTTCACTTTGGAAGAGACATAGAAAACAACTGAAATATTTTCACCTTTGGAATGAGTAAATGTTTTTTAGGCCAAAGTTTGACTTGTGCAATCTTTTTTTATGTAATACAGTTTACAAAAAGGATTTGTGGCAATTACAGAGTGGGTAATTGAAAAGGCTATGAACTACTTTTCTGTCCCCGAGATACTCTAGAGTCCATATAGATGGCCAAAATCCCTCTGAAAAGCAGTGAGGAACAAGAACTTGCTGTGGCCAGAAGGCCACACCTTGTCTTGAAAAACAAGAATGCCCCAATGTGACTTTGTTTAAAAGGTGTTGTTGCTTCAGGAAGCTTCTAGAATCTGGCTGAAGAAGAACGATCTAGTCTAGTGAATCAGGAGTAACTTAAGGCTTTGAAGATTTCATGTGACCCTATCATGGTGCTTTGATCACTTTGTCATACAGTGTAGTAGATGTAACCAAAACTAGTATTTATCTGTAGCTTCCAGACATTCTGGTTTATACTTCTCATCAGTTCCTTCCAGGACAGCCAATGATAAGGCATCATAGAAGTAATATCAGTAGTTCCCAACCTTTGCTCCGCCACAGTTCCTAACAACTGGTAAACTGACTGGGATTTCTGGCAGTTGAAGTCCAAAACACCTGGAGGATCAAAAGTTGGGAACCACTGAGTTATATGCTCCTGAAGAATTTTAGAATAAAAAAGCTTGTGTGCACATGTGAACATTTCGTTTGTGTTCTTATAAAATCTATATAGTTCCTTTTCCTTTATTTCTCTCCTGTGGTCTCCTTTCGGTACAACCTATGGATTCAGTCCCCTTCGGGTACAACATATGGATTTATCCTACTGCACAATAAAAGTTGCAGATCTCCAAAGTATCCTTAGCAGGTGTCGGAGCCTACAGAACCTCAGTTTGGAAGGGCTTGTGCTCTCTGATGACATAATTGAGTAAGTGAGCAAAGAATTCTTTAGGATTCTGCATAAGACATTTGTGTGATATTATATGTGTTTGGTATCATCTCAGAGATACAAGGATTAGTCTCAAGGGCTATATCTTCCTTCATGAGTCTGTCTAGGTTTTTAGGTCTCCGCTGACTACCTCCTTGCTAAACTTCCACCAGAAAGTAAAAACATTTCCATCCCAACAGATTTTTAGAAATACATTGTAATGTTCTTTTTTAATTGCCTCTGGTCTTATTTTTAATCTTCTGCTTTACTGGATTATTTTTAATTCCATAGATTGTTTAAATTTATTTTAAAACAATGTATGCATTTCACTGATATTTGTGTATTTTTTCAATTTGTATTTATTTTCAATTTATATGCTACCTTTAGTCTATTGTTGGGGAAAAAAGATGGGGTATAAATGATTAATAATTGACCTGACCCGCTGTCTTTTCCCCCCTCTCAGAAATATAGCACAGAATTCCAGCTTGATACGACTAAACCTCTCTGGATGCTCTGGATTTTCTTCAGGAACCTTGAAGACGATGTTGAACAGCTGTCCCAGGTAGTTTAAAGCATATTGAATTAGAAGAGAAATAACCCTGGACCAATGCACTCCTACTGGATGCATTGGTATAACCTCTAACTGTTAGGATTTTCCTGTGGGTGTTAGGGGAAACTACCCCAAAACAGCGGAGCATCCAAAAATATGCAAAAGCAGAATACTTATAGTTGAGCATTCAACTTACAGCAAGCAGAGCGTGACATGCCATGTGGCTGTAAAGAATGTAGAGTTTAGGAGGTAAAGATCCAGAGTTATCAGCTATTAAAGGTTATAAGGTGGGCAAGGAAGTCATCAAGATTAATCTATACGCTGCCGATGTTATGATAATTTTAGGGGAGGTTGAGGAGTCACTACAATCAATAGTCAGAACAGTTAAGGATTTTGGTAAAACTTCGGGCCTCACAATTAATTTAGGGAAATCAGAGATTCTTCATAAAAATCTAACATGGGAAGAACTTAAGAAGGTTCAAAATATCATGGGAATAAAACTGGGGAATAAGAAGATGAAATACCTGGGAGTAGATATACCAAAAAATAATAATATTATACCAGTGAACTACAATCATTTATGGAAAAATATGAGCGAACAAATCATTTCATGGGGAAAGAAATTTCAAGATATCTCCTCAAGGCTAATAACTACATTTCTTAATAGTAAAGAACTGGGTCCTGAGCTATTCTAACTGGCCACATCTTTTCTAGGATTTAAAGAGAAGGAAGAATCACCAATCATTACATCTCTTCTGAAGCAGAGAGAGGTCTCAATACACACCAATATGTAAAAGTAGAAAGTCAAAGACAAAAGGCATGCACCTGCAAAGTATCAATTCTACACAACCAATCAGAATGAGAGCAGAAACAGAAAGAAGAAATAGATACATTCCAACTGTTATTCAGGAGTCGGGGGGGGGGGGGATTTCCCTCAGCCTTTTCTAAGCTATGTAACTGCTCATCGAGGATTGCAGACTTGAGCAATGTGGGGTTGAATTCCAACACTAGCTACAATTCTAGAAACCTCAGTGAGAAACAGATGCAACTTCGCATTTGTTAACATTTTCACTATTGTGTTCTGCATTTTAGACATACAGTAGATTCTCACTTATCCAAGCTAAACGGGCCGGCAGAAGCTTGGATAAGCGAATATCTTGGATAATAAGGAGGGATTAAGGAAAAGCCTATTAAACATCAAATTAGGTTATGCTTTTATAAATTAAGCACCAAAACATCATGTTTTACAACAGATTTGACAGAAAAAGTAGTTCAATACGCAGTAATGTTATGTTGTAATTACTGTATTTACCAATTTAGCACCAAAATATCACGATATATTGAAAACATTGACTATAAAAATGGCTTGGATAATCCAGAAACTTGGATAAGCGAGGCTTGGATAAGTGAGACTCTACTGTAAGACATATTTACAGTTGTCTGTTTGCTCATTTGAAGACAGTTAGCTATAGAAGTGAAAAACAATGGCCATTCTGCTAGGGAGTTGCTAGGTGCATATTATTCCTGCAGAAATGAATCTGTTTGCACTCATTCTGTTCATTTTGAATGTACTTTTAAAGTGGACATTTAGTTCTTTCTTGGACCATTCGCTCACTTTAGAGGTATAGAGCATGTCCGGCTGGGTGCAAAATAGTCCAGATCTCTTTCTCATTTCCTTGTAGACTAAGCATGATTGGTATGGAATTGGTCTTATAGCATCTTAGAAACTAATAGAGAGAATGCAAGAAACTTTTAATAGAGTGTCTACTCCCTCACATGACGGCTTCAGGTGGGCAGTGCCAAGGCACATGTCCTATTCTGTTTCCCATAGAACAATGGTTCGCAACCTGTGGGTGCCCGTGTGTTTTGGCCTACAACTCCCAGAAATCCCAGCCAGTTTACCAACTGTTAGGATTTCTGGGAGTTGAAGGCCAAAACATCTGGGGACCCACAGGTTGAGAACCACTACCATAGAACTTGATGAGGTATTCTCTCCTATGCATTTTTGAATAAAGGTCACTTGAGGCCCGAAATAGCCTTTAATGCAGTGGTTCTCAACCTGTGGGTCTCCCAAGTGTTTTGGCTTACATCTCTCATAAATCTCAACTGGTTTACCAGCTGTTAGAATTTCTGGGAGTTGAAGGCTAAAACATCTGGGGACCCTCAGGTTGAGAACCACTGCTTTAATGGATCTAATTGACTTTAAAACAGCCAGCCATGCTCCCTTGGAAGCTTTTGGGGATGTCATTGGCCATGTGTGGTCCAAATACCTATACACAAGGAATGGGGATGGTCTAGGGACAGTAGCAACTGATATTTCATGGCTAGCAACAATCTAAGAGCGGTTTGGCTGCTACCTGTTGATTATACTCCTTTAAACACAACTTGTGATGACAAATCCCATAAACTTATATGTGCTGAATAAACAGTTTAATTTGGTGAGTACTTAATGTTTGAGCACCCCTCACTTTCATCAGATGGCTTTTTTTATAAATATGCATCTTGTTTTCAATTTTACATTATAAGCATATATATAGCATGTCAGCAAGTGATAAGGAATCTTTGGGCTTTCAGTTGGTTTAAGTTACAAATTATGACATTTCTCTAGTGACAGTGGCTTCTCGAATTTTGAAATCCAAAGCATCAAGGGGTCTGATAGTTCTTCATGCCTGCCTTAACATTTTAGATGTTTTCTAAATAGTAAATAAATGCATGGCTTTATTTGGATCTTTTCCCCAATTGTGCACAGTCTAGAAGAACTGAATTTGTCCTGGTGTGACTTCACAGTCGATCATGTGAAAGCAGCAGTCAGCCATATTCCTTCAAAAGTAACACAGCTAAATCTTAGTGGATACAGACAGAATCTTCTGATGTCAGGTAAGAATCCAGTTTGAACAGCCAGTTAAAAGTCTTATCATTTAGGTTGAGGGAATAACTCAAAAAGCTAATTGTGATTTACAGTTCTACATTTTGGACCTTTTCTTAATCCAACTACTAGTTCATTTATCTGAAGTAATGAACATTGTGGAGAGAGGAAATTCGATATTCACTGTTTGTATTTGGATGGGTCATTCCAAGTGCAGGACATAGATATAACACATCTTTATATTTTATTCCCTAAATAAACATTGGAAAGAAGTCAGCTGAATAAGTATCATTCTATTCATAGGAGGCTGGCATAAAACCCTTTGATTCGTCTGGCTCTAATGTCTTTCCTGATTGTTCTCTGAGAGCTCCATACCTCACAACCTCTGAGGATGCCTGCCATAGATGTGGGCGAAACGTCAGGAGAGAATACTTCTGGAACATGGCCATACAGCCCAGAAAACACACAACAACCCTGTGATTCCGGCCATGAAAACCTTCGACAGCTCGTCACATTTCTCTGCCTAGACTAGAGATACCAGATATTTAATTTGAGACCTTCTGCCTAGAAAGCAAGCACTGAGCTACTTGCATGAATTGCTGCCAGAAAGTGGTATCTTATAACCAGGCATGGATGCACTGAATTAAATTATAACTTAGTAACATCCCTGTCCTTTTGGAGAAAGTCACAAAACACCTGGTCAAATTTATGTACTCTTTATCATAATTTGTTCCCTGTTATGGCTGTGCCTTAAGATAATTCTTTGTTTTCCCTCCAACACCATAAATACAGGTTGAGTTTCTCTTATCTAGAAATTTGATACAATCCTTTTTTGCCACCAGTCGACCATTTTTGCCCCTGGGGAAAGGGGGTTAGTCACACATACAGTTCCACCAATTATGGCATACAGTATGGTGAGCACCCTAGAAATATAAGTTGTAATTGTGGAGCAATCCCATTGGCCACTGCCTGTATGAAGGCCAGAAAGAATAAGGGCACCTTGGGGACAGCGGGTAGTTTCATTCCTTTCTGGCCACTTTATTTAAAGATCAAAAATTATGCCGACGATGCAGGAAGTATCTGGGATGTGCTTTTTTTTTTTTTTTTACAGGGGCCTTGTGTAAGTAGAGGCCTTCCCTCTTTTCTCTTTCCCTTATCAGGGTTTCTTGAGGGAAAGATCAGTGGGCACTAGATGTGTGACTAGCCCCCCTTTCCCTCCATATTTCATTAATTATGAATATGCAAATAAAATTATTTCAAACTTTAAAGTCTGGTTCCAAGCATTTCAGGTAATGGAGACTCAACTTGTCATTTATTGATGCAAACAAACAGCACTTGAAAGCATTGAAATATAGCTGTACATGTGATACCTGAAAATGATCAGCTGATTGTATTGGCTTGTCATTTCAGATGTTAAAACTTTACTGGAGCAGTGTCCAAATTTGGTCCATTTAGATTTAAGGTAAGAATTTGAGATTTGCCAAACATTCTTTCTTGGTGAACAGCTACTCTGAAGAATAAATTAAGGAAGAAATATGGCTTTCAGTCAAAAGCATCACATATATAGAGCACTGGAATACTACTTCAGCCTGCTTCAGCAGCCTACAATTTTGGCTGGACTTACTAGCCTACCAAGAACTGACCTTTGTTTAGAAACCAAGAACGTGGGAGGGTACATTTTTGCTTTTCAGAGGCAGGTGAACATTGGCTTCAGGCTTTGCATTTGTAAATTTATCCAATATATGGTCAGGAAGGGTACTGCTGAAAAACAAGTATCCCACAAAAATGTTGGTGGTATGCTGGGAAACAACAAAACTAAGATGTTCATAACCCAGGCAGGAAGCCTATTTTAAGCTTTTGCTCTAGGTTGGAAAAGTAGCCAAAAATATGCTATGATGATCCCAGTTCACTTATACAGCTTCAAAAATAGGGAGGCATTTTACTGATTATGCTCACCAGGGGGAGATGTCACACTTGTCATGGTGAGAATATTTGCCTAAACCTGTCTATGTACAATTCAGCTAAAGCAGTAGTATTGTTACAGGCCAGGTTATTCAGTTGCCAACTTTGCAAACTAGGAATCTCCCTTTATAAAGTTCATGTGCCTTGGAATATCCTGGAGAATAGAGCATATATGGAAAAACATATACTACAGGAAGTTAGATCTGTGAGAGTATGTGTATGTATCAATGGAGAACTGACTTCAGCTTGAATTTGGGGGAAGTGCTTACAAAAATGTGAACATGGTATGGTGAGAATGCCAACACTTTTGGCTTCATCCTGTGAAATGTGAACAGAGGTGACCTGTATTAATCTCTAGCAGATGGAGATAAAATAATCCTACTAGCCACAGCACAAGTTGATGTAATTAAAATGGCAGGGAGCCAATGGCAGGGACCCAAGTATACAGGGGTGGAATAATAATGTGTTGCCCACCAGATACAGTTGACTACATCTCCCAGTATTTCATACCATTTTCCACACTGGTTAGAATGCCCAACTTGATGTAATGCCTCTAATTTACATTTTGTACTACAAAAATAGTTTTCGCCCCTCTTGAAAGAAGTAGGAAGTCACTACTAATGAAAAGAGGAAGGGAATAAACAGCCACTAGCTACTTTGCAGTTTTATTTAGCCTGGTCAAATGGCTAAGAGTAGGTCAAGCAGAGAGTTAATAGAAATCTGGCTGCTGAAATAGACCAGCTATGAACTCTCACTTCTTGCTAATAAAACTCCCATCCCCAGTATCCCTAAATCAGGATGAGGATTTATGTATCTACATACTTCCAACTTAATGGAGGATGCAATTTAGTGTCTCACGTAGGATTTATTTGATCCCAAGAAGTGCATTATGGACAGCATACTTAATTTCCAAGCTGCTTTTAAGTTTCATGATTTTGGCTCCCCACATAAACCCAGTTTCTATGTAGTTGCATCTGACAGTGTAAATGTCCTTTGATAAAATAGATTTGAATACAGACATTCAAAATTACGTTTGTCCTGCATTTTTATGCTGTCATCCTGTTATATTTCAGATGTGTATAAAATGGGATTAAATAAAATGCTTTCATTACAGTGACAGTGTTATGTTGAAGGCTGATTGCTTACAGTACTTCCAGCAGCTCACGCATCTTGAGCACTTGAGTCTCAGTCGATGCTATCAGATATCACCATCAGTCTTACTGTGAGTAACAACTTCCTACTTTAAACCTATTTTTCTGTAGAACAGATGCAGCCCTCCAGATGTTATTAGACTCCTATTCCCAATGTGAACTCATTGTTGACTGTGCTAGCTATGCTGCTGGAATGAGCAATCTTAACAAAATCTGAATGTCACAGTACTCACTCCCCGGAGTCAGTATACTTAAGATTAATCAAATGACTATATTTCAGAGGAAATGCAGCAATATATGGCTCTTAATAATACATTGCAGTATTAAAGTATCCATTTATTATGGAGACTCTTTGCTACCCTTCTTTGTGGTGTTAATTTGTCATCAAAGAAATATATGCATGGAGAAATTTGGCTCCAGCTACAAAGCAGGAAGGGAAAAGGATTATTAGTGTATCAGTGTTCTGATTCAACTTGTTTTTCTGACAACTTGAGGGGTGGATGACCTTTTTATTGATCATATCTGAATGTTACGTTTTTCTTAATTATTGTGTTATAATGGAAATAATAAAATGCTATAAACAGGATATATGAAAATAGTAACAGCTGTCCTTAAGCCCATTTAGTTACTGTGTGGGTTTCACTCCCTTTTACTCCAGGTGCACATGCTTTTGAGATGGCATTGAAGTTACGTTCTTTCAGCAAGTGTCGCCATTGTATTCATAATATGTTTCAAATATAAGGAATTGTTCTATTTTCTAACTTTCCTCTTCATTTAAGTTTTTTTTTTAATTCCAGGGAATTTTGTGAAATAGCTACGCTCAAAACGCTCCAGGTTTTTGGAATAGTGACTGCCAGCTTCGTACAACTTTTAAAAGCAACATTTCGTCATTTAAAGATTAACTCCTCTCCTTTTACACCAGTTGCAAGACCCGCTGTCGGCTGCAAGAAAAATGAACAAATTTGGGGCATTCATTGTAGACTGAGCTTGAAAAGCCCAGCTGGCTTTTAACATGATTTGAAAAACATTTTCTACTAGCAACAGTTGTGATGCTAAGCTCCGAGGCTGTATCACTGTGACATACAAGTATACCTGTCTTCAGGGAGCCTCCTTTTTGTGGGGTTGAGATGCAACATTAAAATAGTGTAGAGATTTGTCACTTTTCCTTGTAACAGCAGCTTGTCAATATGGAAAGAGAGCAACCTCTTGTGTCCTGGAAAGAGCATCCTTTTCAGAATCTCCCATATACTTCCTTATCTCCTAGAATAATTGACCTTTATCTTTAAATTGGCAAGGGATACATCTGCCTAAACTGCTTCTAAGTGGGAGAGTGAAATATATGAAATGGGAATGGATGCTTCTGGCTAGGCCCAAGTCTCTTCCTCTACATAGGAAAATAATCTTGGGATAGATAGCCATTTAGAAAGTCTCAGTGTTTCATTATTGGATAGCTCTAGAAGGTATTCATTGGTATGTTCCATGACTATTTTCACTCCACAGGTACCTGACCTGATAGGCTTTATTTTTCCCACCCTCTGAACTTTGAACTATCTGATTTAAATCATTCGCTTACAGATATATATCTATATCTATCTACCCAGCCCACAACCTCTGTACTATAAGTTATGAGGATAAGCATTTATGGCAGATAAGTTTCTCGAACTTTTAGAGCTTTGTATGTTGTGTCTGAAGGACTTTTATACTAAATTAGTAACACTGAAATGAATCAGATTGAAACTAAAGAGTAGTTCAAGATTTCTCAAATCAATTCATTAGCTTAAGATGAGGAATAACATTCCTTATCTCTCCATGCAATCACCCTGAAGAATGGGAGTCTTGTTATTGAAGACAGTTTTGACAATGATGGTCAATTTAAATATCCACTTTAAACTTTGATTTGATGCAAGATGGAACAAAGGGTAGTCTGCCTCCAATATTTGCTACATTGCTGTTAGAGTCAAAGCAGGGTTCAACAATGTCATTTTGATTTTGCTCTTACCTAAGGAAGGAAATCTCTACAGCTCTCCCATTCTCCTTTACTTCAGGCTACTACAAAGTTCCTTATAAAAGACTGCCAAATCAGACTAGGTGGTTGAGTGGGAAGGAATATAATGGAAGTGAACAATATTAGCAGATTCAAAAAAGAACAGAGGGGTTATTTAAGTTTTTATGTCATAGGTATTTTTTCAATAAAATGACTGATTATATACATAGCACCATTCCTGTTTCTGTCATGGTAGTGTACTAAATATATTTAAATAGAAAACACACTTTCCTATGGGAGATACTAATCTAAACCCAACAGGTATTTCCAATTGAAAATATATTGAATTAATAGGACTTACATTGATTTGTTGATTTAACAATTTAGTGAGCCATCCCCCATTTTGATATTAACAATTAGGCTACTTAAAGGAATCATGAAGGCAATGGTTACCTTAAGGAGCTTATGGATAAGTGTGTTTTGATTTAAAACATAAATTTAAAAAGGTAAGATTTGTATAAGATTCTAGAAAGTATTTTGTTTGGCTAAATACTAGTCGTTAGCATATGAATCCATCCTCAAAACAACAGAAAAACATACAATACTTCCAAAACACAAATTCACATTTATTACATTTAGTTACCAACCACATACATTATTTCTTAGTAAAACCAATCCCGATGCTATTTTTCAATCAAATTAATTAAAAATACATGACATGCTGGAATTAGACAACATTGGGAGAAGGGTAGTTTTATTACATTTTGGCATTTGCACAAATTCCACATATTCTAGTCTATCATATAAATTGCCTTGTTGACTTCAACACAAAGCAATTTAGATAATTATTTACAAAAAGCTTACATTTTTTTCTAGAGATTGTCTTTTTTCAACAAATAATTTTAAATCAGGTCAAAATCAATAATAGACTAAGAAATTTACAAGTGAACAACTTTTTGTTTTGAAGCCTTGATTTTAAATACACTAAATGCAACCCGACTGAGGAACATTTAACTTACCCTCCAATGCTATTTTACTAAACTACCGTCACTATGAATAAACAAGTTGGGGTGGGAGAGAACAAATGAGAAATTAAGAAATTCAGTTAATTTAGAATGCACTCTTCTGCTTTTGTTTTAAAATCAACTGAACCAAATTCAAATATGGCTAGTACCAGTTCAAATCTGATACCTTACTGAAGCAAGAGCCAGCACAAATTACAACTGCTATCAAGCTTTCCTTACTCCATGCCAGACCCCAATTCCTAATGCATAGGAAAGGAACTTCCCAGAAACATCATGGTTAAAAGTGCATGGATTAAGAAATCCTGGGCACATTTGTATTTCACAGATCACTTCAAAGAACATTTTTCATTTGGACGTTTAAGGCTTTGCTCTAAAACCATCACTTTTCCCCGAGTGACTTTATGAAGTTTGTTCTTTGTTCTTAACTCAAGGTAGGCAGTTGTACGAATCTTTACATACAATGTTAAATCATGGTTTTGGCACTGTAAAATACACATTGAGTATCCTTTTTTCAGGGCATGATTCACTTTCATTGTGGATACAGTCCAATTGGGGCACTGCATTTTACCCTTGTGTACACATGAAGTGTGTATATGTAGGAGAAGGGATTGTGGAATTAATGGAAGTTTCTCAAACATGCGCAAATGATCATACTCCTCAATTAGCAATCTAAACTTTATATTAAACTGAAAAAACAAGTTTCAATCCCATCCAGTTGATTTCACAGCTTTCATCATTTTGAAATAATGATTACAGGACCCATTTATACTCTGCATTTTTCTTCCTTGCTCTCAACATTATGAGCACGTTAGTCCCACATATGTATACCCACTATGCAGGCAAATACCTATGGTTAGCAGCAGATTATCATTTTGCAGCACACAAATTTAGTGGGTGTATTACAAAATGAGTCAGGTTCTTCACAGTATGGTTTAAGGGCTAGAGATCAACATCACTATTGTCCAGGCTACCAAAAGCCTGGATTGTTTAGTGTTGAAGATGTATGCCTATTTAATGTTAATTAAGGGGAAACAATATGTTTTGACTTAGAGATTAGTTCCCCCTATTTTAAATGTGAACAGTAAATACATTTGACATTACTCACCACCAGTTCACATTGTATCTGTGCTTAAATAGTGTCAACCAATATTTTAGTGAGTACCATATTTGCTAAGATAGCAATATAGTTGATTTAAATAAAGAAATGATAGTTTAAATTAACAATTGTTGCCATGGTTATAGTGTTAAGGTTTGTTCTATCCAATTGTGAATTCTGATACCATATCAATGTGGTGTTTATTCATCTTTGCTCATTAAAAAAGACATTCTAAACCGGTTTCATTGACAAATGAGTGCATTTAAGATGCTTGAATATTTCCCTTCTTTGAAAGTATAGATATGCTTCTTTTAGATACCTTTAAAACAACACAAACTGTCAGTCACACGTGAATGTTTAAAAGGAATATGGGTCATTCCATGCAAAGTAGTCTAAACCTTCCCACTATAATGTCTCCAATTTTGTCAAATTTTAGCTGTAGCGCCAGTCAGGTGTTAAACTAAGTTTCCCAAAATTTGAGGTCTCTACCTGCAGTAGTTGCTGATGTAGACCTGCTTATCTGAAGGATAGTCAGTGTGCTCATGACATTTAACAAAATGCCATTTTTGAGGTCTATAAAATTGAAACTAACTGTATAAAAATGGCTAGTAAACTGAAATCCTGTACAGTTTTTTCTGCTAATTCTGATGAAATTAATTTTTTCAATTTTTTTCAAGTATTTCAATTTACTAGCAATTCTTATACATTTAGTTTCAATTTTATTAGACCCCCCAAAATGGCATTTTGTTAAATGTCGTGCACACGCTATAAGGGGATCAGCAACTATTGCAGTTAAGAGACCTCACATTTTTGGAAACTTAGTTTAACACCTGACTGGCCCTACAGCTAAAATTTGGAAAAAAACAATAGAGAACATGATGGTGGGAACGTTTTGAAATTTTAGACCACTTGGCATGGAATGATCCATAGTATTGTGCACTTTCTCCAATTACAATCAGACTTGCCTTGTTTTTCCCTTTTAGGGTGAGGGGTGTAATTGCACACAACTCTCTTGCTATGCCAGCTCCACTGGCTGCCAGTCTGCTACCGAGCACAATTCAAACTTATGTGGCAGTGTAATTTGACCTAATACTCAACTGCATCATTTGTAATGCTCTGAAGGGGTGAATCAACAGCACCAGTTTGTATCCTGATTGCAGGCCTTCAGCACAGTAGGGAGACATTCCTTCTCCTTCTGATCTGGATTAAGGCCTAATTAAAGAAATGGAATTCCTAATAATTAAGTATGCAACATCTTGCATAAATATTTACTATACAAATTTTCTAAGAAAAAAATATAGAGGGAATTTACTGAAAAATCTTTTTTAGAAGCGAGTTTAGTCCAATATACATATATAAACCCACACTGTAAGAAGATAATGAAGAACGGGTGATACCCTTGAGTTGCCAAAGAAACAGGCACTGCATTACTCAAAGGGGGTTTAGACACTAGATAATCCTGATGATCTATGAAAACTAGACTAGAAAATTAGGATGATATCAATTTCAAATATTATGACAGAGAAGCAAAATTCTTCACGTATACAAAAGGAATACATCAAATTCTTAGGCAGTAACTTAAACACAGACCTAACCTTAAAATAATTACCTTTTGACATTTGCTTTTGGAAACTGATGGAAATATGTTGCAAAAAATCAAGGTGTTTTGTTCACTTGGTTTTAAGACAGATCCATAGAACTGACTTTAATATCCATAATCCCTGCTTTAGTTTTAGAAGCAACCTACTACTTTAAGATTTTACTGTCAGGGGCGTGTTGGCATGAGATGTAAATCTCCAACCTATCTTTTGTTATGAAGTAAAGGACAAACACTGGTTTACCAAGAAATTCTCAGCCAAAAGAAATGAAAACCCATTTCAATATGTGTTTCCCAAATGCTTGTCAGTATGCATCTGAAATGGTGTAGCATATCCCTTTTTTTGTGATTTGAGTTCTGAGTGTTTCCAAAAGTTTCTTCATTCTTCTAGCAAAACAGTACGCAGTGCATCTTCTGTATTGATCAATATTGATGCTATTGCTCCATCATTAAATTCAAATGAAGTTCCTCCATCTACCACCATACAGGCATCCCAACATCGAGAGCGGATGCAAACTCTGAAAATATATTGAAAGACAACAATAGCAGAAAACTAATAAGATAAGCAAATGTATTTCATTTACAAGAACACGTTATGAAAGTTAAGTTAAACTTTCCATGATCAGCTGACTGGAAAAACAGCGCAACATCAAGGAGGGCTAGAGATACTTTTGCATGGTGTATTTCTTCTCTGCTCACAGGAAAGACAACATTCAGCTCAAAGACATTTCTTCCTGAGTTGTTTAAGGCTAGAAAGCACTTCTTTAAGAGGTGAGACCTTTCCTCGGTATTTTTTTCCATGCACTTGAAAGGAGGGGAATGATCTATCATGTCTGGTTTCCCATCCCAACAGAGAAGTGGTCTTCCTTGTCACTTCTAGCACACTACGCTGCAGAAAAGGAACTGCAAAGATGGAGAATGCCAGTTCTTTCCAGAGAGGTGACACCTAGTGCCTGTTCCTTCACCAATACATACCTCATTGCCATTTTTTATCCTTTGATTGTTGAGAAAGCACAACAATCCAATATAAATACAAATCTTGGTCCTATGTTTTAGAAAGAGATCCCATCTTTCCTGGAAGTGCATGGTATAAGCCTTTTTTTGGTTTGCAAAGGGCACAATTTTCTTTGAGCTCAATAATCTCTTTCCTCCAAGAAGGAAATATCAGGTACAAAACATGCCAACAGAACACATGCAATTAGATCAGTTTCCAAAAGGAAGGAATTTGCATGACTGAGCTGCTCAGAGTGTATATAGAAACAAAGCTATAGCACATAGTTATAGAGGTTCTATTTTCAAACATGGCTTGCTCCTCCTAAATGTAGTAATGGGTTGCTGTGAGTCTTTCGGGCTGTATAACCATGTTCCAGAAACTTTCTCTCCTGATGTTTTGCCCACATCTGTGGCAGGCAACCTCTGAGGATGCCTGCCACAGATATGGGTGAAATGTCAGGAGAAAAAAACTGTCAGGAACATAGTTATACAGCCCGAAAGACTCACAGCAACCCAGTGATTTCGGCCATGAAAACCTTCAACAATACAATGTAATAATGATGGTAGTAAAACTATCAAATCTAATGCGCTCCAGACTGGATCATTACTCTCATCAGCCCTAGCCAGAATAATTAATGACCAAATGATGGAAGTCACAGTCCAAAACATTAGAAGACCATCAAGATGAAGGGTGTTACTACAACAATATTTTGTTTCTTATTATTTCAAAGATGGGTTATCCCTTTTTATTAGATTTTACTGGACAGCATTATTTTTTTTAAAAAAAAATTGTAATATTTTAAAATGAAATGCAAAATTTGTTTAAGTCACAAATCTTGATTCAAGACAAAATATAATCAGTATTTTATCTAAATTACAAATTAAATAGTGAATTCAATTAGATACTTACTAAATTAGATACTTACTTTGAAGCAAAACCCCGTTGCCGACTACTTGAAAAAACACGATTTGAAATAGGTTCTCGTACGCTGAAAAGCATCTTCGGTTCCTCTGGACTATATAGCAGAGATTCATTATATCCATCTGTTACTGAAAGTATGGAAGGTCAAGACAAAATATAATATAAATATAATATAACTTGATAATACAATTATCAAGTTCTAGAAATCAGGAGACTTAACAGAAAATTCTCAAATCTACTGTGCCTTATCTAACATCATTTTTGCTCCTATTCTGAAAAAATTATACATGCATTTTCAGCATGTAATTTTCACCCTCGTTATTTTTTTTGCCGTACTAACTCCCATTTATAACAGAAAAAACACATGCCTCTCATGAGGAGTTTTAAAATCAATGTTAGTTCTATTTGCCTGATAAATGTTATTTCCTAACTCTTGAATGTTATATTCAAAATTTTGAAAACAATATTTATCAAACAAAGAAAAATTTAAATTACAATGGGAAATTATTTTTTTCGTGTCAGGAGTGACTTGAGAAACTGCAAGTCGCTTCTGGTGTGAGAGAATTGTCCGTTTGCAAGGATATTGCCCAGTGGACGCCTGGATATTTAATGTTTTATCATCCTTATGGGAGGCTTCTTTTATGTCCCCGAATGGGGAGCTGCAGCTGACAGAGGAAGCTCATCCATGCTCTCCTTGGATTCAAACCAGCAACTTTCCGGTCAGCAGCCCAACCTTCAAGTCAGCAGTCCTACTGGCACAAAGGTTTAACCCACTGCACCACCGGTGGCTCCATACAATGGGCAATGAACACTAGTAAATAAAACCCTTAAATGCAAAATGTGAAAGCTTGAAGTAGAAAAAATGAAGAGCATTATTTCTGTGGCTGCCTTCAGATATAATAGTAAGTCATGGAGTCCCATTTGGTTATGTCAGAATTCTGCCTGAAATCCCCTGATTTATTACTACATCCCAAAATGGCTTGCAGCTTTTTCAAGAGCAAACCCTATCTGCAAACTTTGTCAAACTTGCCAAAAACATGTCTTACCTTTTTGGATTAGTTCTTTGCTCAATGGAAGATTTAAGCTGTCATAACCTTTGGCTATTGAATCAAAAAGATAACAATTTTTGGTTATAAACAATTATACTCTGCATTTGTTAGTCAAAAAGTATCATGGGATGGAAAAGTAATATTTTACAATGCAAAACTCAACAGATTTTATTTCGGCTTGACTTGTAAAATATTATATGTAGCATGTGGGCCAGCAAGGTGGACAGACTCTTGAGACTAAGACCAAATGCTAGCTTGGCCATGGAGACCCATTGCATGACCTAGTGCAAGTCGTTCTCAGCCCTAGAAGATCGTAAACACCCCTCTGAACAAATCTTGCCAAGAAAACCTGATGAAAGGTTCCACTTAGGCTTGTCACAAGTGACAATGACTTGGAAGCACACAACAAGTATTTATAGCATTCATCATTTCCTCAAATAATTACCATGAGTAAAATTTATACCAGCCAGCCAAGTCTCCAAGAAATAAATCTTACATAGGTAAACACAGCTAATTTAGGAAATTCATTTAACAGTATCTTAGTAACTTTAAAAACTGTTCTTTTAATTCAGGGTGGGTATTTTTAGGGCCACACACATTCCCCAGCACTGTTTTTGAAAACCTGCAATAGTTTTCCACAACTTTTTGGGTCATTTTTAAAATTTTGCCCCTGAAATGACTAATTGCTCTCCCCAAAAGCCTCTAGGAGTTTGTTCCCCTGTATTTGAGGCTTCTGTGCCTTCCCAACCTATCCCTCTTCAAATGGGTCTTATTTCCAAACTGAAAGTGTCATCTGCATCTGGAAAAAGTGAAAAGGTAAGTAAAAAGACCCACAAATGCAAACAAGGTAGGAGTCTAAAGCCCAAGGGAGGGGGGAAATCATTTAACACAGCTATCTTTAGCTTTTGGTGAAGGGGACCGAAAGGGGTTGCAGGGAAGCTTGCATATTTTTTATCTCTGCTTTAATGATCCACTGAAAATTGGTCTTTGTAGCATATTTGGGAGGGTTGGGAATGTGGTCTTGTTTTTGTACTTTGGTTTTTGTGCTAAGAAGGTTCTACCAGCAACTCACCAATCTTAAGGATTTCTTCCACAGCCTGATTTGCTACTTTGTTGATATTAAAAGACCTAAAAATCAGAAACACAAGGGCTTATCTACTTGGACCACCTATAGTTGCAATACTTTCCTTATACTCCCTCAGCCAAAGTTCTGTGCTACAATACAATGTTCATACTGAAGTTAAATTCCTAGGTGTCATTCCTCTTGTTTTGTTGTTGCATTAAATATTCTTAGCACCATCTTTATTTACCCTGGGAGGCAGTACTGTTTTCAATCAAGTTACATGGAAGAGGGACACAGTTATGTAGCATTTTCTTTACATAATAAAGATATATTTCCATGAGAAGAGATTCAGGGTTAACTGGGGATAATTCAAGCATATCGCAAAAAAAAAAAAACCAAAACTCAAAAGTGACATAGTTACAGAAGAACTGTATCACTTGAACTAGATTTTGTTCTAACACAAGTAAGAGTCCACTGAGACTAAAGACTAAAACCTCAACATTTCACAATTGGTTTTGTATACCTTTGAATAGAATGTTCCCCTGCAGTTTTCCAGTTGTTTATTTCCCCAATACAGCATGCTACCTGCATTGTATCATAACCAGGTTTTAAAACTGAAAACAATTCCAAAACATTCATCTTCAAACACCTTCAACATAGAATGGTTAAACTATATTACAGGCCAAAAAAACCTGCTAACAATCCAGGGAAATAACAGTACAATACCACGCTTTTTCAAACATAACTTGTTACTGAAAAATACTCAACCTATAAGTGTTTAAACTGTTTTGGAAATGTATCTGCTCTAAGTAATTTTAATTTATATAATTTCATGAAATATTCTGCTGATTTTATGAAAGGTAACATAACCATAATGTATCTTTTACAAAAATCTCACTTACTCATTCTGGAATAATATGGCAAAATAACTAGTACTTTAAAAATATACCAAACTTACCATGCTTTTGATCCAGTTCCAGTGCATATATTGAGACCTGAGCTTTTTTGTTTCTCCCATGGACCATCATCAACTGATATTTCATAGTAAGAGGCCCTACGAAGGGAGAATTTAAAACTGGGTTTGCAGGACTTATAGTTCACCCTAAATGAGACAGAACACAGCCCTTCATCAGGGATGTACCAATCTAAAAGGGCCAATTTCAAATATGGCTGGAAATTTCACTATTGATTTTAAAACAGCATCTTAAATGGAAAGATTAAAATTGATTTTGACTGGTGGTTTTTAAAATCAGATTTCAAAAATACAACAAATGGTTAGTAAGACAGCAAGCCATTTTGAAAGCCTTTTAGAATTTTGTAATGTACTATTGTTGAGTTGTTACCAGAATATCAGTGCACCATGAATACATGCATCACATTTATTTCCAAATGGGAAGTTCTTCTGCCCATTAATACATTAGCTCAATCCATCAATTCACATTTTAGGAAAATGGCCTTTGATGAGTTTATATTGTTCAAATTAATGTATTTATCTGAGCATTAAACTTACAAAATATAGCTACATTTCTTTACAGTTGATAATGTTTCCTGTTTTTATATAAAAATGCTCAAAGTTTATATTCTGTGTAACAGAGACATCTAAAGCATCTAACCATTATCTTTTCATCCTTTGATTCATCACATGATCCGCAGCTGCATGAAGGACTCCTTGAAATAGTTACATCCATACACTTCCACTTCCTTTCTCACAAGCTGTGGGCTCCCTCATTATTCAAATATCTTCAGCAGTCCCCTTATCTGATGTAACTGGTAGTACTGCTTCTGTACTTAAGATGAGATCCATTCAAAGTTTCACTAGCAGAGGAAACACCCCTCTGCTTATGAGTTGAGAGGAAATAATTAGTTCAATTTTAACTCTTTGATCTAAATTGTTTTCCTTGCACATAAAGCATGCATGGTCTTATATACTGAGAGGGGAGTTTGATAAGAAACGAAAAAAGTATAAATAGAATCTAATTTGCAGGAAAATGTATAGATTATGGTTTGAAAAAATGCATAATACTTCTTCATCCTTTTTCACAAGAGGATGTTACATATATCTGGACTAAGAAATAAAGACCCTGGCAAACACTGCAAAAGAGTGTGCTTTTAAATAGTGTGCTATTGTCTCATAACTAGGTCAATCATGAAATGTGAACAAGGAAGGTTAGAGCTTCTAATAATCGTGCCAAGCATGGAAGACGATATATTAAAAGCAAGACAGTAACCAAAAAGAACAGTTCATTTGTTCTTCCCTTAAGTGAATTCAAAAACAAAATTTGCATGCAGAGACAAGGTCTGTTGAAACATGAAGGTACTATGTGAGGAAAGCTCTTTCCCACACATTTGAAGATAGGAGAAATGTATGATTTGGATGAAGTAATTAAGTCTGGAAATAGTTTTGCACAAAATAGTAAGTAAAGAAACAAAAACACATTAAGCACATTAACATATTAAAATTTCATGCTTAGCTGAGCAGTCATGCTTTTGAGCAGATATCTAACATACCTGGATGAGAGAGACTCTCCAATGAAGACTTCATTTAAAGCTCTCACAGGCAAGAGGTGTGGCTCAGAAATCTGAGACTCTGCAGACATAAGCAAATCACACTGATATAATATGACCTAAGAAGACAATCTCAAAAAACAGAGAAAGCAAGATAATTACATGTGTGCCCATGTATACACACATGTATGAATCTATTTGGCTTACTTTCTGTGGCATTTCCTATGGTTACTAAGGATGAAAGCCAGTGGCCTGCATTGTGTATGGCAGATACGTAGGCGTGAGCACCACAGTTACAGTCTTCTATAGTGAATTTTAGCTCAACCTCCTCAATTCCCACTTACTAGGAAGAAGTTATGCAATGGGCATGGGCCTATTCCCGGGTTACTCGGGAAGCAGCTGGCATTTCCACTCTCTTTTGTAAGCATTCCACAGTGCAAAAGGCAGAAACAGGGCCCTATAGCAAATTCCCTCTGCACAGGAGATCACGTGCACATACACATATGTGAGACAATGTCAGGCACCTACTTCCCAAGTAAAAAGGTATCAGATTGTCATCGACTGCAGTACCTGCATCCTGGTAAGTAGAAACTGGAGGACTTCATAGTCTTTAAGTAGCCCCTAAAATGGGGGCTATGTAGGGATTTCTTAATAGCTCACTATTAAACCATGATGCTCGCTATGTATTTTATTAATGTTATTTTACTGTTGTTTTAATTATATATGCTGCCGTCGTATTTTTTTATCTGTTGATCAGACTTGGTCCCCATGTGAACCGCTCCGAGTCCCCTCGGGGCCATGGAAACGGGTTATAAATAATGTTGTTGTTGGTGTTATTATGGATCATGAATATATAATCATCATGTCTGTACATTTGTAACTGCCATAGAGGATTTCAGCTAGTGTTTTCAAAATTAAATCAGAAGCTACTGTGTATCATATTGAGTTTTTATTTTATAATAAAAACTATATTTTGGTGTTAAGCCCTTCTTAGTAATTTTATTAGTAACAGTAAGCTATAATAGGTTCCTTGTTGAAGATAATTATGTTTCTGTTATTATATGCATATACTTTGGATTTTTCTGTACTTTCAATGTGTACTTTTTATTTTGTAATGTTAGGAGGGATATCTAAGACTATAAGAAAGGTATATATGGATGCATGCTTACTTTGATCCTGGAATCTTCCATTAACATGGGCGCTACTATGCTGTTCTTGACTCAACTGTTGTTCATGCAAGTCAACAGGGGCAGGGTTAATACCAGTTCCTTCAAGGTACAGCCGAATCCGCTGCCTCCACTGCCATCTTTAGAAGAAAATGATTGCACAAAGCACAAAATCATTACAAATGAGTATATAAATGTCAACTTATTAGCTAGATTCAGAAGGTCCTTAATGAAACAGATACTGGTCCACTCTAAATCACCTGTACCTAATATTAACAAATCTTACAATTTCAAGGAAGTTTCATTTTAGGTATCTGCATGACAGAGTTGACTGAAATGGTTTCAGATTATTTGTACATAGAGCAGGCCCTTGCTATCCACTGGGGTTTGATTCCAGGATCCCTTGTACATACCAAAAACCCGTGGATATTCAAAATAAAATATGCCATAGTACAATTCTGTCCTTCATATAAAATGGCAAAATCAAAGTTTACTTTTCAGATATTTGTTGGGGAAGAATACATTTTTATACAGTAGATGGTTGAATTCATGGGTACTGGTGTAGTGCCTTGCTAAGCTAAATAGCATATTATTATTATTATTATTATTACTACTACTACTACTACTACTACTACTATATTTATTTATACCTTGCTTTATCTCTCCTGCAAGAGACTCAAAACATCCTATTTAAGGACACTATCCAAGTCCATTATTCCTTTTAATAGGCCTTGCAATAGTCTCAATGCAAGAAATTTTATTTCTAGAATATATTTTTTTTTCACTCCCCTCCTCCTTGAAATCACAAATTTGCCTGAAAACTGTTTCCAGAAGATTTCCCAGTACTTCAGAGTTAATTTTTGTGGGGTCAGTGGAAAATTTAACTAAGAGGGGAGAGTGCTCCCCTTCCTTTGGATTCTGCTGTACTACCAACAGAGGTCCAGCACCTATCCTGCCCTCAACCTCTACTTTAAAATACTTGTTTTAATTGGACTTATTTTGGCTATACTGCTGCTAGCACTTACCAGGTAAGTTCATGATTAAAACCAGAATTTTCCACCATTCAATGTATTAAACATGGTAAGTATGTTTGGCTCTCACAGATGAGGTTACCATTTTTCTATTGACTCTTTTCTGTCTATGTGACTTGATCACAAAATATATGAATTTATTGTCATTTACAAATCTTGATAATTTACAGACATTAGGTTTGCCTACATATGCATTTGAATAGCATTTCATAATGGATTAGTGTGCAAAAAAACGGAAGATTAAGCACTGATTAGAAATACTGATTTTTATACTAGTAAAGTGTTGGGGCAGTTGTCAGATCAAAAGTGTTCCTTGGGGCAGCTAAATGATTTCACATATTAAAAATATTTAAAGATAATGGTCTTTAGATATGTACGATCCTACCTACCTGAATTCACCACGATAGAGCTTTTGTAGGGCATCTGGAAATGAGTGTGTATATCGTACAGGTAAACACAGGTGGCCTTCAGATCTAGATATAACAATATAGAAAAAGTAAAACAGAGTACTTTCCTATCTCCTTCATGTACAGATCTGTTCCCTTATGTCCCTTATTAAAAATGAATAAGTAACATAATACTGGGTGGCATTATTATAACTAGATAAACATTATTATAGCTAAACATAAGATTTAAATGTAACAAAGGAACAGTACCAATAGACTTCAGACAATAGACTTAAAGTATTTTAAAACTCAGTGATTTGGTATGATTTCAAATTATAGAATAGTTCCCAGTTCCAGTTTTAAAAAGGCAACAAAGAATTGGAAGGAGGATTTGGTAAATAACAGGTGGGTGAAAAAATTCCAGTCAAAATATGGGTTACTTTTTTAAGCACAGGGATGTTCTGTCACTGTATCTGACATGGGAAACTTTGAAAGGCCTCCATAACACCCTCCTGACATCTTCAAGGGCTGCATCCCATAAAGTAGCTGCTTCCACAAAGAAATTACCGAACATGGGAGTTTTTGGGCCTTCCTATCTCCAAGAGGGCATTTTGGAACATATAGAGGCAGGGTTATTTTTTTTAAAAAAAAGCTTTTTGAAAATGTTTTTGCCCCCTGCGAGTCCAGGAGAGCTCTAACCATGGTGGAAATGCCTCTACGCGCCCTAGAGGTCCTTTGGGGGTAAACCTTCTTTTGATTTTTTGTTTGCTTCTTTTGCTACTTCTACCAAAAATTGAGCTCAATTCAATTTTCAACAAGTATATGACAACACAAATACATGGATTCATTCATTCACTAACAGAACAATTGGAAATGTGGAAGGGACACTACAAATGTTTGAGATTATGGCACTAAAATGGGAAGTCTATAAAATTACGGTATTAGAAGTTGAAGAAAAGATCTGCAACATGCAGAGTGGCTTACAGTATGTTAATTAAATTATGTCTCTCAGACATCAACACAGCAACTATCAGATCTGGGATGGATGCCAGATATAAAATTAATCAGAAAACTCACATATTAAAGGTAGAGAGGACTAGAAAACTGAAATAGCAGATGCCTAGTGCAGTTGAATCAGTTACTGTAATAATAAATAATAAATACTTTATTTATAGACCACCCTCTCTCCCCAAGGGAACTCAGAGCAGTTTACATACAAAAAGGCAAACATTCAATGTCGTAGTAGGTTATATTTGCTCACAAATATATATTTAATACATGTGATTTTAAGATTACTGAACATATGAACAGCATACTGTATAAAGAGATTAATTCCAGATTAGCAAAACAATTCTAGTTGCATTTCAACATCTGTTTAAGGTATCCTTACTGAATCAATCTCTGATTTATATTCCTGAAAAGACTTTCAAAAGCTAGAAAAAAGACACTAAGTAGTGAAAATAAAACTAACATATGACAATGTGCACATTAAATTGGCCTACAATGTCAGTTTATGCATATGAATCACATATATGTGCTAGAAATATAGAGTACTTAAACATCAGGTGTGTAATACCATAGTCTACAGTATTTTCACTCACCTATCAGGGTCTGTGTTTATTCCAATAACGGGTTTTAATTGGTCAAACACCTTACTGGCTGCCAGAAGCATTGTGCCATCACCTATAGAAAATATCAGATACGCAAAGAGATTGCTTTTATATAGGAACATACAAAAATTCTAAAGTATGAAGTAGAGACAATTTTATCCCCATAAATTTAAAATGTTTCTAGATAAATCTCCCCTAAATATAGTGATACAGAAAACAACTTGCCATAAGGAAAGGATACTTATGTAGACAAAGAAAAATGGATACATACAGTCTAGTTCACAATATCTTCTGTAGGCTTTTGAATTATGGTATCTATACATTATGATTTTTTTCAAAAGCACACATTTTACAAACGACAAATGAAAGATTACATTATAATTAGTGGGGCAGTTTGGCATACATAAAGATGGCTGTGCAAGTCATCCTGCCTAACACGGTGAAAGACATTTCTACCTACAGCATTCTTATCAAATTTTGATTCACTGTAGGATACAAACCAAGGGAGAGCCCAAAATCACCACTCAATAACTGTTTTGTTGACTGTTTCCCATTATCTTCAACCAAGATATATCGTACAACAAGAGTAGTTCAAGTACAGCCTGCAAGTTACATGTGGTCCTGAAGACCCAAATGTGCCCCCCAAATATCTGAGACACCTCCTGTACACACAAACACAAACCCATGCTTTAAAACAGGTAATAATGCTGGCTGCACCTTGGCACAGACAAGTTTCAGATAGTTGCAGTGTACAAATGTGCAAGTTTACTGTAACTTAAAATGCATTTCCCCACTCACAAGTTTATACCTCCTGCTGCTACAATAGCATCTGCCCACCGAACAGTGTCTTCATCATATTCTTTGCGTTTCACAAGTCGGACCTCAATCTTTTCATTCCTGAAGATTTAGGGAAATGCAAGTAGTTATTACTCAGAACTTTAAGGCTTAAATAATATAAGTTTTCTAATTAAAGAGCTAGTTTACTCAGTTTAGCTAAAGGATCCCAGGATAAGAGAAGCAAATACAGGCTGCAACTGAATACAGTAGTATCATCTGCCAAAATTAATTTTATGGAAGATATCTATAACGTGTGTCAGCTGTAGTTACCAATTCTATTAAAGTCCTCCAATTAGTTATTTGAAAAACATTTTTTTTAGTTACTCCTACTAAATATGTTGTATTCGTGCAAAATCATACATCAAAAACTTTGGGTTGCATTATTTATAGGAATCCAAAAAGATTTAAATAAATACACACTAAACTTGCAGAAAAACTGAAGTACAGTACACAATTGATCATGTGTTATTCAACTGAGAGAGGACTCATGTTAAGAGAAGTGCAACACAAGTTCTGTCAAATGAAAGGCAGACAGAATATTCTAATTGATAGAATATTACTATGCTTTGAGTCCACATTAGCCATAATTCAAATAACCACATTTCATTTTCAGCACTACAGCAGCCATTGTCCAACTTGAAGCATAATATACTTTTGAATTCATTATTATAGAAGTATAGTCAGCTTCCCACATTCCCAGGAGTTAGGGACCTAGAAACTCCATGAAAGTCAAAACCCCAAAATATCATAAAACCCCCACCCCCAACATGAATGCTAGAGACTCCTTTCCCACAAACAGCATCACCCCATTACTCCCTTCCCACCATGAAGACAGTCAGGTTTTAAAATTCTTTCACAATGATCCACCTCCTTGCCTTCTGCTATCAGAATGAAAAGTGTTTAAAATGCTTTTAGCATGAAAAACATTTAAAATCTGGCAGCAGAAGGGAAAAACGAAGGAGGTGGATTGTTGGGAAAGGAGTTTAAAGTCTCACAGCAGGAGGAAGGAGTCTTTGTGGTAAGAAGGTGTTAAATGAAGTGACGGCTGACGCTTTTGGCAGGACATTAAGGAACAGGCAAAGGGACAATGAAGGAGTGGAGCGAGGAGACTGAACTAATTAAGCAGGAGCTATAAACTTATGAATAATAAAATCCACAAAAGAAAAAAACATGAATGTGGGGGACCATACTTGTGTTACCATTGATAAACCGAAAATTAAAGCAGATTAAGTATATGCAGTTCTCTTTTAAGTGAACGAAACAGGATAGTTGAATCAAAATCAGTCTATATTTTTAGAAAAGGAGACATCAGAATAATTTAAAGTTCTGTAACCTCTTGTTACTGAGAATATTTCAAATGGATTATAATCAAAAATTTTGATACATACCCTTACCTTAAACTATCTACAACATGCTCCACATTTTTTGTATGAATCCGATGCCGTTCTAGTAGTCCACTATAATTAGAGCCCTTCAACGCAAGCTGTGAAAGACAAAACCACAATTCAGCAAATCTTGAAAATAGTGCCAAAATATATCACAAGACTATACAAATACTGAAACTAGGACAAATTAATTTAAAAGAATTTAAAATATCAGGAACATAAGAATAGTTCTTCATTAAACCAAGCAAAATATTTTCAAACTCTATGTGTAATGTTAATTGAATTTAGAGATTGCAAAAAATATGAAACTCTTCGCATGGCATGAATACATGCCTACAGTTTACAGTCCCTTCAGGTGAGAAGGGCGGAATATAAATATTGGAAATAAATAAATAAATAAAATATTACTGTTCTTTACCAGTTATATACATTCTGACATACCAATCAAATAAGCAGTCCCAGCATTATCTGCGATGAAATTAACTTCTAGGCAGTGGCTGTTTGCTTATTTATTTTTTTACTAAATCCCAGGTTGCAAACTGATTATATGGCAAGTACAATGTAACTATAACACAGCTCTTTCACACAAGAGTTCAGATGTAATACGTTACACTTTAACACTTATTTAGTTACTTTACACAATTGTGGCAACCAAATGAAACTTCTTTTTTAAATTAAATCAATAAAAGACCAAGATGATCCTTCTCCCTACAATTGAGAACAGAAGTTTCCATATTACTTGTAGGTCTCATACTTCTGTTAAAATTGATTCATAATAAATTATTTCTCTTTTAAAAATTAAAACTAAATTTTGGTTTGGTTTCAAAAAAGAAAGGACATTTTAATTTAAAGAATAGGAAGCAAACATAGATCAGTTTTAAACAGAAAGGCTGCATATGAGAATATGGGAACTTGTAGTCTCGTAAGAGTCCATGTGGCATCTCTGAAAGCTTCGCAGAAAATGTCATGGAATGTTAACAGCATAATTTCTCCAACTGCATAGAGTTACAGGAATCAAGCAACAAGGTGCTTCAGAGCTATAGGTCTATGCACTCCTGAAAATTACATTTACGTGTTTTGTTGGTGTACTGAAGTCACTGAAATTACAGAAGAAAAGAGATAGACAAAACTGTCAATGCATTTGTTTTATGGATCTCACTTTTGGTGAGTACTTCACTGTAATTCTCTCTAGTCCTCGGAACTGGCTTGATCATTTGTTAACAGAACGTAAGCATTCTGAAGATTGCAGAAAATTACATAAACAGTATGGGCTGCTGGACTAATCTGAGTGAAAATAGTTTGGCTAGTGCCAAATCTGCATGTTTAAGGTAAGTTATATTCTTAGCACAAATCGTATATATTATGAACTTAACACAATTGTTTCCACATAGTCTATGGAAAGCTTGATAAATAGATGCATAGAAATACTGTGAAGAAACACAAAGTGTCAGGAATGGATCAGAACAAGAGATAAAATACAAATCCATCTGCTTCCTTGAAAATGCATCTATAAAATTTCAGCTGCCATAACCAGATTATATTCAGTAAGTAAAGCCGCACAGCAGTGAATTATATAAAAGTGCTGTGCAGCTGAAGTGGAGACCACGTGACGAACAATAAATCTCAAAATTAATCCTTCCATCATAATATTCCAGCTAAACTTTATTTACAACCTACATTATGAACACTGCTTACCTCTAAAAATAGAAGTATTTTACTACAGTTATGAGTTCTAGAATATTTTTTTTTAAAAAAAACTGAACACCAAATCAGATTTAAAAAACACTGCATGGGTTATACCTCAAAAAGCAGAGAGAGAAAATTCTGAAAGATGATTGTCAATTCATTTGTTGGTGTTTGCTTTACTGTGAAGAACACTAGTATTGTAAACTACCTGTAAGGAAATGGTTCTCAACCTGTGGGTCCCCAGATGTTTTGGCCTTCAACTCCCAGAAATCCTAACAGCTGGTAAACTGGCTGGGATTTCTGAGAGTTGTAGGCCAAAACACCTGGATACCCACAGGTTGAGAACCACTGCTGTAAGGCAACAATTTTCCATCAGCCTAGTCAGGTCTCCCTTCAGACAGGCAGGACATCTGAAGAGTAAGATCTCAATATCGAGAGAGATGCAGGAAAATAACCATCCCCTCGATCTAACTTCAGCCTAGTCCTATAGCAGCTTAGTACTGAATGGGTTCAATGCCCCAACAAAGACAAGCTTCACTGATTCATTTTAGCTACTTGCATCTACTCTGTCTTCATCCTCCTTGTCTGATTTGAAAAGAATGAAGGTGCTACTTCTTACACAATGAAGCGAGCTGCAGCAACTATGTATGAGACTCTCCATCTACACACTTACAAAATAAAATAGCTGCTACTTAGGTAGACAAGTCCTGATGATGGCCCCATGTTTTGTTTTGTTTTTCATGTCAGGAGCAACTTGAGAAAGTGCAAGTTGCTTCTGGTGTGAGAGAATTGGCCATCTGCAATTATGTTGCCCAGAGAATACCCGGATGTTTTGATGCTTTTACCATCCTTGTGGGAGGCTTCTCTCATGTCCCCGCATAGAGCTGATAGAGGGAGTTCATTTGCACTCTCCCCAGATTGGATTCGAACCAGCAACCTCCAGGTAAGCAACCCAACCTTCAAGTCATCAATCTTGCTGGCACAAGGGTTTAACCCACTGAGTCACCAGGGGCTTCTATGGGCCCATGTTGAAATAATGTATTTGAAGAAATTTAAATGGCAAGTTAGACCAATTAAATCCTTGATCTGATTGTAACTAGCCTACCAATGACAGGACCCCGGGGACCCTTCTACATATGCCTATATCCCGATGGAAACCGACATCTTAAATGCCAGTTTCTATTGTGTTAAAGATCAAACTGCCTCAGAAACCCTCACAATTTTCTGTGGGGTATGTGGCTAAATATGCTCCCAGGAGGTATCACTAGCAGCCCCCAGCCCCCTATTTTTCTAAGAAACTTACTGGAGAGGCCTGTAAGTGGATGCAAGCCACTTCTATAGAGTTGATGTCATGTCATTTTGAGGGGAGGATGGTAGTGCCATTTTGCTCCTTTGGGCTCTTGGAGACCAAAGAACTGAATGCCTGATGCCTGTGGGGATTGAACCTCAGAATCATGAAAGGTGAACCCGAGAGTCAATCCCCACGGGCCTCATACCTGGGAAGATGCAGACCTTTCCGGGATATAAACTATCATGGAAATTCAGGTTTCTTCCAAATTAAACCAGATTAGCCCAAGGTGTTGTTTGGATGCCTCAGGCTAATCCAAAAGCAATCACGGGCTTTAGGCCTGTGTGAAAGGGCCCTATATCAGAAGTGACTGAAGTATATCAAGTGCCATTATGTATTGGAAAAGTCACAGACCTCACAGAGCTATTGCCTTGTGGAAAATAAATGAAATGTTATAAAAATAACCTATTACTGAATTCATACAAGTCACAAATACTGATATATAGCCTTCTCTGGTATGCAATTTGAGATATCAGACTTTCAGCTTTACAAGACAATGAAGTGACTTGGTTTAGTGAAATATGTTTCTTCTCTTAAAAAGGATGTATCCAAAATGTCTGACCTTTGGATTGTCCTGTCAAAATGTAAACACTCCTTATCAGTACCTATTTGAGGAACCAAGTATGTACACACAGAAGCAAACTCGTGAGTCTAACAAAGACAAATTCCAAAAAAAGAAACTTTATTGGACTTTCAAACCTTCC
Source organism: Anolis carolinensis (assembly GCF_035594765.1). Lineage (NCBI taxonomy): Eukaryota > Metazoa > Chordata > Lepidosauria > Squamata > Anolidae > Anolis > Anolis carolinensis. The sequence continues at coordinate 303,798,233 of NC_085842.1, read as the reverse complement.
GTATGCTACAAGATGGTAAAGGAGGGATACAATTGGAAAAATTACAAAAAAATTGAATCAGCCATATGATTCTATTAAAAAAACAGGGATATATATTAAAGAACTCAAATGCAGAGTTTTGGATCTTTAGCACGAAGTACATTTTAGCTTTATTCACAACACTCAACATTCAAAGTGAACATTTGAGCATAGCAGACATAAGAAAAAAATAGTATAATTAATCAGAGTATAAAAAGAATAAAAGCCCAACATCATCACAACGTGCATTTAATGCTTATGTGAACACACAGTATTACCCCATTACCACAGATCAATAACCATTGTTTCATTTTCCCAAACTTAATACTTCCCCCAGGTTTGAAGTGTTTGCGGGCCTCTCTAGGCCCCAGCTACATTGCCATATAATGCAGATTGAACTGGATTATATGAGTCTACACTGCCATATAATGCAATTCAAACTGCATTGTAATGGCAGTGTAGATGGGGCCTAGGTATTCCATTGAATAAATAATATTTAGGAATGTCTTTACTTTTGCTTGTTTTATGCATATACTGTTGATAATATAAAACACAGAAAAGTCAATACCAGCCATTCAAATAAACTAGTACCAAGTAATTTAAGCACTTTAAAGATAACAATTGTCTCTAGAAACACACTAACAGCCTGCATGATAGAAATTCTTTCAGCTGTATTTTGTTTTTAATCTATGTTGTAAGCCATCTTGAGACCTGTGTTAGGAGAAATATGGGTACAAATAAGTAAACAAACAAACAAGGAAGCAAAACAGCTTTACTCAAAAGCAATCTAACCAATACTTTATATTGGTATTAAAATCAGAATCACAAAGTGAATTACAATCTAAATGTAACAGCAAGATCTGCCAAGTAGAGGTACAGACTGAATCAGCACTACGTAGGAAAAACTCCCAGGCATCATATAGTAAAACGCACACTAGGATGGGACCTATATTCAGATTTACAGTCTTCACTGGCCTGCCAGCAAGTTAGTTTAAAACCTCCACCAGCCCCATCTAAACTAATTTAATATTGGGCTGAGATAGAAAATATCTTTTAAAAAACCAAAGTAGCAAATAAACATTAACCATACTGCCACTTGCAACAGCTTCCTCACTCCCTATTAAAATCCAGTCAATAGTCCATCTGAGTTTTAAATCTGAAGTGAAGGTTTATTGCAAGAAATTGCAAAAAGAAATAGTTAATGGAAACAATTTTAAGAACATAGAAGTCTGTGTTTGCTGATATGAAGAGGCAGGATTTTTGAGAATGGTAACTTTGACAATTTGAGATTTAAAGACCATATTGTTTTGGAAATTTACTTTTGTATCTATGTTGCCTGTACTGAACAGAAAGTTTTCATATCTATACTAAGAAAGTTGTGGGAACAGAAAGCCTGAGCCATTTTGCCAAAATCAGAGCACACTGAATATAACAGATTAGAAAACCCTGCTCAATCAACAAGATAGCGTCTGTACTAAACTAGGCTAATTGTATCACATTTTAAAGAACAATTTATTTAGCTATCATTTGAAAAACAAAACAAGAGTAAAATATTAAGAAAGAGCCCAACAGTACTATATTATCGACATTTTGGCCCTGTTCCACAACCGACTATGGACTACTGAGGCATAGTAAGCCAGTTATTTGAACCCTAGGAAAAAAAACAGGAGCTTTTGATAACTTTACGCCCTCAATAAACTAGAAGAAAATGCTTACTACTGATCTACAGAAAACAAGCTGCAAATGGAAGCAATGTGAATCAACTAAAATTTTAGCAAGACAAAGGAGGAACCTGAAGGACACTTTGATTTTATCTTTATCAAGAACTGAAAGATCCAGCTAGGGTGGAAAAGTATTTGGAATAAATCAAACTGATTTAAGTTACCAAGGTTAAATAAAGGCAAGTTCTAATGAAGTTTCCCATTACTACATCAGAGTTCAAGAAACACATGTTTCCAGTATGTGGAAGTGATAGCTGAAAACATTATACACTTTTAGATGTGGTAAATTGAATATTTGCACTATCTAGGACAGCACAGTTCTCCTTTGCAGCAATATTATGTTTCCCTTCTGTTTCCCCTATACTGCACAGTTCTCCCTACAAAAAAGCCTTCCCTCTAAAAATAAAGTATTGTAATTAACAATCTTAAACCTTAATTAACTTCCACATTTGCACATTTTGTAATTTTATGCAGATTTAGCTTGGAGAAAACCCCACTTATTTCGGTAAGGCAATACAGGAAGTCTTTACCAGTATTCAAAGTTAACTTTAAATTGATTATTTACAGAATCGCACACTACTAAACTTTACAAAAGTTTATATACAGTTTCAGTTAAGGTAACCTTTCATTCTGTATCTAACAGATGCTAATGCAAATTAGACTACCTGATATATTTTTTACCATTCCTTGTCAATTATGTGTTTAAGGATCACTTCCTCTAATACAATCCTGAAGAAAATACGAATCCATGCATCTGAATGGTAAATCAAAGTTGTACAAATAAAACATTTCAAATAGTTTAAAACAATTCCATTTTTTAAAAATAATAATTTAAATAAAATTAAACATATTAAATAAATCATCAGGTTAAAACAACTGAAGGCTAAAAGAATCAAAAGTATGTGAAAGTACACTTGAAAAGTATTAAGATTAGACCTCAAAGGCTTTAATAAAAATATTTTAATTGGACACCTAAAAGACACCAATGTTGTTGTCATCTGGATCTCCAGGGGGAAGGCATTCTAATAATTAGGGAGCCACAGCAAAGAAAACCATGGCCCTATGTCATTCCTACTAATGAGACAAGGACCAGGTCCCCACCAAGAGATCTTAGGACTAAGATCCCAATCCATTTAGGGCTTCAAATTTCATCACCAGCAACCCTGAATTCAGACTGGAAGCAAACATAAAGTACAGTTCTTTTTAAGACTATGTAATTGTGCTGTCAACAATCTCGCTGCTGCATTTTGCATTATCTGTAGCTCCCACAAGATCTTTAGGGACAGCTCAATGTAGTACAGTATTGTACTCTAATAGTGAAGTTACCAGCATGTAGACTACTGTGACTCTCTAAAAAAGGCTAGAGTTGATGCACCAGTTGGAGCTGGCATTAAGCACTCCAAGCCACAGAGTCCACTTCCCTCTCCTAGACTGAGATAGATCTAGAAATACCTCTCTAAGTTATGCACCTGCTCCTTCAACTTCGTCCATCTTACCAGGATTCAAGGTCATTTTACTGTCAACCCCCAATACAGCCTCCAGGCACTGACCCAGCACCTGTACAGCCTCAACTAACTCCAATGACAAAAAGAAGCAGAACTAACTGATGGCACTTCACATCAAACTCCCTTATGACCTGGATTTTATGTCAACCCAGGACACAGCCTCTGCTAAAAGTAAGATTCCATGCTGAGGTGATTAGAAAAGAAATGTAAAAAGTAAACTGCTAGTCATAACGCCTTTATGGTACAAACATACCATACCTCAAAAAAGGTACTGTAGATCTGGAAATGGTGCTGAGAAGGGCACCCAAATTATCAAAATGATGGAGAACTCCCCAAACAGGATTGTTTGCAATATTTGGGGGATTTTAGCTGAGAAACAGAGATGTTTAAACCGCACATGGTGTGTAGCAAGCAAAAGAAAATAAGGGTTTCACCCTTTCTTACAATATAGTACTAATACATCTCTTGAGTCCCCTTCGGGGTGAGAAGAGCCACATATAAATGTAGCAAATAAATAATAAATAATTATAATACTAGTATAGTGTATAGTTAAATGGTAACAAAAATAGATATAATTGGTGAACACATGAAGTAGGGCCATCTTAGGGATTGGCCATTAGGATCTGGCACTCATTGCTATCTTTCTATCAGCAGCAAAGACCTTTCTATCTTTATTCCAGCATGAACTGAAGGGTTTTAATTAAAAGGCGTTTCTGAGGATGCTGTATTGCTTTAAATTCTTTTCTTTAACAGACTTTCCCCTCATTTTAAGTGTGTTTAAATTGTTTTAATATTGATAATCGTTTAATTTTGCTTTACTGTTAATTTTCTATATATTTTTAACTATACTGTAATCATTTTAATTTGAAAGCCGCCTTGATTCCTGATCTTAAAAGGAAGGCCATACCTGAAGATAATTTCAGTTATACTCTGCCTTTTCTCTAAGACCAGGAATCAAATCAAACTATGAGAAATTCCTTATCATGAGATGATAGCCACTAACATGGACAAACTTATAAAGGGATTAAACATGAAAAATATGTCTGAAAATGGGAAAAGATACTGGAGAATGGGAGGAGAAGAGTGCTTTTAACTATCATATTTTAACAACGTATTATCAAATTGGGAATTATAGGAACAGGATATTAGATTAGATAAGTCTTGGACACTATCTAATACTATGCTATAGTATTTCTGAAACTGTCTGCAAAATGAAACTGTATATAATAAAAAGAGTATAGAAAATTTACTAACTGTAATATAAGAAGTAACTTTTCTTGCTTCTGGCAAATACTACAGTTGTATTGCAACAAAATCATGTGAGACCACAGTACTGGCTAAGCTTATAACTAGTTACCTATAGATAGCACTTCCCTGAAGAATAAACATTAGTTCAGTGACCAAAGCTCAAAATAATCAAGGTGTTCCTCTGTGTTAGTGGTCACTGCCCTGTGACTCTGAAGATGTGCAAATATGTACACTTGCCCTTTCCTTCAATTAAATTACTGCTTTGTGGGATGATATCAATCTTACAAGCCACTAAACTCTCTGAACTATATTGACTACAATTGGAATGGGCTGACTTCAGGTCTATGGTATCTTTTCTGGCCTGTTACCATGAGATTTATCAACTGGGCCCTGGTACTAAAGACATATTATCAGAATAACTCTTGAGTACTAGAACTGGCCAAAGCCCACACCTTGTTAGTCTCCTTCAGTCCCTTTTTCTTGTTTTAGTGCACTAGCACTATTTGAAGGCTACAGACCTTGTACAACTACAACTCCCAGGATTCCATCTCATTGAGCCATGGTAGATCAACTGATGTCAAACCATGTTCATTCTACGGTGTGGCTGCACCCTCAGTCACCCAGTTGGGCAATTTGGGAGCATTTCGAGGATCGGGGACCCTCAACCTGATCGGCACCCTGCCTGCTGCTGACTGTGGTAGGATCCCTATCAAGAATATCCACCTCATGCAGCAGCTGAGTTCAATCCCTGGGCAGAGAAGGAGATAGAGAGCATGTATGCTCCCTCCTCGATGTGACATTCTTTAAATATATGAAGGGATGTCGTAGTGAGAAGAGCCCTGACTCCCCTTGGGGAGATAGTAACAGTACTTCTTTATACTGTCCTGGTTAGACATCACTTGGAGTAACACCGTGTCAAGTTCTGGGCACCACAATTCAAGAAGAGTATTAATAATGCTAATAATAACAATAATTTTATTTCTTACCTGCCTCTCCTCATGGCTCAAGGCAGGTTACAAAACAATTATAATACATAAACAATGCAAAAACACTACAAATACTCACACTAAATACACACACTATTGATCAGCTGGAATCTGTCCAGAGAAGGGCGACCAAAATGTTCAGAAGCTTAAACCCATTCTCTGGGATAAGAAATAAAATCTTTGACTCAGCAGCAAGCCTCTGAATTTAAAAAAATGTATGTGAGTTGCTGTGAGTTTTCTGGGCTGTATGGCCATGTTCCAGAAGCATTTTAGATGTTTTGCCCACATTTATGGCAGGCATCCTCAGAGGTGTGAGGTCTGTTGAAAACTAGACAAATGGGGTTTTTATATCTGTAGTGTAAGAGGCTGCTGTTCCAGGCTGTCGTAAATACTGTGAGCCCGTGGAGTTTTGAAAATCCTTCTGGCTACGATAAATTGGGGATAGTATTTATGCCCCTGAAGTGTAAAAGGAAAGTCAGGGAGCACAGTAGATGTGCTTTCCTGGTCCTTAAGTTTTTCCAATCTCCATGTGTCTTAGAACAATTTCTTCCCATAGAGATGTTCAATGTGTTGACGAAGGTTTTCAAGGTTGGAATCACTGGATTGTTGTTGAGTTTTCCAGAAAAACGAAGGACTAGGAAAGCACATCTACTGTGGTCCCTGATTTTCCTTCTACGCTGCAGACACATACTATCCCACAGTTTATCACAACCAAAAGGACTTTCAGAAGTAAATAAGTAACTTTATTTTTCTATCCCGCCACCATCTCACAGCAGGGACTCGGGGCGGCTAACACAGGATAAAGGCCCAAAAATAATAAACAATATACAACAATTAAAACATATTACAATGAATAAAAACACAGTAAGATCGACATTAAGCAAAACAATACATTAAACCATAAAACTAATTTAAGACATAAAATGAGTAAAAATGAAATAAAATAAAAATGAAATAAAATAAGATGGACCACCAGGTTGGTGAAGGGGGATAGTGTGGAGGAGCCATTTGAATTAAAGTGCAATAGTATAGTTATAAAGTGCTTCGGGGCAAGAACAAAAAGTACAAACATTTCTCGACCGTTGGGGTGGGGGACGGACGTCCAAATTAATTATAGGGAAAAGGAGCAGTGTGAAGAAAGTGTATTGATTCAAATTTCGATCATGGGGACTAAATTATTCAAACAGACTAACTAAATTATTTCCAACAGACCTCACACCTCTGAGGATGCCTGCCATAGATGTGGGCAAAATGTCAGGAGAGAATACTTCTGGAACATAGCCATACAGCCCGGAAAAATCACAGCAATCCAATGATTCTGGCCATGAAAGCCTTTGACAACAAATTGTATATGTTTGGACCTTTTAAGTATTTGTTTGGACCTTATAAGTTTGGATCTTTTATATTTGGCCGATCACATCTTTGTAAACAAGCCTGCCCTGGGCTGCGGTCGGCGGATGAGGCCCTACCTTCTGTCCCACCCCTGTCCCAGGTACGGCTGGTGGGAATGAGAGAAAAGGCTTTCTCTGTGGTCGCCCACCCACCCACACCTTTGGAACTCCCTCCATAAGGAGATTAAAACAACCCACTCCTTGCTCTTTCAAAAAACAATTTAAAACATTTTATGTACGCAAGCATATAGAGGAGGACATATGAAATATTAGGCATAAACAAAATGGAAATGGCTGCTACTCTGGTTTTTACACCTTTTTAAATCTTAATTTTTTTAATAAATTTTACTTCATCTCATTTTTCCAAGTCTGGTTAATAAGTAAAAATAAAGGTTTCCGCCAACTCTGGGGTGTGGTGTGGATGCCTCCAAGGTCATGTGGCCGGCATGACTGCATGGAGCATCGTTACTTTCCCAACAGAGTGGTACCTATTGATCTACTCACATTTGCATGTTTTCAAACTGCTAGGTTGGCAGAAGCTGGGGCTAATACACCCCGCTCCCCTTTAATAGTTCAGCTAAAATGCCATTTTTAGTTATGTGGTGTTTAATGTGTTGCAGTGCTTTATTGTTAGAATCACAAGTTTTTATAGGTAAAGGTTTCTCCTGACATTAAGTCTAGTCGTGTCTGACTCTGGAGGTTGGTTCTCATCTCCATTTCTAAGCTGAAGAGCTGGCGTTGTCCAAAGACACCTCCAAGGTCATGTGGCCATGCATGACTGCATGGACTAGATGGCCCAGGTGGTCTCTTCCAACTTTATTTATTTATTTATTTAGTGTATTTATACCCCACCCTTCTAACCCCCAAAGGGGGACTCCGGGCGGCTTACAAACTACAGCAATAATTCAATGCCAGATTCAGACAATGACAATAACAGTAAAACACAATATTATAAAACTACAAAAACATAGTTTTATAAAAACATAGTTTTACACAAAAATCATAGTTTTGTAATACTATCTTTTACTGTTACTGTCATTGTCTGAATCTGGCACTGAATTATTGCCGTAGTTTGTAAGCCGACCTGAGTCCTTCTTCCAGGGTGAGAAGGGTGGGGTATAAGTACACTAAATAAATAAAGTTGGAAGAGACCACCTGGGATATCTAGTCCAACTGCCTCCCATGCATGAAAAGCTAAATCAAAGCACCCCTGACAGATGGCCATCCAACCTCTGTTTAAAGGCCTCCATGGAAGGAGCTTCCACCACACTCCGAGGCAGAGAGTTCCACTGCTGAACAGCTCTTACAGTTAGGAAGTTCTTCCTAATGTTCAGGTGGGGTGTAGATCAGGCCTGGGCCCACCTCGAACCTCCCTCCAGGTGTTTTGGACTCCAACTCCCACAATTCCTAGCAGCCGGTAGTCCAAAACACCTGGAGGGAGGTCCGATGTGGGCCCAGGCCTGTTGTCGAGAGGCGGCGCCGAAGGCCTTGCTGCTCATGCTCACCAGCTGCTTGAGGTCCTCCTCGGAGAGGCCGGCGTAACGGTACCGCTGCTGCTCGAACTCGTAGCGCGTGGTCTTGGCCACCACGGCCACCCGGGCCGGACGGAAGCCGCCTTCCAGGGCCCTGTGCGCGGAAGGGGGAGAGCCTGGCCCCGCCAGCGCGGACGCCTTGCCCAAGCGGAGGAAGCGCCGCTGAAGGAAGGGCGGAGAAAGAGGCGGCTGTTGCTGCTGGTGATGATGGTGGTGGTGCCGCCGCGAAGTCTTGAGCAAAGCGCGGACGGCGGCGCAAGGGTAGCCCGGGAGGCAGGTCATAGCCCGGCCTCTCTGGGTCTTTCCTCCTTGGAGCCGCTGACAGGACGAGGTCTGGCTCCTCAACGGCCGCGCCGCGCGCTCATAAGGAAGGCTAGCAACGGCAGCGGAGGCTCCGCCCCCTCCCGCGTGCCGCTCGGCACACACACAAACACACACACATATGCGCACGCGCGGGGAGGGAGAGCGGGATAGGAAGGAAGGGCGCGCGCAGGAAGGAAGCACCACGCATGCGCGCGGCCCCTACTAAGCCAACAAAAGGGAGAAGGTAGCGAAGAGGGACTAGAACGGTGAGGGAGCTGCGCCTGCGCGGCACGCGACCAAGACTCGCTCCCAGAGGGGAGGGGCAGGTTACCTCATAACCAAGAGTGGGCGTTCGTTCTGCCCGAGCTCCACGCTTATTTATGACTATGCCCGGGTTATTTGAAAAAGGCCATTCTTCGTTAGGTAATATCAGTCAGGTAAGTTGTAATGCGGCTATTGAGGAGAAGAAGGCATTCTATCCCTCCCTCCTCCTCCGGCCAATTAGGAAACGGCGGGGAGGAGTGTTAGAGAACTGCGCATGCGTATTTTGTGACACGCTTACGCCAATGTCTCTCAGTCTCTGCGCCTGCGCATGCTCAGTAGAAGCTTTTAGCTTGGCAGCTGAAGGGAAAGATAGAGCACATGAACCAACCTGGACACAGCATATTATTTGAGAACACAGAAATGCTCGACCACTCTAACAACCACCATGTCAGACTACACAGAGAAGCCATTGAAATCCACAAGCATGTGGACAATTTCAACAGAAAGAGGAAACAATGAAAATGAACAAAATCTGGCTACCATTATTAAAAATACTCTAAAATCAAGACAGTAAATAAAAAGCAACATTCAGAAAACAGGAATTCCAGACATGAAACAATCAGTGCCAGCCAACACCTCCCAACAAAGGAATCCCCCAGGCTTTGAAGCTGCAAGGCCATTCAGTTCTAATCAAGGTGGCCAATTGCAATATTCACACTTGCCTCAAGCAGACAAGAGTTCATTCTCTCAACCTAGACTTTCCACGGATATATAAACCCACTTGCCTAGTTTCCAACAGCCTCACAACCTCTGAGGATGCCTGCCATAGAAGTGGGTGAAACATCAAGAGAGAATGCTTCTAGAAGATGGCCATACAGCCCGGAAAACTCACAGCAACCCAGTGATTCCGGCCATGAAAGCCTTCAACAACACATTGAAGGAAGGGAAAGAGTTTAGGGAGGGGGAAGTTACTAGTAGTTAGATTCAAGGAAGATAAAAAATATATTTAAAAAATGGAAGAATGCTGAAAGAGGGAAAGGGAAGAGAGGAAAGAAAGACAGGGAAGATGTGTGAGGGAAAGCAAGGAAAGAAGGAAAGGAGAGCAAGAGGGAGACAGGAAGGAAGGAAAGAAAGAAAAAGCCACAAAATGCAATTCCAGAATTTTTTTCTTGCAGCAGCGGGGAAAAGTCTTTGGGGACTGTTCTAACATTATATCTTTAAAAGAGGATTTCATATGCACATTCTGTAGTCCTGGATTTAAAAAATGCCACCTCTTTCACCGTGAAGCCACTTGCAGACTCAGAGCTGTAAATAATTAAGCTGCTATAGTTGCAATTACAAGAAGTAAGGCTATGTGTTGACATTCTGGAAGTGTGATACATGTCATTCTATCTCTTCAATTATTTAAAAGTTGTCTGCTATTTATTTATTTATTGTATCAAATCCAACCAAGGGTACAGTTGCAATGTATTTAGAAATACAAAGTTAAAAACTTGCCATTATACAAAATGTCCTTTGACCAGTAGCTGGCCACTTGGAATGCCTCTGGTGTTGCTATAAGAAGGTCCTCCACTGTGCATGTTGTAGGGCTCGGGCTGCTTTGTAACAGGTGGTCTGTGGTTTGCACTTCCCCACATTCGCATGTTGTGGACTCCACTTTATGGCTCCATCTCTTAAGGTTGGCTCTGTATCTCGTGGCGCAGGCTGTTCCATCTTCTGTGTGCCCAGGAGATAATCTCTCATTTGGCATTAGCCATGGATTGAGGTTCTGGGATTTAGCCTGCCACTTTTGAACTCTCGCTTGCTGAGGTGTTCCTGCAAGTATCTGTAGATCTTAGAAAACTATTGCTTTGATTTAAGGTGTTGGCGTGAACAACAACAAAGCAATGCTGGGTTTCCAAAAAAAAAAAAAAAAAGGAAATCCTGAAGGCATCTGGGACAATTCATTTAACCTCAGTTTTTTTCTCTCCATGTGCCATCATCTTCTACAAAAGTAATACTTTACTTTCAAATAGTACTATGTATGAAAAGAACACAAAATGTGATTTTATTGAAAAGGAAGTAAATTACTGCTATCCTACAACTTCAAAAGTGAGCCCCATCAAACATATTGCTGTAGAATTAATGTAGTTTGGCACCACGTTAACTGTCATGACCCAGTGCTGTTGAATCATGGGATTTGTCTTTTGGTGAAGCATTAGCACTCTGGCAGAGGGGGATAAAGCCCTTGCAAAACTACAACTTCCAGGATTCAATAGCATTGAGCCATGGCAGCTAAAGTGGTATCAAATTGTATTAATTCCCCAGTGTAGATGCGCTGGGTGAGATTTAATTCTCAGTACCCAAGACTGGTGAAACTAGCCTCCAGTACTTGAAGTAGGCCTTGGCATTTCAAGGTTCCTCATATTAGAGGGAGATTGTTGCCTTGGAAATGTCTTGGAGCAACAATGTAGTGCAGAGCCACCCCCTTCACTGATATTGGAAAAACAGTGTTTCCAAAATCAAAAGTGGGTCTCCAGACACTGTAGTTTTGTTTGTAACCCATGTATCATTAGGAGGATGCCAAGTGTAAAAAACTGGCTGCCGAGAACCTGTTTCTTGCTAAACATTCAGTGCCACAACATAGAACAGAGGCAGACGCAGGCACGGACTGCCTCGAACTCATGACCTCTTGGTCAGAGTGATTTGTTGCAGCTGGCTGCTAACCAGCCTGCACCACAGTCCAGCCAGTTCTTTCCTCGAGGCCCATCGATATTGCCATATAATTCAGTTTGGACTTTAATAATGCAGTTCAATACATTATATTAGTTTTATTTTGTGTAAAAAGCATTGCATAAATAGATAAGTTTAAAACTCATAAAATAAAGGGATCGCAAGCTGCTAAAAAGTTTTAGACCAAACATGGGCAACAGCGACTGCATTGTCTGTAGCTTTAAGCAGTTCTTTTTCTGTGTATGAGGTAGGGCATTGTGGCAAACGTACAGATGCCGAGTTGTTTGTTCTGCTCCACAGTCGCACAAGATGGAGGATGCTGAGTTTCAAAAACCCAGAGGCTGTGAAGTTTCCCTTCCTCAGAATTCTTGTAGGTAGGTCCATTTAGCCAGGTTGTGTTTTGATCTGCCAACTCTGTTGAGTCTGTTCAGATACGTCCAAGTTAGCCGTTCTTGGTTTGCCCCTGGAGGAAGACCCTTGTGGGGGGTCATCCAGTTGGAATTGCTTGATTGTGTTGCCCACAGGGATGTTCTTGCTGTTGCTGGAGGAACATTTAGAGGAGCGGTGGTTCTCATGAAGCTTTTTCCTTGATTTAAGTCTATTGGAGGAGGCTGATAGCCATACACTGGGTGGCTTTCACGTTATATGAGAATACACCACTGGTTCTCAACCTATGAGTCCCCAGGTGTTTTGGCCTACAACTCCCAGAAATCTCAGCCAGTTTGCAAGCTGTTAATATTTCTGGAAGTTGAAGGCCAAAACATCTGGGGGCCCACAGGTTAAGAACCACTGGAATACACTGACCATATAATAGTGTAATGAGGCCAGAAATAAAGCCGTAGCATCTAGTATTTGTTGATGATCTCCTATTTTAAGTACTAATTAGGGCTAATCTTGTTTCGCTTTCAGAATCAGATGGGACTTGAATCAGAGTTTAAATCCCTACTTGGACATGGAAACCACTGGGTGATCTTGGGGAAGTCACATTCTTTCAACCTCAGAGGAAAGCAAAAGTAAACTCTCTCTGAACAAATCTTGCCAAGAAAACGCCATGATAGGGTTGCCATATATTGGAGTCAACTTGAAGGTACATAACAACAAAAACTAATGTAGAATTATACTGCCTGAAGAACTTTATCAGTGGACAATGTTTTCGTCAGTAGGATGGACAGATATATCCACACCAAAATTATTGGCTTGTGTTGTAGTTATAAAAATACAAAGGGCACCGAACATAGAGTAGCTTGTGGAATTATTGGTATTAATAATAAGATCTTGAAATACCCTTTGAGGTGTTGTATGAGGTGGGCTCAGACAGATAATTCTTAGCAAGCAGTATATTGATTTTCCAATTTCCATGTGGTTTGTAATAAAGCTAGTATCTTTGGCATTAGATATCAATTTCACACTACAAGCAATGTTTTCAGTAACATTCCTGGCAGAGACATTTACACAGACTATATATATCTGTGTACATTGCATATATAATCAATGAAAAGGGTGCAAAAGGTACAATACAGGCAGTCCCCAAATTACAAACATCTAACTTGCACATTACTCATAGTTGAGAACGGGTGAGACAACGTGAAGAGAGAGACATCTCCCTGTATGAAGGAAAATCCACTCCTGAAAGAGTTGTCATGGGGAAAAGGTGTCTCCACTGAAGCATTCTCACCAATTTTTCAAAATCCAATTATCACAGGGGCAAAAAATGAGGTAAAATTCTGAACAGGAGTGCAGACAGTAAAACAAACACCACAGGGTTTAAATGCTATCCAAAGCTTTAAAAATATACATTTGGGTAGAGTTACACCTAAAAAAAATACCTGTTCCTATTTACAAGCAAATTCAGCTTAAGAACAAATCTACAGAACCTATTTTGTTCATAACTTGAGGACTTCCTGTGTTGGTGCCTTGTTATCATCTGGTTTAATATTTAAGTTATAATCTTCAGAAAGCCCTGTCCCAATGAGGAGAATGAAAAGGAACACAAAAGAAATCCAGACAGATAATGAGAGAATGGGAGAGGGAGATTATAAGGAATTTGTTGCTAAAAGCAAGAAGAGGGACAAATACATATGCTTAAACAGATTAGACGCAGGAAGCCATCAAAGAACCATTGGATGATGAGAGCATAAAAGGTCTGCTAAAAATATGATACAGCAGAGAAGCTGAATGAATTCTTCACATCTGTCCTCAGTGCAGAAAATACAACTGACTGAACCAACTTTTTCAGAAAATGTCCTATGAATTACTGGCAAAAATTAACAAATCACTGAGTCCAAATAGTGTCTGAACTCCCATAATGTGTTGAAAGTTTGGAATTGTTAATCAGCGAACAAAAATAAGTGACTAGTCCCTATAATTGTCTTCTGTACCAAAAGGTTGGAAAGAGGTCAATGTAATATTAATTTTTAAAAAGATACCGAGAGGAGGAAGTAATAATGCAGATAGCATAACTTGTTCAGGTTAACTGGTATAAAAATCATTAATAAAATGAAGGCACATCCAAACTGAATTTTAAAATCACAAAGGCCCAGAATATTTCTGTCAGTTTTCAGTACAATTAGAGATTTTATTTTATACCAGGTCCGATTATTTTAACTCTGTGTAAAATCAGAAGATTGGGAACAAAATCTGGGACTTTTCTTTCATTCTGAATATGCTCTTAATCTTGCTAGTTTCTGCAAAGTTGAGCCTTATCTGACTATTTGGAGATCTTCGAGAGTATTAAGCACTGGATTGATGAACCACTAGATGTTGTATATGTCCAAGTCTTTAAATGCATTTTCCAAAACAATTTTAGTAATCATGACATAAGAGGAGAGATCCTCTTGTAGACTGGGAACTTGTCAGAGAAAAATGGTTGAACGCAGGAATGGAGACATACATTCTCATCATGGAGGGTTACAGATCAAAGCATCTGTATACAGTTACTGCTTTCTAATTTGTTCATTAATGTTCAGGATGAGGTCATGTTTGCTGATAAAATGGTAAAAACAAAAAGGGGCTGTGAAGATTTCCTTCCTCGAAAGACTGTGTACCACCTCATCCATGGTTGCCACACTTAAAAAAAAGATTTGGGATTTGGAAAAGTGGGAAGAAGGACAACCAAAAGGATGAGAGGACAGGAACAACTTAAAATGTTAACAACATTTAAGCCTGTTTAGCTTTTAGGGGAAGCAAAGAAGCTTGGTTAAAGGGATATAAAACTTTGCATGATGTATAGAAAGTGGACAAGGGGGAAATTCACTTCCCCAGCTTGGACAATGTTAAATGTGGATTAAGCGAATTCAGGGAGGCTAAAACTATCAGTGGTTTCTAGTTATGTTGGTAAAACATACAATGGTGAAGGAACTAGCACACGTGTGTCCTCTTCATGAGCTTCCCATAGAGATCTGACTTTCCACTGTATGAATAGACAACTAGACTAGATAGGTCTTAAGTCTAATGCTGCAAGGCTGTTATTAAATTTTTATTCTATTTTGATACACTCCTCGGTATATGCAAAATATCTGTCTCTACATACAAAATGGCAAACAAGTGCAAATGTAGCTGGCATTGTAATGCAGTGCTCACATTAGCCTGAAGCAAAACTCTTAATGAGGTTCATCAGCAGGACTACATAATATCGCTGTCCTTAATGTAGTATTAATAGTTAATATCACATCTTGTTCTTCAAAATGGTTTTACACATAATTATATTAAAGAATTTGGTCCAAATCTGATTCAAGTACTGTTCCCAGCTATTAGTTATTGGCAAATAGTATCAAAGCAATGAGATCCCTTCAATGTGCATGTATTGTTGGTGTGCACAGAAACCAAGGTTTGCTACACATGTGCAGTGTACTCACCTGCAATCATTTATTTCTGCATCCATAGTATATTGCTGGATTGAGGCAGACTTATGAAATAGTTTGCTCAAAGAAATATCAACACAAATATCAGTTCCTGGAATATCAATTTCAAATGGTGAAAAAAATCTGTTATATGAGTTTTCAGACGCAGCCATCCTGTAGATAAATCTATGAAACAATCCCCATTTTTAAATTTCATTCACCAAATGATATTTTTATTTTCCAGATGAGAATTTGGCCCTCAAACTCGTCGGCAAAGTAGTCAAGGATAAAGCTAACTTAAATCAAAGTGAAACCTTAACTTTAGCATTTTGCAAAAATGTTATCAGCAGTGTGTCACCTATCTATTGAGAAATAACAGTCAATATTTTATAGATAACTGATTAATGTCATCAATATGATGAAACAATTTGAATTAGGATTATCTGTTTCTTTAAATTGTCTTTTAAACCAGTTCATTCAAAATTCTGTAGCTTATTTTCTTTTCAAATATTATTCCTAAAGAACTGGGACTATGTTCAGATTCCTGTAGGAATATAAGGATTAATAACTGGAACTTTTAAAGTGCTTCTTCCACGTATCCTCAGAGTCTGGAGTCCATATTCAGAAATCTTTGCCCCAAAGTCATGCAACAAATGCTGCAGAAAAATCCCTCATGTGCCTAGGTTTCCAGACCACCAAACAACACAAATCTTCAATATTGTTTCTTGGGCTGTAAATAGTGAGTTGTCATGAGCAGACCACAGAATGCCTTCGGATCCATTTAGAATGGTCTGGAGAAGAAAATAATGACATTATAGTTATTTGCTGAAATTGATTTTTTTCTATTAAAAAAAGAATTCCTTAAATCCAAAACACCTGAAGGGCCTAAGTTTGCCCATGCCTGACTTAAGTCATACAGTATTACCTAAATTCAGACTACTAAAACTGCAATATTAACAAATAGGGAGTAAGAGTCACTGGAGAGTCAGCTATCATTGACTAGAGTTTGGGATGTCCAAGTTAATGTCCCTACTAAGCCATGGAGCTCACTGTCTCCCCTGACCTACTTCACAAAGTGGCAATTGTAAGACCAAAGGGGGGAAGATGAGAGATATATGTCATCTTGAGCTCATCAAGGGAAAATCAGGATATAAATACAGTGGGACCATAGTATCCGATACAAGCTCCCCACCCACCCATCCCCACCTGCTTGGGTAACAAAATCCATAGATGCTAAATCCCCATTAAATACATATACAATGGGTAATAAAAGGGTATATCTTATATAAAATGACAAAACCAAGATTCAACCATGGATGATTGAATCTATGAATATAAAATCTATGGATATAGCTGACTGTATCTGTGGATATAGAAGGCTAACTGTATAGTTAGGATCTACCATAACTGTCCTAAAAGTACTAGATTCTGTACGATCATGGAAGCTAAGCAGGATCAGTCCTGATTAACATTCCGATGTGAGACTATTAATAAATCCCACATGTTGTACACCACAGCTTCTTAAACTCCTTTCTGCCCAAGTAATTTTTACATGAACCTGGGCACATAAAATAGGTATAAAAATCAAACTTTTACTGATCCACATTTGCAAGTCTTGCTTAACAAGCTGATTCCCCCTTTTTTACAAAGTGCAGATGAAGCATTTTCTGCAGAGTCCACTGTAAACACTGCATGTTGTTGCTAACATTTACTGCTGCCAATTTTGGGGGCTTCAACATTCAGCTAAGGTTTGGGGTCTGGACCCACACATTTAAGAAGCAGTGATGTAGACTACTTCAAAGGAATGTTCTTGCTTAAGAAAACCATATGGAATGTATCTGGTTGCCCTAAGGCAACAGGCAACTTGAAAGCACAAACACAATCAAATAAATACACTGAAGATATTTTTAATAGAAATTTACATGCATGTGATAGTGCTGTAAACTTCAATTGGGACCATCATTATTAAGCTACCAGTTCTTTTTCTGGTTTTAATTTTCATGGCAGGATCACATTTTTCTTGTTTCTAGCTTTACTATTGTGCAGTGAGGAAGTAAATAGCCTCGGGACCAAAGTAACTGCTAGTATTGAAGTACTGGGTGTTAAAAGTCTTTTATCTGTATTAAAATGACTAGCCAATATCATCAGTGTTAAAGGTCTACTGTTAAAGTCTGCTTGTTTAGAAATATAGGAGTGTTTGCAAACAAATGCTTTGCTGTTCTTTTTATCCCGTGGGAACTTTTGCTGTTAGTGGTGGGAAGAAATCTACTTGTTTTCGCTGTAGTATGTAGAAACCAATTTGTATGACTCTCTAGGTGAATGGAGGTTTCCTACATATCATCAGTGTGTTGGTTGCAATCTTGGAAAAGTTAATTTCAGTTTAAACAGTAATTTATCCCATTGGAAGCAATGGAACACAACTCATATGTACTGTGAATTTCAAACAGATTTACTCCTATGCCTCAGGTTCCATCCATTTCGGTAGCACTTAATTCCTGAGAAAGAATGTACAAGGCTGACTGAAGATTTAGCTGAACTGGGACCAGAAGAAAGTTTGCCAAGCAGGACAATAGTACCTTGCCTGAGAAGTTGCTATTTGCCAAAAAAAAGAAGTAAATGAGTAAGTCCAGAACCTCCAGAGCTGTGCCCCACTTATGCCAGAAGTAATGAAACTCCATCCCATGGCCTTGCTGTGCACCTAGGCACTGAGCTCCATCTTGAGATTTCAGCTAGTAATATAATTTTGTTTGCCAGCTCTTCTAAATGTAGCCAGAAAAGACTACTTCTGGTCAACAATAATTTGTTTGATTCTGTGCACAAAAACTTCTTTTTTCCCCAAATTGGCAGAGAGTGTTCTAAATAGTTCTCTACAACTCCACCTTTTCAGATACTTTTAAAATATACTAGATACTCTTTTCTCCTCCCACTTCAGTTTCTTGGCTTACTTTGATTCCTGCAGAGTTCAAAATGCAAAGGTATTTGCACTTAGGGCCTTTCTACACTGACATATAATCCAGATTATCAAAGCAGATAAATCACATTATTTGCTTTGAACTAGATTATATGAGTCTACATTGCCATATAGTCCAATTCAAAGCAGATAATCTGGATTTTATATGGTAGTGTAGATGGGGCCTTAGTTAACTCAAGAAGGGAGAGTGCATAATTTTGGCCTTCTCAAGAGACTCGGAAGAAAACTGCAGCACCAGCGCTATTTGGCAGGGAAGGCAAAAGACCTTGTAAAACTACAACTCTTATGATTCCATAGCATTGAGCCACAACAGTTAAAGCAGTGTCAAACAGTACTGATTTCACAGTGTAGATGCACCCTTGATGTTCCAAACCTTTTCATGCACAGTTTGGCATGGCATGTGTGTGTTATTGTTCCTTTGAGTCTGCCATGCATTTATTGTCTTGTGAAAAAAATGTGAACAGTAGAAATTACTACAATAATCAAATGATTGTTTCATTGAAATCATAAGCAAAATAATCCAAATCCATTCAGTCAAAGTTTCACCCGTAACCTTGAAATGCAACAGTATATCTTAATAGAGCTGGAATGAGGAATCTCTTAGAAGAATGCTGGCAATAGTTCAGCAAGCAAACTTTGCAAGTGAGAACAACAACAAAAAAACACACTTGAGAATAAAGCAAAGGGCAACATTGAGTACTCAGAGCACGTTGGGCATTCATGCCTGCCAGTTTTTTTCAAAGATCCCATTCATATGGTAACCTTTTTGTATATTTTTTTAAAAGTGCATAGCAGTTGCTGGTGGCCTGCAATGCATTTTAATAGAGGGAAATGAGAAGATCCTTTCAAACTTTCACCAAATGTTTGAGATACAACCTACTTTTGTTGGTTTAAAAAAAAAACACTTCGCCTTTTCAGCAATAGAAGCAGCTACAGTGGGGATATCAAAGAAAATTTAATAAATTTGTTCATGAACAAATAGATCCCCAAGGAAATAGATAGCTTAAGCAGCCAAAGTTAATTTTTAATTTGGAAGAACTTCAAGGATCATCTAACATGGTGACTCTAACCTGGAAAAAGTAGTGCTCTCTATTTTCCATTTCCCCCTATTTTTTTCTCTTTCCCCTTTTAAAACCAAGTAGCCTGAGGGACAGGGAATAATTATGAGTTGTGGTCTATTGCAAGTTCAAGGTTCCCTCAACCCACAATATTTCCCAATGTTCTCTCCTCTTTCCATTTTCTCTTTGAAACCCTGTTCAGCTTGATGCAGATCTTTGTGTCTTTGCTTCCAGAATCATAATGCTAGCCATCAACTCCCATCTCTTCTCTTGTCCCTGTGTTAAGGAATGAGTAAGAGGCAGAATTGACTGGTGATGCCTTTCCTGGCATGGTGTTGCATTAATAGGAGAAGCTGGCCCTACCAATTTTCAACCTGTTGCACAAATGCTAAAGACACGGAACCTAAGAAAAGCTTACAAATTTCAGGGGCTAGGAAACCTTTTACAAATAGTGGTATTTGGAGCAAAAGCACAAAGAAGTTAGACTGCATGGCTTATTGGCACTTAGAACAGGATCAGCTAGCACAGAAGATAAGGAGACTGAAGTAAACATACTGTGGTTAGAATAAATAAAGTTGGAACTGTCAGAAGCCCTGCCAAGGTTATCTGATAAGGGAATAGGTCAGGATGTCAAGGATCACCTGGAGCTAAAAGGAGGAGGAATTTGGACTGAGGGAAGAAATGGAATAATGGAATATTCAGAATTTCTGTCAATCCTCTCATTATTTTGTGCATTAAACACAGTTGAGACCCCCATCAAAATAAGAATGATTCACACCAAAGTGTGAACGTCCTTCAAGGACTGTGTCTTGAGTTATCATTATACCTTGTTTTTATCCAGATCTGTGTCAGAGACCTTGGCTTGTCAACATATTTGTTTAACTTGCACATCAGCATTCTGATTGGAGATCTCATTGAACTCTGCAAACAAATGCTGGGGTTTTATTACCTCCCCACAGGGTTTTCAGGGTTATTTCTCTACTAAAAGGGGAGGGATTATCTCTAAATGTTGGTTTAAACCATTGCTCTATGGTATAGTAGCTACAGTATGAAAATGAGCTTCAAAGCTTTACTGAAAAAGGTATTTTCAGTGTTCATCTTATGTGAATAATATTTCATCATCACCCTAGATGTCTTTACTTGGAAGTAAATTCTATTATTTTTACTAGGATTTATCTCTAGAAAATCATACATAGATCTTTGGCACTCTGTCAGATCTTCTAAAGCAGTGGTTTTCAACCTGGGGTCCCCAGATGTTTTTGGCCTACAGCTCCCAGATATTCCAGCCAATTTATCAGCTGTTAGGATTTCTGGGAGTTAAAGGCCAAAATATCTGGGGACCCACAGGCTGAGAACCACTGTTCTAAAGTTTATAATAATAATAATAATAATAATAATAATAATAATAATAATAATAATAATAATAAAACTTTATTTATACCCCGCCACCATCTCCCCAACGGGGACTCGGGGCGGCTTACATGGGGCCATGCCCAAAACAATACAATGTAAACAGCATATAAAAGAACAGCACAACACAATACAATAAACAATACAGTAAATAATATCCATTACAAAATAAAACAAGAAGACAATAAAAACAAGGGCAGACCACATGAACATTAAGTTAAAACTCGGGGTGAGACATAAAAATAAAAGCCACAGCGAACAGGGTCATAAGGGAGTGGGGTATTCTGGAGGATAGATATTAGAGGGAGCAACGGAAAAGAAATATAAAATGGTTACTCTCCAAAAGCACAGCGAAAGAGCCCAAGTTTGCTCCCCTGTTGGTTTAAAAAAAAAAAATAACAACAGTAAACCTAATATATTATGCTTTCCAATTTTCAGTGTAGTTTGCATTCATTATCTAGTTATAATCTGATAAAATTACATAGCAACTTAGGGAGACCAGGACTATGGAGTGTGGTAAGACATAGGACAGTCGAAAACATCTGCTTCACATTTTACATGGTGATGTCTAACAAGACAAAACCTGAGTCAGGGAAACTGGGCTCTGGATTTCCCTGCACTCCATCAGCAGCAGATTATAATTATAATAATTATAATAATAATAACAACAACTACTACTACTACTACTACTACTACTTTATTCTTATACCCTGCCCCATCTCCCCAAAGGGACTCGGGGCGGCTTACATGGGGCAATGCCCGGACGCAACAGTACAAAATCAAAGCAAAAACAATAAACAGATCAGCCAACCGTAAAAACATCGACATGGGAAAACAGTCATAAAAAGTCAAAGTCTATGCTATGTATGGATCTAGAAATTTTGGTCAAAAGATCAACCCAAAAAATTTGGGTCAGAGTATCCACGGGTCATTGTGGATAATGTATCCTCTCATTAAAAAGGGGATCATCACCTTTTCTGGGTAGAGTGGCAAAGGGAAGAGCTTAGGGCCCTTCCCCACTGCCCTTTATCCCAGGATCTGATCCCAAATTATCTGCTTTAAACTGGAATGTATGACTTCCCACTGCTAGATAACCTGGGACAAACTGATAATCTGGGATCAAATCCTGGGATATAGGGGCAGTGTGGAGGAGCCCTTATTCTATCCTGATAGAAGTACTAAACCCTCTACAGGTAGTCCCCAAGTTATGGACAAGATAGGTTCAGTAGATTTGTTCTTAAGCTGAATTTGTTTGTTAAGTCAGAACAGGTACATTCTATTTTTTGTTTAGCTTTGGATAGCATAAGGAAGGGTTAACACCTTTATGGTGTTTGTTCATTTTGTTCTGCTGTGCCCCTGTTCAGATTTCACCTCACTTTCTGTCCCTGTGATAATTGGATTTTGAAACATTTGGCTTCATGTAGAAACAAAGATTGGTGAGAAAGTTTCAGTGGAGACACCTTTTCCCCTTGATAACTCTTTGAGGAGTGAATTTCCTTTCCTAGGAGTAAATTTATCTCACTTTCTGTTGTTGTTTGAGTTGTTTGCAAGTCAGATATTTGTAACTCAGGAACTGCCTGTACTCTCTCAGCCATGGTACCACTTCTCACTTTTTGAATGCCTACCCTCAACTTATACATGAGGTCAACTTACACATGAGATATATTGCATTTCGAAATTATGGGGAAAGTGTGAAGAAAGTTTGGCCTGCCAAATATTTTGGCCCATAACAACCCTTCAGCAGACCCACTCAACATGGTCAATGGGAAGGCATTTTGTGAGCTGTAGACCAAATATCTGCAAAGATAAACCCTCTGTATCCTCAGTATAAAAGTTGTTGGTATTACAGAAAGTTGGAATAACATTTGCATTAAGGGTTTTGTGGCTGTTGTTGATATTATTTGCTGTCAAATCAGCTTTGACATGATGAAATGAGAGAGCTGCAAGAGCCCTGGACATCAACAGCCTTCTGTAGGACATATATATACTGAGGGCTGTGCCCTTCTTTTATGGAGTCATTCCATTTCTGTTGTGGTCGTTCTCTTTTCCTAGTGCCTTCTGCTTTACTTTTTCAATGAACGATATCATCTCATAATATATCTAAAATACAACAGGCTCCATTTAGTCATTTTTGCTTCTACATAAAGTACAGACAAAGCATAATGGGAGAGGCCTTGAAAGTTTACCAAGAAAGCTTTTTACCAGTGAAAAAATAGGAGAACTTGGGTGATGCCAACCAGGCAGAAATGTAAGTATGTTGTCAGTGAAGGCCCATGGATTCTGGCGACTCCTTTCCGCTGGGCAATGTGTCATTTTTATAAATAAAGCTCAGCAGTCCACTCACGGGGAGTCACGTCACAGTATTTTCCATGTCTCATACTTTGCAGAAGCAAGCTATCTCTAGAAGTCACTGGCTGCTATTTATAGTTTCCTCTCTTATAAATGTGCACAGGAATTAAGCATAAAATTCTTAAATTAAAATGAAGCAATTAAGAATTTTGTAAATATTTAAAAATATTTGCATAGAATTTACATGCACACCCCTCTAAAGAGGAAGGCCCAAAGGAATGTATATCCTCACACCTTTTTTTAGATGGAAATTTATGAGCAGAAGGTTATACAAATCATCTCTGTGATTTTACATGAACAAAACATTATGTTTAGACAAGGAAACATCTCCAGACTGCTTTTAGACCACAAATGAAAAGAGGAAACAAATAGTACAAACTATGGATGTTTTTATGTATATAAGATGAAAGAAAATCCATATTTTATTACTGTGTTTAATTCTGTTTTGATATTTGTATATTTTAAATTGGATACCAAACTTTTATGTCAAACCACTTTGAGTCCCCTTTGAGGAGATAAAGCGGGGTAATAATAATAATAATAATAATAATAATAATAATAATAATAATAATAATAATAATAATATATTGCTCTTACCATATCCGGTTAGCTCAATCCAGCATGAAAAAACATGCATGGGAGTAATCCTCACTGAGATCTATTTACTTCTAACTAGACATATTAGACATATGGAGTGAAAATACGAGCTAAAAATAAGAAGAAGCCAATTAATGTATCAGTACACAGAGTGTTAGGGTTTTTTCAATGCTTTGGCTCATTGGTGCTCTCACGTCAGGAGTGTGTGCATCTACACGATAGAATTAATGCAGTTTAATGCCACTTTTACTACCATTGTTCAATGCTATGGAATCATGGGACCATGTAACACTTCTGTATATGAATGCAAGTGTTAGTACTGTATTTCAAAACTGATATAATTAAGAATGGAAGACTTAAAAATTTACATGGAAAATGCATTTTGATTGTCTGTCTTTTATTTCGGAAGAAGCATGGCAATTAAATAAATAAATAAATTCTAGCTCCCATCACTCTGTGTAAGTGAATAATGACTTACAAATCAGGGCTTGCCACAGTCTTGTACACAAAGTATATTATTGGATCTGAGCAAAATCTGGCCATTTATACTGTGGAAAAAAACCTGTCTTACCTGATCTGTTTTTGTTCACTCTTGTTATTTTTTCACTCTCATCTTCATCACTGTCACAATTTAACTGTTGAATATCAGGTTCTGGCTCCATTCGATTTCCATTACATTCGTGCTTTGCAGAGTTTCTCAGAGCAATGAGACGGTGGTGGATTGCTGCGTACAGAGAAGCAGTATCCTTTGAGCTTGCCTGTGTAACGAACATAATGCATAGGTCCATTTAGGATTTTTTGCAACACATCAACGGACAGTTGAGCAAACTGAAGATAAGAGAGGTTCTAAAATGATCGAAGAGAACTACATTGAGATGCTATAAGCTGTGTCTTCTTCCTTTCCTATTTTTACCCCATGGCAAGGATTCATACAGACTAAACACACTTAATACACACTGTATATAATAATCAAACAGATATTGTACATGATATTCTTCTGACTAGGAAATGCAATTTTTAAAACAATCAAGTTAAAAATACTACTTAACATAGCTAATTGCATGCAGAGACAGGAAGGGGGGCAGAATCCTCTTTGAGAAGTAACTGCCATAAACTAAAGTGCCTTTCTGTGATTGAGTAACATTGTTCTACATGTCAAAGGAAACCTCTATTATCAAGTACTGCTTGTGTGGTAAAAGAGAACAACATGAAAAGCAGCACATACTCCATATTTTATTCCATCCTCAAAAAGCCACATATAGGGCACAGCCCCCCATGTTTGCCCCCAAATGACTCCCCGCCTTTCCCAAATAGACGTAGGATCAATTTTGTCATCCTTTGGGCCATCTAATTATAGTAGTGTCCTCCCTTCCAGGAAGTTGACATCTTGCTTACTTTCTGCTGGAAAAAAATATCTAAACTCTACAATATTCACATGATGAGTGTCTCAAGCTGCCTTTAGTAGAGTATCTTAAGGGTCAAAACTCATAGTTTGTTCATGTATATTTGGAATAATCACACAGTGAAATTCAAATTCATAGAGTGGTTTTATGCAGATAGCAGGGCAGGATGTCTACTAATGTTTCAGGATGGTTTACATTTCTAAAAAGTTGTACTAAAATGTATATGAATATTGGTGTGAACCAGCATGATATAGTGGTTTTGAGTGTTGGCCTAGACCTGTTGCGAGATCAGGGTTCAAAATCCTGTTCAGCCATGGAAGCTCATTGAGTGACTTTGAACATGTCTGTCACACACTCTGAGACATAAAGGAAGGTGATTTATTCTCTGAATAAATCTCAAGATAACCCTGTGACGTGTTCCCATTAGTTCACTTGAAAGCACAATGTAATAATATTTTGAGTCCTGTAGGTCTTCTGAACCAGACACTATTGATGTAGCTGTCCCACAAGATAACCCTGTGACATGTTCCCATTAGTTCACTTGAAGACACAATTTAATATTTTGAGTCCTGCAGATCTTCTCAATCAGACACCATCGATGTAGCTCTCCCAGTCCCTGTTCCCAATGCAATACCTTAAACTAAAAGTAAAACCACTATTAAGGAATCATCTGATTTAGTGTGAAAGGATGCAGGTAGAGCCAGAATGGTGCAATTGTTTGACTTCTGGGCTACAACTCTGAATAAAAGAGTTCAAATGCCCACTTGCCTTTGGGCAAGTCACATTATTCAGCCTCAGGGAAAGCCTATGGCAAACTTCTTTGTCCAAATCTTGCCAAGAAAACTGCTTGGTGTGAGTCATCATAAGTCAAAAATGACTTGAAGGGACACAACACAATGCAGAGAGATGCAACAGGAGAGGGGAAATGGGCAGAAATCATTAAAGCATCCCCAAACACCTCGAGTCTGAATTATGTAAAATGAATGTGTGTAAAAATCAAGCTTTGCAAACAAAAGTGCAAATCAATTAAAATTTAATACTTAGGTAAACAGAGATTTCTTAGCCTAGAGAGAGAGTCTCATTGAACTCCATGATGCTGGCTTCTGAATAGACCGGCCTTAGATAGGAAAATTTATTTCTTACCTGAATTAGAAACACTTTAACTGAACAGTCCTCCAGGTCAGTTGCTGTGATGCACAGACTCTTCCTGTTTGCTCTTCCTATGATCATCTGAGTCCAGAGTTTGGTGTTAAGAACCAGCCTCATGCTTCCTTGGTTTCGCATGACTATAAGCAGGAGAAACTGAATATTAAGAACAAAGGCAGGGAAACTGAAATCCCCTTCTCTTAATGCAGGATATGTCCCTGCTTTGTACACCACCACATTAGATCTCATCAGATTTCAGAGCTAAGCAATTCTGGGCCTTTCAGGTTCTCCAAGCAGACATAAAAGTATTCTGCCTGGCACAGCATAGAGAGTCACTGATACTCGGAATTAACAAGAAAGGGCAAGATGGAACAATGGAGTACAAGGAACCTTCTTATGTTCCAATGTTTGCTAAGAATATAGAGTATCTGATTACTTCCACTGTCTATCTTGCCTTAAAACAAAAAAGTGTATGTATTTTTTGCTTTCCTACTTATTGTAAAGGAATTCTTCACTAAATGTCCAAATGCTTACAATATTTTGATCTACTCACATTTGCATGTTTTCGAACTGCTAGGTTGGCAGAAGCTGTGGCTAACAGAAAGAGCTCACCCCGTTCCCCAGATTCAAACCACCAATTTTTCAGTTAGAAAGTTCAGCAGCTCAGCAGTTTAACCCGCTGCACCACCATGGGTTCCTATAGTTATATTCATATGAAAATGTAATAAATGGGCTAGTCCAGGCATGGGGACTTGAGGTGTTTTGGACTTCAACTCCCACAATGCCTAACAGCCTACTGGCATTATGGGAGATGAAGTCCAAAACACCTGGAGGGCCCAAGATTGCCCATGCCTGGGCTAGTCACTCAAAGCTCATTTAATTAAGAAAATAATTTTATGAAGAAAGATAAAATGAATGCTGAACTCTCACCCAGTCGTGACTGAAGCATCCCACAATTATTGCTAGATGTATCGTTAAGTCTCAGAGAGCCACTGCCTCTTTCGATCCAGGACAGTGATGCCTTGTCAAATAAAAAAAGCTTGCAGTTGATCTAAGGGTGAGAAATTGTAAGAGAAATTGGTATGGATGTGGAAACAATAGATTAATTGCTAATTTAAAATCTTTTAAAGTTTTAGCATTATGATTATTATTTGTTAATTTAAAACTGAAATGTCAACAGAAGGGTCAGAATGAACAATAAGTTATTTGCTAACAAACCTGAAAAGAAAAGAACAGATAGTCTTTTCAGAGAACAACATTTCAAATTCTTTCCTGTCTTCTGGAGAAAAAAAAACACAATCTCTTCCTCCCCACTATTAATATAATAGAATTCAAAATTTTCCATAGAAATATATAGGGAAAAACTTACCTGCAAGACATTGTGTTCTGCTTCTTCTCCCGTTTTGACTTCAACTTTATCTAATAAATATCTTTGTCTTGGTTTGTTAGATATGTAAGCAGCAGCTGATTCAGCCAGCGTTGTGCCCTTGACAAAATCTGATGTTACACAAGAAAAAAGGGAATATTTTTTAAAACACACTATTACAATAAGAGAAAACATTAACTATAATAAAATGTATTGCATCTTGGCCTTTTGTTTCTTCAAAATGTCTTTGATTTAGAGATAACTAGCTGTTATTAAGATAGTTTTCTGAACATCTATCAGCGTCAACCCCTGGCCAATTCTCATGAGAGTCACTGTCTGTTTCCCCCAAAACAGATCTACCCAAAACATTCCCATCATCTTGAAAAACACTTTCCCTTTCCCCAAAGAAACACCAGGCTCAACCAGAAAATCCTCGTCCTCATTCTCAGGCTTCACAGGCCTCAACACCCATACTGGATCTCACAATATCCAATAGTGAACAAAGTCAATGAATGGATCTGAATGACTGGCCAAGGGATTCAAATGATGACTGGTCACGTTGCCTGTATGTTATGCAGCTTCTCTCCATGCCCTTTCATCTCATATTGGGACTTAAAAACTTTAGGGGCTGCAAGTCAATGTGAAGGTGACACTAAGGCACCAATCAGAACTCCATGTGAGAGCTCTTACTTGCATTGTAAAGTTAAGTCTAATTTGTATAGCACCTACTTGTCCATGAAGAATTGGTATGGAAGCCTATGGAAACGGTGGTTTCTTTTTCACAGTTGTGTGGTTCATTTTCTGACAGCAGCTCTGGGGATTTCTCAGGCCTCTAAGGAAAATTGGAGAAAGACATTGGAGAATGGGATTAGATGGGATGCAATGTGATGGAAAATTGAACATGTCCTTAGAAAACTGGAGAAAGATATTGCAATGGAACAAATTAGAAGTAGAATTGATAATATGCTAGATACTATTTTATTTTTTACAAAGAACGAATGGTATCACAGTGTACACAGCAGCATAAAGACTGGGTGGAAAGTATATGTTAATATTCTGACTTTACTAGATGGGGATGATATTGCAGTTTTATACGCAGTGTTCTGCTATACTGCATCCCACGCAATTCAGCACCTTTCTTTGTTAGAGCTGTGAAAACCCTCACGCTGGATTTTGTTACACTTCTCCAAATCCCACTTGCATTCCCATTCTCTTTTGTTGAAATAAAGTTGAGAGATTCATTTCTCTTTCCTCATGGAAATTGGTATTCATTTTTGTACATTTTCCCCAATCTACAAAATTGTTTTTTCATCATATGCATTTTTGTATGCTGTTCCCTATATGTGCACATTTTTCCTTTGTATGCATTTTTGTCATTTGCATTTGCCAATGTTTGTATAGTCCTGCATACATTTTATTTCTCTGAAACATACCACAAACCTAGTAGATGTATGTATAAATTTCCAAGAAAAGGTGAATTTTGTCTTACAATAAATCTGACATATGAAACGAATACTTTTGTCAGAAAAGCAACTTCGATTAAATTTTTGTTCATCCCTACTGCTTTTGTATTTCTTTGAATTCTGAGTAACAAAAGCATACTTAGCCACACACTGTTAGTAAATTCTGTGTATGTGATGTGCAAAGTGCCTAGGCAGAGGGTTACTTAGCAACTGGAGGGGGAAAAAGTCCTATCTGATCTTCTGCCTTTAAAAGAGAACTTGATATGTAGGAAATATTAGATGAAGCATTTAATGGGAAGCTAATTGCTACAGATAAATGGCTGATAAAGGATAATGCATAAGCCAATTCAATCACTGGAATTCCCTACCCAGATGTCTTTGAAAGAAAGTTCACATTTATCCCAGTTGCATTATTAGATAAGGTTTTATTTAGAAAACTCAGACAATTTCATAGATGGGCAGCTTTAAACGCATCAGTGATTTTCTATTTTTTCTGAACCTTATGTGAAGTTTTAAGAAATGTATCTTTGAAGTGACTGACATTTATGGAGTTGCCTCACATTCTTCAAGAAAAGAAATTGCTTTAACAAATTTTTAAATGTAATGGGCTATGAAATGAATGTAAACATTTGCAGGTGCCATCGTATGACATAAATGGTGAAACAAAGTCAGGGTAGTAACTTTTCCTGGTTGACCTTCCACTATCCCACCAAATGAAACAAAAATCTTTACTACTTACCAAAACTCTTTCTATTATATTTTCTCCAAATATGAAGTTAGACTGCCTACTGTTTGAGATAGTCCTGCGGTGAGATAACTGATTGCTAGAGAGAGAAAAGAGCAGATAAAGCCATTTAAAATTCATATCTGTTAGGTACACTCACTCCTTCCCTCCCTTGAGATAAAAACACAGAAGACATGTCCTGAAACCCTAGTATCAACTACTTTCTGTAGGCTCCCTTGAAATCTTGGTCTTCCTAGAACACATTGTTTTACTACAGTGAAGCCATGCCCACTAGCCTTGCCTTAACATTTGGTGCTTTAACCACAGACACAGAATGGCTTTTTTTTTTACTTTTGGGACTACAACTCTCAGAGACCCCTATCCTGCAAGACCCAGTGACTGGGGAAAGCTGGGAGTTGCAATGGAAAAAAACCCGGTTCACTCTATCAAGGGTATGTCACACCGCTAATGACAATTTTTGTGAGTTTGGAAAAGGGGATCACCATGTGTACAACTGTATGCAGAGGATGCAATCCATGATAAATATGGCTCTTTCCTGTTAAAACTATCGACAAGTTTGTACAGCTAGGATTTCTGGTGGTGTGGAAAATCGTCAGTGTGATGTAGTAATTAGACTATTGATTTAGGACTTGGAAGATACAGCTTCAACATGACGTTTTGTCATTCATTCTCTCAATCTGGTCCATAAATCACCCCAGGGAGAGTCATGTATACTGCCTTGAATTCAATGGAGAAAAGTAATAATAGAAATGTAACCAGTAAACAACAACATTTGGAGGCTAATGTCATTATTTACTGGTTAAATTTCTATTACTACCCTTTCTGCTATTGTGCAAAGCTATGAATATCTGGGTACATCCTCAAACTCAAATGTTTTTTCCCCATTCCTCATGGTAGTAGTCTCTTAACTCAAGACTGCTAGGTAGAAACAAGTAAAGAAATATGGCAAGACTCCTGTAACCACAGGACCCATATCTGTGGGTTTTACTCATTTGTGCCTGAGGAAAAATAATCTAAGAATTTATCAGGTTTTCCAGGCCCCTTCCACACAACTGAATAAATTCCACATTTTCTGCTTTGACCTGGGATATATGGCAGTGTGGACTCGGATAATCCAGTCCAAAGCAGATATTGTGGGATTTCCTGCCTTGATATTCTGGGTTATATGGCTGTGTGGAAGGGCCGCCAGAGTGAGTGAGTGATATGCTGGGATCAGAAGTCAGGTAATTTAATGGAGTCATATGCAACCCAGCATGTAACCCCTGTGGATATGGGCGTCTTTTTGTAATTCTATTCTTTAATCAAGTAAGCCCTCCAGGCATATTAGTTTATAATTTCCATCATTACTAGCCACCAGTAGTATTCTAACATATCTAGTCACTTTGAATCTTCTTGTAGAGGGAAAAAGCAGGGTATAGATTATGATGATGTCTAAAGGATACTAGTTTCGGGAAGACTCAAATTAGGTGAATGTTTATTTTTTTCTAGATGAAAAAATTAAAAGAATAATAAATGTAAGTCCCCATACCCTATTATTTTGGGGCATGACATATGAAGAGAAAAGGGTTGCTTGTCTGTGATATCTGTCCAGGAACAAGTATCTTGAGATACCTAAAAAAAAGGAAGAGAAAACACAAATGTAATACATCTTCTAAATTCCCTCTATACACACACACTAAAATACTGGCCTAATTCCAATTGCTTGTCCTAACTAGAATAGATCCATTGGATAAACAGGATTTACCCAAGCCTAGATTGGTTGGGAATGCAACAAAACTCAGCATTAAAGAGTTCAAGATAAATTAATAATAGCAATAGTTATATAAGTTTTTAAGTAGTGTTCAATGATACAAAGTCCCCTCTTCTTTAATCCACTTTTACTCTTCCTTCCCCATTATACTCTCTGTCTAGTTCTATGTTAATTCAGAGCTTTTCTATTGTTAATTGAGTTATTTCAGTAAAGCTTTAGCTTGTTTCTTTATCCATTAATGTTTTTGCTCCTTGATCAGAATGTCTGGCTGCTGCACAACAGACTGCATCAGACAATTCTGCAATTGATCTTGTGGGTCTATAACAGTTGTCATTTCTCATTGAATTTACTTGTCTGTGTTTCAGGCACAGGAAATGCACAATAAAAGTTACAACTAAAAGTATCACAACTCCACTCCATAAAATATTAATAGTCATTTAGGTAACAACAGAATCACATATTTCCTATTTAAATTATATTCTCTGTTCACGCTGTATTTACCTCAGTGTCTGTTTCATAATTATCTGACAGAACATTTTCAGCACTTCTCTTCTCTGCTAGTCTGCTCCACATAGAAGCTTGTGGAGGTTGCAAGACAGCAGGCTTCAAAACATCCCATTGTACATTTGTTGGTGGAATGCCTTGCAAAAATAAAGGCAAGTAGGGTTAATTTTTATCATTTTTGGTGGCTCATTTTCTAAAATAATGTTTCTCTTAAAATCACTTGCCTTATGAAATAAACAAAAACACCCTACACAAATCTTTTCTCAGGTAAGTGTTATCACATGGACAGTTACTTTTACTCTAGGAGAACCGAAGCTAGATCTGGAAACTTTCCAGATTTTGCTTATAAAATAACTCCACACCTGGCACTTTGTTTTGTGGAGCTGAAGCAAGACTTTTGAAATATCAAAATCCTGCATACGTGTTAAAAATAGGGCCACACATGGGGAAGAGGTGCACCAGATTAGTAAAGTTAAAGGATATGTCTACATACAGTAGGATTAAGGGCTGAACCATAGAATTATCTATTCAGTCTACATGTTTCAGCAGTTTCTTCTCATGCCTGATGCTTTTGTGTCATAATACAAAGAGTGATTGTGAGCCACACTATACAATAGGTGTAGCATTTTAGAAGAGGAGCCTTCTTAGAGGATGAAAACCCTCTGTCAAAGGTAGGATTGCCAATTTAGGATCATCCCAGGCATCGAGATTTCGGTGCCAAAATCTGAGATTTAAGGATGACCCTTTATCATTAACAGTTATCCATTAAGTACCAACCACAGTTGCTCATAATTTGTCACCTTTGCCTGGCATCACAATGACTAAGAGGGAAGAAGAAGCCAACTAAGTAGATATATAGGCTCTCTGGAGAGTCTTTGCATGTTGCAGCAACAATTCAGTAAGCCTTACAAATCGTAGCAAGCTGCTACTCTCCTAGCTGAGTTGAAGTTTTGCACACAACCCTTTCCTCTTGCCTGGACTTGTGCCCAGCAAAACTGAGGATTTACACCCTTGTCTCCATGAATACTTATGGAAATTAGAAACTCAAACAGACTTTGAGATCTGGCAACTCTAGTCATAGCACAGAATTAGCTTCTGAATCTTGAATTTAATGTGTTTTAATTTTGAGCAACCATTAGAAAGTAAATATGTGCTTGTGTTGTCGAAGGCTTTCATGGCCGGAATCACAGGGTTGTTGTGTATTTTCCGGGCTGTATGGCCATGTTCCAGAAGTATTATCTCCTGACCTTTCACTCACATCTATGGCAGGCATCCTCAGAGGTTGTGAGGTATACAACCTCATACCTCACAACCTCTGAGGATGCCTGCCATAGATGTGGGTGAAACATCATGAGAGAATGCTTCTGGAACATGGCCATACAGCTTGGAAAACACACAACAACCCGAATATGTGCCTGATTTGCAAATGTGACTTCCAAGATAGGAGATTCCTCCTCTCTCTGAAAAAACCTCACTGTAAGAAGAGAAATATATTAATCTGAGGAAATATGCATTCGTCATTCTCACAAATAACGTTTGCAAGAAATAAGTATCTTGTGATAATTCAACTTACCCTTTTCTGTGGCTTTCACACCAATGTTCTTTTGTAGGGGTATGGAGGTCATGAATATGTTATTCTTCTTCACTGCAAAGCAAATGTTTGCCCAATAAAGTCAGTTTTCTATTCCGGTTTGAATATTTCTTCAACATGCTTTGAGATATTTGTCCTCCCGTATATATATGTATATATATATATATATATATATATATATATATATATATATATATATATAACTACAAATCCCACTTTACAAATTGCTTTTGCTGTAGGTGAATGTGCCAAAATCCGATGCCATATTTTTGTCTGTTTTACTGAATACATGAAAATTGTACATGAACATCTAGTCTGAATGCATCTAAAGTTTTCAGTTCCTGAAAAGCTAAAGATAGTGCTAGCCACTAGGTGGAGAGAGATCATAGTTGACAGTAGCTTAGAGATGCACAGAAAGGGTTTGAAAGCAATTTAGTTTTGAATTTAGTTTTAATGGGTTTTTAATTTACACTATACTTTTCTGTTAAACAGCAAAAACTACAAGCTACAATAAAAAGAGTAAAATGCAGAAAACAAAGACACAAAAGCAAAAATTTGAACATTAAAAAGTGGACTTTTTGAAAGACAATTTTAGACTGAGAATGGTTTTAAATACCATCACTATCAAAGAGTAGCTTCACATAGTACAAAAGAGTTCCCACATATATCTTTCTGTCGTGTTTGTATGATTTGCTGACATTTCTGCTAAGTCATCTTCAGTTCTCTAAAGGTCAAATGTAGCATTGTATGCACAGAACAGTACAGCTTCTTCTTATACATCTTCATGTCTAGTTTGGGAAATGCTATTCTCTCTTTCATTTGCTATTCTCATTTTCTCATCTGCCTGCCACTAATGCCTTGCCCAGAAGAACTGGTCTATCCAAAATAATAGAAAGTCCATCCCAAAATTTGAGGAGTGCCCTGGATCTTGTGCCTCTAAAATATAGAGAGATAGTGAAACTTCTGATGGAAATAGTGGATAGTTTGGACAAACACAGCTGGACAGTCTTGTAATTCTCCCTACTGGCTTTTATTGAGGTTTTCAATTCATAACTCTAATCTTGAAATTCCAATGAAATCCAAAACCTCTAGAAATCATCAAAAAGCATGTTCCTCCATAATCTTGCAGTACAGTATCTCCCCATCCCTTCAGAGTAAATAATTTTCTGCCATTTTCCTTTGCCAAATGAATGGGTGAAGTCAGCTATAGATAGCGTATTAGATTGTCTTTTGTACATACAACCTAATTTGGAATAACACACTTTGGTCAGAGTCCTGTATCAGTTTATACTTAACTAAAATACTTAGCTAATTAGCTACTCCTGGCCCAAAACCCTCTAAAATTTTACAGGAACAACATTCAACTGTGCTCTCATTTTTGCTAGAATGGCTCTCCGTATCTCCGGACAGCTGAAAATGCATAAAGTAGGCTGGAGGAAGAGTTATGTTGGTGGCAACAGTAAGGCAATTGTCCCATGTTCATAATTGTTAGTCGTGATTTTGACATTTTTGAGTCATCAGCAACATGGGGGGCTAATTTACTGACAATCAGATCATGCTTGAATTGTGTTTTTGTGAAGTTTTGGGGTGAGAAGAATGTAATTAAGGTATAATAAAGACAATTTAATGTATTCACCAGTCTGTTTTTGGTTTACCTGGCTGAGATGGTGGGAATGTTGGAAGGATGGTAAAGGATGATGATCTCAAACGTTTCGGTGAATGTACAGTTTCTGTAATTATAAGAAACAATCTGTAGTTTTCTTTGCAATATCACTTATTGTATAATCTTAACAAACGCAAACAGATATAGATTGCAAACATAATTATAATGCTTCATTTCTTTGATAGCAAAGCATGGCAGATATCTGGCATGATATTTTCATTCTTACAATTTTCACTTACTGTCATCCATATCAAGCTATAAAATCACTTTAAATGGAATGGAAGGTAAACCACACCTTATAAAACTTAATTTAGTTTCATGAATATAGTTCCCTAGCTTTGTTACAATATTATTCTTGATTTTTAAATATTTATCATTAGAAATGAGAAAGAGGGCTGGGAATCATACCTTTGTACAACTGAGAGTCAGAGGACTGAAAAGAAAAAGATGAAGATCTTGGACGTTTTCTGGAACAACCAGTGGAAACTATGGAGAAAAAAATTACAGTACATCAGCATAGACTCCACATCTTTTCAATCAGAACAATATATTATATTAAGACAGGGATGAGAGACTGATGACTTTCCAACAATTATGTTGGTCCAAAACCCATGCAGTATATTGTCATTGGTCATGTTTAATGAGGTTGATGGGAGTTGTGGACCAAAACACCTAGAAGTTCAAGGGTTCCTCATTCCTGCATGAAAACAGCTTAAACATCCAACACAAGACTTCACAAATCAAACAAACTTGTTAATGTATAGTTGCCTTTGATATGATGGTCAAGAGAAGGTTGGTTCTCCCAAGTTTCAATTCAGGTGAAAGCTAGATTGTGATGTTCAGCTGTAAAGTGTGTAGGAACTAATTATAGACTAAGATTCTCAGGACTAGACATCCTTAAAGCCTCTAGTGTGTTCCCTTGTCTGCTTTTAACTCATAAATGTACAGGGAAAGGGAAAGGTTTTCCCCTGACATTAAGTCTAGTCATGTCCAACTCTGGGGGTTGGTGCTCATCTCCATTTCTAAGCCGAAGAGCCGGCATTGTCTGTAGACACCTCCAAGGTCATGTGGCTGGAATGACTGCATGGAGCACTGTTATGTTCTTGCCTATTGATCTACACACATTTGCATGTTTTCAACTGTTAGGTTGGCAGAAACTAGGGCTACCAGTGGGAGCTCACCCTGCTCCCCAGATTTGAACCACCAACCTTTCGGTCAGCAAATTCAGCAGCTCAGTTTAAACCACTGTACCACCAAGGGCTCCCCATAAATGCATAGTAGCTGCTATTAGGAGCATGCTGGGCAGAAAGGACTTGCATTCTTGGAGAGGGTTTGGTTGGAAGCAAGAAAAACTTTCAGAAACTGCGTTGCTTGCTCTTTTCCCCTGGCATCTACAGCAGGCTTTATCATCCAATTGCCAGCTTCCTTCTGTATAAAAGTGAAGGCTATGTTTCCCAATGAATCACAAATGGAGATACACATCAAAGAAGGAAGCAAACAATGTAAAGGGTTTAATTAAAGCTGGCATTTCTCGACTTCATTATTTCTATAATAAAGACATTAACTGATGAGGTTTATTATACCTGAGTATAAGATTTGCTCTGTATGTTTGGTTTTATGCAAATCGAACAAAAGTATGTTCTGTGTACACAGCTTTATTGATGATGATAATTTGCATGCAGAAGGAGACTATGGCTAAGGAGGAACAATAATCTTTCAAATTAGGTGATTTGCAGGCTCAGTCGCAGGCTGGTAGAAGACCGCATGCAGAAAATTTCTAGCATGGCAATGTCTGTGCTGGATAATGTGGAAGGGCTCAGGGCCTGTGACAAGGCAGATGTCCAGCCACTAAATGTAATAATATCACACCCTTTATAATAGGTTTGTGTAAAAAAAAAAGTCTCAACTGAATTCATAATTACCATTTTCAGTTTTACATACAGGATCTTCTGCAGGCCTCTGAACAAAAAGAAATATTGGTTAGACCTATATTAAGCATCATAAGACCTTAATTATCTAAGAGAAGCCCCTGGTGTGGCATGATGTTCTCTGTTACTGAGCATCATTTGCAGTTCTTGAAAAATGTAGTCATCATCCCACATCCCCTTTCCCAACTTTACAGCAGAACAAAAGCTGGCTTTCTAAAGCATCCCTTCTCCCTACTTTATCTGCAATTTTATTCATGATGAAGTTCACATCCAAAATATATTGTTAAGCATCTTATTTTTTGTTGAGCTCATAACGTCTTGTATTAGGATTTTTCTGACCAATTCCAAAAGAACCTATCTGTTTATAAACCTAAGGAAGGCAATGTGGGTTAAAAGCCTCCCTAGTTAAATATTTTATTCACCAAGACCATTTGCTATTAGAAATCCACAGGCAGGAAAGGGGTGCTACTGTACTTTGTCTTATATTCCCAGCAACTGACATACAGATTGTTTCTGATACTACAGAGCATATACGACACCCACGGGACTGGTATCTGCACCCCACAAAATATGTCCGTGTTTGAAATTTTCTAGGTCATTCAGGCAATACTGTGGTATGCTTCCACCAGAAGTAAATTTTTAGAGAGGATACCTCTATGGTAACTTCTGACACATTAGTTTCAGGAGGATTCACTATTATCCATAGTAAATTCAGAAACATAATCCTCCATGAGTACAGGGATTGTACTGTATCCCTTAACTGGTAGCTATTGATGTCTCTAACCTTTAAGAATTGATCAAAATGTCTTTCAAAGATGAGCACATCATTTAGTGGTGGTAAATGTTAGGATATGTAGGCAGATTTTATGCAGATGCTCAAGTGAACGTGTGCAGGTCTGCTTCTGTGATCCCACTACTTCCATTGTGTGCATTTACATATCTTAGTTATCTTAACGTGCAAAAGGAGGCTGCTTCAGTTTTTACCTTATTAGGTTGTGTCTTCTTAAAAACAAAGATGGGCTGTGCAACCACAGATCTGTCTGAAAGGAGAAGAAGCGATATTAAACTGCGAGTGAATACAAATATGTCATTTTGGTATTCACCCATTCATTTGTTAATCTGTTTTGTAGCCAAAAAAAACAACAACAACTATATTTCCCTTAAGTAAAATACATGTCTGATAATAATCATAAATTTAGAGACAGTAGATTTTAGAGAAAACTAATGTGTATAAATATGTTAATATATTTCAGCTTTTGCATGATGAAAACATAACTACTTACATGCTTTTCTGATTCTTATGTGTCTAATGTATTACTTTTACATCAATACACTAATCTTTTTTTCAGATTTGTTAAGCTCTGTCTTTCCTCCACTGATACATGAGCCATTTCCTTTCAGACATTCATCTGAACACGAATACATTGGGAGTGGAACTCAACAGCAAGCACTAGCCCTGCATTTCAGTGAAAATCTTACACAGATATAAACCATACATACAAAAACCTTGTTAGCATGTTTCCCAGAATCATACATGCATATCCTCTTGAATAGTTTATTATGGATGTAAGTGCCTTTGTAACTTTACCCCAAAATGTGTACAGGACAAGGGTTCCTGATTGCAAGTTCTGGACCTTATTGTCTGGTCCTTAGAGGAAAAGGGGAAATATTCTCAGTATGAGAGCATTGTCTTGAAGGTTTTGTGTGTGTGTGTACGAGAGAGAGAGAGAGAGAGAGAGAGAGAGAGAGAGAGAGAGAGAGAGAGAGAGAGAGAGAGAGAGAGAGAGAGAGCGCGCGTGTGCTTATTTTCCTTTGGCAGACTTTCCCCCATCCTCCTGTTTGGATGATGTACTCAGTGCAATTGTAGTTGATATGTAATTTTTTGTGCTTAAATGACACCACCTCCTGTGACATCAATGAAAACTATATTGTAAATCACCTGGAACCATACTTTGTGACAAAGCCAGGGGTTATCCCTTTATCTGAGGTTTTGGTCCTGCAGTTTTAGGGCTTGAAAATTGTACTAATTGGGAATCCTATACAGGAGTAGACCTCTTGAAGCAGGCATAATGCAATTTCCCCAAAGAGTGTCCACTTTCAGATCATTGTATGAAAAGGATGTTACTATGTTTCCAGATTGTACTGGAATTTCCCCAGAAGTATTGGGCACTGGGCAACTATTTGGTGTTTTCCTACTCAATGAAGGTATTAGCTGGAAAACATGGAAAGTAAAGTGTGAGAATTCTAATGTAGCTTTAATTTAATGTAATTTTTCTCCCTGAGGTTCTGTAAGGAGTCACCCAATACTTCTGTGTGCATGTACCTCCATCTGTAAATATCAAAGCAAAGTTCTAGACTCCTTGCCACATATGTCCATGGAGATGCACTTAGACAGCTCTTCAATGTTTCTGCTCAGATGGCTGTTTTCCCCTTCTGGGATCTTTTCATATGTGACTTGATAGAATTCCACCAGCTTCAAGGAAGAATCATAGATTTGGAAGAGACCCCAAGGGCCATCCAGTCCGACCCCATTTTTGCCATGCAGGAACTCACAATCATAGCACTCCCAAAAAATGGCCACTTTATTTAAAAACTTCCACCACACGCCAAGGCAGCATATTCCACTATCAACCATTTCTTACCATTGGGGCATTTCTCCTAATGTTTAGATGGAATCAATGTGTTGTTGAAGGCTTTAGATGGGATCCCTTTTCCTGCACTTTGAATCCATTGTTCCGTGTCGTAAAGCCTCCAGAGCAAGAGTAAACAAGCTTCCTCCTCTCCTCAATGTAACATTTTTTCAAATATTTAAAGGTAGCAGCCTTTTTTCTCCAAGCTAAAGATACCCTGCTCTCTAAGCCACTCCTCATAGGGCTTGGCTTCCAAACCTTTGATCATTTCTGATCAATCTTCTCTGGGTGTGTTCTAGCAGGTACATGCTGTAGATTTAATAATTGCTAACATTTTTTTTCAATATTGGCCAATCTCCTTGTCTTGGCCTATATTTAAAATATGTGGCATTGATAAATTATTTCATTTTGATTTTTTTTCCCTGCACCCTACCTTTCTTTTGTTATTGCATATTAATGGCACACTGCTTATGGGGAAAGTGGTGGTGGTGATGATTTCTACTGCATACTAAGAGGACTTCCATTGGTAGAGCTCCCTCTCCAGTGACCAAAGGAAGAAAGCAGAGGGAACTGTCTTTACTCCATTCCCTCCCATCACCATCCATCTCCCCGATTGAGATCTGCCTTTTCCCCACTTTCTCCCATTTGGAGACAGGTAGCACCATTTTCATGAGCTGTGGAAATGGGGTCCCACAGAGTCCAATTAGAAGTGCCCTTACATCATGTGATGGCCTCCATGGGACTCCTTTTCCAAAGTGCATGGAAACTGAGCCCAAAATGCATGGGATAAGGTCCCAAGAAGGATATCCATAGGAAAACAAGCAACCTGTCACTCCCACCCCCTGCCTCCAAATTGGAGTGGTATGAATTGCCTTCAGAATTTAAAAAAAAACCTGAGGAGTAAAATTGAGTAATATTGCAGTTATAAGCTATGCCCATCCCTTTAAACTAATACAACTTAATTGTATTATTTAATACAACTATTTAATATTTAATACAACTATTTAAGGAATAGTTCTCTAAAGTCAACGTCAAACTGCATGGACAAAGGCTGAATTCTTTTTGTGGAACTACTCATTTATAACTTAACCATATAGTTAAATTTAGAGATAGAACTGAATGTGTTTCACGATGGTATAATTTTTGAAGCCATCCCACAAAACATCTTTGTAGGAGTGAACCACAAGAGCAGCATATTAAAATATGCATTAATTCACCACATATGCAATTAAGAAACTGTATATATAGACCCTAGTTGAACTAGCCTACCCATAACTGTGGGAACACTATTAAACACATACTATAGGCAAAATAAGCACTTCTTTTTGGAGCATGCCTTAATGTATTTAGATATATATTTAGGCTGAAATCTTGTATGCATTTATCTTGGAGTAAGTCCCATTGAACTGTAATGGAGCAGATGTGATTAGCTTTGTACTGTTGATTTCTCTGTGAACTTATGTACATCGATAGACCACAATTCTCCAGGGGTTTATCCACACTATGTATATGGTTATATTGCTTTGATGCCTCTTCAACTGTAATGACTCTGTTCTTTCATCTCACTTTAATTTCCATGGCTCTTTCCTATTGAATAATGAGATTTTTAATTTGACGAAGTACTATGACAGAGAGAGCTAATCCTGTAGTGATGGTGATAGCACTAGAAAATTTTAAGCATCTCACTAAACTACAAATCCCAGTATTCTGTAGGATGGGACTATGGCAGTTAAAGTGGTATCAAACTACTACAATTGTGCATTATGGATATAAAGCAGGCTACTTACATTGATGTAACACTCCCAAACATCTGCATAACGCATTTGTTGAGCTTCTATGCCATGGAGGTGAGATGGAAAAGAAAGGTGTCTACATTACTAGAGAAAGGTGATTGCATGGCTCCTAGGACAGTTCTAGGGCAGTTTCCTCTCTTGGCAGAGATTAACCATGCTTACAAATCCCAAACAGTATTCAATTCTTATGAAACTGAGTGTGAGGATGTGGATATTGCAGATAA
This sequence comes from Anolis carolinensis, assembly GCF_035594765.1. Lineage (NCBI taxonomy): Eukaryota > Metazoa > Chordata > Lepidosauria > Squamata > Anolidae > Anolis > Anolis carolinensis. Next base: position 303,756,123 of record NC_085842.1, on the reverse strand, counting down.
AATAATATTATCTATCAGTGGAAACTCCTATTCATAGGCCTACATTTGAATAATATTCTTCCTGCAACCTGAAATTTGGAAGTAATGAGCTACAACTTAATACCGTTACTTGTAACTTTGAAGGATAGATATATTTACTAGCTACTTTGGAATATAAACATTTCAGAAGTAACAAAATGAGTTGTAATCAGTCCATATATATAATGTATCCCTGTACAATGGTTACATTCAGAAGCTACTTTGTAAGGACATTTTGAAGCATTTTTAAAAAACAATTTAACGCTTCAAAATTTTTGTCACCCTCTTATCAAGCCTAAGGTTTTTTTCCATCACCCCCTGGAAAGTAGTACTGAAAAAAGTAACACACAGCACAACAAGTAATGCCATGAATAACATTTTCAACATTGCATTGGACAAGTTAATAGGAACTGGTTGCATTGAAAATAACTTTGCAAGCTCTATGCCAATGATGGGCAACCTTTTGCGCTTGGTGTGTCAAAATTCACCAAAAAACCTAGCATGACTTGGATAGTGTGTCACTTCGAGAGAAGAAACCATAATTTCGCAATATGTATAGTTTAAATAACAAAAATATATAATTGTAATATATAACTGTATTTAATAAATCAAAAACTATTTACTACCATTATTTCAATGTACAACAATCTATGGTACCTCTTGCAGTTTCCACGCTGATTTCTCTCTATTCTAGTTTCAATGTAGTCATGAATAATGAATAATAATATAATAATATAATAGTAATAATATGATAATATACTACAATAATACTAGAATAAAAATAGAAATATATATGTGTGTGTGTGTGTGTGTAATGTGCATAATTCCCCTGGAGTAAACAACAAAAACAGTGGACCAAATCACACCAGATTTAGCCACAAAAGACATAGTCATCCAATAAATCTGCATGCAACAGCGTGTCAGCAAAAACGGCTAGGTATGTCAGTGCTGACACACGTGTCATAGGTTGGCCATCACTTCTCTATACCAATCTGGCCTAAAGTATGGAGGTAAGTAGAACATTTTCTCACTATCCATTCAATGTCTACCTTTTTCCTCTCCTTGCAATAAAGGGACGTCCAGGACAGTTCAATGTTACAAGGACATAGGAAATCAGCTGCTTGGTTTTTGCCTTTACAGACAGAACTGCAAGCACATGAGCTGCTCCATCTGGTCTCACATAAATAGGTGGAGATGATAGAAGCGAAGCAACTGCATAGTTTGAGTTTTGGATTATGTCTCTGGAGACTGTGGTTCGAATCCCTGCTGAGCCATGGAAACCCACTGGGTGACTTTGGGAAAGTCACATTCTCTCAGCCTCAGAGTAAGGCAAGTCCCCTCTGAACAAATTTTACCAAGAAAAATCCTATGGGTTACCATAAATCAGAAATTACTCGAAAGTACAAAAACAGCAGCAAAGGACAACAACAGCTATAAGAATAAAAACAGTCCATCATACTCTTTGCCTGGATCTACAATCTATATATATAAAAGGGTAATGAAATTTCAGCCTAGGACAAAACAACAAAACTACACATCCCAGAAACACTAAACTTGACAGCACAACCCCTCATCCATGTCTCTACATTCATACAACAAAAAGCTCCAGAAAACAGCCAGGCTTTGAGACTGCAAGGCTATTTGCTGCTATTCCACCTGGCCAACAAAGGATTCCCATAAGCCACAGCAACGCGTGGCCGGGCAAAGTTAGTGTCATATAATATAATCCAGTTCAAAGCAGATAATCTGGATTCAGAAACCAGATTATATGCCAGTGTAGATGGAGCCTACGGAAATAGATCCTGAAATATCATCTGGCCTGTCATTCACACATCATTAAAGCTAAGGAACATGGAGTTGTAAAAGCCTAATGCAAAAGTTGTTAAGGTATTTGGGATCCCATTTGTTAACAGAATTCAGCTTTAACCTTGCTCCTTTTTGGTATCATCACTAGTTTTTATGTTCTCCATAGATACTCATACTTCAACAAAACTCACTTTGTTTAAGGGTAGCCAGCTGCTAATAGTTTGTGATATAGAAATACTTGAAATACTTGAACATTTCATTTCAAATTCAGCAGAGGGCAGTAGTGGCTAGCTCTGTACTGTACATCAATTTTAGGTTCCTTTCCTCTTTTCATGCTTGGGCCGGTAACTTTAAAGGCTTACTCATTTCTTCATGCAGGCATTCTTTTACTGAGGGCAATTCAGCAGTCTTAATTTAGGTTTTCCCCCTTTACTGCACTAAACTGAACTGTACCATATGGTTACGGTAGACTCATCTAATATAGTTTAACTGCATTGAACTGCATTATATGAGTATACATCAGGCATGAGCAAACTTTGGCCCTCCAGGTGTTTTGGACTTCAACTCACACAATTCCTAACAGCCGGTAGGCTGTTAGGAATTGTGGGAGTTGAAGTCCAAAACACCTGGTGGGCCCAAGTTTGCCCATGTCTGGTCTACACTGACTATGTAATGCAGTTTAAAACTACATGATATGGTCAATGTAGACATATAATGCATAATCTTCCACCATGATTTTTAATGGAGGAGTCTCCTGAAAAGACATCTCCACATCTCTTCCAAGTAAGAAGGAAGGCAAAAGTTAACCCACCTTGCCACAAAAAAAGTTCAATTTTGGAAAGGGTTTCAATTAAAGGATTGTGACTTTGAAACATAATGCATTCATAGAGGAAGAGAGAGAAAGAGAGATGGAGGTGATGAGGGATGTGAAAAACAAAATACCAGACTTACTGTGGTCAGCTATCAGAGAATTAGTGTTTACTGAAGCTGCAAGGCCACAGAGAGCTGCCAAACTGCACATATTCCATGCCAGAATTGGGAGAGGGGGTGATGACCGTCACCCCAGCTTTCAAATTGATTTGAAAACGCAGCAGAAAGTTCCATAGATTACTCCCCAAAAAAAAGAACGGAGCGGGACCGCAACAGACTATTATTAAAAGACCTTTTTTCCTTCATTTTCCTCTTCCCTGAACTATGTAACAAATCCCCCCAATAAAAGTAGCATTTATTTTAACAGTAACCCTCTCTATCTGGTTATTTTGTATCTTTTCTCTGATTCCTTTCCTTTGCATGCAATCTCTCTCTCCCTCCCGTCCCTTTAAACTCCGGTTGAGGTTTCCCTGCCATAGATTAACATGGCGGTCGATATAAATTGGCTCATATCTCTATCAAAATTACCCCTAGAACGCTCCTCTTTTAGTCCTAACCCTTTCTAAGGCTCCTGACTCGAAGACAACCAGCAGAACCGGAATCGGTCCAGTTTTCGGCAGCTCAACAGCTGACTGTCAAACAGGACCGACAGCTCCTTTCAAGCCAAGCTGCTGCTTTATCCCGGGTTTTCCTCTCCCCGCGACTCGCGGAATGGCTTTCCCTAGCCCCTTTCTGTGAATTGGGGATGGGGGGATCGCTCTCTCGCGGGGGAGACATAGTTCCCCAAGGACCCTCACCCTCTACAGCTGCTAGGGGGTGACGGACGGGTGCACTCCACGTTTCATGCATACTTTTGTGATTTTATGAAGAAGAAGAACACTCTTCCCCAGACCTACCCTTGGACTTATGAAATCCTATACCTCCAAAGACTTACTAACCCATATGTGCCCCTTCCCCATGCCATCTCTATGAATTCCCTATGAACTCTTTCTCCTCATGTATTTGTGAATTTTCATATTCTATGTACTTGGACACACTCATGACTCGCTGTGTATGAATTTCAAATCGTTGGGCTAACTTCATGAATTGTGAAATCATGCTGCTTGAACCCCACTTCTATATTGGATTCCCCAGATGTTGTGAACTTCGTCCTTATCAAATGTTTTCTATTGCTTATTTCTATTGTTTATATCATTCATGATTCCCCTTTATGCAATGTCACCCACCTTTATGGATTCTCCTTTATCTCCTTTATCTACCTATCTGCCTATATGTATTTATACTCTTTGGGATCCCCGGAAAATATGTGTTTTTCCCAGCTGGGTTTATATTCCAACTTTATTTTTAATTTTCATTTTATCCCATATAATTGGCAGATCATGAAATCAAATGGGAAATATTATGACCCCAACCTGAACTCTAGCCCCATGACTCAGACCTCCCTTCCCAAAAACAAAAGGATAATCTGCCACAGTTTAATCCAATCTCATTCCGATCGCATGGACAATATAGGGCGAGTCACCAAACTCCTAAAGGTGACTCGCCCCCAAGGCAAACATTGTCACATCTCAGGCCAGGACGCCGCAGGAAGGCACCCTGTGGGGCCGTCAATGATGGCTCATCACCACCCATCACCACTTCCTGTCTGACACCCCAAAGACATATCTAAAATCTGCGAACGTGACAGGACCCCGGACATCCTTGATGGGTGTCATTAAATTCCTTTAGAAATTGGCTGGGCCAGAATTAATCCGATGTTTCCTGTCCGGTCACCGCATTGTTTCTATAGCTCCCGCCTCCTCCTCTCTGATTGGCCCGAGGGGGGACAAAAAACGGCTCCCCATTGGGCCAGCAGGGCAAGGCAGGAAACGAAAGCCCGCCTCGTTCAACCTCTCAGCCTATCCGCGATCAGATGGGCAGGGAAGCGGGGCGGGAAATTCAAAGGGCTGTCAGACCGAAACATTGTATAAATATGACTTTATTTGAAACATATGGTACGCTAGTAGATTGAATGATCGCTATTAGCGTCCCTTTCAGCTGAATTGCTCAATAAAAACTCCTTGGCGGATTTTCCTTCAACTTGGCGGACCTTCTTCATTTCAGGCTTCAGGTTGTATTGCGGCTTATATTCTTCTTTTGGCTTCGCCAAGGTCCGCTCCCTCAGGACCGGATCGGCTTCCTTCTAAAGGGGCCCGATCCCCCAAACGCGGTCGATAACATAATTTGGCTTTACCACGAAGGGACTTGCTTGGAAGTTCCAAAAATCAATTTTTTTAGGCTAAAATTCCAAGCGGCGACCTTGGTCCAGATATTCTGGGACAGGTTGGGGAGAGAAACGGCTGCAAGGAGGGCCCTCCGACCAACAATTTGACCTCATTTCACATCCAAATTTCTCTGGCAGTCCCTTTCTCTCTCTAGATCTGATTCAGGGTACTGAACAAAGGAGCCAGATAGGAGGAAGCAGATTTTTAGCTCCTCGAAGGAAAGGCGCCAACGTGAAACAGGGGACGCCCTGGAAAAATAAAAGGGAACCGGCCCCGTTGTTAAGACCCAGGTGGGCGGAGTTCTGGAGGTATTGCACTTCGGATCAGGGCTCGGTAACAAATTCCTGGTGAAACGCGGGAACATCTGGCGCCCGGTGGTGTGTGAGAACAGTCTGGCTTGTAAGATTACAGGTTCTAGGATCGTGGGGTAGGGGAACGATTGTGTTCCCGGGGCACCTGCGGATCCCACGAACGCCAGCCATTCAGCCTTGGTGTAGGGAGAACTCTTGAAAGGACGAGTTGCATCCAGCCGGTGGGTGAGTCGTTACTCCATTAACTGTCAGGTACTGGGCAGGGGCTGAGCCAAGGATGGGTGTTTGTTCAAGCACGTCTAGGGTGTCCCACCCCAGCAGACATCCCCAGGGATTCTCCATTGGGAAAGATCCTGGCCAATTGGGGTGGGCTTTGCATCGAAAAACATGGTGCAGGCCAGGTTGGGCTAACTCAGAGCACATAAGTGGCCCCTTGTGGCCCTTGAAGGGGGGACAGCTTGCCCCCCCGCTTGAGTCACCGAATTCGGAGTGTTGACCTAAGGTGACTCACCATGGGGAGGGCAGGTGGTTCCAGCTTGCTTATGTTGCAATGTTCATGGCCTTAAGCCAGAGGGAGAGTGGAAGGGGAAGAGGGGGTCCAAGTCTTCCCATGCAGGGACGTGGGCTCAAAACCTACCCTCCTCAGAAGCTCCCCTCTAGACCTACTTCCCCTCCCGCCTCCACCAGAAGAGGAACTTCTGGAGACATTTGCTTACCCCCCACCTTACCAAACCCGACCCCCATCCCTTGCCTCACCTCATCCCCCGTTTTCTCCCCTGATCTGAGTCTTGCACCGACCCAGAACCCCCAAATCGACCCTTCAAGGGAACCTCTGCTTCCCGGGATCCCACTCTCCCAGACTCACTCTCCCAACTCCCTGCCATTTACCCCCGTCTCCCTTCCGTTTCCCAGCCCTCTGTTTTCTCTCAGCCCCATCTCCCCTCCGTTTCCCAACCTCCTATTCCCTCTCCACCCCTCCCCAACCGAATCCCTCTAAGCCTTTTTCCCTTCCACCCCAAAGACTTCTTCCCCCTTGCAGCCCCCCTCCCTTAATCTCTCCCTCTCTTCCTCTCGCTCGTCCTTTTTGACCAGAGGAACAGGGGGAAAGAAGGGGCCGGGGGGGGGGGATGAGGACCCTCAGAGGAAGGAGGAATTGACTGTTCAGAGACCATAAAACATCCATTGCCACCCTCTGTTTTATCTGGAGCCTGAATATTGGGTCAATAGTTCTCCAAAGAATTATTTTCCCCTCTCCCCCTCCTTTTCAAAGCAATCTGCTTCTGAATTTTTGAGTCACAGTTCAATCCCCTTTTTTCCCCTCTTCTTTTCTGTCTGCTTTCAAAACTTTACCCAAAATCTCTAGAAACTCCCCAAAGATCCCAGAGGAGCATAAATTTTTAGACTGTAAATTTGCATTTTTGTTGGTTACAATTTGCAAGTGGGACCTTTGATCTGGCATTCTTTCCAAAGCATCAGGTCACACCTTGAAATTTGCTCAAACCAAAGGATCCTGTGTCCTCAAAGACTCCTTTCCCTTTTTCTTTTTTCTTCACCCAATCCCTTTGGGCAACCCTGCAAAACCCCTCCCCTTTTTTTAATCTCCCTCTCAGCCTCCCCCCCCCTTCTCTCTGGGGGATATTGTGTATCTTTGGAAAACCTTCCATCTTCAGAGACTGGCTGAGTCCTGCCTGGGGCTTCCCTGTTCTCTGAGTAGTATTCTTTGTTTGATTGCCTTGACATTGGAGCTTTGTATGTCCTTTAAATGTGGGGAACCAAGTTTTGTTCCTTTTCCTCATGATTTTCTTCCTTGAGCTATCCTCTCTGTTTCTCTCTCTCTCCCTCTTGTTTGCTATCTCTTGAATGACTGTGTATACAATGGGTTAGGGGTTTTACTAACACTCTCTCAGTATAAAAGGGACCGTTGGGAACTGTAGAATGGGGATCCTGGCACCCCACATGAAAGGCACTCCACTCCGACCTGGACTACCAGGACCATCATCCGCTCCTGTGGCTATAAAGGGACTCTGAGAAACCCAGCTCAGATAAGGCGAGAGCAACCAGTGGGGTGCCATCACGGTGATGAGGCCCCCACCCACAAGCTGGCTCCAACCCCTGGCAGGGGTCGTAAGGCTGACCCTGAGCAGAAGAACATCCGCCTTCTAATGCAGGGAGGAAAGGGCGCCCCCACGAGACCAGGAGAAGGCTGGCAGGTAAGGGCGACCCCCCTCACCTGAGAAGAGGCTAAAGGTGTGTCCCCATGGAGCCACGAACAGGACCCTCGCTGTTGGTCGCTGGGTCAGGCGCGAGTGGGGAGCCCAAACATGGCTGCGAGGGTGCCAGAGGAACCTTCAGTATTGAAAATGTCCCAGAAGGTATGAATGATTTATTTCCATTTTTTCCCTCCTTTATTCTTCCTTATAAAATTAACCCTCCACTCTTAGGGTCTTGGGGGAAGGGGAGTGGGGAGGGGACACGTGATCTCTTTTCTTTGCTGTCTTGAGGCATTCTCTATCCCTTGGACCTCCTCCCGGGTGGAGGTGCTGGACCTGGCTGTGGACACTAGGAGGCGCCTGGTGAAGATGGCATCACAACCTCCTCGAAGCCCTCCTGACCTCCTACACCGCTTGCAAGGTGCTGGGATCCATACCCGGATCCATCAAGAGTGCTCCTGAACCAGAGCCAACCCCCACCAGCGGTGAGGAAGACAAAGATCTGTGGACAGCTGAGCTGGGAGACGACCTGAAGGTGTTGTTCCGGAAAACACCTCCTCAGGGACCGCCGCCCGCGAACTGCCCTGACCCACACCCTCCCGAGGCCCGGAGAAAGACCAAAAGCCAGAGACCAAAGCACAAGACCCTCTCCAAGGACCTCTCCAAATTCCATCCTTCTAGCACCACGGGAACACCCCCATTTGGACCTACAAACATTTGACAGCTCGCTTTGACAGCTGTCAAATCGGCCCTCACTTCAACCCCCGCTCGGAAGAGCTAACCCCACGATTCCACTGGGAGCTGTCCGGCGTGCTGAATCAGGAGCCGTGAGTCCTAATTTCCCTTCTAGTTTTCTCTCTGCTCTCTCCCTGTCTTTCCCACTAGGAGCTGTCCCAGGTACTTAAGCCTAGAAAATGCTAACCCTAATTCTCATCTTTTCTCTGACTCTCCCTGCCAGTTCTAGCCCGGTGTTGTATGAATGGCTTTCTTCTAAAGTAAACTTCTGGCAACAGTTGGCCACAAAAGCCTTAAATGTCTCAGATTTTTGCCTGTCCGGTGGAGCCTCAGCCACAGACCTGTTTTCCACCTGTTTAATTGGCATTCCAGAACCTCTGGAAATTTTTAGAAATTATACCATGTTCCAAGACATCCCAAAGGATATGTCTTACAGAGATCTCTCTATCTGGGGAAGAGTCTCCATGGACAAGTTGCCTGGCATGGCTACCATCCGCCTTGCTCATGTTCCTCAAGCAGAAAATTGCTTTCAAATACCCACCTGCCTCGGTGAGTGCCATCAGCTTCCCATTGACAACTCTCTAAATTGTACACATATAGAAAAACTGTCTCATTTGAATGCCCATTTGGTCCTGCCCCCAGGATGGTTTTTCCTGTGTGGACAGACAGCCTATGGTTATCTACCTGCCAATACCTCCATGGGGAATTGTGCATTGGGTAGGCTGTCTCTTTTTATGCCTTCCAGGAACGACCTAGAATTGGCACACTCTTTGGGTCGGAAGGCAAGATCCATTCAAAACTTGAATCCAAATTGTGACCCCTCAGTGGTGGAAAAAGGCATCCCACAATTTGTGGCGGCTGCATTGTTCACTCCTGGAGTGGCCTCAGCCATGAATTATAGGGCCATAAAGCATCTGGCCTGCGCTCTGGTCAAAAACATCAATTATACCCCTCAAGCCTTGGCATCAGTGGCAAAGGAAATGCATGAGCTGCGGGAGGCTGTATTAGATAACAGGGCAGCTATTGATTTCCTCCTATTGAAAAACCACTATGGCTGTGAGAGTGTAAGGCACATGTGCTGCTTTAATTTGACAGACCAGACTCCTATGATTCATAAATCCATCGAGGGTTTGAATGATTTGGCCTCAGGAATTAAGGAGACGACTGGATTCGACCTTATTGGCTCCCTTCTTTAGACTGGTTGAGGAAAGGTTTTCTCCTCTTTCTAGCTATAATCCTTTTCCTTCTAATAATAAGCTGTTGCTGGTCGCATTTGCCCGCTCTGTTCCAAATTTGTCGCAAAAAAAACCATTCGAACCCCTCTCAGCAGATGGCCATGCTGCCGCTAAGAGGTTATAATGCTTATGCGGTAGGGCAGGGGCGAAGTGGGCTCCTCCCATCTTCGCCCCGCCCTTACCGAGTGGGGAATATGATGACCGTCACCCCAGCTTTCAAATTGATTTGAAAACGCAGCAGAAAGTTCCATAGATTACTCCCCAAAAAAAAGAACGGAGCGGGACCGCAACAGACTATTATTAAAAGACCTTTTTTCCTTCATTTTCCTCTTCCCTGAACTATGTAACAAATCCCCCCAATAAAAGTAGCATTTATTTTAACAGTAACCCTCTCTATCTGGTTATTTTGTATCTTTTCTCTGATTCCTTTCCTTTGCATGCAATCTCTCTCTCCCTCCCGTCCCTTTAAACTCCGGTTGAGGTTTCCCTGCCATAGATTAACATGGCGGTCGATATAAATTGGCTCATATCTCTATCAAAATTACCCCTAGAACGCTCCTCTTTTAGTCCTAACCCTTTCTAAGGCTCCTGACTCGAAGACAACCAGCAGAACCGGAATCGGTCCAGTTTTCGGCAGCTCAACAGCTGACTGTCAAACAGGACCGACAGCTCCTTTCAAGCCAAGCTGCTGCTTTATCCCGGGTTTTCCTCTCCCCGCGACTCGCGGAATGGCTTTCCCTAGCCCCTTTCTGTGAATTGGGGATGGGGGGATCGCTCTCTCGCGGGGGAGACATAGTTCCCCAAGGACCCTCACCCTCTACAGCTGCTAGGGGGTGACGGACGGGTGCACTCCACGTTTCATGCATACTTTTGTGATTTTATGAAGAAGAAGAACACTCTTCCCCAGACCTACCCTTGGACTTATGAAATCCTATACCTCCAAAGACTTACTAACCCATATGTGCCCCTTCCCCATGCCATCTCTATGAATTCCCTATGAACTCTTTCTCCTCATGTATTTGTGAATTTTCATATTCTATGTACTTGGACACACTCATGACTCGCTGTGTATGAATTTCAAATCGTTGGGCTAACTTCATGAATTGTGAAATCATGCTGCTTGAACCCCACTTCTATATTGGATTCCCCAGATGTTGTGAACTTCGTCCTTATCAAATGTTTTCTATTGCTTATTTCTATTGTTTATATCATTCATGATTCCCCTTTATGCAATGTCACCCACCTTTATGGATTCTCCTTTATCTCCTTTATCTACCTATCTGCCTATATGTATTTATACTCTTTGGGATCCCCGGAAAATATGTGTTTTTCCCAGCTGGGTTTATATTCCAACTTTATTTTTAATTTTCATTTTATCCCATATAATTGGCAGATCATGAAATCAAATGGGAAATATTATGACCCCAACCTGAACTCTAGCCCCATGACTCAGACCTCCCTTCCCAAAAACAAAAGGATAATCTGCCACAGTTTAATCCAATCTCATTCCGATCGCATGGACAATATAGGGCGAGTCACCAAACTCCTAAAGGTGACTCGCCCCCAAGGCAAACATTGTCACATCTCAGGCCAGGACGCCGCAGGAAGGCACCCTGTGGGGCCGTCAATGATGGCTCATCACCACCCATCACCACTTCCTGTCTGACACCCCAAAGACATATCTAAAATCTGCGAACGTGACAGGACCCCGGACATCCTTGATGGGTGTCATTAAATTCCTTTAGAAATTGGCTGGGCCAGAATTAATCCGATGTTTCCTGTCCGGTCACCGCATTGTTTCTATAGCTCCCGCCTCCTCCTCTCTGATTGGCCCGAGGGGGGACAAAAAACGGCTCCCCATTGGGCCAGCAGGGCAAGGCAGGAAACGAAAGCCCGCCTCGTTCAACCTCTCAGCCTATCCGCGATCAGATGGGCAGGGAAGCGGGGCGGGAAATTCAAAGGGCTGTCAGACCGAAACATTGTATAAATATGACTTTATTTGAAACATATGGTACGCTAGTAGATTGAATGATCGCTATTAGCGTCCCTTTCAGCTGAATTGCTCAATAAAAACTCCTTGGCGGATTTTCCTTCAACTTGGCGGACCTTCTTCATTTCAGGCTTCAGGTTGTATTGCGGCTTATATTCTTCTTTTGGCTTCGCCAAGGTCCGCTCCCTCAGGACCGGATCGGCTTCCTTCTAAAGGGGCCCGATCCCCCAAACGCGGTCGATAACAGGGGTGGGGAACTGTTGCAACAGCTTAAACTCTGAATTGGAAGGAACTTTTCTGAGTTTCACTGGATTGCTGGCAGAAAAATCAAGAACTTTTGCTATTCCAGTATATTATAAATAGTAGCAGACTTACCATCCTTTGGGGAGAAATAATGATGAGCAGAAAAGACAGACAATAATGTTTAAAAGGGTTGTTGATACCACTTGGAGCTCCCAACATGTACATGTGCCTTCAAGTTGCCTATCAATTGATGGCGGCCCCATGAACTTCATAGGGTTTTCTTAATCAAGGAATAGAGGCAGTTTTTCCAGTTCCTTCCTCTGAAATATAGTTAGATGAACCCCTCCTCAAATAAAGAAATGCACTTTATTTAGAACTGGAAGCAAGAGCAACAAAGAGTTGGCTTTTGATGAGAGTGTCACCATTCCTTCAGATTATTTTCATAACAGGTAAATCTATTCATTAAAACTAGAGATTCTGCTAAGACTTGTACTTCCTGACTCATAAATATGAGCTCTCGCTTTCAAGAGGGGTATTACAAGGCAAGCATAACTCCCTCTCCTCAATATATCTCGGTGTGCTGATTTAAATTTCCTAAGGCCCTTCCACACAGCCATAGTCAGACACGACTAGACTTAATGTCAGGGGAAAATCTTTACCTTTACCTTAATGTGGATTATCTGATTTGATAATCTGGATTATATGGCAGTGTAGAAGGGCTCTCAGTTTATTCCAAGTCAATGCCATTCAAGTCAAAGAATGCTCTCTGAGCAGGACAGAAAACATGCCCCAGGGAGTTTGGTAATGTATCTTTTGGGGAGATTATAATTTCCATAATGTCTCACTGATCATGTTGACAGATGCATTCTGGAAGTTCTACATGATTTTCCTATATTTCTGGAGGGAGATCTTGTACTAGAAAGAGAATGCTTATTGAAAATCTGATGGAGAAATTCCTCACTTGGAGGGGAGTGCAATTCAAGGGTAAAGTATGGCCTGGTATCCACCCAATGGAAATATGCAAAAAACAACAGAGATGCCACTAATGATGCTAGCATTATTGGCTTGTTTTGAGGAAAGGAAAAAGAAAGGAGGGATAACATTGGCCTGTTCTCTTTCATTAGCAAAAGCAGAATGCAACATATGCCAATGGGCAAAGTTGTTTGTACAGAGATTCTTCCTAAGTAGAGTTGGCTTACTCCACAGAAAAGCCAACTGGGACAGAGGAAAGGGGTGGGATAGCAACCTCCCCTGTTCCTCCTCCTCAAGAGCAACACATGATTTGTCCGGCCAATTTTGCAGTAGCAACCAGTTTGTACCGGGTTGCTCCAGTCCTGAGCAGCTCAGCTACTTTTAAGTACAGGAGGTTCCTGGAAAAGTCCCTGCAGAAGTTTGGCAACTGAGTTGTCTCTGGCCAATGGGACTGGAATAGTCCTTCCCTTTCTGCCAAGAGAAGACCAGACAATGAATCTGTTCTCCAGGCTCATAAATAATGACTTTAGACTGGGGTTCCCCCCACCCCACCCCCTTAATCTGAACACATAAAGCTAAATGCTTGATATGGATAGCTAAGAAGAGCACAGCTTAATTTCTCGTCTTCATACATGCTCCTTACTTTTCACACTTTCTCCCACTATGGGCAGCCCTTTCATTTACTTTTCCAGAAGTGTCCACCTTTTTTGTTTTTACATAGTTGGCAAAATGGTGTTTCTGTTTTACAAGGTGTTTAGGGGATGTGGCTGAGTAGACTTATTCAAATATACACGTTTTTCCACATTTGCAGTTTTGATTAAAGTGTTCCTTCTAGAAACCCCTAGGTCAGGCATGAGCAAACTTCGGCACTCCAGGTGTTTTGGACTTCAGTTCAGTAGGTTGTTAGGAATTGTGGGAGTTGAAGTCCAAAACACCTGGAGGACCGAAATTTGCCCGTGGCTGACCTAGGTCCTTCAGTGTGACTCTACAGTCCACTTCCTCTGGTCATGCTGCAGGACCTAGAGGTTTATAGAGAAAACACCTCTCTAGGAACCCCTAGGTCCCCCTGTGCAGTTCTATGGTCAGCTTCCAGCAAAAGTCAACCATACCGTAGATACATGCTGGGAGACCTGGAAATTACAAAAGAGGTCTTCTCTCAGTTAAAAAATACCAATTTTTTAATCCATGTTTTTTTTCACTTTCATGGGAACCCATAGCCTAGAGAATGTGGAGAGCTGGCTGCATAGCAGTTTTAGTGTGGTCTTATTTATAATAATTGATTGCACATAAACTGCTTGGAGATCTCCTTTAGTGCCAAACAATGGAAGAGAAACCCAATAGAGAGATATCCATTAAGTAGATTTGGCCTTCGTTGGGAAGTCCTGACCTAAATGTGAATTTCCAGAAAAGTCATAAAGAGTTATTTAGAATATCTGACCAGTAGAAAAACATAATTTGGAAAACAACAACAACAACAACAACAATAATAATAATAATAATAATAATAATAATTGAACTTCAAAGACTCTGGCAGAAACCAGTGCAGGTGGTCCCGGTGGTGGTGGGCACATTGGGTGCCGTGCCAAAAGATCTCAGCCGGCATTTGGAAACAATAGACATTGACAAAATTACGATCTGCCTACTGCAAAAGGCCACCCTGCTGGGATCTACACGCATCATCCGAAAATACATCACACAGTCCTAGACACTTGGGAAGTGTTCGACTTGTGGTTTTGTGAAACGAAATCCAGCATGTCTATCTTGTTTGCTGTGTCATACAACATCGTTGTGTCAATAATAATAACTTTATTCTTTTAACCCGCCCCATCTCCCCGAAGGGACTTACATAGGGACCAAGCACAGTAGAACAAAAAATTAAAATATATCACCATAAAATACAATTGCATTACAATGAATTAAGCACATGAAAACATATAAAATATCACAAAAACATAAAGTCAACAACAACAAATAATCAGTAGCCAGGCACAGTGGTTTTTAATGGCTGGAATCCTGTTGGTCAGTCCTAGCTAGAATAAACTCATGTCAGTTTTGAATGGTGAAGCAAGATCAACTGAATGGCTCAAATCTGGCCAGAATTGAACAATAGGATTTATGCCCCAATTTCAGGTACAGAAGAACAAGAAACAAAGAGCGTGCTTCAGATTATGGAAGTCATAGACTGGTGCCCCACATCTCAGTTAAGGAAAATTAGTAATTATCAAATGAGAGCAAAAGTTTCATATTTGTAACATGAAACTTTGCTACGTGAATGATATTTAATTTTGTTGCTCAAGGAGAAAATTAACTAAAATCTAAACCTACTCTTTGGTAACAACAGTTTATCTTTTCTAGCCATGAGCCAAATGCTCTCATCTTATAATTTGCAGAGGTCTCTGTCACAGTGAACTTCCCCGCATGCTTCAATTGTTCGTATCAGTTTCAAATGTAGTAGAAATAGGAAAAAGCTATTATGTTCACTGAAATCTCGGTAACTACATGTTCGGAGTATTTTGTAGACCCGTCATGCCAAATCGTTGGGAACTCTCAGCTTACTGATAAAGTGCAAAGTCAAATGCAATTCCTAATTATCTCCTGTGAGTCAGAAGCTTCCCATGTTTCATGTTCCATCTGATCACTGTGGTCTAGTGGCCCAGTTTTTGCTGGCTGAGTGCCTTGGTTTAAATGACTGCATTCTGAAGTCACTGCAAAAATATTTTCATCTTGACTTATTTTAAGCAAGAGCAAAATAGAGCCTTAAAGCAGGAGGATTTAAGATCAGTATTAGGGAGAACACGTTTAGTACGAGCAAAGACCCAAGACCAATTCTTGCCAGCTCCAGGTTGCAAGTAGAGCAACGTGAAAGACTATAAAATAAGCCTCACAGCTAGACAACAGTGGTTGCAGTCAGCCAAGTGTAAATACACTGTGACGTACATTTCATGTTGCAACCATTGCTGTATCTTAGGGTTTTGGATTGGGCGGCAATGTGTTGCCTTCTAGATGTCCTATTAGCTTCATCAAGCCTAGCCAGAATAGCCTGTGTTTAGGATTGATGGGAATTGCAATCTGTCAACATCTGGAACACTGGACTTTGCCTACTCCTTGTTTAGGGACTTCAGGATTGATATGTCTAGCCACAAAAGTCAAAGTTTAAGTGTATGCTTTTAAGCATAGCATTTCATGCAGCATAACACATACTTTCCAGTTCCAACACTGAAGCAAGTACTTCCAAGCAGCATGCTGGGTGCTGAACCACTGCCTGGCCGCTGTGGCGGACTGGATGAGGAGGAACAAGCTGAGGATCAATCCTGACAAGACAGAGGCCCTCCTGATCAGTCGCGCGTCGGATCGGGGTATTGGGTGGCAACCTGTGCTGGACGGGGTCGCACTCCCCCTGAAATCACAGGTCCGCAGTTTGGGGGTCCTCCTGGACTCAGCGCTGACGCTTGAGGCGCAGGTGTCGGCGGTGGCCGGGAGGGCCTTCGCACAACTCAAACTTGTGCGCCAACTGCGACCATACCTCGTGAAGTCTGACTTGACCACGGTGGTGCATGCCTTAGTTACCTCTAGACTGGACTACTGTAATGCGCTCTACGTGGGGCTTCCCTTGAAGACGGCCCAGAAACTACAATTGGTCCAGCGCTCGGCTGCCAGGTTAATTATGGGGACGAGTTACAGGGAGAGATCTACTCCCCTGTTCAAGGAGCTCCACTGGCTGCCTTTTATTTTCCGGTCCCAATTCAAGGTGTATACCATCACATATAAAGCCCTAAACGGTTTGGGACCCACCTACCTTCGTGACCGTATCTCCTACCACAAGCCTACATGATCCCTTCGCTCATCAGGGGAAGCTTTCCTGTCCCCACTCCCGATATCCCAGATCCGCCTTGTGGGAACAAGGGAGAGGGCCTTTTCTGCTGTGGCCCCCCGATTGTGGAATTCTCTGCCCACGGAGATTAGGCAAGCCCCCACACTAGCAGCCTTCAAGAAAGACTTGAAAACATGGCTCTTTCGCTGCGCTTTTGGAGAGTAACCATTTTATATTTCTTTTCCGTTGCTCCCCCTAATATCTATCCTCCAGAATACCCCACTCCCTTATGACCCTGTTCGCTGTGGTTTTTATTTTTATGTCTTTCTCACCCCGAGTTTTAACTTAATGTTCATGTGGTCTGCCCTTGTTTTTATTGTCTCCTTGTTTTATTTTGTAATGGATATTATTTACTGTATTGTTTATTGTATTGTGTTGTGCTGTTCTTTTATATGCCGTTTATATTGTATTGTTTTGGGCGTGGCCCCATGTAAGCCGCCCCGAGTCCCCATTGGGGAGATGGTGGCGGGGTATAAATAAAGTTTTATTATTATTATTATTATTATTATTACTGTGTGGATAAAATGCCAAAAATTATAAATCCAGAAGAACAGACAATCTGGAGGAGGCTGCAGCGGTTTGCTTTTACCAGAGTCAACAGTAATAAAAGGCAAGATTTCTCTTTTTCCTCTTCTCTCCCTCCTACTGAATTGAGTGCAAATCACATCTGCAATTTAAATTCTAGTTGTAACAACTGAAGTAAGCCAAGGACAAAGGGACAGTGGAAGGAAGACAGGGGAATTGGGATATTTTAAAAGCAGTTGAAAAGTGAGAGGATAGAAGAGTAATTAAGACTATCCCTGCCACAAAGGATGATCAGTCTTGAAATGTTGGCCTAGCAATTTAATTGTCCCTTAACTTATAATATATGGTGCAATCAACAGTGTAGTCAAAATTGGATGAGAAATAATGCTGCCTTGACTGTGTGCTTCTGTAAACATGAAATCTAGAATAAAATCCATTAAGTTTGTACAGGTTTAGACAAGTTCTAAGTTTATCTTTAAAGCTTTAATGATTCCTGGCAACAAGAAAGGTGTCAGTAGAACAAGCTAAACATATCCTGTTTCACGGCTTTACCAGCACTGAAAGGTGTGAAATAGCACATCAATGCTAAATCAGCTAGAAATCTCTTTTAAAGGGCTTCCCTGAACATTGCATGAAAGTGGGAGTAAAATGAACACCATATGTAACTGACATGAAAATGTTTCAGGTTTGGACTGCATATTTACCAATGGATCATTGTTTGTTTCTTTAAAAAAAAATCGATATACAGTACTACTTTTCAGTCACTTGGTGTCCAAGGCAGTTTAAACAAAACCATAAATGTTGCAGTAATAAAATACCTAACAATTACAATAAGGGCCAAAATTCCAGCGCCAAATGCATCAGAAGTACATAATGAAAACATATCAACAACATGAGAGGAAATAAGACATTTTAGAGCAGAGAGATTATGTCAACTGTATTTCACTGGAAAGGGTTGACTTAGGACTTCATCACAACAACCTGTTGTCTTATGTCTTATAATAATCATGTTATTTGAGTGAATGGAAGCATGCTATTATCGAAATGGCTACTTTCACGCCTCCATGAAATAGCGCTATGGTGATATTTTGGCGATTCACATTCCCTTAGCCAGTCTTCAATTCTCTCACAGCAGAAGCGACTTGCAGTTTCTCAAGTCGCTCCAGACACACAAAAAAGTCGGTCTTCTGCACAGCCTCACTTCTTATCTGCACTTGCTCTATCCAGTGCATGTGGTGCTCTTTCTATTTTTGCCACAACTTTGCAGTTGTGCAGTTTTGCCATTCTCACAAGGCCTTCCTCTGCTTCTCAATATTAGGACTGCAGTGGAAGTAAACCGTCGCAGAAGAAATAGAGGTGGAACAACAAGGATATTGGATTTATTGACGAGTTTTTCAAGTCAATGAAAAGAAAGAATTCAATCATGATTCCAGTGCAACGCAACTACAGGACAGACCCAAGGCCATCTAATAAGCCCCAACAAAAGGTGCTTTTATCCTGGCATAACTGTGCATGACCAGCCTGATGTGAAAGTACTGACACTAAAGACAAGATGCCACAATTGAGCAGGCCTTGTCTCACCTATGGAGTTGAATCCCATTGAGTAAGATCTCCATCAATGGCCTCAGTGGTTTATTTTCAAACAAAAAATGTTGAAGTGTTTCCTGCTTATTATATTTAACTTTAAAAAATGAAAGGGATTAGTTTTTAAAATTTAAATCCTATAGAGCTAGCAATACCCAAACTTATATGTGTTTGCAGAAGGCCATGTATTTCTATATACTAGAAGTAGCAGCTTTTAGCAATCCAGTAGAATTTGAGTATCCCTTTTCTGAAATCCTTGGGACCAGCCGTGCATTGGATTTTGAATTCTATCAGATTTTGGGATATTTGTGTATATATACAGTAGAGTCTCACTTATCCAACAGAACGTTGGATAAGCAAATATGTTGGATAATAAGGAGGGATTAAGGAAAAGCCTATTAAACATCAAATTACATTATGATTTTACAAATCAAGCACCAAAACATCATGTTTTACAACAAAGTGACAGAAAAAGCAGTTCAATACACGGTAACATTATGTAGCAATTACTTACTGTGTTTACGAATTTAGTACCAAAACATCGCAATGTATTGAAAACGCTGATTACAAAAACATTGGCTACTAACAAATTGACTACAAATAAAGATAGAATTGCATAAAATGAACTTATAGTAACAACGTTGTCGGAAATTAAATGTGTAAAAAGTTCAGTCCTTGCTGCCTAGAGAAACAGCTGTGGATCTGGACGGGAGGCAGACTGCGTTGGATAATCTAGAACGTTGGATAAGCGAATGTTGGATAAGTGAGACTCTACTATATATACACACACACACACACACACACACACACACACATATACATAATGAGGTAATATGGAAATATGATCCAAGTCTAGACAAAATTAGTTTAGGTTTCTTGAATACCTTATACACATAGCCAGAAAATATTTTTATTCATTTTTTTATCATTTTGTGCGTGAAACAAAGTTTATGTTTGTGTCAGAATGCAAAGGTATCACTACTTTCAGCCACCAATAATAATAATAATAATAATAATAATAATAATAATAATAATAATAATAATAAATTATATACATAACCAAAGTTACCATAGTACTTTCAGCCACCAATGTGAAAAAGTTTGGATTTTGGAGTATTTCAGATTTATGAATTGTGGATAAGGGATGGTCAGCCTATACTCCCAATTGGTCAGACTACAAACCCCTTCATCTTCAGGCAATATGCTGTCTGAACATGACAAGAGCTATAGTCCAGCATATCTGCAGAGCTCTAGGATGGGATACTGTGCTTAGAATAAGCCTCATTGAGTCTCCTTCGAAAGAGATAAAGCGGGGTATAAATAAATATCATCATCATCATTTTAAAAAGGGAATCAATGAACAACTTAAATGATAAATTATTAGCACTTAAAATGGTTCCAATGTTGCTTAAGTCTTTCCCTTTTTTCACTCTTTATTTTCTGGGAAAAGCAAACTGAAACTCATCATTTGTAGGGGAGGAATGACCAGAATCAGCATAAATTATATGTAAAGTTTATTGTGCAAGAACCAAAGAAATACAATCAACTGAGCAAAGGACATGTATCTGAGAAGCTCAGCTTCAAAACCTGAGTCAGCTGTGAAACTTTCTGGGTGGCTTTGAATAAGAGATACTATTCTGACCTGTATTCTCTATGGAGGTCCCATTGCAACATGTGCCTGCCCTTACAGAAGATGTCAAAGGTTTCCAGCAATTTTCTAGGGAGAGCACTAGGGTTTAGAAGACAGGGAGAAAATATTTCTAATATTCCAAACCTTATAAACTGATACAGTTGCTGTTTTTTATCTATTCTTGTAGAGTTTTAAAGCTGATTTAACCTCTTTGTATAGGTTTTGTGAAAGGGGACTACTAATCTCCATGCCAAGGAAGACTTAAGAACCAGTTAGCTGTATATTGATTGAAGTATTTGGACTGACAGGCAAATTCAGGGGCATCTGGCAGGAATTTCGACCGGACTGGAAAGAGATTTGAGTTTTCTTCCTTTATGATTATACTATCTGTCAAACCTATATCCTAGAAGAGACAGTAACGTTTGCTCTTGCAACAAAATTCTTAGCTGGGCATAAGGTAAAATCCCAACTGGATAACTTTTGCTCTTGCAAAATTTAGACAAGAGTAGAATTAAAGTATACTTCCCAGTCTCAGCTCCAACCAGCCCTGCCAGGGACTGGAGAGTACAGGATCATTGCAGCCCAAAACTTCAGAGGAATCCCTCTATCCCATTCCCAGGAATCATCACCTATATAGTAATAAAGAACGCCCCATATTTCAATCACTTTCTGTTTTCCTTCTGTATAGAGAAAGTCCCGGTGGTGCAATAGATTAAACCAGCGAGCTGCTGTATTTGTTGATGGAAAGGTCAGTGGTTTGAATCTGGGGAGCGGGGTGAGCCCCCACTGTTAGCCCCAGCTTCTACCAACCTAGCAGTTCAAAAACATGCAAATATGAGTAGATCAATAGGTACTGCTTTGCCGGGAAGGTAATGGCACTCCATGTAGTCATGCCGGCCACATGACCTTGCAGATGTCTATGGACAACACCAGCTATTTGGCTTAGAAATGGAAATGAGCGCCAACTCTCAGAGTTGGACACAAGTATACTTAATGCCAGGGGAAAACCTTTACCTTTACTATAGAGAAAGCGAGCATGGTGTAGTGGTTTGAGTATTGAACTATAACTATGGAGATCAGGATTCAAATCCCTGCTCAACCATAAAAACCTTTCACCTTTTAACCATAAAAACCCACTGTATGACCTTGGGCAAGTCACTCTCTCTCAGCCTCAGGCAAAAGCAAATCCTCTCTGAATAAATCACGCCAAGAAATCTTTGTGATAACTTTTCCTTAGGGTCATCATAAGCTGGAAGCAATCTGAAGGCACACAACGACATCAAGAAATAGAGAAAGTGCAAGGAATTAATACATAGTCCACATCTCTCCAAAAAACCTTCCTGTTTGAGGTACTTTTGGTGGCGGTGGGGTCTCAACCAAAGCAAAATGTCAAAGGGTTCAAAATTCTGGCAAATACTGACCCCAAAAGCATGTTGTGCACAGTTTCGAGAAAGCAAAAAGAGTAAGGGACCAAATTCCCTCCTTTTTTTGGTCATGGGAGATGGGCCTTTTTCAATTGGGGGATAATAATAATAAAACTTTATTTATACCCCGCCACCATCTCCCCGACAGGGACTCGAGGCGGCTTACATGGGGCCATGCCCAGAACAATACAATATAACAAAATATAAAAGAACAACACATCATAACACATTGAACAAGACAATAGATAATAATATACACAGCTAATGTCAAAGAGTGTGCATGTTTCATAATATTTTTGCAAAAAACAACAAATGAGCGAAGGTACCTTCCTCAGACAGTGCACACCTGGACTTGTTTGGGGAGAATTTACTTCCCTGGGATACATTAGAATTTGGATTGGTAAATTCAAGGAGACCTCCTCCTGACTGAACTGCGCTACAGTTTTAGTTTCAGATTCTGGACCTTACATTAAATGTTAAAATGCTTACCTTCGCAATATGCATTGTGTTCGCTGCTGTCCAAAATGTGGACCATGTGATCTCCTTGGTTCATTGTCCACATGTCCCTGGAGTCTCTTCTTTTGATGAAATGAGGTTTGCCCTTCATTTGATGGCAGGGATGACGGTGGGAGCTGCTACCTGCAGATGATCTTTCTATCCTTGAACCTAATCTACTGGTAGAAGTTGACTAGTTTCTCATAGCTGAAGCCCATAGCATTCTCCAGAAACAGAGGAAGATGTTTTCTTCTTATTTTAAGAGTGCTGCAGGGACTCTCACAGCTTACAAAAGAGGGATCAAATCTCTCTTTATTCCTCCTAATTCAACAGTTCTACAGTATTTTTTCACAAGTCCACCACAACTGCATGTGGTTGACGTTTCATATGAGTTTAAACGCCAAATGTTTCCTAGACCAGTGCAAGATCTGAGATATGTTGCAGGTCGTGACGGAGCAAGCATTTCTTTTTGCAGCTAACTCTGTGCTTTCTGTTTCTGACAGCTCTGGCTGGGATACTTAAGAGAGGCAGGACTTGGGGAGGGGATATGTAAAGCCACAAAGATTAACATAAACAGGGGTGGACCAACGGGAGACACTGGCGTTTCTTTGCATAGTATTTACCAGCAGCCAGGGCGAGAGATTACCTTCCTTTCTCATTCTCTCAACTTTCAGACTGAGTGAAAGAAAAGTCTTCATTTTTGAGTCCATCCCCACTTCTTTCCTAGACCTACAATTCATTTTGTGAATTTCCAATTTAAACTTTCTTTTCCAGCCTCACAGAAATGCTCTTGATTTATGAACAAACAGAAAGCAATGCTGGACCAAATATAGTCTTAACATCCATCCAGCCAGTTATATTCTTACATTTTATCCATTCACAACCCCTTTCCAACTGAGAATTTTTTGCATGACCCCTTTCAGCCTGAATTTTTTTATATGACCCCACGTATATAGGTATATATAATAGATATAGAATCGAACTTTTACTGATAATAAACCAGCATTTGCAATACTTGCTAAAGAGGCTGTTTTTCCTTTTTGTGGAGAACAGCTGAAGCATTTTCTGTAGAGTTCACTAAACACTGCACAAGTCGTTGCTAACAGATTTGTGGAAATGGTTCAGAACCTTTTTACTATTGCCAATTTTTTCAGGATTCCAATATTGAGCTATGGGGACCCCATGTGGGGTCAGGACTCACAGTAAGAAGCACTCCTGAAGAATACAAGGGCAACTGTACTCTTCGTCTTACTGTCTCCATGAATGGATATGCAGAGGCGTACTACCTGTGATGCTGGAGCTGAAGCCGAATCTTAGTCATTGATGATTCCATCCTCCGTGAATTATAGCATTTTAAAATCAGCCGAGTTGTCAGAAATCACTACATCTTGTGGCAGTGAACTCTATACTTTTAACTATGCTGTGCAACCTTTTATCTCCCCTGAATCACTCCCAATTTAAAGAGGATCGCTTTGTGTTCTAAGATTATGAGAGATGCCTAATTTCAGGTCTCTCCTTTACCTAAGCTAAATAGCTCCAAAAATCTGCCCTCAGAGGAGGTATATTCCAGTCCTTTGGTGATTGTCGGTTGTCCTTTTGTGAACCTTTTCATCTCTACATAATCATTAATAAATGCAATGATCAGGGCTGTGTGCATTAAATGTGACTTTATCACAGATTTATAAGAGCAGTGGTATGTTAGTAGCACTTTGATAACATTTTAAATTATGCACATTGCAATTTGCTTCTTATTGTTTAATGCAGCAACTCACAGGACTGACATATTCAAAGGGATGTTGTCAGCCAGGAACTTTTATATTCCTTGGTCATTTGCAGCCAGCTTACATTCTACAAGGTATATTTGATGTTAAAAAGTCTTGATATGTATCCATCACTTCTGGAGCCAATGTAGGATGACAATTTGAGTACTGAATTAGACATCTCAGAGACCAGAGTTCAAATCCCCACTCAGCTATGATAACCCAACTGGGAGAACTTGAGCAAGCTGCATCGTCTCAGTTTAAAGCAGTGCTTCTCAACCCTGGGTCCCCAGATGTTTTTGGCCTACAACTCCCAGAAATCCCAGCCAGTTTACTAGGATTTCTGTGAGTTGAAGGCCAAAAACATCTGGGAATCCCAGGTTGAGAACCGCTGGCTTAAAGGGAAAGTAATGGAAAAACCTCTGAATAATCAACCCTAGGAGAGTGTTGCTATAAATTAGAGTCAACCTAAAGACACATCACATTGCTTCACTTTATACTTGTTTTCACTTAATTTTCATGTATTATTTTAAAGCCTATTCTCTCACTATAGAAATCAGATTTCTTGGCCATATTTGCATAGAGAAAGTTTGTCTATGTCTTTCTTTGAAACTGGGAGAGTGGGACTTGCCCAAGGTCACCCAATGGGTTTTCAATGGCTGACCAGGGATTGAAATACTGGTTTCTAACTCATGGTCCAATGATCACATTGGCTCTCTAGAAATTACACTCATTTGTGTGTGTTGTGTGCCTTCAAATCATTTTTCACAATATTGCACTGTGAAGACCTAGGAAATGACAGTAATGCAAGTCAATTTCAACACCTTATTTGTTGAGTTGCTGTGAGTTTTTCGGGCTGTATGGCCATGTTCCAGTAGCCTCATCTCCTAACATTTCGCCTGCCTCTGTGGCTGGCATCTTCAGAGATCCTGTTGGCAGTGAGGCAAGTGGAGTGTGTATATATCTGTGGAATGTCCAGGGTGGGAGAAAGAATCCTTGTCTGGTTCAAGGGCCAGATAACACCTCCCAAATAGATGTTGCCTCTAGGCCAGAGTTTTTCAAACTGTGCTCCTCCAAATGTTTTGGACTTTAGCTTTCAGAATTCCTAACAGCTGATAAATTGGCTGGGATTTCTGGAAGCTGGAGTCCAAAACACCTGGAGGAGCACAATTTGAGAAATACTGCTCTAGGCAACAAAGGCCAGGTAACCTCTATGCAGATGCCCTCACTGATTGACTTTGCAAACTTCATGGCTACTCAAATGGGCCGGACTGTGGCGCAGGCGGGAGAGCAAGCCAGCTGCAACCAGCTGCAATGAATCACTCTGACCAGGAGCCTATGTTTGTCTTGTCTTTGTTCTATGTTAAAAGGCATTGAATGTTTGCCTTTATGTGTGCAATGTGATCCGCCCTGAGTCCCCTTCGGGGTGAGAAGAGCGGAATATAAATGCTGTAAATAAATAAATAAATAAATAAATAAATAAATAAATAAATAAATAAATAAATAAATGCTAAATCAAGCTTACTAATTACAACATTCACGTTTTCTTAAAACAGATGAGGTTATTTCTCCCACCCTGGACATTCCACAAATATATATACACTCCACTTGCCTCACTGCCAACAGAACCTCTGAAGATGCCAGCCACAGATACTGGTGAAACGTTATGAGAGAATGCTACTGGAGCATAGTCATATAACCTGAAAAACTCACAGCAACCCAGTGATTCCAGCCATGCAAGCCTTGCCCATACCTGCTCTAGGCTATGTGAAGAGCTTTTAAATGGTATTTTTAGGCCTTCATGGATCACTTTTTGCCCAGAAAAAACCATTTTTATAATAGCAAGTGGCAAAATAATCACATCCTTTTTGCTTCCTCTTTTTAAAAAAACCCTCTCATGGGGCAAAAAAATGTGGTGAAAATGTCTCTCCATGTCCTCTATAGGATATCTGGGGACAAAAAGAAAATTTGGAAAAAAAATGCAAATGTTTTTGGACCCTTGGGGAACACTTTGCCAATCCTGACATAGACTTCCTTCCTCCTTTTTCCTGTTATCAGCCAGAATCTTGTTGGGCAATTGCAAATATGCAACCTACAGTTACCTATTAGCAACTGTACATATTCCCTATCCTAGCAGCTGTTAGTTTAGGAGCTACCTAAGGAACATGAAGTTACCATTAAACAACTGCTATAATTGGTAGGAAAATGAGGGAAAATACCCCTATATTAAGAACTTAAGCAACTGCAGTTACCTGTAAACACATAGCAAATATTTCACTGATGCAGTGTGTATTCTTCCTGTGGTTGCACAACATCCCTGGAATGTTCTCTCCTGGGAAATACATTTCATGTCCTTGTTGGCCCTGAGGCAGGAAGATATTTTTCTTCTTGTTAGCTTCTGGATCACCTGTGGTTCTGTAACTGTTTTATATGTGACTGTTGCTTTTATCTAGTAGTGCAAAAAACACCTGGAAAAAACATCTAATGGAATGACTCATGCATTGCTGAGTTTTCTTCCCTTGCTGTTCTAATGTTTTAAACTTCTTTTCATATGGTCTTATTATGTGGTATTACTGGCTACTCCAAACCAGGGCTTCTTAAACTTTTTCAGCATGTGAGAATGTATTCGCCGGTTATATAGAATGTATAAACCCAGGCATATAGATGTATAAAGCAGGTATACAAATTTAACTTTTAAAAAAAACTTTTTAAAAAAGCTTTTAAAAATTAGTGCAGAGTTCCAAGTACATTAAAACCAAACCCCTTGAGTAAAATACAGTGGGTCCTTGGTATCTGCTGGGACTTGGTTCCAGGACCCTCCGTGGATACCAAAATCTGTGGATGCTTAAGTCCCATGATATACAATGTGTAGTAAAATGGTTTCCCTTATGTAAAATGGCAAAGTCGAGGTCTGCTTTTTGGGTATATATATATATATATATATATATATATATATATGCCATGGATGGTTGAATCTGTGGATATGGAGGACCCACCCTATTCCAAGTCAAGCTCCACAGGAAGATGAAGGTGCAATCCTTAAAATAATCCACTCCCGATCAGATTTCCTTCAAGCAAGGGATGTGTGAAACAAGGCAGTAAGTGTCTGAGTGGCTCGCAGGGGGTTCCTCCTCCTCTTTCACCATTACATACCTTCTCCACCTTTTCTAGACCCACACCACCACCACATTCTTTATCCTTGGTTGCTGGACTCGTTTCATTCTGCCTCATCCATCCATATATCTCAGCTGTCGTGGCGCAATGGGTTAATTTTTGTGCCGGCTGAACTGCTGACCTGTAAGCTGCCGGTTCAAATCCGTGAAATGGGGTGAGCTCCTGTCTGTCAGCTCTAGCTTGTAGGGACATGAGAGAAGCCTTCCAGCAGGATGGTAATACATCTGGGCATCCCCTGGGCAACATCTCTGTAGATGGCCAATTCTCTCACACCAGAAGCGACTTGCAGTATGTCTTCAAGTCACTTCTGACACAATAAAAAAATGCATCCACATGGCTGGCTGCTTCATCTGCCCCCTTCCTCTTTTCTCAGCAGCTTGGGTTTTGCTTCTTCTCTTCTCCCACCATTCACTTACACAACTCCATTTGGGGTACTGACCCACAGTTTAAGAAGCTTTGCCATTGCTTCTAAAACTATTAGTTCCCACCCCAAATGGCGTCCTTTAGCTTAGAAGTTCTTAGCTGGCGTCCCGAGATGTTTTTGGCCTTCAGCTCCCAGAAATCCTAACAGCTGGTAAATTGGCTGGGATATCTGGGAGTTGTAGGCCAAAAACATTTGGGGATCCCAGGTTGAGAACCACTGGCATAGAGGGAGCCTGGCCTTTGTTGTCTAGAACAGTATTTCTCAAATTGTGCTCCTCCAGGTGTTTTGGACTTCAGCCCCTAGAAATCCCACCCAGCTTATCTGCTGTTAGGAATTCTGGAAGCTAAAGTCCAAAACATTTGGAGGAGCACAGTTTGAAAAACTCTGGCCTAGAGGCAACCTCTGTTTGGGAGGTGTTAGCTGGCCCTAGGCCAAAACACCTGGGGACCCTAACTTGAGAACCACTCACTGTGTTAGCTCAATGTTGGGGGCATTAAAAATTTGGCAAAAAAAAAAAAGTTTCCGAATGCCACTGGTTTACACAAATCTGTCAGCAACAAAGTGCAGTGTTTCCAGTTTCCAGAAAATGCTTCAGCTGTATTCCACTAAAAGGAAACACAGCCTGCCTTTTTAAACAAGCATTTCAAATACTGATTAAATGTTTGATCTGTATACCTATTTTATATACCTATATACTGAGTGTCATCTAAAAACTTCTCAGTTGGAAAGGGGTTGTGAGTGGAAAATATTTATGAAGCCCTGCTCTAAACCACCTAGGATGGATAAGTTATCTTAAAGGTATTTTAAGAACCCATTAAGTGAGTAATTATATGGTTGTGCTAGCCAGCACGGTGATGCATCTGCTTGAGAATTGGCTGTTGTCCACCTACACAATCAACCTGAGGTCATTCCAAGATCAGCACGAGGAAAGCAGCATGCAATCTCAGAGGTGAAACCTCCAGAAAACACCCCCTTGCTGATATTGTACAGCACGATGTAGTAAAACTTCCAGAGATGTTTGCAGGAGATTATCCTATGGGTCACTTTATCCTTCCTCCATAAGTATGCCACAGTAGAATCAGATATCCAGCTGCAATCCATGCAGCACACTGCCAGACCTTACTCAAGGCTGGCCCGACCAATTTGGGCAGAGTGAGTTGACTGACTCAGGCAGCTGAGAGAGGGAGGCAATAGCTGCCCTGGCTTTTTCTCCCACATTTCATATGGGCAGCTTTCCTGAGCCTCCTAAACTAGGCTGTTGCCTCAGGTGTGTGTGGAGAATGGTAGTCACTGGTGATCACTGTGGATTTGATCAGCAGAAGAAGAAATGTATTCATCTAGGTTTCAATTAATCCCTTTTTCATATAGCTGTGTTGCCATGACCAGGAATGAAGTACCAGAAAATACAAATATACTTCTGTTTGAATTTCCAGATCGTATGTGCCTGTACTCTCCTCCTCCTATAAACATAATTTTTATGCAATGCAATTCTAAGCAACTGAATTGAATTCAGAAAGCTTTATTACATAATAAGTATGCTTATCACTGTAGCCTTAGTGGTTTGTCTGCCATAACATGGAGTAGTTTTTTCCACTTATTTCCTTAATACAGTTCAGCCAAGGAGTCAGAAGGAGATTTCTAAAACAAGGTGGTCAGGTTTTATATTTAAGAAGAAAAGTTATTGATGATTGGCATATGTTAATTGGCTTAACTATGTAAACGTTTGGTACTGTACTTTCACTCCAGATCTTCAATATGAATATGGACAAATAGTCGTTTACCATAATATTTTTACACAGTTGTTCACTTTTCAAGTGCACAAATCGAGTGGTCAGAATGGACATATGATGGATGGATACACACACACACACACACACACACACACACACACATGTTGTTTCCAGTTTAAGGTGACCCACTGTTGGGTTTTCTCCCATTTATTTAGAGGAAGTTGCCTTCCTTTGAGACTTAGGCCCCATCTACACTGCCAAATAATCCAGATTATCTGTTTTGAACTGGATTATATGGCAGTGCAGCCTCATATAATCCAGTTCAAAGCAGATAATCTGAATTCAGAAACTGGATTATATGGCAGTGTAGATCCAGCCTAAGAGTGTGGCTTCCCCAAAGTTGTTCTTGGCCGTCATCCTTAAACTTGGCAATTGCCTAGAACGCAGAAATTTCGGGCAGAGTCCACAAGGCTACTGAATAGCCCATTGTATCAAACGTGATGTATGTGCACATGATTCATCCAAAACATGACATATGTACACATGACAAGGCCATGGCCTTGAGTTTGGTATGTTAACAATAGGGTCTTTTCAAGTTATCTCGTTCATAGGATCACTATACAGCAAAACTAACTGGACAGCAAATCGTGAAATATTTTAAATCAATAATTTGAATAGGACAGATTTTTAGAGAGATGGTGAGATTTTAAATGTTCAGTATAGGCCCTAACAGGACCAGTTAATTTCTGTATTCTTGTCTTTCCTCTATTGGATTTTGTAATGCAAATGAGGCTCTGGAGATATTTTCAGGGCCTGAAGAGATTCAAAACCATTTGAAGTGATCTTTTATGCTGCGGGATGAGTTAGTCACAGGTCTGTGAGCTATTCTTCAATTATGCTAAATGTTAATGTCATATAATGGATTTTAATCTTGGACATTCTTAAAATTTTATATAATGTGACTTTATTTTGTAATGGTATTTGTTTTATATGAACTGTTGTTTTGTAGATTGTTTTAAATGAATTGTTGTTTTTACATTGTTTTTAGGCATTGAATTTTTGCTTATTTACTGTAAGCCGCTTTGAGTCTCCTCGGAGAGAAAGGCAGGGTAAAAGTGATGTAAATATGTTGTCGAAGGCTTTCATGGCCGGGATCACAGGATTGTTGTATGTCTTTCGGGCTGTGTGGCCATGTTCCAGAAGTATTCTCTCCTGTAAATAAATAAATAGAATGTCTGTCATATAAATAGCTCTCTGTTAAGCTTTCTTAAGAGAGGATTTGCTTCTTCCTTTCTCTGGGACTGAGAGAGTGTGGCTTGTCTAGAGTTACTCAGGGCGTTTCTATAGTCAAGCATGGATTTGGACCCTGGCCACCTACTTCCTAGGCCAATGCTCAAACCACCACACTGGCTCTTTTTTCTCTATAACTTTAACATTTTTTTAAAAAAAAACTCAACTCTGCAACGACCATGAGTTAAACATGTTCATGTAAACAGTGTTAAACTCTGACACATTTAGAGAATATGAGCTTTGGAAAGCCACCCTGAACCTGCCTAGTACAGAAAAGGGGCCTACAAGTTCAGGTTCTATCCTTGTTGTCATCACACGCGTCAATGCTATGCTAAATCTGTTGTAGGACCCAGGTCTTGTTTCACACTCCTTGTTTGTATTTGTTCTGACAGGCTGAAGCAAGTATTTCCTAACCACTGCCAGCTCGGATTCCCCCTAGAGAAAGCTCTGCGCTGTTCCCTCTGGTTTCAACAGGCTTCCTCGGCCCTTGGGGAGCTGCAGGCCTGACCCCAAGGTCCAGAAAAGTGCCCTGTCCTACGTGACATTGTCCCTGTAAGGCGCTGGCTGGGTCTTGTTTACAAAGCCCAAAAGGCTGCTGGAAGGGCTGGTTCACAACAAGGGCTCTTGCATAGGCTCCAGGTGTAACTGTAGAAGCAAGGCACAGGTCACCCTTTGCTTCCTAGGCTCACTTCATTGCTCTGGGCTAGTGAAGCAGGGGCTGGATTCACCTGCTAGATTCGCACTCGGGGTATTCACATAGCGGCCACTTCATTATGTTAAGACTTCTCTTGGAGGGTTTATTGGCTTTCCTCCATCCTGCTCCTGTACTGTGAAAGGTTTATAGCCATCTTGTGAAATCTGCTCCTTTTGGCCTCTCTGGGTGCATCTACACTATGAACGTCACTTCGATTCCTATGGTTCAATGCAATACAATCATAAGAGTTGTAGTTTTGCAAAGTCTTTAGCCTTCTCTGCCCAAACATACTGGCGCATCACCAAACTAAATCTCCCAGGATTACACAGCATTTAGCCATGGCAGTCAAAGTGGTATCAAATTGCAGTGTAGATATACCCTCTGCTTGCTGCCTGTAAATTAAAAAAGAGATAAAATTTTAGCAGTATCCACGGTAACCATATTTCTTTTCTCCCAAACTTATTTTTTTCTTTAAATTGTTTAAATGTCAAGATGTTGATCGCGCCGTGATTTTACATTTCTGTTTGATAAAAAGAGGGTGAATCTAGATGACCCATGAGGTTCCCATTTTGGAAAAGAAACATAAAGGAGAAAGCAGTTTTCTCAATCGTCCAGTTAGAAGCACAGAGATGTTGTGAGGCAAAGAAGCTTGCAAGACGGATAAGACATTCCTGTCTTACTTATACCAATGGGGGGGGGGGAGACTTTTGCCTAGTACAAACCAGCTAAAGAGAAAAAAGATTGAGGTTCCAGGTTTTAGCCTGCCACTTTTGGACTCTTGCTTGCTGAGGTGTTCCTGCGAGCATCTCTCTAGATCTTAGGAAGCTGTTTCTTGATTTAAGTCTGTTGGGAATCTATTGAGCGGTTATACTCAAAATAACCCTCTCTTGGGGTGAGTCCACAAAAAAATATAGCAGGGTGCCAGAAGCACACTTCACAACCAGCAGAAATTTACGTGTGTTGAGCTGGGACAAGCTTTTGCTCCTTAGGATGGCAAAGGATTGCAGAGTCACAATTATAGGTTCAAAATATTTATTGTGGTAAAAAGAAATCCATTCTAGGCTGAAAAGATTCTTAGAGTTAACTAGCTCACAAAGCTATCTTCTAAGAAAGGTAAAAGGGTAAAAATATCAAAATATCCATATAGTTACATTTTGCCTGGAAAATGGCAAAATGCGTCCTCTCAGGAGGAGGCAAAAGGCAGAAGAGGAAGCAATGGAGGCAGACCATGTAGTCAAATCCTAGGGACAATCAAAATACCAATAGGGAGGAAGTACCTCATACCTCAAAGAGATCACATTGCTACATCTTCAAATGGGGGAGATGATAGTGGTCAAGCAGGAAGAGTAGAGACAGGAAAGGCCCCTTCTGGGAAGGCATGCATGGGAATAGCAAAAGGGTTCCCTCATTCTAATCCTGTTCTCTTAGTCTAGCTACTCGTTGGAGACTGGAGATTTGTGGAGTCCAGTGAGACACTCAACACAGTCGTTGGCATGCTGGCTGATATCTGAACAGAGGATGGACCGGGGATGTCAATGCCTTGGTCCTTTCATTACTGGTTTTAATTTATAGTTATCTTATGAATGAGAGACATCCAATCCTCAATAGCTTGGTTTCGCAGATTCTCTGACTATTGAGAATGCTACTGCCCTCCACTTTTACAAAGTACTATCAACTTTTCTCTGATTACACTACATACAAGTACCCAGTTCAACAAATAGATTACTAGGTCAGCAAATAGATATAGGCAGCAGCAACATAACTTGGAAAGTTGATTTCCAACAGTAATTCTTATTATTCATTTTAATGTATAGAAAAATAAGCCATTGCTGTTACATAATGCAGTGCTGAAATTCATTGCCTGGAATCCTATTAGCATCTTACATGTGCATAATTTTCCACCTTGAGTAGATGTCTGCATTCAATTTAAACTTGAAAATCAAAGGTGTGAATGAAGATGCACATGGACGGATTAGGATGCACATTGTGCTTTTGATTGGACACTTGTATAATACTGCCAATGAATGTAAGGGTTGAAGTGTTCATTATTTTACCCTTATTCCCATTAATTTGTGGGGAGGGAGAGAAAGAGGGGGAGATCCTGATGATGGAGCAAATCAAACACTTGGGCCCCAAAGCTGAAAACTGGCTTTTGAAATTCTACAATCAGTGCTTGGCACACAAACAGATTCCCAGAGCATGGAGGAAAACTAAGATCATTGCCATCTTAAAACCTGGTAAAGATGCCTCCAATGCCAGGAACTATCGACCAATCTCCCTCTTATGTCATCTATATAAAGTCTATGAGAGGATGCTATTAAATCGATTAGGACCTGTTATCGAACCCAAGCTTATTGCACAACAAGCAGGTTTCAGACCAGGGAAAAACTGTACAGGTCAAATTCTTCATCTGACTGAGCATATCGAGGAAGGCTATGAGAAAGACTGCATTATAGGAACAGTTTTTGTGGACTTTACGGCAGCCTATGACACGGTGCAACATAGGAAAATGCTGCATAAAGTCTACCATATCACCCGGGACTTTGACTTTACAAAAACTGTCCAGACCCTCCTGGAAAACCGCAGCTTCTATGTGGCGTTTCAGGGCCGGAAAAGCAGAAGGAGGAGGCAAAAGAATGGTTTACCCCAAGGCAGCGTTCTTATTTAACATCTTCACGAACGATCAGCCACTACCACCAGTCACAAAGAGCTTTATATATGCTGATGACCTTGGCCTTACAACACAAGCGAAAGATTTTGAAACAGTTGAAAAGCAACTCACCAATGCCTTGAAAGATCTCTCCAGCTACTACAAAGAGAACCACCTGAAGCTGAACCCTGCCAAGACACAAGTGTGTGCTTTCCACCTACGTAACCGTGAAGCCAACAGAAAACTGAAAGTTACTTGGGAAGGCCAAGAGCTCGAACACTGTTTCCATCCTAAATATCTTGGTGTCACCTTAGATCGAACACTAACATATAGGAAACACTGCACGAACACCAAGCACAAAGTAGCTGCACGCAACAACATCCTGCGGAAACTGACTGGCAGTGCATGGGGTGCAGACCCACAAGTAATAAGAACATCAGCCCTGGCCTTGTCTTTCTCAACTGCAGAGTATGCCTGTCCTGTCTGGCACAAGTCTGCCCATGCGAAGCAAGTGGACATAGCACTAAATGAAACATGCAGAATAATCACAGGATGCCTTAAACCTACACCTGTTGATAAACTCTACAAGTTAGCTGGCATTGCCCCTCCTGACGTGCGACGGGAAGTTGCTGCTAACTGCGAGAGAAATAAGGTCGAACATTGTGAAAGCCATCCACTGCATGACTATCAGCCTCCTCCCACCAGACTCAAATCAAGGAAGGGCTTCATGAGAACCACCACTCCTCTTGATGTTCCTCCAGCAGCAGCAAGGGTGTCCCTCTGGGCAGCTAAACCTGGCAATTCTAACTGGATGGCCCCCCAAGAGGGTCTTCCTCCAGGGGCAAACCAAGAATGGGCAACTTGGAAGTCCCTGAACAGAACTGCTGCAGAGTGGGCAGATCTAAAGACAACTTGGCAAGGTGGCACTACCTGGAGGAATCCTCCACCTTGTGTGACTGTGGAGCAGAACAAACAACTCCGCATATGTATGCTTGCCCACAATGTCCTGCCTCATGTACAGAGGAGGAGTTGCTTAAAGCTACGGACAATGCAGTTGCTGTTGCCCGCTTTTGGTCTAAAACTATTTAGTTGTTTTGTGATTTCCTCTATTTTTTTCATCATTTTAAAATGTATTTGTTATGCAATGCTTTTGACATGAAATAAATAAATAAACTTTGAGACTGATGACAGAATAACGTCAAACTTTAAAAGTACATGTCAAAATTCCTTTAGAATGTAATTGGTTTTGCCATTGAGCTGTGATCTTCATCCAAAGCTACTGCTACTACTTATCACCAGTGGTCAGTGCTTCTCAATCTTTTGGGGGATGGTATCAAGAGCTTATTTGAGAATATATGGGGCAGCCAAAGCATTTTTATGAAACAAGAAAGAAATCAAAGGATAAATCTCTTTTACTTTCCAGTTCATCATCATCATGATACAACAGCAGGTTCCTACACTGGCAAAAGTTGAAGTTTGACCACCTGAAGCCGAGCTTTATCTGTGCTTACAAAGTTGGGCAACGTCAGTTGAATTTCCACCTATCAGCCTTTTGTTATCTACTGCATCATCTAAAATTATTTCCATGTTATTGGTCAGTAAAGTTGTCTCTTTCTTCTGCTTGCATTTTCTAGCACTGTGTTTTGCTTCAGGATGACTTTCTGAGTAATATGAGGAAATGTTTATTAACTGTTTGTTTCTTCTTCCCAGTCGCCCAAGAGGATCCCAGTTCACAGAAGTCATCTCAGTTTCATCTCAGGCCCCATCTACACTGCCACAGAATCCAGTTTCTGAATCCAGATTATCTCCTTTGAACTAGATTATATGGCAGCGTAGACACATATAATGTAGTTAAAAGCAGATAATAGATTATATGGCAGTGTAGATCCAGCCTTAGTCTAATTTGAGTGTCTGCATCTTCTCTTCCTACTTTTAATAGCAAGACTGTAAAATGGCATGGCTGCAATAGTTTGAACATCATTTACTACCCTGCTGTTCCAGCTCCACCCTATTTCACTGTTTAACATCGTACTTGAGCAAGATTTTTGGAGAACCTGAATGCTGGCCCAAGCTTTTGTGACTTTCCAGTTGGCCTAATAAAAATATATTATCTTAATAATGTTTTGTTCCTTTTGGCTAATGCAGCTTGGGTTTTTTTAAAAAAAAATAGTAGTGATAGTAGCAATTTCTTTTCTCGGAAGAGGCTAAACATCTCCAGTCAAACATTTTTACATTGAGAAAATAAGCCTGTAATAGCAGACAATAATGCTGCTGCACTTGGGAAAAGATTTTTCTTTGGCATGGATTACGTTTGTTCTGATCACCCCCCCCCCCAAAAAAAAAATTGCTGTCATTTTTGATGTTCCCAGAATGGAAATATGCTTCTTTACTAAGTCAACTTATTGTGTTTTATATTACTTCTCTTTCTTAAAAGTTCCTTTCAGAGAAGCCTAAAACTCAGATTAACTTCCCAGGGTGTGGACAAACGCGTGGCATATTCCAAATTCCTTTCCCATATTGAGTAACATTTCAAGAATAACTCTGCATAGAGAGAAGTGTCTTCCTTCAAATTAAATGCTCACCTCTTTAATACAGGTCACTTAACATAGTACAGATTTCCCCCACAGAAGGTATTTTCATGCAGTATAGTGGAGAGAGTTTATGGACTATAGTAAGGGAGCCCTGAGCAAAATAAAACTCACTGGGCACTTGGGTGGGCCAGTTTCTCTCTGTCAGCCTGATCTACTTTACAGGGGTTTTGTAAGGATAAATCGCTGGGCGAGGGGAGGAGAACACGATGTGCTGCCCTGAGTATATTGAAGAGTGGAATAAAAATGGAAAGAATGAAACAAAATATCCCAGAAGAGATGGTGCAGGTTGCTAGTGCTTAACACATCATATGGCCATCTAAAGTTGTCTATATCTGTTATACTATGTACAGACTTAAATTGTTTTAATAGTCCTTTCTTTTCTCCAGGGAAATCTCAGAACTGTAAAAGGGTATGGTAGGGATCTTTGACAAATAGCCCGTCAAGTGACTGTGTGTCTAGACCAAATATATAGCTACATGCCCCATAATGGGAAACTGGAGATTGTCATGTTACAAGTAATTGTAATAGGAATAACTTAGGGCCCATTCAGACAGGCCCATATCCTCGGGATCTGTCTGGGTTTTTACCGGAGGCATCCAGATGACTCTGGTAAAAACAAATTAATTTAAAAAACCAATTTATTCCAAATTAATTAGATACCCCATTAGATCTGGGCCTAGTGGGACTCACTTCCAGGTAGTCCAGGGGTGAGTCCCCATTGTCATTCTGAACCTTTTGGGCTCCTGGAGCCCAAAGATCTGGGATAGTGCCCATCTCCTCCCCTCAATCGTCAATTTACTCCTAAAATTAAGTAAAACTTACCAGGCCTCCATAATTTTCCTCCTTGTGCCCTCCTGGCACAAGCAAATGACACGCCAGGAGACCAGGAGGAGAGGCGAGGAGGAAAGTTATGGTGGCCAGGTAGGTTTTACTTAATTTTTAGGGGTAAATTGGGAGCCTAGGGGTGACTGCATGACATCCCAATTTTAATTGGGATGGCATGTAGCCAGCCCCCCTTGGAAAAGCCCAAGTTTTGGGGGTGGGAGTGGAGATGCAAATCCGCACCAAAGCAGGTTTTTTTAAACCCACTTTGGCACATATTTTGGCGCTGTCTGGAAGCGCCCACAATCTGCATGTATGCTGCACCATACATGCAATCCGAAATGTACATTTGTTCTATATCACTTTTCCTGTGACTTTTTTCAGATGTTCTCATCCGAGGGTTCAGAAACAGAAAGCTTACTGTCCATTTCTGCTTGTTCTCAATGGCATCATCATGTAGCTAAAATTGATTGGCTATGGTCACATCTACAAGGGATAAGTTATTCTGGTGCAAATCTGTCCCAGAGTGTCCTTGGATCCAGCACATAGATGCTGAATCCATGACCTATGTTCAAACATGTTGGAGCCACATTGGTCCCGTGGACTGTCGCCTCATCTTTTATGCCACCACTCCCCACCAGCTACAGAGGTCCATCTGAGTATCTGGCCATCACCTGTCTTTTCTGCTAATGTCAGAATGGGAGGTCTGCATGATCAGCAGTAAAGAATGGTCTTGCTGGTCATGTGAGCATCCCTTTCTGACACCTGCAGATGTGACTATGATGGCCAGGCTCTTAGATGGAGCTCCATGGCTAATAGAAAACAGTGGCAATAACACAGAGGATGAACCATCTCCTTCCCCCGAGTTGATCAGTACAAGGAAAGGGTGATGGTGGCAGTGTCTGTCTGGACAGGAGGTCAGGCTGAAACACACCTACCCAGCTATCCAGCAAAGCCTTAAGTTATTTAGGAGCTTCCAGCAAACTCTGCCTTATCCCCTGACTTTGCCTAAATCCCACAATATCTGCTTTGAACTGGGTTATCTGAGTCCACACTTCCAGTTCAAAGCAGAAAATGTGGGATTTTATTCAGCTATGTAGAAGGGGCTTTACATCTGTATAAGTCACCAAAAGAATTCTCGCCACAATATTCTCAGGTGGGGAAATTCTATTCTGCACCATCATGATTTTAGAACCAGAAAATTAAATAAATTTGAGACTATTTGGTGCACCTTTATTTTCCCCTCCATAGGGGTATTTTCCAGGAATGGCATGTTGCTAAACCTGAACAGATCTTCCCTTACTCTCCATCTTGTTGTAACTTGGTTACCCCGCTCATTCACCAGTAGCAAATGAATAGAGCACTGTCAAACCTTTGACATAAATCTATTTACAGCCTGTTTGAAGGCATTAGTTCATCCAGAACCATATTATAAGAGGACAGAATTTACAACTATGCTGTAAAGCCCTGCCATGTCATGTCATAAATCTCTCCAAAAATGTTGATCTTTTGCCTTGCCTCTGTTTCATAACAGAGTAACACAGAACACATCATAAGAGCACCTGTCACTGGTTCTCACTCATAGGCCTATATCTTATTTTTAGCCTTCAAAGAGACCCACTGACACAGAGCACATCTCCACTGTAGAATTAATGCAGTTTGATTGCTGTGGCACAATACTATGCGATCATGGGAGCTGTAGTTTTGACAAAAAGGTCTAGTACCTACCAAACTACAACTCTCATGATTCCATAGCATTGAACCATGGCAGTTAAAGTGGTTTCAAACTACATTGTTGATTTCATCCAGATTTGATTTCAAATTTGATTTGTTTCATGTGTTTGAATTGTTTTAGGCAGTCTCAATGGGTTTTTAATTGTCTTGTTTCTACTCTTCAAACTACAGTATTTAATATGCTTTTATAGTCACCCTCAGTATCCACTTAGACACCATTTTGCTACACCATAGTATATAATGGCACTTAATCATCCAGAGGGGCCCTGGAACCAAACCCCAACTCATACCAAATGAGGGTGCATTTTCACTGTCAAATTAATGTAATTTAACACCACTTTAACTGCCAGGACTCAATGCTATGGATACCAAGGGCCCACTGAAATATGTTTAATACAGTCTTTTAAATAGTTTTGAATGTATTGATTTTTTATGGCTTTCCTTGAGATGTTATGTTGTGTGATGAGATATAAAATTAGTAAAATAAAGAATGCTATTCCAAGGTCCTCAATCTAGATTGAACCCTATAATAGCAATGCATATTCATATTGATACTGGCTGGCATTTAATATTGCAATGAGCTATTTGTAACTGAAAGTTAGGAATCAGTAACTGCTCCATATATATTAACACCATGTAGTCTTGCTATAAAATTACATAAATGCTGTGTTCTTGAAGGCTTTCATGGCTGAAATCACTGGGTTGCTGTGAGTTTTCCAGGCTCTATGGCCATGTTCCAGAAGCATTCTCTTCTGATGTTTCGCTCACATCTATGGCAGGCATCCTCAGAGGTTGTGAGGTCTGTTGGAAACTAGGCAAGTGGAGTTTATATATCTTAAGCCTGTCCTCAGAAGCAGAAATCAGATTGGGTGAAATAGGTCTGTTCAGGCTCTGACTGAAACACAATAATGAAGTTTCCAACTCTTGTCCCATTGACAAACAAGGGTGTGGAAATCAGAAGCAGGACCCCATTGCAATTCCTTGTTGTTGGGAACTGGGTGGAAAAATCCTCCTTACACACTGAAGTTGGACAGACCTCTTTCAATGTATCCTGTTGCTGGCTGTTAAGATGGGCTTGTGGGAAGAGTCAAGCCAGGAGATGTTAGCTATTGTTAACAGCCACTTCAAAGGCCTCCGCTGACCAATAGGATACAGATGTAAAAGACCCAAGCTGCTGTTGTTAATGCCTAGGACGTGAGTATTTGAAATAGTATTGGGAGGTCACCTTTGGGAACCTGCGGGTGCACAGTACAGCAAGGTCTGTACCAGCTCCAGTGATATATGCCTTCATGCCACCCCATGTTGATACTGGAAGGCATCAAATGGGGATAGAACACCATGTAATCATTTCAGTTGTTATCCTGTGGGTCCTGGAGATGGGTTGGACCATGATTCACACTGACCAATTGGTTGGTGCCAAGATCCAGGAACCACATGTATTACAGCTGTAAGGTAGGTAAAGGTTTTCCCCTGACATTAAATCTATTCGTGTCCGACTCTGGTGGTTGGTGTTCAATTCCATTTCTAAGCCGAAGAGCCAGCATTGTGCATAGACATCTCCAAAGTCATGTGGCCGGCATGATTGCATGGAGCGCCATTACCTTCTGTTGGGTTATCTAAGCAATCATGCATGCATTTTTAATGTGGGATGGTTTGTGTAGTTAGTTATGTCTGTTGCTTAGTAACCTGAGCCAAGCTGTATTCCAGAGTTGATGACACCATTTAAGGGTTTTGCATATGAAATGGGAAATGGGAGTATCCTTTCTGGGGACACACAGGAAGTGATGTACAGATACCTCTTCCTGTCTCTTTTCTTCTTCGCTCCTGACCATGCCATGCTGATGTTCCTGTCTGTTAAGAGATATGTAGTTTCCTGAACTGTTTTTCTTTGGAACTAAGATGTTTTTGCCTGTATGACCATCATCATACAAGATTGTGAGTAAACATATTTTTGCTATTTTATTTGATGTCTCTAATGCTTATTTTATGTGCATGACTTTTTAAAGGGAAAGGGAGGCTGGATATTTTGTCTTATTGTTTATTTTCTTTTTATCTCTGCTCACATAAACCCCTAGTCTTCTGCGTTTTTACTGCTCTGCACTAATATTTAACCATATTGGGATCATAATCTTAACAGGTTATGAAAATATATTCCTATTACCTTCCCACCGAAGCGGTACCAATTGATCTACTCATATTTGCATGTTTTAAAACTGCTAGTTTGGCAGAAGCTGGGACTAACAGTGGGAGCTCACCCCGCTCCCTGGATTCAAACTGCTAGCCTTTCGGTCAACAAGTTCAGCAGCTCAGCGGTTTAGCCCAACACGTCACCAGAGGCTCCTATTTACAGCTGTAACTGACTAAAATTATGGTCTTTGTTGTTCCAATACTATGTGTTAAAAGGCCGAGTTACCAAGGTAATGCCAACACCACAAATGTAAAAGTTCTGGTTGTGAGCAATTTTTGCAATGCTAGAAATCTCATTTCATAAAAGGGTTAGAAGTCTCATTTTGCTCCCCTTTCCTGTAGCTATATCACTGTGAGTATAAGCAAAGTTCACTTGTCGAGTTATCATGCATATTTCAAACCTGCCTTTTAAAAGCTTTCTAGGTGCCTTTCCCTACTCTGTCCCACATTCTGTCAAGGAAAGCTTGTATACCTGGAAAGCCACCGTTCAACAGGTAAATTATTACTTCTCCTCTCGCAGCACCCAAGAGTCTGGGGATTTTCCACTACAGTGTCATAGCACAAAGAATGATTTTTTTTCAGATGGCAGCAGAATCTCAAGCTGATTCTGGGGCTGATAACAGTGGCACTTCATTTGCTTGACTAAGGAAGTAGCTGGCAAAAAACACTGCAACTGGCCATTTGCTTCTCTCTGAATACATATTTTGGCTCCGTTTCAGCAGATGGGAGCTTTTTCAAGTCATGTTCAGAATAATCTGACAAGCGACACTGCGGCCAAATACAGAAGCTATGAGAGCAGTTTTATTTTTTATTCTCTAGAGCAGTATGCCAAAGTGTAGCCAGATAGGCTTTCTAAATAAAGTGCTAGTGTTCTGCTTTAGTTTTGAAAGCTATAAAAAAACTCAAGGAAGAAAGATGCATTTTATTTTCTAAAGTGATTTATTATTATCCTACCTACATCTCTTAAAAATCAATGGC
This sequence comes from Anolis carolinensis, assembly GCF_035594765.1. NCBI lineage: Eukaryota > Metazoa > Chordata > Lepidosauria > Squamata > Anolidae > Anolis > Anolis carolinensis. The sequence continues at coordinate 303,713,906 of NC_085842.1, read as the reverse complement.
TTCTAAAATAATCTAATCCTGTACAGAATTGTGGCCAGTTTATTTTCACCCAATGCAATACACACACATACACACACACACTAATATTACAACCTGGCACAGGCTGAAATTCTTATTTAGTTTTGTCCTTATAGCAACTCTTGTAAAACTAGGGCATTGAAATTGCTTCTTGAATGAACCTCACTAAAATCTATTCCTGGAATATGATGTTTTACAGAATTGTTTGCATAAGTCTTGGCTTTGCTTTTTTTATTCTTAGAAAGTTATTCTGGAAGTATAAAAACGAGCAAGAGAGGAAAGGAGAATGAATGATAATTAACCATTGATGTGTTAGAAGGGTGGGAGACAGGACAGTTTTTATTTATTTGTTTTTGTTTATGCAATAGGGACTATCACCAAAGGTCATGCTACTGTGCCTATTTCTATCTCCGTACAATGAAGTCCTTCATCCCTACTCTGTTTATACAGAGGGGCATTATGCTGCCTTGTAGGGCAAAGTTGATAGACATCAGGCCATTTCCTCCTCCTTTCTCCTGATTTCTTAGCATCACAACAAGAAAGTTTTAGAAAGAGCAGGTGAGCAGCCCAGGAGGGTGTAGGCCAGCAAGGAGTGTGGTCTGACGAAAGCCTAAGGCATGGGAGAGATACCGTGGGAGAGCATAGCTAAGGACAAGTCGGATTATGGGAAATGGGGCCCACTCCGGGAAGCTGCTGAAAATAAGAAAAAAACTGAAGGATGTGTTAAAGTGAGTTGAGGACACAGCAACAGGAGTGTGCAATCCACTGCATGTTCAGTGACAAGCAGAACAACCTCATTAAAGCCACCATATGTTCTTTTTGTTGTTGTCATGTGCTTTCAAATCATTTCTGACTTACGGCGACCCCAAGGTGAACCTACCACAGGGTTTTCTGAGGCCTTTTCCGCTGCTGGGGACAGGAGCTACAGGGCAGCATGCAGAGACCAGTTGTGCTCAAAGTGTGCTGGGTGGGATTTCCTTTCTACGAGGCCAGTCACTTATTTATGTTATTTTATATGGAAATAATGGTTTTAAAATGACTGTGTTGTCTTGTTTATCCTCCCTTTGTACAATACCCCTTTTCTCTATTTCTCAACCAGCTGTGGATCAAGCTCTTCTCTTTCCTCTGTAAGCTGTCATTCAAGAGCCACAGCTAAATCCAATAGGTTGGTTCTAAGAAGAATGGAGGCATTCTACTATGCATCAAAGAGCATAATTATGCCACCTTCTTCCTATACCGTACTTTCACCATGAATGATCTCATTTTATTTCCTCTTGATACGCAGCACAGCTTAAACTGATGCCATTATCATTCACAACACTCCTATTTGTCAGCATCTTTCTGCAATGAAGATTGTTCATGTTGACCAGCCATGCTTCCAGATATCTCTAAACAAGCATGAGCCTTCACAACATAATGCCTTTGATTTTGCTGGTTGTTGTCCCTACCACATCCAATTCTTCTGTGTCAGTGTTTCCTTTTCCTATCATTTTTGGAGGCCGTTTGTCACTATTTGTAACAATTTCCAGCACTGAGGCTCTTTTGAAAGATTTTTTAAAATGATGTTTTGCTAGGACTTGGGGATGGATTTGCGGGATGGATTCTTCTGAAGATAAATTTTGCACGAGTGTTGTAATCAATGAGGCTTTTTAATGAATGCATTGATATGCGATGATGCTATAAATCACTTAAACTGCGGATCCCGACCACAAATGGGGCTCCCTTAACTCAATGTTGGGATCCCCAAAAGTTGGCAACAGTATAAAGTTTGCAAGCATCACCCAGTGCCCGTTTTAGACATTTACATGAATCTGTTGTGCAGTGTTTACAGTGGACTCTGCAGAAGATGCTTCAGCTGTACTACATAAAAAGAAAAATCAGCCTGTTTAGCAAGACTAGGAAATGCTTATTTGTTATCAGTAAATGTTTGATATATACCTATTTTGTAAACCACATGAACTTGGAGGTGTCTATGGACAATGCCAGCTCTTCAGCTTAAAAATGGAGATGAGCACCAGCCCTCAGAGTTGGACACAACTAGACGTAATGTCAGGGGGAAAACTTTTACCTTTACTGTATACCTATATAAACATGATCATGTAAACATTTTTGGGGATAAAAGGGGTTCTGATATGTCTCCAGACAACAACAACAATGGGGCTCGCTCCTCCCAGGCATTTTTACCAGTCACCTGGTGTGGAACCAGGGGGAGAACCTGCCGAAAATGAGGTAAGTCCCTTTGTCATCCATATAACTATCAGCCATAGAGTAGGATGAAGGGTGGCATGTGGGCCTCTGCACAGTGGCTCCGAACTGGCCTTGTCCTGATTGGATAGTGCGGACACCGTCCTGCCACTGAGGTGTCTCAGGCCATCCCTACTGGGCCACAGTGCAGCTGGAACCAGTGTTTTGCACACCAGTTCAGCCCTGTTTTATATGTCTGTGTAGAGTTGACCCATGTTATCATGCTCTAATTTGCAGCAAACCTTGAACAATTCAGAAAGAACATGTTAACCATGGTAAAGGAAAACAAAACACAGCACTTTAGAGAATTTTCAATGAAAATAGTCCCCTGTTGGGTGAGAAGGGCGGGATATAAATATTGTAATAAATGAATAAATAAATAAATAGTTTTAATTCTTTGATATCCATGTAAGAATGTTGAAGCAAACTGAATTATCATTGTCCAGACTGCCTACCACCATAATAACCTTCATAATAGATCCGAACAGAAGACTAGACAATCTGATCTGAGGATGCCTGCCATAGATGTGGGTGAAACATCAGGAGAGAATACTTCTGGAACATGGCCATACAGCCCAGAAAACATACAACAACCCTTTGATCCCGGCCATGAAAGCCTTCGACAACACACTGAAAGCCTTCGACAACAGTGTTGTCGAACTGACAAGAGTTCTTCCCTCACCCTGGACTTCCCACAGATACATATATACATTCCTTGCTTAGTTTTTCCATACCTCACAACCTCTGATGATGCCTGCCATAGATGTGGGCGAAACGTCAGGAGAGAATACTTCTGGAACATGGCCACACAGCCCGAAAGACATACAACAACCCTTCGACAACACATTGATCTAAGATTTCGTGATCATTCCTCTGATTCCTTCTAAAGCTCCAGAACAGAGACTGATTCTTAACAAACATTTTCTTTTCTTTTCAACTGTAGCGTTTGTTCATCTTAAGCCACAGCTTGAGTCAGCTCCAGCCATGTTAAAAAGTTTTGCCTGGAAATGGTTCAAAACTTTTCTTTTGTGATTTTCACCAGAAACGTGCTGTTTTTGGCAGTATTTCCATTTGTTTTAAGTCTCAGTGAATGCCAGAATGGGGGAAAAGCACATCACAAAACAGGATGTTGCTTCCCAGTTGAAGAGTTTGACCCATTTCTAAACATTTTCAAAGCTAAAGCTTTGTTTGCTCTAGTTTATAAGAATAGCAAGAACACTGTGCAATTTGTCTGACCTCGCTGGGGTAGCAAAGAGTGCTAGGCACACATACCTGTAACTTTCCACTTAGCAAAGGGACTTCAAAATCCAGTTGGGGCAAATTTCGTCTACAGGTATCAGACTTGAAATGAGATCTCGGTTATCACAGAACAGATCAAGTAATACTGAGAAAAACAAAATTCTGCTAATAGTATTACAAGACAAGGTAATGATGCTAGACGAAAGAACCACAGTATATTCACTCTTTAGCTTGGCCAGTGCAGTCCTATACATGTTTACATGGAAGAAGGTCATATTGTATGCAAAGGGGTTTACTTTCAGGTAAAATCAACCTAAACCTCAGTCTTGCAGCTTAAACCCATTGCACTTTCGTATACTATATTATAATGTAATAGGGTTTTTTTATATCACAGCTTTTTCCTAAATTTGGAACTGAAGGCAGTCTTAAGGAATGCTTCTCTGGGGAAAAATATATATCCTTTATATTTCAAATCGGGGCTTCTATCACAGCCTATCATCAGAGAAGGAAGAGGATTCAAAGTGACGGAGAGCAAAGGTTTAGCTTGGCGATCTAAGACCAGAAAGGGCATAGGGTATAAGTAAAACAAAAGTGTCAATATAAGTCACCTAATAGATGTAAGGATGCTTGTGCAGGTCCTGATAACACTTGGTAACTGAAAGGCAGTTTTAAAAATATCATGCATATACAGTCAGCCTTGACATTCACTGGAATTAATGCCACCACAAAAGTGAAAAATGACAAATAATATAATGGGTATATTTTTTTTCTGGGAATGTCTAGCTTCTCCAGCATGACTCTATGGTACTACTATCAAATTGTACTGGAGGACCTAGAGATTCCTAGACAGGTATTCTCTCTACGGGCCCTTCCACACAAGGCCAAATCCCAGGAGGAACTGGAAGATTTAATCCCAGTTTCTCCCAGGATTCAGGCCTTACAGCCACTTCAAACCCTGGGATTTCCCCAGGCAGTGAGGGGTGAGGGGGCTACATGCCCAGGAGGGCAGCCAGGCAGCCCCCACAACCCATTTCCCCCCAAAAAAACATACCTGAGGGGCCTGGCTGCATGCGCAGGCCTCTCCAGTGAAAGTTCCTGGTGCATCAAAATGATGTGTCAAGAGGGTGGGAGGGGGGAGGGAAACCTGTAGTTGAATAAGTTGAATGTGTATGTAAGTCTGAACAGGTATATTTTTAAAGTGTAACTTCAGCCCTATATATCTATATCTATCTATATCTATATCTATATCTATATCTATATCTATATCTATATCTATATCTGTCTGCTACCGAGCACAATTCAAAGTGCTGGCTTTAGTCTATAAATCCCTAAATGGTTCTGGCTGAGCTTACCTGTCCGACTGTATCTCCCTCTATGATCCACCTCGAAGGCTAAAATCACCAAAGGGAGCCCTGCTCTCAATCTTTTTTCGATAGAGTTACGAGTTGGGTCGATACAGGGAATGCTGTGGATGTAGCCTACCTGGATTTCAGTAAGGCCTTCGACAAAGTCCCCCACGACCTTCTGGCAAATAAACTAGTAAAATGTGGCAAAACTAGACAAAACTACGGTTAGGTGGATCTGCAATTGGCTAAGCGAACGAACCCAAAGGGTGCTCACCAATGCGTCATCTTCATCATGGAAAGAAGTGACAAGTGGAGTGCCGCAGGGCTCCGTCCTGGGCCCGGTTCTGTTCAACATCTTTATTAACGACTTAGACGAAGGGTTAGAAGGCACGATCATCAAGTTTGCAGATGACACAAAACTAGGAGGGATAGCTAACACTCCAGAAGACAGGAGCAGAATTCAAAACGATCTTGACAGACTAGAGAGATGGGCCAAAACTAACAAAATGAAGTTCAACAGGGACAAATGCAAGATACTTCATTTCGGCAGAAAAAATGGAAATCAAAGATACAGAATGGGGGACGCCTGGCTTGACAGCAGTGTGTGCGAAAAAGACCTTGGAGTCCTCGTGGACAACAAGTTAAACATGAGCCAACAATGTGATGCAGCAGCTAAAAAAGCCAACGGGACTCTGGCCCGCATCAATAGGGGTATAGCGTCTAGATCCAGGGAAGTTATGCTCCCCCTCTATTCTGCCTTGGTCAGACCACACCTGGAATACTGTGTCCAATTTTGGGCACCACAGTTGAAGGGAGATGTTGACAAGCTGGAAAGCGTCCAGAGGAGGGCGACTAAAATGATTAAGTGTCTGGAGAACAAGCCCTATGAGGAGCGGCTTAAAGAGCTGGGCATGTTTAGCCTGCAGAAGAGAAGGCTAAGAGGAGACATGATAGCGATGTACAAATACGTGAAGGGAAGTCATAGGGAGGAGGGAGCAAGCTTGTTTTCTGCTGCCCTGCAGACTAGGACACGGAACAATGGCTTCAAACTACAGGAAAGGAGATTCCACCTGAACATCAGGAAGAACTTCCTCACTGTGAGGGCTGTTCGACAGTGGAACTCTCTCCCCCAGACTGTGGTGGAGGCTCCTTCCTTGGAGGCTTTTAAGCAGAGGCTGGATGGCCATCTGTCGAGGGTGCTTTGAATGCGATTTCCTGCTTCTTGGCAGGGGGTTGGACTGGATGGCCCATGAGGTCTCTTCCAACTCTACTATTCTATGATTCTATGATTCAATCCCACCTTCTCAGGTGAGTTTGGTGGGGACGAGAGACAGGGCCTTCTCAGTGGTGGCTCCTCGTCTATGAAACTTACACCCCAGTGAGATTAGATCAGCCCTCCCTTCCAACCTTCAGGAAAAAGCTAAAAAGGTGGCTTTGGGACCAAGCTTTTGGTCAGTAAATTTGAACAGTGCAACAAGAAATTACGAAATAATACAATGATGAATGGAACAGCCCTGGAGTATGACTTGAATTGCGTGATTTTAATTGATGTTTTAATGTTGATATCTTTTTAACTGTTTAGTTTTTAATGTTTTGTATATATATATAGCATCGAATTGTTGCCTTTGTAAGGCCGCTTTGAGTCCCCTTTGGGGTGAAAGGGCAGGGTATAAGTACGAGGTCTGTGTGTGTATATATATATATATAACTTTTGAATAGGATATGGAAGTTTGTTTTGCTGTATGTGTCCCTATGAGAACTGGATTTTGAAAAAAGTGGCTTGTTGTGGAAACAAGACTTGGTGAATAAGCTTCAGAAGATCATAACTCTTTCAGGAGAGGATTTCCTTTCTGAGGGGTAGATTTCTCTCACTTCCTATTGTCTCACCCCATTCTTAACTATGAGTCATTTGTAAGTTGGTTGCATTACTGTTTGTTGCTTTAAAAAGAGGAATATTGAAAAATCTGGAGAGTTTTGCAAAAGGTACACACCAAATTAATTTATCCCCCATTTGTATCAACAAAATTCCAAGCAATATATGACTATGAAGAGAATTTCAGACCAGTTGGGGGAACACATGTTAATGAAGATAAATATGGTAAGGGCACATCAAACAATAGCTGTCATTGCCACTTAGGTGTGCTTCCACAAATACTGTCACTTTGCACTTCATTTTGATTATACATGACATTTTAAAAAATTGTTTCTGATGGAGCCCTAAGCTGCCATATAGGAATGAAATTTATCTTATCATCTCAAGCAATGAGTAATTTTACCATTTCCTTCCTGCTTCAAGATGTACACATTTTCAAAAACCATTCACAATTCAAAACTTAATTAACATTTGGTTGTTTTATGTAGAAAATACAATTTTCTGTACATAAAATAATATTTCTAGGCAGAAATAGTACTTTCTATACATAAAAGGCTCTTTGCTATTCAAAGCAGCCTCATGCAAATTTTTCACTGACATTACAAATTGCCAGGATTCTCATCTGCAGGGATTCTCAATGCTGAAGAAACATGTTTTTCAATCATTTAAAAATATTTTTGAATATTTTTCCTATCCCTATAGCCTAGAGTCCCCTTTCTAGTAGTCATCTAGCTGATTCTGAGAAGCTCATAAGCAGGACATGAAGGCAATAACTCCAATAGCCACAGAAACCTTGATTCTAAAAATGGAGATTCCATTTATTTGCTATAGCTGATCTTGATATATCTCCTAAAGAGCTTGGGAAACTTACCTTTTTGGAACTATAATTCGTAGAATTCACCAGCCAATGTGGCCTCAACAAACATGGTGATTTTGAATGCTGAAGCGCAAAAAGTAATGTTTCCAAACTCAGACCTTTTGTGCATCATACTAGCAGTGTAATTGCCACTGTAATTTGTTATAGTCATCATATTATAATATTTGCAAATTATATGGATTATACAAAAATAGCTCCTTCTACTCTACCAGCTGGAGCCCATGGTGGTGCAGTGGGTTAAACCACTGAGGTTTAACCCACTGGTTGGTTTAAACCAAAAGGTTGGCAGGTTCAAATCCGGGGAATGGAGTGAGCTCTTGCTATTAGCCCCAGCTTCTGTCAACTTAGCAGTTCGAAAACATGCAAATGTGAGTAGATCAATAGGTACCGCTTCTGCAGTAAGGTATTTATTTATTTATTTACAGTATTTATATTCCGCCCTTCTCACCCCGAAGGGGACTCAGGGCGGATTACAATGAACACATATATGGCAAACATTCAATGCCAACAGACAAACAACATATATAGACAGATACAGAGGCATTTAACATTTTTTTCCAGCTTCACGATTCCGGCCACAGGGGGAGCTGTTGCTTCACTGTCCAGTAGTGGCTGTACTTCCTCATTCTATTCCTCGTGTTTTGCTGGCAGTTTTATGATGTTGTAAATTAGTTAAATTAGCCTCCCGCATAAAGCGTACCTAAATTTCCCTAATTGACAGATGCAACTGTCTTTCGGGGCTGCATAGGTCAACAGCAAGCTGGGCTATTTAATGGTCGGGGGCTTAACCCAACCCGGGCTTCAAACTCATGACCTCTCGGTCAGTAGTGATTTATTGCAGCTGGTTACTAGCGAGCTGCGCCACAGCCCGGCAACACTCCATGCAGTCATGCTGGCCACATGACCTAGGAGGTGTCTATGGACAACGCTGGCTCTTCGGCTTAGAAATGGAGATGAGCACCAATCCCCAGAGTCGGATACAACTAGACTTAATGTCAGAGGAAAACCTTTATCTTTATTTTACTTACTCTACCAGCTATATATTAAACAGCTATTTCTATGACTAAGACATGTATTTTTAAAATTTATATGGGTAGGAAAGAACCCCCATCCCCCCAAAAAAAATAAATGAAACTAACTTGGTTCAAGCACTGTATTGGGTCCATCTTGTATTTAAAAAGATTATGTTATGCATAGTCGGCTGTGAAGACTCGAGTGAGAAATAGATTGCAAATCCCCATCTTCATTAAAGCAAAGGTTGTGCTTTTCAGTCACCAATTAAGAGCTTCAAAAGCTCAGGATATTTAGGGTTAAAGCCTGGGGATACTTTGTGACTCGCAGTGGAAATTTCCACCGTGTGCTTTATTGGTAAGTGGAACAAGCCATACCCACCAGAAAGGGTGCCTGTGCGCGTCCAGTCTCTCCATAAACACCCTGGAATGCCGTGTCACATTGTTTTTCTCGGCTTTTTTGTTGCTCGGCTTTCCTGGGTATTTATGGGGTCAGCAAGTGCAGATCTGCTGGATATATGCATAAACCCAGACTCTGAGGAAAGGAGACAAGAGGTCACACCTTTTATTCAGTGTACTATTTCCTGAAAGTGTTCTCTTCTGTATTGTAATATATGAACTCAAAAGCTGCATACCGTTGGCCCTCCATTTTTGCGAGTTTAGCTTTTGTGGATTTGATTATTTGCAGAATTGATTACTATGGTCTCTCTAGGAATTTGCAGGTCCTTCGGTACAACTTCCGCCAGATGTTGACCATAGATTTCCACTAGAGCAGGCATCTGCAATCTTTGTCCCTCCAGATGTTTTGGACTTCAACTCCCACAATTCCTAAGAGCCAGTAGGCTGTTAGGAATTGTGGGAGTTGAAGTCCAAAACACCTGGAGAGCCGAGGTTTGCAGATGTTTGCACTAGAGGGTCTGGAAATTCCCAGAGAGATGTTTTAAGATTTTTAAACTACATTTTTATTCATAGTTTTTCTACTTTTGTTGGTGTCTTATGCCCCTAAACAAAGCAAATATGGAGGACTGACTGAATAGAGGAGATTGGGGATGGTGGGGAGGGGAAGAGAAGGGATCTAGGTTAATTGCTGTAATGTCACGTTTCATGCATTAGTTTGATGTTTTATAGATTTAATGGTTTTAATCTACAGTTGTATGTTTTTGATTTAGATATGTGATATATTTTTATATATACAGTAGAGTCTCACTTATTCAACACTCGCTTATCCAATGTTCTGGATTATCCAACACATTTTTGTAGTCAATGTTTTCAATACATCATTATATTTTGGTGCTAAATTCGTAAATACAGTAATTACTATATAGCATTACTGCATATTGAACTACATTTTCTGTCAAATTTGTTGTATAACATGATGTTTTGGTGCTTAATTTGTAAAATCATAACCTAATTTTGACCTAATAGGCTTTTCCTTGATCCCTCCTTATTATCCAACATATTCACTTATCCAACATTCTGCCAGCCCGTTTATGTTGGATAAGTGAGACTCTACTGTATGTGAGGCATTGAATTTTGCCATTTATTATGTTGTAAACCGCATTGTGTCCCCCCAGGAATGAGAAAAGCGGTTTAGAAACGCAGTTAATAATAATAATAATAATTATTATTATTATTATTATTATTATTATGGTTCTTCTGTTTGTTCCTGAACACAAACTGGGACCATTATATTAGTCCCAGGCATGATCCATAATTAGGTAAAGTTTTTTCCCTGACATTGGCCCGGGGCTGTGGCGCAGACGGGAGAGCAATGAGTCACTGACCAGGAGGTCATAAGTTCGAGGCCCGCTCGGAGCTATGTTTGTATGTCTTTGTCCTGTGTTAAAAAGGCATTGAATGTTTGCCTGATATGTGTAATGTGATCCGCCCTGAGTCCCCTTCGAGGTGAGAAGGGCGGGATATAAATGATGTAAATAAACAAATAAATAAAATTAAGTCTAGTTGTGTCTGACTCTGGGGGTTGGTGCTCATCTCCATTTCTAAGCCGAAGAGCCAGCGTTGTCCGTAGACACCTCCAAGGTCATGTCGCCAGCATGATTGCATGGAGCACTGTTACCTTCCCGCTAGAGTGGTACCTATTGATCTACTCACATTTGCATGTTTTCGAACTGTTCAGCTGGCAGAAACTGGGGTAACAGTGGGAGCTCACTCTGCTCTCCGGATTCAAACCACTGACTTTTCGATCAGCAAGTTCAGCAGCTCAGCAGTTTAACCCACGTGCCACCAAGTTAAGTTTATGCAATCCATTGTTTGTTCTAACGGCTGTACCTTTTCAAGGCTCATGCAAGGATTCATGTGATACCTCCTCCTGAAAATGGCTCTCCATTCTGTAGTCCTGTGCCATCTGGTCACAATTCCAATACCTCTACACATTAAGCCAGCCATTTATTAGACTCAAGGTAGGATGGGAGATTCTGGGAGTTGTAATCAACAAAAGAAATTATCCCAAGCTCAGAATCTGGCCCATCCACCACGTTTAGGTAAGTGGATTTTACTCCAGTGAGGGCCTTTCACACTACAAAGTTTTGGAAGAATTATTATTAACCGACATGGCTGCATCTTTTGGCATTCTGGGCTTTGTAACTTGAGGAGGGGGCAGAACTCTTTGGCTGAGGATCCAAAATGCCGGCCCCAAAACTGTGGTGTTATAACTGTGCAAAATGAAAGGGCCCTTGGTTGGGAACAAAGCTTCAGAATAGAAGATATGTGGCATCTACCATCAAATTAAATGCAGTCTTGTCTAAGAAACCGCAGTATGGTAAAAATGGTTCAATGTAAGGTAAAGTCTAGACATATTTCTAAGAGCAAACAAGATTAGGAGCCACTTAGGGAAGATAACGCACCACTTTGGAATCCTGGTCTGGGGAGCAAATTCTGCTCCTTTGTTGTTATATGATTTCTGGGCTGTATGGCCATGTTCCAGAAGTATTCTCTCCTGATGTTTCGCCCACATCTATGGCAGGCATCCTCAGAGGTTGTGAGGATGCCTGCCATAGATGTGGGCGAAACGTCAGGAGAGAATTCTTCTGGAACATGGCCATACAGCCCGGAAAACACACAACAACCCTGTGATTCCGGCCATGAAAGCCTTCAACAACACTCTGCTCTTTTGTACTTGAAGTGGAAAGAGCTAAGCAGGATTGGCTAGGCATCTATGACATCACAGTGCACTCTCCCCTTCCAGAGAGCTTTTCTTTAGTTTTAAAATAAATAAATAGTTTATTCAAATTGAAATCAGATTTATCTGCACCAAGCTAATGGTCTCAGCCATTTCTACAAGAATAGTGTATGCCAACAATTATAATCAGAATAAAAACATATTGACTTTGGCACTAAAACCATGATATATTAAAAACATATGTTTAATACTGAAATAGATCTAAACAATATAAGTGAAGGGTCATGCAAAGCAGATAAGATAACCAGTACAAGCATATTTAATGTAAGAGAAAACTTAATGAAATGACAAACCAGCCATATCATCAGACAGGACCGTCTTGTAATGCAACATCATAGAGCCAATGACCTGAATGACATGAATGATAGCATCCTCGGTATGTCCAAAGAGTCGTTTGGAGAGCAGGGGCTGCACCAATGCAAAGATATAAACATTGTAAACCAAGACATAGCTATTGCCTGCAACTTGACATTCAGAGACTGTTGGACAACAGCTCCCATCATCTATCACCATTGCTTCCAAATAATCCAGTTCAATGTGGATTTTATACAGCTGTGTGTAAGGGTCCTAGGAACAATCCTGATAATTTTTCAGAAAAATGTTGCAGGAAAAGGATATTTTCCACTTTTGTCCATTTCTACAGAACCTCACCTGCTGCAGCATCACTTCTAATTACATACAACACTTGTTTTCTATCACGGTACCAATTTCCTAAGTAGACATTAAAATAATTAAGTGGCCACTTTAGGCAACAGCTGCTGAGAAGCAATGAGGAACATTATGTAGAAGGACGATAAGGAATGTAGAATGATGGCTATCATTCCTGCCCATGCATTCTTGTTTTTACAGCAAACCCTGTGGGATATATTCTGCTAAGACCTCATCAAAGGAAAATTCGAACCCAGGCCTCTTACCTCCTTGATTGTTGTTTTTGTGTGCTTTCAAGTAATTTCTCTTGGTTTGTTTGGTTGATTGGTTGCATGTTGCAAGTCGCTTCTGATTGTGAGAAAATCAGCCATCTACAAAGATGTTGTGCAGAGAATACCCGGATGTGTCACAATCCTGCAGGAAGGCAAAAAGTGGACGCTAGAAATAACATTGTACAAAAGCTGTCTGGCACAACCTGGGGATCACAACCAGACACAGTGAAGACACCTACCCTTGCGCTTTGCTACTCTGCTGCTGAGTACACGTGCCCAGTGTGGAATCCATCTCACCACGTTAAAACAGTGGATGTGGCTTTTAATGAGACATGCCGCATTATCACAGGATGTCCACGCCCCATGCCACTGGAGAAACTATACCGTTTAGCAGGCATTGCACCACCTGACATCCACCAGGAAGTAGGAGCCAATAATGAAAGAACCAAGGCATTGACATCTCCTGTCTACACTCTGCTCAGATATCAGCCAGCATGCCAACGTTAAATCAATAAATAGTTTTTAAAGATCTACAGAGATATTCGCAGGAACACCTCAGCAAGCAAGAGTCCAAAAGTGGCAGGCTAAAACCTGGAACCTTGATCAGTGGCTGACACCGGATGAGAGACTCCCCCCTGGGCACACAGAAGACTGGGCAACTCGGAAGGCACTGAACAGACTGCTCTCTGGCACCACGAGATGCAGAGCCAACCTTAAGAAACTAAGTCACAAAGTGGAGTCCACGACATGTGAGTGTGGAGAAAAGTAAACCACAGGCCACTTACTACAATGCAGCCTGAGCCCTGCCACATGCACAATGGAGGGCCTTCCTATAGCAACCCCAGAGGCACTCCAAGTGTCCAGCTACTGGTCAAAGGACATTTAGTATAATGCCAAGTTTTTTTTTAACTTTGTGTTTTCCAATACATTACAAATACATTACAACATGTACTCTTGGTTCGCTTCTGGCATGATAAATAAAAAATAAGCCAGTTCCAATTTATGATGACCCTATCCCAGGGGTTTTTAAGTCCTAAAGTCATCCACTGGGTCTCCAGCCAAGCAGGGAATCAAACCCTGGTCTTCAGGGGGATTTGGGGAGTTGTAGTCTTAAAACAGTTATTGTGTTGTCAAAGACTTTCATGGCCAGAATCACAGGGTTGTTGTGTGTTTTCCGGACTGTATGGCCATGTTCCAGAAGTATTCTCTACCTACATTTCACCCACATCTATGGCAGGCATCCTCAGAGGTTGTGAGGTATAAAATCGTTATTGCCAAACCTTGTCCCAGATTCTTTGGGCTGCTAGTTACACTACACAAAATATGCTACAGGGTGACAAATATGCTAAACAAAATAATTTTACAATTAGCAGTCCTATTTCTCCCTTTATGCTCCCATGTATCTGAACTATCAAGACCTCTAAATATTTTAACAGCAGCAAACAATTTGGAGAAAAGGGAAGAATAATAAGAAACCCTGGTGCATGCAAGCATAAACTGGTTCATGTATATATTAGAGCATTTACTGGTTGTCCTCATCACATATTGTCTAGTTTAGTTTTTACTGAAAGTGTTTGACCGGGCTTAAAACTATGACAAAATCTTTTTGTACAGAGTTCTCTGCAGACAGCTAAGACACTAAGAGAGTATTTTGAGATTTTTAGACTTCGACTAAGAAAGGAAAGGCTGACCCCTTCTGGCTATTATGTGCTTGAAGACAAAATTGTATGTCTTCTGGTGTTGGCATCAGACACTGCTTTCAATCTGAATAATAAGATGATGTAGACAAAATTTCTGTATCTGATAGACTATCAGCTGTAACGTGATGTCACTTTTTTATTTCCTTGCTCCCCCAAATAGCGAGAAATGTATGATATACAAAATGTATGATATACAAATGTATGATATACAAGCAGAAGGTATACAGTTTAATTCTGTTTCAATGAACATGCGTAAATAGTAACTCATTTTTAAAATATATACTGAATGTAATTATATGACATCAACTTTACCAACAAAGAAAAAAGATCTTCTATCATCTAAATAGAAAATATATCTTCTATTAAAATATCTATTCAATTTAATTAACTCTGGAGCACCACAAAAAGCCTTGGAAAATGAAAGAAATAACATTGGATCTCTGCAGCAGAGTAATCAAATTGGCAAGGCAGAAGCTGAACATCAGTCAGTTTTACATCCACATAGGGTCTTACAGAGAAAGAAATATGCTTAATCTTCTTTTCAAAATATATAAGAGTAGATTCACTTACAATGTATTTGTTCACAATTAAACATGTAATCCCTTGGAAGACAGTGAAGGAAGAGAAGATTTCTGTATATTATATGGCAGTAGGAAGACAGTGTATAGAAAAACTAGAAGGGCATGACTAGGAAAGTTTGCTGTGCCAAAAGTGTCAAGAGAGCAACATGCAAACTATAAATTAATAAGCACAGGCATGCAAAAGTTGACAACTCCAACAAAAAATGAGCTTCTAGCTTTTCATACATATGATGAATATGTTTTACGTTGTATCTGCACTCTATGCTACCTGAGTAACCTGCATGTTTTGCTTAAGGCAGGGGTGGTAACTGCAATGGGTCTGAGAGCCAAGTGTTTAAGAACTGCATTTAGAGTTTTTTTAAGCATTTTAAATAAACTATAAGGATTTTATTTTGAAAGTAGAGGATACTACAAATATTTAAAATATATTGATATGGTTGAAATGATATTTAACATTTTAATGAAAAATTAACAAATTTGCCTTAAAAATCCACCTCTCAACTTAAACCATTAAAAAAAAAAAAGCAACATGTGGTTCTTCCACATTGTTCTAAAGAAGCACAAATTTCTGTGATAAAGCTCCTTTGGTTTTGCAGGATATTGTCCTTTATGGAGGCTGTTTTTAGCTATTTCATACATCTGTCAGTGGAGTGGGGCTTCCTAAGGTTCTTTAAAACTAAGACATTGTTTGTTAAAGTACATTGTTTGGGCCGGCCTTAGCTCAGTGGGCTAAACTATTGAGCTGCAAAAAATCCTGACGATCGAAAGGTCAGCAGTTCAAGCCCAGGTCGGGGTGAGCACCCACCATCAGCCCCAGCTCGCTGCCCACCCAGCAGATTGAAAGCAGAAATGTGAGTAGATGAATAGGTACCACTTTACAAAGCGAGGAACTTATAAAAGGCGCCCATAAGGCAATTTAATCTGGAGGATGTCTAAGGACGACAAAGCTCCTCGGCATGGAAGATGGAGCAACAGTGGCCCCCACCCCCACCCGTGGCTGGAGTAAAGCACAGCCTCCAGGTGCTGGAAATGGAAAAGATTGGGAAAGCCTTTACCTCTGACTATGTATTGTCTATCCTCTTAATTGTATAACAACAATGCGGTATGGGTTCTGTAATCTGCCCTGAGTCCTCTTGGGGAGATAGAGCAGAATATAAATAAAGTATATTATTCTTATTATTATCATCATCATCATCATCACCACCACCACCACCATCATCATCATAATCATTAAAGTAGTCCTAGAATTTAAAGGGCTATTTTTCTTCTCTCAGAATTTTGCTTTAAACTTACACTGGTGACAGATAGGTTGATGCACTATTGCACTCGAACTTTTGACATTACTTTAACTGCCATAGCTGATTACTATGGAATCTTGGAATTTGTAGTTTGGCGAGATACCAGTGGAAAAGGCTAAAGACATTGTAAAACTGTGACTGCAAAGACCCCCATTAGCATTAAGTCATGGCAATTAAAGTGATGCCACCCTACATTAAGTCTACAGTGTAGATGCACCCTTATTCTCTCAAATGGGATACAAAGTGATCCCCAATATAAATTAAAACAGAACAGTTAGAAGAATATGGAGTATACAATTTTAAAAAGAACTCAACTATACATCCAATTACCTAAACCATGACTTTTAAGACATTAAAAAGGTTTTTTAAAAGAAACAACAACAGATACAACGTCCCCCCAAATAATAGTCTGGAAATAACACATGTGGTGTAACACATGTGTACTTGTGCAATGCACATCTGATTGCACAGCAAAACCAAAAAAAATTATTGGTGTCTTGGTTTTTAGGCCTGTTTCTGAGGTTACTTGGGGTATCAGAAAATTGCATTAAATAGATCACATCTGTTCTAGTTTCTTAGATATGACTATCATGGTTTTCTTTGGTCAAGAAGATGGCAACTGTTAGATGTTATGTGTTCTCTATCTCAAAAATTAGAACTGATGCCATTTTTGGAATCAGCAGATCAAATATGCCCAGAAACAGTCTGACATTTGAGGCATCAAAATGTGTGTTGAATTGATCCGTGTTCTGCGTCTGACATTTTTGTGACATTTTCAATAAACAAAAACGAATGGCTGTCCCATACGGTGCCTGTCACAGCTGATATAACTATTGAGCTCATCATCTCTGAATGCAAGTTCCCTAATGCTTCCTGGCCAGATCAGCATGAAGGAAAAAAGGAAAGATTATCCCCTTTTCTCGTTTCTGTACCGAATCCTTGCTTATTATTTTCGGCCACCTGCAAAAGCATGAACCGCATAAGTGGTGCCCCACTAATTTGAGTCATCTGCTCTTTGCAAACTAAAATTGTGAGATGGATGGAAACCTTTCTAATAAAAACAGTGTTCTCTGCCGGTGCGACCTAGAAGGAGGCTGCCCAGCTGCCTCCTCCTTTAATGGCTGGGTGCCTTTGAGAAACTGCTCCCTGTTGCGCGGTTGTTTGCTGAAATATTTAAGGCCTCTTTTGTACTGCCAAGTGCACCCTGCTTATTCACAGTTCAAAGCCATTTCTCTGCAGGACACAACATTTCAAAAGTAATTATAGCTGCTTATTATTTCATAGTGCCACAAAGCAGACTACGCAGTTCTCTGAAAAGATAAAGATTAAAATACAGTGTCACTGCTCAGCATTATAAATACAGACATGAACAGAATTCGAGAGCAGACCAAGACATTTTGCTGCCTGGGACAGAGTAGAAAAAGATGCTAATTCATTCACTAAAATTAAGGAAGATAATACCCAAATTCAGCCAAGTTACTTTGGCACACACAACAGAAAGTCTCACAGGCACTGCTCCTCTTCCTTGCTAATAAAACCACAATAATAACAAAGAGAATAACCATTTGCTGCCCTTTCGAGATAATCTGAAATCTGATGCTTGAGACAGCTGTTTCAACCCGACTAATGTAAGGCCATTATTACGACTGTACATTCAGCCTTTCATTGTAGACATCGGAGATACATAACAGTTCCTTAACAGTGAGTGGCCACTAAACTGCCATTGAAGAAGCCCAGCTTAGGCCCCTTCCACACTGCCCCTATATCCCAGGATCTGATCCCAGATTATCTGGCAGTGGAGACTCATATAACCCAGT
Organism: Anolis carolinensis; assembly: GCF_035594765.1. Taxonomy (NCBI): domain Eukaryota; kingdom Metazoa; phylum Chordata; class Lepidosauria; order Squamata; family Anolidae; genus Anolis; species Anolis carolinensis. The sequence continues at coordinate 303,695,784 of NC_085842.1, read as the reverse complement.
TTAAAGCAGATAATCTGGGATCAGATCCTGGGATATAGGGAAGTGTAGAAGGGGCCTCAAATATTACTAAGTAACACAACTTTTGTTCCTGGGTTATAAATGCCATTTCCTAATTGGTTCCATCATAAAAACATATTAAAAGTTTATTAAACTGCAATGTTTTTGCTTTTGCAGGACATCCTGCAGCACATTTTGGTGTAGTTTTATCTCATCAAGTCTTAACCAATTCAACATAGTTTGTGGCAGTATAGCAACTACAGTAGAGTCTCACTTATCCAACATTTGCTTATCCAACGTTCTGGATTATTCAATGCATTTTTGTAGTCAATGTTTTCAATATATCATGATATTTTGGTGCTAAATTTGTAAATACAGTAATTACTACATAGCATTACTGCATATTGAACTACTTTTTCTGTCAAATTTGTTGTATAACATGATGTTTTGGTGCTTAATTTGTAAAATCATAACCTAATTTGATGTTTAATAGGCTTCTCCTTAATCTCTCCTTATTATCCAGCATATTTGCTTATCCAATGTTCTGCCGGCCCGTTTATGTTGGATAACCAAGACACTACTGTACTTTCAAAGTAAGTACCGTACAATTAAGCACTTTCAAATTATGAACAGATTTTTTTTTCAAATTTTGCTACATAGTGTAATTATAACTTTAGTGTTTGCAAGAGAAAATGCCAAAAAATATACTGAAGACTGAATAGTTTTTCTATGGGATTGCCTCACTGGCTCACAATTATCTCAAAACAACAGTATACTATAAAATTACACCTTAAGGGTCTGACTTCCGCATCCAAATGATCAAATTGGAGAGAGAGGGTTCAGTATACATTGAGAATATTAAACTAGGAGTGAAAAGATTCAGCTCAGTCTGTACAGACAATTGTGAGTCAGAAAAATAAAAAAAACTTGTGTGGTATAAAGTAGTTGTCTATATTACTCTCTTCACAACAGCTCTTTGGGTGGACTGGATTGAGAATTAATTTCCCCAGTCTGCCCAGCAGCTTTTTGACTGAATGTGGATTTTAAGTTAGTTACTGTTGCCAGGTACTAGAAGCTATTTTTAAGATGAAGGGACTAGCAAAATCACCTCTGAGTATTACTTGCCTAAGAAAACCTTATGAAATTCATGGAGTTGACATAAGTCAACAGGTGACTTCAAGGCACATGCACAAAGAGATAATTCTCAGAGTCCTGGGGGGCACCTACACTGTAGAATGAACGTAGTTCAATGCCACTTTAACTGTCATGGCTCAATGTTGTTATGTGATTTCAGCTCCAGAAGAACCATGGTTTTGCCTGCCCATGGTGCTAAAGTTTCAAATAAGGCACAGACGGCTGAAAGCAAAGGAACAGAGGTGTTTATTCACCTTGGCCAAAGAAGAAGTCAGCAAAGTTTCTGCTTTAAAGACTGCCATAAAAGCAATTGCAAACATACAGATTTATTTATAGCACTTGGAAAGGGCTTTGCTGCCCTGGTTGCTAATTCATCCAGACTGGGATTGGCTAGGATCTGCATGCTGGTTGGTTGAGGAGGGCCATCTGCTGTTGTTGTTGATTGGCTTGCAGGTTTGGCAGGAATTTTAATAAACTGTCATTGACCAATTTGAAGTCTTGTGTCTGTTTTCTTGGTCCACCCATAGAGGGGTGTGGGAGGAAAAGAATGTGGTCAGGGTCTGTGTTAAGGAGTCTACTAGCTCAATTTCTGTCAACCTGGATTGAGATAATGGTTTTCATCTGGCCATACAATGGGTGACGAGGATGTTGGCACAACTTCAATGACTTCCCAGGGAGGGGGTCTGATTGGGCAATTGGGATCGGAAAGTGTTCCCAGAGATGAGGCTTGATAATATCTTGGGAAAACCACATGGCTCTTCTTAAGCCCATCATGAAGCTCCCTGGTTATTGTGAAGGGATTATGTTTCTTCCTGGACTAAATAATGGGATATTCCCTGGTGTGTGTGTAGGTGCTTGTGAAACTTTGGTGAGTTTATTCAGAAGTTGTCTTGAAGTGGGAGAAAGGTTATTTGTGGTCTTCATTTCTGGGTACCCTCAGAGGCAGAGCCATGGGTTTGGGAGTCTGTTTCGGGGTTCTGGTGTTTCGATAACAATGATATGTGATCACAGACATTGTACCGTTACAAGATCTTCCGCTTCTCTGTCAAAGAGTGCTGGTGACTCACCAAATTACACATCCAGGATTCCATAGCCATAGCAGTTAAAGTGGTGTCAAACTGCATCAATCCTACAGTATAAATAAACCATACAGTATAAATGCATCAAAACACTTCAAACCACCTGGCCATCCAATTTCATAAAATGTCCTACAAAAGCAAAGTTGCTACACAATCTGCTTTGAGTTCTGGGATCATTCAAACATTGAAATAGAAATGTGTGGTTTTGATATTTTCTCATGCAAAAATGATTTCCATTGTTTGAGAAGTTGTTTTTCACTGTTCTATCTATAAAAAAAACATTTTCAAATCATCATGTCTGGTCCCGCCACGAAATTGCTATGCATGCCATCTTATTCTGGGGAAGATTTTCTAGGACACACAAACATACCCATTAGGCATGTCCGATCGATGAAAAAAATGTTTCAATTCTCGTTTCTAAAGTAGGGGGCGCTGGCACTTCGATATAGAAACAATTTTTTCACCCAAAAATTTCGGATATTCCGAAAATTTGTAATGATTCTAAATGTTTCTAAAATGGCGGACGTGCATGCGCAATCGCCAAGAAAAAAAAAAGCCCAGCCCAGAATGGCTTGCCTGGGCTACACAATGGGCTTTTATGGCAATCTTCCATCGTGGAAGCTTCTGATTGGCTGGAGAGCAGCAGCCATGTTAGGCTGCGCTAAGCTCCCATTCAAGGTAGGTTGCAGAAACAAAAAAATTTTAAAAAATATTTTAAAAAATATATTTAAAAAATTTGGGGGGGGGAATTAACAAAACATTAAGAGACAATTAGAGAATGGGCCAACAATGGTTCAAATTACATTGCTGGTTGCACTGTGAGACAATGTCTCGGAATGCGTATCAAAAAGCGAGAACAGTCCGAAATAAATCCGATATACGATTCAAAACGATTTTTTGGACATGTCTAATACTCATATAAAACATTTTGCATATTACAACAGAGCAATGAGAACTGTTTTTCAAGAAGTCACTAAAAAAGCCAATGTGCAGTGATGGTGAGAAAGTTTGACTTGGAAATCCAGGTTGAAGCTCCCATTGGGTCATAAAACCGATTGGGTGAGTCTGGCCCAGTGACTTTTCATCTCAGCGTGGCTTATCTGCTTTGAGCTAACATGGAGAGAATCGTGGATGCCACCTTGAACTTACAGCAGGAAAACCAGGACATAAATGTAACAAATAATTTCATGCCAGAACATTGCCTAAATGTTCACAAGGAGTGGTTCACAAGGTCATATGGTTCTCTCCTAGGTGTGGTAGAGCATGAAACAATGTTCTGAATGTCATAAAACTGAACTTTAAAATGCTCTCCTCTTTCTGTGCTACAAGCTCTGACCTCTCCACATGCTCAAACCAGCTTACAATTTGAATCTATTTAAATTTATGTCCCACCTGAAGGTGGTGCTTATGTGCTGTTAAACGAGACCTGGTTTGTGCCATCACACTGGACAAATAACAGAAAGAATTTATAGGCAGAAAAATCAAAACCACCCCAAGTGATCAAAAGATGTATTTATAATTCTGGCTCTTTTCATTGAAGAACCAGCCTCTGACCTAAGGCAGTAAAGTAGATGAAGTCAGCCTATCATCAACATAAAGTAAATTCAGAATATGCTCAAAGATTCTTACAGAACTAGACATGGGAGCAATAAAATTCTCTCACTCAGAAACTACTGACAGTAAAAAAATGCCTATTTGGATGCTATGAAAATTATATACACTCAGATACTCAGATATAAAAGATGACAACTGATTAAGTGTCAAAATCAAAATCTGTCTAATCTAGTACTGGATTATTAAATATATATTCATTATGTACAGTTGTGCTAACTACCTGTCTAAAATTCAGATGGAGGAAAACATACATGCTAGTCAACTGCAAGGCAATGCTATCTTCTAAATAAATTCCCCCTTTTTTCTTTTCCTGGGAGACCTTTTGATGTTGTTTCTTTTTCCAGACCAGTAAAATGCAATGCAATAAAACATAAAAATTACAAATATGCAAAAATAAGCCACCTTGCTACAACCAATAAAAAAACCAACACACTATAAATCAATTTCCATAAACGAATAAAAAAAAATTAAAAGCAGCATTTGCCTATTGTGGTTTCAATGTTCTTCTGAACGCTGCAACTAAAAGGGCGAATCATACATCCCTTGAATGGAAACCTTCTTGGCTGGAAGGAAATTAATTGCTGCAAGACAGTTATGCCAAGCAAGTTGATGCATAAGAACTGACACAGATGAATAAGCCAGCTAACTGCTGTTGTTTCAGGCGGTGAATGCAAAAAGCAAAGACTCACAAGATCCAACTAGAATATATGGCTGGTTTTCAGGTACTGGGATAAGAAGTCCTGGCAGTTATTTGCCATAATCAGAGAGGAAGGTGGTATTCAAGATGGATGGATTGTTGTGTTGGCCAGCAAATGGGCATGGAGAGAGAGTTCAGTGGCATCTCTCAACCACAAATCGCTGACTATTAGGTCCCATAGCAAGTTTTGCAATGCAACTGCCATGGGTTTATGTGGGGTGACAGAAATTTGAGTTAGTGGAGGATAAAGTTGCCATGAGCTGCCCTTGACACCACTGCTGATACCCAATTTGACATCCCGCTTTCTTTCCCTCTTTCCCTCTCTCCTTCCTTCCTTCCTTCCTTCCTTCCTTCCTTCCTTCCTTCCTTCCTATAAAGGAATTGAGCAAATTGGATCTAAACTCTTTCTAGGAGTCACGGAAACAAAATTGAGGCTGTCATACTTTGGCCATATCATGAGAAGACATGATTCACTAGAAAATACACTCCAACACAATTGGGCAACATGTGTATTCATTGTAATAAGCACCAATTTAATATCTAGCATCTACAGTTTTTAAAAATCAGATAACAAAGAATAGGAAAGATTCTGCTTGAGACTTGGGGCCCTTCCAGACAGGCCCCTTACCCCAAATCTGATCCCAGGTTTTCCGCTTTAAACTGGATTATATGAGTCTGCACTGCCAGATAATCTGGGATAAACAGTAAACCTGGGATCCAATCCTGGAATATAGGGCCTGTCTGGAAGGGCCCTTGGAAACCTGCTGTCGGCCAGAGAAGAAAATGCTGAGCTAGATGAACAAATACTGTATATACTTGAATATAAGCCTAGTTTTTCAGCCCTCTTTTTAAGACTGAAAAAGCCCCCCTCGGCTTATACTCGGGTGAGGGTCCTGGTTGGCTTATATTTGGGTCAGCTTATACTCAAGAATATATGGTACATTTATTATTTTTCTCTATTATTATTGGTATTATCACATTCATTATTTTTTTCTATTATTGTTGCTACTATTACATTTATTTTAATCTATTATTATTATCATTAATAATAATAATACATTTATTATTTCACTCTGATCATTATTATTATTATTGCAGTTATTATTTTACTCTATTTATTATTACATGTATTATTTTACTCTATTATTATTAAAAGGATACATAAGTACATTTACATTGAAGAAGATGAGAATAATGATTTGATCAGAGTTGGACAGTCTTACCTTAAATTTGAGCTTTATGTAAATATTCAAAAACATTTAACCTACTGATGCCTCAATTAATGTAATTTTATTGCTATCTATTTTTATTTCTGAAATTTACCACACTTGTCTTTTACTGGAGTCAATGTTTTCCCAGGGTTTTTTGTGGTAAAATTAGGTGCCTTGGCTTATATTTGGGTCGGCTTATACTCGAGTGTATACGGTACTTGCATTTCAGGCTGCTAGGCCAGGGCTATATCAGGTCCTTGTGATGTCACTGTGGCTGGATCTACATTGCCATATGATGCAGTTTCAGAATGCAGATTAACTGCATTGAACTGGATTACCGTGTTTTCCCGAAAACAAGACAGTGTCTTATATTAATTTTTGCTCCCAAAGATGCTCTAGGTCTTATTTTCAGGGGATGTCTTATTTTTCCATGAAGAAGAATTCACATTTATTGTTGAACAAAGAATGAACATTTATTATACACTGTACAGTAGTTGTCACCACAAACCAGCATAACCAGACAAACTGTGAATCCTATTAAGAATTTCTTGTTACTACCATTATTTCCATGTACAACACTCTATGGTACGTCCATTTCCCGATCCTGCTTGCTCTGGTGTTCTGTTCGGCGGGCATGCTTCCAAATAAAACTTTGCTAGGTCTTACTTTCAGGGGAGGCCTTATATTTAGCAAGTCAGCAAAACCTCTACTAGGTCTTATTTTCTGGGGATGTCTTATTTTAGGGGAAACAGGGTATATGGCAGTGTAGATTCAAATAATCCTGTACAAGCAGTTGATCTGCATCCTGAAATGGCATTATCAGCAGTTTGAACCCTGGTGTCACAGCTCACTTAAGAAAAAAGAAGTTTGGTGGTCAACTAGTAATCTGAAGGCTGAGAACTAGGGTGTCATTCAGAAGACAAAGAACCAAAATCCAGCAAGCAGAAGAATAGTCTGGATTCAGGGACAAGTCTTTGAGCTGGCTTGGATGTCCCTTTCTTTCTTTCTTTCTTTTCATGTCAGGAGCGACTTGAGAAACTGCGAGTCGCTTCTGATGTGAAAGAATTGGCTGTCTGCAAGGACGTTGCCCAGGGGATGCCAGGATGTTTTGATGTTTTTATCATCCTTGTGGGAGGTTTCTCTCATGTCCCCGCATGGAGCTGGAGCTGATAGAGGGATGTCCTCATGGAGAGGGCAATGGCCATAGAACACGTGCCAGCTGCCTTATCTAGGGAGCTCCAACAAAACTGCAGGTGTGCCAAGTATGTCCCCAAATTCTGTAGTCCTGCTAGTATCTTCAAGAGAGAACCAAACCCAAATGTATTTCCTACAGCATGAATGGAAGTGAATAAAACCAACAAGGGATGAGAACTAATTAAGACAGGCCAAGAGAGACGAAGGTCAGGTGGCCATCTTAGGCCAGTACTGTTCATATTAAAGCAATCTTGGCCTTATATACAGGGTTTGCACCTTTGTTTGGTGCTCAGTAAATTCAAGCGGTTGCATTCCATAGCAGCAGGAAATGTGGAACTGTGTGTGAGAAACGGAGGGAGGAAAGGGACTGAAGAGGGGGTTTGTTGTGAATGGACCTCATCATTAGCAGAAAGAGACAAAGACCTTCTCATTACCTCTCAGCAGAGTTTACTGGCCAGTGTTTCAGTAGATTAGTCATTCTGCAAGGCACACACTTTTCACCCTGGAGATGTTCATTTCCCAGAAGGCCACTGAAATACCTAGGAACAGATTTTTTTTTGCATTGGATTTTTATTCCTAATAGCTAGCAAATTTAAAACTTTTGGAAAAGAACAGGGCGAATTCGTACCAATACATTACACATTATATAAAGCAACTAGCTGTGCCCGGCCACGCGTTGCTGTGGTGAAGTATGGTGGTATGGGAAATAAAGTATCTTATATTATCTGCTTAGAACTGGATTATATGAGGCCCCTTCTATACAGCTGTATAAAATGCACAATGAAGTGGATTATATGGCAGTGAGGAGTCAAGATAATCCAGTGCAAAGCAGATAATATAAGATTATAAATGGGTTATATAGCTGTGAGGAAGGGCCTTGAGTCTGCACTGCCATATAATCCAGTTCAAATCAGATAATCTGTATTTTATAGGCAGTGTGGAAGAAGCCTAAGTGAGGCCTAACTCTGCCTGTCCCCTGGGCTGAGTGGGTTGCTGGGAGACCAAGTGGGCGGAGCTTAGCCTTCTAACTGGCAGCAATTGGATAAAAACAATTATTCCTCTCCCTCTAATTAGGACTTTATTTTTCTTTTCTTTTTGTTGTATCAACGTAGAGGCATGGATGAGGGGTTGTGCTGCCAAGTTTAGTGTTTCTGGGATGTGTAGTTTTGTTGTTTTGTCCTAGGCCAAATTTTTTTTATCCTTTTATATATATAGACTAGAATATATCATGTTCAAAAAAGCACAGTATGAAAGAAGGATAATGTCACCTACCACCATAGTTAAATCACATTAAAAATAAGGATATTGCTTGTTTGAGTTGGGGATAGTTTCAGCATTTACTGATAATTTAGTGTTACATTTTGTTGTGGCTAAACAAAGAAAAATAGCTCTGGTAATTTCAGGAGTTCTAATCACAAATTAGAATTTTTTTTCCAAAGGCAAAATCCATTATATAAATGTGTGCATTCACATTGTTTTTAATTTGATGGTTGTTTTAATGTGCTAAACTGCTTAATTGTCATTTTGTGTTAATGTGATGGATTGCTTCATTTACTACCGCAATTTATTGTGTTTTTAGTTGTAGTTGTTTTGTAATCATGTTGTGACTTGCCCTGGGTCCCAGAACCGGAATGAAATTTGGAATTCTTTTTCTGAAAAATAAATCTTCATTAAGGTGACTGTATAAAGGCAACCATTTCAAACAGCTGGAGAATCGACGGAATAAAAAGAATGGAGAAAATTCAATATAAATCTGATAAAAGCTTGATGCTACAAAAGATAATACAGGCATGGGCAAACTTGGGTTCTCCGGGTGTTTTGGATTTCAACTCCCATCATTCCTGGCCTCAGGCCCTTTTCTTTTCCCCCTCAGCCGCTTAAGCGGCTGAGGGGGAAAAGGAAAGGGCCTGAGGCCAGGAATGATGGGAGTTGAAGTCCAAAACACCTAGAGAACCCAAGTTTGCCCATACATGATATACGTAGTATAATTGGCCAGGACCTAGGGTGGCCAGAATTGAAAATGTGCAATGTAGAGATGCCGCAAGACCATGTTAAGCACTAATCCTGAGGCCAAGTTTCCAAAACTCACAATTCTTATCTGAAAGTAAGCATTGCAACCCCCAAGCCTGCAAGTATGTTTCTGGCTTGGATTCAAATTTTCAATACAAATATTCACAGGTTGGTCCAAAACGCAAAAGAGAAATACGTCTGGAAAAACCAGGCATGACTGCAAAGTGCTAACAAGTCAAAAAAAGTTAAAAAAGCAAAGAAAAAGGTGGCATTAAGAAAACCATCAAAGCATTAACTAATATACATTTAGCAGAATTTTTTAAAAAGCTTCACTCGGAGCCAAAAGAATAATACACGAGGGGTCAGTCAAATCTTTCTGATTATTTCTTGCTCTCTCCTCCCACAATTCCTCAATATTAGGAGTTTTGTTTTTTACAGCTTTTTTTCATATCAAGAACAACTTGAGAAACTGCAAGTCGCTTCTGGTGTGAGAGAATTGGCCATCTGCAAGGCGTTGCCCGGGGACACCCGGATGTTTTGATGTTTTTACCATCCTTGGGGCAACTTCTCTCATGTCCCAGCATGGGAAGCTAGAGCTGACAGATGGGAGCTCACCCCTTCCCAGATCGAATTGCTGACCTTTTGGACAGCAGTCTTTCCGGCACAATGGTTTAACCCATTGCGCCACCGGAAGCTAGGAAAGAATCCTTGCTGGAACCTAAAGAGGAAAGTAAATATAGCTTTGCCATTCATGTCTTTCTACTACACTGGGCATAAGAAGGATACATCTATGGGCAGGTGAGGAAGTTAATATGGTATTTATTCAATGCAGTGTAGAAACCAAACTGTGCCTTCTTTTCTATGGGATGGCATGGCCCTTCATTCCCTTCAGCCATGGATTCACTGGCCGTAAAAGATCTATGGCATACTACAGAGTGCAGAGCAGAGGGAGAAGATCAGACAAGTTAGTTTCATCACTAAATTCCATTGAAAGTTGTTGGCAAAGTGTTCACAATAAAAAAAAACTTATATAAAACCTGGAACGCTGTGTCCAGTTCTGGATGCCACAATTCAAGAAATATATAGAGAAGCTGGGATGTGTCAAGGGAAGGGCAACCAAAACAGTAAAAGATCTGGAAGCCAAGCCCTATGAGGAGTGGCTTAGGGTATGCTTAGCCAAGAGAAGAGAAAATTAAGATGTGTAATTTTTTAAAAGGAGACTTCAGACATCAGAGGCTAGGAAAAAATGAAAAGAGGTTCCACCTAAACTTTAGGAAGACCTTCCTAACAATAAGAGCTGCTTGACAGTGGAATACGCTCCCTTGAAGTTTTGCAGAGTCTTCTTGTTTTGCAGTTTGTATACAGAGGTTGGATGGCCATCTGCCGGAAGTGCTTAGATTTTTGCATGGCAAGGGGTTGGACTGGATTGCCCTTGGGATATCTTCCAACTCTATCATTCTATGAAAACAAAGGAAACCATGTTGTACCTGATCTGACTAAATGTTTATCTAGTTTGGGTGGGCAACAATAGGAGGCAATGGGTATTAGCTTCAGATGACCCACCACCATACCACCTGAAAGGGGTGGTGGGGTGGTAGTAATGGATTAGTTCAGTTCCAAGACGGAGCAAAACAACGTGTATGGAAGTCAATTCCAGTTTAGTTCCAGCTGTTTCCAGTCTGGCTTTTCCTGGACTGAAAATGGTCCAGTGGAGGATAAAACATGGTGAAAAACTCCATATGCTTTAGTATTGTCTGTTCCCTAAGTTTGCAGAGTCCCGATACCTCTTCAGTGGGTTCGGACTCACATTATTCAATTATTTTGAGATGTGACACAGTTTAGAAATGCATTCACGAAGTGCTTTCTACATTTGTGCACAATCTGACATCTCACAGAGAATATGCCTTTAAGAAAATGAAGATACCAGCCTTTATAGTTGCTGTATATTACTTGCCTATCAGGTGCTAAGAAGCTATTTGCTCAGCACTTTCTTTTGCCTTTTTATCTTCAAGCACTTTACATACATTAATAACTCTAACGCATGTAATCCTTCTTAATCCTTTCAATTAAGCACTTAAGTACACTGTGAGATTCCTGCAAATATCCAAGCTCCTTAGGGGATATAAGTGAAAGGGATGGTATCCAAGAAACTGCATGTCACTTGCCCTCCTGAAATACCCAAGATAGCAGCCCTCCTATGAGTTCTTGACTAATACTTCCAGAGCTCCCTTATCTCAATGCTTTATTATTTCTTTTTTCCTCTAAAAACCCATCTGCACTGCCATATAATACAGTTTCATAATGCAGCTTAACTGCATTGAATATGAAACTACATTGTATGGTAGTGTACATGGAGCTTAAGAATGATGCAGACAACAGTTAATTCAGAAAAATCGAGGTCCCATCTACACGGCTGTATGTTTGAAACTCCATTATATGGTCAGTGTAGAGTCATATAATGCATTTCAATGCAGTTACACTTGACATTATAATACAGTTTCAAGCCACATTATATGGCAGTGTAGATGGGACCAGAGATGATTGGGGAAAAGTTGGATTTGTGCAGCCCATAACCTTTATTGGCAGCTCATAACTGTCCTTTGGGATTTCAAAAGTGCCATAGTTCCTTCTTCCAGAAATGTTTTCAATTCAAAAAAGTACTCATTGACACGAGCTGTTTTGAGAACACCAAGTTTGGTTTAAAACTGGCTCCCAACTTTTTTTTGACCAGGGACGACTTGACCAGGGACCACTTCGTCCAGGGACCACTCTCCAACATTAGTACCGAAAGGGTTAAAAATCAGCTTTTGGTCAGCTTTCAATTCAGTTTGGTTATTTAGGGTGGTAATTCAGAAAATTGCATTGGATAGACCACATCAGTCTAGCTTCTGATACAGAACATATGCCACCAGTAGTCGCCATCTGCTTGCCCACAAAAAACCATCTTTAATCATCTAGAGCTGATGTGGTCTATCCAATGCAATTTTCTGAATCAGCACCCCAAATAACCCCAGGAACAGTCCTAAAAATGCTTCCAGGTGCCACTTGGAATGGCTCTGCTAAGGGAGAGGGAGGAGGAGGAGAAGCAGCAGTCAGGAGGCTTGTTGTCATGCCTTTCGTGGGTAGTCAGCCTCTACCTTCCCAACATCCCTGTTGCCTCAGCACTATAAGAAGGTTTCACAAGACTAGTCACTCTCGTTGCAATGGTGTAGTAATGGTGAGGCTGCGGACCAAAGACCACAGATTGGGAACCACTGGTTTAAAGGATGGCCAGAATGAATGAAATGAAAAAGCCACCTCTGCTATAGTCATTTCAGTGAACTTTGATTAAAAATAGTCAGTATTCTATTGTGCTTCAGCAACTCATGGAATAAAAGTGGGAAGTTGCGATTTGACAGACTTCAGTTCTCATCGGGCCTCAGGATACTCAGTGATGCTAGGAATTGGAGTAGCACTACCTTTTGAAGGCCAACTATATACTATGGGTGCTAGCCTACTCCAACCTTCTTTGTAATCATTCCTTGCCTCCAGAATTAGCAATCTTGCCACCAATCTTCCTTTTTTGAATGATTTGCCACAGTTTGGCTTCAAATGTTCTGCCTCCTGCTGCTGAATGACATTTTGAGCCCCTTTTTTTCTTTCCAGTTTCACATCACTTCCTTACCTTGGCAGAGAGTTTGAGCCTTTGTTCTACTATTTATATTCCAGAGACAATGACAAGTATGTTTAACAAATATTTCCCCCATTTTTCTACAGAAGCATGCAAAGAAGAAAAAAAGCTAATAATCTCAAGACAATATATGTCAATGATCAGGACTCTCCCCTCCCTCAAATGAGATCTTGTTCTCAGATGTAAGAATGTGCTATAGCCATTTTGCACTCAACAATAATTGAAGGGGATGGCTCATTTGAAGTTTAATCCATGAGAATCAGAAAGACCCGGCATGCTGGTATTGTGCTTTGTCCTCACGGTGACCCCGCGTGGTTCCAATCCCACGTCTCGGTATCAATGCAAGCTGCCCCATGGGGATGGGCACTCCCTAATCTACCTTCAGGAACCCAGCGAGATTAAATAAAAGATGCAAGATTTATTTACAAGCTGAGCTGGGTCTTGCAGTTTTACATTTCTCTGTTGCATAGTTCAAAAGGTATTGCCAAACCTCAGCCAGCAGGACAAATGTTACAATGATGTAATTTAAGACATTCATCTAAAAAAAGGATGGTTGTGGTCAGACAAGGCGGGGCAGGGGCAGAGGATTGCATGGAGACTTCGAAGAAAGAGGCTGTTCAGGGGATAAATCACAAGCGCATTTAAATAAACAGATGGCGTGTGCATGTGTGTGTGCCTTCAAGTCGCCTACTGATTTATGGCAACCCCATGAATTTCTTGGCAGGGAATACTCAGAGGTGGTTTTGCCAGTTCTTTCCTCTGTAATATTGCCTGTTTCACCTGGTATTCATTGGTGGCCTCCCATCGACATACTAACCAGGGCTGACCTTGCTTGGCTTCCAAGATCAGGAGGGACCTGGTGCTTTAAAAGTCATAACTTCAGATTAATACACATTAGATCGTATCAGAATCCTTACTGACAGGAACACTTCCAAGCACACACTGAAGCACATGAGTTCTCCATGTGTGAAAACGTATGATACATGTGGCTCTCAAGTCCTAAAAAACTATTCAGGTCCCATTCTGGGATACTGAGCAGGACCTGGATCAACTAATCCTGAGCAAGAGAAGTCAATCACTGAAACCAGGTTTTGAGAAAAGGTCAAGAATGGTAGGATAATTCAGGACCTGGGAGAGCTCCCAGAGGAGACAGTTATTAAGGGGTCCTTAACCTTTTTTGTTCCACGGACCTCTTTGCCAGTCAGGCTACTCTCAGAATGTAGTGGCAGATAGTTTAAGACACGCAACTTTGGCATGTCTTTAAGTGCCCTTTGGGGTTGAGAAAGGCGGCATAGAAATTTAATTTGATAAATTAAATTGTAGTTTATATACAGCAGGACTATAATCACAGGTCTGGTCTAACAACTACTGAATTTTCAAATTACGAATGAGCATAAGCAATTTTTCAAGATATGCAATACTGTAATGTGATATAAATTGAATACTATGGGCCGTCCCTGAGTTACAAACATTCGACTTACGAATGACTCATAGTTAATAACAGGGCTGAGACAACAGGAAAATCTACCCCTAGGAAGGGAAATTTGCTCCCGGAAAAGTTGTCTCCACTGAAGCTTTTTCACCAATCCTTGTTTCCACAAGTCAAATTTTTCAGAATCCAATTATCAAAGGGACAAAAAAAATGAGGCGAAATCTTCTGAACAGGGGCACAGACAGCAAAAAAACAACACAGTTGTGTTAATCCTTCTCTATGCTATTTAACACACACATATTGGCTGGAGTTACACTTCAAAAATGTAGCTATTCCAACTTACATACAAAATCAACTTAAGAACAAATCTGCTTGGGGATTATCTGTACTGTAATTTATTGTGATTTGAAACAAATAATTTATTGCATCCATAAGTGAAGAAAATGATAGGTTTCAGTTAGAGGTCCGAAAAAATAAGGTTGATATTTTTACTTCAATCTTATGGATCCCCTGAAACCTTTACATTGACCTCTGCCTTAGAGAATATCCCAAGACTCCTCTCCAAGCATTCATCTTCTTTTTTCCTTTTCTTTTTGATTTTACTGTCTGGATATGATGGGAATTGTAGTTCGACACATCAAGATTGTGGAAATGGGATACTCTAGCCTTTTTATTTTTGGAGATATAATTAAAATGTAGGCTGAATTCTATTCAGCTATTTACTCAGAAAATGAACCTTCTCCAAACTTTAAGTAAGTTACTGTTTTAACATGGTAATTTTTAACTGTGGCTAAATTTTATAGTTAGGTTTAAGCTGATTCTTTTTGTGAGCTGCCTTGGGTCCCCTTCCAGGAGAAAGACATTTACAAGCATCTGTTCCTGATTTATAATATAATAATAAATATTTATTTATATCCCATTTTTCTCCCTCATGAGACCCAAAGAGGCCTACAACATATTAAAATCACGTAAACAACAATCCAAATACATTGATAATAAATATAAAACATCAAAAAATAAACAGTTTAAAACAACAATAATATACATTCACATTTTTGTGGCATCATGTCAGATTATATTGCACTTTCAGTTCCAGTCCATAAGTTGATATGGCAGCTTAGGAACCAGAGCACTGTCAAAAAGTGGAAACGGTTGAAAAGTGGAAGCTAGCATTTTTTTTCCCAGCTTGCAAATGCTAGAAGACTGGACACTAGATGGCAGTGAGTCATTTCAGAAAGAGAAAAAACACCATGCTGAATAGACTTAGAGAAAAATAGATTGAGAGTCTTAGTGGACTGAGGGGAAAAACAGTATGGTCAAGAGAGCGGACCGAGGTTGAAAGTGTGGTACATGGTTATAATTTAGATTTGTTGAAAGAGCAGAACTTCAAAAAGCAAGTTGCTGAAAAATGGGGGGGTGGCTATGTAAATAAAATAAAATTCATCGGCATCACCAGAGAGGGAATGCCAGGCTCAAGTATAGGACTTTCATTGGGACAAAGGCACTGGAGGAAGGCGGTTAACTCTTCTCCCTCCTTCAACAGAGTGCAAACCCAGATTTGCATGGTTGTAATCCTTCACTTTGGTCCCTGCAGTTTGAAACTGGATTATGTGGTCAGTGTAGACTCAGATAATGTAGTTCAATGCAGTTACACTGCATTATATGAGTCTACATTGACCATATAATGCAGTTCCAAACTGCATTATATGGAAGTGTAGATGGGATCCAAGAAGCCCAGTAGTAATAATGGAGAGAATCTTTTCAGTATTGGCTCCCCCGAGAAAAGTTCACCTGGCACCTGTTTCAATATTCTTTCAATGCCATATTAAAATTGATTCTTTCAAACCTTTCAAATACCATATTAAGATAATTCTATTATCAATCTTTGCTGCTGATTGATTATTGGTTATTGGGTTTGCCTTCATTTTTTAATTACCTTTCTGGTCATGTCATTGGCTGGATCTGGATTGTATTAGTATCTTGTATTGTAT
This sequence comes from Anolis carolinensis, assembly GCF_035594765.1. Lineage (NCBI taxonomy): Eukaryota > Metazoa > Chordata > Lepidosauria > Squamata > Anolidae > Anolis > Anolis carolinensis. The sequence continues at coordinate 303,679,755 of NC_085842.1, read as the reverse complement.
TGTCCTGCCTTGAGTGTCATTTTTGGGAGAAGTGCAGCATTCGAATTAATCAGTAATACATTTGTCTTATTTTATATTTGATTTTGTATGACAAAGAATGCATTTCATAAAGCAGACACAAATATAGCAAACAATACATTGATTTTCTGTATAAAAATAAAGGGGATGGGTAGAAGAAAGTTGTCTTGAAGAACTTGTAAGACAAACGGATGTATTTATTTTATCATAAACCAACATGGATTAAAAATGATTTCCTCCGTACATATGATGAAGTACATTTTAATCCATGAAAGCTTAAGCTAAAATAAATAAAGTGGTCAGTCTTAAATGTGCTACAAGACTCTCCTTCCACCCTTCCTTCCTTTAGTTTTAAACAAATAAATGGATTTCTAAAAAGCAAAATATGAAACATGTTTAAGAAAAGCAAGACAGATACCTGAAATGCATTTGTGCCTCTCCAGTTATCATCTAGTTGAGCCCTGACCTGCTACTTCAGATAGATCTTTGAAGAGTATTATATTGATCTATTAGATTTTGGAAAGCAACTTTGATACCTAATTCTTGTTCAAGATTATTGATGCTCACAGATGGGTGTGTAAAGTTGCACAAAGCGCAACACACAGATGCCTTCAGTTGCATGGAGATTCTCTACACAATCAGAACAATCCAGGGACCGAAAAATTGCAAATATTATAGTCGATACATGGAACTGTTGGAAGACAAATGCAAGACTAGAAGCTAAATAATATAGTTTAATAAATATCTACAATTTGGCTGAGTTTCAGGCGTTTTCTTACTCTTAAGTGAGTGTGTTCATCCCTACTATAAACTGTGTTTAACATGCAAAGGTAAGAGAAGTGACTTCTAGTTTGTAGTAGTTCCATCCCCACCTTACAGCTTTCTCTTCCACAGGCATTAGAAACACAGAAAATAGAAAGTTACTCCCATGGAAGGAATTATTTAATGTGTGTATTTGTGTGTGTTTGTGCTAAGTTTCGCCTTTCTGTCTATAGTTGTCCTTATCTAGATCCTAATCTAAATCAGATCCAAGCACACATTTGGGAACAAGAAGTACGTTCAGGTTCAGCTCCATGATATGTATTTGCTATACAGTTTAGCTCTAATCCCAGCCATTTCAACTGAGCATACATTTTCTGACCTAGACATATCGATATATGTGATCCTTATGAAAGAACATTATTTAGCGTTAAGGAAGTAGGCAAGCACGCAGATGGAAAGCCCTGGCTTCCTCCTCTTTTGTTAAACTTCCTTTCTTGTTGGCTGGAGTGGGTCATTGGATCTGACTCTGTCATTGCCATCTGCAGCCTCTACAGAAGTCAACAGCTCAGTTCCCATGCCTTCCTAAAAGATGCTGCACACATGCCGTACCACGTGTCCATGGGGTTACTATAGCAATGGGAGTTCAAGTCCCTTGGCAAACTGTGGAGACAGGACCAAAAGACAGAGAGATAGGAGACAGAAGAGGGAAACTGAGCAGTAGGCAGGCAAACGGAGATAACAGTTCATGCACAATGTAGAAATACTCATCTTTTCATTTTAAAGTCTTTTCCACAGACCCCACCTCTTGTGTGACTAAGCCACGTGAATGAGTTGCACTCCAGAAAGTGACAACTTGAATTTTTATCTCAGCCACATACTCATTAGGTGGCTATAAACAAGGCTGTTCCACTTTTCATGGCTATCGTGACATTTTTTCAAATTGAACATGATGATAGTCCATGGAAGTTCCTTATACAGTAGAGTCTCACTTATCCAATGTTCTGGATTATCCAATGCATTTTTGTAGTCAATGTTTCCAATACATCGTGATATTTTGGTGCTAAATTCGTAAATACAGTAATTACTACATAGCATTACAGCATATTGAACTACTTTTTCTGTCATGTTGTATAGCATGATGTTTTGGTGCTTAATTTGTAAAATCATAACCTAATTTGATGTATAATAGGCTTTTCCTTAATCCCTCCTTATTATCCAACATATTCGCTTATCCAATGTTCTGCCGGCCTGTTTATGTTGGATAAGCGAGACTCTACTGTATAAATATAAGTCCTAAGGTCTTAAAGGTGCCACAATGCTCTTGGTAATTTTTTTTCTGCCACGGACTATCATAAATAACTTTCTGGAAAGTGTCCAGTTATGAGACTCTACCTCAAATAACTAAAGAAATGTCACGTGCAAATAAAGGCAGAACTAATTTTAAAATACAGGTTCTAAAACTTCAAAAGTATAGATTGAAGAGGCTGCTGAACCTTCTTTGTTAGGGATTCAGAATTTCTTCTTTATTATTTATTTATTCACTGTATTTATACTCTGCTTCTCACCCTGAAGGGGACTCAGAGCGGCTTACAAGTAGGCAACAATTCAATGCTTAAAACAGACATATCAATAAAGTAAACAAATACATTAAAAACCATAAAGTTAAAAAGCATCTAAACATTCAAACCAATTATTAAAATCACACAATCTAAAATCATAATCCAGGAGCCATTCTGGTTGTAATTGCAATTATTCCATATTCACAATGCACTGAAATTACTGTCGAAAGGCTTGTTCCCACAGCCATGTTTTCACTTTCTTTCTAAAGGTCAGGAGAGAGAGAGCTGATCTAATTTCAGCTGAGGGTCACCACTGAGAAGTCCCTGTCTCTCATCCCCACCTGTCACTCCTGCGAAGGAGGCGGGACTGAGAGCAGGGCCTCCCCAGAAGATCTTAACTTCCGAGGTAGTTCATAGAGGAAGATACGCTTGGACAGGTAAGCTGGGCCGAAACCGTTTAGGGCAGCATTTCTCAACCTGGAGGTCGGGACTCTTGGGGGATTCACAAGGGGGGTGTCAGAGGGGTCGCCAAAGATGTCAGAAAACACATATTTCAGATGGTCTTAGGAACCCCTTTGGCAGAGAAGACTGAAGATCTCTCTGCCTGTCCCTCTCTTTCTTTTTGGAAACAGATGGTGAATCCTCCCACCAAAAAGTATTAAAATTTGGGCTTTTCGGGTGTTTGTGCCAAATTTAGTCCAGTGAATGAATATACATCCTATTTACATTGCAATTCATAACAGTAGCAAAATTACAGTTATGAAGTAGCAACAATAATAATTTTATGGTTGGGGGTCACCACAACATGAGGAACTGAATTAAGGTGTCGTGGCATTAGGAAGGTTGAGAACCACTGGTTTAGGCCTTTATAGACTAACGCCAGCACTTTGAATTGTGCTTGGTAGCAGACTGGCAGCCAGTAGAGCCGGTGTAACAAGGGGGTTGTATACTCCCTGTATACTCCGCTCCGGTGAGGAATCTGGCTGCTGCCCATTGGACCACTTGTGGCTTCCCAACAGTCTTCAAAGGCAACTCCACGTAGAATGTGTTGCAATAATCTATTTGAGGTGTAACAAGTGCTTGGACCAGTACTGAACAGGGAAACATAACAATGACTTCACAGGACTGGTCCAAAACATGTAGCATAGTCCGTTCAATATATATTTCAGCAGAGCTCACAAAGAGGAGTGGCTTTGCATTTCAAAAGTACAACGATTACATAGTCCTTGGAACAGAGAAAAGGTCCCAATGTTCTTGAAAGTGCCATTATTCTGAAGGGGTGCCATGATTTTGGGGAAATTTGAATAAACTGAAGCACCATGGGGATTTTTCCCTCTTCCTCTGTAGCTATCTAACATACCGTATATACTCGATTATAAGCCGACCCGAATATAAGCGAGGCACCTAATTTTACCACAAAAAAACTGGGAAAACATTGACTTCAGTATAAGCTGAGTGTGGGTAAATTTCAGAAATAAAAATAGGTACCAATAAAATTACATTAATTGAGGCATCAGTAGGTTCAATGTTTTTGAATATTTACATAAAGCTCAAATTTAAGATAAGACTGTCCAACTCTGATCAAATCATTATTCTCATCTTCTTCAATGTAAATGTGCTTATGTATCCTTTTAATAATAATAGAGTAAAATAATACATGTAATAATAATAATAATAAATACAGGAAAATAATACATGTAATAGAATAAAATGATTAATGCAATAATAATAATAATAATAATAATAATAATAATAAGATCAGAGCGAAATAATAACTGTATTATTATTAATAATAATAAAATAGAGTAAAATAAATGTAATAATAGAGAAATAATAATAGAGAAAAATAATAAATGTACCATATATTCTCTAGTATAAGCTGACCCAAATATAAGCCAACCAGAACCCTCACCCAAGTATAAGCCAAGGGGGGCTTTATCAGTCTTTAAAAAAGGGCTGAAAAACTAGGCTTATACTCGAGTATATACAGTAAATGTATTAGAGTTCATATATACACAGAGCACAGAAATATTAACTTTTGGATTACAACTCTCATGATCCCCCAGTCCTCTTGGGCTTCTTGGAGTTGTTGCTCCCAAAAGCAACTTTTCCTGTTGTCTGGAAACTAGAATGGGCACAATTTAGTCCACGTGGGGTATTTTATGTGCCATACATTTCAATGAGACCTCAAAGCAGGATCTTAATTTACCCACTGAAAACAACCTGGCTACAAAAAAATTGAATCTGGCTGGATTGGGAATGCTTTTATGTAATGTTCATAATTCAATTGCCATAATTTCTGTTCGTTTTCACAAATCTGTGCTCCTTGCCTCAAAAGGGGGGATTCAAAATACAAGTGTTCAAAGTGAGGCTCTTTTAGATTTCCTAACATGTAAATTGATTGTTGTAAAGAGGATTAACCATTAGAATGGAACAACTGGACTTCAACATTCAACCCTGCTTGCTATTCACAGCCAGGCAAGACCAGGTGCCCAGAATCCTAATGCTCTTCTTTTGAATTTGGACTCATCTGATCTGCATGCTAAACAAATTCCGATTGTTTTCAAACTTGAATTTATTGGTGGCCTTGAGAAAGAAGGGTTTTGTTGGTAATTGAACTTTAAACAGCTAGAAAAAGCCCTGAGAGCCATTGGGACACCAAACACACATTTTATTGAAAGATGGTTACTTAAAAGACATCAGTAATCTAGAAAATTCTGCAATTCAGCACTGTAGAATCCCTTTTGTTTTCAAATTTCTTTGTTTCATCATCATTATTATTATTATTATTATTATTATTATTATTATTATTATTATTATTGCTTGGGTACCCAGCATTGCCCAGGTTATTTGAAAAAGTCAAATTTTAATTGTTCAAAATGTATAAAGTTGATGTGAACTACAACTCACATCATGCCAGGTTAACCCCCTGAAAGTCCATCAGTGCTTAAAGTTTGTCATGTTGAACATGTTTGCTGTCTAGGTGCCTCATTGGTGGGGTTCAGTGTGTTCTCTGGCTTCAGGGTAAACTACAGCTCCCACCATGATGGGTCAGTCCCCCTCCATTCCCTCCAGTAGGTTCAATTAGTCATGGGGGGTTTTGTGTGCCAAGTTTGGTCCCGGTCTATTGTTGGTAAGGGTCACAGTCTCTGGATGTAGGTGAACTACAACTCCCAGAAATGAAGGTCAGTTACCTCAAACCCTTCCAGTGGGTTCAGTTGGTCATGGGGGTTCTGTGTGCCAAGTTAGGTCCAGGTCCATCATTGGTGGGGATCAGAGTGCTGTTTGATTGCGGGTGAACTATAAATCCCAGTACCTACAACTTCCAATGTGAAGGCCAATTCCCCCAAAATCTCTCCAGTATATTCTGTTGGTCATGGGGATTCTGTGTGCCAAATATGGTCCAGGTCCATTGTTGGTGGGGGTCATAGTGCTGTGCCTTGATGTGGATTGAACTAGAAAATCCATCATGTTGAGTCAGCCCCCCAAACCTCTCAAGTATGTTTAGTTGTTCAGTTGCTGATCAATTCCACTCTATTTGCAGGAAAGGGTAGGAAAGGGTTAAGGGAGAGACAGTGTGCAGGGCCCTGCAAATTCTACACCAGTGGAGAGAGAAAAGAACACTGGGAAGTGTCTCTGGTGGAGGAAAAACAGAAAAATCTAGGATGAAATCGGCCCCGAATGAAAGCCTTCACTTGGGTGGTGGGCAGGATGGTGTTTGTGGGGGATATTGGCAGGGGTCTTGGACATGTTCATGGTGCCCACTATAACCTGCAATGTCCTTGGAGGGAGGGCCATTGGTGGCTCCTCACCACTAGGAGTTGTAGCTGTTTGTGGAGGCAGGAGCCTGTCTGTGTAAATGGACACCCATGCCACATACACACATACAGATTTTCACTTTTATTATGTGTATGGATTATATTGGGGCCCCTGGTGGCACAGTGTGTTAAAGCACTGAGCTGCTGAACTTGCAGATCAAAAGGTCCCAGGTTCAAATCCCGGGAGCGGAATGAGCACCTGCTGTTAGCCCCAGCTCCTGCCAACCTAGCAGTTCGAAAACATGCCAATATGAGTAGATCAATAGGTACCGCTCCGGCGGGAAGGTAACGGCACTCCATGCAGTCATGCTGGCCACATGACCTTGGAGGTGTCTACGGACAACGCCGGCTCTTTGGCTTAGAAATGGAGATGAGCACCAACCCCCAGAGTTGGTCACGACCGGGCTTAACGTCAGGGGAAACCTTTACCTTATAGATTATATTATATGGGGTTTTCAAAATAAACAAGTAATCTGCTTCAGATATGTGGAGAGCATTATATGAGCAACAATAACCTAACTAATTTTAATTCATTTCCAATGATGTATGTTTAGAGACCCATCCACACTGCCATTATAATACATATTATACTGCATTATGTGGCTAGTGTGGACTCATATTATCAGTTAAACTGAATTATATGAGTCTACACCAGGTATGGGCAAATTTGGGCCTCTAGGTGTTTTGAACTTCAACTCCCACAATTCCTAAAAGCCTCAGGCCCCTTCCTTTTCCCACTCAGCCGTTTAAGCTCTAGCAGGGACGTAAAAGGCACCCCTGAAAAACATGCCGGCGGTTTGATCAACAGGATTCTCAGGGTGAAGAATGGAACAACAGCACCTCCCCATGGCTGAGTTGAGCACTGCCTCCAGATGCCAGAAATGAAAAAAGGAAGCCTGCCTCTGTTTATGTATTGTCTGTCTCTGTCAATCATATAATGGCAGTGAAGATTTGCCATATACATGTACCTGTAATCTGCTCTGAGTCCCTTGGAGAGATAGAGCAGAATATAAATAAAGTATATTATTATTATTATTATTATTATTATTATTATTATTATTATTATTATATCATGTGTAATAGAAATGTGATAAAGCTAAGAAATGCTGAAGTTACTGATGCAATATATTTTAAGATTAGAATACAGTTGAAACCAGAATTGGTTTTTTTTCCTGGAGTTGCCAAATTTATTTATTTTATTTATTATTTATTTCCCTCAAAACATCTAGGCATCCCCTGGGCAACGTCCTTGCAGACGGCCAATTCTCTCACTCCAGAAGCAACTCAAGTTGCTCCTGACATTAAAAAAATTATTTATTTCCCACATTTGTACCCCACCCTTATCACCCCAAAGGGGACTCAGGGTGGCCTCATAATAGGCAACAATGATCCCAAATGAGCAGATGAAGGGACTAAATTATTGTATGCTCAGAAATGAAAGAATTCAGAGATACCAACAAAAGAATATTGGATACTGGAAATTTTTGAAACTATTCACCGTGCTTAGATATTAGTCATTGGGCAATTTTTTTAAAGATTGGGAACAATTTTGATATTTTATATAAAAAATAAAAAGGGAAAAATAACAGTTGTGTGTTTCAAGAATTAAAGGTTTTTGTATGAATATTAGACTGAAGTTTAAAAGTTAATTCAGTAGTATCGTATATAATATGTAATCTGTGGCTCTCCAATATTTCCTAAATACTAGATGGATTTCAGCTTTTGATCTTAGTAAGGCTTTTAAGCTGCAGACTTAGGGAAGTATATAATCAAGTAGTATCTCAAAATTATAGTGTTGTTCTCACTATCCATATCTAGCTTTTAGAATTACATCAGTGCATAGAGGGTTGTATGTCTGTTTGTGCTTGTCCTTTGCAAAACACTGCAAGAATACCCAGTGATCAGGTACAGCACAATATTCGTCCGCTCAGGCTCTTTATCAGGTTATCAGCCTTTAGAAATGTGACACTGTCATGTGATAGAGCTCTGGCATGGGCACTGAGTGACACACAGTAGTCCTTTTGTTGTTATCTAAAATCAGTCGAATAAGGGAACCACAAATCTGCGGTTTCTTTTTCTTTCTGCATTAAAAGTTCATTGTATGTAAATGCAAACAGGTGTGTGTAAAACAGAGATGTAAAGATCCACCTAGGAAGAACAACATCTCCCATTATTAATGCCGCAGATGTAAAGTCTGTCCAACAAAACATTCATATTGCGAATGTTGGCAACTCTTACTAGTTGTGTGTGTTTTTTTTAATTCTAGAGAGTTGCCAGGCTGACTTCAAATACAGTCTGTTTATTCAACTGAAATCTACAGCACTTGGACAGCTCTCCCCAACCTTCACTACATTAAAAAGTGTTATTATCAATCTAAACCCACTCAATCTATTTGTTACTGAAGTTTATGGACATCACATGCTGCAACTAAGGGTTTATATGTGTTAGGAGAAGGGAAGATTGAACTCTGCGAAGATCTTTCTGCTCAGTGCACTATGAATGCAAGTGTTAATGTTTGGCATATCCCATTGATAACTTTGTAGAGTTGGGTTGCTGTGAATTTTCTGGGCTTTATGGCCATGTTCCAGAAGCATTCTCTCCTGACATTTTGCCCACATCTATGGCAGACATCCTCAGAGGTTGTGAGGTCTGTTGTTAAACTAGGCAAGTGAGGTTTATCTATATATATAAAAGAGTGATGGCATCAGGGCAGCGGACAAAACAACAAAATTACAGGGCCCCCAACCTCGAAATTTGACAACACAACCCATCATTCATGGCTCTAGGTTGATACAACAAAAAGAAAAGAAAAATAAAGTCCTAATTACAGGGAGAGGAAGAATAGTTTTTATCCAATTGCTGCCAGTTTGAAGGCTAAGCTCTGCCCACTTGGTCTTCTAGCAACCTCCTCAGCCCAGGAGACAGGCACAGTTAGGCTTCACTTAGGCCTCTTCCACAGATGATAATAATAATAATAATAATAATAATAATAATAATACTTTATTCATACCCCGCCACCATCTCCCCAACGGGCACTCGGGGCGGCTTACATGGGGCCATGCCCAGAACAATACAATATAACAGAATATAAAAAGAACAACAAATCATAACACATTGAACAATACAATAAATGATAATATACATTACAACGCAAAATCAGAAGAACAATAAAAACAAGGGCGGGCCACATGAACACTAAGTTAAAACTCGGGGTGAGAAAAGAAATAAGAATAAAAACCACAAAGAACAGGGTCATAAAATAGTGGTGCAATCTAGAGGATAGATATTGGAGGGGATTTTATCAGATTTTAACTGGATTATATGGCAGTGTAGACTCAAGGCCCTTCCACACAGCTATATAACCCATTTAGAATCTTATATTATCTGCTTTGAACTGGATTATCTTGATTCCACACTGCCATATAATCCACTTCAGTGTGCATACTAAACATAAAGACAGCCATACAACAGACATTCAATACCACCACTACCTCAACAATTTCTCACCAACACCACCAGACAACGCCACAGCAACGCATGGCTGGACACAGCTAGTAAACTTTATATATCTGTGGAATAATGTACAGGGTGGGAGAAAGAACTCTTGTCTGTTTGAGGCCAGTGTGAATGTATCACTTGACCATCTTGATGAGCATTGAATGGCCTTTCAGCAACCCAGTGAATCCGGCCATGAAAGCCTTCGACAACACATTTGCTAAAGCTGCCAGCATATTTAATATAGACGGTGGCTGAATCAAATGTCACTCAAAGTTCAACCACAGCATCATGGCTTAAGGATTCCAGCACTTCAGTCACCCTCCACATGTGTGGATTTGACTTTTGTGGATTTGATTATTCACAGATTTGATTGAAATGTTATCTCTTGAAATATCTAGGTTTTTCATTACAGCTCTATGGTCAGCTTCTACCAGAAATTAATCATACAGTCATGCTGGAAGATTGTGAAGGCATCTCTCCAGACCAAAAACTCAGTCTGGTGATACAGGCACTAGAAAGCATTAACTACCTCCAATATGTTCAAGGGAAGGAAGGATTCAGCCCTTCCTGCCTCACCAAACCCCAAACAAGTGACCGATAGCTACTGAAATGGAATAAATGCAGCCTCATCCCCTGCATTGGGTTTTTATATTGGCAGGTATTTGCTCACATCTTTATTTTTATTTACTTTATTTATACGTATATATGGATATTTGGTGGTGGGAAAGTGATATTTGTCCAGGCTTCAGAAAATCTGAGAGTTTGCAGTCTCATTGGCAATAACCACTTTGTGAAAGAGCTTACTATGGATCTCCCTTGAGGCGGATCAAGATGCAGTGCAGGCACACCGCCAATAAAGCTGAAATAAATGAGAAATGAACAAAACAAGGAGTGAAAAACAAAAGAAGCATGATGTGGTGAGCACATTACCGTGTTACCGGTGGTCTGTTATGACATGCACAGGCAAACAACATTGGGAAGTGAGGAGAAAGTTGATGGTTTGCAAAAGGTATTTGTAGCTGGATGTTTCAGAACATATGTATGGCAATCTCTAGAGAAGATTTGTCCATGTTATATAAGTTTCTTTATACAGTTTGCTCCTTATCTTGTCCAATATGGAAGAGTGAAAACCTTCATTTTCTCCTGCACAAAGATGGGCACTTTGTGCATTTGCAAAAATGATGTTTCCTAAAAGGTATAAGGTTCAAATCCCGGGAGTGGAATGAGCGCCCGCTGTTAGCCCCAGCTCCTGCCAACCTAGCAGTTCGAAACCATGCCAATGTGAGTAGATCAATAGGTACCGCTCCGGCGGGAAGGTAACGGCGCTCCATGCAGTCATGCTGGCCACGTGACCTTGGAGGTGTCTACAAACAACACCGGCTCTTAGGCTTAGAAATGGGGATGAGCACCAAACGTTAAGTCACGACTGGCTTAACGTTAGGGGAAACCTTTACCTTTACCTAAACCTTTTTCATCTACCAGCCTGTCCTGTGCTTGTCATGTCTGTGCATGCTTTGCCTTCACACAGGGAAAAGAAACCAAATTTTGCACAACTGTTTCTTGAAGAAATCCTGGCAAAAACTAAAATGCTTATTGTCTCATGGGGGTTGGCAACTTCTTTAAACACCCTGTCTCAATTAAAATGAGTAATTTTAATGTAGTCTTCACATCCTTACTTTTCCAATTATAATAGTACTGCTGGTCTCACTCATGACTTTTCTGGGATCTTTTTGAGATAATTTAACAACTCCTCTGGAATTGCTTTTATTTTAATCCCAATAAATCTGGAAATAGCTTCCCATATCATTATGTGATTATGCAACTCAAGTCTTCAGGATACCCTATCTTATTCCCTGTATACATGGATATGTGCCTTCAAGTAACTTATGAATCTATGGATGGGAGGGAGGGGGGGGGGCTTAAAGCAAAAATGGGAAGAAAGGTGCTTCACAGTGACAATGAAATTGTGTTTTTACTTTGCCTCTAATCCATATGGAGCTGCCTAGAGCAGTGGTTTTCAACCTGTGGATCCCCAGGTGTTTTGGCCTACAACTCCCAGAAATCCCAGACAGTTTACCAGCTGTTAGGATTTCTGGGAGTTGAAGGCCAAAACATCTGGGGACCCACAGGTTGAGAACCACTGGCCCAGAGGCTCTGCATGTCAGCCCCGATTGCAGCTGCCTCTTCACTACTAAGTGTGTCATCTAGTGACCGAATCTGGTACTGCGAGACAAATTTAAAATCATAAAGGTAAAAGTCCAACTCTGGGGGTGGTGCTCATCTCCATTTCTAAGCTGAAGAGCTGGCATTGTCCGTAGACACCTCCTAGGTCATGTGGCCAAATATTACTTAAACCATTCTAAAACTAACATAATTCTGAGCAGAAATAACACTTGGGTTCCCATAATATGAATGGTAAGTTTCATATGTCTAGGTTTCACCACCATGGAGTGATAATAGAAAGATATATGTATATATGTATGTATATATGTGTGTGTGTTTGTGTATGAATATATATATATATATATACATACACAATCACATACATACAGTAGAGTCTCACTTATCCAAGCCTCGCTTATCCAAGCTTCTGGATAATCCAAGCCATTTTTGTAGTCAATGTTTTCAATACATCGTGATATTTTGGTGCTAAATTCATAAATACAGTAATTACAACATAACATTACTGCGTATTGAACTACTTTTTCTGTCAAATTTGTTGTATAACAGGATGTTTTGGTGCTTAATTTGTAAAATCATAACCTAATTTGATGTTTAATAGTCTTTTCCTTAATCCCTCCTTATTATCCAAGATATTCGCTTATCCAAGCTTCTGCCGGCCCGTTTAGCTTGGATAAGTGAGACTCTACTGTATATATATACACACTCTTTTATAAGGTGTTACAAAATAAAATTATGTTAATAAAATAATGAAAAAATGAATGTATTTTTATGTTTGTGGGCCCCAAATTCAAAATTAAGCATGGGGAGCTTTAAAGAGGAGCCAGGGATCCAAATTTCCCACTTCTAATGTGTTCTGTTAATGTGTGAAAATAGTTGTGGTGAAGAGCTCATCTCTTCTCCTGTGCTTGGTTCTTAAAGGCTCCAAACACTTCGCCTTATCCTGTGGTTGTTACTTCTTCTCAAACACTTTCAAGGGCAGAATATAATTCTGGATATGTCAGCGAAAAAATAGGAAGAAGAAGAAAAAGAGGAAGGGGAACGTGTGCTTGTGGCATTGGTTGTAGACTATGTTGTGGCATGGAGATTTTATATATATATTTCATGGGAAGTAAGCGCTTCCATTGCACTTGATTCGCATCCAGCAGCCCGACAGTGTGAAAAGCCTTCTGAAAAGCACTCTTTTATGTGTCCCTTTTGGAAGGGAAAGCATGCTTCTTTTTAAAAAATTCCTTTGCTCTTAACTAATGACAGGAATTGCCCCTGGGCAATTCTCTTACCAAACAGAAGCTTCAATCACAAAACTGATTTGTTTACAATTGCTATGGCAACAAGGGATGCCATGACAACTATTAATACCCCCCTCTTATGCACACATACACATGGACCCCAACATCAACCAGTAGATTCATGAGATAAAATATTTAGTTAGCTCCAGGCATTTGGGGCTGTGGTGCCTCATTTTGGTATTTAATATGTACCTACCATCTTGCATTGCTTAAACTGGAGAGTTGGGAGCAACACTGGGAAATGTAGCTATGGAGACAGTGCTGCACACCAGCTATACTTTCTCAGTGCGAATATCAATACTATTTTTATTCGAAGTACTTTAAAAATTATATTATACAAGAGAACCATTTAAAAAGAGCAAGCATAACTGCAAAAAATAAATGTAAAATATGTTGATAAATAAAGGTCCCATCAGTAGAAATATGTGACTCAGTCCAAATTTAATGAAAGGTGTTCATCCTGTCAAATTCTTTTACACTTAAGAATCAGCCAACACAGACATAACAACACAATCATTTTTTCTTTCTTTCACATAGCTCAATAGGATGAATTGCTGCTGTTTTCCTCTCTTTAGCACAACATATTCTTGCTATTAACAGCATTATTTTTTTTTCATATGTTCCTTAGATTATTTATTGTGTTAGAAGTGAATTGAGGATGCAGTTATAATGTATTTAAAAACACAAACAAAGTTAAGAACTTGGCATTATACTAGATTTCCTTTGACCAGAAGCTGGCCACGAGTGCCTTTGGTGTCTCTGTGAGAAGGTCCTCCATTGTTCATGTGGCAGGGCTCAGACCGCATTGTAGTAAGTGGCCTGTGGTTTGCTCTTCTCCACACTCACATGTCGTGGACTCCAATTTGTAGCCCCATTTCCTAAGATTGGCTCTGCATCTTGTGGTGCCCAAGCACAGTCAGTTCAGCGTCTTCCAAGTTGCCCAGACTTCTGTGTGCCCAGGGGAGAATCCCTCATCCGGTATCAGCCACTGATTTCCAGGTTTTAGCCTGCCACTTTTGGACTCTTGCTTGCTGAGGTGCAAGTATCTCTGTGGATCTTAGGAAGCTGTTGGCATGCTGATTGATACCCGAACAGAGGATGGGCCCAAGATGCCAATGCCTTGGTCCTTTCAATATAGGCTGCCACTTCCTGATGGATGTCATGTGGTGCAATACCAGCTAAACAATATAATTTCTCCAGTGGTGTGAGATGTAGACATCCTGTGATAATGCAGCATGTCTCATTAAGGGCTACATCCACTGTTTTAACGTGGTGAGATGTATTCCACACTGGGCATGTGTACTCAGCAGCAGAGTAGCAAGCGCAAGGGCAGATATCTTCACTGTGTTCCTGAGATGACTTAGTAGAAATTATTATTTATCCATTATCCATATTATGTATCCATATTAATTGTTATCTTCAATAAATATCCTTGAGCTTTTACAGTGCAAGCAGTTCCTGAGTTACAAACATTCAATTTACAAATGACTCCTAGTTAAGAATGGGGGTGAGACAACAGGAAGTGAAAGAAATCTACTCCTGGAAGAATTATCATGGGGAAAAGGTGTCTCCACTGAAAATTTATCACCAATCCTTGTTTCCACAACAAGACAAATTTCTCAAAATCCAATTACCACAGGGACAGAAAGTGAGGTGAAATCTTCTGATTGAGAGTAAAGACAGCAAACCAAACTCCACAGAGGTGTTAAGCCTTTCCCTATACTATTCAGAGCTAAAACAAATATATACTTGGCGGGAGTTACACTTTAAAAATGTACCTTTTCTGAATTACATACAAATTAAACTTAAGAACAAACCTACAGAAACTCTTGTTCATAACTTGGGGCCTGCCTATATGGTTTTATGCAGGTGCAGTTTTCTATTATCCTATTAATACAGTAGAGTCTCACTTATCCAACATAAACGGGCTGGCAGAACGTTGGATAAGCAAAAATGTTGGATAATAAGGAGGGAGTAAGGAAAAGCCTATTAAACATCAAATTACGTTATGATTTTACTAATTAAGCTCCAAAACATCATTTTTTACAAGTCTGCCACTTGTTTGGGAGTGTGGCTGCACTTGTGTTGTTGTTGGGCGTGTTGGCCCGCTGTGCGTTGATGTCTAGAGAAACAGCTGTATATCCACGTGGGAAGCAAACTGCGTTGGATAATACAGAATGTTGGATAAGCAAAGGTTAGATAAGCGAGACTCTACTATATGTCCAATTTTTAATGCTGTGCCACCAATTTTGTAGATCTTTCTTTGTACTATGATGTGACTGCAGTTGTGCTGTCCAATTCCAGGATTTTTGTGGGGGAAACTGTTCACACGTTCTGAACCAAAGTACATTGGACTTCTCTTGTGTTCTCACTATTATAGCAATATATCATCATCAACATAGGCATTGACATCTCAGCCCATCCTCTGTTCGGATATCAGTCAGCACACCAACACCTTAAAACAGGAAATAGCTTTCTGAGATCTACAGAGACACTCACAGGAATACCTCAACAAGCAAGTCCAAAAGTGGCAGGTTAAAACCTGGAAGCTCAATCCATGACTGATACCGGATGAAAAACTCTCTCCTGGGCACACAGAAGACTGGGCAACTTGGACGGTGCTGAACAGACTGTACTCTGGCACCATGAGATGCAGAGCCAATCTTAAGAAATGGGGCTACAAAGTGGAGTCCACGACACGGTTTCCCCTGACGTTAAGTCCAGTCATGTCTGTCTCTGTGGTTTGGTGCTCATCTCCATTTCTAAGCCGAAGAGCCGGGATTGTCCGTAGACACCTCCAAGGTCATGTGAGTGTGGAGAAGAGCAAACCACAGACCACTTACTACAATGCAGCCTGAGCCTTGCCACGTGCACAATGGAGGACCTTCTCACAGCGACACCAGAGGCACTCCAAGTGGCCAGCTTCTGGTCAAATGAAATTTAGTATAATACCCAGGGTTTTTTTTTAACTTTGTTTGTGGTTGTTTTATATATATATATATATATATATATATATACATACATACACACACACACACACACACACACACACACACACACACATTATAACTATTCTCAATTTGCTTCTGAAACAATAAATAAATACATCATCATCATTATCACTATCGTTGCTGTCATTGTGTATTTATATAATTCCATCAGTGTATATGGTGTTTTGCAAATAACACAACAAAAAACACATATATACAGAAAAAGTGAAGGAACAATATTATTATGCCATACAACTGTAAAACAAACTATCCAAATAAAATACAAAAGCTACAATATAATATAAAGCAAACTGGCAAATACATGTACTCAAAAGATACAGGGTTATAAAATAACAAACGTATGTGCACCTCTTAGTCCCATTTTATGTGTAAAAACTCCATGTTTAAACCTGTTTGTGGTAGGTACTTTAAGTGCCTTTGTCTCTCATTGAAAGCGACTGGGGAATAAGAGAATTGTCAAAGGCCTTCTCTGAGGCTAGATGGAGTGACTTCGTATCCACCGGAAGAGCAGCTCAGAATGATTAATGCACATTACACAGACAGTGTGCATCAGCTGAGGATGCTGTCAAGCCGGAACGGAAGGCAGCCAAAACACTGATGTGGTTGTTATATCATTAGCTGTGTGACCACGAGCCTGTGCTAGACTTACATTGAACTCTATAGTGAATGAATTGAGACCCGTGACAGGTTGAACCTTATTCTTGTGGCAGGAGGGCTTAGGAAGCCATAGAATATGGACAAAGGTTTTGTCAGTTGTCGCAAGGTCGAGTGGACAAGTTTGGAGGGGCTTGGGGCCATCCCCCTCCCATCCCTTTTGGCAGGCTGCACCATCATATTTTGGCATGCTGAAAGTGGTGCAATATCACTTTTGGATATTGCCATTTTGGATGAGCCATTTTGCTCAAAATTTGCCTTTCTGTTTTTTCCAGGGTTGCTGTGGGATTTTGTGGTGGGATGTATTTGTGGCTGTTTTTTGTTGTAGTATAAAATCTTTCAAGACTGCAATGGGTCTGGCCCTTCCCCACACTGAAATTTGGAGGACAAAAACCGTTGCTGTTGTTGAAAACCTTCAGAAATAATGTGTATGTTTTAGGATAAAGCAACCCCTTCAAAAAAAACACACATCTTGTCTTTACAGTACCAGAAGTGGGCTTTATTCATAACTACTTCCAGATTTATTTTGGAAAAATGGTGTGTCTGTGATAGATCCCAGAAAGGAAAAGTGGCTCTACGTCCCCAGAATGTGCCCATCTCTGCCCTAAAAATATTTGAAGGTCAGACCTTTCAACTCATAATCCCCTTCTACCATAAATAGCGAGAGACCTAAATATTTGACAAAATTAAGTAGCAGGCTTTCTAGGCCATGCAGTTTAGGCAGCTTAAAACATTTGAGTCTTGAAAGTTTCCTTAGGAATTAAGCCCTGGCATGTGAACATGTGAAGAATTCCCTTTCCGCATAGGGTTGCGAGGTCAAGATCATCCCAGAACCAAAACCTAAGAGCGATGGATATAGCTCCTGGTGATGTCATTAAGTTTATGCACTAAGCAGCTCACAGCTTGCCATTCAAAATACACATGCAGAGAGAGAGAGACAGACAGATCGACAGACAGACTATGTCTCTCCTAGTTGGAAAGGAAGTGTCTTTGCAAAATTGCAATACAATTGCAACCAATTAACCTTTTCAAAGTGCTGCACAATCAGTTAGGAGGCTCCCTGCCTGACCCAGGGTTTGCATGCAACCTTGTCTCTTGCCCGGAGCTGACCTCACAACATTGGAGAATTTGAAGCCCTGCCCGGAGGTGACCCATGAAAACTGGGCACTCGAGGCAGTGCCCTGAGATCTGGTAACTATTTGTATACCAGTGTAGTAAAGAGAGATTTCGTTAAGAAGTTTTTCAGAAAGACTGGTGCTTTGTACAAACCCCTAAGAATTATTATGTAATGTCCCTGTAAATTCTACTCTTTCTTTTCAAATACACTGAAATCTCATTCCCTTAGTCAGTGTTGCAGTAACATTTATTGTTGATGTGTATTCTGCTTCCATTCATTGCAAATGAATGAGTGCCCAAAATCTAGAAGTGAGGTATCCAGACAACTAATACTTTATATGCCTTGCAACTAAAATTATTCTAAAAATTAGGGGCTGGAAGTCTTCTCCAGGCTAGACATTAGAGAACATCATTAGAGGTAGGCAAAAACATGAAAATACAAATATAGGTTACTATGAGTTTTTTGGGCTGTATGGCCATGTTTGAGTGGCATTTTCTCCTAATGTTTCGCTTGCATCTGTGACTGGCATCTTCAGAGGTTCTGTTGGCAGTGAGGCAAGTGGAGTGTCTGTTTGGGAGGTGTTTGCCTAGGATGCCTCTAGACAACGAAGGCCAGGGTGCCTCTATGCAGATAGCTTCACTGATTGACTTTGCAAACTTTGTGGCTACTCAAATGCTAATTCAAGCGTACTATTTACAATATTCACACTTTCTGTAAACAGACGAGGGTTCTTTCTCCGAGCCTGGACATTTCACAGGTATATATACACTCCACTTGCCTCACTGCCAACAGAAACTCTGAAGATGCCATCCATAGATGCAGGCGAAATGTTAGGAGAGAATGCTACTGGAACATAGCCATTAGACTTGTGCATTTATATAGAATCGCTATCCGTTTCTGTTTGTTTCATTCGTAAGGCCCCCATTTTAGTTTTTTAGTATCTTCCAAAACGAGCACCTTTCTGAATGGCATTTTCGTTCCGCATCTGAAAAAACGAAAAATTTCAACCATTGGCCACTATGGGTGGGCTTCCCCAGGCTCCCCTTCCCACGCAGTTTTAGGGATAGAGGAGTAAAAATTGCCACACACGGAGGGCATATCTATCACTTTTACCCACCAAGTTTTATAATGTTTGGGTCATACCTGGATTTTTTTTCTTTCTATAACTAAAATCTCCTTAAAAACATTCCCTCCCCCCCCCCCCCGGTCTGCAGAGGAAACGAGTGGCAGCAGGCAAGACAGGCAGCAAGCGTGGTGGATGACGTTCTTCTCCTCTGATTGGCCCAACAGTCAGGGCTCAGAAGGAAATAGCAATTCTTCGCAGGCCGTGTGAGGAGCACCATGTGGCCAGAAAAGCAGGCAAGGAAATGGTACCAGCTCCTGCTTGCTTTCGTTTTGAGGTTATTTTCATTCTGGGGGAGGGGTTCCCATTTCTAGCTTCCACCCAAAACGAAAGGAACAAAAGAACGAATGAAATGGGAGAAATGAATACCACACACACCTCTAATGGCCATACAGTCTGAAAAACGCACAGCAACCCACTGCTACCAGCTACAAATATCATCTTCCTGTATGATGTTAAAGACTACAGTCTTCTCAGTCAGCCTGACCATGCTCGGTAAGGAAGGAGTTTTGTAAGTTGCAAGAAGCTGTATGATTGTGACATTCTAGTTAACCTCAATTAAAAAAAAATATTCCCATACAGTGAAGTTAGCTTAATATCTGCCACAACATTTTATATTATTACTCATAATTGCAATGTAAAGTCCTTGTGCTGACGATAACTTATGTTACTTTGAAATGTTTATGTTGTTATAACTTTCAGCTGACTTTAGATCAATGATAAAGATGTTGGAATCCCGAATGCAGGAATTCAGAGTTAGAGTCACTGGGTCTGCAAAAATTATTGCAAAGCTGTCATGTGTAAACAGGGACTGGTATGCACTCCACAACCTCTTGACCCAATAATAGAGTTTACAATTTTTATGAGCCACAAGCAAACTTCTGTAAAAAAAACAACCTTGCAAAAAATGTTATTGGTAATATATGGCAGCATGGTACGTGTATGTATACACATGTTTATACAGAAATATAACATGGTGGACATAATGTGACCTATAAGTCACATATTGGTCCAAGGCTTTTTCTCTGGCTAAAGAGGAGCCAGGCTTAGCACAGTGGGCTGAACCGCTACCCCCCCCCCCCCACTCCCCGCCCCATGATGGGAGTAGAGCGCAGCCTCCAAGATGCTGGAAATAAGATGGGAAAAATTGCCTTTACCTCTGTCGGTGTTGTCTGTCCTTGTTAATTGTATAATCGGCATTGAATTGTCCAATATGTGTTATGTAAGCCGCTCTGAGCCCCCTTCGGGGTGAGAAGGGAGAGGTATAAATGCTGCTCCATTACCCAGGTTACTCAATGGTATAGTTGTGTTGTGGGAACCTGGCAAATTTTACCAAATATTGAGTCAAATGCCCAGAAATATTAACACCACTACCAAAGTATAGTAAGTTTGGTCTGCAGCCCATTCTACACAGGCTTATAGTCCAAATTATCAAAGCAGATAATTCACACTATCTGCTGTGAACTCAATTATGAGTCTACACTGCCATATAATCCAGGTCAAAGCAGATAATCTGGATTCTATATGGCAGTGTAGAAGGGGCCTGATACATTCCAAAATGTGATGTTCTGAAGCTATGGCTTCAGGGCCTCTTGGCTAACATAGCAGTTTTGTTCCAGCCCCAAAATGATATCACCTTGAAAATTATAGACAAACATTCCTCAAAATTAAGGTGATAGGCAGATGTCAAAGACTCTTGTAGCTGAAGGGGACCAACAGCTATCCAGGATTGAAAAGAGACAACTTAGGCCCCTTCTGAATAGGCCTCCATCGCTGAATGTGGCTATTGGCTGTTAAGGTAGACTTGAGAGGTCAGATCAAGAGACATTACTTAAGCATCCTTGTCTTAAATATCAAATGTTGAATACTGGCAAATATTTTTATTTATATCCCATCTTTTCACTAAAATAGGACTCATTTATGATTTAAATGAACCTAAGTTTGATTGGTAGCATCTGCAATCCTTATTTTTTTCCCATATTGTGTTCCATGCAAAATGTAACTGACAGAGCAACTATCCCATCCACTCCAAAAAACATTACTAATCATTCCCAAAATCACATAAAAATGTTCAGGATGCCAAAGTCTAAATGTCAAGTTTGGTCAAAATAAATGTAAATTCTACAGAAAAAACAAAATTAATGAAATATTTGTTCAAGCTTTATCCAAAGTAATTAACCAATAAGGTCCAAACCTTACTTCAGCTTTCATTTTGGTCCCATTAGATAACATACCAGTTGGAGGTAGGTTTAGCCTACTAGCAAAAGCACAATTGCTAGAAGGGGAAGACACATTCCACTTAAAAGTACAGATTTTGCTAGGGAACAATCACAACAGGGCAACAAACATCATTGACTATTGTAAGTCATTACACATTCATTTTGGGGATATTTGATTCATTGCCATGACTGCAAACAAAGAAGAAAGAAGACAGTTGAAGCAATACTAAGAAAGATTGGCTTCAATGGGGTGGCCTAGCATAATTGCATCCCTGTAAAAATTAGTGAAGGGTGAGTATACCACAATGCAGGGTTTGTGATGCTCTTCTAAATGTGTAATTATCCTTTCTCCCAACGCACCGAGTTGTAGGTTATTCTGCACCCATGGAATCAGTGATCAACACTAAATGAACCCACAGACACACATTTTCTGTGGAATACAAGCCGAGTCATGGCAATAAAGGTCTTTTCTATTTCCATTACATATTATCCCATATTTTCTTGACCCGCCAACCTACTGCTTAGCATTTTCTTGTTGACTCCAACCAATTATCATGCTGTTGTTGAAGGCTTTCATGGCTGGAATCATTGAGATGCTGAGTGGTTTCCGGGCTGTATGGCCATGTTCCAGAAGCATTCTCTCCTAACGTTTCACCCACATCTATAGCAGGCATCCTCAGAGGTTGTGAGGTCTGTTGGAAACTAGACACATGGGGTGTATATATCTATGAAATATCCAGGGTGAGAAAAAGAACTCTTGTAAGTTTGAGGCAAGTGTGAATGTTGCAGTTGGCCACCTTGTTTAGCATTGAACGGTCTTGCAGCTTATTATAATTATCATGCTGCTGAAGTTTTTCTCTGCTAGGGGAAGTCTGCCTTTCTTGTGTTCCACTAGACATGAGTAGAATATGACACAAGCATAAGAAGTTACCTCCTTGCTCTACATCACAGGTTCCCAAACTTATTTGGCCTACCGCCCCCTTTCCAGAAAAAAATATTACTCAGCGCCCTGGAAATTAATTTTTTTTTAAAAATTGAATAGCAATTAAACAGAAAAATATATGTACGTGTGGCCATCACCACTCCCCTGGATTGCTGCAGCGCCCAGCAGGGGGCGGTAACACCCACTTTGGGAATCACTGCCCTACATCTCTGATCCATCCTATTCTAATAGTACTGCAATGGTACAAGGGACTCATTCAACGAGTTTAGGAAGAAGGCAGGGCTGACATTTATTTGTTTACCATATTTATATCATGCCCTTCCCAACCCCGAAGGGGACTCAAGGCGGCTTACACTTAGGCAACTATTTGATGCCTCAAAACAGGGGTCCTCAAACTAAGGCCCATGGGCCGGATGCGGCCCTCCAAGGTTATTTACCTGGCCCTCACCCTCAGTTTTAGACTTAGCCTCGTCCAAAGACTGAAATGACTTGAAGGCACACAACAACAACCATCCTAATTAACTTGACTATCTCATTGGCCAGAAGCAGGTCCACACTTCCCATTGACATCCTGATTTAGGTTTATGTTGGTTAAAATTGTTTTTATTTTTAAATATTGTATGTATTGTTCTTTCATTGTTGTTGTTGAACATGCGCAAATAAGACATGCGCAGTGTGCATAGGAATTTGTTCGGTTTTTTTCCAAATGATAATTCAGCCCCTCAACAGTCTGAAGGATTGTGGACCGGCCCTCTGCTTTAAAAGTTTGAGGACCCCTTCCTTAAAACCATGTACAATGAAAATAAACATTGGAATTAAAACACATTAAAACGTTTAAAATCATTACACTCATTCTTCAAAGCATGCTATCTGTAGTCTGGGCCATTTCAGTAGTCATTGAACATCATTCCATATCCATCTATACGGAATCTTGATGCCCGAATACATTACTTCATGCCATCTGAAGTAATGTATCCAAGCATCAAGGCATTTAAGATAGCAATGGCCAATTATAGTCATTTTGGAGGCAACTCTTATGTCTCTCCAAGAGCTGAATAGATTTTTAAAAATCAATGTAGTCAGAAGTCACATTTGGTTTTATGAATGAATATTTTTTTTTAATGTTAAACAGATGTAAAGCCTTGAAACTGGGGCTCCCAGAAGCATCAATTCATCCTCCTTTTTTGGTCAGAAAAAAAAAAAAACAATTGGGCCCATATGTACCCACTTTGCCCATTGATGAATTAAGAAAGGCATTAACATCCTTCTATATTTCAACCTACTTGTAGTTGCTCTCCAGCGACACTTATGCTTGTCATTATTGTAAATTCTTTGTAAAGCAGACATAACAAATGGTCTTATAATCCCTGGGGAATGAGCAAGATAATTTTGAATATGCCTCGAATTTTGTTGTGAAACTTCCCTCTGAGCTCTCAAATTTCTGCATCCTTTCTTTAATAACATTCAGAATAGTGTCCCTGGCTTCACAAGAGTGGACATCTTGACCAGTAATTTCATATGATATAATAGCCATTCAGCATGAGTTTATTATTATTATTATTATTATTATTATTATTATTAATTTACTTTTATTTTGCCTTTCTCCCACGTATGGGACTCAAACAGTGCTCTTTGGAGCTCTTATCATTAAGCACTTGTAAAATGCAATTATAGTTGTTCACATACACACATATATTAGATAGGAGCCTCCAGTGGCCTAGGGGATAAAAGCCTTGTGACTTGAAGGTTGGGTTGCTGACCTGAAGGCTGCCAGGTTCGAATCTCACCCAGGGAGAGCGCGAATGAGCTCCCTCTACCAGCTCCAGCTCCAGCTCCATGCAGGGACATGAGAGAAGCCTCCCACAAGGATGGTAAAACATCAAAAACATCCGGGTAACGTCCTTGCAGACGGCCAATTCTCTCACTCCAGAAGCAACTCTGGTTGCTCCTGACACACACACACACACACACACACACACACATAAGATGTATATTTTCAAGCTTGGAAAAGTGAGATTATTGTTGGACAACAGCTCCTAATTATCCACAGTTAATTATCTCACAGTTAAATCATTCAGTGGTTTGGGTGGTTGGTGGATTCTGGAAGCTATAGTCCAAAAAAACTCAAAAGCACTGTCTCTTATTGCCTAACTAATATGTGTGAGCACAAAAGAAACCCTCCAGTTAAATGCAAAGCGCCCCACAAACACTTTCCTATTGACACAGCTGTTCTTCTGCTGCATGAGAACTAAGTTATTCTACTAAAAAATAGATCAGACTGGAATTTTTCATGCTGTTTTTGCACACTGCTGTGCATCCTGAACATAGGGCTCTCGGTGGGAAGTAAATCATAGGCATTTTGAAGAGGGAGAAAAACCCTTCCCTTTGAGCGGCATTAAAAGTGCCAGAATGGAGCAAGCCGTTCTGAGAGCAGCCGCACTGTGAGAGAGTTATGATAATGTAGTAAAAAAAATCCCACTTGGAGCAGTGAATACACCTTTCTTTGGGGTGCTTATTTTGAACCCTGCGATCGACACAAAATAGAAGAATGCTAAAATTGATCCCCTGATCCGTATGGGAACTTTGCAAACGTCATAATGAATCTCCAAGACCTTTAGAGAAGGTCATTTCAGCAACCTGGCATCATTATTTTTAATGTCTGCAAAATGCCAGGCAGAAAAGGGAAATCAAACAGTGGTACAGAAGAGCAGATCAGAAAACTAAGGATGATCTTACTGACAAATGAGGCAGCTGCCTCAAGTAATGGATCTGTGCTGCCATAAAGAATGACAGGGTGGGAGAAGAACAATCTGATCCAACAACACAATCCCTTAGACACCTTTCTGTAAAATAGCTTTGAAATGAATGAGAATTAATATTATTTTTTCAATTAATACTATACAGAATAGTCTTCTTTTACCAGGGACATACAATTATCTGGCAGGTTTTTGGAAATTGGCAGTGATTAGACCAGGCATGGGCAAACTTTGGCCCTCCAGGTGTTTTGGACTTCAACTCCCACAATTCCTAACAGCCTACCGGCTGTTAGGAATTGTGGGAGTTGAAGTCCAAAACATCTGGAGGGCCAAAGTTTGCCCATGCCTGGTTTAGACTGTGTTTGCAATAGTGTGCTTTTAAATTATTTTTAAAGGATCTAATAATGGAAACGTTATATTGTTTCTAATGTTATAGGGAGCTTGATTATATTTTAATGATTAACTCTTGTGTATCTATAAGGTAATCCTGTAAACTACTTTTACTTCCAGTTCTGAAGAAAAAGCAGAATATAAATAAAAATATTTCAGTGGGTTGCTGTGAGTTTACCGGGCTGTATGGCCATGTTCCAGAAGCATTCTCTCCTGACATTTCATCCATGTCCATAGCAGACATCATCAGACCTCACAACCTCTGAGGATGCCTGCCATAAATGTGGGCAAAACATCAGGAGAAGAATGCTTCTGGAACATGCCCATACAGTCTGGAAAACTCACAGCAACCCAGTGATTCCAGCCATGAAAGCCTTAGACAACTCCAAAATATTTCAGTCCTTTTGTCTCCCTCTGCCCACTACTGCTACTAGTCCTGAACTTAATTAATTAAAAAGTTTAATTAGTAACTGTTTTAGACAATTCCTCCTTTGAAGCCATTTCCCAACCAAACAATGAACTGCTTCGGTTTTCCAAGAAATGATTCCTTGTGCAAAATGCCCGATGTATATTTTAAAATCCAAATTCAGAGGAAATAATGAAGAAGTTGAGTGACTATAACAGCTAGGTTTTTAATTAATCCAAATTTAAAAAAATTAGGGAGCAATTAATTAGAAAGTTTTTTCCGAAAGTGAATTGGTTATCTGACGAGAGTGACTATGTTTAGAGGGGTGTGAAAGGGAGTACAAGAATACGCAGTGCAAGATTTGACAAAATGGAATAAACCATGGAAAATTACAGATCTTTTCATAATACGAGGATGAAATATTGTGGAGAGAGTAGACAAGAAAGACACTAAGGCAGAGTTGTGAGAAACAAAGTCTGGGAGACACTGAGGCCCGTTCCACACAACTGAATAAAATCCCACATTATCTGATTCAAACTGGACTATATGGCAGTATGGACTCAGATAACTTAGTTCAAAGCAGATATTGTGGGATTTTCTGCCTTGATATTCTGGAACATACGGCTGCGTGGAAGAGCCCCCCATTAGCTTGAAACAATATAAGAAGTTGGCTGAATATAATCTCACAATACATTGATTTTATTATAGATTCTTTGTATTGGCTGGGATTTGGTTCCAGGTTATTTTTTTAATGAAGCATAGTGTGTTCAAGGATCAAAACATTCATAGGAATACCAAAATACAGTGGAGTCTCACTTATCCAACACTCGCTTAGCCAACGTTCTGGATTATCCAACGCATTTTTGTAGTCAATGTTTTCAATACATCATGATATTTTGGTGCTAAATTCGTAAATACAGTAATTACTACATAGCATTACTGCATATTGAACTACTTTTTCTGTCAAATTTGTTGTATAACATGATGTTTTGCTGCTTAATTTGTAAAATCATAACCTAATTTGATGTTTAATAGACATTTCCTTAATGCCTCCTTATTATCCAACATATTCGCTTATCCAACATTCTGCCGGCCCATTTATGTTGGATAAGTGAGACTCTACTGTATTTGTTTATAAAGTTCTTCCAGCTCTATTGTACCCCTGCAAAACATGGACTGTTGACAAGCATCATTCTCAACTTCTGGAAAGGTTCCATCAGCACTGCCTTCAAAAAATTCTGCAAATCTCTTGGGAAGACAGGCAGACAAATGTCAGTGTTCTGGAAGAAGCAAAGACCACCAGCATCGAAAGAATGACTCTCCACCAACAGCTTTGCTGGACTGACCACGTTGTCTAAATGCCCAATCAGCCTCTCCCAAAGTAGTTCCTTTACTCTCAGTTCAAAAACAGAATATCGGTGGACAAAAAAAAAGAGATTTAAAGATGGGTCTATAGCTAACCTTAAAAAAATTGATATAATCACAAAGAACTGGAAAGCCCTGGCACTCAAGTATTGTTACTGGAGATCAGGTGTTACCAACAGCAACATGAATTTTGAAGAGGAAGGCATGTCCAGCAGATCCTTGTCATGATAACCTTCAATTTGGAAATATATGTCCTCAATGTGAAAGACTAAGTGAACCCAGAAGAGGTCCATCACAATCATTTACAGATCTACTGCCACAACTCTACCTTTGGAAAATAATCATACTCGGCCACAAATGATTGCCCATAATGCATGGGCTCCAGGTCTGCCCATGGATACCAAAATCCATGGATGCTCAAATTTTTATTATATGCATTGTGAAATAGAGTCCCTTAAAAGACAAAAATCAAAGGTTGTTTGCTTTGGGGAGAGGGAAAACATATTTTCAAGCCATGGCTAGTGGGCACCATGGATACTGAATCTGTGGACATAAATGGTCAGTAACTGCATCCATACCAGGAATCCATTGTCTGACGTGGCCATCATCTGGCCATGGGAACTAGCCAGTTTTATTCCTCCAGCACTTCTGTAAAGTAGCAAAGATACAGAAAGATCTGTGCCTAGTAAGATCTCCTACTTGCTTGTCCAACCCTTTTTACCCCATTCCCACGTCCCTCACTTCCTGCATACCATTTTTCTGGGAGTCGGAGGCAAGAATAATCATCCTTTGCAGAAGAAAATCAAAGCAACAATGATTTGCATTTCAATACAGCCATTTGAGACACGCTCATTATGCAGCGGAACTTCCTCAAGAAGCGAATAGTTTGAAAACTTTGTCATACGCAGGCTGCCTGGAGTTGAGGAACACACATAACAGACACAAATGGGCACATTCTTTTGCAAATGCAACTGATGCAATACGAGGTCAACTTGGCTGTGGCCCTGGTCACTCACATCTCAAGCTTGAGGTCAGGAGGGACAAAAGAAAAGAGACAGTGCTTGATGGGAATACGGTGGTGAACGTGGAACCTTAGTCCATGGTTTTGCTTGCTGACTCATTCCGGAATCAGTCCGGTGTAGACAAGGAAAGGCTTCCGTCTCCCCTGGCAACTGCTTGTTGCTATATATGAAGGTCCATCTCCAGCTTAATGAAACTGAATTCTGGTTCTAAAGAAAGAAAGAATCCTGCATCAGATGAATAGCTGCTTTCAATGGGGGGATTTCCCAGAGTATGGAACTGAATGAGTCCAGAATACAATTTAATAGGATGTACCCACAGATCGCCTGCCAACAGATCACAAGTTTTCAGCAAACACTGGGTGGCAGACAGAAATGGATGGAGACGCGGGCGTTTTCTGGAGCCAGGCTTTCAGAGAACACTTTTAATGAGCTTGTCTCTTGTTTCTTCCCCATTACATTGCCTTTTAAATTCTGTTTTCTAAGGTCCCTGTCTCATCTCTCATAGACCCTTTTCAGTTTCAGTACATTAAGCAGACTAGGACTGTTTAGCATTTCACTCCTAAGGACTGGATGTCGCCACATCAAGAAGAGTTCGCGTCCCTGCATTTTGCCTTTGCTAAGAGCTTGGTTCACTTCTAGTATAAAATGTGGGCATGAATTAGTTCTTCCTCACCATTTAGGTTAAGGTTTTCCCCTGACGTTAAGTACAGTCGTGACCGACTCTGCGGATTGGTGTTCATCTCCATTTCTAAGCCGAAGAGCCGGCGTTGTCCATAGACACCTCCAAGGTCATGTGGCCGGCATGACTGCATGGAGCACCGTTACCTTCCCGCCGGAGCGGTACCTATTGATCTACTCACATTGGCATGTTTTCGAACTGCTAGGTTGGCATTTACTTGCCTAATATTGCTAATTCTGCAGTGCAGAAAGGCAAACATTTCAACTAGACATTCCTCTCAGCTCAGTAGCTAAAGTACAATAGAGTCTCATTTATCCAACATAAACGGGCCGGCAGAATGTTGGATAAGCGAATATGTTGGATATTAAGGCGGGATTAAGGAAAAGCCTATCAAACATCAAATTAGGTTATGATTTTACAAATTAAGCACCAAAACATCATGTTATACAACAAATTTGACAGAAAAAGTAGTTCAATACGCAGTAATGCTATGTAGTAATTACCGTATTTACGAATTTAGCACCAAAATATCATGATGTATTGAAAACATTGACTACAAAAATGCGTTGGATAATCCAGAACATTGGATAAGCGAGTGTTGGATAAGTGAGACTCTACTGTAAGAGTAAAATAATCACTGTCCTTGGTTGAAAAAAAAAGTGTTTAATTGAATAATTTAGAAATATGCTGGAAGTATTCCTCTGTGTACTTACCTAGCTTCATTGCACATGGAACACATAATAGCCCAGACTTCAGAGGACTTTGAAGGACACCATCTTACTACACCACTGTATATAATCTGACTTTAGCACACACAGATTTTGGTATCCATGTGGGGTCCTGAAACCAAACCCTAACAGAGACTAAGGCATCACTACATTTCATTTTAATTTTAATGTTTCATCTTGTTTTATGTTATGGTTTTTAAATGATTTTTTAAAATTATAATTGCAACTTTGGGTAACACTTTGAGTATGATCTGGAAAAACAATGTGATCCAAATAACCTTCCAAGTTGCCCAGTCTTCTGTGTGCCCAGAGGAGAGTCTCTTATCTGGTATCAGCCGTGGATTGAGGTTCCAGGTTTTAGCCTGCCACTTTTGGACTCTCGCTTGCTGAGGTGTTCTTGCAAGTATCTCTGTAGATCTTAGAAAGCTATTTCTTGATTTAAGGCATTTGCATGCTGGCTCATATCTGAACAGAGGATGGGCTGGCTACTACTGGCTGCTACTTCCTGATGGATGTCAAGTGGTGCAATATCGGCTAAACAATATAACAACAACAACTCTTTATTGATTAGTCAGTATTGACCATATCAAAACATGTAAAACATAGCTTTAGTAGTATAATTTCTCCAGTGGTGTGGGGCATAGACATCCTGTGGTCATACGGCATGTCTCATTAAGAGCCACATCCACTGTTTTAGCATGGTGAAATATATTCTACACTGGGCATACATATTCAACATAGATTAAAATAGACTTTGTACAAACAGGATACCTATGTTTTCTTTTTAGATTAATAGAATCATAAATATGTATAAGGTATAAGGTAGTGTGAATACTTATACCGCGTTTCCCCGAAAATAAGACAGTGTCTTATATTAATTTTTGCTCCCAAAGATGCTCTAGGTCTTATTTTCAGGGGATGTCTTATTTTTCCACGAAGAAAAATTCACATTTATTGTTGAACAAAAATTGAACATTTATTATATACTGTACAGTAGTTGTCATCATAAACCAGCATAACCAGACAAACTGTGAATCCTATCAAGAATTTCTTGTTACTACCATTATTTCCATGTACAACACTCTATGGTACGTACATTTACCGATCCTGCATGCTCTGGTGTCCAGTCATGCTTCCAAACAAAAACTTTGCTAGGTCTTACTTTTGGGGGAGGCCTTATATTTAGCAATTCAGCAAAACCTCTACTAGGTCTTATTTTCTGGAGATGTCTTATTTTAGGGGAAACAGGGTATGTAAATTGTTTTCTTAAAAACTTTTGTTTCCGTATTACACCACTTGACTTGCCATGTTTCATTAAGAGCCACATCCACTGTTTTAGCATGGTGAAATGTATTCCACACTGGACATACGTATTCAACATAGATTAAAAATAGATAATAAAACAGATGATAGATAAATATTACTCCTTTTTCCCAACCTATCCTTTTAAGCTGTGCAGCCCATTCCCGACATGGCCAATTCAATGCATAATGCTGTCTGGCAAAGAACTGAATTTGTCTCACATCATTCCCTCAGGCAAACTAGAAAAGTCCATAGATCGTTAGGGGTATTCTCAGTATTTGTAGCTATAGACATGTGGCTGTGTCTCCATATCCATACCTCCTGATGCAGAATCTTGGCTCATATCTCCCCACAGAGTCACTCTCAGGAAGTCTGAGTTCTCAGGAAATGTTTCCTCTCAGTCCCATCACCATCACAGGCATTGGTTGCTTATGCGAAATTGATTCAGGGTGCACCTACACTGTAGAAGTAATGCAGTTTGACACCGCTTTAACTACCGTGGCTCAGTGCTATGGAATAATGGCAGATGTAGTTCTACAGCAAGCATGGGGAAACTTGGGCCCTCCAGGTGTTTTGGACTTCAACTCCCACAATTCCTAACAGCCTCCTGGCTGTTAGGAATTGTGGGAGTTGAAGTCCAAAACACCTGGAGGGCTGAAGTTTGCCTATGCCTGTTCTACAAGATATTAGCCTTCTCTGTCATATTGTGGCAGGGTCTTATCAAACTACAACTCCCAAGCGTCCATAGCATTGAGCCATAGCACTTAGTGGTGTCAAAGTACATTAAGTCCGCATTGTAGATCCACCCTGAGACACGTTTGGGGCTACGTATTCAGGGATTTTATGTAGGCTTTGGTATTCTTTCCTAATTTATTGTGTTTTAGTTGCTTTAAAACTTTATTTAGATAAGTGCTGTTTTATGTATGCTGTTTAGTTAATTAAGTAAATTTTACTATTGTGGTTGCTTTTAATTGTATTCTGTTTTAATGTATGTTTTAGACCACAACGACCCATTAACATCATCTCTCTCTTCTTCCTTTTTCCTCTTCGTCCTTTCTCTCTGTCTCCCTCCTCCTTTGGTCTAGCCCACCATGTCCATGGAAGAAAATCATCTCTTGCTCTAATGAGAAAATTCAATACAAGTCGCCAACTACTCTTGATGCCCGTTTGCCAAGTATAATCTAAGGCAATGTTATTTCTTATTATAGAAAAAGGCCACAGAATGCCATTCTCTGAATAATATCTTGCAATATAACCAGAATATGTAGACATGCATAGTCTGAATACATAATATTTGAAGTGTTTCTGCTTCTGTTTTCTCAACCTGAAGCTGTCTTTTCCCTTGCTAAAAAATTTGCATATTTTCTCAGAGCCTGTTTCTTTCTCACAATAGACAATATCCAGCCCTCCTGCCAAAGAAATGTCCAAATGCAAAAGAGTGGCTATAATAGTCATTGCCATTAAAGCAACTTTGAGATACACACATAGCCTTAAATTAGAATTATTACCACAAATGATTTTTATGTGACTTGATTGGTGCTATTAATCATTCTAACAGGATAAATGTTCATTTTTTATAAACTGACGCTTCCAAATTTAGGCTCTGTTTAAAGAAACATCATTAAATGAATTTCATTTCAGTGACTGATCAGGGGTGGGGGTTTGCATTCAAAATGTATTTGCTGAAAAAAATCCAACTTGAATTCCTGAGCAATTTCATTTCCTAACAATCCACATCATTATCTGTATAAATGAAGCCTCTCCATTGAGCCTTCAGAAATTTGGCCAGTTCGTGATATTAAAAATGCAGACCTTCTGGGCTGTGCCCAATTTCAGATGATTTTGCCATATTGGCTGGAATGGGGAAACCTTCAGAATACGCAGGGTTTGTTTCTTTGTTTATTAATTGAATATCTATACTGGTGGGAGGCATTTGCCACATCTTAATGGAAAACATCGGTGCACTTCTCAAATAAAATTTGTACTCACCAAAATCGTTGGTAGATATACAGGAACAACCTGTTTTGTGTTGGAAATAGCAACCTTCTTCAAGCCTCTACTAGTTATTTGTTATGTATAAAATTCAGATTGCTTACTGTATTGTATATGTGTGTATTGGTTTGCAGTTTTCCTTTACTCTATGTTGTGGGAGGGGCTGCAGACCATGTGATCAGAACTGGGACTGTTCAGGACTCAGACTCCATTTTAGAAACATTATGCTTTCAGACGCCAGCAAAAACAGTAAAGTTCAGATGCCAGTAGAAACAAAATGCTTTAGAGAACAGACTCTATTAGACTCTCAGAACAGAGAGATGCTTTAGTTAGACTTTGAACTGTTAAGATTATAAGAAAGATGCCCTGTGTTGCCTGCACAGAGAAACTACTTCAAATTCTATCTGTAACTGGATTGATATGCAAAGTACCTGTGTACTGAATACATGAAGTTTGTGACTAAAGCAACTATATTACTTTTAAAGAAGTCTGCTTATTTTTGTCTCTTGAGAGCATGATTTAAACCAAGTTGTTTTAAGGGAGAGTAGATTTTTGGACAACTGAAAAGAACACTTCTGAAGCTATATATGTGTGTGTGTGTTTTTGTGTATTGTCATATCTTTGTCCCTAACAGTTCAAAGAGATATCTAGGTATATCAGTTTAACAGCTGAGAAACCTTGCATGAATACTAGTGGATATTTACCACTAAGGAGAGTTTTTAACTCTTCTCAGGGAGATTCCTGATTTCCCCAAAATGGTGGGGAATGCCATTTTCAAAAAGGTTATGGAGACTTCCATTTCCCAAAAAGTTATGGCAACATTTTTCTGAAGGGGTATTATTTCTAACAAGGTCATGCCTTTCCAAGGATCATAATTCTTCAAAATTTTGTACCGCTTATATTCTGCGGACCAAACTGTCCCAGGTTCAAATCTCAGGAGCGGAATGAGCGCCTGCTATTAGCCCCAGATCCTGCCAACCTAGCAGTTCAAAAACATGCAAATGGGAGTAGATCAATAGGTACCGCTCCAGCGGGAAGGTAACGGTGCTCCATGCAGTCATGCCGGCCACATGACCTTGGAGGTGTCTATGGACAACACCGGCTCTTCAGCTTAAAAATGGAGATGAGCACCAACCTCCAGAGTTGGTCACGACTGGACTTAACGTCAGGGGAAACCTAACCTTTATATTCTGCATTGTGTCTACTTTAAGTTGTGCCAACAATTGTGATAAGCGAATAATTGGGGAATGCCAATAGTGTAGGAGAGGGGGAATTCTGATCCAATTTCTCCACTCCAAACACAATCTTATGCAGCTGTGTCACATTTCCTCTAACTCATTTTTTCCCCAAGCCAAACAGCCCCAGGCTTTGTGACCTTTTCTCACAAAGGAGTTGTTCCTGTGCTTTGATAACTCTGATTGCCCATTTGGAAGGAATAGAGCTGGTTTATCATTCCATAATGCAGTGTGTTTGATAGCAATTATTTCAAGCAAGCCATCTTCCACATATGTGGCCACCAATAAATCCCTTAATTACACAGCAGCAATACACAATATCTACTACATTAAGAGTTAATATTGTTTCACCATAAACATATATTTGAATCCAATATACTACATCGGCAAAACTGTTTACAGTGACTTTGGAAAGCCTCTTCCGAAAAATTTAATTTCAATTGACAGTGAATTGACAGTGACAGTGAACAACTTTCTCATCTCCTTTTCACAGACGATTTCGTCCTTTTCGCCAAAAATCCGGAAGATTTACAACATGATCTCCAACAACTAGCTCAACTCTCAAAATCTGGAACTGGAAATGAACTTGAAGAAAATGAAATGGATGAAAAATGAGCAGTGTATCCAGAGCCGCATCGTTATAAATGGAGATGAAATTAAGGAAGTAACTGAATATGTATATCTTGGTCAAGAAGCTTTAACAAAACCAGGCAGTTCAAAACACTAAGAGTGCTTATCTTCCACCAAGAAAGTTGTATGGCACGAAGTCTCTGTGCAGTGAATGTCAACGTTTTTCATCCCAAAATTATTAGGAGTTCCTAGGAAACTTTTGAAAGCAAAGAAGAGCAGATAAATTATGGTGACTCCACATGTTCTCTAAACACATGTGACAGATGTGACAGAACCAAATGAGAGAAGTAACCAAATTCAGGAATTAAGTATTGTGGTCATGATACTGAAGACTCGAGAACAAAATCAGTGATCATTTGCAATATCAACCAAACAGATGTAACTCTTTTAAAGTATCCAATATTATTTTCGATGAACAAAAGAGTTTGTAATTTTTATCTATTTGTTCTTTATATAAAGCAACCTAGAAACAATTAATGCTTGATATCCAATCAGCCATGTAGCCACTACCTGTTTAATTTGTTTTATTGTTTTTGTCATTTTAAGATGCTCTGAGTGGCACTAGTGTATTTGTACTAGAAGGGTCTGATATACATATATTGATAAAATCAAATAAATCTCAGGGGCAGCATCATGTTCTCCAAATATCATTTTGATACCTTAATGTTCCAATATCTAGTATTGAAAATAATCCCCTTTCTCCAGGCCTAAATGAACAGATGTTAGCTATTTATCATGAGAGATCCATATATCTTTTTTCAATACAACATTCTTTTGTTAGATGGTTTCAGGCTATTAATTTTCCCCATTTCAGCCTTGGAGGTCATCTTGGGGTTAGTGCAAAGTTAGCAGAGGATGACTGAAAAAATTATGCACAATGGAGATGCTATTCCAGATATTCCAAGGAGGATAATAAAAAATACCATATGTTAACATACAGATTTCGTTTCTAGCTAAATATTTGAAGATGAAGACTTCCCTGATCTCCTTTTTGGAACATTACACAGATTCCTAGGTATAGGTCTCCACAATAATCCCATTTAAGGATGAAAAATCATCATGGAACAAAACCCCATTAGCTATTCCCCCATTTATCTATAGGGAATAGCTGAGAATCAGGCCCCTTCTATCCTGCCATATAATCCAGTTCAAAGCAGATTTTATCATGGTAGTGTAGAAGGGGCCTCAGGGTGCTTCTAGGCAGGACTTAAACCTGCACTGAAGTGGGTTTAAAAAACCCAGTTCGGCATGAGTTTGAGTCCCCAGAAGACCTGGGAGTATAGACCGAATAGGGGAGAAAGTGATCGTATAAATTCATCGTATAATTTATAATTTCCAGTATTTTCAGTTATTATTTTATTTTTCCAAAATGAAAAAAATCCCAAATATGTGTTTTTTCTAAGTCACTACAAAATTAAATATTTTCTTTGATTCACCTTTAATTTTCTTTGACATGACTACAGTCAAATACAAGAACAGTTCAAGAGAGAGTATACATAAATGTCCCTTTCATTCAGATTTATTCGTTTTCAAAAAAAGGAGAGTATAGAATGAATTAAGGATAAAAAATATTTAGATGGTCACTACATAAGCAATTGCCATTCGATTAAGAATAATAAGCATGCCAAAGTGTCCAAAAGTGTCCTTCTAAAATATGTCTTAATGTAAAATCCTTTCGCAATTTCATCAGAAACCTTAGAATGCAAATTGCTGAAGTGTTTCTTTGCCAGACACAGTTAAGTTCAGGGCCATTTGAGTCTAAGCAAGAGGGGGAAGAAACACAAACAATACAGAGTCTACCCCTTTCCGTCCTGTGATTGCTCTTTGACCTTAGTAGGTCATTCGTTTCTCAAAGTGAAAGTAACGCTGTCTTTCTTGATCACACAATGCAGATTAACACTACCACAAAAGCAGGGACAGCGGGTAAGAGTGTCTGAGCTGGGCAGTCATCTTGAAGACTGAGATTATTAGAGCACTAAAATGAGCAACAAATGTCTTTTCTCTCAAAGTTCTGGAGGTTAGCTAGCTCTACAAACAATTGGCTTTGTGGGGAGAACCCCCCCCCCTCTCTCTCTATATATATATACACACATACACACACACACACTAGCTAAACCTGGCTCAGTATGATATGTAATGAATCTGAAAGTAAATAAAAGTATTGCAGCAAACATAGATTCAGCAAGAAACACACATCATTCAATTCAATACGCTGCCTTGCGTTGCTGTGGCTATGTGGAATGTATGGATAGGAAGAAAAAAGGGTTCCCCCCCCCCCCCCCAAAAAAAAAATCATTTTTATTGTAATGCTCATGGATTGACTGCATTTTTGGTTTGTCTTTTTTCTGCATAAACATTAAGATCGGACTGTTTACCGACTCTGGAGCATTCGACGTATAATTGTCCATGAGAGAAGTATTTGTTTTGTAATTTCAAACCGCACACTTGCAAAGATTGCCCCTGCACTTTATTGGTAGTCATTGCAAATGTAAGGCATATTGGTAATGCAAGTCGTTTGAACTCTGACGCTATGTCAGTTGGAATGAGTGGGATTTCTAGGGCAATCGCCCCCAACTCCTGCATGTATGTAGCTAGCCATGTTGGGTCTGTGTGCCAAGTTTGGTCCAGATCCGTTGTCAGTGGGGCTTAGTGCACCCTGGATAAGAGAAGGCTGAGAGGAGACATGATAGCCATGTACAAATATGTACAAATATGTACAAATATGTGAAGGGAAGTCATAGGGAAGAGGGAGCAAGCTTGTTTTCTGCTGCCCTGCAGACTAGGACACGGAACAATGGCTTCAAAATACAGGAAAGGAGATTCCACCTGAACATCAGGAAGAACTTCCTCACTGTGAGGGCTGTTCGACAGTGGAACTCTCTCCCCGGGGCTGTGGTGGAGGCTCCTTCCTTGGAGGCTTTTAAGCAGAGGCTGGATGGCCATCTGTCGGGGGTGCTTTGAATGCGATTTCCTGCTTCTTAGCAGGGGGTTGGACTAGATGGCCCATGTGGTCTCTTCCAACTCTACTATTCTATGATTCTATGATTCTAACTACAACTTCCATAATCAGGTCAATTCCAACATACTACAGCAGTATGTTCAGTTGGTCATGGGGGATCTCTGTGCCAAGTTTGGTCCCGGTTTATTGTCGGTGGAGGTCACAATTTCTCTGGACGCAGATGAACTATAATTCCTCTAAGTCAAGGCCGATATCCTCCAAACCTTTCCAGTATTTTCTGTTGGTCATGGGGAGTCTATGTGCCTTGTCTTGTCCATGTCTGCCATTTGAGTGGGTTTTAAGTGTTATTTATTTCTCACCATTACTCTTCAGGCATGAGGTTGTCCTATTTTATCCATGTAACAGCCTGGCATTCTGGGCTAAGAAACAGTGGTTTGACCAAAATCACCAATGAGCTCTGTGTACAAGTGTGTTTTGAATACCATTATTTTAGATTAAAGTGTTAAAAGTACAATCTTCCAAATGTTGAAGCATTGATTTACTATTCCTTACTCGACTATGATAGTTAGAGATAGCGTGTGTTTACTCTAAGGCAGTGGTTCCCAACCTGTGCGCTGCAGGCCACTGGTGGACTGTAAGACCTACAATAAGGTCCATGAGACATGCAGGGAAAATCAGCTCTAGATTATTAAATATGATTTTCCGTGGGTGAGCAGGTGGCAACTACTGAATGGCATATGTTCTGTATCAGAAACTAGAGCTCATATGGTCTATCCAATGCAATTTTCTGAATAAGCACCACAAATAACCAAACCAAATCTAAACTTGACTAAAAACTGATTCATAACCCGTTTGGTACTGATGTTGGAGAAGGGCCCCTGGTCAAAGTGGTCCCCAGTCAAGTGGTCCCTGGTCACAAAAAAGTTGGAACCAATGATCTAATGAAAGGTTGAAGGATTTGGGCATGTCCAGACCGGTGAAGAGAAGACTGAAGGGTGACGTGAGTATGCTTTTAAATATTGAAAGGATGTCATCAAGAAGAAGTTGTAGGTTTGTCCTCTAGTAGCCAACAACTAGAACCAGGTTTAATGCTCTTAAGTTATAAGACAGTAGATCTCAATTGAACATTACAAGGAATGTCTTGGCAGTAAAAGAGGTTTGACAATGGAGCCAATTACCTAGACAGATGCTCTTTCTTTGCATGTCTTCAAAAAGTGGTTGGACAACAAGCTGGAAAGGCTCAGTGTTTCCCAAACTCTGGTCTTCCAAGTGTCTGAGACTTTAGCTTCCAAAATCCCTGTACATTGGCCAATGTAGCTGAGGCTTCTGGGAGTGTTCAAAATACATAAAGACTAGAGTTTGGGAATCACTGATTTCCTGTACTGTTGATGGTCAATCAATAGGGGAATAGCATCAATAGGGGAATAGCGTCTAGATCCAGGGAAGTTATGCTCCCCCTCTATTCTGCCTTGGTCAGACCACACCTGGAATACTGTGTCCAATTTTGGGCACCACAGTTGAAGGGAGATGTTGACAAGCTGGAAAGCGTCCAGAGGAGGGCGACTAAAATGATTAAGGGTCTGGAGAACAAGCCCTATGAGGAGCGGCTTAAAGAGCTGGGCATGTTTAGCCTGCAGAAGAGAAGGCTGAGAGGAGACATGATAGCCATGTACAAATATGTGAAGGGAAGTCATAGGGAAGAGGGAGCAAGCTTGTTTTCTGCTGCCCTGCAGACTAGGACACGGAACAATGGCTTCAAACTACAGGAAAGGAGATTCCACCTGAACATCAGGAAGAACTTCCTCACTGTGAGAGCTGTTCGACAGTGGAACTCTCTCCCCGGGGCTGTGGTGGAGGCTCCTTCCTTGGAGGCTTTTAAGCAGAGGCTGGATGGCCATCTGTCGGGGGTGCTTTGAATGCGATTTCCTGCTTCTTAGCAGGGGGTTGGACTAGATGGCCCATGTGGTCTCTTCCAACTCTACTATTCTATGATTCTATGATTCTATGAATCAGACCAAGCTTTATGACTGTATAATTTTATGTGACCTGGATCTAGGCTGTCTCATGGACCACAGTCTTCCATATGAGCCTGCCTAGGTTTTGAGACCATCAAAGGTAGGCCTTCTATCAGCTCCGCTATCCTCAGAAACATGTTGGTGATACAAGAGAAGGGTTTCCTAATGACTACATCCAGAATCTGGAGCTCCATACCACAAGAAGCTAGGTTGGTTTCCGGCTTCTTGCCCTTCTAGTAGAAAATATTTAATTTACATTAGTCTTTTGTAATTGAACTCATGAGTCCTTTTTGGAAATAAACACAGGATATCAGTCCAATAAGGTGAGAAATAAGTCCAAATTCTTTGAGATCCAATAAAATTAAAATGAGTATATTTTTAAAATGTGACCCCTAACCTAGTTGCTTTTATTTAGAGCACCAGGAGGAATGAGAAATGTTGAAAGAATCCCATCTAATGACAGAGTGAGTCCTCAAATGCTTATGTTAGAAATTTCTTCTTTCCTGTCAATCTCAAAGGTGTTACTGGGTTCTTTTTCAATCCCACACAGTTCAATTGTTGGTAAACAGGCCAGAACACTTGACTGGCTACAGCTGCATGAATTCAGCAAGGATCCCAAATCAGTCAGCTTAAATGCTGATCCAACATTTGCCATTTTCAAGTTAATAGTTTCTCATTTTAAAATCAAGTTGTTGTGTTTTTTAAAATAATTTCTGACAAATGGCAACTCCATGCTCATTTGGGCATTAAATTCAT
The DNA here is from genome assembly GCF_035594765.1 of Anolis carolinensis. Classification (NCBI taxonomy): domain Eukaryota; kingdom Metazoa; phylum Chordata; class Lepidosauria; order Squamata; family Anolidae; genus Anolis; species Anolis carolinensis. The sequence continues at coordinate 303,639,328 of NC_085842.1, read as the reverse complement.
ATATCACTGCTTAGTTCCAACATGGCACCAAATTTAACAATGCTACAGATTATGAAGAGCCTTTCAACATAGATGTGCACTAAATGTATATTGTCATTGCTCAGAGACTCTGCATGTCTTGTCCAGTCTAACTAAGGTCCTGTGCAGTTTTTTTCCTTTTCAGTGTAGCAACACTTAGCAGATTATAAAGCCAACAGACATCAGTTTAAATCAGCAAATAATGTTCATGCCAAAACATTTTAAAGCCCTTCTATTAGCCAATGCAGTCTTTGATGATGTTTCATCCAGTTACCAAAGGATTTTCTTTATTTCTCAGAGAAGTTTCCTTAAAGCATGATAATGAGTTATTTATCCAAAATAAACAAAAGAAACCACTCCTTTCATGACCAAAGTACAAGGTATTTTTGTTCAGTGGAGCCAAGGAGTCCATTTTTAACTTAAGTTTCTTCTGAAGGAGATTATCATTTTGGGGGAGAGAAGGACTTTTTTGTTATTATTTTGCTTAAAGTCTCCACAAAGGAATTCGTAAGAGCACTACAAAAGTGAAAGAAAATGTACAAATGGAAGATTGGGTTAATGGATCTAATAGTTCTGCTGAAGGTTGTTGTAATTGTCTGTGTACTTTTGTTTGAAAAATTGGCAGGTTGCTCTTATTTGTTGTTGTTCTGTGCGCTCAAGTCATTTCTGACCAAGACAACTCTAACACAAGGTTTTTCAGGGCTGAGAGTGTGTGGTGCACCCACAGTCACCCAGTGAGTTTCCAGTGGCAGAGCAGAGGATCACACCCTCTTCTCCAGTCATCGTCCAATGCTCACACCACACTACACCACACTCGCTGTCAATAGTACTGAAGAAGTATCTGAAAGGTGGATATCTCTGACTTTATCATGGCTCAGGATACTTGATGAGCTAGGTGTTTCTAGGATATTGATCTCATTTGGGAGAAAAGCAGAATAAAAATTCAATACATCCACCATCAATCAATAAAAAAAAAAATCTAGGTGCAAAAGAAGACAGGAAATTTCAGGCAGTGTAGGTTACAAGGAAAGCCATACCTACTAAAACCACATCTACTAAAACCTCCTCTTCTACGTAACTATTTAAGATGCAGGAAGACTCTTCTTTTGCACCTGGACACCCTCAGGATACAACCCATGCCTTGGAACAAGAAACTTCCACAGTTCAATCCCAGCTATCTCCAGATGAAAGGATATCAGCCAGGAAAACTAAAAAGCATCCTTACTGCCCAGGTCCCTGCAGATATGTCAATCAAGAGTAGGCAGTTCTATAAAAGAAGAACCAATGATCTGAATCACTAAGCACAGTATTGTCTACTCTAGACCTTCCTAAACTGTCTTATTTGGAGTACTAGCTGGTTTCCCTTCTGCTTGAGAATGGGGAGAAAAATAATGGACATTATTATTTGTGCCCATTGACTACAACTATTTCTTTCCTGGAAACATCCAATGGACCAGCAATCTTTAATTTGGGAACCACTAATTTCACTAGCACTGGTCTATCACACTGAGTTGCAGAATTTGTCTAGACCAGGCATGGAGAAATTTCAGCCCTCCAGGTGCTTTGTACTTCAACACCCACAATTCCTAACAGCTGGAGGGCCCAAGTTTGACCATGCCTGATCTAGGGTTTCATGGAAATCTCCTCCAGCCCAGCTTCGTTGATACAGTCCTCCAGGGTAACTCTATGATCAACCTCCTCCAGTCACACTGGGGGACCTAGATATTTCTAACGAACACCTACTTGGGAATATTTAAGCCATCCAGTGTGAGTCTATAGTCAGCTTCCAGCAGAAGTCAATCTGGAAGTTCTTAGAGGAGTGTTCTCCCAAGAAAGAAGCTACAGTAGAATCTCACTTATCCAACATAAACAGGCCAGCAGAATGTTGGATAAGCGAATATGTTGGATAATAAGGAGTGATTAAGGTAAAGCCTATTAAACATCAAATTAGGTTATGATTTTACAAATTAAGCACCAAAACATCATGTTATACAACAAATTTGACAGAAAAAGTAGTTCAATACACAGTAATGCTATGTAGTAATTACTGTATTTACAAATTTAGCACGAAAATATCACGATGTATTGAAAACATTGACTACAAAAATGTGTTGGATAATCCAGAATGTTAGATAAGTGAGTGTTGGATAAGTGAGACTCTACTGTATTGCAATTTCTTTAATCACATTTTTTCACTTGCATGGGGATCCTGTGTCTCTAACCCCAGCAAATATGAAGGACTGACTATGCTTCGATACCAATCGTTTTGGGTTGCTATGAGTTTTCCTGGCTGTATGTTCCAGAAGCATTATTTCCTGACATTTCACCTGCATCTATGGCAGGCATCCTCAGAGGTAATGAGGTATGTTGGAAACTAGTCAAATGGGGTTTATATATCTGTGGGAGAAAGAACTATTGTCTGTATGAGACAGTGTGAATATTTCAATTGGCCACCTTGATTAGCATTGAATAGCCTTTCAGCTTCAAGGTCTGGCTGCTTACTGCCTGGGGGAATCCTTTGATGGGAGGTGTTAACTGGCCCTGACTGATTCATGTCCTGAATTACTGTTTTCTGAGTGGTGTTCTTTATTTACTATCCTGATTTTAGAGTTTTTTTAAATACTGGTAGCCAGATTTTGTTCATTTTCATGGTTTCCTCCTTTCTGTTGAAATTGCCCACATGGTTGTTGTATGTTTTCTGGGCTGTATGGCCATGTTCTAGAAGTATTCTCTCCTGACGTTTCGCCCACATCTATGGCAGGCATCCTCAGAGGTTGTGAGGTATTGCCCACATGCTTGTGGATTTCAGTGGCTTCTCTGTGTAGCCTGACATGGTGGTTGTGAGAGTGGTCCAGCATTTCTGTGTTCTCCAATAATATGCTGCGTCCAGGTTGGTTCCTCAAGTGCTCTGCTATGGCTGACTTCTCCAGTTGGATTAGTCTGCAGTGCTTTCTAGACTTTGCGCAAGACCTTGAATCTGGAATCATTCATGGTTCAAGCCATGGATACAAATTAAGACCAAGAGAGAAGAAACCTGGGCGTATGGTCCAGCTTTTGTGTCCATTCTCTCGCAGCTTTTCCACTGCAGGAAATTTCCCTGGAATTTGAGCTTCCTTCTGAAAAACTGTCAAAAGACAAAGCCGCAGAACAAGCCTTGTCTTGTGTGCAGTGTAACGACAAGGGAGGAGGCAGAAAGTGAAAAAGATAAGTAAGAAGGTCAGGTTTGCTCCATTCCTTCTATCTTTCTTGCTCCCTCCCTGAAGTTGAAGACACAATATCAAGCATTCTGCAGGCATGGGCAAACTTGGGCCCTCCAGGTGTTTTGGACTTCAACTCCCACAATTCCTAACAGCCTACCGGCTGTTAGGAATTGTGGGAGTTGAAGTCCAAAACACCTGGAGGGCCCAAGTTTGCCCATGCCTGCCCTAAAGCACCAATTCAGACCTTTGCGACGTGGGTCGGGGGAAGAGGCTGGGTGTCTGTGTGTGTGTGTTTGTGTGCCCATGAGCGTGCGATTCTCTGCTAGCCCAGATTTTGCATTTATAATGAAGCTGAACTGACAAAGCGTGAAAGTGGTCTAAGGGGAGGCAAACAAAGGAGGCCGCCCCGCTTGCTTTCTTTCTGCCAAGACTCATCAACAGTCAGTCCTGCAGCTCCGCTTTCCATGCTCGCCTTGCCACACACACACTTTTTTCTCCCCTGTTGTAATTTTTTTCCCCTCTGGCTGGACAGACTCCTCCTCTTTTCTTAAGTTGCTCCGATTTGTAAATTGTAATCCTCAGAGTACTACGTACTCTTACCAGCGACCACTTTCTCTTCCTCGTTGCCTCCTCCCCTCTTTCGCCTCCTTTTTTTCCTTCCTAATCTCCTGGGAATCTTTTACCTTTCTTGTCTTTCGGGCAGTTGGCTTGAAGAATCCCACCGCTGGAAAAGGTGAGTGCATTATATATTGAATCAGACTGGCTGCTCCTTTTCCTTGCATTTTTTTTTACCCTAATGTTCACTTAACAGCATTTCCCTTGTCCTTTGAGCAGAAATTGATAACACAAGAGCATTTTAATGTGCCTGGTTTGGATTAAGGGGCAAAATGAGTATGTCTCTGATTGTTATGTCAGATGCCGCTGAAGTATGTGCTTTAAAATTGCCCAGTTGGCAATGGAAATTTTTGCCTGTGTCCAAAAGGATCTTTTCACAACAGGAGAAACAAAAATGACAGCTATTTCAGTTTCAGAAATGCACAAAGTACAGTTAAAAGGTGTTAAGTATTGGAAAATTCAACCATAACTCTCCGCAACTTTTTAATCTGTGAGCTTGCGTCCAAGAGTTCATTCCGTGAGAGCATGAACAGCTGCATTAAACAGTACGATCAAACATACCGTTAGGAAGGTGAAATTGATCTAAATAGAGATTTTAGCAATAAAAGATTGCTATAATCAGGTGGTTTGTGTGTGGAGCAGAGTAAATGATTTGTCAGTGGTAGCAAAGTGTGATTCTCAGTGGTCGCAAAGTATAGAGGGATAGTGTGTTATGGGTTCAACAGCACAAAGAAATATGTTGAGTTTATTTATTTATTTATTTACTATATTTATATACCACAAAGTGGTTTACGACATAATGGCAAAATTCAATGCCTAACGTACATATTAAACTAAATCCTAAAATCTAAACAAACATATAACTGTGCATTAAAATCTGTATATGTATATGAGAGTACCATAAAGTCTACTTTGCCCTGTTTGAATTGGTTTTCCAGTGACAGCCCATATTAAGTTCATGAGGGATGTGTGACTCAGAGCATCTTCTGAAGGGACACATCAGGTGCACTTGTTTGGAGCCTTGTGGCTTGCATAAAATAATGCATTGGGATCGGATATATTTAAAGCATAACATACCTCGCATTAGGCTTTGGCAGGAATGTAGAATACATTGTGTAATTGAGCTTTTAACAAACATATAATTAGAATCAGTTTTTTTTATAAGCAGTCTAAATAGTGAGGCATAACACAGTCCAAGTCAAATCCCATTGCTTCCAATGAGAGTGAATCGTGCACTTCAATATCACCTGCTGAAATCAATGAGACGTTAAGGATACAAATGTGTACATAGCTAGCTGTGAGTAAATGCCATTGAAGGTTGTGGGAATACGCAATAAACCTGGATAACGACTGCACTGAGAACCATTTGGCTGCAGCAGGATATTGCCCATGCCTCGTTTCTCTGCTTACAAAGGACTTTTTTCTCCTGGGTTGTGGTGTAAAATTATTGCACTTTAGCCACTTTTATTTCACTGCTTTTAAAAAAAGTCATAACTGAGTTGACATAAGCTGAGTTAACGGTTGTGACATTTTGAAATAGCTAAACCAGAATTTCTCAACCTTTTCACCCTGGAAGAAAACTTGAAATAATTTTCAGGTCTCAGGAAACCCTTACATACAAGTTATTATATCTAAATCTCAAAAATAGATATTGTAGTTGTTTTTTCAATTGCAATCAATTAGTGATCTCTCACTGCGCCCTTCAGATTTCAGGGAGCCCCTCATTGAAAACCCCAAATCTAAACAAAGTTGGTGTCATCAGCATCCATCCTGAAAATTTAGACTGCCAAAAACACCCCAGGATTGCAGTGATTTGTAATTTTATTACCTCTTACCACAATTCAAAATCTGTCTTTCTAAGCATCTAGTAGTTAAAATGTTTCCCCATGATTTTGAATTTTGTATCCAACTACTGAAACTCATGTTTCTTTCTTTCTCTTCCTCTCTTTCTAGGTTCCAATCAAGAAGAAAGAATTTCCTTTATCTTCTTGTTTCCCCTGAGGAAATTTTAACACTAGCATACTATCAAGAAGATTTTTTCCCTCGAGATCTAGATGACTAAAAGTAACGGAGAAGACACAAGAGCGGGCAATAGGATGGAGCGCATCCAGCAAGGAGTCCGGAAACGTACTCTCATGGCAAAAAAGAAGGTTCAGAGCATCACAAAGGATGATGTGAAAAGTTACTTACTGAGGAATTTTTTTGTGCTGTTCACCATCATTGCAGTCATTGTTGGTGAGTAATTTGATCAACACAACAATCCTGAAAAACATCAGTCGGACAGTGCCACTGCTGTTCACTTTCTAACCCATTGAGAAGAACTTTCGGGCTTCAAAGGTTTTTGTATCTGATCACTCCATGTTGTTGGAGAGTTGGAGAAAGTTTCTCTTATTAGTCAGACCTACAATCCCGGCTGCTGGTAGATGTCCCATCAGTTTAAACCAGACAGTGCCATTTAAAATTGGAAGGAAATGTGTTGAATTATCGTGCTGATTTCCTTTAATTTTCCTTCCAAGAACACTCGTTAGTTAGAAACCGCCCTCCCATATTTTTTCTGGCCTTAATGTTTCTTAAAAGTAAAGAAAATCAGCTTCTAATGCAGTTCAATCCCTGCCTGATTCTCTAAGGATGTCTTTCTGTTGTCACCCAAAAATGACCAAACAACCAAACTCCCAATATCATAAAAAATAAGAATATGTCACTTAAACCTTTAACTATTTTCTCCTCACCATTCAACAGTTTACAGCCAGATGCCCAAGGTCAGGTGCTTTGCTTTTTGTGTTACTCATGTAATTCAGTGGCCAATGAGCGATTTACCTGTGTAAAGGTAATTCAAAGCAATTTGATTAGGGAGTGTTTGCAAAACTGATTAGGGCCATGCTTTAAAGCTTTATAATTTGACTATCACTAGTAGGAAGAAACACTTGGCTTGGGAATCGTCTTGCTGTATTTATTTTTCATACATAGATATAGATATAAATATAGATATATATAAATGAATGAATGATAAGGATTTATTATGACCTGGATTCAAAAAAACTGCATGACTAGTTCAGCATGTCAAGGGGATGTTGAATTCCTGTTTCTGAAACATTAACCCCACCTTCCCCTGTGGCAAATGTCTTTTTAAAAAATTGGAAATAAAATGACATTTTAGAACATTCCCAGCAAACATGCCTATTCCTCTCTGGGCCATGGCTTTGGGATTGTGAAAACATATTTTTATAAAGAAGGAAAGAATTAATCTAAGAGTGAGGCATGTGAAAAATGTTTGATGCTGAGGTTCTATTGTCTATAAACAAAAGGAATTTCTTCTCTGAATAGTCATTTTCTTTACTTTGGAGAGTGTCAAGTATTAAGATATTATTTTTCAAAACAATAAAGTAAGTTTGCTTATTGCAATCAAAGGAACAGACTTGACTTGCTTCATAGCTCTCTCCAGGAAACACATTTCAAAGTTCTTGCAGAAATTGTACAGGCATGGCAATGTGGCTGTCTATCTGTTTTAGATAGATATTCAGATGCTAAAACATTTTATAAAGTCTTGTGTCTAATAGACCTTTTGTTCAGAGCTACTTCTGTCATTCTTATGGAACAATCTGATATGAGCGCAATTTACACAAGCCTCACCAGAAGAATAGGAACTGTACAGAAACATGGTGGTCTGAAAAGATCCCGTACATTTCAAGCGGTCCTGCAAAAAAAGAAAGAAATTCTAACTAAATTGTATGCTTACTCATCTTAAGGAAAATTATTGGACTCCTTAGAGAAAACTGATCTCTTGGGCACAATGCGCAATGCTGTGTCTAGGAGTGAATCTCTCAGTGGAATCAATGGGACACACTTTTCAGTAGAGAGAGACACATATAAAGTTAGGCAAGTTCAAAACATATTGATCTATTTGAAATGTAACCATCAAAATTCTCTTTGTTTATTTTGATGGACGTGTCCTGTGTTAAAATATAGGTTTATATGTAATTTTAAAGATGTTACTCCTTTCAGAAAGTGGATGAGACTTGCATATGTTTCAGGAAAATTGTCATCCAGGCATTTTGTAAACTTTAAATTGTTACTCTCGATGAGGGTATACCTATTGTATTGAGTCAATGAAACTTGAACAGATGTTGACTTAACAACGCCCTATTGATTTAATAGGTCTGCTTTTGTTAGGACTAGCAATTGGGTTTAAGCCAATATGTATAACAGTGTCGTCCTTCCACAAACTACTTGCTGGATATCATTAATGGATGGGATATCCCTGTTCCCAGAGATCATTTTATGGATTCACTTGGAAAACTCTTGAAATTGTTTGTTCCGGTGGTTATAAAAATGGTCTGAGTCAGACATGAGAAATCGTATCTTCAAGAATTGGAAGGGCTGTACAGTGATGGGATATACTTTCAATGGTGCATTGGTAAGTTAAGAAACCAAATAAATGGGTGTATTTATTGGATGGTAGTAAATACTTCACTTCCAACATCCATTTGTCCCATAGTTTGAACCAACTGAATGGCATTTGCATGAACTTGTGGTTCCTCTTATTTGTTGTTTCTGTGTGCCTTCATGTCATTTCCGATTTATGGGGATCCAGGGCTGAACAGTGTTGGCTAAGGAGACATTTGTTCAAGCCACTCTTCTCTGACAGGCTTGTCCAAGATTATTCAGTTTCCATGCCCAAGTGGGGATTTGAACCCTGGTTTTCCTGAGTCCCAGTCCAGCACCAAAACCAGCAACTGCACTGGATCTGTTCCTTTTATATGAAATTAGGGTGGGGGTCTATATATGGAGATGTTAGGCAAATAAAGGGGCAGCGTTTTGGTCGATGACAGATTATTTTAGAGACAGCAAGTATACAGTAAGCACTGTGTAGTGCAATTCATTGATCCCTTCATTAATTTTCGCATAAAAAGTTGTATGAAGTATTAGGCACAAATCTAGTCTCCTGGTAGTAAGGAAAATGACAGTATCTTGAGGCATGCTTGGTTTTGAAGAGCAATCTGAAAACTCTTTAACTTAATACAGTACACAAACTGCATTTCATTGGCAGTCTTTGATGCTAGGACTTGGCATATTGGATGGATAGATGACTCTCTTAAGGGCTAATGTTTGGAAGACTTTATAGTTGTTGAAGCAGAACTGGGAATTGCAGTTTAAAGGGGTAGTCCAAAAAGTGATTTTTCTAACCTCACTCTCCTTATGGCATTCTAAATCTGTGATTTTGCATTCAAAGGAGATATTTTGAAATGGAGATGGCTGGGAATAGTTGAGAGCAAATCTGCATTGAAGTGAAACAAATACCTTAATGCAAAACTTAGTAATTCTTGCTCATAAGATTTACATAGTGCCATTATTGTCTTTTTTGAAGGCCACTTCTAGACCTCACCCTGTCTGATAATAGAGAGCATTAGGCAATTGTCTCAAGAGGAAAATTTTGGTTATCTGCTTTTCTGCTATTTTATTACCAAGGATGTGAAGAGGTGCTTGTGAGATTTTATGTCTTGTGTCAAAATAATGTGAGTCTTTTAGTATTATGCACCTTGATTTGAATAAACTGCGTGCACTGTTTGCCACTTGCTCTCAGAGTAACCAAATGTCTTGGACCAGCTCTGAAGGATAGCATAGAACTGAGTGCATTTTAGATGTGCTTCGTATTGCAAATTGTAACTCTCATTCAGCTAATTAAAAAAACTGATATTGAATGAGTTCTGAGGTGTTTTCTAACTTCATGGTAATACCAACATGTTGAGGGCTAAGGTTAGTAGAAAGCTTGGTTTTGTGTGTGTCTAAAATGGATGAAAATCTCCATCCCTTTCCTCTCAATGCTCATAGAGCCATCCTACTCATCCAACTGTAACATACAAGCTTCTGAGCATCATGGATTCATGGTCCACTTAAAAAATTGGGACAAAAATGTAGCCAAATGACTGAAACCAGCAAGAAGTAATAGATTCATTAAAACTGGTTTTGTACTGGATTTATTTTGAAGGGTGTGTGTAAAGAATAAGGGCGCTTCCAGACAGCACCAAATTGTGGGTTTTAGTCAGGGCTAAAGAAACCCAGAACCTGAGAAGAGGTCCACATAAAGATCTGTTGGTCCTAGGATTTCTGCCTCCGTTGTCCATACTTGCTGCTTTGTCCTGGAATATTGCAGCCCCCAAGATGGCTGCTGTGGGTCGTCCATAGGGTTATACTTGTCTGTTCCTGATTGCTGTTAGCATAAAAATATGGGGAAAGTTGATTACATGGTAAAACAATTGTTTGTATGTCACAAACTTCATTAAATGTGTGGAGGACAAAGTTTCTCTTGCCAGGATAAAGTTTTTGCCCTCTAGTCAACTCTTGCCATGTTTTTAGGATACAACCAACCAGAAACAAACCAACATAAAAATCCCATATTTTCTGAGTGTAGGGACATACAGAGGTTCGAATATCCGCATTTTCCAGCCGGAACTGTAATATTCCCACACCTGAAATTCTCGTGTTTTTTGGCCTATGTAACAATTGCTCCCGCATTTTCAGGGTACGTTGTTTGGCCATTTTGAAGCAGGAGCTCCTGGGATAAAGGTATTGTCTGGACAGGCTGTAAGTTATACGAAGCAAGTGGCTGAACTTCAAAGATACTAGTTGAACTCTTCAGTTAACATGTTGTAAAAAGTATACCATGTAGATCTAGTTCTGTGTGAATTTTACAGCAGAACATAACTCTGAGGGAAAGAAAAGTCCGATGCAAGTGGATGAGAGTCATAGAATAATAATTGTCTCCTGTTACCTGTACTAAGCCAGATAACTTTATTGAGCTAGCAGTGGACTTACTTACTTAGGCGATCCCTCGTTGTCCGAGTATGATTGCCTTCCAGGTGTAGTGTCTTGGTGATGGATACGTAGGTGACTGTGGAGCCCTGTTCTTCACCCACATATTCTCCTGCAATCAAGACATCAGTTTTCAGGTGGAAGGAGGTCCCGATCAGGGTTGGTTTGACACACCTTCCTCTTGGCACATTTCTTCCTTTCGACTTCCATTCGTGCAGTGAAAGCAGTGGGTCAATACATGAATTAGACATGATTCTAATCATTCATTCAGTACATTGATCCAGGGAAGACTTGCCATATTGAGCATAATACGGAATAAATATTCATCTTGTAAGAACTACTCTGTGAGACAAGTTAAAATATCATATCCATGTTATAGACTAACAAAGCACTAATCAGCATGATGGACTGCATCAATAAGGGTTTTTTCTCCAAAAAAACTCAGCTTTTGCCTTATTCTTTGCACCCCTTATATTTGCAACTTCCAGCTTCCCACCAACCTTCACTCACATTTTATTCATTTATTTATTTATATCCTGCCTGTCTACAAAATTGGACTTAAAGAATGACTTTAAAACTTTGTCCGGTTTCTGTTCTGATGTCAGACTGAAGTTTGGTAGACAGGAGTATCATGGCTCCTTTGGCTCCTCTGATGTCAAAGAAGGGCTACATGACTTTGGGTTATTCAGCTGAATGTAGACTAATTTTTTGCTAAATTGTGAAACTGACAAATATTTAGTTAAGTGAGTTTGTTCTGGTTCTTTAGGCCACCTTAAATTAATATTTCAAAGATCAAAGTGCCATTTACTCATTCTTATTCTCACTGCATTTATAAAACATAATGTAGAAACTTTGATCTAACATCTGTTTGCGGAAATTAAATACCCTCTTATCTCTAATGGGTTATCTTAACCACATGAGAATAAAATACCATAATAAGACTTGATGGCATTTTATCAAACACCATTACAATTTCTTTGATCTTCGTGTTGTGGGCCTTCACGTAGTTTCCGACACAGCAGCCCCAAGATGAGCGTATCGTGAGGTTTCCTTGGCAAGGTAATTCAGAGGGAGGTACCTTTGTTTTCCTTTGAGGCTGAGGGATTGTACATTGTCCAAGGTCTCCTGTGAGTTTCAATAGCTGAGAGGGGCTTCAAATCCTGGTTTCTTGAGTTATTGTCATAGACATTACGTTACATTAACTGACAACAAAACTAATCCAAAATAAAGTAAAATAAAATAAGATATAGTCTATTTTGGAACCACTTTAGAAGTGTAACAACTGTCCTCCTGAGATAGTGACAGTCCTCTGAAATGAATGATTTACAACTCAGTGATAAAAAAATATGATATTGCTTAGGCATCCTTGGGAGGTCTGACTTGGCCACGGTGGTCCACACTCTGGTTACAGCTTGTTTGGACTACTGCAACACCCTCTACGTGGGGTTGCCTTTGAAGATGGCCCGGAAGCTCCAACTAGTACAATGGGCGGCAGCCAGATTAATAACTGGGGCAGCTTACAGGGAGCGTACCACCCCCTTGTTAAGCCAGCTCCACTGGCTGCCGATATGCTACCGAGCCCAATTCAAAGTGCTGGTCTTGACCTATAAAGCCCTAAACAGTTCTGGCCCAATCTACTTGTCCGAACGTATCTCCTCCTATGAGCCAGGAAGATCCCTAAGGTCATCTGGTGAGGCCCTGCTCTCGGTCCTGCCTGCCTCACAGGCATGGCTGGTGGGGACGAGAGACAGGGCCTTCTCGGTGGTGGCTCCCCGGCTGTGGAACACCCTCCCCAGAGAAATACGACACGCCCCAACCCTTCTGAGTTTTAGAAAAGCCCTGAAAACATGGCTATGTGGATTATATAAGTCTACACTGCCAGGTAATCCAGTTCAAAGCAGACAATTTGGATTTTACTGTATATGGTAGTGTAGGAGCCCCCGGTGGCGCAGTAGATTAAACTGCTGAGCTGCTGAACTTGCTGACCAAAAGGTTGGCAGTTCAAATCCGGGGAGCGGGATGAGCTCCCGCTGTTAGCCCCAGCTTCTGCCAACATAGCAGTTCAAAAACTTGGAAATGTGAGTAGATCAATAGGTACTGCTCCGGCAGGGAGGTAACAGAACTCCATGCAGTCATGCTGGCTAGATGACCTTGAAGGTGTCTACGGACAACGCTGGCTATTTGGCTTAGAAATAGAGATGAGCACCAACCCCCAGATTCGGACACGACTAGACTTAATGTCAGGGGAAACCTTTTACCTTTACCTATATGGTAGTGTTGAAGGGGCCTTAGTGGCTATAATAAATAACTTTTTTCTGTACAACAAATATGTGGCATTTGTTGTTGTTTACCTTCAAACCGTTTCCATATGTAACCCTGTGGTAAACATACCACATACCATTCTTGGCAAAAATTTGTTCAGAGAGGATTTACTATTGCCTTCCTCTGAGACTGAAGCTGGATCTACACTGCCCCATAATAGAGTTTCGGAATGCAGTTTAATTGCATTGAACTGGATTATAGTAAAGGTAAAGATTTCGCCTGACGTTAAGTGACATAAGCAGCAAGAAGGACCCCTGATTCATGCAAAATATTCCACTTAAGCAGGAAAACAATGAAATGCATAGATATAGAATGAGGGGTGCCTGGCTTGATAGCAGTGTTGTGCAATGCCTAAAGCCAATGGGATTCTGGCCTGCAGCAATAGGAATATAGCATCTAGATCCAGGGAAGTCATGCTCCCCCTCTATTCTGCCTTGGTCAGACCACACCTGGAATGCTGTGTCCAATTCTGGGCACCGCAATTGAAGTGAGATGTTGACAAGCTGGAAAGCGTCCAGAGGAGAGTGACTAAAACGATCAAGGGTCTGGAGAACAAGCCCTACGAGGAGCGGCTGAAAGAGCTGGGCATGTTTAGCCTGCAGAAGAGAAGCTGAGAGGAGACATGATAGCCATGTACAAATATGTGAGGGAAAGTCATAGGGAGGAGGGAGCAAGTTTGTTTTCTGCTGCCCTGCAGACTAGGATGCGGAACAATGGCTTCAAACTACAGGAAAGGAGATTCCACCTGAACATTAGGAAGAACTTCCTCACTGTGAGAGCTGTTCAGCAGTGGAACTCTCTATCCCAGACTGTGGTGGAGGCTCCTTCTTTGGAAGCTTTTAAGCAGAGGCTGGATGGCCATTTGTCAGGGCTGCTCTGAATGTGATTTTCCTGCTTCTTGGCAGGGGGTTGGACTGGATGGCCCACGAGGTTTCTTCCATCACTTAGATTCTATTATTAAGATTGTATTAGGTATAAGAGAGAAGTAACAGAAAACTGAATTCATGTTTAACTGGAAGGTTGCATATAACAATAGTGCCACTTTAATCGCTACTGAGATAACTTGCCTCTACAATATAAACTTATAAGAGCTGTTAATGCTTAAATACTTTTTTTTACTTTAAGTGTCAAAGGTCTACAGTTATCTTAAGCCAAAAAGATTATATTTTGAGATACACATACCCAGTTATTTAATTTCACTGGCAACCACTTGAATGGACCAATTATTTTGATTACCTTATATACTCGAAGATAAGCCAAGTTTTTTCATATCTTTTTGGGGGCTGAAAAAGCCTCCCCCGTCTTAGAATCGGGTCAAGGTCAAGCCAGCAGCGGAGCCTGGAGGCCACAGTATGTTTTCTTTTCCAAAACCTCCCATCTCCGTTTTTCCTCCCAGGCTGGAGTTATCTTATTTTTTAAGAGAGAGAGAGACAAGGAGGGAATGTTTTTAAAAGCGAAAGGTGAGTGAGTGACAGAACCTCTTGCAAGCCAGGAAGAAGAAAAAGATTGCATGGTGGAAGGGGAAGAAAAAGAGAGACTCTTGCAAATTTTCAGGATTCATTATTATTATTACTATTATAAATAATTCCCATTAGTCTGGACGGGCTAATATACATACCGTATATACTCGAATATAAGCCATAAGTGGAGGCACCTAATTTTACCACAAAAACTGGGGAAACGTATTGACTCGAGTATAAGCGGAGGATGGGAAATGCAGCCGCTACTGGTAAATTTCAAAAATAAAAATAGATACCAATAAAACTACATTAATTGAGGCATCAGTAGGTTAAATGTTTTTGAATATTTACATAAAACTGTCATTTATACTTAATTTGGTGTCGGACTGATCGATCTGCCCATTTTATAATAGCCCCATTCTTGAGGTGTTGTCAATGCTATATTGCACTTTGTCCATTTTAACTGAAATTACCTTCCCCATTTCGGCCCATTTCGGCACATGTTGCACGTTGCCTGGGTTCTATGAATTAGTCTCCAGTGTTAATACTGTATGTTTTATGTTGATTTTAACGATTGTTTTTACTGTAATTGATGTTTTTATTGGATAACTGTTTCATTGCTGTGTTTTGATATTTGATTGTTTTATCGGGCAAGGCCCCATGTAAGCCGCCCCGAGTCCCTTCGGGGAGATGGGGCGGGGTATAAAAATAAAGTTATTATTATTATTATTATTATTATTATTATTATTATTATTATTATTATTTAAGATAAGACTGTCCAACTCTGATTACCTATATACTCGAGTATAAGCCAACCCAAATATAAGCTGACCAGGAGCTTTTTCAGCTCTAAAAATAGGTTGAAAAACTTGGCTTATACTCAAACATGTATGGTAGCTGTCTTGTACTGTATGATAACTATATTCTACATAGACCAGTATGTCTACTCACTGGCCAAGGATTTTCCTGGCTCCCAGCTGTGCTAGATGCCTTCAAGGCACTGGACACAAAGGAAGAGAGAAGTAAGGGAGTATACAGTTCACCACTGAATTGTGACCACTGAGAAAAATGTGTTCTGGGGAAGTATGATTCAGAAAGCATTTTAGACATAGAATAGTCCAGGAATTCCAAATTCCTTCCAGAAAGCTTCTTTAAATATTTTATCCACTGTCTGTGCCAAATTGACTGGAATCCAATTCCACCTTCACAACCAAACAAATAGTATAGCCTGTGAAGGTGAAAGTCTTAGCAGCACTTTGTGAGCTTCATGGCTGAGTACAGATTTGTCTGATACTCTGTTTCAGATGAGGGGAGCCTGTAGTTCTCCAGATGTTGTTGGCCTGGAAGAGGGATGTCCCAATCCTCTTTTGAATTTGTGGGATGAACTCATGGGTCCATACTCCCACCTATGCAGGATCTATCTGGATCAGATGGCGTGTCCATCTCACATAGGCACTTCGCTAGTGCATTTGAAAGCACTGCCAGCCTGTAGCATTCTGTGCAAGAAATAAAAGGCACCGGAGGAGGAGGAGGAGGCCACCAGTGGTAGCAGTGTTTCTGCACTTTCCCCACGTAGAAAGAAGCAAAAGCATTTAAGGCAAACATGATACTGGCCTCTTTATATACAAAGGAAGTGGAGGTTCTAGTTATGAAGCTGAAAGCAAAAAAGACATGGAAGTTTATGTGTTCCTCTCAGTCAACTACAACAATCTGCTGGGGACTTGGGGTTACCTATCAGCAAAAACCTTGACAGCAGAGCAGACTGACCAAGAGCAAGAAGCACCAGATTACTTGTTTCCCCTTTTATGATGAGACATATTGATCCGAATCCTCTTAATGTTTTGCACATCTATAAAGGACAGTTTGACGTTGTTGTCCAATTTGGAATATCCACATTCAGTTCAAAGTTGCATTGTATATGCAGTGCCACGATTCATGTATGTGCACGCATTGCATATATGTGTACACTGTCCATGGATGTACATTGTGAATGGATGCATGTGCGCATGTGTTTGTGTAATCGGTTGCATATTTGTGGCTTGCTTCAGCTGAGCAACACTGGAAATTTAGTCGATGGGCCCTTGCAAAGCTATCTTGACAATTTTGTTTCTGTTTTGTTGATGTATCGCTTCATGTTATTTCAAACATGTCAACCTATTGCAAAGTTTCCCTGAAAAGATTAGTTCAGAAAGAGTTTGCCTTGACTTTCCTTAGTGGGTTTCCATGGCTGAATGGGCCTTCAGACTCTGGTCTCCACAGTTGTATTCCAGGGCTCAGACTGCTACATCAAACTGACTCTTCAGATTATATAAATTCTTGGATAGATAGCTGTTTCGAACCTGCATTACAAGGCATCCTCTGCAAGGGAAAAGGAGAAGAGGTTAGATAGTTACTAGATATGCTTAGTCGTTGGCACAGGATACTGTCCTATGTTCCTTTTATTGTTCAAGAAATGAACATTGCTTGAGTTGAAATGGAATAATCTTGTTGTAGAAATACTTAACATTGTCAATTCATTGATCTTTTTTTCTCTCATTTGCCTTCTTTCCCCCCGATATACACTGCATGGCTGTTTTTTTGGTAATAGCAAAACCAGCCTTCTCAGGAGAGGTCTGCCTAACACCTTCCTTTCATCTCTTGTATTGCTGCACCTTTTCAAAACTTTTCAATTAATTCTTCAAAGTTAGATCTTACTATGGCTGTTTTTGTTTTGTAAATGTACTCCTTGGGCTCTCTGGGATGTATTTGATTAATAGGCTTCTTCACTGGATAATATTGTCTTACAGTTATTGTTATTATTATTATTATTATTATTATTATTATTATTATTATTATTATTTTATGACACAGCAAACAAGATAGATATGCTGGATTTCGTATCACAAAATCACAAGTCGAACACTTCACAGTCTAGGACTGTGTGATGTATTTTCGGATGATGCGTGCAGATTCCAGTAGGGTGGCCTTTTGCAGTTGGCATATCGTAATTTTGTCAATGTCTATTGTTTCCAAATGCCAGCTGAGATCTTTTGGCACGGCACCCAGTGTGCCGATCACCACCGGGACCACCTGCACTGGTTTCTGCCAGTCTTTGAAGTTCAATCTTGAGGTCCTGATAGCGGCTGAGTTTTTTCTGTTGTTTTTCGTCAATGCAACTGTCACCTGGGACAGTCGCATTATTATTATTATTATTATTATTATTATTATTATTACCACACTTTATCTCTCTCACAGGAGACTTACTGTATATTCTCGAGTATTATCTGAGCTTCCAGCCCTTTTTAGTGCTGAAAAGCCCCCCTTGACTTATACTCAAGTGAGGGTCCTGGTTGGTTTATAATCAGGTTGGCTTATATTCGGGTCAGTTTATCCTTGAGTATATAGATTATCAGAGTTGGACAGTCTTATCTTAAATTACAGTTAAAATATTCAAAAACATTTAACTTACTGATGCCTCAATTAATGTAATTTTATTGGTATTGATTTATATTTTTATTTTTGAAATTTACCAGTAGCTGCGGCATTTCCCACCCTCGGCTTATATTCTAGTCTATAAGTTTTCCCAGTTTTCTGTAGTAAATTAGGTGCCTCGTCTTATATTTGAGTTGGCTCATACTCAGGTATATACGGTAGCTGTTTCTTTATTACTTTTTGTTATATTGGCTTGTTAGCCTGATTTATTTTGTTCAATTACCATAGAAGCATTGTTGTAGCTGATCAAAGACATAATTAATTCAATAATTAAGCGGTCTCTCAATATGTATGATTGTGTATGAATTGTGCCTTCCTTCCTCTTTATACAATGAGGATACTATTAAAAAGGGGCTTTAAGTTTTATATAAATTTGGGGGGAAAACACCTTAAAGAATAATATATAGAACTGCTAGGATGTTTAAACAGTGGCTGGCATCCTGCAGATGTCGTAAACAATTATATGAAGCTTACAAAAGTGGAGTTATGCGTGATGTGTCATTTTAGCACAGCATTGTGTACTCGTTGCATGAGTATTTGGGGTGCAGTGTCACAATTCTGTAACAAGGTGGCATAATGAAACCTGGGCATAGCTTTAGGAGTGTAAAATTATGTTGCATCTCTTTGATGCGGAATCTTAATGTTATGAATCAGATCTACTTATGTTGATCTAATAGTAGAATGGAATTGTCTGTTCCCATTTGGGAAACAGATTTTGGAGGAATATACCTAATTAGTTCTTAAGTTCTGAGTGAAGTGGCAGTTTTGCTCTGCTCTTTGTATAGTATCAGGCTAGATTAGAACATGCAAGCCATGGTACTTCAACATGCTAGCTCAGAATAATGGTTAGGTATTGCAAATACATTTATGACATCTTTGCAATCACTTATTATCCATAGCTGTGGGTTTGTTAGACATAAGATGCTATCAATCTTATGATTGATAGCTAAACACAGCCATTGCTGAAAACTCTGGAAATATCCTCCACTCTGGTTACTGCAGCAGGGAATTCAGGCAAACTTACTGTATATACTCGAGTATAAGCCTAGTTTTTCAGCCCTTTTTTTTAAGACTGAAAAAGCCCCCCTTGGCTTATACTCGGATGGGGGTCCTGGTTGACTTATATTTGGGTCAGCTTATACTCGAGAATATATGGTACATTTATTATTTTTCTCTATTATTATTGGTATTATTACATTTATTATTTTTCTCTATTGTTGCTACTAACATTTATTTTACTCTATTTTTATTATTATTATTAATACATGTATTATTTCACTCTGATATTATTATTATTGCATTTATTATTTTACTCTATTTATTATTACTTGTATTATTTTCCTGTATTTATTATTATTATTATTATTATTATTATTATTATTATTATTATTACATGTATTATTTTACTCTATTATTATTAAAAGGATACATAAGCACATTTACATTGAAGAAGATGAGGATAATGATTTGATCAGAGTTGGACAGTCTTATCTTAAATTTGAGCTTTATGTAAATATTCAAAAACATTGAACCTACTGATGCCTCAATTAATGTAATTTTATTGGAATCTATTTTTATTTCTGAAATTTACCACCCTCGGCTTATACTGGAGTCAATGTTTTCCCAGGGTTTTTTTGTGGTCAAATTAGGTGCCTTGGCTTATATTCGGGTTGGCTTATACTCAAGTATATACGGTAATTTAAATTGGTAAATGTTAAGAGATGATTGAGATTCTCAGCAAAACCAGCTGTTTAATAAGGTATTAGATTAACTTGACATATAACAAATACTTACATATAACAAATACTTACACATACTACAGAATTATGATTCCACCTTAACTGTCATTCTGTGGGATCTAAAGGTTTATAATTTAGTTATTTATTTATCGTGTCAGAAGCGAATTGAGGATACAGTTATAATGTATTTAAAAACACAAACAGAGTTAAAACTTGGCATTATACTAGATTTCCTTTGACCAGAAGCTGGCGACTTGGAGTTCCTCTGGTGTCACTGTGAGAAGGTCCTCCATTGTGCATGTGGCAGGGCTCAGGTTGCATTGTAGTAAGTAGTCCGTGGTTTGCTCTTTTCCCCACTCACATGTTGTGGACTCTGCTTTGTAGCCCCATTTCCTAAAATCGACTCTGCATCTCGTAATGCCAATTTGGTGAAGCAGTAGAGTTCTCTTGTTGAAAAATTTTAGTGATCCTCTCTAAACTGCAATTCCCAGGATTCCTCAGAATGTTGCCATAGCGGATAAGTGGAATCATAATGCTATAATTGTGACAGGGCATCAGTTTTCAGTTGCTGTGCCTATGAATGTCAAGAACAGTTTAGCTCCCAATCAGGTCTGCCCAACCCTAATTTATTGTTTTGGTTTTCCAGCCTCTACTTCCAGCCCCGGCCCTATAGTTTGTGTTTGCACAAGCCCTTGCCCTGTCCTCTCAAACCTGAACATGTCCACTTTTTCTGGCTACTGGTTGTGATGTTGGTTGATGTCTTTCTATGATGTTTTTACTGTTCTAGTTTTATTGTTTTTAATTATTTTTATTGCTATATGTTTTTATGGTGTTACCTTATAACCCTTGTCTTGCTCAGCTTAGTCCACATGTAAGCCGCTCCGAGTCCCTTATCCTTATTCTTATATCCCGGTGGCGGGATAGAAGAATAAAATTATGATGATTATTATTATGAGTTACTATAAGAAAATTCCCAGCATCTGGCAGCCTGAGAGATACCACTGATTTTTGTTCATAATAACATACCTCTGAGTAATTGATGCAGAAATAAACAATAAAGGACAATAATCATCCTTCTCTGCTTATTAACTGTCGAAACACATTTTAATCCCTGCTAGGTGAAGCAATCTTTTGGCACTGCTAAGAAATGCAGTTTTTCTGATCTTATATTCATAGCTTCCTGGCCATTCTCGAATTACCTTAATTAAAAGGCTGATATTTTAGTGGCATTTCATGCTTATTTGTATGGTTTTCAGCTATTTTTCATAATGGCCTTGTAAGAAGAATGTGATAGATATATCCTGAATTAGAATGTCACAACCAAACCATGGGTGGTCCATCAGGCATGAGCCTGGGGTTTGTAAGCTTTGGTTGCTCTCATCCCTTCCTCTCTGATTCATTATAAATTTTGTCATGATGTCTAAATTGAGTAAAATATAGACTTTTAAAATGTGTGTTATATTTCTATTCCGTTGGTAACCTCTTGGACTCCTACCAGCCTGGTCTTGTCTACTTTCAGCAATACTGTTGTCCATCAGCTGCCTTTCAACTATTTCCCAGAGGCTTCGAGATATTATGAACTGGAAGCTTGGATCAAAATGTTTCTTCCAGTCCTGGATTAGAGAAAAACTATGTGCCAAATGTTATTGGGAAAAGGATGCCAAATATAGTTGGAAAAATAAGATGTTACATCAAACTACAATTGTTGAAAATTTGAGAGAAAATTGGCATGTGAGAAAGGAGGATTGGGAGTGGTGGTGTGCCCCAAAATGATTTGTCTCATGAGCATAGATGGCTTCCTTTTCCAGTCCATGTGTAAAGGTTCACTGGATGATCAGTTAAATCTTCCCAATACTAGAAATGAGGCAGCATCTTCCACTATGCAGGCAGCAGGCTAGCTGGAATGGGTTGAGCAAAGTCAGATCATACAGTATAAGTTTTTTCCCTTCCAAAACCATGCCTCTATTTGTTTGCCCCAGAGGTTATTGCCTCAATATTGTATGTCTAAAAGGGCCAGCCAAATATAAGATTGAAGTTTTTTCCTTGATAGCTGAAACATGGTTGGGTTGTGATGTCTGAAATGAGCTGCTGAATTGGATGTACATACCGGTAGTAACAAGGTTTTTTTTTTTTTTTTTAATGAACAGGGTTGAAAGAAACTCTATGTTGAGGTTTTGACTTTTGCAGATCTGATTATTTTCAGATTTGATTTAAAATGTTCTCTCAAGGAATATCTAGGTCCTCCAGTTTGGCTCAATGGTCAACTTTCTCCAGTCATGCTGGAAGGACCAGAGATTTTTAGTGAGAACACTTCCCTAGTAATCTCTCGTTCTTTCAGAGGGATTCTGTGTTCAGTTCCCAATGGAAATGGATCACAGAATTGTGCTGGAAGACCCAGAAATTCCTACAAAAGGGTTCTCTTGTGCAATTTTTTTAGTGTTTTCTTTATTTATGGGTTTTTGTTTTTGTTTTGCTTTCATGGGGATTTTGTGCCCCAAACCAGGTGAATGTGGAAGCTGACTGTAGTTTCAGATCTTAGCATCTGCATTCTTTAAGGGATAAGTACAGCACTCAGAATCCCCAAGCTGACTGGGAGACGGAATTGTAGGGAGTTGTAATCCAAGGAATAGCTGTTCCAAAGATTTACATGTAAAAAAGAAGTGGTCTGAGGGCTGGAAGTATTTTTCTGCTTTATCCTTCCTTCCTTCTCTTCTTTAGGAGACCACATCTTAATACATTATCCGCCACAGGTCATGAGATCATGCTCTCTGGTTAGTTTTTAAACCATGTTTCTCTGTTTCAGCTTGTTTTGGATAGGAAGCAGCAATATTCCAACTTAAGATAACACATTGCTGACACACTTCCCTGCCTAAGGGGGACAACATTTTGGACGATGTACAAAAACGAATTCTCATCCTTCATTGTTGCATTGCTTTCTCAAAGCCACTCCCCCTTGTATTTTCTTTGTTTCTTTCTCCTGCGTGTATTCTGGCTGAATCCTTTGGGGAGGTTCAGAGAGGTCAGAAGTGTCTAGAACAGAATAGAATTGCTCCTAATTATATTTCATTGTACAGTGAAATAATGATTTGGTAATATGTAGGACTGTGAGCTTTAGTCACATTAATTAGTTGATGGACAAAGAGCAGCCTTATGCGCTTTACCTGAATGTAAGTCTGAATTTTGAAGAGCTTACTTCTGAACAGACTTGCCAGTTTTAATGCTAGTAAAGATCTAAATAGGTGATACTGCCAATTAAGTTCAAATGTATTTATTTTAGATACACTTTCTGATCAGATGTTTTAAAATAGGGATAAAAATAAAATGTAAAAAAATCCTTAATTAATAACCAATATTTGCTTATTTAATTTTTAAATGTTTTACTTCTTTCAATAGCCCATAAAGGCTCCCTTGTTGCTCTTTTCATGATATAGCAGTGCACACTTAAAAGTATATGAGAACCTAGGTGAAATCTTTACAACACTTGGCAGCCAGGTTTCTAACTGGAGCAAATTACAGGGCGCGTTCAACGCCACTGTTTAAGGAGCTCCACTGGCTGCCATTTATTTTCCGAGCCCAATTCAAGGTGCAGGTCATTACCTACAAAGCCCTAAATGGTTTGGGACCCACCTACCTTCGAGACTGTATTTCACCCTGTGAACCCGCACGATCTCTTCGCTTGTTGGGGGAGGCCCTCCCCTCGCTTCCACCACCCTCGCAGTTGGTGGGGACGAGGGAGAGGGCCTTCTCCGTCGTGGCCCCCCAGCTTTGGCACTCGCTCCCCAGGGAGATCAGGCAGGCCCCCACCCTCCTCTCCTTTCGGAGGAGCCTGAAAACCTGGCTCTTACAGAAGGCCTTTGATGATTGATCCTTGTAGGATTAACCTGTTTGCCTACTTAGCAATAGACCCTCAGGTATGCCTTCTCGGTATTACACTTAGCACTTTAATGACTACGCCAGCTGGGTAATTACCCCTCCCTGATGACTTCGACATTTTTTGCACCTTGGCCCAGATCTTTGGATTCAA
Source organism: Anolis carolinensis (assembly GCF_035594765.1). Lineage (NCBI taxonomy): Eukaryota > Metazoa > Chordata > Lepidosauria > Squamata > Anolidae > Anolis > Anolis carolinensis. Next base: position 303,615,669 of record NC_085842.1, on the reverse strand, counting down.
CTCATGATTTTAACATTTTATGTTGTATGTTGACCTTTTATGACTGTTTTATCGATGTTGATGTTTTATTGTTGGTTGTCACGACCCAGGCTGCAGAGCACCAATAACCATACACAGAGGCCAGAATCTATCTAATATCTTTATTGTAGGAATATATAAAGTTAATAAAAACAAGTGTAGAAAATAGTCCAGAATTAGACCTTTCAGGAAAGGTCAGAATTAGTCCAAAAAGGCAATGTCCAATAAGAAATATTAAGGTCCAAAGTTGTAATCCAATAACCGAAACACTCACTTTGCCAGGCAAGGTGAGGGGAGATGACAAGGTCCTTTAGTCCATGAAACTTGAGCGAGGCTAGGAAATAACTTGATACTTGAAACAAGGCTTGAACGTGGAACAAGGTAACTAAGAACAAGAACAAGGTCCGTGGAATTACTTGATAAATCCGTGGAACAAGGCAAGGATTGATCCTGGGAAACAAGGCAAAGTCCGTAGATAAACAAGGCTGGGAAGCAAGGCGAAGGCTGGATAGCAAGGCAAGGCTTGAGCAGGAGCGAGGCTTGAATCGGAGCGCGCTGTCCAGACACAACTCGCTCCGAAGGCTGACGAATTGACTCCGCGAAGTTACTACGCGGGTAAAACACCTAAATAGAGTCTAGCTTTCCCGCCGAAGCAGTTCTCTGGGAATCAGAACCGAAAGCTAACTCTGAGACCAGATGTGAGACTCCCCAAAGATTCTCACGAGAAGCAGTCTTAATTGGCCACATTCTTAGCTGCAATCCTCGCACTCCTGCGCGAAGCTGAATCCAAACTTCTCTGTTGTTTACAAAACTCCCGGCGCAAGAATACGGGAGAAGTAGGCTCTGGGCTTGTTTGACATACTTCTGGGAGACAACTTTCTTGCAGGTGCAAGGTTCCCAGATCTGCCTGGGAAAGATCTGGCTGAGAGGAATCCAGTTCAGACTGGGAAGGTAAAAAACCCAAGTTTTCATCTTCATCAGGAATTACAATGTCCTGAGCAGGACTACAAGGCCCATGGGTCATCACACTATCCCCCTCCTCAAGGCCCCTCCCAAACTGGGGCCCTCTCCCCGAGGCGCGAGGTCGCGGTTTGGTGGGATAGGTCTGATGAAAGCGACGGGTTAGATCAGGAGCATGGACTGTGGAGGCGTCTTCCCAAGAGCGTTCCTCAGGGCCAAAACCCACCCAGTCAATGAGATATTGTAGGCGGCGGCGGTGAAAGCGAGAATCCAAAATGTCCTCAACCTCGAACTCCTCCTCCCCATTCATCAAAACAGGAGGGGGGGCCGGTTGGTCTGTATCAGGTCGCACACCATCCGCCGGAAGGAGCAGGGAACGGTGAAACACTGGGTGAATGCGCATTGAACGCGGAAGTTGGAGTTTGAAAGTCACGGGGTTTAATTGCGCCACCACTGGATAGGGACCAATGAAACGGGCATCTAACTTCCGGCAAGGGCGGTGGGAGGGCAGAAAGCGAGTGGACAGGAAAACCCGATCTCCTACCTTGATTTCGGGGCCCGGCTGGCGATGTTTGTCAGCGTGGCGTTTATAGTCCTCCTTGGCTTGGTCCAGTTGCTGGAGCAAAAGTTGTTGCACCGCTGTGAGTTCCTGCAGCCAATCCTCTGCTGCGGGAACCTCTGAAGTTTCAATGACAGGGGGGAAGAAACGTGGATGGAAGCCGTAGTTTGCAAAGAACGGCGTTTCTTTTGTAGAAGCTTGAACTCCATTGTTGTAGGCAAACTCAGACAGTGGTAACAGAGAAGCCCAATTGTCCTGTTGATAGTTTACATAACAGCGAAGATACTGCTCCAAAGTGGCATTGGTGCGCTCCGTTTGCCCATCTGTTTGGGGATGATGAGCTGAAGATAAGCGAGAGTCTATGCCCAATAGTTTTTGTAGTGCCTTCCAAAAACGAGAGGTGAATTGAGATCCACGGTCTGTGACTAAACTCTTGGGCAATCCATGTAGTCTGAAAACATGTTGAAGAAATAGATCCGCAGTTTCCTTGGCCGTGGGGAGGCCTTCGCAGGGAATGAAATGGGCTAACTTGGTGAATAGGTCCACCACCACTAAGATCGTGGTGAATCCACAGGAAGGTGGTAGGTCAGTGATGAAATCCGCGGAAATTATTTCCCATGGGCGAGATGGGGTAGGAAGGGGGTGTAAAAGCCCTGAGGGCTTCTCCCTTCGTATCTTGGAGCGCTGGCATACTGGGCAGGTGTTGACATATTTTTCCACATCCTTGCGGATCTTGGGCCACCAAAAATCCCTTAGGATCAAATGCATAGTTTTAAATAGTCCGAAGTGTCCTGCTGGTTTGCAGTCATGACACAGACGAAGCGCTTTTTCCCTGCCCGGTCCGGGTGGGATATAAACATGATTTCTATAGCAGAGCAGCCCATCTTTAAGCGAAAAGGGGAAATGCAGACCTTGGCGAAGTTGGTCCTGCGCCCAGGCATCTGCTTGCTGACTAGCCCTGATTTCTTGAGCACAGATGGGTCCTGGAGTAGGGGAAGTTGAACCAATGGGAATGGATTTGGTGTTCCCCACCGTGAGCGTGGCAAAGTTCTCAGGTTGTAGCAGTTGGGATTCAAAGGTCTCCTTGCGTCCTGCAGCGTATTCCGGTTTACGTGACAGGGCGTCTGCTTGCTTGGTTTGGGCTGGGGTCACATAATGGATCTGGAAGTTGAAACGTTCAAAGAATAAAGCCCAACGTTGCTGCCTCTGATTTAGTTTGCGGGCAGTTCTTAGATGTTCTAGATTACGATGATCAGTGTGGACTTCAATGGGAAATTTGGCCCCTTCTAGCCAATGTCTCCAAGTTCCAAAGGCTGCCTTTATGGCCAGTAGTTCTTTTTCCCAAATGGTGTAATTCCTCTCTGGTGTGGTTAGTTGACGAGAATAAAAGGCACAGGGGTGGAGGTGATCTCCCACCGGTTGTAAGAGTACAGCCCCAATTGCCACATCAGAGGCGTCCGCTTGCACCACAAAAGGGGTTCCAGGATTTGGGTGCTGTAGAATTGGCTGGGAGGTGAACAGTTTCTTTAGTTGCTGGAACCCTTTCTCTGCTTGATCAGTCCAGCGGAAAGGCTGCTTTCCACGGATGCAGCTAGTGATGGGGTCGGACCAGCGGGCAAAATCTGGAATGAACTTGCGGTAGTAGTTCGCGAACCCCAAGAAACGCTGCACCTCTTTCTTGTTAGTTGGCGCCCGCCATTCCAATACTGCTGAAACTTTGGCTGGATCCATGGAAAGCCCTAGAGGCGAGATGCGGTAACCAAGGAAATCTACCTCTTGTAGATCAAAAGCGCATTTTTCCAGCTTGGCATAAAGTCCATGATCCCGCAATCGTTGTAACACCATTTTGACGTGGTTCTCATGTTCTGATTGTGATCTGGAAAACACCAAAAAATCGTCCAGGTAGATTATCAAGAACCTGTCTAGATAGTCCTGAAAAATGTCATTGACAAAATGCTGGAACGTTGCGGGGGCTCCGCATAAACCGAAATTCATAACTCGGGACTCAAATAATCCGAATTTGGTCTGGAAGGCGGTCTTCCACTCGTCCCCTTCCCTGATGCGAACTAAGTTGTAAGCCCCCCGAAGATCCAGCTTGGTGTAAACCTTGGCTCCTCGAAGCCGATCCAGTAGATCCGAGATTAAGGGCAGGGGATAGCTGTTCCGCTTGGTGATATTGTTCAATGCTCTGTAGTCCACCACCAAGCGTAGTTCCCCTGACTTCTTCTTCACAAACATCACTGGGGAGGCGGCTGGGGATTGAGAGGGTCTGATGAATCCCTTGCGAAGGTTTGTCTCTAGGAATTCCCTGAGAGCTTCTTGCTCTGGTTCAGTCAGGGAGTAGAGATGCCCTCGCGGGATCGGGGCCCCCTCCACCAAGTCAATGGCACAGTCATAAGGTCTATGTGGGGGTAATTTTTCGGCTTCTTTCTCATTGAATACATCCCAATACTCGGAGTACTTCTTTGGCAAGGTGATGATGGGCTCGGTGTCTGTGGCATGGCATACCTTGGCTACGAGGCAATGGTTTTGGCAATACGGTGAAGCAAACTGCAGTTCTCTGTTGGACCAGGAGATGTTAGGGTCGTGGAGAGTCAGCCATGGAATTCCCAAAATCACAGGGAAATGGGGAACCTCGGTAACAAAGAAGGAAATCTCTTCCATATGTTCCCTTATCCACATCCTGGTGGGTTCCGACCACTGACTTACGGGGCCCGTCTTGAGGGGACGGCCGTCTATGGCTTGCACCACACGGGCATTCTTGAAATCATGATATTGTAATCCCAGAGAGTCGGCATACTCTCTATCGATGAAATTGTTGGTAGCTCCAGAGTCTATCATGGCGTGGATCATGACGGGTCCCCTTTTTGCTGACCATAATGTGACCACGAGAAGGAACAGGACCCCGGTTGGCGGCTCTTGGATGGATTTTTTGACCGGGTTGGCGAGCCTCTCTACACCCGGTCGTTGGCTTCCCCCGCCGGCTGTGTGCCAGTCGGCTCAGACGCCTTCGTCTCCGTGGAGGACGCCGCCGCAAGACGGGCGGCAGGCTTCCCTTTGGCTGGGCACTCTCTGGCGAAGTGGCCCCCGTTCCCGCAGTACCAGCAGAGGTTTAAGCGTTGACGACGGGCCTTCTCGGCGGCATCTAGTCTGGGACGCACATTGCCCAACTGCATCGGCACCTCCTCGCCTCCTCTGGGGTATGGGGTTGGCGGTGGGGGTCTCCACACCGGACGTGGCTGAACGCTGGCGGGAGCGGGGGGTTTTGCCCCGGCTCTACTGCCCTGGCCTCGAACCCACTGTTTCCTGTTGGCAATCATGACTTCAGCCCGTAAACATTGATCAATGAGTGCCTCGAGGGTCTGGGGAGGATCCACCTTGGAGATTTCTTCCAGCATTTCAATGTTGAGACCCTCCCGGAATTGTCCCCTGAGGGCTACATCGTTCCAGCCGGTGTTGTGGGCCAGCACTCGGAACTCGGCTATATACTGAGACATAGGTCTGTCTCCTTGGAAAAGGCGACGGAGTTTGTGACCGGCTGCCTCCAAATTGTCCTCGATTCCCCAAGTCTCCTTGAGGTGGTCCAAGAAGTGTTGCGCTGATCTTAGGTGTGGAGAGGCTTGGTCGAACAGTGCCGTCGCCCAGCTGGCCGCTGGCCCGTCTAGAAGACTGTAAACCCATGCCACTTTGATGTCTTCTTGGGGAAACTCGGCAGCACGGGCCTCCAGATAAGCTTGACATTGGCGACGGAAGACATGAACCTTAGAAGCTTCTCCAGTAAACTTGGTTGGCAACGCCATGGCCGGAAGACGAACTCCGCGTTCCTTCAAACCCCTTATTTCTCCATCCTGTGCATTGAGCTTATCACGGATTCGGTCCACCTCTTCCTTGTCGATGGTGTAGGTAATCGGCTGGCCGCTCGGCCCAGGTACGACTCCGGTAGACATTCTGGCCGAGGTTAATTGGTGCTTAGGGTGGCGGAGTCAAACTGTCACGACCCAGGCTGCAGAGCACCAATAACCATACACAGAGGCCAGAATCTATCTAATATCTTTATTGTAGGAATATATAAAGTTAATAAAAACAAGTGTAGAAAATAGTCCAGAATTAGACCTTTCAGGAAAGGTCAGAATTAGTCCAAAAAGGCAATGTCCAATAAGAAATATTAAGGTCCAAAGTTGTAATCCAATAACCGAAACACTCACTTTGCCAGGCAAGGTGAGGGGAGATGACAAGGTCCTTTAGTCCATGAAACTTGAGCGAGGCTAGGAAATAACTTGATACTTGAAACAAGGCTTGAACGTGGAACAAGGTAACTAAGAACAAGAACAAGGTCCGTGGAATTACTTGATAAATCCGTGGAACAAGGCAAGGATTGATCCTGGGAAACAAGGCAAAGTCCGTAGATAAACAAGGCTGGGAAGCAAGGCGAAGGCTGGATAGCAAGGCAAGGCTTGAGCAGGAGCGAGGCTTGAATCGGAGCGCGCTGTCCAGACACAACTCGCTCCGAAGGCTGACGAATTGACTCCGCGAAGTTACTACGCGGGTAAAACACCTAAATAGAGTCTAGCTTTCCCGCCGAAGCAGTTCTCTGGGAATCAGAACCGAAAGCTAACTCTGAGACCAGATGTGAGACTCCCCAAAGATTCTCACGAGAAGCAGTCTTAATTGGCCACATTCTTAGCTGCAATCCTCGCACTCCTGCGCGAAGCTGAATCCAAACTTCTCTGTTGTTTACAAAACTCCCGGCGCAAGAATACGGGAGAAGTAGGCTCTGGGCTTGTTTGACATACTTCTGGGAGACAACTTTCTTGCAGGTGCAAGGTTCCCAGATCTGCCTGGGAAAGATCTGGCTGAGAGGAATCCAGTTCAGACTGGGAAGGTAAAAAACCCAAGTTTTCATCTTCATCAGGAATTACAATGTCCTGAGCAGGACTACAAGGCCCATGGGTCATCACATTGGTTGATTTGCTGTTGTTTTTGTTCTGATTTTATACTGTTGTGTCCGGGCATGGCCCCATGTAAGCCGCCCCGAGTCCCTTCGGGGAGATGGGGCGGGGTATAAGAATAAAGTTGTTGTTGTTGTTGTTGTTGTTGTTATTATTATTATTATTATTATTATTATTATTGTCTTTCTGAGATTTGGAGTTCTCTATCACTAACAAGATGTATTTAATCATGTATTTACTCTATTTATACCCCACCTTTCTCTACCCCGAAGGGGACTCAAGGCGGCTTACATAGAGGCAATTATTCAATGCCTTAAAACAAATACAATTCCAAAAAAATTAAAATAAAATTAGATTAAAATTAGATCATATTAAACATTTAAAAATATTACATTCCATATTAAAATCACGCCATCCATAGTTGTAGTCCAAGCCGTTCCACAGTCATTCCATATATTCCATATCTGTTAATTGCATTGCACTATTCTCCAAAGGCTTGATCCTTCAGCCAAATTTTTACCTTTCTTCTGAAGGCTAGGAGGGAGGGGACTGATTTAATGTCACTGGGGAGGGAGTTCCATAGCTGAGGGGCCACCACTGAGTAGGCCCTGTCTCTTATTTTCACCAGTCGCGCCTGCGAAGGAGGCGGGACCAAGAGCAGGGCTTCCCTGGACAATCTTAATCTCCGAGATGGTTCATAGGGGGAGATACGTTCTGACAGGTAAGCTGGGCCAGAACCATTTAGGGCTTTATAGGCTAAAGCCAGCACTTTGAATTGTGCTCGGTAGCAGACTGACAGCCAGTGGAGCTGACTTAACGGGGGATTGCATGCTCCCTGTATGCCACTCCAGTGAGTAATCTGGCTACCACCCATTGGACCATTTGGACTACCAGCCGTTGGACCATTTGGAGCTTCTGAACAGTCTTAAAAGATATCAATGAATTTTGCCAGAGACATGGAAGTATATAGCCCTGTTCGGAAAATCAGACTTAGATGGATGACATCTAAGGATGTCATCACTAATAGGATGACATCCTATTAGTGATATATCCAAGTATAGTATGTAAGTATCTGACACTTGCATACAGTTGGCCCTGATATCTATGTTTAGGTTTGATTCCAAAAACCACCACCATCTATGTATAGCATAAACTGTGCATACTTGTCCCATTATAACAATACCATAGTAAAATGATATCTCTTACATAAAAATAGGAAGGTCAAGGTTTGATTTTGATGTGCATTTTTGGTTGTTATGGGTGTCAGTGTTTACTTCCCTTGTCTCCACCATCAAAGCTCCCTTTTCCTGATTTCCTTTTGTGCTACTTTTCCACTGCTGGTGGGGAGGTGAGGGGATCAGATACGCATCAGATTATGTTCCCAGGGCCAGACACAGACCAGTGTCATAATCCATTGACATCTCAGGAGGACCTTAGGAGAACTCAGTGAAAGAAGATGATAATGATGATTATGATAATAATCATCATCATCACCACCACCATCATGATCACCATCAGTATGGAAATGTATCTAGGTGCTTCCCTGATTTCTGCAATAGTAGCAATAGAATGGCTTTGAGGGGCTACTACTATATTACACAGCTGTAAGTGCTGAAGTTTGTTGCAAGATGCCATAGACAAATTTTGCAGGAAAAACTCTTATTCTAAACTCATGCATGTAGGATTCTGGCCAGGAATTTCATAAGCAGTGAAGCAGAAATGAATACTTGAGAATTGCTTCAGTCATTTCATTCCCCATTTCTGAAGACTACTTGATGTCTGAAGACCAAATTCCACCTTTACTTTTCCCAGAGCATGAGATGTTACTTTCCAATAAACTGGGATCTTATTAGTGACATATGCAAGCATAACTGAAATGTAACTTTTGAGGTCTTGGTGGATGGAAGTATTCAGCACCTCTCTCTGCCACAACTTCCTCCCTAAACTAACTATCTGTTGTTAGGTTGATCACACACATCCTCATACATGATCCTGCAGTGACCAAAGGAGTAGGTAGCAAAATGGCATCTTCCTGCTGTCGGTTGCAGGAACTGAGCTGTCTGATCTCCCCTATCCTCCTTCTGTCCTTCTCTGGTCACTGGATGACCATGTGAGAGAATAGCCATCCTGAAAATAGGTAGATCAGGCATGTGGGAAAAGGGAAACATGTAGCTACACTTTGCAGAACTTTACAAACCACCAATAATAGGCAGGACCCCAGCAATACTTTCAATTCAGGATGATATGTTATGTTACTTTTTTGTCAGCCCTAAAGTAATCCATTAATTGTTGGTTCCATTACTTGATTTTAGTGCTGTGCCAGTGCAATATAATATATTTACCTTGCATGTATTTCATCAGATTAGGGGCTCCTGTCTGCTCTGTATATGAAGCACTCTTTCTGGAAAATTTATTTTAACATTTTGGATGGAAAAAAGTACATAAATAATTCATATTTCTCCACAAGGCATGCTGATACAGCATCACATGCATGTGTGTTTCTTCTCTGTTTATTTCCAAGTCTTTCAATGTTTCCATGACCTTCAAAAGTATTGGGTTGTGATCTTGCTTGGAGATGTACATCTGCTATGTAGCTATATCTCTGTGGCTGTGACTCCCGTGCTACCCCAATCCACCTTTTCAGTGACTAAGCAGAGATATATCCAGCTACTGTATTTTCCAATAGCTAGGCATACTGCAACAGGTGTCCAGAGTGACTTTTGACGGTCCTTGTGATGTTCCTGCAGATTATGTTCCTTTTGTGCAGGCAGCTACAAGAAAATAGCTGAGCACCCAGCTCTCCAAATACACAGAAATTGCTGTGTTTCTTGAAAGGTAGATTTGGTAGGGATTTTGCTCATTGGTAAAGTATTCCGACCTCCCTATCAATGACTAAAATAGTGAGTCACAATAGCATAAGCTGGACTTACATTTTCATTACTCACTTACAGGATGCCAGCCTGCATTACTGTCAGGTACATAGGTAAATATTTTTATAAATTTTGAGGACAGCAAATCCATCCCCTTCAGCAACAGATTTCTGTGTAGCATACCTTAGATACAGTGAATGCTGTGATAGACTCTATGATTATGACAAAGTCATTCAAGTAAAGGGCTTGGATGCAGTATTCCTTAAGAAATGTTCAGTACTGTATGGACATGCTTCCTCTAACTATCACCTGGCCTAAATGCCACCTTCTCCATAAATGAGCTGGGTAGTAACGACAGAGCTTTTAGTGATGGCATCATGGATGGTACCTTGGCACTTATGACTTCATCACATGGGCAAATTTACTCATCCTACAACACTTTCACCACAGTTAGGGGATGGAGTCTAACAGATCCCATCAAATGATATAGAGCTACTTCCAGTGGGGCTCCATCCCCAAGCTGTGGTGAAAGTGTCATAGGACAGAGCAATGAGTACACGGGAGGCTTCCTGTGTTCTTATTTTCTGCAACGGGGCGAGCATGGAGGCGGTGTCAGTGGCAGCTTTCCCTGTGGGATAGGGAAGGCAGCAATGTGGAGCGAGGGCTGATGGGTTTCTTCACTGCCTGCCAGATTTGCCATGCTGCCTGGCGAATCCCCCTTCTGTTGCCCATGTTGAGCAACTTCATGTGATGAGGTTCTTAGTCTGCTTTGGGATACAAAGTGAAGACAGTGCTTAAAAAAAGACGGGCTGAAATCCTATCCATGGATTATGTTTGTATAATCACCAGTTATGCCAAAGTAAGACCTTTTAAGGATCTTTGGAAGAGGCATCCTGTGCATCTTTCTGTAAAGATCAATGAAGACTTCCCCTTTCTAGGCACTTAAAGGCTATGAGGAATGTGCCTGGGATCCATCCTATGGCAATTGCACACAGAGGACACAGAGGACCTCCCCTTGTACTGAATGCAATGACTGATTTTCTTCTGCTCAGGGTGTTGGGCAGCTCCTTGACAGTACTGTGCAGCCAATCACTACTTGATATGTTAGAGGTCCACCTGGGAGCCCCTGGCTGCCATTGTGTTCCCAGCAAAAGAGGAAAGAAGCATCGTCTCCTGAATCTTGGCTAAGCTATACTGGCCAAGAATCATGTCCTGCCATGCTGGATCTTGGCCAGAGATTCAGCAAGTGCACAGGGTCAACACTGGTCTGTGAGCAAAGACCATACTGGTTTATTGGCTACCAGTAAATTGAATGTTTCCTTTGAAGCCCCCCCCTTCCCCCATTTACTGTTACTTGTCTTGAATCTCATTCTGGGACCACTTTTTCTGCTGTAAGGGGAGTCGTCTTTCATCCTTGTTTCAGGACACAATCTACCCTGCAGCATATGAGATAAACATCTACTTCACCACACTAGAACATCTATCCACTTTAAATCCAGTTGCTGCCTCTTGCAGAGTTCTGGGATTTATAGTTTAGTGAGCCCAGAACCTCTCTGGCTTAGCAGTTTAAAGGCTCCTCCCTAAACTACAAAACCCATAAATCTGCAGGAGGTAGCAACCAGATTCAAAGTGGACAGATGGTCTAGTGCAGTGTTTCCCAACCTTAGGCCTCCATGTGTTTTGGATTTCAGCTTCCACAGTTCCTAACAGCTAGTAAGCTGGCTGAGATTTCTGGGAATTGAAATCCAAAAGACCTGGAGGCCCAAAGGTTGGGAACTACTGCTCTACTGTGATGAAGTCCAAGGGAACCCTGCATTGTAATCCCCAAATTATCACAAAGAAACAGAAAAAGAGTGAGATTAACTCGAGATCAGCAAACAAATCTCAGCACAATAGGACAGGGAAATATATAAAGAACTGTGATGTATGAAGCAATTTAATGATATGCATTATGCACATTCCTACGTTTTTCCATGCTCAAATGCTAGCCTGAGAAGTTCTATTATCATTGCCATGAGTTCGTACTTTGGTTCTTAATAGCAGGAAGGCATATTTTAAAGACCATATTTGCTTTCACAACCATACACCTTTGACTGCACTTTCAACTCATCAGAATCTAAGATCTAGAAACAAATTTTCCTATTTTCCCACCCCCATCCCTTCATGTACATATACCTGCTTTTGAGTTTGATCAGATGTACAGCTGACCTTCAAATCTCAATAGAGTAAGCCCCTTGTATGCATGGGGAATCCTGACATACCATGGAGTTGCACTGGAGGACCTAAAGATTCCTAAAGAGGTTTCCTTTCTAGAATTTTACTAGGTCATCCAATGCAACTTTGTGGTAATTTTCAATAATCTGGAGTCCTAAAGAGGCCTTTTCCCCCCAAGTGCAGTTAAGTTGCAGATATGGATTCCGTAGTTACTGTGATCTTGTGGTACAAAATGAAACGTATATTAAATCTGACACAAATCCACTGTCTCCAAAGCACCACACATCCTATGAGGTGCCAATGCAGTATTTGATTGCAGGATGTTTCTGCCTCTGGTTTTGATTTATGTTTATTAAAACAAAAAACCTAAATAAATATCCCAACAGTCTACTCATATTTTAATTTTATTTTATTAAGAAAAAAAGATAAGCACACATGAATCAATTTAAACATTACATTCAGACAAAGATGTATATGAGGGTTATTTTTATTAGAAAACCTGTTGTCACATTTTTGCAACAGCATGTACTTCCCTTCCATTGTTTATTTAAATGTATATGAAAGAAACACTGGGATTATTTATGACTAATTTAGCACACCCAGTGAACTGTACATGATGTCCTGGAGTTTTCCTCTCATCTACTTCCAAACATGTTACCATGATTCTTTAGACATCATTGGAGAACCTTCAGTTTTCCTCCAGGAAATGCACATAGAGATCCATCCTTCTACTACTTGCAAATGCTTCCACATATTTTTCTTTTAATAAGCTTTTTCATGTTAAATTGATGCAGGTGTTCATGTCACTTCTTGGAAAGGGCCTGTCCTGGCCTGTAAATATTCACATGCCCTTTAGGTTATCTCAAAGTCAAGGTCATGAATATCCAGTGCTGATGCTGTGTATATGTGTCCATATGAATTACCTGCCTGTCCACCCACCCCAACCAAAATCTCATCATGACTTCCAAGTGATAGAAAGAAATATCTTCCTAATGTGATAAAAAGCATCTTATTAGGGAGGACTTTCTTTCCTCAATTTCAACTTTTAAAGGCTTATTTTTGTGGATCACATCACTTGGCCCAGTTTCTCACAGATTACTGCAATATCCAAGTAAACTACACAAGATGTGGTTATGAAATGGGGCAGATACTGGATCAGGTAGAGAATAACATAAAGCAAGAGTCATGGAGAATGGCATCCAATAGTTTTGTTGTGTGCCTTCAAATTGTTTCCAACCTTAAAAGACCAGAAGGCAGTTTTCTGAAGCTAACAACATGTGATTTAAGCAAGATCAACTAATGGATTTTCATGGCCGAACAGGAGTTTGACTCGTGATCTCCAGAGTCATAGTCCAATGCTTAATCACAACATCCAGCTCTGGTATAATGTAGTTGTAGTACCCCAACTTCCACAACTATCCAGTCAGCTTATCACTCCCATCATTCCTGAATACAGAATAATTATATTTTGTGCTGAAAATAAGAAAAGGCTGGCTGCCTTACTAGAAGGTTATTTGATAATTATTGTCTTCCCATAATTAAAACTGTGTAATGGTGAGGAGGGCAGGACTGCTCTTGATGGTTCTAATTCTTGTTATTGGTGTCTAACACCATCTATACATTTTGAGATAGAAAGTCCACATCCACACCAGGAAATTGTGGCAAAATGCTGACAATATTACTTTTGTTTTGGTGTTAATTATATTTATTTACATCCCACTTTTCCCACAAAACTGGGGTTCAAGACACATGACACATCCCAGTATTATAGACTTTAATTTGGATAAGTGAATTTACATGGTGCAGTCTTTTCAAGTGCTTAACTTAGCACTGGTTATATAGTTCTGTAGCTCTGTCATTCTGTAATTATTTAAAGTTGACTCTCTATATCCACTGGGTCTGCATCCATGGGTTCAAGCACTCAAAGCTCAAAACGTTTTACTTTGAATATGTTTTAATGGTTTTTAACTGGGAATCTTTTAATACTGTTGATATTCAATCCTATTTTAATGTTTGCATATTTGCATATTTTAAATTGTATGCTAATGTTTTAATGTCAAGCCGCTTTGATTCTTGTTCAGGAGAGATAAAGCCGGGTATAAATATAATAATAATAATAATAATAATAATAATAATAATAATAATAATGATAATAATAATAATAATAATAATAATAATAATAATAATAAAGAACTTGCTTTGATTGAAGTCAAAAATCAGAAACTCCTCAAAGCACAGCAGACAAAAAACCAGTACAAGAAAACCGTACTACAAACTAGATCTGACAGCTGGCACAACAAAACATTGCATGGAAAATGTGTTGTCGAAGGCTTTCATGGCCAGAATCACAGGGTTGTTGTATGTCTTTCGGGCTGTGTGGCCATGTTCCAGAAGCATTCTCTCCTGACGTTTCGCCCACATCTATGGCAGGCATCCTCAGAGGTTGTGAGGTATGGAACCATACCTCACAACCATACCTCACAACCTCTGAGGATGCCTGCCATAGATGTGGGCGAAACGTCAGGAGAGAATGCTTCTGGAACATGGCCACACAGCCCGAAAGACATACAACAACCATTGCATGGAAAGTTCCTTGACAAATTTGAAGGAAAACCTGATAAGGAGAAGACCTGGCTCTGGCTCACAAATGGGACCCTGAAGAAGGAGACAGAAGGCCTGATCCTTGCAGCCCAGGAGCAAGCCATCAGAACAAATGCAATTAAGGCCAAGATCGAAAAATCAGCTGATGACCCAAAATGCAGACTGTGTAAGGAAACAGACGAAACCATTGATCATCTCCTCAGCTGCTGTAAGAAAATTGCACAGACAGACTACAAACAGAGGCACAACTACGTGGCCCAAATGATTCATTGGAACTTATGCCTCAAGTACCACCTTCCAGCAGCAAAGAACTGGTGGGATCACAAACCTGCAAAAGTATTGGAAAATGAACATGCAAAGATACTGTGGTACTTCCGAATCCAGACTGACAAAGTTCTGGAACACAACACACCAGACATCACAGTTGTGGAAAAGAAAAAGGTTTGGATCATTGATGTTGCCATCCCAGGTGAGTCACATTGACGAAAAACAACAGGAAAAACTCAGCCGCTATCAGGACCTCAAGATTGAACTTCAAAGACTCTGGCAGAAACCAGTGCAGGTGGTCCTGGTGGTGATGGATGGGCACACTGGGTGCCGTGCCAAAAGATCTCAGCCAGCATTTGGAAACAATAGACATTGACAAAATTACGATCTGCCAACTGCAAAAGGCCACCCTGCTGGGATCTGCGCGCATCATCCGAAAATACATCACACAGTCCTAGACACTTGGGAAGTGTTCGACTTGTGATTTTGTGATACAAAATCCAGCATATCTATCTTGTTTGCTGTGTCATACAATTTAATAATAATAATAATAATAATAATAATAATAATAATAATAATAATAATAATAATACCAAAAGAAAAATTATTTTGTCACATAGCAAGTACAGTAGAGTCTCACTTATCCAACATAAACGGGCCGGCAGAACGTTGGATAAGCTAATATGTTGGATAATAAGGAGAGATTAAGGAGAAGCCTATTAAACATCAAATTAGGCTATGATTTTACAAATTAAGCACCAAAACATCATGTTATACAACAAATTTGACAGAAAAAGTAGTTCAGTATGCAGTAATGCTACGTAGTAATTACTGTATTTATGAATTTAGCACCAAAATATCACGATATATTGAAAACATTGACTACAAAAATGCGTTGGATAATCCAGAACGTTGGATAAGCGAATGTTGGATAAGTGAGACTCTACTGTACTACGCTAATGTGTGCCCTCCTCCTGTGGCCTCCTACTATTTCGCAGATCCTCAGGCTCTCTTTGGCACTCCTTTGAGTATGAGGAACTCCATTTTACTACATCATTGTATATGTTGGCTTGAGCATCCATGGATTTGGGTATCCATAGGGGGTCCTGGTACCAAACCCTGACAGATACTGAGGGGCCACTGTTTTTTATAAATCTTTTGTTACCATTTTGTATGGCCTGCAATCAAACAAGTACAAACTCTTACATAATAATAGTAGTAACATGATAGACTTGCATTTCAATACCCATTTTGGCTCAATAACTTCCCATTTAGCATGGACAAGTATCACAATAAATCAGAATGTTAAGTGTTTTCCTTGGTGGGTTGTGCTCAAAATCTTTTTAGTTTTCACTCATGCTGCAGATTCATATTAAGACTGCTAACCTAAAAGTTTTAATGCATTGTTCTCTAAGGGAAAAAAAATCAAGGGCATGAGATTTTGTTGCTGTTTGGAAATGTGTCCTCCTCTCTGCTTCTCTTTCCTCCACCACAAAAACAGATGTGAAAGGTCAAGGGAAAACCTGTAGAACAGCTTTGGGGGATTTCTTACAAAGCTTTGTTCCATTGAAGAGCTCACAAACTATTTGGAAACCTGAAACTTTTATTGAGAAGGAGTTGCTCCAGATCTCATCTTGTCTGGCCTGATCTGGCAATGTGCAAAGTTCTTCCTGAGTTATATTAGGAATGGATTATTTGAATTATTTAGCTTTGCGTTTTTTTCCCAAAGTACAATTTGATCTTATTTCTGCATTTCATTTTTAAAGACCAAAGAATATTTGTAAAGATTTTGCCAAACATTTTCATGTGCATTTATATACATTATTAAACAATACTTTCCCTAGTATACACGCTTTGCAAGCACTGTCCCCTAACATATGCTGCTTTGATCTGAGCACACAGTTTTATATATATTTTCCCAGGTGTGGTCAATTTTTCAGAGAATTGCAAAAAGTGCAAATATTGAAGGATAATTGGCATTCAGTCATCCACTAGTTCAGAAAGGGTAGATTAATTGATACCCCCCCCCCCCCAACAATCCCCTAATACTATTAAGCAGCACCATGTTTCAGTGGGTCAGAGTTAGACAACTGAATTCCCAATAGTAAGAGGCCCTATTATTTTCCCAAAAATTCATTTGGAATTTGCATATCAGTGTCATTCGCAAATGGCCCTGCAGTTTCAGAACTTTGCAAGTCCTTGGTCCAAGGCATAGCTCTGAAAGCAAATGTTACTGAATTCTGTGGTAGTAGAATAGGAACTGAGCAGTTCATGACCAGGGATCTTGAAAGTCATTCTTTCCTAGGCTTACCATACATCAAAGTTGACCTGATGGCAACAGCAACAAATAACTACAGGTTGGACAAAATTTAATATCTGGTAATCCATATTAAATCAGTATTTGATCTTGCAATCACCCAGTGATGAAACTATCTTTGTCATCAGAGTCTTTAAAAAGGAATTTGATTTTGTGTATGCATCTTTGCAAATCCCACAAATGACCCTCATAAGCCAGAATAGATGTTTAGATTTTTAATGGTTTTTCTTTATTTTTTTTTCTTTTCACTTTAATAAAATAATAGTAATAAATAATAAGATACTGTGGGACTTCCAAATCCAGACTGACAAAGTTCTGGAACACAACACACCAGACATCACAGTTGTGGAAAAGAAAAAGGTTTGGATCATTGATGTTGCCATCCCAGGTGAGTCACATTGACGAAAAACAACAGGAAAAACTCAGCCGCTATCAGGACCTCAAGATTGAACTTCAAAGACTCTGGCAGAAACCAGTGCAGGTGGTCCTGGTGGTGATGGATGGGCACACTGGGTGCCGTGCCAAAAGATCTCAGCCAGCATTTGGAAACAATAGACATTGACAAAATTACGATCTGCCAACTGCAAAAGGCCACCCTGCTGGGATCTGCGCGCATCATCCGAAAATACATCACACAGTCCTAGACACTTGGGAAGTGTTCGACTTGTGATTTTGTGATACAAAATCCAGCATATCTATCTTGTTTGCTGTGTCATAATAAAATAATAATAAACTGTATTCATATCCCGCCACCCGAAGGGACTCAGTGCGGATTACAAAGGCACTCCAGGGTGTAGCATATAACATAAAATGGTAAAAATGGTACATGAGTATAAAAAAAATCACATAAAGTTATAACACCAACCCCTGTCAACACATATAACATAAACTCAAAATAGCACAATTTTAAAAACACAGTAGACCTGTAGATAAAACTAGCTGCCATCAATTTACAACTAAAGTACAAAAGTGACAACTTCATATTGGCCCATTTCAACCTACTCGAGGTCAAAAGTGTGTTTGAACATCCATATTTTCTGGCTGGATCGGAAAGATGAAAGTGTGGGGCCTAATCTAATCTCTTTTGGGAGGGTATTCCAGAGCTGGGGGGCCACCACAGAGAAGGCCCTCCCTCTCGTCCCCAACAACCACGCTTGAGATGGTGGTGGGACTGAGAGAAGCGGGCCTCCCTTGCCAAACTTAAAACTCACAGAAAGCTTTGTACACCTCATTGTGATGTTTCATTTATGTTTTATTACTTCTATTGTTTTGTGTGGTGATTATTGTTTTAGTTTTGGTTTTGTTTTTTACATTTTATTGTGAAGGTTTTTAAACTGACTTCCTTTGGAAACTGTCTTGGGTCCCACCCTGGGCGAAAGGCAGAATGAAATTAAATAACCAAACTAACTGCAGTCAGGGATGTAGATCAAAAGACATGTTAAACATTATTTCTCTTAGCCTGATCTATATTACATATATACATCAAACAATGTCTCCTTCTGAATGATCTGTCTATGTCTTTGAGATCTACAGGAATAGCTTTGCTTCATGTCTTAATGGAAGTAGAAGCACACAGGGTTTTGAAAGATGGGAGAGACTTTTCTGTGCGTATTCCTCAATTGTGGAGCTTCCTGACATAGATGATTCATTTGGTCCTATCAATAGAATTTCCTTTCTTTTCTTTTCCTTTTCTTTCTTGTCACTTCTTAAGGCATTTCTTTTTCTTCAGGCTTTTGGTTTGCTGGCCTCACAAAGACGTTTTGGTTATCTGAGATATTTTTATCATTTGTACTTTTCTATGCTTCTTCTTCTTCTTCTTCTTCTTCTTCGGTTAAGTGGTTGATTTTTTCATGACAGTACTTTCAATAATTCTGATTTAGCAAGGACATTCTCTGCAATCCCACTTTTCTGGGTAGTTTTAAAATATCCTAGTATTTCTCTCCTGTTCCCACGTTCTCCTTTTGTTTTTGGCTTACATAAGTTGCTCCAAACTGAGCCCATCATGCAAAAGTATTGCTATATAATCCAGTTTCTAAATCCAAATTATCTGCTTTAAACTGGATTATATGGCAGTGTAGACTCATATAATCCAGTTTGAAACAGATAATCTGGAATCAAATACTGAATTATATGGCAGTTTAAATCCAACCTAAATTGCACTCAGGCCCCTTCTACACTGCCATATATCCCTGCATCCGATACTAAAGTGGATTATATGAGTCTACACTCCCAGATTGTCTAGGGATAAACAGATAACCTGGGATTAGATCCTGGGATATAGTGTTTTAGTTAATTCAACAGGTAGATGAGAGGGTGAAGTGTCATATTTAGTATAGTTGACAAGCTCAGCATTACATCAAGCAATGGGAGCCTTCTAATGCTATGGGATATTCTCTTCCACAGAAAAGTAGGCAGGATAGTGTAGTGGTTTGGGTATTGGACTGTGATTCTGGGGAGCAGGGCTGGATTCCCTGGTGAGACATGGAAACTCCTTGGGAGATCTTGCATAAATCACACAATTTCAGCCGTAGAAGATCCAAAATCCTATTAGGGTTACCATAAGCCATAAATAACCTGAAGGAACCGAACAATAACAAAGTTTGTCATAAATTCATAAGGGAAAGGGAAGCAGTTCAGTCAGTGGAATAATACTACTGCATCCAACTCTTAGGCTACCATCTCTCCCACTTATTTAGGATAAACCTAGTTGAACTCAATGGAACATAGCTTCAAAGTTTGAAAGTAATACATTGCAAGCAGTAGTAACCAAATGTTCTAAAATGGGTCAGTCTTTTTTCTCCATAATGAGAATTTCATGAAGATACAATAAGTGAAGTCGGAGTCAAATTTTTTTATGGTTGTATGAGAAATGTGTCTCGTTACTTTTTAAAAGCTGCTTTTAGACACGTCATTATATTAAAGGAGTAGTTCCTAATCTGTGGTCCGTGGACCACCAGTGGTACCTAGGAACTAAAAATATGGTCCGCAACTTCTCCATTACTATACCGTTGCAACGAGAGCGACTGTTCTTGCAAAACCATCTTATAGTGCTGAGGCAACGGGGATGTTGGGAGGGGAGAGGCTGACTACCCATGAAAGGTGCAACAACAAGCCTCCTGACTGCTTCTCCTCCTCTTCCCTCCCCGTGAGCGGAGTCATTCCATGTGGCACTTGGAGGGGGGTGCCTTGGTGTCTTTGTCTTTCGGCCTGTTCCTGGGGTTATTTGGGGTGCTGATTCAGATTATTAAATATGGTTTTCTGTGGGTGAGCAGATGGCTACTACTGGATGGCATATGTTCTGTATCAGAAACTAGAGCTGATGTGGTCTATCCAGTGCAGTTTTCCAAGTCAGCACCCCAAATAACCAAACCGAATCTAAAGTTGACCAAACCCTGATTCGTAACCCTTTTGGTGCTAATGTTGGAGAGTTGTTCCTGGTCAAAGTGGTCCCTTGTCAAAAAAAAAAAAAAAAGGTTGGGAACCACTGCATTAAAAGCTATTGCGCTCTTAGAAATTCTAAGGAGTTGCCTTCTAAAAAAAGTAAGAAAAAATAACAAGTGCCACAACAAGCCATATAACAAGTGGTTTTTTTCTACATTGCAATGAGTTACAGATAAAGCCAGCATGGTGCAGCGGTTTGAGCAGTGAACTAAGACGTCAGGGTTCAAATTCCTGCTAAGCCGTGCAGATCTACTGGATGACTTTCGCTATGTCATATTCTCTCAGCCAAAGAAGAAGGCAAAGGCAAACTCCCTCTGAATAAAACCTGATAGGGTTACCATATGTCAGAGATGGGTTGCAGGTGCACAACAAAGAATTAACATTAGCAGTGTCAAACACTTTAATGAGTTAATTGCAATTCATTAATTTTTTAAAAGTAACTTTCTAAACTTTGCTTGGAAATTAGTCTTGTAAAGGAGTGTGTTGCCATTGAGTATGTGGATGTGGTTCACAGCCTCCCAGGTTGAAAGTGGTGTCGCTTTTTCTACAGCCATTTCCTCCACTTTGAGAAAACTAGAGGAGGAGGTACATTTGGCCTAGACCATGACCTTGGGGACTCTCCAAGGTGGTGAACAGGACCACCCTGCTTGTGGCAGCCACATTGATGTGCAGTAAGTCAAGGTTGCCTCAATGTGAACAAGCCAAATGATGCATTTGCCATGGGAAGGTAAAGCTACCATAGACAGGCCAAAAGAAGAAATCTATGCTTCCATAAGCAGGGCGCTCATGCGCACTGGCCCTCAATGATGGACTATTGAAGTGCAAATCAAGTTAACACAAGGAGGCAGAAGTCAATGTGAGGATTTCTTGTTGGGGCAAGCCCCATTCAAATGAATTCAGAGCATGTCCGCACTGCAGATAAACTGCTTTAATGGTGTTGTCAAAGGCTTTCATGGCCGGAATCACTGGGTTGCCATACAGCCATGTGTCATACAGCCTGGAAAATGCAACCCTGCTTTAATGGTTATTCTCTCTCCACCCAGAAAGGCTTAGGAACTAAGATTATGCAATACAGAATATGAATCTTTAGCTGGGCACAACCTACAACTCCTACAAGTATTTACTTAAAGTCATGACTGTTCAACTATTATACAATTGATACAGTAGAGTCTCACTTATCCACGGGGACACAGAAAGAGCCTCCCCGAAGATTGAGTGAATTCAGTCGGGCGTCCCCTGGGCAACGTTTCTTGTAAGCGGCCGATCTTTCCACCCCAAAAGCATTGGATGAATGGATGAATACCAAAGGTCTTTATCAAGACCATTGCTAACGATTATGTCTATTAATATAGAAGGTTTGTCACTTGCTAAGGAAGAACTATTAGCCAAAATGTCTGAGGACATCTCGTGTGACATCCTATGTATACAGGAAACACACAGAGACATTACAATGAGAAGACCAACAATTCTTGGAATGCAGCTGGCAGTGGAACGACCTCACAGACAATATGGCAGTGCCATTTTTGTATGATCTGGTGTAGCAATCTCTGCAACTTCCCTCACAGAAGTGAACAACATTGAAATCTTATCTGTGGAACTTGATAGTTGCACCGTATCATCACTCTATAAACCACCTGGGGCTGATTTCTATTTTACACCCCCAACCAGTTGCCACAATCATGAAGCCCATTTTGTTGTGGGAGATTTCAATAGCCACAGCTGTGTCTGGGGCTATGACGAAGATGATAGAAATGGCGAAGCAGTTCTAACGTGGGCCGACAATAGTAGAATGAGCCTCCTTCATGACAGTAAATTACCACCATCATTTAATAGCGGCCGATGGAAGCGTGGTTATAACCCTGATCTGATTTTTGTAAAGGAAAGCATAAGCCACCAATGCACCAAAAGGGTATTAAACCCAATACCTAACACACAACACAGACCAATATGCTGCGTAGCATATGCAGCTGTAAGACCGAAAAGTGTCCCATTCCGCAGAAGATATAACTTCAATAAAGCTAACTGGACAAAGTTTACAGAGACCTTGGAAGCTGCTATTTCTGATATAGAACCTTCTATAGAAAATTATGACCTGTTCGTAGAAGCTGTGAAAAGATCCTCAAGGCTCTCAATCCCTAGAGGCTGTCGCACAAGCTACCTACCAGGCCTAAACGAAGAATCACTAAATCAGCTACAAGAATATCTCAGATTATTTCAAGAGAACCCATACAGTGATGGGACTATAGCAGCAGGCCAAAAACTATCTACAGCCTTAGCTAATGCTAAGAAAGACTGTTGGATAGAGCTGCTTGAGAACCTTGACATGTCCAAGAGTAGCCGAAAAGCCTGGCAATTGCTGAGACGCCTGGATAGTGACCCTCTGGTCAACCCTGGACCAGCGAACGTGACACCAGATCAGATAGCTCACCAGCTAATTCAGAATGGGAAAACCAACTGCAGCAGAATAAAGATGAAAATCAACAGGGTGCCAGAACTTGAAACCCACCAGTTGTCTTCTCCTCTAAACCTGAAAGAACTCAGAGAAGCCATCAAGCGATGTAAGACTGGTAAAGCACCTGGCCTAGATGACCTGATGATGGAGCAAATCAAACACTTGGGGGCCAAAGCTGAAAACTGGCTTTTGAAATTCTACAATCAATGCCTGGCACACAAACAGATTCCCAGAGCATGGAGGAAAACTAAGATCATTGCCATCTTAAAACCTGGTAAAGATGCCTCCAATGCCAGGAACTATCGACCAATCTCCCTCTTATGTCATCTATATAAAGTCTATGAGAGGATGCTATTAAATTGACTAGGACCTGTTATCGAACCCAAGCTTATTGCACAACAAGCAGGTTTCAGACCAGGGAAAAACTGTACAGGTCAAATTCTTCATCTGACTGAACATATCGAGGAAGGCTATGAGAAAGGCTGCATTACGGGAACAGTCTTTGTGGACCTTACGGCAGCCTATGACACGGTGCAACATAGAAAAATGTTGCATAAAGTCTACCATATCACCCAGGACTTTGACTTTACAAAAGCTGTCCAGACCCTCTTAGAAAACCGCAGCTTCTATGTGGAGTTTCAGGGCCAGAAAAGCAGATGGAGGAGGCAAAAGAATGGTTTATCCCAAGGCAGCGTTCTTGCACCAACCTTATTTAATATCTTCACGAACGATCAGCCACAACCACCACTCACAAAGAGCTTTATATATGCTGATGACCTTGGCCTTACAACACAAGCAAAAGATTTTGAAACAGTTGAAAAGCAACTCACCAATGCCTTGAAAGATCTCTCCAGCTACTACAAAGAGAACCACCTGAAGCCGAACCCTGCCAAGACACGTGTGTGCTTTCCACCTACGTAACCGCGAAGCCAACAGGAAACTGAAAGTTACTTGGGAAGGCCAAGAGCTCGAACACTGTTTCCATCCTAAATACCTTGGTGTCACCTTAGACCGAACACTAACATATAGGAAACACTGCATGAACACCAAGCACAAAGTAGCTGCATGCAATAACATCCTGCGGAAACTGACTGGCAGCGCATGGGGAGCAGACCCACAAGTAATAAGAACATCAGCCCTGGCCTTGTCTTTCTCAACTGCAGAGTATGCCTGTCCTGTTTGGCACAAGTTTGCCCATGCAAAGCAGGTGGACATAGCACTGAATGAAACATGCAGAATCATCACGGGATGCCTTAAACCTACACCTGTTAGCTGGCATTGCCCCTCCTGACGTGCGACGGGAAGTTGCTGCTAACGGTGAGAGAGAAAAGGTCGAACATTGTGAAAGCCACCCACTGCATGGCTATCAGCCTCCTCCCACCAGACTCAAATCAAGGAAGGGCTTCATGAGAACCACCACTCCTCTTGATGTTCCTCCAGCAACAGCAAGGGTGTCTCTCTGGGCAGCTAAACCTGGCAATTCTAACTGGATGGCCCCCCAAGAGGGTCTTCCTCCAGGGGCAAACCAAGAATGGGCAACTTGGAAGTCCCTGAACAGACTCAGAAGTGGAGTGGGCAGATCTAAAGACAACTTGGCAAGGTGGCACTACCTGGAGGAATCCTCCACCTTGTGTGACTGTGGAGCTGAACAAACAACTCAGCATATGTATGCTTGCCCACAATGCCCTGCCTCATGTACGGAGGAGGAGTTGTTTAAAGCTACAGACAATGCGGTTGCTGTTGCCCGCTTTTGGTCCAAAACGATTTAGTTGCTTGTGATTTCTTTTTTTATTTCCATTACAGTAGAGTCTCACTTATCCAACATAAACGGGCTGGCAGAATGTTGGATAAGCGAATATGTTGGATAATAAGGAGAGGTTAAGGAGAAGCCCATTAAACATCAAATTAGGTTATGATTTTACAAATTAAGCGCCCAAACATCATGTTATACAACAAATCTGGAAGAAAAGGTAGTTCAATACTCAGTAATGCTACGTAGTAATTACTGTATTTACGAATTTCGCACCAAAATATCATGATATATTGAAAACATTGACTACAAAAATGCGTTGGATAATCCAGAACGTTGGATAAGCGAGTGTTGGATAAGT
This sequence comes from Anolis carolinensis, assembly GCF_035594765.1. Taxonomy (NCBI): domain Eukaryota; kingdom Metazoa; phylum Chordata; class Lepidosauria; order Squamata; family Anolidae; genus Anolis; species Anolis carolinensis. The sequence continues at coordinate 303,590,910 of NC_085842.1, read as the reverse complement.
GAGACTCTACTGTATTTGAAATGTATTTGTTGTACAATGCTTTTGACATGAAATAAATAAACTTATCCAACACTCGCTTATCCAATGTTCTGGATTATCCAACGCATTTTTGTAGTCAATGTTTTCAATATATTGTGATATTTTGGTGCTAAATTCGTAAATACAGTAATTACTACATAGCATTACTGCATATTGAACTACTTTTTCTGTCAAATTTGTTGTGTAACATGATGTTTTGGTGCTTAATTTGTAAAATCATAACCTAATTTGATATTTAATAGGCTTTTCCTTAATGCCTCCTTATTATCCAACATATTCGCTTATCCAACATTCTGCCAGCCCGTTTATGTTGGATAAGTGAGACTCTACTGTACATGTATTTTTGTTTAGTTCAGTAAGTCCCTATTCAATGTGTTGTTGAAGACTTTCATGGCTGGAATCACAGGGTTGTTGTGTATTTTCCGGGCTGTATGGCCATGTTCCAGAAGTATTCTCTCCTGTTGTTTCGCCCACATCTATGGCAGGCATCCTCAGAGGTAATAATGTATCACTACCTCTGAGGATGCCTGCCATAGATGTGAGCGAAACATCAAAAGAGAATACTTCTGGAACATGGCCATACAGCCTGGAAAACACACAACAACCCAGCCCCTATTCAGTTATAACAGTGTCTCTGTAGATACGCAGGTTTTGCTTTATTGTCTTCTCATGCTTTTTTCTTTCTCCCTAGGTATTATCCTTGGATTTAGTCTCCGGTCATACAACTTCAGCTATCGAGAAGTGAAGTACTTTTCCTTCCCTGGTGAACTTTTAATGAGAATGCTACAGATGTTGGTTTTGCCACTCATTGTATCCAGCTTAGTAACAGGTACAAACATCACTTCTTCCTCCTTCCCTCTTTAATTTTCACTCCTGTCTGCATGCAGATACTAACTTAGATTTCTTTTTGTGTTTGCACGAAAATGTATTGGTTAACAAAAAAGCACATATCCAAGCCCTAAAAATTGTTTGAGAATATGGCATGTTGATAGCTGGTATTGATAATCAGGAACAGGATCAAAGTCAGGAGAAGTCATGACTTAGGCCCCATCTACACTAACATATAATCCAGTTTCTGTATCTAGACTATCTGCTTTGAACTGGATTATATGAGTCTACAAAGCAGGTAATCTGGATTCAGAAACTGGATTATATGCCAGTGTAGATGGGGCCTTAGTGACAGAACAGTGGTTTTCTATATAGATGGTCACATGTTCAGTCCCCCCCCCCCCACGTCCACCTAAAAGGATAAGGAAGAGACGTGAGTTAATAAGAATAAAGGTATGAATTATGATTCCATGTAAATATGTATAAAATTCAACATGAAGTTACAATTCGAAGGGAAAGATCATGAAAAAGACTTCTATCTGTATCTGAGATTTTAGGATGTCTACACTGTAGAATTAATGCAATGTGACACCATTTTAACTATTATGGAATACTATGGAATCATGGGAGTTGTAGTTTTACAAGATCTTCAGCCTTCTCTGCCTTATCTAATTGCAAATCCCAGGATTCCATTGCACTGAGCCAGGACACCTAAAGTGCTGTCAAACTGCATTAATTCCACATTGTAGATGTATCTTTAGATAGCAGTTCTTTATCAGAGTAGTTGTAATAACCTTCTACTAGGTTTTCCAAATAGACTATTATGAGCCAGGGTTTAAAAATGCTACCAAAAAAACAACACCTGTATTTGTATTAATGTTGAAGTAATGACTGATATCAGCACAATGGCCATGAATTCAACATTGTTGTTACTCACCAATACTAGTAAGGTATTGCCAAAGTATTAGCAATACATGTTTTGCCCAGTTATTGTTGACCCAATTAATGTAGCATTTAAGTTAATATTTAAGTAACCATGTTAATGTTTTTATTTTAAATTTATAACTTTCATACTGTGGTATAAATTTCCTTAAACTAGCATGATATTGATCATTCAAGAGATGAGGCAATTGAAAAACACAACCCAGAGTATCATGGTGCTGAAGCAACACCCTTGAAATGGCAAGATGCAGCACGTATGTGGTTGTAGCCTAGAAAAATGTGATTAAGCAGGAATGCGGTAGAAGTTTATGAAAAGATGAATGTCAAGGAGAAAGTTGGAATTTATCAAGGAAGGGGAAAAAATGCCTCTGGAAGTATAAGAGTTCCCATTTTTTTTGTGTTCTGATTTAACCTGCCTATTCCCAGATTTTCATGTAAACTTTTTCTTGAAATATCCTAGATTTCTCTTCCTCACTTCTACTGTATGTTCACCTCTTTCTTCTCCTGATGATCATGAGTCACATCTAAATTCATGCAACATGACAGAAATCAATTTTTACCAATTTCCCCTGGAGCCTCGTTATTATTGATGAGTTTAGCAATATTATGCTAAATATTAGCATCAATTTGTTTTGGTGAAAACTTTCCTCGTACCTTCACTTGATCTCTGTTGTATCTGTGTTCTGGAAGCTACTAGTATATTCACTGGTGTAACCATCTTAGGTAGCTTCAGGGTAATACATACGAACAGACAGCTAAGTTTCATTTTGGAAACTTCTAGGTTAATTTGAACTGACCTGGGAAGAAGGGTTGTAGAGTCCTTGGCAATGCCAGGAGTTCCCCGGAAATATTTGGGATAAGGAAAATGCCAAAATAAAATTGCTTTGTACATGAACAAAACAATCTAAGCATAGTCGCTTATCAGTTCCAATAATTGGAATATTGGGGAAAATATTCAGTATTGGTGGTGGGCCTTGCTTAGCATTCTAAGACTGTTGGGTGAGCGGGCTTATTAACAAAAGACCCTTTGCATAAATGTACAGCAGAGTAACTTATGAGCAGCAGTGTGACCCAGCACCAGTAGCCAAAAGTGATAAAAAGAACAAAAACACACAGACCAATGCTATCTCTTCCTTAGGAGGTTTTTCTTTGTAGAAAAATAATATGGTTGTGCTATTTACAAAAACAAAGTTTCCATAGCACAAATAAAGTTCTTCCTTCTTTGCTTCCACACTGGGCTTCTTTTGCATGCAGATGAACAGCATCGCTCTCAGAGCCTCTTCTCACATGGAACTTAGAGGAGCTTCACACAATGGCTTTACACACAGCAGATTTCACACTGAGGCCTTCAACCTGAGGCTTCTCTCACCGAAGCTTCTCACACCAGGACTTCTCACACTGAGGCATTCTCACTCAGAGAGCCTACCTCACACTGAGAGGCCTTTTCACAGACTGAGGCCTACTAAGCTACAGGTACACCTGGTTATATTGAACTGCAGCTTTTGCTGAGTCATTGCATCCATTTAACCCTTTCAGTGCTTGACTCACATTTTTGTAATCAAAAATATCTAGTTAATTTTTTTTGTATTTCTGACAAAGACATGGGCAGGAGTGTTCTCATCCAGAGAGCTCAAGTGTCATGGTAGCTAAGGTGGAATCATAGCACTCTATAGGTACCGTTTGAGTGGTCTAAGAACAATACTTTTAGCATTTAGAAGTAACTAGAGTCTACAATCTTGGCCTCGGAGGAAATAAAAATCCTTTTCAGCATATGCCATGCAAAAAAGCAGAGAGCATGCTTTAAAGTGATTCATCTTAACTATCTTATTGTCCTGATGGTTTAAGAGCCATTAAACTGAACCACCAAGAGAAATAAGAAACTGAAGCAGCATTATAATGTCATAAAGGAGCTTAAAATAATGGTGTCACTTATGTATAAACATAATATAGAAATATAATGAATAGTACAGTTATTAAATTCACAAGTCTCGGGCATAATGATGACATATTATTCATGGGGAGAATATTTTTTCAGGTTTCTTTCCTCTGACAGTATCCCCTGACTTGATACCTGCCAAATGTGTTGGACTATAGTGCCCATCTAGCCTGTGTCATGCTGGCTGTGCATCACAGAATCTGTAGTCCAGCAGATTAGAACAGTACTAGGCTGGGGGAATTTGATCTAGATTTATGTTCTTTATTTTTAATTATAAGCTACTTAACACAGATTAATGTGTCATGATGCAATCAGATTTTTTTGTTAAAAACCAAAGATGACTCATTCAGATATTGCTCAAACTAAGGCAGGAATGAAGGGGTAGGAGGAAATGGCCATATAAGGAGGTACGAGCAGGCCAGGAACACAGCCGATGGGTTATCACATGGTTTCCCTGAAATCATGTGTTTTGAGAGAAACGAAAGTAATGAAATGTAATACTGCACCACAAATATGCACCAATGGTTTGATATGTGGGCGGTCGTAAACTGAACCCACTGAATTGTATAAATAGACACTCGACCCTGTCTGCGGCGTTCTCCCTTTTGAGCATCTAGTTGTGCGTGGGATGAACCTCTGCAGCTGCAGGAAACTTTTAGTAAACTGCTTTCTTTGGGAAAAAGAAAAAACCTCCAGTTGTCTGTCTCCTACTTCCACTGCGTCCGCACAGACACACGAGAAGCCGGGAAGAGGGGAAATCTGGTTTCCGCTACAAAACCTTTCACCTAAATTGGCTTAGATTGGGATCTACATTGTGAGTCAGTAGCTGGCAGCCATTGAATCTAAAGGACATGATTGAGGGGAACCATCTGTATCAACCCCAAACGAGATGCAAAAATGGATGTGAATTTTTGAATATTTTTTTCTTGAGCTAAAGAATAGTTTGATTCAGGCATACTTGAGGTTTTTGGTTATATATTTGCTCCTGCTTATAGAAAGCTGTTAGTGTATAAACTAGACTCTCAGTTAACCAGCACTCATAGGAATTGCTAGATGCTGGATAAACATTTCTGGTTGCTTGAGAGGTACTATTAAAATAGGCCTAAACTAATACTATACCCCATACTATGCCATGCCATAAACTCTATATTGACTTAATATTAATATTGAAATACAGTAATTAAAAGTAAATTAAGACATACTTAATGTAACATTTCCGTTGAAAATTAATTTTTTTAATTTAAAGGCTTATTTGGGTTTTTTACTGAATTTTTGCGAATTCCAGTTGTTTGAGTTCCAATTAACTGAGGGCGTTTTGGTGCGGGTTCTAGACTACGCCCACACAGTCAAACCCCGGGTTTTAATGGGGGGCTTGTGGGGGGGGGGGGCTTCCTGCCATCCCAATTTCAATCCCCTGTAAAACTTGCCTGAGGAGATGGGAGGGGTGAGAGGGGAAAACCCCTACTGCCGCCCCCCCCCCACCCCCCGGTTTCCTCAGGCGTAATTTTTTTGCACCAGGAGGATGCGAGGAGAGGCTTTATGGTGACAAGGGACTACATGAGAATATAAATATATACACTGATTTTTGAAAATGTTGCTTTGGCCCCGAGATTCTTCCTGGAAAAGTATGCCTTGCCCAAGGTCACTCAGTGGGTTTCTATGGCTCAGCAGGGATTTGAACCATGGTCTTCAAAGTCAAAATCAAACCACTACCTCATGCTGGCTTTCGCCGTTCACCTGGCAAGGGACTCAAAGGAGCTTACAAAGAAATTGAAACATAGTCCAGCTAAAATCATATTTACAGAAGTTTTTTTAAAAAGTCAGCAAAAAAATCTATTTTAAAAGGACATCATTAAAACAGTTTAAATACATGTAAGATATAAATAAATATAAAACTACAGCACATCACCCTCCAAATACCCTTCTGCCTTATAATTTAAGCACCAAAGGCCTGCCTAAACTAATATGTCTTGGTCTGCTGTTGGGATGAAAGCAGACTGGAGGCAACTGGACCCACAGTGGAGGAGAGATCCCCAACCTGGGAGCAGCCACTGAAAAGGCTATGAGTGTTATTATTATTATTATTAATTCATTTCTATCCCGCTTTTCTCCGATTGGTGGGATTCAAAGCGGCGTACAAAGTTTAAAACCAATCCTGTCTGTGATGGTGGTGGAACAGAGTGAAAGTTCTCCCCAAAAGATCTTGACATTCAGACAAACTCCATATGCCATGTCTTTATCCCCTTCATTGTAATAGAACCTTCCAAATGCCACGTAGCTCTACTGTGTGTCCCAGGAACATTTTTCAGATTATTCTTCAACTTGCTCTCTAGTTACATGCAAGATGGCTGAGTGAGGCCATGAACTTTGATCTTCTTTTCCAAAGGTCAGAGAGCAATGCCTGAAATCTGGTTTTTATATGACACACTGACCCCTGGCCGGAAACTACAAGGGAATAGTTCCATGGTTCATATTTCAGGGGAATGCTGACTTGCAGGTTTTCATTCTTTTTCCCCCTCTATAAACATTGCCATCATCCTCCAGAGGAAAAAATCTATTTTCTAAATCTGGTAAAAAGTACAACACTGGAAGAGCTCTTTTAGGACTGAGCTAAATTAATCCTCCAAGTGTTTCTACCTCTTTTCAGAGTTTGAAAGGAGGTAGAAGGGCGCTTCAGTAATATTCAGGGGAATGAAAGGGGGCAAACTTGACATCAATAGCATAAGCATCTTAAGATACTGCTTTTTCACAGAACTGCATAGATGAAGAGCAGGAAATCGTCAGACAAAAACATAATAAAATCAGATATGGTAGGAAATACAACCAACAGAATCATGGAGGGGGGGAGTGGATACCAGCCGTTGAGACACCTAAGAATACTGTTGTTCATTCTGCCAGAAAAAGCATCAAACTATATGGTGGCAGCAAAAAAAGGTGAATTAAGGACTCTTCCACACAGCCATATAACCCAGAATATCAAGGCAGAAAATCCCACAATATCTGTTTGAACTGGGATATCTGAGTCCACACTGCCATATATTCCAGTTCAAAACAGATAATGTGGGATTTTGTTCAGCTGTGTGGAAAGGGCCTATGATAAGTAAAGTCCAGTTTACGGAAATTACACACACCTAACATGCCCAAATGTTTAAATCTAATGTTCTTTTAAAACAAAATTGATTCAGTTTTGACTTTGCTGAAATGGGAAAATGCTAACGTTCAAAGTGTTGAACTTAGTGAGTAATCTTAACCAAGTACTTTTATGTTTCATACTCAACCACTCATAGAATCATAGAATCATAGAGTTGGAAGAGACCTCATGGGCCATCCAGTCCAACCCCCTGCCAAGAAGCAGGAAAAAGCATTCAAAGCACCCCCGACAGATGGCCATCCAGCCTCTGCTTAAAAGCCTCCAAAGAAGGAGCCTCCACCACACTCCACTCACTTATGAAGATGAATACAGTATACTAAACTAGATTTCATGGGTGTTGTAATTAAGATTTCTCAAACATTTCCCATGTAGTGTCTGATAGAGCTGTACCTCTGGAGGTCCCTTCTCTACTGGAGACAGTCCACTATCTGACAGGACCACCTCACCTGTGAGGATAACATTTAAGAAGGACAGTTTTGTGAGTTTAATTGATTGGAGAAATAGTAGAATATCCATGTATCTAATAAATACGGGTTTGGCATAGTGGTTTTAGTGAATTGGACGTCAATGCAGGAGATCAAGCTTCAAATCCACTTTCATCCATAAAAACACATGGGTTGCCCTGAAGAAGTCACACTCTGTCAGCCTCAGAGCAAGGCAAAAAAAGAAAAGGAAGAGCCTAAACAAATCTTGCCAAGAAAACCCTGTGATAGGGTAACTTTGGGCTCACCATAGATGGGAAACAATTCAAAGCACTCAACAACAACAATAAATACAAATAACTAAATGACCCTGGCAGGATGCTTTGGGAGAGCAGACATTGTGTAGTGCAGTGGTTCTCACCCTGTGCGTCTCCAGGAGTTTTGGCCTATAACTCGCAGAAATCCCAGCCAGTTTACCAGCTGTTAGGATTTCTGGGAGTTGAAGGCCAAAACATCTAGGGACCCACAGGTTGAGAACCACTGGCGTAGTGGTTTCAGCTCTGGAAGATGAGGGTTCAGCTATGAAACCCATTGAGTGACCTTAGGCAAGTCACCCTTTGTCAGGGCCCTTCCACACAAGCATACAGCCCAGAATATCAAGGCAGATAATCCACAATGTCTGCTTTGAACTGGATTATCTGAGTCCACACTGCCATATAATCCAGTTCAATGTGGATTTTATACCGTTGTGTGGAAAGGGCCTGAGAGGAAGTCAATGGCAAACCTCTTCTGAACAAATCTTGTCAAGAAAATCCTATGAAAATCCTATGCCATAGGTTGGAAATGACTTGAAGGCACACAAAAGAAACAACAAGCCCACTTTAAATTTGTTGACCTTTACAGCCCCTTCCACATAGCTGTATAAAATCCACACTGAACTGGATTATATTGCAGTGTGGACTCAGATAACCCAGTTCAAAACAGATATTGAGGATTATCTGACTTGATCTTCTGGATTATATGGCTGTGTGGAAGGGCCCTGAATCTTATGAGGCCCCTTCTGCACAGCTGGATAAAATCCACACTATCTGCTTTGAACGGGTTTATATGGCAGTGTAGACTTAGAGCCCTTCCACACGGACATATAACCGAGAAGATCAAGGTAGATAATCCTCAATATCTGCTTTGAATTGGATTATCTGAGTTCACTCTGCCATGTAATCCCATTCAAAGTGAATTTTATACAGCTGTGTGGAAAGGGCCTAACTAATCCAGTTCTAATTGGATAATGTGGATTTTCTGCGTTGATAACCAGGATTATCTGGCAGTGTAGAAGGGCCCTGGGATTTATGTGATGCATTTAGTGATTTTTTTAAATAAATACACGCTATTTTTAGGTAATTTGGTTATACAAATCCATATACTCTGCTGTGGTTCTGGCTGGGGAGCTTGCTGTGGGAGAGCTCAAATTAATGTAACGGTCTTTTAAGCAGATACAACTCTCTATTGTTTTTGTGCATCAGGAATTTGCTTCAGGGATTGTGCTATTTATTAGGATATTAATTTTTCTGCCTAATCACTCTTCATCCTGAGAGAGCAACCTTGTTTGGCTGGTTTGAGAAAGACGTTGCGATGATGAACCTTCCTCTCATTAAACCAAAGTAATTCACGATGTGTTACGTCAAGTTTTTTTTAAAACACTAGGGGATCCAACAGAATCATCAACTGGGAGTCCTTTTCTAGAAGCAAATGACTTTTGATAGTAAATGTCTGCTTTTTCTGTTTCAACCAGAGGTTTCTTAACATTGTGAATGGGTTGGGTTAAACTTCTAATGTGGTGAGGGCAAATCATCCATGTAGAGGGGGATGTTCATTTATGTTCATAAAAGGATGGTCTTTTTAAGTCTTCCCAAAACAGGTATCAACTGCGTTTTGTTACTGAAAAATGTTGTGCTGTTCTTCCCCATGCTCCTGCGTTTCTGCTTCTTGGCAGTGGGACAGTAAGCCCTTTGTACTCGGGAATTACAATGAGGCGACCCAAGAGAAAGAGCCTTGGTCCGGGGCTGTCAGCTGTTACTAATCACTGTTCTATGGCTTGCTGTGAATCCATGCTAGCCTCTACCTCCTGCTCTGCTTAGCACACATAAAGGAGATAAATTACTCCCTTAGTTTCCTTTCAAAAAGCATATTGTCCCAGGCATTCCAATACCGTGAGCAAAAGACGGACTGATGCAAAGAGTTAAATCGGTGTCTAAACAGCCCCACAGCAGGGCACTGCTCTGGCAGATGTGAGCAAAAGGAAATATGCCACTGGGCTGGGCATCCCAAAGTTGCTTGTAACCTTGCCCTCACTGCGTTTTCAAAAAAGCGTAAATAAGACACAAATGAGTCTGGGATGTATTCTGACCCATGTGGAAACTGGTTTCAAGGTCAAGGGCCAGTGTCTGGAATACAGGAAGTAGTACTGAAAGACAAGACTTCATCTGGGCATGTGCGAAATGTTTTCAGGGCCTCTCTGAGGCCCTTCAATCAACACTGCCACATAAATCCAGATTATCTTCTTTGAACTGGATTATATGGCAGTGAAGACTCATATAATCCAGTTCTGATTTGATAATCTGGATTATATGGCAGTGTAGAAGGGGCCTGAGCAATTGTAATCCATTTACCAATTCTGGCATTGGAGGAAACTGTTGGAGGTCAATAGTTCTTCAATCTAATTAAGAATTCACAAACCATGGCACGAATTAATAGAGTTCTTCATCAGCCTTGCTCTGATTAAATAGTATGTGTGGTTTATGCCAGATCTGTTTTGATTACTTCTATTGAAAATGATGTAAATAGACCTGTTGCTATACATTTTTAATATATGTAAGGATGTTAGAGTGGCTCACAGCAATTCTCAGATGATCGCAACCTCATAGTAAAGTTACAATAAAACTACAGTATATAAGACTTTATGAAATAGAAGCAGACATAGTGGATTAATTGGTGGTTTCAGACAACAGATATATTTTTAAGTTCTGTAATTTTATCAATGTTTTTATTGCTTTTTAATTATGGTGGGTTTTGACATGATAAATGTCATCATAAACTAACGTTACACATTTGTGCCTTTATTTCTGGATTTTTTTAAAAATCGTGTATTAAGACACTTTGTTTCCCTGTTTTGGACGATAGAAGAAATATAAAATAATAAAAGGACCCCTCTAGAATCAGGCAAAAGAACCATTTAATGCACCATCTAGATTCCCACAGTAAATACAGCCATAAATACTTTTATGAAACCCAACAACAATATCAATCCACCCCATTTCATCCTGACAATTCATATTCAGAGGTATAATGTTTCTGCAGCTGTAGAGTCTCAATCAATACTTCTTATGCTACCTGATGTTGGGAAAGGGAAGGTTTTTCCCTCATTGGACCTGAAATTGACTCCATATTTGTTCCCATTGACTACTACTGGTTCTTTTCTTCCTGGAAAGGAAAGAGCAGCAGCCAAAGGCTCACATACTGGAACCAGTTCATGGACCACTGATTTGAGTAGCATTGTTCTATATTACTAACAGTCATTGATATTCTTATCTGGTAATTTGTTTTACTGCCTTTCAAAGGCATCTAATTTTTTTACTCATTTCAAAAATATATTGTGCTTTCAACCTACCCCATACTTACTTACTTAGGTGATCCTTTGTTGTCCAAGTATGATGGCCTTCCAAGTTCTTGGAAGACACCTGTGCATGAGGTTTTTTTAATGTGTGGAGGTCAGTGCACAACCGATCAACACACATTCTTCACAGAGTGAGGGTCCCAGCCAGTGGCATGGTTAACACGACAGTGGCTTCTCAATCTGTTGCAGCCTTGGTTGTTGTATGTTTTCCGGGCTGTATGGTCATGTTCCAGAAGTATTCTCTCCTGATGTTTCACCCACATCTATGGCAGGTATCCTCAGAGGTTTTGAGGTATGGAGAAACTAAGCAAGGAAGGTTTATATATATCTGACTAGAGTGATGCCATGCAAGAAGGAGTATGAAAACATTAGATCTGCCTCACTGCCTCAGATGATAATTGCTGTTATCATGACATATGCACATGAGTTGGAAGGCAAATTCCAGTTCTCTGCACAGTTTTGAAAGTTTTATTTTCTAAACTACATGAGAAATTTACATAATCAGAGCAAAACAACAGAGTTGTCATGCAGCACCTTTAAGGCTAACAGATTAAATGTATGATGAGCTTTCACAGACTGAAGCTGTTTCCTCAAACTGCATAGAGTAAAACTTAGAGGTTAATACATGAGCAGAATGAGCACATGGTTGTGGTTGGGATGATGACATTGAGGTCAAAGCAAACTGAGAAATGAAAAAAATACTGCCAGCAGCAATTATATGATTAACACACTGCCCATTAGCAAAACCATTGATAACACAAACCTCATGGCAATAAGTAAGGCATTAACATAATAAGCAACTGTTATGCGATAGCAGCATCTACACTCAGCAATTTCGTGCTGAAATCTAACTTTGAAGTTTTCTCACATTATAAATCAATGAAGGATCTTGTTTTCAAAGGAGGGGGATAAGTTGTTCTATTATGCTGAACTTGGTGAGAGTCCTCTTCCACTTTGGAAACAACATTGGCCATTAACATTCTTATTAACAAGACTTAATATTGGCCAGAGACCAGGCAGACCTTTCTCCTTTGCCTGATAGAAGGTGATGGAAGTGGAATTGATAGTGTACAGTATGACCCCCTTATCCGTGGGACTGATGCTTGTGATTTCATTTATCCACCTCTTACAAAATATGATCTCTCTAGGCATTTCCTAGGTCCCCCCAATGCAATGCTATGGTATTCTTGGGCCAGAAGTACTTCATTGTAGTAGAGTATTAACCATGGTTTTGCAAAAAAGGGGGTCATAATGTAGCATTCTTTTAACATTTTTACAGACTTCACATATCCATACAAAGTCTAGGTACAGTAGAATCTCACTTATCCAACACTCACTTATCCAATGTTCTGGATTATCCAACGCATTTTTGTAGTCAATGTTTTTAATATATCATGATATTTTGGTGCTAAATTCGTAAATACAGTAATTACTACATAGCATTAATGTGTAATGAATTACTTTTTCTGTCAAATGTGTTGTATAACATGATGTTTTGGTGCTTAATTTGTAAAATCATAACCTAATTTGATGTTTAATAGGTTTCTCCTTAACCTGTCCTTATTATCCAACATATTCGCTTATCCAACGTTCTGCCGGCCCGTTTATGTTGGATAAGTGAGACTCTACTGTATATAATCCCCACAGATATGGGGGTCTTCCTGAAATGATTAAACATCCCAACCAAAAACACATTCTTGGTTTTTAGATCTGTTCCTGGGGTTAGCTCATTCAGATTCAAGCACTGATTCAAAACATTGTGTTGAATAGATTGCATCAGCTCTAGCTTAGTTATCTCATCATCATCACTCGTGGCTGAGTATGATTGCTTTCCAAGTGTAAGTTCTTGGTGGTGGGTCCGTAGGTGTCTTTAGAGACCTATTCTGGATCTGTGTGTTCTTTCGCAGTGAAGACATTGATTTCCAGATAGAAGGCGGTTCCGGTCAGGTTTGGCTTGGCGCACCTTCCTTTTGACAGGTTTCTCCATTTCACCCTCCATTCATGCCACTTCAAATTCCACAGCACTGTTGGTAACAGTTGACCTCCAATTAGAATGCTCAAGGGCCAGGGCTTCCCAGTTCTCAGAGTCTATACTACAATTTTTGTTATCTTTAAGCCCATCTTTAAATCTCTTTTGCTGTCCACCAATATTCTGTTTTCCATTCCAGTTGAGAGTAGAGTCACTGTTTTGGGAGACAGTGATGGCCAGTCCAGCGAAATTGATGGCAGAGGATCATTGCTTCCTCCTCTCTTCACCACCTGTCTTCCCAAGAGATTTGCAGGATGGACAAGCAGGTGCAGCTGATGGATGGCATATGTTCTGAATCTCAAAAACTGGAGCTCATGGGGGTCAACTGGTGCCATTTTTGGAATCAGATGAAAAATACCCAGAAACAGGTCTAACATTTGAGGCACCAAAATGTGTGCTGGCCAGTTTTATAACTGTGGAGTGGTTTTTGAATGCCTGGGATGGCATACTCTAACATTTCACATGGGAAAATGGAAACACATGTGATCAAGCAAAATCAGAGTGTGGTCAAGACAGCAAATGTTATTAATGAGGAATTCAAGTTCCCAGGGCCAGATCAACTACATCCAAGAGTATTGAAGGAACTAGCGGAAGTTATTTCGGAACCACTGGCAATCATATTTGAGGGTTCTTGGAGAACAGGAGATGTCCCAGCAGATTGGAGGAGGGCGAATGTGGTCCCTGTCTTCAAGAAGGGAAAAAAGGATGACCCAAATAATTACCATCTGGTCAGCCTTAAGTAGATACCAGGAAAATTCTAGAAAAGATCATTAAGGAAGTGGTCTGCAAACACTTAGAAAGGAATCTGGACACTGTTAATAGTCAACACGGTTTTATCAAAAACAAGTCATGCCAACTATCTGATCTCTTTTTTCGATAGAGTTATGAGCTGGGTAGATGCAAGGAATGCCGTGGTTGCCGTATATCTGGATTTCAGTAAGTTCTTCAACAAGGTTCTCCATGACCTTCCAGCAAACAAACTAGTCAAATGTGGGCTAGGCATAATTACAGTTAGGTGAATCTGTAATTGACTAAGCAAATGAACCCAAAGGGTGCTCACCAATGCATCTTCTTCATCCTGGAAAGAAGTGACAAGTGGGGTGCCGCAGGGGTCCGTCCTAGGCCTGGTTCTCTTCAACATCTTTATTAATGACTTTAATGAAGGGTTAGAAGGCATGATAATCAAGTTTGCAGACGACATCAAATTGGGAGAGATAGCCAATACTCCAGAAGACAAGAGCAGAATTCAAAACTATCTTAACAGATTAGAGAGATGGGCCAAAATGAAGTCCAACAGGGACAAATTCAAAATACTCCACTTAAACAGAAAAAAAGAAATGCAAAGATACAGAATGGGAGATGCCTGGCTCGACAGCAGTATGTATGAAAAGGATGTTGGCGTCCTCGTGGACAACAAGTTAAACATGAGCTAACAATGCAATGCGATGGCAAAAAAAGCCAATGGGATTTTGACTTTCATAAATAGGCGTATAGTGTCTAGACCCAGGTAAGTCATGCTACCCCTCTATTCCGCCTTGGTCAGGCCACACCTAGAATACTATGTCCAATTCTTGGCACCACAATTTAAGGGAGATGTTGACTAGTTGGAATGTGTCCAGAGGAGGGCAACTAAAATGATCAAACGTCTGGAGAACAAGCCCTATGAGGAGCAACTCAAAAAGCTGGGCAAGTTCAGCTTGCAGAAGAGAAGGCTGAGAGGAAATGTGATAGCCATGTATAAAGATGTGAGGGGAAGTCATAGGGAGGAGGGAGCAGGCTTGTTTTCTGCTGCCCAGGAGACTAGGACACAGAACAACAGCTTCAAACTACAGGAAAGGAGATTCCATCTGAACATCAGGAAGAACATCCTCACTGTGAGAGCTGTTCAGCCGTGGAACTCTCTGCTGTGGAGTGTGGTGGAGGCTCCTTCTTTGGAGGCTTTTAAGCAGAGGCTGGATGGCCATCTGTCGGGGGTGCTTTGAAGGCGATTTTTCTGCTCCTTGACAAGGAGTTGGACTGGATGGCCCACGACGTCCCTTCCAACTCTGTGATTCTATCATGACCAGCCAAATACAAAGCTTAGCAAAGCAATTCGTGGACTATATTTGTATGAATCCTCTAGCCATGTTGTCTAGGGAATTCTGAAAGTTATTGTCCAAACATAACTTTTCTAATCACTGATCTTGAACCATAGATGTACCTAATTTTTATCTGCAGTTCTGTGAGATGTGTTGACACTTAACTGTACACTTGCATTTTGATTTGTTAGGAGTTGCTGCACTGGACAGTAAAGCATCAGGAAAGATGGGACTTCGAGCTGTTGTCTACTATATGAGTACCACAATCATTGCTGTCCTGATTGGAATCATCATGGTGGTTATAATTCACCCTGGGAAAGGATCTAAGGAAAAAATGCACCGAGAAGGCAAGATAGTGCGAGTGACAGCTGCAGATGCCTTTCTGGACCTAATCAGGTAAGGCACCATTTTCTGTGGGGTTAGAAAGGTCACCACAGCCAATTCATACTGTTCAAAGTGACGATGTGGGGCCAAATGGACTCATGACAAAAATGGCACAATGGTTTACTTTCAAGATGTCATCATTAGCCCAGAAATGCCTTAACAAAATTGACCAAGCAAGGCAGCTTTGTATTTAGCAACTCATCTGGTCTCTATAGGAAAACAGAAAATTATGTGTAAAATTAAGATGAAATAAGTAGCCTATAAGCTTGAAGGCAGGGTACTATCAAATTAACAATTTGTCAGTCTGTCTGAGAATCCTTGTGGCAGAAGAGCAGGGTATAAATACTCTAAATAATTAAGCAGCCTGACAAAGAAACGTCAGACCTATCTGTTATTCCCTTACATGCCTGCTCAGTTTCTCTGCTACTCACAGAAGAAAGAAGAAGAAAGCCTTTCCTCTAGCACAGTGGTTCCCAACATTTAAGAGACTGCGGACCACCAAGGCAAAAAATTGATACACCATGGACCATCAAGACCAATCAACCCCTCTCCCTGCTATCCGCACACAAAGAAATAAAATCAGTTTAACTAAATACATTTAACTACAATGTATTAATCATCATACTAATATTTACATATACATTTTTGTAATATAAAGACAAAACACCTTAGGTGATGCAAATTAATCTATATCACCTGATACTGGTTGACAGTCTCCCATCCAAGTGCTAACTAACTAGGACTAACCTAGTTTAGCTTCCAAGATCAGAAGGGATTTGGTAACTTTAGGTTATTTAGGCCAAGAAGACACACTATAGAAGTCTCATCGTCGTCTCTAACAGAAGACATTTGGGAAAGTAAAAGGTTTGCTGAGATGCTATTAGTGTGAGTCTCTACACTGGCTATTGAAAAGTGCCTTGCCTCCCTCAGTTTGTCAGCATGAAAATGTAGGGAAATAGCAAACCTGTTTTCAAAATGGGTAGACTAGTAGCCTTTGGGGGATTTGTCATATAGAAGGACTGGGAGACAGATGGCCTTCCAGGTGTTCTTGACTGAAGTTGTCTTCAAACCTTATCTACAACACCCAATGATAAAAAGGGGTCAACATTTGGAAAGATACAAGGGTTCCCCTCCCTTGTGTATAGGTTTCATTATTAACCCTATACACACCTTTGTATTAAATCATGTGTTTTATTAATGAGACATGGGAATTGTGTATCTCCTCCAGTTGTTGTTGTAATGCAGCTCACATCATCTTTAGCCAGAATAGCAAATAGTGAGGAATACTGTGACTTTCAGTCTTGTGGGTTATGTGATTTCTACTCCTACTATATATCTTTTGTTTCAGAATGTAGTGGGTCAGGGGTATTGTTTTAAAAAATAATGAGTAGTTGACAGCTTGTGGGTCGGTTTGACTGATTAATTCAAATGGTAGCTTGTTAACATTAGTCTCTAGTTGAAGAATAATCTCTTACTATCACATTATTAATGTGTTACCTTTTAATATAATATTATAGATATAGATATAAAGATATAGATTCAAATATATAGAGTTCAACTCATAGAGTTGAAAGAGACCACAAGGGACATTCAGTCCAGTCCCCTGCTCTGCAAGCTTTTTTTTTTAAAGCCAAAAGTCCTGCAAAATGATGCCCCAAGAGCATTGTTTTAGGAATATTGAGTAAATATTACTGGTTTTACTCTTTTTTTCATTTTTTAAAAAAAGCAATATCATGGTAAGTTAACTCACTTTCGCACATAAAATGCTATATCTTGCACACTTATTTATAACAAATTACTGCCAATCTCCAATCAATTGTAATTTGATAGATATGATTTTATGTTGCTATTATATTGTCGATTATGTTATATTCTGAACCAGTGGAAGAAATAATTTTAATATGAGATTCATGTCACATATCTATTCACTGACCAAGAAAGATTTAGGGCCCTTCCATACAACCATATAACCCAGAATATCAAGGCAGATAATCCACAGTATCTGCTTTGAACTGGGTTATCTGGGTCCACACTGCCATATAATCCAGGTCAATGTGGATTTTATACAGCTGTGTGAAAGACACCTTAGACTGTATATCTCTGCAGGCTAATCAAGATAAAGTACCATATTTCCTGGTAGAGAAATTTTGGAGAAATTCTGGAGGAGAAATTTTGTTAAGATTCATTTGATTAGCTGCCAAATTATTGCATGGTCATCATAGGCTATCACTTGTGGCTGAGTCTTATTGTCCTTGGTGGTGGGTCCATACATGGACTGTGAATTCTGAATTCGCGTGGTCTTTCATAATGAGGATATAGATTTCCAAGTGGTGTATTATATGTCTCAGTTTTAGTCCAGTAATCATTAAAATCATTCATGATTGATTTGTCTTTCTGATGACCTGTGTTGTTGAAGGCTTTCATGGCTGGAATCACTGGGTTGCTGTGAGTTTTCCAGGCTGTATGGTCATGTTCCAGAAGCATTCTTTCCTGACGTTTCGCCCACATCTATGACATGAATCCTTTTTCCCACCCTGGACTTTCCACAGATATATAAACCCCACTTGCCAAGTTTCCAACAGACCTCACAACCATAGATGTGGGCAAAACATTTCTAGAACATGGCTATGCAGCCCAAAAAACTCACAGCAATTAAGTAGACCTATTTGGTATATAGCTAAATCCCAATACTAATTTTGTTTTTAAATTTGAGGGGATTTTGTGTTGAATTTAATGTAATATACCTCTGAAAATATATCACAGGGTTAGGAAACCTGTAGAAAGTTCCAAGTTCATGCATTTCCTGTTTATGCAGTCAGATAACATAATGGTAAAGGCAGATGCCTGTGATCCTGAAAAGCTGCTGACAGTCAAAATAAATAATGATGATGATGATGATCAGATGGATAAGAAATATGACAAACTGTAAAGAAGCTATCTATCTTCCCAAGAATCGTGACCATGCAGCTGAATCCTGCATTGAAGGCGAATATAGATCTCAATGGGGTTTGAATTAGTGACATAAATGCTATGGAATTCAGTGGTGTTTGATCACCCTGAAGTATGCATTGTATCTCAAAATTCCTTTTAAAAAAAGCTTAACTCTGCTCTATAAACCTAAAATATGCACCACTTTTAACTTGCTGTAGTATAGAAATGAATTCTTTTCTCTTCCATTTTGTCCTGCAGTTATGGTATAGAATTGCTAATATGTCTCAAATGATCACCTTTTTTCTTCACAGAAATATGTTTCCTCCAAATCTGGTAGAAGCCTGCTTTAAACAGGTAATTGTGCACTGTTCTTTTCAACTAAAAAGCCAGTAGTTTGTCATAAAATTGATAAAAGGTTGTACTACATAATGGAGACTGTTGTGGAGTTTGGTCCAATGTAGAGACCCTTTCACACTATGTAATTCCATTTGAACTACCATCATTCCATCTTGTGGAATCCAATGCGTTATATTTTGGTGAGGAATTTGAGTTCTAATTCTAAATATCCTTCCCTAATCTCAATATTCCATAGGTTTGAGGCAAAGGCTACCATATATGATCACCAGTGTGGAAATAAAAATACATTGGCACATTTAGATGGCATAAATATTTTTCTGTGGACACATAGTGTTTTCACATAGTGAAAATGCATGAGTCAAATTGAACTGTAGAGCATAAACGGGTCTAAGATAAAACATGCCATCTCAAAAATTGAACACCACGCTGTGATCTTAGCTGACTCAAGATTCTTGGCAGGACAACCAAGTTTTAACTTGCTGTCAAAATAAGGGCAATATTGGCACTCCACAACAGTAGTGGTATTTACTATTGTTGTTAGAGAAATGACAGAGTGCAGAGAAAAGGCAATTGCACAAAATGCATATCAAAATTAGACTAGAAGAAAGCAGAAACATTTGGATTCCTTCTGTCTTGCTCCTGAAATGTTCAAGCAGATCTTCTGACACTTGCAACTAAAGAAGATAGAAGTATAATACATGTCTTTTCCCTCATCTCTTGACAGTTCAAAACCAATTATGAGGAACGGATTCCTAGAGTGACATACAATTCAAATGAAACATCTCTCCTCAATGGCATTATCAACAATGTTTCAGAAGCAATGGAAAACCTCACTCTGCTGAAAAGGGAAATGATCCCTGTTCCTGGGGCTGTCAATGGAGTGAATGCACTTGGACTGGTAGTGTTCTCAATCAGCTTTGGACTGGTGATTGGGAACATGAGGGAGCAGGGACGGGCGCTGAGAGAGTTTTTTGATAGCCTTAATGAGGCTATCATGCGGCTGGTTGCACTAATCATGTGGTAAGTTGGAGATGTTGCTGACCTACTGCCTGTGGCCGCTCAGAGCTCCCACCTCAGGAGACTAAGAAAAACTTCCAGTTTTTCTGACAAAACTGAGTAGTGTGCTCAGGACCGGTCCTATCTTTAGGCAGAATGAGGAATCAGACAGATTTGGCATATTCCCATGGAGAGGGAAACAAATTGATAGTTTGTTACTACAGTGTGACCCCTGTATTCACAGAAATACATTCTTGGGCTTTGGGTGGCAGCAAACCCTATTGAAATGAAGGACTTCTTGCTCAAGAATACCGTAGATTGATGCTGGAGGACCTAGCAAATGTCTAGAGTAGAAACCACAGATATTGGTCCCATGGACATGGAGGTCACACTGTATTGTATTTTCCCCTGCTAGAGATGGGAGCAAGGATGTTTGGTTTCCTGTGCCACAATAATTTGACTGTAGTTGGTACATCACTATGTACATCACTTTGGGAAGCCGGAGTCACTATTTGTTATTCTACCTCAAACAGCTTATTCTTGGAAAATCCCTGGCCCTGTTGGTGGTGGCACAGTGGGATTCCTGCTCATCTCTCCCTCCCACAATGCACTGTACTCCCTTCAGTTACATCCTCTGCTATTTCTGGCATCTCTTCAACTCCACTCCTCCTCAGTAGTGATCCAAGTTTGTTTGTTTCTTGCCAGATTGGTGGGGCCAACATCCCTCTCTCATCTCCAACTAGTTTGTGTTAATTGATGGCTGGATGCTGATGTAATCGTTGGGACACTGAACCAGGACTTGAAAGGTCTAGGTTCAAATCCCTGCTCAGCCATGAAATTCAACCTTAGGCAAGTCAAGTTGTCTTTCATCCCAACCTATGACACAAGTTCATGAGGATAAACCATGAAGGAAAGTAGTGATGCAATATCACCTTGAGCTAACCGGAGGAAACTGAAACATACCGCTGTGGGCAATATATTGTATAAATGTTCAAGTTGCATCTATTTTCTACTAAGCACTTTGTTACTCAGATGATATATGGCCTCTGAACATTCCTAAGTAAAGTAATATTTTCTCAGAGGTTCACAAATTTTCATGCAATAGCCTCCAATCTGAATTGCTTATGTGGCATGAATTTTGGCATCCCCTTTATACTTAAATGAATAGAAAGAGGCTTAGGCAGGCATTCTGTTAGTAAGTTACAATGAAGATTCCGTCATAACAGCTACCTTTAGGTGGTCATTATGGAAATCCAAATTCTGTTCCATTGACCCAACTCACCTTTTCAATGTGGAGGCCCCATCACACCACACATTATTCCCATGATGGTGGAGACCAAGGGAACAGTAGAGATGTGTTCAGCTGTGATCCTTTTGGACTCACCGAAATAGGCATTTTTAGGGATCTCCTGGGTGGGAATATTTGGAAGATTCCAGTATAGACAGAAACATATGATTAGATAAATTAGGTGGGTAGTAGGAAACACCAAAGAGCTGAAATTAAACCTGATTGGAAAGGGAAAAGGGAAGGGGGAGATGTGCCCAGTAATTAAAGAAGATATACCACTAGTAGCAGCGTTTGGAAAACTTTGTTAGAAAAGTTTAAATCAAAAATTTTAAAAGTTGAGTTGGGTCTTGGCCTTTAAAGCAAAACTTAGAAATGTTTCTTCACTCGGGCTGTAATTCTAATGTGTTATCAAAAAGTGAGCAAGGAAATAACAAAAAGTGAGTGGGGCCACTTGCTTTCCTTGCTGTCACCTCTTGGTCTCTCTACTCACCTGGTCACATGTAGGGGATAGATCGCTTATATAAAATTTAACCTGATTGCTTGAGGAGAGCTTTTGAGTTTCACTGGACACTGCAAATTGTCCACTTCCTGAACCTGGAACAGAAATTAAATGCAAAGGAGTTGCAGTGCATCCAAAATTATCCATTTGTTCTACACTAAGGCTGGCTCCATTCTGTAGAATTACTGCAGTTTGACACGAATGCTTGTTTACTTGAAAATAAGTTCCACTGCATTCAGTTGGACTTACTAGTTAGTAAATTAATCGATTGATTGATTGATTGACTGACTGAGATATTTATGGACTGCTTCACAGTCTTAAGGCTGTCAAGGCAGTGAATCAGACTTTGGAAAAAAGTGGGGTTTTCTGGACCAAAGCTTTTAGAGTCTGCCAGACAGCATGACTCCTAAGCATGTTAAATGGGAGATTCTAGCAGCTTTAGTCCAAAAAAAAGTAACCCTTTTCCAGTTCTGGGAATGTAGAAAATAGATTCTTGTGTTTCAAATGGTAGCATTTGTATAAAAAATTTTTGAGTACAAAAGAAAAAGAATGTATTACATAGTACATAAATCCTACAAAGAATAGGATTGTAATTGGATGTTTGTATAATATAGTGTTAACTCTGTCATTTGTTTGTAGGTATGCACCACTTGGTATCTTGTTTTTGATTGCTGGGAAAATTGTTGAAATGGAAGATATGGGTGTGATTGGAGGCCAGCTTGCCATGTATACTGTCACAGTTATCATTGGCTTGCTCATCCATGCTATTGTTGTTCTCCCCTTGATCTATTTCTTAATTACTCGAAAGAACCCTTGGGTCTTTATTGGAGGATTACTTCAGGCTCTCATCACAGCCTTGGGAACATCATCAAGGTACAGATATTTGCAACCAAGTCAAGTTTGATTTTAGGTCAGTGGTTCTCAACCTGTGGGACCGCAGGTGTTTTGGCCTACAACTCCCAGAAATCCCAGCCAGTTTACCAGCTGTTAGGATTTCTTGGAGTTGACGGCCAAAACATCTAGGGACCCACAGATTGAGAACCACTGCTTTCGGTATAATTTTACTTGATGAGCATAGGTCTGTATAATTTTATCATTTCACAGCTGGGCATGAATACAGTTCACCGTTTACAAAAATATACTGTACATGTCTGATTTCCCATATCAGTGAAAGCAATAAAGAGAGTTTAGACCAGAGGCAGGTAAAGTGTTACTCTACAGTCCCCAAGGATGTTTTTAGGCACATCTAAGCTGTGGAGGGGTTGTAGTGGCACAGCGGGTGAAACTGCTGAGCTGCAGAACTTGCTGTCCAAAAGGTTGGTGGTTTGAATCCACTGAGCGGGGTGAGCCCCCGTTATTAGCCCCATCTTCTGCCAACCTAGTAGTTTGAAAACATTCAAATGTGAGTAGATCAATAGGTACCGCTCCAGCGGAAAGGTAACAGCACTCCATGCAATCATGCTGGCCACATGACCTAGGAAATGTCTATAGACAATGGCAGTTCTTTGGCTTAGAAATGGAGATGAGTACCACCCCCAGAGTCGGACACGACTAGACTTAATGTCAACGGGAAACCTTTACATTTTAAGCTGTGGAATTAATTCAGTTTGACACCACTTTAACTGTTATGGATCAATGTTATGGAATCATGGGAGTTGTCATTTGACAAAATATTTTGCTCTCGCTGCCAGATAATAATGAAGCTTCACTAGACTACGTCTCCAACGATTCCATAGAATTAAGTCATGCAGTTAAAGTTGAATCAATCTGCATTCATTCAACAGTGTAGGTGCGCCCTTTGTTGCCTTGACCCCTTCAGAATCTCTAGACTGACTTTTTCTAGCCAAAAGAAAAAAATTGATGCTTCCAGAAGCCTCTAGGTTCTATAGTTTTCTTTTTAAAAACCCGTTTCCCTGAAAATAAGACATCCCCTGAAAATAAGCTCTAGTAGAGCTTTTACTGGATTGCTAAATATAAGGCCTCCCCTGAAAGTAAGACCTAGCAAAGTTTTTGTTTGGAAGCATGCCCACCAAACAGAACATCAGAGCATGCAGGATTGGTCAATGTACGTACCATAGATTGTTGTACATGGAAATAATGGTAGTTACAAAAAATTATTGACAGGATTCACAGTTTGCCTGGTTATGCTGATTTGTGATGACAACTACTGTACAGTATATAATAAATGTTCATTTTTTGTTCAACAATAAATGTGAATAATTATTCATGAAAAAATAAGACATCCCCTGAAAATAAGACCTAGTACATCTTTGGAAGGAAAAATTAATATAAGACACTGTCTTATCTTTGGGGAAACAAGGTAGGTTGTAAGGGATCCCTGAATTGTTTAGCATTAAAAAAAATATTTTTGGAAACCAAGAGTAGATTTCTGTCCATATCTGAGTTTTTTGTTATATTTTTCAGTAGGCCATTCAGTTTATAGAGGAATCTCGGCATAAAAAATGGCCACCGAAATGTCAATAGTCCCAATCCCTAATGTAGACAGTATTCATATTTGGATAGACTTTTCATTTTGCATTAAGTGCAAATATGGTTTATGCTTGATGTGTGTGAACTAATTCCACTGAAAAACCTGACAGGGAATTTCTTTCCATTGTGTTTGTTTACAATACTTCATTCACAGATGCAAAATTTTCTGTTGTTGTTAATAACATATGTTCAGCCATCATCCATATCTGAAGCATTGCATATCCAGTATTGAGACACAATATTTTTCATGGTTTCTTCCTTTGGATTTTAGTTCTGCCACCTTACCGATCACATTTAAGTGTTTGGAAGAGAATAATGGAGTGGATAAACGCATTACGAGATTTGTGCTCCCTGTTGGTGCGACCATTAACATGGATGGGACAGCTCTATATGAGGCGCTGGCTGCAATTTTCATCGCTCAGGTTAATAATATGGATCTAAACTTTGGGCAGATTCTCACAATCAGGTTTGTAAATGCTGTATATGTGTGTCTTTACATTCGTGTATTAACTGCAACTTGTAAATTCAAATAAGGAATTAGATATATCCCTCAACATAAAGAGAGATTCCTTAACAGATGCAGTAGTCTTGATTTTGCTGCTTTTCTTTCTTTAGTTTCATGGACATTTTCTTCCCATCTTTCTTTGTGTTGTGCGGTTTCAGGGATGCGATTCCATATTGACATGTTCGTGATTATAAATAAAACGTGCTTTATTTACACACTCATCGACATTGACTAAAGAGTGTTTGTATGTATTTTTTCAATTCTGCCCATTAAAAATTGCCCACATTCACATTTTAAAATGTGGATGTTTTGTGCGTACACTAAGGGTGTTTTCATGCAACCATTTACTTTAATTCAAGATGTGGATCAGAAAGAGCCAGTTTGCTCCAGAGTGCCTACACAGGCACCACAAGAACCAACTGCAAGCTCCCATGCAATCCACAAACCTCCATCCAGATCCAGCCAAACCCAGGATTATTTTTTTAATTGTTCCTCCACAAAATGCGCTGGTTGAAAACAGTGTTTCTCTGCAGAAAAGCCAGGCAATAGAGAGCAATTTAGGATTCCTATGGAATGTTGCCCTTTCCTTGCCGGGGGGGGGGGGGGGGCATTTGTTTACCTTCCCTCCAAGCTGTTTATCTGGAATCTGCCGGCAACTTTAACCCAACAAGTGCTCTGGATGCTTTTTTTTGCTTTGCAGCACTGCACTGTTATATAGTAATCTACTTCAGTGCATTTATGGCATGAACCAGAATTTTTGTTGGGTTTTTAAACACAGTTTCTGATTGGATGCATGTTGGAGGTTGCACTGGGGGTGAATATTTTGTAGATTCAAGACCTCAAACCAGCTTCTCAAACCAGATTATAGTGTCTGTGTAGATGGGCCTAAAACTCTGTAATCACTGAGTCCATATCTGCAGTTCATTGACTCAGGCCTGGGGGGAAATAGTCTCTTTAGGAATTTGGTCAATTCTCTAAGCAATTTTATAGTATGTTCCCATTGAAATAAAAAGTGCAATGGAGGACCTAGCAAATCCCAAAAAAGATGCCTGGGACCAGAAATCAGGTTATTTAATGCCAATTGGTTGTACTCACAATTTTACGTAACCGTGGTCTGGCCAGGAAAGTATCCTCTCCCAAATACAAAGATCTTACTTTCTTTCTCTGAGATGCTCCCACAGCTTTATAGAGGTGTGAAATCTTGAGAGAAAGCACACTTCTTCTCACTACAAGTTATCAGGCAACTTTCATGAGAACCGTTGAATCCAAACAAACCCTAGTTCACACACAAATGCCCAGTATGCATACAAAAATATGCACAATAACACAATGAGGGGCAGTTCTGAGAGATGGGATTTCAGTACATTCCCATTCAGGCCTACCCTGGTCAAATTCTGGATATGGACATACCAGATATCCAAGCACAATAGTTAATTTTAATATGTGTATACATGCCTCTGCAGGCACATGAACTGCCCAGTGGAGATCCAGTGAGAGCCAGTGTGGTATAGTAGTTCATTGGTTTATAGTTCTGGAGACCAGGACTAGATTTGCACTCAGCCATGGAAACTCTCTTAGTGACCTGAGGGAAGTCATATTATCTCAGGCAAAAAGCAAAATCCCGCTGAACAAATTTTGCCAATAACCTTGTGATAGCTTCACCTTAGGATTGCCAAAGTTTGGAAATGACTTTAAGGCAAACAACAAAAACAACAACAACAACAACAACAACAACATTATTTTATGTTGCTAAGAAAACCCCATTATAGAGTCACCTCAGGATCTCCAAAATATTAGAACTTGAAAGCACACAGCAACAGCAACAGTGAGAACCCTGCCACTACTAAAGGGTTTTTTTAGCATCTAATGTCGCAAACAGAAACTTCTATTTCAGTTTTGGTAATATATGAATTTCATTACAATTATTTAATTAAAAGCCAGCTAATGCATGGATTTCAGGGAATACATTACAATTGCATATTAGCTACAATTCAGTCAATATAATATGAAATCCTGCTTTCTGATTGATTTCTTTCTTTCTTGGGGGGGATTTCAGATTTTTTTTAAATGTGTCTGAAATGCTCTATAGCTGTTCTGCATAACAGATTGCTCCTGTATTTGCAAAGAAACGGGCTTAATGGATGATACATTTGGTTTAGTAACATTGCATTGTCTATTAGGAAAAAAACAATAGAGCTATGGCCCATGATTTATCTAGCTAATGTACCACTTTTTCCCCATAAGAGTCAAAGACTGCGAAAACTTCTAGTGAATTCAGGCATGATTTAGCTTCAGGTCACCAATTCTCTAAAACCCAAAAGATTATTAGAGTGCCTGGATATCTGAAAAACATTTTTAAAAACTAACGTGATGGATTCCGTGTCTCTTTTTTTCCAGCATCACAGCTACAGCTGCCAGCATTGGTGCAGCAGGGATTCCTCAGGCTGGTTTGGTCACTATGGTGATTGTATTGACATCTGTCGGTTTGCCTACAGATGATATCACTCTCATCATTGCCGTGGATTGGTTTTTGTGAGTATTTCTCATGGAAACCGCAGGAAGACATATTATAAATTGAAACAGGATACAGATGCATATGAAAACTGATGTTGCAATTCATTGTTGTTTATCACCCTATAATATTTTGTATTTCTCTAAAAGAATTCACAGTGTTCGCTTGTAAAAAATTTGGGATATTATTATTTTGTAGACAAAAGAAACATGTATGGTTCACTGTTCAGAAAGATTACTTGAAGCCTTTTTAAAGTACACAGTTATAGTAGTAGTTACCATGGTTCTACCTTACTGAAATCCTAAGGTTTGTAATCTAGGGAGAGATATTTGCAATTCCCGGCCAGAGAGCTTCAGTATTTCACCAAACTATAAAACCCAAGCTTTTTTAAACTTCATCCATAGCAATTAAAGTGGAATCATAGCACTATAATTATGTAGGACCCATGAGCCATGAAGGGTCTCATAATGTCTTCTGCACATCTAGGAAAACCACTGAATAACTTTTCCTCATTACCAATACATTCTGTAGTGCCGTATCTCATTAGTTAGTATGAACAGGACGCACTGTAGCACCACAAGATGCAGAACCAACCTTAAGAAATGGGGCTACAAAGTTGAGTCCATGACATGTGAGTGTTGAGAAGAGCAAACCTCAGATCACCTATTACAATGCAGTTTGAGCCCTGTCACATGCCCAGTGGAGGACTTTCTAATGACAACACCAGAGGCACTCCAAGTGGCCAGCTACTGGTCAAAAGACATTTAGTATAATGCCAAGTTTTTAAACTTTGTTTGTGTTTTAAATACATTACAACTGTACCCTCGGTTCGCTTCTGATATGATTACTGTGATAGAGAAAATGAATAGAAGCTGGTATTCACCTGTCCTTAGAGGGAGACGGAATTAAATACAGTAGAGTCTCACTTATCTAAGCTTCGCTTATCCAAGTTTCTGGATTATCCAAGCCATTTTTGTAGTCAATGTTTTCAATATATCGTGATATTTTGGTGCTAAATTCATAAATACAGTAATTACAACATAACATTACTGCGTATTGAACTGCTTTTTCTGTCAAATTTGTTGTAAAACATGATGTTTTGGTGCTTAATTTGTAAAATCATAACCTAATTTGATGTTTAATAGGCTTTTCCTTAATCCCTCCTTATTATCCAAGATATTCGCTTATCCAAGCTTCTGCCAGCCCGTTTAGCTTGGATAAATGAGACTCTACTGTACATGTAACATATACAATAGTTTGTTTGCATATCTATGTGGCTGGTAGGTTTCCTATATTATGCTTTTTACAATCCATGGCATCAACAAAATTCCACTATGCAACACATTTTCGGGCCATCGAAGCAAGTAAATGATGCACCAGATCCTTCCAAAGCATACAGCTCCACAGAGGTTTATTTACTTGCTTGAGCCATCCGTGTCCATGACATTATAATGGAGAAGGAGAGAAATCATGCGGCATGTGGTCAAGATGCTACCAAAAAAACACCCTGGGCCTCTCCATCACTCCCACTTTCCTTTTTTTTTTTTTAAACTGAAAATTAGAAATGTTTTCATGGATATTGTTCTCCTCTTAAACAAGGATCATTTTAGCCGCAAGTCATAAATTTAAAGAAGCCAGAAATTACTTAGTTACTTCAGGTATCTCTGAACAATGTTAGTGGAGTCAGCAATAGATGTGGTAGCATGTGGAACCCCCTAAACATGTCTAATTCTAGAATTTACATGAAGCTTGCAAGGCCATTAATGCTAATCAAAGTGATTAATTACAACATTCACACTGGCCTCCAACAGACAAGAGTTCTTTCTCCCACCCTGGACCTTCCACAGATTTATAAACCTCCCTTGCTTAGTTTTTCCAATATACCTCACAACCTCTGAGGATGCCTGCCATAGATGTGGGTGAAGAGAGAATACTTCTGAAACATGGACATACAGCCCAGAAAACACACAAAAACCCTGTGATTCGGGCCATGAAAGCCTTCAACAGCAGATATTTTTATATCACCTTTCTCTCAGCATTGGACCCAAGGAGCTTAGAAAAGAGCTAAAACAAGATAAAGCTAGAAGTCTGGTGAATAAAAGTGAAAACACAATTAAACAAAAGCTAAACATGCAACATGTGCATGTGCCTTCAAGTCACTTGTTGATCCCATGAATGTCATAGGGCAGTGGTTCTCAACCTAGGGTCCCCAGATGTTTTTGTCCTTCAACTCCCAGAAATCCTAACAGCTGGTAAACCGGATGGGATTTTTGGGAGTTGTTGGCCAAAAACATCTGGGGACCCCAGGTTGAGAACCATTGTCATAGTATTTTCTTAAGCAAGAAATATTCTGATTTACCATATCTACTGAAGTTCTTTAGATTTGCTTAGTTATTCATAGACTCTGATCAACTTCCTTTAGTCATGCTGGACGACATAGAGATATCTAGAGAACACTACTCTAGGAACTGCCAGGCCCCTCAAATACAATTTTGTGGTCAGGTTCCAATAGAAGTTGACTATAGAGCAATTCTGGAAGACCTAGAAATTCCTAAAGAGGTTTTCTGTCAGGTTAAAAAACAGCAATGTCTTTATTCTGGGTTATTCACTTTTGTGGAGATCCTTTGCCCTTGACCACAGCAAATGTGGAGGGCTGTCTGTATTGTTTTCCAGAACATGATCTTTTCCTAATATCTTTGTATGAAGGAAATGAATATGAACATGTAATGCAGTGGTTCTCAAACTGTGGGTCCCTAGATGTTTTGGCTTTCAACTCCCAGAAATCCTAACAGATGGTAAACTGGCTAGGATTTCTGGGAGTTGTAGGCCAAAACACCTGGGGACCCACAGGTTGAGGACCACTGATGTAATGTGTCAATTCCTTTTGAATCGTTAGCAATTTAACAATTACAGTTTCAGCATCCTTATTTATTGAAATTGCAATGTTTTCCATAGGGACCGTCTACGCACCACTACCAACGTCCTGGGAGACTCCATTGGTGCAGGGATTGTAGAACATTTATCACGGCATGAGTTGCGGAGTAAGGATGCCGAGATGGGTAATTCTGTGATAGAAGAGAACGAAATGAAGAAGCCTTACCAGCTGATCTCACAAGAGAATGAGAACGAAAAGCCCTTAGACAGTGAAACCAAGATGTAAGGCAGAAGACCCGAGACAAATCACGCCGGATTACGTGGGAAGTGTACACTTTATCCAGTCCTTTCTGTATCTTGTCTATTTGTCCTTCTTTTTCATTCTCTATCCAAACAGAGCACTGAAAAGATATAGGGGTTGCCTAGACATAAGAGACATGGAGCTGTGTCACGAATAAGGGCTCTTTGGCTCTTCCTTTTTGTAACACTAGGTATGCACAATATTAAAGTGTGATGTCATTTTTGTATGTGCCTTATTCTTCTCCCACAGCTGTTGAAGCAAGAGGAGAGGAACAGACATGACACCAGGTCAGATGTTGTGTTTGCCTAGATGTTATGCAGAAGGAAGAGAAATGGAATGGCAGCAACTACATTTCTTGCCATGTCTAGCTATGCCTTTAGTCTACATTAGTATGATTGAAGTATGTAATTGTCCCCCATGAAAGAAAGAAAGAAAGAAAGAAAGAAAGAAAGAAAGAAAGAAAGAAAGAAAGAAAGAAAGAAAGAAAGAAAGAAAGAAAGAAAGAAAGGAGAGAGGGAGGCATCACACAGTTGTGTGGTGAGATATGCTTGAAGAATACACAATATTTTAAATCAGATTATCAAGAATTTTCAAGTGTACATGTTTTTTAGTCCTGAAAATGTGATTGCATTAATAGAAGCTTAAAAGCAACACAGAGAAGAAATCCTGAAAGGTTTTATTGGTTTAAATGACTCTTACATATTTTTAACACCACTAAGGCTGCAGCCTCTTATCTGAGAGTATGCATTATATTCAATGAAATGGTTGTATATCCTCATTCAAAGTAGACTTGTATAGAATTGCAGTGCAAAGCTGTTTTTAAACCTAATGCTATTGCCCAGAGAAGTGAGAAGCAAATTCATTTAAAAAAAATATCCTTTCCTTATTTTATTGTTATAAGAGCAGTAAAAATAGGAATACTGATGAAGATTGTTATTATTATTATTATTGAGAATTAAATACTCTTCACAACTCACTTTTATTACCATAAGTAAAAAAGGACATACCTTGTTTTCATTTACACCCAATGGGATATTTTTGGATCAGGAAAATCTTCTTAATTTCCTGATACTTTGCACCTTCAAGTCCCATTGACTTCCTAGATCATGAACCTACAATTATCTCTGTGTAATGTTATGCTCCTCTTTGGACAACAATACTACTATTTAACACAAATACCGATAACCTATGCACAGAGTCTTTCCAGGATCAGAGATCTAATATATGTATATATATAAATATATACACATGCACTTTGGAAAAGGAACTGTATCTTCAAGCCTTTGCTACTGTGAGGGCTATGAAAAACTGTAGTTACCACATCAGTGTAGGCTTTGAAAATAGCTACTGGGCACCCATTCCCCTTTGGAAATTATCAAACCACCTGCACAAGCTGGAACCCACCAAGTGTTGAATGTAGCCAGGTATCAGAAGCTGATAAAATGGCTTGCTTTTGCTGCCTGCCAGGCAACAGAACAAGAGAATTGACAAGCACCAGCATCAGACAGACTATAACGCACAGCTAGTGAGCGCCGGTGGTCAGCTTCCTCATGGGTTACAAATTGTGTAGGTGGGCCATAGAGATCTGTATTAGCTACACATTGAATGACTTTAAAAGACAATTTAATGTTTGCTGCAAATTGGTATCCTAAATCACATTTTAAGAGTGTTTCTCTCCGCTGTTCATGTATACCCATTTAAATGTTGTGGCTGCTCCAGTGAATCTTGTAAATTGTAGCTTAGTCAGGGTACTGTGAATATTGCTATCTCTGGAAAGAAGAATGTAGTATGCCAGTTTAAATCTTAGATCTGAGTTTTTAAACTCTACTACTGCAACAAGTACATTACATTTGGCCACCTAAAGGTGAAGACAGCCATTCCAGAGAGTTGGAAATGCACTTTTTAAAAAGGCACATTTATTCTGTTTCCATCCAGTTAATTTTCAAGGCAGACACTGGATATATCTGCATCTAACACTAAATCATAATTTGTGTGTGATACAGAAGAAGGAATAAACCTTTGCTTTAGCAGATTCCTAACTTGTTGCTATATACAGAACAGGAACTGTAGCTTAAAATACACTTTGGTTGGTGAAACAAGCCTGAAAAACCCCACAGTGTTTGTTGTTCACTTATCGCACAATTGACTAATGAGAATGAGGCCATGGCTTTGCACAGGCTTCTTTCTACTAAAGCACAGAGGGCTGTGTTATTGTTCAGCATAAATGCAAACTCATCCACTGTGAGGTCAAGCCACTTATGCACAATTAAAATGTCTGTCTATCTTCATCCCTGCCTATCTAACAAGATACTTCTTTGAAAATCTCTGCCACAAATTTAACAAGAATATACGGATGAATGGTAGGCAGCAGAATGTACAGAGCATCTGACAGGGTTCAATAACAGTTCCACTGCCACATTTGAATTGCTTAGCACAGGAAAAAGCTTTCAAGAAGGGTGATCTTCAAACTAATTTGGCTTGCTTTGTTCCCTATAGATTTCTTTTTAAAAGGCGACATTTTTTGCTGCATGTGCTTTTTAAAATATTTTTATTTTTTTTAAAAAACATTTCCATGCTACCACCCAGTTGTCTATTCTAACAAAATCTCGATCACCAAGAGTAGGTGTGTTGTCAGTAGCATATTAGAAAATTGAAACCAATGGCTGGGGTTTCTCAAAATTATAGTCCAAAAATTACATCTTCCCAGAGTCTCCAAAGCATCCATTCCCCCAAATCCTTAACTAGGACCCCTTCTACACTGCCCTATATCCCAGGATCTGATCCCAGAGTATCTGCTTTAAACTGGATTATATGAGTCTCCACTGCCAGGTAATTCAGGTTAAGCACATAATTTGGAATCAAATCCTGGGTTATAGAAGCAGCGTGGAAGGGGCCTGGATTCTGGGAGGTAAAATCAAAAGGGTAGCATTTCCAAACTCAGGAGTCCCAGTCCCTCCACCATGTTACTTTCATATTTTGGGAATATAGTACCTAACTTCAGAAAATTGAGGTCATGAGAACGGAAGATAAGGTGGGCTCCATTCCATGGCATGTGGTACCCCATTCCAAAGAATGTGGAGGAATCTATCAATGGGTGGTTTCTTCCTTGGTCTAAGACTTCCATTTTTTATTCAGGAAGTTGCTAAATTGGTGATACATGAGAACAGGCTACCCAATAAATAGTGTAACTATCAAGAGCTTTCTGAAAACATGCAGTGCTATATCCACACCAGTTAATGCCATGTAAACTGTAAACTTAACATCCTATGGATTTCTGAAATTTGTAGTTTAGTGGGAGAATTCTCCTCTAGAAAATTATCATTTCCTCTTCTGAACTACAGAAGAGAGTTCCAAGTCCACAACCAAACTACAAATTCCAGGATTCCATAGGAAGGAACCATGGTATCAAAGTGCAGTAATTGTGAAGTTCAGATGTGTCCCAAGGATCTGTTGAAAAGTGTGAGTTGTGAATAAGCTCTGGAGACCTGCACCCTTAAAAATGTGAAGTGGGAATATTAATGCTGTTATGAAAGTATCAGAATGCTGGACGTAGGCAGGTCTTCCCTTTGGAGTGATAAGGCCAACTGTGTCAATAGCAAATCTCATTACTCTCTTAGCTTCTCCTTGATCATTTTCTTACTGAAAGTGAATAGCCGTTAACTCAGTGTACGTATTCAGGAATCAGGGATGCTTTATACAATGCAAAGTTCTTAAGTCATCTCTGACTGAATGCAATAATGGATGCTCTTTTTTCCCTTACTCATTTCTTATTTGTGCTAACAGGAAACCTAGATGACAAACAGGCATCTTCTGATATGTAACTAGAGATATTTTTATAGAGATACTGTATTCAAGTATGTGTGTACAGAGGTTAATATTAGAGCTTATGGAGTAACTTTTTAATTACATGTGTGTTTTGATTGGATATCATTTCTGGAAATACGCCACAAAGATTTCATGTAAAAGATGGCCCTTCCATAACATCAGCATAAGGAAAAAAATGTGTTAAAATATGTCAGCTTTTTAAATTACATGTATTTTTTACACTAACTCTGTTTCTTACAAAAATCAGGTACGATAGAACAATCTCTTTTCTGTGCCCTTTCTGGGCTGGCAGCTGGGTGCACCCAGTGTGGCCTAAGAAATATTACTTTGTAGGTGTATTTTCAATAAAAAAAATAGTTTTACATTATTCTTTTTGAACTGTGTGATGTTTCTGCTGTAATGATAATGGGCTTCCAGCAGTGGTGGTTACAAGACATATACTAAACAATATTTTTGAGTTCTCTAACCACATAGGAGTCTGTATGGTGTAGTGGCATGAGTATTGGACTTTGGAGACCAGGGTTTGAATCATCACTTGGTTATGAAACCCACTGGGTCACCTTGGATAAGTCATACTCTTGCAGCCTCAAAGAAGGGTTAAAGAAAAACCTATAGATAAATTGTGCCAAGAAAGCCCCATGATAGATTTGCCTTAGGATCCCCATACATTGAAATAACTTGAAGGCACCCAGTAACAACCTACATTGACTCTAATCTTAGAGATTTCTGCTATGAAGTGAGTTCCACTGGTTCCCATGAAGTTCAAGCCAGGTCTAAATGTTACCCTTGTAAGTACTGAAACGGGAAAGGAACAATATTGCTGACATGTATGTTGTGTGCTCTATAAATGAGGTCTGTGTTTCATTTATACATTTGTTAGATTTATTTCTTGTTCCCCCTTCAAACATTGTATGTTTATTAAATGCACACACTCTTTTTCTCCCAGGCTGTGGTCCAAGGTGGCTTACAGAAACTTAAAGCAAGATTAAATTAAAATGTTATTATCCAAGAGTTTGAAAGGAATCAAATTATAAATTACAACATTGTAGAAATTGTAAATAATTTCTCCCTAGCAAGGAGGGCTAACTTCACTATAAGTAGAAGATTCCAAACTTGGGAGTAGCCACTAAGAATGCCCTCTCATGTATTCTCACTAGAGTAGGGCTGGTAGGGTGGAAACTGGAGACAGACATTACGCTTTTAATAGTTGAATAAAAGAAGGAATTTCAGCAAGTGTTGCTTGTTACCTTGTTTCACAACAAGCAACACCTACTGAAGTTTTCCCACACTACCATTAAAAGTACAGGAGTTGGATCCAGTAGATCAGTGGTTCCCAACCAGTGCTCCAGGGATCACAGGTGGTCTTCAAGAAATTGAAAAGTGGTCTGTGGGGGTCTTTCACAGAAAACCTGAGTTGATGCAATGTATCTGTTGAGGAAGGGGCCCCAAAGGCATAGTTTCCACACACACCCTTCTCCTGCTGGCCCTCCCCTTCTCCTTCGTCCCAAACAGAGCCCTGGCTCTTGTTGGCACTTGGGTTCAGAGTGCTCCTCTTCCACTGGCCCAGCCAGACAAGAGCGCACACATGCTCCCTTCCCTTCTCTTGCTTCCTCACAATGAGCCAGTGATGATGGAGCTATCCCTGGCCCTTGCCTTCACTGATCTGCAGGCTTCAGCTGTCGTCTCCTCCTTGCAATCCAGCCTACAAACAGGGTTTCCTTCCTTGCCTCGAGAGCAGATAAGGAAAGATACAACCCTCTGCCCAATGTTGGGAAGGAGGGAAATCCAGCAGTTGCTGCCTTGTCCTCTCTCCCTCTGAAGCCAAGGCAGTTGCAGTTGGGATGGAGAGAGGGCCTTTCATCTGTCTCTGGGCCTATATCTGTAGGAATGATGGGAACAGAGAACTGCTCCAGAAGATCTCAGAACCCTGTGGATTTGTAGCTGAGCGAAGATTTCTGCAGATGGAAACAACATGGATATTGCTACATTGAAAGGACTCCTCTCTGCTTCTGCCCTACTAAGCAAAATGAAGTGGAATATGAGCCCCGAGAAATAGGTATCTCCATGGGTGCATCTGTGCTTCAGAACTGATGCAGTCTGATAGCACTTTAATTGCTATGGACTCATGGAAGTTGTAGTTTTACAAAGTCTTTAACCTTCTCTGCAAAGAGTACTGGTGCCTCACCAGACTTCAGCTCCCATAATTCCATAGCATTGAGTCATAGCAGTTACAGTGGTGTCTGTCAATCTGCATGAATTCAACCCCATGATATAATTTTTTGCATTATTTGCCAGAGAAGTGGGAATTAGGAATGTTTTAAAAATAATTGCTAATATTCATATCCTCAATGAAGAAAAGGTGACAATCCTCAGGCATTCCAGTGAGAAAACAGGTAACAGCTCTGAGGATCCTCCACAGTTCAAGACTTTTTCAGAAAAATCTCTTTATACAAAAATATATTTATATAGAAATATGTGGTTTACAGTATATTTTATGCACAAACCAATAAAAAAAAATCACAGCCCATTGCTTAGTGCACAAAAATAATACTTCTATTCACCCCTTCACCCACCCAGGGAAGTATATGTGATTTTATATAAAGAGATTTTCCTGAAATGTGTCATAAAGCACAAACAGTGATTGAAAATTGAACAAACCCCCTTATATTCTCACATAGCAAAGTGAAAACTGATGAAATGATTCATTGTTGTGCATGAGAACCAAATAAGCAAAGGTTTATTTCATCCAGAATATGAACCCCTTCCAAAAGCAGATTTGCGGATGTCCACAAAAACTCCCTTTTGAGCAAGTGCTGAACCTTGTTTTGTATCTAAGGAGAGGCAAAAACTTTTGAAGGCAGGTGGGATAGAGTGCTAAAGGACCATTACTAGCAACTGCAATTTGTATATCAAACTAGAAAAAACTTAATTTTACCAACTACAATAACTCCACATGATGCTTCAGTCTAGTTTCCTTTTCTTGCCTCAACGTAGAAAATATTTTCCTTCATTAGATGAATCACAGCTGTATGTCTTTTGGCAAAAAAAAATCTGTATGCAACTGTTTGAATTTTCTGTATAAAAAAGGGAAAAGACTGATGTACACATTTTGCATTCGTTCCTCCCCACTACATGGAAGGATTATCATTATTAAATTGTCTTAACATCTAAATCATTTCTGGCAGGTGGAAATTCCCTGGCTGCTTTGTAATGGTTTTGGATACTGTTCAAGAAAAGATATCAGATTCACATTCTGTAATGTTAACTGCAAACAAGTGACGACGTATTCACCGGAAATATTCTTAAACGTATACCCATGCAAACACACACATGCTCTTTTCCAAAGCAGAAGACAAAGGCAAGATTCATTCAAAGACTCCCAAGCCATTAGATTTCTGTTTGTCTAAGCTTTGGTTGCTGGTTGTCTGTAATACATATTTCTCCCTAGAAGTATGACCCTGAAGCAAAATTTATATGAATATTTCACATTTAGCTAGAAACAAATTTAGAGGTAGTTGTTATTTGCAGTCAAGTCAACTTTAAGTAGTTATTGAGGGCTCATTCCCCCATTTAAAAGATTCATGAGTGGAAGATTCTCCACTACAAAAATCTTAATATTCAGGTTATATTGAAAATGATTTTAAAGGAGCTTCAAATACATTTATACACATCCATATCCTAGTAATCTTGATAATCCTACCCACCAACAGAAACTATCTGAATTAAAAAGAAGAAAAATCTCTATAACTCTTATCAAAACTTAGTTTTAAAACACATTTATTTCAAATTGCAGATGATACACATTTGCAGATTATTTGTACTTTTGGCAAAAATGGAATGGAAATCATGTGGTTCATTGATTAAACTGTTATGTGTTGATTTGTCTCCACTGGGTGCCCAAAGGCCAAGAACTGCTATCTACATGAGTGCACAACTATTCAAAAATGCCTTACTTCCAAGAGGTGCAGACCTCCATTGAATCAATCCTGCTGATTTCCTCTTTTCCTACTGCCTTCCCATGATACAGTGATATTGGTGATACATGTGATGAAGAGCATACCCAGGTTGCATCTACACTGTTGAATTCATGCAGATTGGTACCACTTGAACTGCCATGGCTCAATGCAATGGAATCATGGGCATAGTAGTTTTACAGGGTCTTTAGCCTTCTCTGCCAAAGAAGGCTAGAGACTCTCCAAGCTACAACTTCCATGGTTCCATAGCATTGAGCCATAGCAGGTAAAATGGTATCAAACTGCATTAATTTTACAGTGCAGCTGCTCCAAGTCTCCTCGGGGAGATGGGACGAGATACAAATAAAGTTTTGTTTTTTATTTATTAGATGCACCCACACAAAAATATTTAAATGAATATGCACTAAACGTGTAAGAGGCACTCCCATCCTGCTAGGCTGTTCTCAGATTAGGAAACATGTTCCCTATTTTACATACGTGTGAAGGGCAGGTGGTTATTTTTTTTTCCTTTCCACAAATGATTTCTTCTAACTCACTTAACACCATTCATCAGTCCCCACCTCTTCTTCAAACAGAAATGCTAGCTCTCCTACATTCCTGCTGTGCAGTTGCAATTAAATTAAAGCAGCAAGCAGGAATAACTAGGAGATGGAACATAACAATTGAGCTCGGCCCAATTTCCATGTACCATAGTTTTCATAGGTTCATTACAATGTCCTGTTGTGTACCAGGCATTGGAGAAAGACTTGAGGAAGATCCAACATACTATCATGGAAATTATGTACCTCCAGATGAATGCTGTTAAACAAATACCGTTTTAGAAATGTGTTTCAAAAATGAATTGGATTTGATCTGGCTGTTGTGTTGTAAGAATTTTGCACAACCAGCAAAAAGAGCTATGGAATAATTGTGAAGAACTGAATTGGTATTAATCCTGATGCTTTTACAACTGGATTCAAAGAGTGGTAAAGTTTTAAATATGTCTCAGCCATTCTTTGGAAATGGAGTTGGCGTCAGCATTTGGCCCAACTTGTGATAAGGAAGGTTATCGCAAAGTGTGGGAGAAGGTACAGCAGAGGCTTTTTCTGATATAAATGCTCTACCTGTTAAACAGTTAAACTCCTAAACAGTGTCCCCTTCCATGGAATAAAAGGGCTCAAGCAATTCTGCAGTGTCTCAATAGCGCTTTTATGTGAGAGCCGGGGTACATAATGAGCAACCTATTCAGAAACAAGAGTTTGTGTCTGTGTAACAGCATGTGGGAAGGATAAAGGAGAGGGCCCATTCATGTGGAAAAATCAATTATGGGCCCAGCAAAGTGCTTCTGTTCCTCTGTTTGAAGGGTTGTATTCTCAAAAAATTCCAAAATGAGTCTTATGCTCCAAACTAGTGACGAATGCCTGGGAAATCCTACTTTATTTCTCTTGTGCTATACAACATCCCATCACAACAGGAAAGTACAAGGTTTCTGCCAAACTATTCAGCTCCCGCTTGGCTATTTTTTGCCTTCAAGTCCCACAATATTCTCAGCAAGTTGCTTAATATCTACTGCACACAGTAGTCCAAAGAAATGGAAAAATTGTTGGGAGGAGGCGGTGAAGGAAAACGGGAAAGGTGTACATGTGTGAACGAGGTTTACATTGAGTCTGTATATTGCTCCTTTTTTCCTGTATATATGAGCATGTGCAGAATGACTGTCCTTTATCATTGATGAAATATGCATATATTCTACACGGCTAGGAAGATGGGAGAAAGGTTTCCAAAGTGAAGATAATTTCTGTCCAATGTAGAACGGATTATCTCAATTTAGAATGAAAACTGTGTGCAAGCAAATAATAGAGAGAGAAAGAGAAAGAAACAGAAATAAGGAAGGATTATCATATTGGAACTATTGATTCAATCCAGTGTTAGTTCCATTTTTTTTTTCGTGTCAGGAGCAACTTGAGTCGCTTCTGGAGTGAGACCATTACAACAAAAAAAACTTTTTAATCATTATTCATGTAGGTCCCATTGATCACAACAAGTATGCTAATTAGTACTACTACTAGGATTGACCCTCATTGTGGGAATTGTTTGGCCCTCCCATTGTCCTAGTAGCCCTATCACCAGTATAGCCTTTGATGAGGAATATTGGGGCATGCGGTCCATCAATTTCTGGAGTTGCAGATTATTCTGACCTCTAATTTAGTCCTTTAGTGTATTATGAGATTACTCGTAAAATGCTTAGCTATATTTCACTATAGGTAATCATAGATACAAAACTACCATTAAGATATAAAAATAATACCTTTATAGGTACCATCCAATGTCACATGATGAGATATCTCCTTGCTGACATCTTCATTCTCCAAATTGCCATGGCATAGTACCCACAAAGTTTGGCTTTATAAAGAGAGTGTCCTCTGGGAGAGGGAATCTATGCTGCAAAATATTTCTTTTCTTGTGGTGGCCAAAATCATAGATGGGAAACACCCTCAATTCTATGCATTATTTGGGATGCAAGGGTGTCTTGGGTTAATACAAAAACAAGTAGTCACACAACCACGTGAATCTTGTAAAGTGAACACATGGGTATGCAGATATTATTAAATTTGGTAATCACCAATTTCTTATTTCTTTATCATCTATTAACAGAATATTGTTCACAATCTGGGATATCAAAACATATATATACACACAAACACATACAATTTTTCAAAACTATGGAAAAACAGTGATAAATTCTAGCTGCCCTGTTGTAAAAAGGAAAGATGCAGAATGAAGTGCAAAATAAACCATTTAAGTCAGTGCAATCGCTAAACCTGGTTTGCACAAACTGTGGTCCTCCAGGTGTTTTGGATGTCAGCACCCAGAATTCCTGAGCACTGGACAAGCTGTCCATGGCTTCTGGGAGTTGGAGTCCCAAAAAACCTGGAGAGCCACAGGTTGTGCAGGCCTGCTCTAGATGAAGACTGAGTGTTCAGTGGCACCTAGTGGCTTCCATGTCAGTAGTGTCAGTAATCTATTCAAAGTTTTATCCAAAACTTTAAAAGAGCCCTTCTTCCATGTCTTTAACCCTAAACCTAAAATAGATTCAGTATCTCCAGCATTATTTATTTATCCATATATAGATACCCCACAATTTCCCCCAGTTGTGAATGGAATACACTTGGCCCTTCAGATCCAATGATCCTGTGCCCATGGATAGAATTATCCATAACTTGAAATTTTTTTTTTATCCAAAAAGCAAGCCTTGGTTTTGCCATTTTATGTAAGGGACACCATTTTACTATGCCGTGTATTTGGCACAGTAAAATGGACACCATTTTAAAATGCAATGCATGTCCATCCATGTTATTCTATTGCTGCATAATGATGACCTGAAAGAGAAAAAAGTAAGTGCCTTCCAATATGGGGAAATGTCCTGGTAGATCACCAAGATTCCTCAGACAAGGAGTCCTTTACAAATTTGCTCCAAGTATGCAAACTGCTTTATTTTATGCAAAGTACATCTGATCTTGGAGGCTATAATAATAATAATAATAATAATTTTATTCTTATATCCCGCCCCATCTCCCCGGAGGGACTCGGGGCGGCTTACATGGGGCCATGCCCAGACACGACAGCACAAATCAGATAAAACATTAAACTGAGCAGTAAAACTTCAACATGATTAAAAACAGTCATAAAAGTCAATATAGACAATAATATTAAAATCCCGATTTGGGTCAAAAGATCCAGGCCAAGGTGCAAAGCAATATCAAGTTATCAGGGAGGGATAATTATACAGCAGGTGTAATACTTAAAGTGCTGAATGAATCCTAAAAACAATCCAGAGGGTCTACTGCTTAATAGGTAAATAACATGATCCCACAAGGATCAGTCAACGAAGGCCTTCTGGAATAGCCAAGTTTTCAGGCTCTTCCGGAAAGAAAGTAGGGTAGGGGCCTGCCTAATCTCCCTGGGGAGCGAGTTCCACAGCCGGGGGGCCACGGCGGAGAAGGCCCTCTCCCTCGTCCCCACCAACCGCAACTGCGAAGTTGGTGGAAGCGAGAGGAGGGCCTCCCCCGACGAGCGAAGAGGTCGTGCGGGTTCATAGGGGGAAATGCGGTCTCGAAGGTAGGTGGGTCCCAAACCATTTAGGGCTTTGTAGGTGATAACCTGCACCTTGAATTGGGCTCGGAAAATAAATGGCAGCCAGTGGAGCTCTTTAAACAGCGGCGTTGAGCGCGCCCTGTAATCTGCCCCAGTTAGAAACCTGGCTGCCGATCGTTGTACTAGTTGTAGTTTCCGAGCCGTCTTCAAAGGCAGCCCCACGTAGAGCGCATTGCAGTAATCCAGTCTAGAGGTAACTAAAGCATGGACCACCATGGTCAGATCAGACTTCTCGAGGTATGGTCGCAGCTGGCGCACAAGTTTTAGTTGTGCAAAGGCTAGGTTTGTAAAGCCTGGTTAGTATTTGGATAGGTAACCACCAAAAATACCAAGTGCTATATTTCAGAGGAAGAAGCTTTTAAAAATCATCTTTGAGTGTTCCTAGTCAAAAAAAATCCCTATGAAATCCATGAAGTCATAATGAGAAGACATACTGTATGATTTCAGCTTCCGCAAGAACCATGAGTTCAGAGCCCAAGCTTCCAGAAGGCCAGATGATTAAGGCAAAATCAGAAGCTTTATTCTCAATGGCCAAAGAGGATGTCAGCAGAGACAGCGCTCCTAAACACTGACATACCGCAATTGTGAACATACAGAGTTATTTCTAGCACTTTGGCTGTTATTCAAGACTACCGTGCTGGCACTTGATTGGTCTGAAACAATGCTGGCTGGGATCAATTTCCTGATAGATTTCAGATTCCATCCAGTATCATCCAGTTGGTCTCAGCTGTGGCGGGAAATTTCAATAAACTGTCATTGGATTATATTGAAAATGTGTGTCTATTTATTGGTCTACGGTGGGGCAGGAGATAATGTGTTCCATTTATTTAAATGTAAATAAAGGGGGCTGTCAC
This sequence comes from Anolis carolinensis, assembly GCF_035594765.1. Classification (NCBI taxonomy): domain Eukaryota; kingdom Metazoa; phylum Chordata; class Lepidosauria; order Squamata; family Anolidae; genus Anolis; species Anolis carolinensis. Next base: position 303,547,888 of record NC_085842.1, on the reverse strand, counting down.
TTGGCTATCTGGAAAGGAAGACAAAGGTAGATTTGAAAGTAGCCACAAAAGGAATGTATTAAGAAAAAAGGATAGATGCTTGTTATATATGAGATCCACAATGACTAGTGTCAGAGGTCTTGGGTGATGGGTTAATAGATGTGGGCTAAGAGTGGTAGGGATTTGGTAAGATGTGATAAGTGTACAGTCATTAATATTTTGTATATGATTTGCTTTAGATGGCTGTATATCTTCTTGTTAATCTTTTCTTTTTGTGTTTTTCTTTTCTTTGTTTTTTTCTCTTTTTCTTTTTTTATTTACACAACAATAAATAAATACATTTTGAAAAGAAATATGGGCTGAAATAGGTTTTGATATCTCTGCTCCAGTTAATATAGTGGGTGCCAGTCAGGTGTTGGCAATTTCAGTAGAAACCTCAGGGAGGGGTTCAATTTTGATGGCAGAGATCAAGAAATGTTCCCTAGAAAAAATCAAATAATATCAGGAAAAGCAGGAAAATACCCAGAGGCTCTTATGTAAGCCCATTGTGTATTCCACAGGTCTTCACAGGCATTGTAAGGGGATTATACTAAGGTGTCACTGTCCCCTAAGGGGCTCTAAAACTAGGAATGAGGTAATGCAGGTTCCCTAATTCATCCCTATGGAACTATGGGGTTCATCATTTTGCAGTTCAGTTTTCAACAACAAACAGATGGCATACAAATAAAAGCAAGTACAGAAAAAATAGCCAATAATTTATCTTACAAAGCACAATTAGACCAAAAGTACATCCTCAGTATACAATTACAGTACTTTGATACAACTGTGATGGTGTCATCCTATATCTATTTATTTTATTGCATTTCTATACCCTGGGGGGACTCACAGCAGTGTACAATGTGGTAAAATGGCAAAAATTCATAGAATCCTGGGATTTATACTTTAGTGAGGTACTTAGAAATGCCTGCCAGAGAACACTAATAGTGTTCCCTAGAGAATTCTGGATTCTTCAGGAAATGTACAGCTCCTAGGATTCATTGGAAATAGTCATATAGGTTAAAGTGGAATCAGACTGCAATAACTGTATAGTATTGATACATCCAAAATGTAGTATTAAAACACTCTTGAACTTAAAATTCAAAAAAGCTGCCTTGAATCTCATCTCAAGAGAAATCTGGGCTATAAATTCAATAAATACAGTAAATATATCCTAAGCTACACTCCCACCCGCCCCACTCCCCATTAAGGTCTTCTGATTCCCAATATTTAATTTGTATATAGCCATAAAAGATGGGAATAAATATACAATTTGTAAAATAAAATAAAAAAAACTTCTAAACACTTTCAGTGATTACAATTGTCAACAGAAGCAATTTTTTTGAAAGAATATGTGTTTGTATGGCATCTGTAGAAGTGCTCAATGAAAACATGTGCCTTAATAAACATGTTTAGTGTCATGTTCAGGCTGGTAATGGGTTTCTGCCATAAGGTAATCAGGTGAGCATCTTGCTCCAACAAGATCTGATGTTCAACTGAAATATTCTGTGCCATTTAGCCTAAACTACTCATCCTAGACTCCACCCCTTCCCACAAAGGGGAAATACTCTAAAGCTGTGATTCCCTAACTTGGTTCTCCAGAGATTTGGACTGTTAGATAAACTGGATGGGGCTTCTGGGAGTTGTAGTCCAAAACAACTGGAAGGCCAAAGCTTGGGAACCAGCTCCTTAACTAAACAAGCTTTAGGTTCAAAGCCTAGCTCTTCTCCTTCATTCAGGTAATTCAAATTGGGAACAGGTCTGGCACTGGATGAGATTGTACTGTCCTAATGCTGGAACGAGGCTTGGGGTCATCAAAGTTGCTCAAGATTGATGGGTCCTGGCTCCTCAAGTTTTCTGATAAGGCCTGGTGAGCCCTCCACGAATTCTTCAGCCTCCCATTAAATGACTGAACCACTGCTACATTCCTAGATCATTATAGTTTATGAGATGCACAAAACTCTTTATTCTGGTTTGCAGATATTTAAAGGATGTGCATGTGTTAGATACAGGTTTGAACTCAATGTGAAAAAATTAATCAGCATAATATATGGACATAAAATCATCATCATATCATATCATCATCATCATCATCATCATGACAATTTTCTGCTTGCATTTCAGTTATTTGGACCAGCTTGGCAGTATGGTTTGAAGAAGAAATTATTGTCTTTAATTGCTTTTAAATTGAGTCACATGACTAATTCCTAAATTACTGTTAATGCCAAATCAACCGTAAGGGCGCCTTAGTATGCATCTATAATAAAAATAATAATAAAACTTTATTTGTATTTTGCCCTACCTCCCCAAGGGGACTCAGATTGGATCTACACTGTAAAATTAGTGCAGTTTGATTCCATGTTAACTGCCATGGTGTAATACTAAGGAATCATGGGAGTTGTCGTTTGGTAAGGCACCAGCACCATTAAAGACCTCAAAAACTACAATTCCCATTATTTCTTACAATTGAGCCATGGCAGTTAAGTCATATCAAACTACACTACAGTGTAGATGTATCCTTAGAAGCCATAAAATGAGCAATTTCTCCTGTACTGTAAACAAAGTCCCAGTTCTATGCCGAACAACATTTTATGTTCCATCCCTGAATGTGGATTAAACACTGTTTGTGCTGGATGAGCTCAGACCTTTTCTGCTCAGTGAGGGAACAGGTGCCGCACACGTTTCCTTCATCCTTCTACGCCATTTTGCATTTATCTTCAACTTTGGCCTCTCAGTCTCTTCTAATCTTGTCCCTGCCAAGTTTCATAGCTATTTCATGACTGGGATGAATGAAAGAGCTCAGTAGAACGAGACCACCCATTATGCTGTCATTTGTGAGCTAAAGCCAGGATGTAGACACGAAAGCACAGTAGCTGCTGTAAAGAGGTCAGGAGTAGGGGCGGAGGTGGAGTGAAGGACAGAAACTATTCAGATCTAGCCAAGGTTTCAATATTTTGTCCCCTTTTCTTTTCACAGCCTTCAGCTTTCCAGCTATCAGCTGCTCTTTGCAACAGTTCCCAGGCAAATATTCTGACATGTTGGTCTATATTGCCACCTCGTGGCAAAACATGTATTCTTCAGCAAACCATAAATTTTGATGGTTAAAAAAGAGAGCAGAATTCCATAACAGGTAGTAGGGCCATTCTTTCCTTGTCAAGAAAAATGTCAGAAAGGGAAGAAAATGAAATGGTGTTGGGATTCTCCAAACGTCTTCATCAGGATGAATGTTAAGGAAATGAGATGGTAAAATGTTGTTTAGTCTTACTGAATGCATTTGCCCAAAATACTGGTCTCAAGTTGTATGTGTGCCATGTTAGAGCATAACTACAGAACAGGAAAGAATATGTCATCTTCAGGTCCTTGTTCCAACCAGATCAGACAATCCTTAATTTATTTCCCTGTTCCAATATGAAACCTCATGTTCAGGACATCTATATGAGAAAAATAACCAAACTCTGGCAGATCTTTGGCCAGGTCAAAGGCCAACTCCTTTATAATAAATTTTAAAGTAGTTTTAAAGCTGTTTAAATGCCAAATCATCCTGATACACAATGGCTGTGAATCATAACAACCCTTGTGTATCAGGAGAATAGCTGGTACAAGGTGAGTGCATTTTTATTTTGTCCATGTAAACAACATCTAGATTCTGTAGGGTAGATTTCAAAGGAAGAAACTGGCAAAACCCAACTCTGAGTATTGCCCAAGAAACCCCTCTGAAATTCATGTGGTTTCCATAAATCTACAGGCAACCTAAAGGTACATGCATACACACACATATCTGTTACATATCACTGCCTTAGTTCCATCTTAAGGAATCCTGGCATTTCTTGTTAGGTGGAATACTAAAAATCCTCTACTCTGATCTAGTGGTTCTGACAATGTATACCTGTGGTTCTCAATCAGTGGGTCCCCAGGTGTTTTGGCCGACAACCCCCAGAAATTCCAGCCAGTTTACCAGCTATTAGGATTTCTGGGAGTTGAAGGCCAAAACATCTGGGGACCCACAGGTTGAGAACCACTGGTTTAGACTTACAAATGTTTTGGACTTCATGTTGAAGCAGCTGTAACAGAGATGATTAATGGTTATGTATTCTGGGAGCTGTAATGCAAAACATCTGAAAGGCCAAAGTTTAAGAGTCATTGATTTAATACACTCTCCTGAACTACAATTCCCAGAGTACCCCGAGGGCCTGTCCACACTACAGAATTAAACAGATTTAATTATCAGTTCCTCTCTTCTTTTCTTGTTGGTGCCAATCAGTATTAATAGTTGAAATCTGGGCTACAAATAATTGACTACATCATTTGTGTGTGTCTGTTTCAAAATGCACCACAGAGAAAGCTGCTTTGTATAATGACTGCCACCTTCCCATCATCAGAACCTACTCTTATGATCAGATTATCTTTTCCATGCGACTACTTACCAGTGTGAAAAGACAGCATGCGAATGAGAACCACAGAGTGAAATTGATCTCAAGCTATAAAATGTGCACTAACTCTTGGAAACAAAACAGTATGTATTGCTAGTTATCAGATGATTCCACAGCTGAGTTGACACAGACTGTTGTGCATACCAATATTACTATAATCATTCCCCCTGCTTTCCTCAGTCATTTGTTATGCCATTGCTGTGCATATTTCAAATAGAAAGGAACATGTCCCCAAAATGAAAAATTGGGCCTTTTCTTTCTGGTCAGGACTTTATAGACTACAATCTCCAGAATATAATAGCTAGCATTCAGAGAAGAAAAGAAAATCTGGAAATTGTTATCCAAAAAACTTTTCTAGTGGCCCAATAGCAAAACTGCCTTGAATCCCAATTTGGGAGAAAATTTTAGTATAAACAAATGAATAAATAATACATTTTACACTTAATGCTTACAGTACCAAGCAAGCTTTTTACTAGAGTGGAGAGAGGCGGTTTAAAGGTTCACCCCCCCCCCCCCCAATTTTCAGGTTTAAAAAACTTTGATTTACTCATGAATTTAAACTGGTTAACCAAATCCACATGCTAAGTCTATGAGACACATAAAAGAGTTCCTCCAGCACTGCAAACACCATCTCAAGCAAATTTTGATTATTTAGTCACACTATCATTACTTACCTTTCCGCCAATTTACATTACAATAGCAGCAATAGCCAACATTGTGGAAGCAACCATGTTTTAACGTCATGGATGTTTAACATTTTCAAAGTGAAGATGGCATAATCCACTGAAACTGACATCAGAATCGGACTACCCAGGTTAAACTCCATTTTTAAAAACTTAAGTTTAAATACAATTGATTTCAAAACATGTTATAGACTTAAATTGTTTTTAAATTGTGTGCTACATGTTTTTAACTTATTGTTTTTGGTAGCTATTTATATCCTGCTCTGGGAGAAAGGTGGCATAAATTAGAAAAAGAAAAAGAAAAAGGAAGGAAGGAAGGAAGGAAGGAAGGAAGGAAGGAAGGAAGGAAGGAAGGAAGGAGGGAGGGAGGGAGGGAGGGAGGGAGGGAAAGAAGGAGGGAAAAAAGGAGGGAAAGAAGGAAAAGAAAAATAGTGTACATAGTATATGAATGTAGAACAGATTTATGCATTAGCCTAAACTAGTCAGTTTAGGCTAATGCATAAATTCATTCTACATTCTACATATGTCAACAAAAATCTGTGAAATACACATTGATGCCTTTATATTAATTTACTAAAGTGAAAAAACCAAACCAATCACTATTTTCAATTAAAATAACATTTGAGTGCTCCCCTGTCTTGATTCATTTTTATTGTCTTGTGCCAATTTTTCCACATATTCTCCACTTTTTTATAATTTATGTTTCCTTGAAATAATACATTTAGCAAATGATAGAACTCATCTTTGTTATTATTTTGTGATTTATATTGACCTCTCACAAAATATTGTGAAATAGCAAAATGTTCTGTTAAAGGCTTCATTTGTTTATAAATTTAGCTGCTCATCCTCTCTCAGAGGAATGACAAGCTCCCTTGCTATCAAGCTTTTTTTTTTCTCTAACCACTCTTGCGTCAGTTTATCAGCTTAGTCTGAGCTGGTATTGATAGAAGAAACTGATGAAAGAAGTTGTGCTTCTGATGCAAGCAAGGTCTCTGATCTTTAGTGACTGCTTTGAGTGGATTTACTTTTGAAATATTTGCAGCTGATCCTAACCTGGTACTTACTCTACTCTGGTACAGTTTGGCAGGTGCAGAAAAGGGTGCTTTTGCTGACTTTAATTTTGCAGCAACAAATCTGTGTAATATCATCCCTGCTGCCTGGCTTTAGCAACAGAATGGCTCACAGGTGAAGTGGTTTCTGTCACCTGTCTCTTCATTAGTCAAAAGGTAGATTCTTCCCCAGCAGCAAAGTGCATGATGCCCCGGGTGGCAACAATTCCTCTCCATACAGGTGATTGTTTCAGATGTCAACTTATATTAAAAAGCAAAAGGCAAAAGTTCTGTTTGCAGCAGGGTATAAAGTGTGACTGTTACCATTATCTAACAGCCAGGCAAAATAAAAGTTTATTACTAATAAAAATATCATTGTTTGCACATAGCATAAAGATATCCATACTGAACAATCCTTCCCAAGAGAAATGGGAGATCACCTGATACCTCTAGCACTGCTTCTCTTTAATGGCCATGTTTCTGTGTCTTGAGTGAGTGATGCCCACACTTTCCCCCTCCAGATATTTTGGATTTCAATTCCTAGCTGCCTTGAGTTGCCTTTGTGAGAGAAAAAGTAGGATATAAATACTACTACTACTACTACTACTACTACTACTAAAAGTAATACTAATAGAAATACTAATATGATCAGGGATCCTGAGAGGTGGAGTCTAAAACCTCCAAATAATCTAATAATAAAAATTATTACCCACCGCTCCTTGCAGCTTGAGGATGGGCACAACACAGTCAAATACATTTATAAAATCACATATTACCAAAAGGGCTAAAGAATTCTTGAACAATACCCCCCCCCCAAAAAAAATTCCAATATTTAAGAGGGGATGCTTTTCTTGGGAAGGAGCTTAAGGAAAGTTTTATCTGCTATCTGGTGTTTCGTACTGCTGTTTATGTCATAGAAATTCTTCAATTCAAAATGGCATTGTCTCTATTTTAATATGAGGAATGAATAAGTAATTCCATATCCAGACAGAACTCCTATTAAATAAAAATAGTTGATTGGAGAGAAGCAGCAAACAGAAATGCCATTAAAAGGAAAATTATGGGACTATTAAGGAGATGCGTTTCTTAATTGTTTTGCTAAAATGGAAGCATCAAGAAGTCCCATAAAATATGTGTGTTTCCAGCAATTTCTTTGTTCAAGACAAACATTTATTTCAATGTATTTTATTTATATTTAATACCATGTATTCATAAACTATGTGTACTCTTACATGTATCTAGTAACACATGGAAGTTGGTTCTCTTCTCATTTGATAAGTGGGAAATGCTTGTTTAGAAGAGGGGAGATATCCCCAGTTTTAGATATTCTCCATGGTTTACCCTTGGGCTGGTCCACTGATGCAATTATGCCATTATAAAACCATTTTATGACGTTCTGGAGCCTCCTTGTGACTTCATAGAATTTCTCCATATCTGATTAGCTGATACAACCTATATTAAATTCTCTCCAGCACTTGAAGTGGTTATGGTAGAAGATATTTCTGACTGATTAGACTGATTCTTCATGACCTTCCCACATGCATCTTCTTATCATCTGTCTTGTTGCAAGATGTTCTCGTTTTTTGGTGAGCGATCATCCTGGCCAAGTATTGCTTGGGATATAACTTAACAGCATCTAGAGCAACTGCGGACTAAAGGTCAAACTAACTCCCTTTAGTCATCTGTGTGTCAAATATGTCCCAATATTTTTGGCATAGTACCATCCAAAAGGTGTGAAATGTTGTATACTTCCTGTAAACTTAGTGTCACTCATAATGGTTTTTGTTTTGTTTATATTCTACATCTTAAAAAATCTTAAGATAAGATTCACATGTGTGAATTCTGTAATGAAGAGCATGGTCCACCCATTTGTGATTAGATGCAAAGTGACCTTGTTTTGTCATTTTTATCAGCCCAGTCAGGCAACGATCCAGACACCAACCATTTCGAGGACTACAGAAGCGAATAAAGAATACACTGCATGCACAGTAAAACATGATTCAAATGTTGGTGACCAAAACTTCCACAATGGTTAAGTGCATGAAGTACCTTTCTTATAGAGATCTGGAGTCTCCTTATCACTTACTAGAATGTTTCCACATCTGATTAGCTGATAATATTGTCTATATTAAAATAAATCCAGTACTTGAAGTGGTCACAGTGGAATATATTCTGCAGAACACCATTCAGAAGAATGATTCTTCAAGGCCTTCCTACATGCTTCTGTTAGGGACTGTCTTAGGATCTGTCTTGTTGCAAGATGTTTTCATTTTTGTGGACAACCATCCGGTAAAAATGTAAATATCAGAGAGCAGTGTATAGATAGAAAGGATCAGCTACTGGCCGCTATGGACAATATCACCTTAGAATTGTAAAACAGGACCTCTCTGGCTAATAATCCCAAAGGCCCCATCCTAAGCTATATTTCCCAAAATTCTACAGCAGGCAATAGCAAAGTGGACGATAGCAAAGCAGGCACCTCTGCTTTAAAACGCTAATGTGCTATCATCCTAGGTAATGTATGCAGTGCTCAGATGCAGCTACAGGAAGACCATATATAGAAAGGATTAGCTCCTAGCAGACGAAATGCCTGCACCATGAGGTAAGAAACACAGCCATGATGTTAGAGAGGAAGAAAAGAAAAGGCATAAGAAACTGAAATTGTGGAGCAAAGCCGGGATAAGGCTTGGGAAAGGGATGATCGATAGGCACTGAGCAAGAATCTAAAATAAAGTCTACAAACAGAAGGTAGATCAAAAGAAGGTGAAACTTGAATGAGGCAGTGAAAACATCAGCCATGAGAAAGTGATGTTTCACATATGTAACAGCATGCTTATATAATAACCAGAAGGTGCAATACAAATATTAGGCACATTAAGCTTGCCATATTTTTTATTAGTCTCGTGCACATGGTTTTGACTCTTTTAGCTCATAAGCTCTTTCAACTTGTTTGAATTGTGTAATATATTCTTACCTTGTTTCAATTATTTATCAATTGTAATTTGGAATTGTTTGAATTGTTTTGTGTGTTGGCCACCCTGATATCTTATAAAGGTGGGATAAATGAAATCAAATACATAGGTACATACGAACAGGGCTATTTTTAAAATCTTGATCTTCACTTTCAGGCAAATCATTTTTTTCTGGATTATTATAGGACAGGAACCTATTTTCTACCACTAGATGGCATTTGGAGGTATTGAGCTATTTTTCATGCTTGTGTTACAAGCATAATCAGATCTATTACATGCACTTAATAAGGAATGAACTCATGATGGGCATATGCTCCATCTTTGCAAAAGTATAGAGTCTAGGCAGATTCAGTTCCATCCCCATCCCGTTACTTAGCAAACTAAAAATCTATAGTCCCAAGTCCAATGTTGCATGCTTGATGCTCCCTAAACCCTCATAATAAAACATGTAGCTACCTTCATTCTACAGTTTATTTTCCCACTCTCATATTTTCCAGTGTTTGATAGTGGTTTTACTCAGATTCTATAAGAGAAGTAAAGCAAAATAGTAGCTCAAGATTTACAAAGGGAGGAACAGTTTAAGTGAGGCTTTCCCACATGGATATAGCAACTATAAAGGGCCCTTGGCATTGTTTGGGGTTTGGTTCGAGGAACCATGGATAACAAAATCTGTGGATACTCAAGTCCCATTATATACAGTGGCAGAGTAAAATTATACCCCTTATATAAAATGGCATAATGCAGGTCTGCCTTCCAGTTTCAGAATGGAGTAGATGAGGATGGTTTGAAAGTTGCTCTCCAAACCATAATAATGGCAGTGACCCAGGCTAATAGCAAGATCCTTAGCCAGCACAAGCATTCCCATTAAGAAAGACTTTGTCACTTTGTTAACTTTTTAAATGGGATATTGTAGAAAACCCCTGTCAAAGTGACCCCAGATTGCCATATCTAAATCAACATCCCATCCCAATTTCTTTCTGCTTGGCTGCATCAACACTGTAAAATTAATGTGGATTGGTGTCATGTTAACTGCAATGGCTCATTGCTTTAGAATCCTGGAAGTTGTAGTTTTATAAGGTTTTTGGACTTCTCTGCCAAAGCGTGCTGATACCTCACCGACTCTCAGGATCCCACAGCATTCAGCCAAGCAGTTGATGTGGTGTCAATCCGCCATAATTTTACAGTGTAGAGCCAGTCTCAGTCCCCATTCCCTTTGAAAATATAGATATCTAATATGGCAGCCCTAGGAGAAAAAATACCTGTATGAAATGTATCTCCCCTCCCCAATTGTTTCATTTTTACAATGTAAATAAATTGGAAATATCTTGCCTTCTCTCCCAACTTGATAATGGATAAGGTTTCTTCCAAAAGTGAAATAGATAGAACACAACTCATAAACATACTATTAACATTTCATTCATACAGGATACCTGTGCACTTTTGTACACCAAAGATTTGTATGTCATACTGTATGCATACTTTCCTGGCTTTCAGGGTATATTGGTGCATTCCCACAATTTGCCCATATGTTAAATGAAAACCCAACAGTCTTTATTTATCTACCATATCAAAAGCGAAACCGAGGGTACAGTTGTAATGTATTTTAAAAAAGCAAACAAAGTTTAAAACTTGGCATTATACTACATGTCCTTTGACCAGAATCTGGCCACTTGGAGTGCTCCTGGTGTCACTGCAAGAAGATCCTCCATTGTGCATGTGGCAGGGTTCAGACCGCTTTGTAGTAATTGGTCTGCAACATGCAACCAACCCAACCGTAGATTCCGTATTATTGAAGAGACACTCATCCTCTTCACTGGAAAAACTGTCTTCTTAGTACTGAAAAGCAACTAGTGTGCTGGGGAGATGTTAATTGGTTGAATGGGCTTTACTTACCTGGTGTCACTTTCCTTCTGCTTTTCAAGCAAGTTCTTTCAATTTGTTAAAAATCACTTTCAAACTACCAACATGCACCACCAGAGGGCAATACTGAATCTTCATTTTTAATCAAATTGAGTTTAACTTCAGAAATTCTTAATCTTCAGTATTTTCTCAGTTCAATTAATTGATGGGTCACCTTTAGTCACTACTACAGAGAGCAGGGAACAGGTTGCCAGGTACATTTCAGATATACAGAGTTGAAAAGCAGGAGAATGGAAATCTATGTGTCCTAAAAGCTGCAAGGCTATGGCACTCCTGAAGATATATGTACTGTATATGTATGAGTGCCTTCAAGTCGCTTGTTGACTTACAGTCCCCATGAATTGCATAGGATTTTCTTTGCTGAGGAACATTCAGAGGTGGTTTTGCCAGTTCCTTCCTTTGCGATATACCTCACTAATCACTGATTTTGCTTCCAGAACTAATCAGGTATTGAGAAGATTAAGTAACTCAAAAAGCCTAGGGGCTATAGGAAGCCCTTGCAAAGAGATTTTCCAAACTTTGCCCCTTAGGAAAGTGTGAGTTAGGAAAGATGCAGCCAAGCAGCATCACTTTCTTTAACTTCATTTCTGATAGCCGTTGATTCAGCCTTTGATTAGCTTATTACCAGTTCTCAGAGATTCTCATTCTGTGTTGCTTTTATTCTTTGCTGTGTATCTATAACATTTACTCTTTTCACCTCCATCTAAGTAGCCAGTTTCCTGAATTCTCAGCCAAGTATGAAAAAAAAATCAAGAAAGCAAATTAATTCCCTGCTACTCCCATCACAGAGGTAATTGATCAGAATAGTTTTACTTGGTAAACTAGAGTGCCAAAAAAGTTATAAAAGCAAAGGTGCAGGACGGTAAGCAACCAGCATAGCATCTTCTTTGATTTGGCCTGTTAATTATTTATTTTGGTTGTTTACCACATAGAATTTTTAAGACTGATTGATTTTCTCACTGGTATGATGTTTTCCATTTTTTAATGTTCCCAGTCAGTTAAAATAAATAAAACCAAGGAAATAAAACACAACACAAACATTGCTACAATTAGCATTTTAAACACACAAGTACACATTCCATTCAATTAGATAAACAATAAAAAATGTAAATCATCAGAACACAAGTCTAAAAGCTCTCCTTGATAAAACACTTGCTTTGCATGCAAAAAAATTAAATCACTTGCATCTTCCTCTAGTACTTTTGTGGAATTTGTTTTGTTTCCCCTCTACATCTGAGAGAGACTTGTCTAAAACCAAGAAAACCCATCATCAGTTAGCACAGAGAATACTAAAGCTATATTAACTGATTGTCCAACTTGTTCCATTCTGTTTCTTTCTGGCTTGGTAACTTGGCCCTACTACTTTAATCTTTATTATATCCCATTTCTATTTAGTAGAGTTAGTTCTAGTTTTCTGATATTTGTCCTTGGTAAAACCAGACCTGTTCGCCATTATGTTGAGGGGATACCATTACATGTTTTTGTTACTCTGTACCTGTATTTGTTCAGACCCAGATTATTTGAAAAACCGCATCTCCGTGTACAAACCAGCACGAGTGCTGCGGTCTGTGGAGGACTAATTACACCTTATATATACCCCGCCTTCAGGTGGTGCCACACTACAGCTCTCATCGCGTTAGTCAACATGGCCAGTGGTCAGACTATGGGAGTCATCAAACAACATCTGGGTGATTGGATATGCACCCATAGCATGTAAGAAACTGCCTTACTCCAGGTAAATGTATTCTTTATCTTGCTCAGTATTAGACACTCTGGATAACCATGGTTTCCTGGAATCTTTGGCAAGGGATATTCATATCAGGTGATCCCTGATCCTTTTTATGAACTAGAAATCTGGGGATGTCAGTGACTGAACCTGGGATTATGTGGATTCAAAGCATGGGTTCTGCCAACAAACCATGCTTTCTATTTAAGTTAGGTCTATGCATCCAAATATCTGTTTTTAGGTGGAACACTACCCAGCTGGTCCACCAGTTAAAAATAAATGAAAATTGACATTATCTGCTCCAAAACGTATCTTATTAGGTGATACATTAATACTGCTGAATATATTTCATTTGCAAGTATACCACATGAAGTATATTTCAAATTAAATCTATTTGGAAATTAAACATTCTATAAAGCATCCTTCCATTTAAAAAAATCCAGTTTATGATCCCTTCTATATACAGCTTGTGTACAGGCTTGTCAGGAGTCCTGGATTTAAGGGACATCCCCTTATTTTGGGAAAATATCAAGCATCTTTAGGGGATAACTGCCTTGGACATCCCAGAAAATCTTGGCCAGCCGTTTTCCATGATCAAGCAGGGATTTGAGCTGGTGTCTCCAGGTTTGCAGTCCAATGCTTAGAACACTACACCACACCGGCTCTTACCTTGTAAACGTAATTATGTTTCATTAATTCTAAAAAGAACATAGGTTTTAATTAGTTTAAAAATGGTTGGGAACAAGCTTTGCTATTAAAATTAATGTTACAAAATGGCTTTTTGATCTGTAGTTTTCAGTCCCTTGATGCACTGTATTCATTAACATGGAGTAGAGCTACGTTCATTAATGTCGGCAGTAGCTGAATATTTGAAACCAGTTGCTTAAACTACTTAACAGTTCAGTTCCACTGGTTTATGTGATGGGGAGGGTGGGGGTAGGTGAAACCATATTAAGTGCAAAAGCTAACAATATAAAATGTCCCATTGCTATAAAAATGATAAACCTTTTCAGTGATTGGAGCAGAATCCCAAAGATTTGTGCCCATGACTGGATAATTCTAGTAGTGCAATAGAAATTAAACAGCACACAAGACAAAATACATGAAAATCTCTCTTCATGAACACATATCCAGATCAGACAGAAACTTCCAAGACACTTAGAGCCCAGCTGCCTGAATTTTTGCTCAATTCCTTAAGTATCACACAAAATATTGATAGTAACAGAAACATTCGGAGATATTTTTAGAATGTTGATTCTAGTCTAAATAGTGTGATAAATATTAAGTACCTATAATATTGCAGTGATAAAAAAAAACTGGACTGTTATTTCTCAGTTCTACAAAGTGGCATCCAAGAATTTGTAGTTGGTGAATGGCATCTGTGCAAGAAAATCCTAGTGTCCTCTCTAAACTACAGCATTAGGGCTATCTAGTAGAGTTTGAGTTCTTCATCTAAATATAAAGGATTTTGTAGGATAGACATCTGGCTGTGAAAATGATATCAAACCTATAATAGGGCAGTGTGGATATTAACATCTTATATAGTACACATAGGATCGCCAGACTTTCTAGTGACCCTTGATCGGACAGTAGTTGGCTATAGGGACCTTGGGAATGATCATGTTTATCTTCACTCTCTGAAATGCTTTACCTTGTAGACTGCAGATTAAATTGCAGTTTGAAGAAACAAAAGCAAATTAGTCAGAAGTTTACTCAAGAATCTCTGCATCATAACTACAACAGCAGAAGCAAGAAAGCTCTATGCTCAGTTATAGACTTAGTTATGTTATGCTTGGCAGGTAAAAAGATATTAAAATTAGTGCCTTTCACCTTGCTCATTAACAGTAGCTTAATATAGAAACATGAAAAACAGGGAGTGGGCAACTGATGAGGCTCCTGATATTTGTTGAACTGCTATTTTCTTCAGTTCTCGCTATTTACTAGGTTGGCTAGAACTGACACTGACTGTGGACCAGCAACATCTGGAAGGTCTCAAGTTGCCTATTCCTGATGGAATTGTCAGGTGAAAAAAAGAGGAAGACTTCTGTCCCTAAAACAATTGTAAAGAAAAAGAAATTTAGAAGGAGAACACATTGCTACACAGGCAACACCTGCTGAAATTCAGTCTACACAATCATTAAAGGAACAGGAATCATGTCCTGTATTTTGCCTGTTAACTCTAGTAGGATGTCAGGTAATCATAGAACAAGAGTAGGAATCATGCTTTTAGACAACAAATCCCATCAACTCTAGCCAGCATAACCCATGGTGAGGAATGCTGGGTTTTGCAGTCTCACTGCAGATGGGGGGGGGGGCACAGGATTTCCACTCCTGTCCCAGGAGCCATACCTGCTAAATTAATTTTTAAAAAATACAGGAGCATGCACTATAGATGGAAATTATAAATGTAACAAGCAAACTAACCCTCATTGTAATAGTTCTATGCTGGCTAAATCCAGTGTAAAGTACTCTGATAGTGCACAAATACGGTATGAGAAGATACTTCAAAGACAGTCTTTTAATCTGTTCCAAACACTAGATCTATTTTATTATACATACATAGCACCTGTCATCTGGAATTGTGTCTTCACCTGGTAAGGGACAGCCTGTAACCTGTTGCCTGGGGAAACACACCTGACAGGTGCAGATGGTTTCCCTTAATCCTCTTTTTCTTTTACAGAGGCAAGCAGGCACCTGACCTGCTGACTTCTTCTTCATCTCCATTGTGATGACTCTTAATACATTTGACCCCAACCCAGCCCAAACTATTAACACTCCCTGCTCTGCCTTCTCACATTTGAGCATTTGGAAAGAAAGGTAGTACCCTGAGGGTGAGGCCACTCAATTCCGGAATGGTTGAAAAAGGAATAGATTATATATCTGAACACCATTTTATCATTTCTGTCTTATAGCCAAAATAGATGGAATAGAGGCAGCCATGTTTTTGTTGGTGTTCCAGCGTACAAGAAGGACAGACAGAAAAGTATGAAGGGAAGGGGCATCGAAAAGCTGAGACTCCCATCAGAAGTGGATCAATAGCCTACTAAGGAAGAGAAGAGAATAATGCAGCTAAACTCAGGCCAAAAGGACAATCAGCAGTTGTCATATTCATAGGTAAAAGAAAAGTCCAGAGTTATGAAACACATAATAATATGATCATGGAATATGAGAAACATGAAACCGTAAAATGAGAAACAGAATGCATAGCTGCATAGCAATGCACTGAGGAACTATATAAAAAAGAGAAACACTGGGATATTTTAAAAGCAGCTGAAAAAGTGGGGTGAGAGAACATTAATTGGAATTATTCCTGCCATGTTAGGGCCTTGGAATGTATGTTGTTGGGACAACATATATTATTCAGTTGTTGTTTCTTGATCCTCATTTCAACAAGAAGGGAAAGGCCTAGAGTCAGGAAGTCCCAGGTATTGTCAGCAGCCCCCTACAGAAGCACAGGTCTCAACAGATGCCAAAGTTAAACTATTGCTCCCTTCTTTCATTTCTGTGAAAAAACAATCAGATGTTTTTGCTACTATTTTGCTGGAGAAATAACTCCATTCACAGAAGTATAGAGCACAAGGTCAACAGGATCACAGAAGAGTTACTTACTGTCATTATACTAGAATGTTCTGTCATTTAATGCTGAGATTAATCTTAGATCTAATCCTATTGAACAAGCTATTAGTATCAGGCAGGTTGCTTTAAACACTTGGCAATTTCCCTCTTTAGCAGGATTATCTATCAAGATTATATTTTCTCTTTAATTATCTAACTGAACAATTACAACTGAGTTCGGTGGGACATGTTGCACAATGCTATGCACGTTTACGTTA
The DNA here is from genome assembly GCF_035594765.1 of Anolis carolinensis. Taxonomy (NCBI): domain Eukaryota; kingdom Metazoa; phylum Chordata; class Lepidosauria; order Squamata; family Anolidae; genus Anolis; species Anolis carolinensis. The sequence goes on along the minus strand of NC_085842.1, from coordinate 303,531,260 downwards.
AACTTTAAATATGCTATTATCTTCAATATTTACTTTAAAGCTTAAATTAAACTCAGCTTCAGGTAACTAGCAGTATTTGTATGTTGTGGTAATGTGCAGGAAGCACCCAATACATAAAACATAGTAAATTACATCCTTAACACAATTTTATAATAACCCATGAAGGAAAAACAAAAATCGAGCATTAGCATGTTTTTGATGGTTCGGTGTACACAAACCTTGTTTTGTGCACAAAATTAGTGAAAATATTATATAAAATTATCTTCAGACTGTGTGTCTGAAGGTACATCTTATATTTAGACATGGGTCCCATTTCCAATATACAGTAGAGTCTCACTTATCCAACACTTGCTCATCCAACATTCTGGATTATCCAACGCTTTTTTGTAGTAAATGTTTTCAATACATCGTGATATTTTGGTGCCAAGTTCGTAAATACAGTAATTTCTACATAGCATTACTGTGTATTGAACTATTTTTTCTGTCAAATTTGTGGTATAACATGATGTTTTGGTGCTTAATTAGTAAAAGCATAACCTAATTTGATGTTTAATAGGCTTTTCCTTAATCCCTCCTTATTATCCAACATATTCACTTATCCAATGTTCTGCCGGCCTGTTTATGTTGGATAAGTGAGACTCTACTGTATTATTATTCATATCAATGAAAATACAAATACTGTATTCCAAAATACAAAACACTTCTGCTTCCAAGCATTTCAGAAACAGGATAGTGTATTACATCGCCAATATCCATCAAGTTCATTGGACCAGACTTAGTTTTATGTCCAAAGATATTTTTGCCATTGAAGCTAAGGCAGTTGTTAATTTGTACATGATAACCTAATTATTTGTTCCAATCAATTCTAACTCTATTAATATCAAGCTTAGTGTTTCTCAATAAATATGCATAACTAGACTTAGTTGCAGTTTTTCTGAGGATATAACTAATGCCATCAACACAGCAAAGTTGGGTGAGGTACTCCAAGCTGATTGCACATCTCTCTGGAGAAGGAACTGCATTTGCAAAAATTGTAATAATACACCTATGAGTAAGTGATATATTGAGAATGGGAAATCAGAAACTATTAGCTGTTGCAAAATATCTATCCAATAGTTAGCCAGTTCACAATTGGAATACAGCAACAATCTGTTCCTGATCTTCAACTTTCATTAATGTTTTTCCATTTCCTGAACTACTAATTAGTTAGTATGTGTTCTAAACTTGACTGTAACCTTTAGCATTTTAGGCTTACATGCCTAGATCCAACAATTTATAAACAAATTTCTCCTTGTTCAGTATTACTTTCCTCTCCTACATGTCCCCTAAATCTACTCAAAAGGGTTGAAAAATGTTTCTAGCATCACTGTCTGTTCTGCTAGACATTTGCATCTAGAGCAGTGGTTCTCAACCTATGGGTCTCAGTGTTTTGGCGTACAACTCCCAAAACTCCTAGCCAGTTTACCAGCTGTTAGAATTTCTGGGAGTTGAAAGCCAAAACACAGGTTGAGAGCCACTGATCTAGAGGATGGACACAATTAGAAACAATCTGTTGCTGTTGTTTTGGCCTCATCCTACCATCATTTAGTAGTTTGAAGATTATAGCTTTGAATATATAGCTCCCCCCCCTCTCTCTGTTTATTGGTTTTAGTATTCATTAACTATTGGCCTTTTTAGGTCCATTGTCATTCTTACAATGTTCCTCTGAGCCTTTTCCAATTTTTCTTGATACTTCTTGAATGATGGGTCCCATTACTAAGTTTTAGAGTCTAATTGGCTCCATTAGTCTTCAGGGGAAGAACAATAAAAATGAACTACCATGCTATCAAGAGCATAAGAATTCAGTAATCGAAGTCTCCAAGAGGGAGCACTGATTTGTAATGATGGTATCTTTTCGGTATCCCCAATAACCAAAGTATTCTTTCCAGATAAAAGCAAACTGTTATCTGTAATGTTTCTTGCACATTTTATGTCTAGCAAATTATCATCTAGAATCTAGCTCTCCTTGTGTACACTTTTAATTCACTGTCCTTCCTACTCTTCAAATGATTAGCTGAACAAATACACTGTATTATTTGAACATCCAAATATAACTTGGCTTTGTTCTTCTTATCAGATGAATGCTTTCCCTCTAGTCTTTATTAAGCATTCAAATTCACATGACTTTGTTTACACAAACCTGCGACATACAGATCTATCAATGTGTCTTTTGAGAATTAATTTATTGTACTAATAGCATTTGCGTTTCACATAGGTCACTGTATTATTTCTCTTTATATATAAGCTATTTATTGTGAGTCTGGTTTTGCAATAAATATTAAATGTTTTGCCTAATCTTAAAAATGACTCTTTAAGTTATAAAAGATATAATAGCTTATCTAAAAGAGAGATAGCCAGTTTCTATATTTTGAAAACAATACTGTCATTCAAATTGGAGGGTGGGAGGCCTGAAGCAAGAAATCTCTATAACAAACCATACTGTACAGACTGAGTATCCTTTATCTGAAATGCTTGAGGCCAGAAGTGTTTTGACTTTTGGATTATATTTGTGTGTACATACATACTGAGATATGTTGGTAAAAATACACATACTCTGGAGATAATTTTATACACAGCATTTTAATATTTTTTTGCCTGAGAATAAGTTTGTGTACAATAAATTAGAAAGCAAAGGTCTCAGTCTCCAAATATAGACAATTTTGGAATGTTTCAGATTTCTGGATAATGGATATTCAGCTCATATTGGCAAAGTTACAACCAAAGTGGTATATACTCCATACAAAAGTATACATTTACAAATTCTAGAAATTATTAAAGGAGAGACATAACATTGAAGTGTGTGATTATCTGTTTCTTAAATATTTGAAATATTTATCTCTCCTTTTCTCTTAATGAAAGTGTAGACAAGCTTTTTATTATAGTTTGATTTAAAATAGGAATGATTCCACATCAGCACTTTTTTAAAGCAAACTAGAATTGGGGATTTTGAAATTCCAAGCCTGGCTATATATTAGGATACTTTTAATTTTAGACATCTTTTCAGATTCATGTTGAAAGATAATGTTAATATTTTGGCTTAACTGGACCTTATAAACATAAGGGAGATTCACTATAATGCTTACAGTTTCTCACAATTATTCATAAATATTAGAAGAGTTTTGTTAATCCTTTCCTTCTCACACTCTGAAAATTTGAACTACTGTATTATATTTGTGATTTTTACTGTAACGGTTATCCTAAATCTGGACTGTATTTATGACAGCAACTGGCAACTATGTTTCACAGAACCAAAAGCACAGACCCTAAAATGACAAAGCAACTTTGAAAAATATATTTTAATGCTCACAATTCTATGAAGTACTGAGCTTCCAAACCTTACTCTCTAACTTCACAATCGTCGCATGACAATCCAGCGGGAGTTTAAAATGTCTGGATAAAAGATCTGAAAATACAGATTTTGAAAACCTATCTGGTCTAAAGATGCTCCATTATAATTATAATCTACACATTTTGCGGGAACAGAATTTGAAGGTGGTTCTTCAATCATTATTAGATTTAAATATATTACCTGCAATTTAAATTACATTACCTGCAATTTAAATCATGTTGATGTGTCTATGAAGTTCTTGGCATTGATAAAAATTTGTGGTGGTTTTGTTCATAATAGAAAATTTCAGGACAGAAATTTTTGCAGAAATTAGCTTACAGAGCATGTTTTGCAAACATTGCCTATAATACAGCTTCAATTACTTTCCAATGACACTGCCTTCCTATTACTTTCTTCAGTGCAGTAAGTCCTTTCCATTTCTGTTCCGACATTGGCAGCCATACAAAGATACAATGCTGAACCTGTATGTTTCAATTCACCCACATAATTGTGGTGAGACAAGAGGCTGGTGGAATGAAGTCCCTAATGTCTCAGATGAAATGCATGGGCCAGATACAAGAACACATATTCACAACAGCCAGTCCCCACACTTCCTCCAGTCGCTTAATAGGTCTTCTGCCCTAGAAGCCATAATTGATCTAATAATTTGCATTTGTTGACTACTTGTCAGTGCCAAATTGACATTGTGCTCATGGAACTATGCAAATCTTCAATAATCAATAAATAACACTTTTAAAAGCACATCCTCATCAACAGTATTCAATTGAAATGTCTACGGTTGGACATTGTTTTCAGTATGTGCAGTTTGACTTTTTAATTTTGTACAAACAAGAGATGTAATACTTGTAGAACTGATTGCTCTTCCACTTGGGAACATAAAATCTGTCACTTACACTGCCCAAATTAATATTTAAAATAACAATCATATTTCAAATACAATTGCATCATCTGTAATGAAAACTAAATGTTATGAATCATTATTTTGTCAGCCTGATATGATTGGACAACTTTAAGCCACTTCTCATTCCACTCTACCAGATAATGTGCAGTATAAGAACAGGCTCTTAGAAGGACTTCCATCAACATAGAACATTTGGCATCTAGCGCATAATCTGGAGCAAATTTATTAAAGCTAAGGCAGTCTACTTCTAGTCAGTGATTGCATGTAAATACCACCATTGAATTATTTTGTTGCTGAAAAGGAGAAAATAAATATAAAAACAAATAAGATCTGCAAGAAAATATTACAGCAGTATTTTATAGAATAGGGTTAAGAGAGAATCCTGCCTGAAGCACCTTACAGGTACTAAAGTCAGTTTCAAATCACAATGGGTCAGAACGGATGAACTCAGAATAAGTAAGCTTTTTATATTTCTGTTTAGATTAAAGTAAAACTCCATATTTCCACAAGGGTTTTGAAATAGTCGTCAGTATTATATGTGCCTTATTTTCCCAGTGCAGTCTCTGAACAAATAAAAATTACTTCCAAGCAAAGTCACTACAGAGCTATGACTATTGGAAATATGACTGTCAACATTTTATAGTCTTCTTTCAATCACTTTTCCTTAAAGGAATATGAGGTGTAATAGATGCCACTATTCATCAGAATGTCCAATTATAATGACAGGAAAAGCCACTGAAAACAATAAATGTACAATTTGTACAATTCTTAAATTTCACTGGGATACATTTCATATATAGAATAATTAAAAAGCTGATAAAAGTCCAGTTTCCTTTAACTATTGGGCCTTGGTATAGAAATGCTTAATTACTTCCAATGAAGAAGTAACACTGAAATAGGATTTTAAGGAGGACCGATAATCTGTATATTTTAATATATTATCTTTTGCTGCAATTCAGCAGATTTATTTTCAGCGGTGTTGACTTTACTGCATTTATTGTTTATACCATGTTCCATAATCATCTATATATGATTCTCAATGCCAGAAATATCAGGTGTTCATTTAGAGTTCAGGATCTTGAAGGCACAATGGTTGAAAACATATATGAAAGAAAGAATATGCACCACTTGAGTGAATAGTGAAAAATTCACTGATTCAGAAATGGTACACCACAGCTTGTCAAATTAATGGTTTTCAAACTGTTCATAGGAGTCTTATGATTGCCCAAAATTATTTCATGCCATTCTCTGCGTGTAGAGCAGCGATGTCAGAAAAATATCATGCCAACTACGACTGTTCTTCCCCTATACTTCACTGCTTTTGGGAAGCGAGGAATTCACTTTAGTACAAGCTCTCATTTTTAGTATAATATCAACTAGCTCTGTTGGCACATTCACTGTCTAGAACATATCTCAGAATATTTTGCAACACAGAGGCATAAAGGATTTCATCTCAGATACACCTGACAGGGGAAGGAAGTACAAAAACAGGTATCCACTGCAGTGTAAAACCATCCTTTGTTTTCCATATTCATAGCTATAACACAGCCCAATAAAAAAGTGTGGGGGTTTTTGGTGTCTTGATTTTTAGGCCTGTTCTTGAGGTTATTTGGGGTGCTGATTTAGAAAATTGCATTGGATAAACCACATCAAGTCTAATTTCTTAGATATGGTTTGTCGCATCACTGGAATGTTTCTATCATAAACCTATGCTTTTGGTGTGAAATAAGACTTTCATATGGTACACTTTTCTCTTGTAATATTTAGTATGTTTCCTTCATGCTTAAAAAATATCAATTTAAACATTACATTAAAATATACTGATCTTTTATCGGTGAGCAGAGTGAAGAATGGTATATGGCATATATTCCTTATCTCAGAAACTAGAGCTGATCGGGGGAAACCGGTGCCATTTTTGGAATCAGCAGATCAAATATACCCAGAAATAGGGCTAACATCTGAGGCACCAAAATGTGTGTTTGCCAGTGTTATCCATGATCTAAATAGATTTGACACTTTGGAAGATTTATCCAGTCTTAATTCATTCAAATAAATAATTTAAATGTAATTCCACTGTTGTTATATGAATATGTATTTCATTAAGTTACTCCTAAAATAAATTACGGCAACCAACAAGAGTTAAAGGATTGAGATAACTCCATATCTCTTTTTTCTCCTGCTGTCTATTAACCAATCAAGCATTCCAAAAATATTTTGAATGTGCTCATCTTTAAATATAGTTGTTTCAGTCAGTTTTCCACAAAGCTGAGAACTCAGCCTTATGCAACTGCCCAAGACCAGTACGAACTACAAGACTAAAGTCGGGCACTATGACTTTGAATAAAAGAGGCATAGTTACAGAGATTGTTCTGTGTAAATTAGCTGTGTACAAAATTTTGTAATATGCCATCAAATGCATTTCTAGGTATGACAGCCCTATACATGAGAGATTGCCTACAGAATAGCTAGTAATATCATTGCTCACGTCTTTCCATGCAAAACAATATATCCCATTTTATCTCCAAGACAATTATATGAGGTAGGCTAGGGATTGAAGCATCCAAAGCAATATTGATGCAGTGGTTTTGTGGCTGAAAAGGGAATCTACCTCTTTCCCATTCTGGTTCAACAGTTTATCAAAATTAGGTCTGTAAAGTTACCACACTGGGCCAATCTTTAGGGAAGAGCTGGCAAAGGTATTGAAAGATTCACGACAATTGCCTCTAATTGTGACATCATTATCCCTTCACAGAGGGTGGACAGAGGCCCCTTTCTTCTACACTGCCATATAACCCATATTATCAAAGCAGATAATCCACACTATCTGCTTTGAACTAGATTATATGGGTCTATACTGCCATATAATCCAGTTCAAAGCAGATAATCTGGACTTTATATGGCAGTGTAGAAGGGGCCAAAGAGACTCCTCCAGTTTGCTCCCAGTATTCATCAGTGGCTATATGGGCTAGGAATTTTGGGGATTGTAATCCAATCTCCAGAAGGCTAGACTTTGCTTATTCCTGCTATATCAGACAAAAGTGTAGTACTGAACTAGTGAAGCATTTTAAGAGTATAATGATGAGTTGTGGTGTTTCTGCTTCACATCCTCGGCAAGTCCTGAAATCTTTGGGTTGTTTTGTTTTAATATTGACTCCAGGTTATGATACAAGATTTCTTCTGAAAGTGGGACTTACCCAAAGTCACCCTGGTCTCCTAGATGCAGGAACTCAACCACATCCTGCACAAGTTTATAGTCCTCATTGAGGAATAGATAAGACAGATGAGTTAGGTTGCAGGGAAAGCCGCCCCCAATTGCCCTCATGAGGAGGTATTAAAATCATGCGCAAATCCCAGGATACAGGCATGGGCAAACTTCAGCCCTCCAGGTGTTTTGGATTCCAACTTCCACAATTCCTAACAGCCTATCAGCTGTTAGGAATTGTGGGAGTTGAAGTCCAAAACACCTGGAGAGCCGAGGTTGTCCATACTTAGCATAGGGTATAGGGGTAATTCGCCTAGTTAACACCAGAAGGGCCCACTTGAGACATCAAGTGTGGGACCAAAAGTATAATTTCTATAATTCAGCAATTTGCATATCTTCAAACAGAAGTGCATCATAAATACAGAAAACAAGCATCTTTATCTGCCTGACATTGTAGCAGGGAATTGTGCTTTAAAGCTTCCTTTTAGACCCACTACCACTTCACTGCCACAGCTTTCTAAATGTTATATACATAACTGTTTTTTATAGTAATGTGCATATATCACATGATAATTCAAACAGTTGAACAAAAAATAATCGGAAGACCCAAACACATTTTTGTTGCCAAGCAATGGTGATTCAGCCAAAGCAAGACCTATAAAGAATTGTAGAACAGTGTGTGTGTGTGTGTGTGTATGCATATAGCATATGTTTTGAAATTCTTTTTAAATTCTTGCTATCATTGCTCATTTGCAAGAGTTGTGAGCATGATTGGAATCTTCCAAATTACTACTAATGCTACAAGTGTTAGGAAATATTATTATTTTCTCACACACCTTCCTTCAATAATAAATTTTGTGGTTGAAGGCTTTCATGGCCAAAATCACTGGGTTGCTGTGAGTTTTCCAGGCTGTATGCCTGTTTCAGAAGCATGCTCTCCTGATGTTTTGCCCACATCTATGGCAAGCATCCTCAGAGGTTGTGAGGTCTGTTGGAAACTAAGCAAGTGTACTTTATATATCTCTGGAATGACCATGGTGGGAGAAAGAACTTTTGTCTATTAGAGGCAAGTGTGAATGTTGCAATTGGCCACCTTGATTAGCACTGAATAGCATTGCAGCTTAAAGCCTGGCTGTTTCCTGCCTGGGAGGTGTTACCTGGCCCTGATTGTTTCCTGTTTGGAATTCCCGTTTTTTAGTGTTCTTGATTTACTGACCTGATTTTAGAGTTTTTAATACTGGGAGCCAGATTTTGTTCATTTTCATGGTTTTCTCCTTTCTGTTGAAACTGTCCACATGCTTGTGGATTTCAGTGGCTTCTCTGTGTAGTCTGACATGGAGGTTGTTAGAGTGGTCCAGCATTTCTGTGTTCTCAAATAATATACTGTGTCCAGGTTGGTTCATCAAGTGCTCTGCTATGACTGACTTCTCTGGTTGAGTTAGTCTGCAGGGCCTTTCATGTTCCTTGATTCATGTTTGGCCAATGATGCTGCGTTTGGTGGTTCCTATGTCCACAGATGTATGGTATACGGTAGACTCCTGCAGAGGTGAGATCACTCTTGTCCTTTGCTGAATGTAACATTTGTTGGATTTTCTTAGTGTAGATAGTTTTGTATGTAGTGTTTCTTCATCAGCTTCCCTATGCGGTCAGTGGTTCCTTAGATGTATGGTAATAGCTTTGCATAAATCTGTACAGCTTTTAAACTGTTCTAATTTACTATTGTTGCTAAATGAGCTTTAAGAAGGTTGAAAGTCTTCACCATTGTTTTAAATTTAATCCTTTTTTCTGAATGGTTTTAAATTGATTCAGCTATGCATCTCATAGAATCCTAGAGTTGGAAGAGACCTCGTGGGCCATCCAATCCAACCTCCAGCCAAGAAGCAGGAAAATCGCATTCAAAGCCCCCCTGGCAGATGGCCATCAGAGTTGGAAGAGACTTCATGGGCCATGCAGTCCAACCTCCTACCAAGAAGCAGGAAAATCACATTCAAAGCACCCCCGACAGATGGCCAGCCAGCCTCTGCTTAAAAGCCTCCAAAAAAAATGGCCTCCACCACATTCTGGGCCAGAGAGTTCCACTGCTGAACAGCTTTCACAGTTAGGAAGTTCTTCCACATATTCAGGTGGAATCTCCTTTCTTTCTTGTAGTTTGAAGCCATTTGTTCTGCGTCCTAGTCTCCAGGGCAGCAGAAAACAAGCTTTTTCTTCGTGTACTCTGTGAATGCACACTAATGGAGAAGCTGCGCCTGCGCAGGTTCCGACGGAAACTCTTCCAAGCTGAAGTTCAAATTTTTGGCGGTAACCACGCCCCCCTTCCCAAGGGGCATATAAGGCAGCCCCAGGCGCCCGCTCTCCAGTTCCTTTTTTTCCGCCGCAAGGTTCACTTCGGACTCTTCGCATGTCTACTACTCGTTTCAAGCGTTGCACGCAGTGTGCTGCTAAAATTCCTGACTCGGACGGCCACGCCAAGTGCCTCTTCTGTCTTGGCGAGGCTCATGTGGTCAGTACCTGCCGTTTTTGCCTAGCTCTCACGGCTCAGGCCAGAAAGAACAGAGCCGCTAGGCTTAGAGCGGCGCTCTACGAAAAATCTCTCGCGCCAGAACCGACTCCGTCGACGTCGGGTACGTCGGCGTCCTCAGCTTTGAGAGCTATGTCGGCGCCACCAACTAAGCCTCCGGCAGCCAAGGCTTCCTCGGTCTCGTCCAGAGCGTCCAAGACCTCCAGGGCCGCTAAACCGGTCAAACCACCGTGTACTGTAACGACGGCGACCGTGTCGACCCGCTCCGGAAAGGTGGGACCTTCCTCGACGTCGAGCTCTCTGGCTTCGGTGACCTCGATCCGCTCTCGTATCGGTTCCCCTCCGTCCTCCTCTGCTATCAAAATAGCCTTTAAAAGGGCTCACGAGGAGTCTCGTCGAGCGCAATCCGACTCAGCTGTGGTTCCTCCCACACCTGGCAAGTCCTTGAGGGTTGCATCCAAGCAACCGCCGGCGAAGAAACGGCTAACTCAGCGCTCCTCCTCCTCGGCCTCCTCAAAGAAAGACCCGCCATCTTCCTCGACAACTTCCTCGAGAAGGTCTTCTCCTATTGTACCAGCCCAGAGGCCTAGAGATGTTTCTCAGTCTCCATTGCACCCCCTGTCTGATGGGGAGCTGCAGGACTCACCCCACCACTCTACCCAAACGGTGGTCAGGGTGCCGGTGCCGGAGCCCCTTGCGCCGCCTCGCTCGTCGCGCCAACAGCTCTTCCCTCCCACCTCGACACCGGAGCGTGGCAGACAAACGGCTCGCCTGGCTCGGGCAGCCCAGGCCTCAGCCTCTAAGGACCTTCGGCCTCCGGCCCTCTCTTCCCGCGAGGCCTTGCCTCCTCCCGAGACTGTGCTGTCTTCTCCCCCTCAGTCCCCCCAAGGGGCTGAGGAGGAAGATGTTGATGTCGACCGCCCAGACTCTGTCCTCTCGGCCTCGGTGGTCTCTCTCGGTCTCGACCTCTCTCCTCCCCACGACGCGTATGAGGCGGACCCGCCTTCTCCTACTGACAATGTTCGTGCTTTCGCTGAACAAATGGTCAGGATGGCCGACGCCCTGGGTTTGGAGATCAAGCAAACCTCCAAAGCAGTGTCTGACCCAGTCTTCAAAAGGGTGCAGGCCCAAGCTCCGCCGGCCACGCTACTCCCCTTTCTGCCTTATCTGTTGGACGTTATCCAGGCCTCCTGGAAAAACCCTTCCTCCATTCCTCCGACCTCGAAGAGGATCGAGACTTGGTACCGTACCGACGATGATACCCTGGAGTGGCTCAAACACCATCCCGACCCTAACTCCCTGGTCGTTAAGGCCTCTCAATCCTCAGGTCGTCAGTCGAATACTCCGGCCGACAGAGAGGGGAAGCGCTTCGACGCCGTGGGTCGAAAACTTTATTCCGGAGCCCTTTTGCTTTGCCGCATGGCGAATTATGGAGCCTGCATGGGTGCCTACCAACAAATTATCTGGGAGAAGGCACAGCCCTTCTTCGCTAAGATGTCGGACGAAGACCGCTCCGTCCTCACTACCCTCCAACAGGAGGCAGACTCGCTCGCTCACCACCAAATACAAATGGCGAAGCATACAGGTGATACTGCGGGTAAAATGATTGCCCACGCGATTTCCATTCGCCGCCACGCCTGGCTGAGGTCTTCGGGTCTCTCCTCATCTTCCAGACAGGTCATTGAGGACCTTCCCTTTGACGCGCTCGGACTGTTTCACGCCGGTACCGATGACAAACTCAAGTCTAATCATGACTTTAAAATTCTTGCGTCTAAATGTGGCGACCAACCTCAACCTCAGCGCACTCGCTGGTTCCCGCACCGTTCCCGCCGTTTCCCGCCGCAATCTTTCAGACACCATTCTTTCAGGCGGCCTTCGGGCTCGAACAATCAAGCCCATCACCAACCTCGCCGGGGACCTCATCCGCAAAAGCAACGCGGTCGATCCACCCCTGCTCCTCCGCAGCCTAATCGGCGTACCTGACGCCAACCCCTGCCAAAGCTCCTCGCCCGCTACCGTTGTAGAGCCCACGCTGCCTCGTCCCTTCGGTGTCTTTGCAGACCGACTAGCCCCTTTCTACAATCAATGGGACTCTATTACTTCAGATGCATGGGTTCTCCGCATTGTCCAAGACGGCTACGCCTTAGAGTTCATGGACCTCCCTCCTACAGGTCACGTTCTCCACTCAAATCCTTCCCCAGAGATACTGGCCGAAGTCGAAGCGCTACTGGCCAAAGGCGCTATCCGTCCCTCCCCTCCCGAACTGGACCCTTTAAGTTTCTTCTCCAGATACTTTACAGTCCCGAAAAGAGGAGGCGGGCTACGCCCGATTCTGGACTTAAGGGCACTCAATATATTCATTCGCCCCTCCAAATTCAGGATGGTCTCTATTGCCTCTATCCTCCCGATGCTGCAGCGGGGAGACTACTTTGCCTCCATAGACTTACGAGACGCCTACTTCCACGTGGCAATACGAGAGGCGCACAGACGGTTCCTATGCTTCAAAGTTCTCGACCAAACCTACCAGTTTACCGTTTTGCCCTTCGGTCTCGTCACGGCCCCGAGGGTCTTCACCAAGGTTGTCGCCGCCGTAGCGGCCCACCTCAGGCTACATGCCATCACGGTCTTTCCTTATCTGGACGACTGGCTTCTCGTCGGGCCCGACCCGGTTCTTCTCCAAAATCACGTCTCTTTCACGCTGCGTCTTCTAAAATCTCTCGGCCTCCAACTCAATTCCGAGAAGTCAAATCTCTCCCCGTCAACCCGAATCCGGTTCATCGGGGCCCTCTTCGACTCCGTCGCAGAGACTGTGTCACTTCCGTTCGACAGATTCCTGGCTCTCCGCCACCATATCGCCCTTTGTCGATCTGCCCGGAGGGTCAGAGCCCGTGTCATTCAGGTCCTTCTAGGCCACATGGCCTCCACGGTTCTCACGACCCCGTTTGCCAGGCTGCGCCTTCGGACCCTGCAAAGGTGGTTTATAGACACTTTCAAACCGTTCCACCACCACAACTCCAGATACCTGTCGGTACCGTCGTCCGTCCGCCAGTCTCTCTCATGGTGGATGTCTCACCAAAACGTGTGCAAGGGCCTTCCTTTCCATCCAGCCCCGCCATCGCTAACCATAACCACAGACTCCTCCACCTACGCTTGGGGAGCCCACATGAACGGTCTAACGGTTCAAAATCTTTGGTCCCCGTCAGAGAGGGCCAACCACATAAACTTCCTCGAACTTCTCGCCATTCTCAAAGCCCTAAAAGCATTCTCCCCCCTCATCCGCCACAAGTCCATCCTCATTCAATCGGACAATCTAGTAGCAGTATTCTACATCAACAAACAGGGTGGTACGGGTTCGAGGAAACTGATGCTCCTCTCCTCTCGTCTCTGGATTTGGTGCATAGCCCACGGCGTACAGATCTCTGCAATCCACCTACCGGGCGCCCAAAACGGTTTAGCGGATGCCCTCAGCAGGATGACTTCTTCCTCTCACGAATGGAAGCTCAATCCCGAGGTCCTCGACGGTCTGTTCCGCCTCTGGGGGCGCCCTACTCTGGATCTCTTCGCGTCTCCCCACAACGCTCAGCTACCCCGCTACGGAGCGAGGCTCCCCCCGAACTCTTTCCCCGGCTGCCTAGGGGATGCCTTTCTTCTGGACTGGTCGGCGGAGATGCTTTATCTTTTTCCACCGATTCCCCTCATACCGAAAGTTCTCGAAAAACTTCTCTCGATCTCGGTCACGGCGATTCTCATAGCTCCGGCCTGGCCCCGCCAACCGTGGTATCCAGCCCTTCTTCGCCTCTCCAGAGGATCGTTTCACCCTCTGCCTCTCTCGCCGCACCTTCTCTCACGGGAGGACGGCAAAATTCTTCACCCGGACCTTTCTTCCCTTCATCTCACTGCATGGAGGATTCTTACCTAGCCTCTCTTCCGCAGAATCTGCAAGACGTCCTGCGGGCAGCCCATAAGCCGTCTACTACCAAGGCTTATTCCTACAAACTCTCTCGCTTTCATGCCTTCCTTCGATCCCGTAACGTCGACACCTTCCCGACCTCGGTATCGGTGGTCCTCGACTTCCTCATGACTCTCGTCGAGAAGAAACTTTCTCTTGCCTCTATAAAAGCTTATCTCGCAGCTCTTTCCTGGTCCTTTCAGCGCCACGGCCAGCCATCTCTTTTTTCTCACCACCTGATCAAAACCTTTCTCCGGGGCTACAATAACATCTGCCCGCCGTCGCTACCACCTACGCCGGGCTGGAGCCTCGAACTTGTACTTTCTCAACTGTCTTCTGCTCCCTTCGAACCGCTTGCCTCGACCGATCTACGCCTGCTCTCCTGGAAGTTGGCCTTTCTGGTGGCGATCACGTCGGCACGACGGCCATCCGAGCTCGCTGCCCTCAGAGTCGACGAGCCTTATCTTCGTTTCCACCATGACCGCGCTGTTCTTCGCCCGGACATTACCTTTCTTCCTAAGGTGGTGTCAGCCTTCCACCTCAACCAGGACATTGTCTTACCAGCTTTCTTCTCTAACCCCTCCTCTCCTCTCGAGCAAAAACTGCACCTTCTCGACGTTCGGAGAGCACTTCTTTTCTACAGGGACCGTACTAAGGACATTCGTAAGTCACAAAGACTCTTTGTCGCCTATGCCCAGGACAAGTTGGGTAATCCCATCTCTTCCCAAAGACTGTCCCACTGGATCGCTCAGGCCATTGAGTTGGCCTATGAACTAGCCAAGCGACCTCCCCCTCCTTCCATCCGCCCGAGGTCGACTAGGGGCCTCTCGGCGTCGACCGCCTTCCTTAGGGGTATTCCGCTTGACTCCATATGTAAAGCGGCTATCTGGTCAAACCCTCTCACGTTTGTCTCTCACTACAGGCTGGACAGTAAGGCCCTTAAAGACTCGGCCTTTGCAAGATCAGTACTCTCATCTTGCCTCTCCTGACTCTCAGACGTTTTTTCTCTTCATATTCACCCACAGGTGACTCTCTATACCTCTCCTTCAAGTTGGACGGGGTTTTTTCCCCATACCTACCTCTAGGGATATGTTTTTTTTTTTTTTCCCATGATTGTATTGAGCAGTTGCTCTGTTGCTTTGTACCGCCTCGTTGGCCCTGGCGGATATGCCAAAGACCAAGATGTGTTTGTCCCTCTCCCCCTGGGAGAGCGTTTATATGCACTACGCAATTGTGTATTTTTCTCTATCATGTTTATTGAAAAATTCCTTCCATGTTATGTTCTTCTTCTATGATGCTCATGTTGCATTGCACTGGTCCTTTCGGACAATTTATTGCACTGGTCCCTTGGGACGGTTATTTTTTCTATGTCCTAATAAACATGTGTTTGGACATTCACTGATTGTCGAGTTTGCCTTGTCCCACCATCCGGGACCTTAGCGTGTTAGTCTCCATTAGTGTGCATTCACAGAGTACACGAAGAAAAAGGACAGGTTGCTCACCTGTAACCATGTTTCTTCGAGTGTACTCTGTGAATTCACACAAACCCGCCCTTCCTTCCCCTCTGGCAAACCTCTCCCTTTCTCGTTGCCTTGGCGGCGTAGGAACTGGAGAGCGGGCGCCTGGGGCTGCCTTATATGCCCCTTGGGAAGGGGGGCGTGGTTACCGCCAAAAATTTGAACTTCAGCTTGGAAGAGTTTCCGTCGGAACCTGCGCAGGCGCAGCTTCTCCATTAGTGTGAATTCACAGAGTACACTCGAAGAAACATGGTTACAGGTGAGCAACCTGTCCTTATTCCCTCCTCCCTATAACTTCCTCACATATTTATATATGACTCTCATCATGTCTCATCTCAGCCTTCTCTTCTGCAGGCTAAACATGCCCAGCTCTTTAAGCCGCTCCTCATAGGGCTTGTTCTCCAGACCCTTGATCATTTTAGTCGCCCTCCTCTGGACACCCTCCAGCTTGTCAACATCTCCCTTTAATTGCGGTGCCCAGAATTGGACACAATATCCCAGGTGTGGTCTAACCTCCCTAAAATAATTATCTACAAAGATATAAAGTGTCATTAACTCAATATTCACAAACAAGCATCTGTTGGATTGCATCCTTAGCTAGGCCCATTATATAAAGAGGCATTATTTTTCAGTCATCAAGCACAGAATTAGGCCTCAAATCCTGACATCAATTGTTACACTCACACACACACACATATAATTTAGTATTTAGATCTAAATATTATTAATATGTCTGACAAAGTACAGCCTGCTTGAGGAAAATGGCCCCCGGTTGATACGGTGACACACAGAGGAAACAAAGGTTCACTTCAGCATTTTTGAAGCTGAGGAGAAAACTGGATTGGACTGCTCCATTCGTCCCTTCAGCCTATCAATAAATTAAGTGATTATTACAACTTAAATTGTCCAAATAAATTCACAGCCCCTTCCTCAATCCTGTAATGTTATGATTGAGCCTCATGGCTCTGTTACTGACAGACGTGGGCGTAAGACTCCTCGAGAGTCAGATACTCTCGAGGAGCGAGAGAGAAAAAGACTGCGAGACATATTTGCAGCACCTTCTGACGAGGAGTCTTTCGAAGGGTTTACGGAGAGAATGGAGGAGGGGCTGGTTAGCTCAGAGGAGGATGAGATGGATTGGACTCGGGTAAGGGAGGAAGTGGGTGCCACTGGCCATGATGGGACAGAAGATGAATGGGGACCTTCAGGATTAGACCCATGGTTTAGCTGGAGGGATGGGACGGGATCCACAGCTGGAGATGCTGTTGGGCGTAGTCAGAGGTGTTCCAGCTCTGACGAGGAAAGTGATGAGGAAACGCCCGGGTTAAGGAGGACAGCTGACAGTGATGAAGATTTGTAACTGGCATAAAATGGGGCTTGGGAGCAATTGCAAATTGCGTTGGGCAGGGTAATCTGGGCAAACGCTTGGGATCCGTGTGTGTGTGGGACGCTTCCCTGAAGACTTGTGTGCTTTCCTGTGCTGTGACCTTGACCCTCCGTCGTCTTCTTGACGGACGCCATCTCCTGCTTTGAGAACTCGGACTGAACTGACCACGGCTTGTCTTCCCCCCTTCTTGGACTTGGAAAAACTACAAACGTCTGCTTCTGGCTTTGATCTACGGAACGGAACTGGTCTACTCAACTGCTACAATCCTTGGCTGTTTTACTCGTGTTGGAGATCCTGTCTGCTGTGTGTGTGGGGGAGCGACGCAAGTTACTCTAAGCACAGTGTTGGCAGCAGAGAGGAATCTGCTGCCAATTAGTTGCATTCTTTGTATCTTTTGTTCCTTGGCTTTCGTTTCGTTTATACCCAGGCTGACGCAAGCAGTTTGTTTTTACCCGGATTAAACTCCGGTTTAATCCGGTTTATCTTTTGAACATTTACTTTTGCCCCTTTTTGCTCCTAAAGGCAAAAACTGCCTGGCCCTTGTGTTTTACGGGCATTTTTGAGTTCTGTAATCTAATAAACTCTGTTACTTTGAATCTTGTGGCGTTCTGTCCTTGACAGATTGCCCAACGCCATAAAAAGTTTATTGCAGCAATAAACCCGTCAGGAAGACGATGGATGAGTTAAGGGCCAAAGTAGACCAATTGCAAACGGCTTTTACCGTTAGCCAAACAGCTCAGGCTGTGAAAGGACATGTTTTGACTCCTGAACGCTTTGACGGAACCAGGTGCAAGTTGCCAACCTTTTTGGCACAAGTGGAGCTTTATTTTTCCCAGCTCAGTGTTCATGCTTTTCCTACAGACACTAGCAAGGTGGCCTTTATTTTGAGTTTGTTGACCGGTCCCGCAGGACAATGGGCCACTAATTTAATTTTGGGAAATGACCCAGTCAAGGACAATTTGAATAATTTCAAAAAGTTGTTAACTGATACTTTTGGGGATCCTCTCCGCACGGAGAACGCTGGGTGGGCTCTGTATCGGTTGAAACAGGGAAAGGGGACTGTTTTGGATTACTTAAATAAGTTTAACCTGTATCGCCACCAGCTGGATTGGGGGGAAAATGCATTCATGCTTTTATTTACTGCCGGGTTAAGTGATATGCTCCAGGATGAATTAGCACGCTTGAAGCCGGCTGAAAGCTGGGACGCCTTAGTAGCTAAGGTGCTGCGTTTAGACGCAAGGTTCGAGGCTCGTAAACACTCAAAAGCAATGTGTGCGCCACCCATGCATGTAACCAGGGCACCTGTGGTGATGGGGGAAGAGCCCATGGAGCTTGGGGTCTTTAAAAAGCTGTCTACAGAGGAAAAGAGCCGTAGGAGGCAGCTGGGCTTGTGTTTGTACTGTGGGAATGCTGGGCATTTTGCCAAAAATTGTAATGTGAAACCTTCCCAGCTTTCGGGAAAAGGCCAGCCCTAGTGCGACGTGAGTCCAACGCACTAGGGCTCCTCAAGCAGTCAACTGAGGGGAGGAAGCATGTTTTCGTACCCATTACATTATCTGTTGGGGGAAGGGAACTTGTTTCTACTTTGGCACTGCTGGACTCAGGGGCTACGGTCTCCTATGTAGATATTGAGTTTGCTAAGAAGCATGGCATTCCTAGAGTGCGCAAGGCATGCGACGTGTGGGTGGAAGGAGCAGATGGGAGACTGCTGGAGACTGGGGTGGTTAACCATGAAACCTCAGCAGTAACGTGGGAGGTGCAGGGAGTAACGGGAACGTTTGTGTGGGATATTACGAGCTTGCCTAGATATGATGTGATCCTGGGGATGGATTGGCTAGCTGTAGTAAACCCACAAGTAGATTGGGCAACACGTAAAGTGATCTTAAAGAGGCAGGATTGTTGCACTCTAAATGTTACTCATTCTGATATGGAGGGAGTGCCTGCTGAGTATGGGGAGTTCTCTGATGTATTTTGTAAAAGAGAAGCGGACAAATTACCACCGCACAGGCCATATGATTGCGCCATCAAGTTGGCAGAAGGTGCGAAACTGCCAGCAGGGAGGCTGTATGCCTTGACTGTACCGGAAAGGCAAGCTTTGCGGGAGTTTCTAGATGAAAATTTAGCCAAGGGGTTTATTCGCCCATCTAGTTCTCCAACTGCGGCACCAGTATTCTTTGTAGCCAAAAAGACTGGGGAACTTAGGCTGGTCTGTGACTATCGGATCCTAAACAAATACACCATTCGGGATAGGTACCCGCTCCCTTTAATCTCGGAACTGTTATCAAGGGTGCAAGGGGCTAAGGTCTTTACCAAGCTTGACCTGCGGGGGGCCTATAACTTAATCCGTATACGGGAAGGGGATGAATGGAAGACGGCATTTAACACGTGTTTCGGATGCCACGAGTTCCGAGTCATGCCTTTTGGGCTTTGTAATGCTCCTGCGGTATTCCAGAGGTTCATGAACGATGTGTTCAGGGACCTAATTGACCAATTTTTAGTGATTTATTTGGATGATATCTTGATTTTTTCTAAGGACGAGAAAGAACATCGTCAACATGTCAAGCAGGTTCTGCACCGACTGCGGGCTAATGGGCTTTTCGCCAAGGCTTCCAAGTGCGTCTTTCATGTGCCTGAAGTGGAGTTCCTAGGTCATGTAGTGTCAGGTAGGGAACTTAAAATGGACCCACATAAGGTTGACGCCGTCAACTCATGGCAGGAGCTGAAGACTAAGAAGGATGTACAAAGGTTCTTGGGTTTCGCTAACTACTACCGGGAGTTTATTCCGAATTTTGCAAAGCTCACGGTACCTTTGACGCAGCTTCTGCGCAAGAAACAGCCATTTGTGTGGGGGCGGGAAGCTCACGAGGCGTTTCTACAACTAAAGTCTAGTTTTCAATCGGACAACATACTAACCCATCCTGATGTTGACAGACCGTTCGTGGTAGAAGCGGACGCTTCTAGCTACGCGTTGGGGGCTGTATTGTCTCAGAAGGATTCCTCAGGGACCTTGCGTCCCTGTGGATTTTACTCGCGGCAACTAACACCCTTCGAGCAGAACTATACCATATGGGAGAAGGAGTTGTTGGCGATTAAGGTGGCGTTTGAGGTGTGGCGGCACTGGCTTGAAGGGGCACGGCACCAGATCGTGGTCAGATCTGATCACAAGAACTTAGAGCACTTGCAAACAGCAAAGAAGTTAAACCAGCGTCAAATCCGCTGGGCTTTGTTTTTCTCCAGGTTTAACTTCAAGGTGCAGTTCGTGGAGGGGAAGGCAAACTTGCGGGCCGATGCTTTATCTCGCAAGCCGGAATTTAAGACCAATGAGCAGGTAGTATGTCAGACCATCTTGCCTACTGCCTCTCTGTGTGTTGTAGATAATGAGCTTGGGTTACATGACCAGATCCTTGAGGCTCAGAAGGATGATGTGTGGACTCAGGAGCAACTGATGCTGCTCTCTGCAGGTAACCGTACCATACTGCCGCATCTCCAGGATCAAGACGGGGTATTGGTGCGTAGGGGGCAGGTTTACGTACCAGTAGGGACCCTCAGGTTGGAGGTGATTAGAGCCCACCATGACGAACCCATGGCTGGGCACTTTGGCAGGTTCAAGACCGTACAGCTTATCACCAGGAGCTACTGGTGGCCAAAGATGCGGCAAGACATTCTGCGCTTTTGTGACAGCTGCGCCGTTTGTCAGCAGAGTAAGACGCCTGTTGGGCGCCCTAGAGGGTTGTTATCGTCTTTACCTGTTCCGGAGAGGCCATGGCAAATCATTTCCATGGATTTTATTTCAGATTTGCCTAAGTCTGGGGGTTATACTTGTATTTGGGTGGTGGTGGATTTATTTAGTAAACTGGCTCATTTTATTCCTTGTTCAACCATTCCGGCGGCCCCTACGTTGGCCTTACTATTTACAAAGCACATCTATCGTTTGCACGGAGCACCCGAGGTGATTATTTCAGATAGGGCTCCGCAATTTGTGTCACGCTTTTGGAAACACTTCCATGAGTGTTTGGGGACTAAGTTAAACGTGTCTTCAGCTTTCCATCCGCAAACGGATGGACAGTCGGAACGGGTTAATGGGCTCTTAGAGCAGTATCTGCGTTGTTTTTGTTTAGATCAACCCACGGCTTGGGTAAAGTGGTTACCGGTGGCGGAATTTGCTTACAACAATGCGGTGCACACGTCTAGTCAGCATACGCCATTTGAGCTAACTTATGGTTTTCACCCACGGGGAGGTGTGGCGCCGTCGACCAATGTGGTCTCTTCGGACCCTGTGTACCGCTCTTCGGAAATGGCTGCATTGCATGATGTTGCCCGTCGCTTACTGTTGGAAGCTAAGGCAACGCAGAAGACTCAGGCTGACCGCCACAGGCAGGCAGGGGAGGAGTTGGAAGAAGGGGATTTGGTGTGGTTATCTTCCAAACATATTAAACAGGCTGGGGGAAAGTTTGCGCCTCGGTATTTGGGTCCCTTTCCTATTGTTAAAAAGATTTCTTCTGTTGCGTTTCGTTTGCGTTTACCGTCTAGTTTAAAGGTCCATCCAGTCTTTCATCGTTCGCTGTTGAAACTTGATACCTCTAGTCGTCGTGGTGCTATAGCGGAGGGTATCACTGCCACTTCTCCGCCATCGGGGGAGGAGGCCTTTGTGAGAGGGGATAGTGTTATGATTGAGCCTCATGGCTCTGTTACTGACAGACGTGGGCGTAAGACTCCTCGAGAGTCAGATACTCTCGAGGAGCGAGAGAGAAAAAGACTGCGAGACATATTTGCAGCACCTTCTGACGAGGAGTCTTTCGAAGGGTTTACGGAGAGAATGGAGGAGGGGCTGGTTAGCTCAGAGGAGGATGAGATGGATTGGACTCGGGTAAGGGAGGAAGTGGGTGCCACTGGCCATGATGGGACAGAAGATGAATGGGGACCTTCAGGATTAGACCCATGGTTTAGCTGGAGGGATGGGACGGGATCCACAGCTGGAGATGCTGTTGGGCGTAGTCAGAGGTGTTCCAGCTCTGACGAGGAAAGTGATGAGGAAACGCCCGGGTTAAGGAGGACAGCTGACAGTGATGAAGATTTGTAACTGGCATAAAATGGGGCTTGGGAGCAATTGCAAATTGCGTTGGGCAGGGTAATCTGGGCAAACGCTTGGGATCCGTGTGTGTGTGGGACGCTTCCCTGAAGACTTGTGTGCTTTCCTGTGCTGTGACCTTGACCCTCCGTCGTCTTCTTGACGGACGCCATCTCCTGCTTTGAGAACTCGGACTGAACTGACCACGGCTTGTCTTCCCCCCTTCTTGGACTTGGAAAAACTACAAACGTCTGCTTCTGGCTTTGATCTACGGAACGGAACTGGTCTACTCAACTGCTACAATCCTTGGCTGTTTTACTCGTGTTGGAGATCCTGTCTGCTGTGTGTGTGGGGGAGCGACGCAAGTTACTCTAAGCACAGTGTTGGCAGCAGAGAGGAATCTGCTGCCAATTAGTTGCATTCTTTGTATCTTTTGTTCCTTGGCTTTCGTTTCGTTTATACCCAGGCTGACGCAAGCAGTTTGTTTTTACCCGGATTAAACTCCGGTTTAATCCGGTTTATCTTTTGAACATTTACTTTTGCCCCTTTTTGCTCCTAAAGGCAAAAACTGCCTGGCCCTTGTGTTTTACGGGCATTTTTGAGTTCTGTAATCTAATAAACTCTGTTACTTTGAATCTTGTGGCGTTCTGTCCTTGACATGTAAGGTGTGCGTTTAGGAAATAAAACAGCTAAACCTGAGGTAAATATATATTACTTTTTGTGTGCAGAAGTTTAATGGACTAACCTGGATGTTGGCTGAGGAGAAGAAAAAAGGAGGGAAAATCTTCCAACAAAACTGGCAAGGCTTGAAGCGTCACAGGCAGTGAAAACCACTTCTAGCAAAACAAAGGTAGGTATCTGGAAGGTGTGTTTATGCTTGATCTGGACATAAATGGTTGTGCTGATTGACAAGTAATCCAGAAATAAGGTTCCCTCATGACAATGAGGTAGGAAAGAGACATATAGAACAGGCTTGGCTTCCAACAGTTGTTTACTATTTGGGGGCATTTTAAATTAGGGAACGGCTTAGATTAGAAATATAGTGAATGGATAGGCTGCAAATATTCAAACTTCCAGAGAAATACAGAGAATTATAATTTGGCATTATTAATCCTTCCAAAAGTTGTTTACAATTTGAGGTATTTTAAATTAGGGAACGGCTTAGATTAGAAATATAGTGAATGGATAGGCTGCAAATATTCAAACTTCCAGAGAAATACAGAGAATTATAATTTGGCATTATTAATCCTTCCAAAAGTTGTTTACAATTTGAGGTATTTTAAATTAGGGAACGGCTTAGATTAGAAATATAGTGAATGGATAGGCTGCAAATATTCAAACTTCCAGAGGAATACAGAGAATTATAATTTGGCATTATTGATCCTTCCAAAAGTTGTTTACAATTTGAGGTATTTTAAATTAGGGAACGGCTTAGATTAGAAATATAATGAATGGATAGGCTGCAAATATGCAAACTTACAGAGAAATACAGAGAATTATGCTTTGGCATTACTGATCCAAAAGTTGTTTATGATTTGAGGTATTTTAAATTAGGGAATGTTTTAGTTTAGAAATATAATGAATGGAAAGGCTGCAAATATTCAAACTTACAGAGAAATACAGAGAATTATACTTTGGCATTATTGATCCTTCCAACGGTTGTTCATTATTTGGGGCATTTTAAGTTAGAGAACGGCTTAGATTAGAAATATAGTGAATGGATAGACTGCAAATATTTAAACTTTCAGAGAAATATAGAGAATTATACTTTGACATTACTGATCCAATTGCGATGGTGAGGGGTAAAGACACTTTCAAATCAATCCAGATATGATTTGAAGCTGCTTAGATTCCTTTCTATGAAAATGACCAACAACAACACAAGTGCAGCCACACTCCCAAACAAGTGGCAGACTTGTTGAAAAACATGTCTTGGGGCATAATTTGTAAAATCATAATGTAATTTGACATTTAATAGGCTTTTCCTTAAGCCCTCCTTATTATCCAACATTTTTGCTTATTCAACATTCTGCCAGCCCGTTTATGTTGGATAAGTGAGACTCTACTGCAATCATTACACTGATCCATAACAAGATTTATGAAAGTTGATCTGTGGAAGATCATTCTCCTTTCATTTAATAGGATATTTTCTTTTAAAAAAACCTAGGTTTGTACCCAGTAGGTCTTTTACTGTAACAGATTTATTGTAAGTTTAAGGTAAAGGTAAAGGTTTTCCAGAAGCCTCCGGTGGCTCAGTGTGTTAAAGCGCTGAGCTGCTGAACTTGCAGCCCGAAAGGTCCCAGGTTCAAATCCGGGGAGCGGAGTGAGCGCCCGCTGTTAAGCTCCAGCTTCTGCCAATCTAGCAGTTCGAAAACATGCAAATGTGAGATCAATAGGTACCGCTCCGGTGGGAAGGTAACAGCGTTCCATGCAGTCATGCCGGCCACATGACCTTGGAGGTATCTACGGACAACGCCGGCTCTTCGGCTTAGAAATGGAGATGAGCACCAACCCCCAAGAGTCGGGCAGAGGAAACATTTACCTTTTTAAAAGGTTTTCCCCTGACATTAAATCTAGTCGTGTCTGACTCTGGGGGTTGGTGCTCATCTCAATTTCTAGGCCAAAGAACCGGTGTTGTCCGTAGATGCCTCCAAGGTCATGTGGCCGGCATGACTGCATGGAGCGCCACTACCTTCCCGCCAGAGTGGTACCTATTGATCTACTCACATTTGCATGTTTTTGAACTGCTAGGTTGGCAGAAGCTGGACTAACAGTGGTAGCTCACCCTGCTCCCTGGATTCGAACCACTGATTTTTCAGTCAGCAAGTTCAGCAGCTTAGCGGTTTAACTCGCTGCGCCACCAGGAGTCTCCTACTGTAATTTTATCATGCGGGAAATTGTTATTTTCCTTCAGAAGCCTTAGGCCCCTTCCACACAGCCAAATAAAATCCCACATTTTCTGCTTTGAACTGGGATATATGGCAGCATGGACTCAAATAACCCAGTTCAAAGCACATATTGTGGGGTTTTCTGCCTTGATATTCTGGGTTATATGGCTGTGTGGAAGGGCTCTCAGATAACCCAGTTCTAAGCAGATATTGTGGATT
Source organism: Anolis carolinensis (assembly GCF_035594765.1). Taxonomy (NCBI): domain Eukaryota; kingdom Metazoa; phylum Chordata; class Lepidosauria; order Squamata; family Anolidae; genus Anolis; species Anolis carolinensis. The sequence continues at coordinate 303,506,223 of NC_085842.1, read as the reverse complement.
ATCTGCCTTTTTATTCTGGGTTATATGTCTGTGTGGAAGGGCCCTAGTTTATCTGGTTAACACCAGCAACACCTAAACACCAATCCCCATTTTTGGTGGAGACATGGTTTAGTGATATTCATCAAACATCTATCTGCATTTTAGATTCCCTTTGAGATCCTGGCTATGAGGCTATCAAGATGAACATTTCAAATCTCAAACACTTTCTACCATGAACTAAAATAATTAATCTATGAAATATACTATACATACACGCACGCGCGCGCGCACACACACACTGAAATAGTATAAAATAAAGGATTAAGTTTCACAACTCAGCTAAAGTAGGTCAGAAATCACTTTAGCGTGAGTGTTCATTTCCAATAATGTAAATGTGCATTACAGATCTGCAACACAATGGAAAACAGAATCCCTATCTTATTGAAAGGTAGCTACTGGAAAAGAGATATAGATAGACCCAGAGAACAATAGACCTCTCCCTCCAATATCTGTCCCTGACAATTTTTGAGAAAAATCAACAGCATGTATAGGAAAGCATGTCTTACTTTAGAAAAACTAGTATAACTTCTGAAATAATAACATTTTGTCTTATCAGTTTTTCCTACTTCTAACATTAAGAAGATATAATTACCTTCCATAAATTTTGACTACATTCTTTATCAAAAGTCCAATAAAAACAATTCAGACACAGGGTAAAACTAAAGGTTTTCTTTGAACTTGGTAACTGACTAAGCAAAATGTGTATAGATATTGTCTGCTATGAAAACCTAAAAATATTATTTTAAAACAGTATCATTTGAAAACTTGTTTTGCAGTGCAAAATAGAAAACAATCTCAGATCTATGAAAAAAGAAATTTACAAGGAATGGTAAGAAAAAAATCATACGTATCTATAAGTATAACTTTAGAAGAAAGCAAATTAAACTATAAATGATTATAAATCATATTACGTGCATGTAACATCCATTGTACAATAATATGGAGGAAAACATTGAGTAGTCTAAAATGTAATGAGTCTAAATTGCAATGAAAGAGGGAAAATATTTCTTTATCCTAAATTCAGTTGCTTGTATGAACAGGGGTGAGCTTCTGAATCAATAGAAATTTGGTGAATTTGCTTCAATGAAATTAGCATGATTGAAACTAACAATATTTGATTTATGTTACTTTATTTATATTATGCAAAAATTACCTTCAGATATGAAAATCCTTCTATGTTAAGGCAAGAGGAAGGACAGCCTGATTGTCAGATATGGAACATGAAGCGTAGGGGAACATACATATGTATAGTATACATAAATAACATACTGATAACTAGTCGTCTTGATGTAGTGATTTGAGAAAGCTTTCTATACTTGTAGAAAATTACAACAGTACAGATAGTCTTTACTCAAAATACGCAGTCCTGACAAACCACTTATAGAACAGTTGTGTTGAGATAAAGAGAGTTTACAACCAAGTAATTGTGTTTTAAAATTACAGTAGTACTTCAGCTGAAGTGCCTGCTTCTTAAAGAAAATGAATTTTAGATAAGGACTTTTATTTCATTCTTAGAATGAGAATGGTTAACATAGATAAATGATGGTCCAGTGTCAAGAGTATGCCACATGACAGGGTAACTGCTAGGGCCCAAGAACATTGGAAGATGAACCATGACTGATGGGGGCTTTTTATTGAAAGAAAAAAAACTTTTGAATGGCCTAGCACTCAAAAAAGAATTGAGTACTACCAATGCTGCTTTCCTTAACTTCAATGCTTTTAGAAATCATCAAGAAAGATGGGTCTTCTGATTTCAAAAAGTCTTACTATGAGCTCATCATGAGAAATGTTCTTTAGTACTCTTGAATAAGAGGCTAGTTTCAAGAAAAATATGGAAGTTTAAATGACTGACATAACAGTTGCTTCCACAAAGTATAGGGCCCCTTTAATATTAATTTAACAAGGGTCCAGATATCTTTGGAACTTGAATAGAATGGTAATAAGTTACAATTCATGTATCTATATATATAAAAGAGTGATGGCATCACGGCGACCCACAAAACAACAAAACTACAGGCCCCCCAACCTCGAAATTTGACAACACAACCCATCATCCACGGATCTAGGTTGATACAACAAAAAGAAAAGAAAAATAAAGTCCTAATTAGAGAGAGAGGAATAATTGCTTTTATCCAATTGCTGCCAGTTAGAAGGCTAAGCTCCTCCAACTTGGTCTCCTAGCAACCCAATAAAAATAATAACAAACACTAAAAATTAATACAATAAAATACTATAATAACAGAAAATAACTAAAATAATACAAGAAAATAATAAAATATAATAAATAAAAATATAACTTACAATAAAATTAATTAAAAAATGCAAATAACATCTAATAAAAATTACACAACAATTTTTAACCAATACCACCACCACTTTGCCACAGCCACACGTGGCCGGGCACAGCTAGTATATAATATAGCTGCTTACAATTTCAGTTACAATTCATGTGTACATATAATATAGCTATTTTCCCTCTATTGTTGTAAAGCAAGATAAGGTAAGGTTGGACTGGAAAGGAAATAGGTTGGTCCAGCACTAGTGGAAAACTCTCAGAGTGGAGGGGGGCGGTGCACCTCACTAGTACTGCCATCTTACTTTCAGAGGCAGTTATCTTTCTCTCTGTCCAATGACAGGTTCAGCTCTGTTAATGAATTGTAGCCCACTTCAAATGCTTGAAGTGCTGCATCATTAGGCAGAGTATTATGTACATTCGGATATAATCAGTGGGTTGAAAGGAAATTGAAATGCATAAAGTTCAGACATTGATCATTTCCTTAACAGTGTCATTAACAAACAGTAGTTGGATTGCAACACAGACATCCTAGCATTGATGAACTGATTAATATATTCATTGCGATGACAAAGTGAACTGGACAAAGAATGTTAAACTAGCATACATGAATTATATCTCTCCCCCCCCCCCCCCCGAATTCCTACTACAGTAGAGTCTCACTTATCCAACATAAATGGGCCGGCAGAATGTTGGATAAGCGAATATGTTGGATAATAAGGAGGCATTAAGGAAAAGCCTATTAAACATCAAATTAGGTTATGATTTTACAAATGAAGCACCAAAACATATTAGACAACAAATTTGGCAGAAAAAATAGTTCAATACGCAGTAATGCTATGTAGTAATGACTGTATTTATGAATTTAGCACCAAAATATCACGATATATTGAAAACATTGAGTACAAAAATGTGTTGGATAATCCAGAACGTTGGATAAGCGAGTGTTGGATAAGTGAGACTCTACTGTATTTCCTCTCCCTTTGCTCTGATTTTTTCCCCTGTGAATTAGAAGACTTTGTTACTTTGCAGAGCTGTGAGGAGAGGCAGGTAAGAAATAAAATAATAATAATATATGCAGTACATGAAACCTCTGGAAGATGTGGGCTTGCAATTTGAACATACATCTACATTCAACTTTGAGCCTAGAGGCTCAGGTTTCAGAAGTGATCTAGATCGAATTTGTAATTAAAACTAGTGTCCCAAATGTCTCTGTTCCTGGAGAATTCTGATTTGGCCATGATAATGCTTGCCTTGATTACGTCCTTCTGATAGGTTTGTCTTATGGTTGCCATAAATCCGAAATTACTTGAAAACACAGCAGCAATGTGCAGTATATGCAGGTGTCTTTGACACATGTTAAAAAACTTCAGCTGACCTAAAGAGTTGTAGCCTGATTGTTTATAGAGCTGGCAACAGGTAGCACATAACTCCTTTGTTCCAACAGTTCCACTGCTGCTAGTCTGTTTCTAAGCACAGTTCAAAGTATTTGTTATCACTTGTATACCCTATACAGTTTGGATCAGGCTATTTGAAGGACTGCAACTCCCTTTATGAGCGCATTAAGAGCTCCAAGCTATTCTGGAGAGGCCCTTCTCTGTCCCACCACCTTATCAGGCTCGTTTGGTGGCTGCTCCCAGGCTTTAGAATTCTTTCTAGGATTGCACCATTATTATTTTTCATCTGTCAAAGTTAAAACATTGTTATGTTGAATTTTAATGTTTTAACTATGGAAACTGGCTCTAAAATATTTTTATATTTATTCTTTAGTTGAAGCTTTTGTTTATCTTTATTTGTATGTTTAATATGTTGTAAGCCACCTTGAGTACCATTACTGTGAAAAAGGTGAGTTATGGATGAAAATAATAACAACAGGAACATAGATCTTTGTGTGTAAGCTTGGTACTGGAGTGATTACAAACTTTTAGAGCAGAGAAGTTATTGCCAGTCTGGTTAAACTGATACTAAATAAAAAATTAAATATATTTTAATTCCAGCTTTTTCCTTATAAGGCTTTGTAATGATTTTTCTCCACACTGACAGATAGCTCATTTAATCCAGAATCCCGTTAAGCTTACCAGAAAGCTCTGTAGATGTAGACTATAAAATGAGTTCCGGGGCAAACTGGTAACTTGTGGTTCCAGTATCAAGCCTTTTAACTATGCCAGCCTGAATTTAACATGTTTAATTCCCCTCCCATTAAAAATAATTGCGGAAACTGAATTTTAAAAGATATTAAAGAATAAAAAAGTAGAAAGCTCTTTGCTGCCCCACTCCACCCCATCAAATTAGTCACAAACCCCTTTTTCATAATAGAGATCTTATTATTCTAACCTCATTGTGATTCAAGTTTAAGATCATGTGAGACTTTAAATCCCAGAATAAAAGTTGTGTTAGTCTGTAAGCCAGAAATTCTGTAAAATCTCAAAGCTTAACAAATATATTATGTGCATGAATGCTTATGTCACAACTGAGACTTTTAAGGGACAAGGTTTTGTCTTACTGATGATATCTAGTTTAGCTGGGATGCTGAAGTACTTATTACTATCTCAAGCCGGTTTTTGAAATTCTATTTTCTGTATATCAACCCAATGCATCTAGCAGTTACACTATGTAGCACACATGGGTGTATTTCTATCTTCCTTACACTTTGCCCCAACTTAGTGATAGTATCATAGTAACAATTTCAACAAGAAATTATTGTTATTCTTTACTGTTGAAAAATTTGTACATGTCTAACAACTGTTGCTCATCACCCTCCAGATAGTATGCACATTTAGAAGACCGCTTTGTAAATTAGGTTCGATATCATTGTCTACATGATCCTGCACATTAACTTTGTGCATTCTGAATTTAGGATGGGTCCACACCAGCAAAACAATTCAGCTCCAGTGTGAAGTATCCTGTTCTGGTTTGACTTGTTTGTTAGATAGACCCATTATAATCCAGTCCTAATGTGTATTGACAGCTACGCAGTCCCCTCTGCCCGTTAGGACCAAAGGAAGTATACCCGACATTCACATGTTTACTGTATTGTATTATTTTCAGACACATGATCTGCAGCAGCAGCTGGTTTTTTCTGCCTGGCATACATAAAGCTATCAACCAATAGGCTTATTTACGCTCTCACTGGATAGCACTTTCATTCAACCCTTTCCCCCTTTGTGCCCTAGTAGGTGATCATGAGTGAACAAGGGAACTTTAAAGGTCCCCACACACATACAGGAGGGAGTGCAGCTGGTGTGCAGGTATGCAGGGCCAACAGAGGGAGCAGAACAAGGAAGGGGGGACTAGAAGAGAGGAAAGTGGCAATGGCAGGAAGCAGAAAAAGGAGTGCTAGAGGCTGCTCTTATGGAAGCTTTGGCAGAACCAGTGGTGCAACTAGAGTGCTGCAGGGTCAGATTTACTCCCTCACCCTTAATCATGATCACTATTGATCATAAACAGATTTGTGACAGATTTGGAGGGGGGTGTTGTGTTTGTGTATTTTTTCTCTCTATCCAACCTCTTTATACTCTCCTAGTGAGAGATGCAGCGACAGATTAGTGGAACTTCCAAATCCCTTTATACCCTTCCTGCTGAAGAGACTCAGAGTCTCATGAAATAAAATTTAATAAAATAAATATATTTTAAATTACCACACAAATCCTAGTGAGCACTCTCTCACCTTTAAAAATTAACATTCAAAACTGCAAATCCACATTTCAAGGGCCTATCCAACCATCAACCTGTTCTGCCCTCCAATCACTCCATCCCCACCCTACCCCAATCCTGATTAAGTGCATAGGGCACATGTTCAAAAATCTGGAGTTTCCCAGAAAATGAAAAGTAAAAACAGTGTTTTTAAAATTCTGTTAGAACCCTCACATGTCTAAAAGAAGTGTTTTGGTTTAAAAAGCTAAACATCATGCGTTAAAACAGTGCCGGTATCAAAACAAGGAGAAATTATTTTGCTTGTGTATACAGCCTTATTCCAAGAAGTGTTGGTCCCTGAATTATTTCATAAAATAGCAAATTGACAAGAAAATACTTGTATTTTACTGTCTATCACTAAGTTGTAGGTATAGGTATGCAAAAGGAATTACATTCATTTCCCACTAAGACTTTCTAGAAATAACTCGGAGTTTTCAGGCCTTTTTATGTTTTTTCCACAGGAGGGCACAATTTGGCTCTTTACATTTATGCTTGACTTGAATAGTCCACGCTAAAAAAAGTTTCTTGACTGCACAAAGCAAAATATGCCAAAGGCTGCTATTTAGATATGACAAATTAAACTGCATAATATTTAAATCCAAACAACATGAAATATATTTAATTTAAAGATGTTTTCCATTACAAAACTATGTTTTTAAATGCAGGTATTTTATCATTATAAACATGTAGTTCAAATGGTATCAAATCTATAAGAAGTAATCAATATACATACATTTAAAGAACAAAAACCTGCCAGAGTGGCAAAATATGAATTAACATACCATATAAACAAAATATAAAATAAAATATGATTAATTCTTGCCACCCTTTATAATTATACCTTTATTTGCCTGACCTTTTGTCAGGACACATGTACAGAATTTGTAAAATAAGAATTTTATACATAAACATTTTCCAGAATTTTTTTATTTTCACCATATCACAATTTTTAAACATTTATAGTGAAACAGAACCCTTTCAAGAAATCTACCCATAGCTACAGAAGCACTGAAAAAAAGTATGTTTTTAAAAATTAAGCTAATTCACATGTTTATTTATCTATGTCCCTTCTAACAGTAGTGCATTTTGCAGGATAAAGGCAACTAAAAGATTTTGATTTCAACCCAACTAATGAAATAATTAAGTCCCATTGAAACCCACCCAAAAATTATTTACGATTAAGTTCATCACTAGCAGGACATATTCTCAGATATCATTATTAACTCTTAAATCAATGTGTAAAGTACATGTAAAGCCCAAAATATGTAGTTATGCTTCTGAGTTTCCAAAAATCTGCAGAAATTATGTTTATATAGTATATAGCTCTATTATGCATCATCTGTAAAAACCTGAGCAATGACGTTACTAGCTAAGTCTCTGGGCAATCTCTTATGTATAGGGCTGTCATACCTAGAAATGCACTTGATGGCACATGACAAAATTAAATTATACTTGTACACTGCTAATTTACTCAGAACAATCTCTGTAAATATGACTCCTCAATTCAAAGCCATAGTGCTCGACTTCAGTCTTGTAATTCTTACTGCTCTTAGGCAGTTGCATAAGGCTGAGTTCTCAACTTTGTGGAGAACTGACTGAAACAACTATATTTAAAGATCAGCCCATTCAAAATATTTTTGGAATGCTTAATTAATAGAATCCAAAGCAGGCATTTCGGCGAACTTACCTGAATTATAACTTTCTGTTCAGCTCCACTGTACAACAATTTATCTGAAGAGAAAAAGGATGAGCTTTCCAGGTTGTCATTGTCCCCTTCTCTAAAGCCTGCATCACTACCCATAATTAAGCTATCTGTGAGAAATCAGGCAGGAATCAGCCAGCTAAGAAACCTTCATGGAGTTCCCTTTCATGTTACCTTCTTCACAAAACATCATTTTGGAAAAAATGTGTATGGCCCAGAAACCTAGATTTTTCATCAACTTTAAATACGACGATATCCTTGCCTTATAAAAACACGCTTACAAGTACGAAAGTGGCAATTAATGTAAAAAAAAAAAACCTCCATGCAAACAGAAGTAGTTGTTTAATAGTCCTTCTGGGAATGAAAGAATGAGACACACATTTCTTCTTCCTAAGGACATTCGTACATCTTCCTTGGAAGTTTTTTTTCCTTTTACCTGTAATTTTGACAATTATTTTTTTAAAAAAACAACTCCTTAGAATCATAGACTTGGAAGAGAGCACAAGGACCATCCAATCGATCCCCCTATCAAGCAGGAACAATTCATTAACATTATTTTGGTCAAATCGCATCTCTTTATCTTCACAACATCAGGCCTGTGAATTCCAGGTTTTCCTGAAGACATCAGAAAGTGAGATAGAAAACAGAGAAGGAAAAGGAAAAAAAGAGAAGACAAGAGCCACTTAGAAAGACAAGAGGCAGCCCGGTTTCAAGGAAGCACAGTGAAGACCCATTTTTCATCACCTTTAAATTCAGCAATATTCTTCATTGAGAAATCACCCACAAAAGTGGCTTTTAATACGTAAAAAATCCAAACAGATGCCAACAAAAACAGTTGTCCAGTGGTTCATCTAATGAAAGAATGAGATACATTTCTTCTTAAGAGAACACCTCCCCTTGGAGTCCCTCCTCCCCTTTATATGGAATCTTGACAATTATTTTTTCAAGAATTACTGGTAATCAAATAATAATAATAGACTTGACAGGGACCACAATAGCCACCCAGTCCATCCCTTTGCCATGCAGGAACAATTTAAAGAAACAACAACAACAAATGGGTTGCTGTGAGTTTTCTGAGCTGTATGGCCATGTTCCAGAAGCATTCTTTCCTTACGTTTCGCCTGCATCTATGGCAGGCATCTTCAGAGATTGTGAGTTTTGTTGGAAAGTAGTCAAGTGAGGTTTATATATTTGTGGAATGTATCAGCGTGGGAGAAAAAACTCTTGTTTGTTTGAGGCAGGTGTGAATGTTTCGATTGGCCACTTTGATTAGCATTGAATAGCCTTTCAGCTTCAAGGTCTGGTGTTTCATGGTTCATTTTCAAAACTATGAAAAGGAACATAATCTGGCTACCAGTATTTAAAAAAAAACTCTAAAATCAGGACAGTAAATAAAGAACACTATTGAAAATACAGAAGAATTACAGACATGAATCAATCAGGGCCAGATAACACCTCCCCACAAAGGATTCCCCCAGGCAGGAATCAGCCAGGCCTTGAAGCTGAAAGGCTATTCAATGCGAATCAAGGTGGCCAATTGCAACATTCATACCTGCCTCAAACAGACAAGACTTCATGCTCCCACCCTAGTTTCCAACATACCTCATTAACCTCTGAGGATGCCTGCCATACCATAGATTGCAGGCAAAACGTCAGGAAAGAATGCTTCTGCAACATGGTCATGCAGCTCTGGAAAACTCACAGCAGCCCAGTGATTCCAGCCATGAAAGCTTTTGACAACAAAACAAAATTATTTCTTTTGGACAGTTCGAAGGATCTTCTTCCTCACAACGTCCGGCCTTATTATCTTGAAAATGTAGCTATTCCTGGGGACATCAGAAAGTAAGATACGAAACAAAAACAAAAAAAAGAAAGAAAAAGAAATGCAGAAAGAAAGAAAAAAGAATAAAAGAGCCACTTGGATAGACAACAAAAAATGCTAGGTTAAATCTGTATCAGCCATGGGCAAACTTGGGTCCTCCAGGTGTTTTGGACTTCAACTCCCACAATTCCTAACAGCCTATCGGCTGTTGGAGTCCAAAACACCTGGAGGACCAAAGTTTGGGCAAACCTGGGCCCTCCAGGTGTTTTGGACTTCAACTCCCACAATTCCTAACAGCCTACCGGCTGTTAGGAATTGTGGGAGTTGGAGTCCAAAACACCTGGAGGGCCCAGGTTTGCCTATGACTCCTCTGCTAGAAAAAATAGCCCAAGTTCGTTTTGCCTTGAAATAGATACAAGTTGTTTGTAGTGGCTACAGCAATGATGTTCTCCTCTTCGTCTGGTGGCAAGCAGTGTGGAGGATCCTTTGGTTGGAAGTCTAAGCTGCCGACGCTAATCGCATCCTTCGAAGCGGACTGAAGTCCCTCTCCCGGCAGAAAAAGAGAGAACGAAGCGGGCAAAGGAGAAGGCAAGCAGGCAGGAGCCGAAGGGGGAGGCTGTTGGTGTTTGGCGCCGGTGGAGGGAGTCATTCCTCCAGCTGCACTTCCGGTCGGCATTTTGTTCTGAGAGGGAGCGAGAGCGACGCTCGCGTTTACGCAGGCTCCTATTTTTCCGCCCTCTCTCTCTCTCTCCCCCGCTTCCTCCCTCCTCCCTTCCCGGGACCGACTCGCCGTGGCCTAGGCGCCCCCTCCCTGCCCGCCCCGCCCCAGCACGCCCAGGAAGGGAAGGGAAGCGAGCAAGGGAGCCAGGAAGGAAGGGGAGCGAGAGAGAGGCGGAGGCCGAGGCGGCGGTGACGGCGGCGGAAGAGAAGGAGCGAGCGCCGCGGCCGAGGAGATCCCCCTCCCTCCGTCCCTTCCTCCTTCCTTCCTTCCCTCTCTTCTCTCTCCCTTCCTCTTCCTCCCCCTCCCCGCCGGGGTCGCTCGGTCTGTGCGCGAGGAGGTGTTTATCGGATCCGGCTGGGCCCGGCCTTGGCGTCGTGTGGATGTTGGTGGTGAATTAGGCTCGGTGGGAGGACGACGGCAAGGAGGAGGAGGAGAGGCAAGAAGAAGAAGAGGAGAAAGAGGAGGAGGAGGAAGGCGACGGCGACTTGAGGGATTCGCTTCCTTCGGCCGCTCTCCCCTCGGCGGCTCTCTACATGTTCGCTGCACTCAGGAGGAGGCGGAAGAGGAGCCAGCCCCCCTCCCGGCCCGGATTATTGTTGTTATATTATCTCCCCTCCTCCTCCTCCTCCTCCTCCTCCGCGGCCCAGCGGCGGATCCTCTGAGGAGGGAGGGGGTGGCCTTTCCCCCCCCTTGTTGGATTCAGACGGCGTTTCGTTCAGGTAAAAGCTCCCCCTCCCCTGGTTTTGGTTGCTTCTCTCCAGGCAGGCGGCGCGTTGGGCCTCCTCTCTGCCTCTCTCAGGCGAGGCGGCCCAGTCGGGAAGCAGAGCAAGGGATTAGCCTTTTCGGCCGGTGTGGGAAAAGCGAGGGAGGGGGGAAATAATAATGAGTGGCAGCCGGGGGTGTTTCACGTTTCTCTCCGCCTCCTCGATGTGAATGGTTGCCTCGGAGTTGCTGGAGAAGGCCAGGCCCGGAGGAGGGCGCAGGCCCAGCGGACAGCGCTTCCACTCCAGCTCGGGGATTATTAGAGCCGCGAAGTGGCTTCTTCCCTGTCACAGGCCTCGCTCGGCGCCCGAGAGCAAAGAGTGGGAGGAGGAAACAATACAGTCAAAACCGCGGCTGGGCGCCCGACCTGGGCCCTATTTACAACTTCAGGGTCGGCGGGAGAAAAAGAAAAAGTCCCAGATAAAAACACCCGGCAGGAGAAAAGAAGGGGGGAAAGGGAAGGAGACGGGCGCTCGCACGCACTTGGTGCGTGTAATTATAATCATAATAAAACTTTATACCTCGCCACCATCTCCCAGAGGGACTCGGGGCGGCTTGCAAAGCACTCAAGGTGCAACATACAAAATACAGAAATTGCAGAAACAACATAAAACAATAACAACCAACATAAATATCTCACTTCATAAAACCTCTTGGTTAAAATCAATAAAATACAGCAATAGCTGCAGATATAAAACAATAGTGAATCTAATAATATAAAGTGCTTGGTGACACTATGTGTAGTTGGCAGCGACTGTGCCTATTAATTCGCTTTGCACAATTGCACGATATTTTAACTGTAGATGGCTGGAACAAAAAAAAAAGATTGGTATTGCAAGTTGTGAAAATCCCAGCAGATTGTCTTGATAACTTGATAAATAAATCCAGTCCATGCTGAAGAATTGACAGAACACAAAACACCTGTCCAACTCACAAGGCATACATGGCCTGCTGTATGCAACCTTTTAAGGGTTTTCTTTTCTGTGCACTTGAAAAGGTGCATAGTAAATAATCATCACAACACAGAAAAAAATATTGTTTGTAACAACGGAACACCAGCTAGAGATAGTATCCTTATTAATGTACTGTATTTATTTACCACTTTTCTCACCCCTGCAGGGACTCAAAAGTGGTTTACAACATAATAATGGCAAAATTCAATGCCTAACATACATGTAAACCAAATCAAATATCTAAACAAGAGACATATAACTATGTTAAAATCAATAAAACCATTAAACATAAGAACAACATTTAGACACGAAAACATAGAATTAAAACACCTAATATAAACATTAAAATCACATGATCCTTAAAGTTAGTTGATTTCTTTAATGCCAAAGGTTACTCTGGAATCTCCAAGCAAATTGTAGTAAATAAGGCAGCAATCCTAAACATAGTCCTGTAATCCCATTAAAATCGGTGGCCCATCCTTATAAAGAAACATGGTGAGGAGTGGGTTAAAATGGTTTAAAATCTTGTAGAACTCAATTTAAGTTTCCTTAATTTCATGTAAAGATAGACCACTTTCAAATAGGTAGATACTGTTTGTGTCCATATTGTGTGCATGTTATTGGGTGATCACTCTTAGCACAGATGTCTAAAGTTCATCAGCAGTATTTTAATGTCAACTGGTAGGAAATATAATAGTTTTCAGGTAAACAGTTGTAAAAAAATTTAAATGTAAGAAATTATCTGTATACAGTAGATCTCTTCCCTAGGAATAAGTTTAATTTGAACTCAATGGAATTCACTTCAGAGTAGATATGCACAGTCTATAGAATAAGTTAATTTGTGTGATTTTGATTATTTCTGTTTAATACCTACTTATTATGTAACTGCCAAAAGGAGGCTTCTGGTTGTGATTAAGTTATATTAATCTTTCCCAGCGCTCAGCTTTCACATTGATGTTGTAGGTGTTTTGACTTTTTTTTTAAACTAGCTTCTGTTTAGTAGTCCTGTTTGGTAAAATAACTTTTGTTGTTGCTTGGGAAGTAGTGTTGTGTTTTTAAAAGGGTGGTGTGAATATAGCTGTCACGTAGAAAGCATGTTTTTAATGATGTAAATCCATGTAGTAGTCAGTACTGTGTCTGTGATTTGTATTGGCCAGGCAGCGGTTTGAATTTTAAAAAGCCAGAAGATCCTGCTGAGCCCCAAACCCGGCCTCCCTCCCTCCCACTAATCTGCCATTCCTGTCTTTGTGCTGCCTGGGCCTGTTAGACACTGTTTGCAACAGGGCCTCAGGCCTGTATGCTCCGGAGAGCAACCATTTTCAGTTTGAAAAAGCAGCTTTTATTTTCTGAACTTTATAAATTACAGAGTGAGACATGAGTTCTTTCTAATTGTTTCTGTGTGTGGTGACTGAATTTTGACTTTAAAAAAAAGCTGTACTAGGAATGTGAAGCATAGGTCTAATTTACAGAAAGGAAAAGAGGGTGCAGAAAACAATTGTAAGAAAGTGACTCTAGAACCTATTCTTTTGTCACTTCAGTTAAATATATGATTTTCTGTAAATTGCATTGAAGCTTATGCCCTTGTCCTATACCTTCAGTATGTTCTTCACTTAAGTTCCAGATTTGATTTGAACTAATTTCATTTAAGTATGCATGCTCCTGCCTGTCCCTTTTTAAATGTTTACAGTCTTCATGCATTTAAAAGTTCTTGTTTGATACATTTTGGATGAAATATTCAGCATTTTTAATACAAAGGTTTTTTTCTGAAACTTCTGAAATACCTGTGATTTTGTCCATTATTTTGGCAACACAATGACATGTCTTAATATTTGATTTACATACGATGATTAGTACTGATGTTATTTCTTTAGAAATAATCAAGAGCTGAAGGAAAACCTCAAATTTCAGATACCCTGAAAGGTTAAATCACTTGTTGGTTAAATATATATGGCTATATTCCTTAGCTAAAATGGGATGAACATTTTCTTGTGTCCTAAATGATCTCTAATGGTGCACACTTTAAGTTTTATTGTATTTGTTGTAATATCATATTTTTATAAAGTACTGTAAGAGATAATGTTTTGTCAAACAAACAAATGTCTATTGAATTTTCTCAGTGCCAGTTTCTCCTAAATTTCATCTCCTTCAAATAAATGGGTGTACCATGGTTCAGAGATTCAGTTATAGTTAGGGTCTTAGTTATGCCAACTTTATATTTTGCCTGAAAATACACTTTTTGTGGGCTTTTGAGACTAGTGAACATGTTTCTACAGAGAACAGAGGTAGGATACATTTTAAATACACAAATAATGTTTTGCAATAAAACTTCAAAGATTCTCAGATGTACTGAATTTTTGATGTCAATTCAATGTAGTTTGTTATGTTTAAGAAAATACTTTACAAATAAGTATAGGCCTTCATTTTAATATTGCAGTTACAAATGGTGGCATTTACCATTGTGTGCCGGTACACTCTTGCACCCTATTTATTTTGATGAAATTGGCATATATTCTAACAGCATAGATTGTGTGGAGTCTTTGCCTTATATGCAATCAATCTAGGTCAAGGACAATATCCCTTTTTGATATCTGGTTCCTAGGACATTGCGCCTCAAATTCTGAATGAGCACATAAATATATGCTCATTCATGTTTTGTATGTTATCTAAATATGACTAAACCAGTTATTGCTGTGCAGATTAATATCTTGAATGGGATAAATAAATTGTGTACTTTTGATTATTGTGTTTAGAGATCAGCAATTTAATAGAAATAATGGCATGCTTTTTAATGAAGAATTCTAATGTTTATCACGCTAAGTTGAGGTCTGTCTCAAAGATCATAGGCAATGAAGAAAATCAGTTGAAGTGGTCTGTATTTAATTTTGGAAGAGAGCTGGATTCTGATTTATGCTTTGAGAAGATTGGATTTAAGTCTGCAAGTAAATGAGTCTTCCATATACTTTTAAATTATGGTCTGATGCACATTTAATGAGTTCTGTTGAAATTGATGTAGCTTACGTCTGTGTGTTCAAGTCAGAATTTGCATTTTCTATTATAGGGCACTTCTCAAACATGGTAGCTGTAAACAGGGCTGGAAAACTTTCATGTGCCTTAGAACTTGAACTAGTTTCCCCCCATCCCAATAAAAGTATGCTTAACATGGATGTCAGTATCTAAATATTGCTTGGGTGTAATTAATGATGTTCTGGAACAACAATTTTATTGTCTCTTTTTGTCATACATTTCTATTTAAACTTATTAGTCTTGTGGAGTTCTTTGATTAAGCAGTACTGCTGCTCTAAAACAGTGTACATTCAGTTAGCTTTGAAAATCACTACAGACATTACTACTACATGGTAAAGTTCAAAACTAGCATGCATGACGATTTGAAAAGTGAGATAAACAAAGAGCTCCCCTGCCTTATTGCCTCATACAGCTGGCAGTTTTCATTCTTGTTTTTTTGCATGTTTATTGCAAACCATATTATTCAGTCTGATTGAATGATTATTGGGTAACTGAAAGTTACTGAGTGAATATTGGTTTGGTGTGAATTGGGTTACAGTGAAAGTTCAAAGTGTTTTCTAATTAAGTTTGTTTATTACAGATGACAGTAGTTTTCCCATGTATCCTAGATTAAGCATAAGACCACACATTTATCCACATTTGTCAAGGAGGAAGCACCTGAATTTCTGAATTAGCATTTATAGATTGCTTTGTTAATCTATCTTCTAAGGTATTACTGAGGGAGTGGAGTACTTCTGTTTCCATTAAATAGTCATTGGTTCTTTCTTTGGAGTCAGCATGCAACATGTACTTAGCTTCCATAGTGTAATACTGTACTGCAGAACTAGGGATCACTCACTCTTTTGGATACTGAAGCCAGTTAAGAACATAGTTGTGCCAAGGAAGATACAGATACTTTATTGTAAATGGACAGTATGGTTTTTAGACATTCTTTTGGAATAGCTTTTGCCAACATACTGGAAAAAAGGTTAATAAATACCTGCTAGAGGTATCGTACGATGTTGGGTGTGAAATATGTGAGAATTTGAGTTGTAGAGTAGCCTGGTTAGCTGACGTGAGTAGTAGTTGTCACTGGGTGAACATTTTAGTTGTGTGTATACTTCACTTCACTTCACTTTATTTCTTAATTAGTCGCTCTCCACCAGAGTGCTCCGAGCGACTTACAATTTAAAATATCATTCCACAATATAAAAACATTCAACATAAAAACATTCAACAGTGACTATTTGGCAAATTAGATCTGATTTACTTAAATGCACAACCAAACAGCCAAGTCTTGAGCGCTTTTGCAAAAGGTCGCAACTCCGACATTGCTCTAACATATGGAGGCAATGAGTTCCACAGAATTGGAGCATAGGTCGAAAAGACTCTATGCCTTGTAGCTTCCAGGTGTACCTCCCTAGGGCCCAGTACATATAGGAAATTTTCCTGGGAGGATTGAGGTGACCACTGATGGAAAAAAAAGAATGAGGCAGTCCCTAAGATATAATGGTCCTTGGCCATTTCGAGCTCTGAATGTCAGGATCAGTATCTTGTAAGAGATCCGATGTTCTATTGGTAGCCAATGCAATTGTTTCAGAATCGGTGTAATATGGGATCTTATAGATGATCCCACTAGCAGCCTGGCATTTTGGACCATTCGGATCTTCTGGGGTTTTGTCTTCGGAAGGCTGGCATATAAGGCGTTACAATAATCTAGCCTAGTGGTGATTGTTGCATGGATTACCGTTGCCAATGCCTCTGTCGAAAGGTAGGATGCCAATTTCTTTGCCTAGCGAAGATGAAAAAAGGCCTGCTTGCTTATGGCAGTGATTTGGGCCTCTATCGTCAGCGTTGAGTCCAACACAACCCCAAAGCCTTTAAAAGTAGCAGACGGAACCAGAACTAGAAAAAATATACTGCTCTTGGTTATGCATATTCCTCAAGAGAGCTGGATCTGTATTTATTGATTTATTATTTTTATATCCTTATGTTTTCATCTTCCTCATTGCATCTTCACATAACTTTGTCAGAGCCAAGCATAGTGTCGTGGTTTGAGTGTTGGACTAGAACTCTGAGAGTTCAGCCTTGGAAACCTACAGGGGGACCTTGGACAAATCACTCCCTCTCAGCCTCAGGAGAAGGCAACTTCAAACCTTCTCTGACAAAATCTTGCCAAGAAAACCTTATGACAGGTTTGCCTTAGAATCGTCGTAAGCGTGGAAATAACTTGAAGATACACAACAGGTGTTTAACCTAAAGTCATTCAGCTACTTCAGGTCTCATTGGCAACTAGATGTACTCTTCACAGAGCCTAGATTTATTTATCACGTACTCTGACCATTGTGCCATGTAGTAAGCTCTTATTTTAAGCAATGTGTAAAATTTCTCTTTCCTTGTCTTAAAGAGTTATTGTCCATTTGCTGCAGAAGAAAGGCAGAAAGATTTTTGGCACTTCAGGCACCCTCCTGTTTTCCTTCTCTGTCCCCACCATACATGAGCAAAAAACTCAATTGGCTAACACCCACAATGCACCATATTGTAATTTATCTTCCAGGAGACAGCATTTTTGAAGGTATCTGCTTTCTTTACTTTCATTGCCAGGCAGCAGAGGGATGTTTTAGCATGAAGGGTCTACTGCCTTTTTCTGTTTTCTTCTGGTCACAGCTTTGAGGAGATGGTAGAACTGTGGAAGGCTACCTCCCCAGCATAGTGCCTTGGTCACAGTAACAGATACACCTGTATTATCTTACTCAATCCTTTCGAGATTTATGGCCAATGTAACCATTTGCATCTTTCTGTATTCTGTTCTACTCTGATTCCATGGCCACAACTATATGACTCTGCTTAAATACTGTTGCTTGGACATTTATGTTCCATCAGTGCTGCTGAAGAAGTGAACTGTGATCCGTGAAGATCATGCTAGCTTGAATAAGTTTGCTTTAAAATGTGTAACCAGGTTATTTCTACTATCTGTTTTCATAGTAAAACAGACTAATATAGTTGTCTTCATTTATTATACTCAGGGTAAAAACAAGTTGTGAGTTAGCAATGTTTGGAAAAAGAGAAGAAATCTTAAGAAATCAGACACAGCAATTCAGTCCTAATATTCTACCTAACTGGAAAATGCAGAAGTCCTTTTTGGGACAGACAGCAGTGAATGGCAAATTGAAATGTAGCTCCTTTTGCACTCAGAAGCAGCTGTACTGAATGTCAAGGATCAAGGAAAAGCATTGCTAGATACTGGATAAATGTAGTGCTGAAAAATGGATCAATAAAAAACAGCACCATTCACCGTGAAGCCACTAGAACTGATTCTTTGTGGTGGGACCTATACTGTGAGCAGTGTGTGAAAACCCAGCACCATAGAGGAGATTGAAGTGTGAATTATGTTTCACCCAGGAGTTGAACCTTGCTGATTTAGTTTGCAAGTTTGACTGACTCATATTTCGTGTTCTGTTTTCATTCCAGTTGAGATGTTTGTTGTATTCCACTAAGGTTTGATGTTGAGCATTGAAAACTAGCTCCTGAGTATTTCATGCAAATAAGTGTTACATGTGCTTATGTTTGGAAAGTATCTTTTGTGTTATACTAAACAATAGTAAATGTTGATAACACTAAAAGTCATCTTCTGATATAGTTCCAGAGGGCCATTTACACTTGGATTTTCAGATCCTACTCCCAGTCCTTGTTTCAACATCAGGGGTTACTGAAAAGGAAGACTTTTGTAGTCAGAAGAAACTGTTAAGCAGTTTGGTTGAGTGGAGAAATCTCATTGATTTTTTAAACAAATGTGCTCTTTGGATCTCAGTTGTTGTTAACCTTGATTGATATTATACATTATTCTTTGTCATTTGTAACCATAGCTTCAGGGTAAATTTTAAAGTGATGTACTTTTCATACTACAGTAGAGTCTCACTTATCCAACCTAAACGGGCCGGCAGAAGCTTGGATAAGCGAATATCTTGGATAATAAGGAGGGATTAAGGAAAAGCCTATTAAACAGCAAATTAGGTTATGATTTTACAAATTAAGCACCAAAACATCATGTTATACAACAAATTTGACAGAAAAAGTAGTTCAATACGCAGTAATGTTGTTGTAATTACTGTATTTACGAATGTATCACCAAAATATCACGATATATTGAAAACATTTACTACAAAAATGCCTTGGATAATCCAGAAGCTTGGATAACTGAGGCTTGCATAAGTGAGACTCTACTGTACCATAATATTGAAAAACTGTTCCTCCTTTTTTGAGAAAATTTACTGATAGAATTTATTTATTTTTTATTTTGATCAAATATCATTGTGTTTTGGAATGCTCACAGGATGATCAACTAGTGTTTTCCAATGATGAAATGGAATCTGTGAATAGAATAAATCCCATCTCTCCTTCCAAACCATGAAAGAGATTTGGGAAACTTAGTGGAGAGGGCCTAAATACCCTAAAGGTACTGGATTCTATCTGATCTTGGAAGGTATGCAAGGTCAGCCATGGTTAATCCCTGGATATGGGGGACAGGGGGACAACAACGGGACAGACCACCAATGAATACCAAGTGCTGTAGGCTATATTTGAGAGGAAGGAATTGGGAAAATCATTTCTGAGTAACCCTTGGCAAAGAATAAGCCTTATGAAATTCATTGGATCAGTATGATCAACAGGTGACTTGAAGGGCATATTCACACAGCAGTGCTCAGGGGAGGAAGGGAGCAATTGCTAAGCCAACTTCAAAGGCAGCCACACGTAACTCATATTTCAGTAGCCCAGTGTAGGGTGGATATGTCTCATTTTGGAAGGCCCTGTATTGACTTAGAGTATTTGTCCAGGATAAATTGGGCCAGGATGATGTATTACTTTAAATGCTGGAATAGTCCTCTAGGAGACCAAATCCATACTTGATCATGGAAACCACATGTCTTTGGGCAAGTCATATACTCTCATACCCTCAGAGGAAGACTATACCCCCCACGCCCCCAAACAGATTTTGTGGAAAAAAAACCTTGTGCTAGTGTTATCTTAGGCTTGCTATAAGTTGAACACAATTAGAAGGCACACAACAACAACAACAAAAAAACACTCTTTTATCTTGCCAAGTAATATTTGTTTCTGCTGAAACAGAGGTCTTGGGCAGAAGTCTTTAACTTGGTTACCTGATAGTTCTGGCAAGAAATAATGGTGACTGAATATGTGCACAGCATATGTACTACATCTTCCTTAACAAAATGTATTGTAATGTATGTATCATTTCAGTGTGTTAAAATTGTTCATGTATATTTTCTTAATACATTTTACAGCAAACCTGTAACTGGGTAAATCACACTTACCTAGTAAGTTCATGACTGGGATAATATTGGAATCTTGGGCAGTGGTATTGATTTAAATTAATAGTTGTAGAGTTACATGCCAAAGGAAATGCAAAGAAAAACAGTGGTCTGCAAATTGTGGAATAATGAAAAAACATTGCTTAACTATTGCACCTTGAGGCTCAAAAGGAAGTGGATTTGAAGTCTAGTTCACAAAAGTTGCAATAGTTGAGTTAAGCAGATATAGTTCTAATTCTGTTGATTTTTTGTAAAAGGTTGCTGCCTGTGTACCAGAATATAATCAGTGTCATTTAGGACTTGTCACAGTGGTGTGTCTTCTAATATCAATATTCTAATGCAAGTGGACAGAGAAGGACTTGATGTAGGCCTGCATTTCATTATGGCTGTACCTCTTTGCTGTAGTCTTGTTGTTTCCATTCAAAACCTTGGGTGACTGTGATACAGCACCGTGTATTGCAAAATTACAATCGTACAAATCTTTTGTATCATTGTGTTTGCTTCTGTATTACAAAGCAACCCAATGCTTTGATTTGTTGATGTCACTGAATTCTTTGTTGTGAATACATTGATGCTGTGTACAGGATCATAATGCTCTTGAATGCCATTTGATGCAAAATAATAGTGGGAGAGGGTTGTTGCCCATTAATCTTGCTTGTGGACATCTTAGGGAGCATCTGGTTATCTAATATGTTAAACAGAATACAGAATTGTGCAGTCTGATACAGGAGGGACCTTATGAACTATGGGGAACCCGTAGGAAAATAATTATCTGAAAATGTACCTCATTGACTTGTTTATGAGTAAATATGATTACAAAGATAGGAATACTGGTTTCTAGTAAAAAACCTTAACTAGTTTGCTGCTAGATCAATAAAGGAACTTTTGGCTAGATATGGCATAGAAGGGAATGAATGATACAGCAGTGTTTGAAAAAAAAACCTTGTGATAGTGTTATTGTGAAAGTAATGCCTTTTGTTGTTTTTAGAAAGAGACAATGTGCTAGGCAGTGTTTAAACATAGAAGTGGTATAATGATCAACAGTTTTCAGTCTTTTTGAGGTGGGACTTTTTCATGATGGTTTACAAAATAAAATTATAAAAGAATAAAATGCAGAATACATCTAATTAAAACAGCAGCATAAAACATTTCCTAAAAGAACAGCAGGAGTAAAAACAACTTTAAATTAAAAATCTATTTCCACTTATGTAAAAATGGGTTGGAACCACACAAGCTTTTAAGGGTCATTTTAAATCAAGAGGGAACTAGGTCATAGGGCCAGTTCATATGATAAGGACCTCCACAGAAAAGACCCTGGTTCTCACGGCTGCCAGTGTGATAATCTTGACAGTGAGGATGTTATCAGGCCCTAAATGTCTGATCTTTAAGCTTAGGTAGGTTTATACAGAAGCCAGTATTTCTCCAATAAACTTATCCAAAACCATTTAAAGATGATAATCAGCATTTAAATTAAGTATTAGACCTACAGATCTAATTTAAACATTCACAACTAAGTAATACTAGTATTACTAGTCAACCCTCCTGTTTAAGGAGCTCCACTGGCTACCGCTCATTTTCCGGACCCAATTCAAAGTGCTGGTGATCACCTATAAAGCTCGGAACGGTTTGGGACCCATCTACCTTCGGGATCGTCTCTCCCCCTACGAACCTGTACGGTCTCTTCGGTCATCAGGGGAGGCCCTTCTCTCGCTTCCGCCAGCATCACAAGCGCGGTTGGTGGGGACGAGGGAGAGGGCCTTCTCTGTAGTGGCCCTCTGGTTATGGAATTTGCTGCCTGGGGAGATCAGGCAAGCCCCCACCTTGATGGCATTTCAGAAGAGTCTGAAAACTTGGCTTTTCACCCAGGCGTTTGGTTAAGATAACCTTTCTCCATCACAATTATTATGCTTCTTGACCTTTTGCACTGGTCGCTCTTCCCCTGATTCCTGATTGCTTGATATTATTCAGGACTCCTCCCTACCTAATGTGACCTTAAATGATTCTAATGCACTTTATCTATTTACGAATTCGTTACTCATAATGTGCACCTTGCTTATCCACTATTGCAACCTCATTGTTTTTAATTTGATGTTTTAATTCTGTGTTATGTTTTTTCACCTATTGTGTATATTTTATTATTGGTTTTTGTTTTTGTCCTTTGATGTTTTATATTTTATCATTGCTTGTATTTTGATTTTGCTGTAAGCCGCCCTGAATCCTGTTCGGGGGAGGTGGAGGCGGGATATAAATAAACTTATTATTATTATTATTATTATTATTATTATTATGTCAGTATTGTTATCATTTCTCATATTCTTTGCTTTTCTCAAAAATGAGTAATGTGCTATGCATTGTTCAGAGAACTTTTGTTTATTAGAGAGCTGGTTCACAATGAATAAACAAATAGGCTGGTTAAGGCATACTGTAAAATCATTGTTTAATGTCTTGAAGTTGTGTTGAGCACCTCCTTTCACACTCCCACTCAACTTTCTTTTTGTGAGAAGTTCAGAAACTTTCAATTCAATTTCCAGTTGATGGCACCCTTAATGTAATTTGAGCTTAGATGCACTTTTTGTAATTATAGTTAGTAGGGGGGAATAAAAAAAATTGATAACTGGTTAACTGAGAGTCTATTGTACCTATGGGGATTGGTAGATACCAGATAAATTTAGTTTACTATTTTACTGTATTATAAACACATGCTTCTTATTCAGATTTTATTTCTTTGATTGTTTTTCCTGGTTTCTTCAGAGTTCTGGTTGTTTGTGTTCTTATTAAATGATACTCTGTTGTATAATGATTAGACTATAGATAGGTATTTGTATTACTCTATTCTTCTTTATTTTAAATTGTAGAGCATCATTATAGTTGGGATATGTTACACATGTTGCAGTCTGGGGATGTGAACAAGGATGCTTGGGGATGTCTACATAACTATATTCTTGACTTTTGTACATTTTATGTTACATCAAGCAAAAGAGGATGGATCTTATGAGATAGTGATATTGAAAAGAGGGAGGCTATAATAGTAAGTTGTAAGATTGCTGCTTCAGAAATCCTCTTTGAATCGAAGAAATTTCCCAAGGAAATCACGATAGCTTCACCTTTTTTTTGGTGCTTAATCCAAAAATGTTCCTTTTTAGCCTTGCATTTTAAAATTTACATTTTTAGTTGGTTTTGTGTTTGTTTGCTGATTGAATAGTATTTGTACCTCTTATTTTGTAATATTGTATTTGTTTTCATATGCTGCTAAATTTATTGTACTCCGATATCTTGCAGAGGAAGGGCAGATTCTTTGCGGTCTCTGTGACTCACACAAATGGGTTATTTGTGCCTGCGCATTATGTGCTTCAGAACCTTCCAGAGCAGCAAAATAAGCATTTTGGCGGTTACTTCACCTATTCCCTTTATGCATACCCAGCACACGTCCCAGCTACACCCTTAGTTCCTTTTCATCTGCCTCAGAAGCCTGCTGTTAGGAGCCTTATGAGTATTTATAATATTGAATTTTGAGTCAAGAGCTGTTGCTCAAATCAGGTTTCGCTTTGACATACGAGCAGCATTTTGAGTTGCTGCAGCGCTCGTGGGGTGCTTCCCGAGGGGCGAGGGGTTGCCGAGGGATGTCTCCCCGGATGTCCGACCAGGCCATTGCTGGAGGAAACTTTCTTCCAGCAAGGGCCTGGCCGAGGAGGATCTGGGGCACGCTCAGTGTTTCTCGGAGGGACAGGCCCTTGCTCCGAGAAATGAGGAACGTGCAGCGGGTTTTCTTCAGCCAGGCCCTTGCTGGAGAAACTCTTTCCTCCAGCAAGGGCCTGGCCGAGGGAGATGTGGGGAGACGTCCCTCGGTAAGCTCTCGCCCCTTGGGAAGCGCCCATGAGCATTGCTAGGCAGCAGCGCTCATGGGTGCTTCCCTAAACCGGATTGCCGGGAGGGATAATAGGGCCTCCCGGCAATCCGAGCAGTTCCGGTTATCCGAGATTGGGCCCACCCCTTTATCTTGGATAACCGGGACTCTACTGTATTCTCTTTCTTTAAAAGTGAACAGATTTAATGGAGGGTAGGAACCCTATATCTTTAACAACTGTTTAGAGGAAATAACTTCATTGGGTACAGTTTATTATGCAGTTGTGAAAATATGTACACTGTCTTTGGAGAATGGAGAGCTGCGATGTTCTTCTATTAATTCATTGTCTTCCCATCATCTTAGAGGGTCTTGCCACAGATAGAATAAAGCGTGATGGGTTTTCTTTTTAAGACTTGGCCATACTGTTTTTCCAAAATTCACTATGATTCTCAGCTTCCTGCATCTTTATCCTGTGCTTCATAGTATGGAAGCATCAGAAATGCAGTGCCTCCTTCATTCACATTTTGACATAGGAGACAGGTTAGTTGTCTCATTATCTGAAGTACCAAACAAGTTTTCCCTTTGCAGTTGTGTTCCAGATTAAAGCTCAGTTACTTGCCACAGTATTATATATATTTACAACATTTATAAACTCCATGATAACAATGTTCTTTGGTGGTTTAAATCATAAGTATTACATTGCAATGAAAGGCAATAAAATGAAAACAGCATATGTTTCAGCAGCAGGAAGAAAAAAGTACCCTGCACTCACCATTATACTAGACAGCAAATCAACTATTTGCTGAATTGAAAAAAAAAATTAACTTTAAAGAAAATACTAGGAAGATGATAGGTATTTTATTTTGAGGAAGAAGTTTAATAGTTGTGGTTTTGTTGTTCACTTTTGTTAACTGTTGTTCCTATGGTGACCCTGTGAATTAAAAATCTCCAAGTCACCCTATCATCAACAGACATGCCCTTGTCTTTCAGAATGATTGATTGAGTCTATCCTTCTGTAATGCAGTCTTCCTCTTTTCCTACTGCCTTCTGTCTCACAAAGCAACATTGCCTTTTCAAGTATCATGTCTTCTCATGATATGACCAATGTATGACAGTTTTGGTTTAGTCATCTTGGTTTCTAAGGTGATTTCAGGTTGAATTTGCTTTCAGACCCATTTATTTGTCTTTTTAGCAGTCCTTGGTATCTGTTAAAAATCTTCTCCAGCACCACATTTCAAATGAGTTCATTTTTTTCCTTTTCAGCTTTTCTAATTTTCCAGCTTTCACAACCGTCTAGAAATCTGAAATATGACACAGAGAGCCCCAACTATAATATACAATTGTAAATCTTGACACTTGAGAATCTTAGTTTAAATTTTTCTTTGCTTTCTCAGTTCACGTGCAAGAGGTCTTTTGTTCTTTTAAATTGTTGTCTTTGTTTTTTCTGGATAGTAGCTCTCCACATCAATGAACAAATAGTTGGCTTTGCATAATTAAACAAACTACTCTCCCACTTAATTTCTTGATCCTAGACTAATTTTTCCTCTTTGATTCTGATCTGCTTGCTACTTCTGCATTTTGCCTATAATTAACAAAAATTCCTGTTTTTGTGTGTAATTAATTTTCTTTTAGGACTTCAGCATAATCTTTCAATTTCTTCTTTTTCTTTTGTGGCTGGAGCATAAACTTGAATTAAGATTGTATTAATGGGTCTTCCTTGAAGTCTTATTGATACGATTTAGTTAGACTTCGCATTACTTCCTTTGACTGCATTTACTATGTTTCTCCTTGCTATTAATGCCACCCCTTATATTCTTAGATTTTCATTTTCTGAGTAAAAAATTATGTAAATATCTGACTCAAAATGTCCACTTGATCTCACTTATGCCAAGTACAATAGGCCCTTCACTTTCATGGGAGTTAGGGTTGTGGAAAAACTCTGATTAAACCCCACCCTTTTTTGTACCTGAGAATACCTCATTCTAAGTCCTACAGAGACTGATCATAGATTTGCTTCGTAGGATCGAGAGATTCTTAGAGAAGTTGTCTCTAGAAATCTCTAGTTCTTCCATAGTGGCTTTCATCCTCTAAATCTGCTAATGTTAAATGTGCAATATTATATAATTGATTCCTTGTTTTACTATGATTCATGTTTCTCACATTCCTTGGTCCTGTAACATGTTGTGCAGCTTTGGACTTCCCTTTCAACTCTGAGCATGTTGATAGCTTAATGTCCTTTCATCTTGGTTCCACTTGCATCACTAGCCCCATCCCTATTTGTACTGGTCTTCTTTCTGTTTTATCCCAATAGCTTGATGAATGCCATCCAGCCTGGGAATTTCATCTTCAGACACTATTTTTATTTCATTTTGAAATTATCTCATCATAGCGTTTTTGTGGTTAAAAGACATTCAAAATGGGTTTACCATGACTTTTTCTGCACCATTGTCTCTTAGAGATTTTCTACCAGTGTAACCCCCACTACAGCTACTGCCAGTAGCTATTTGACATATTTAGTCTGGCTATTCAGTAAAAGCCTTTCTGATATGGTAGAACCTACTGACAGCTCTATTGCTGTGTCAACATAGCCCCTTGACTTACAGAAGCATGCAATCCCAACACTGAGGAAAGGTAGTGCCATTCATGGAGTAATAGCTATAGTACTGATTTAAAGTGCTGGTTGTGGCCTGTAAAGTTCTATACTTCTCAGTTCCAGGCAATTTAACAGATCATATCTCCTTGTATGAGTTGATCCAAGCTCTGAGATGCCCTTCTGTGAGATGCCCTTCTGTGTCCCACCATAATCAAAACTTGTTTAGTAAGATGTGAGAGCATTATTTTAGTCAAATTGTTTTTAATCAACTTTTAGTAATTGTTCATTGTATATGAACTAAATGTTTTAATAATTGTGGCTAGTTTAATTCTGTTTTAGTATTTATCTTTTGTATTTTAATTGTATTGTTTTGTAAGTTGTCAGCCTCTTAGAGCCCAAATCCTTGGTTGGGGGGGGGAGTGTCATAAACATAATACTGTAATAATAACTTTACTTTCCCCCCAAAGACCCTATCTTTAACATCACCTCTTATCGCTTCACAAATCAGACATGTTCTCAGAGATTCCCCTCTGTAGTACAGTACAATTCATGTATATTCACGAACTTCTCATGAATGAACAATACTGTGGATAATAGCAAAACTTATTGAAATTAAGAACCCTTGGCCCAGGAATGCCATAGAGTAGTGCTGGAGTACCTAAACATTTTAAGAGCATTGGTTCTCAACCTGTGGGTCCTTAGGTGTTTTGGCCTACAACTTCCAGAAATCCCAGCCAGTTTACCAGCTGTTAGGACTTCTGGGAGTTGAAGGCCAAAACATCTGGGGACCCACAGGTTGAGAACCACTGGTCTAGAGTCTATATTCTATTGGAAGTGGATAAATGAACCTGTGGCTACCAGTCGTGTAGATAAGCGCTGGTATTGTAGTCTGGTGTTTTACCCTCACAAGAGAGATGCGTCAAATTCCAACCCTTTTGGCCTTCAGAAAAGCCTTAAAAACATGGCTGTGTGCCCAGGCTTTTAATCAATAAATGGTGAAAATGACACGGACTGAACTATAGGCAAAGCATGAGGAAGAACGGATCTGATTTTATGTTTGAAATGTATATTTTTAATTCATAATGTATTTTAATAGTTTTAACTGTTTTATGTGCTGTTTTATATTGGTTCGTATGGGCATCTAATTGTTGCCACTGTTGTAATCCGCCCTGAGTCCCTTCGGGTGAGAAGGGCGGGATATAAATTTGAGAAATAAATAAATAAATATGGAACTTTTAAAGGAATTTTCATATTTATTCTAGAATATGACAGAATGCTTGGAGAATGGGGACCATTAAAAACAGACAGGTTGCAATTTGGGATTGATGCATTTCTGCAGATATTGTTGAACTGTAGCCCCTTTCTGGCCTCGTTAGCCACTAGCCAGTATTGAACAACAGTGGAAGTTGGAATCCAGCAATGTCCCAAGAGCAACATTATTTCCGCCCCAGTTATTCCAATCTGTCTTTGCTTGATTATGAGTGTTGATAAAATAAGGTAATGAATTCCTATGTGTGAGAGATGGTTCAGGGAGCTTAGAATGTTTAACTTGGGCAAGAGAAAATTCAAAGGAGATGTAATAGCTGTCTTTTAAATATCTGGAGGTTTGTCTTGTTAAACGAAGACAGCCAATGTGGTTTAGCAGTTTGTCAAGTTGACACTCTGGAGACCAGGGTTCAAATACAGATTTGGCCATGGAAACCTATTAGGTCACCATAGACAAGCCATACTCTCTCAGCCATAAAGGAATGCAAAGGCAGCCCCCTTGTGAATAAATTTTACCAGTAAAACTCCATGATAGATATGCTATAAGTTGGAAATGAGGTGAAGGCGCATTGCAACAAGATCTTGGTAGAAAGAGGGTACAATTTAATAGCATTTCCACGACCATAAAACAGAGCATCTGGAAATCTGAAAAATTAGCATTGTTGTACTGGATTGAATTGTTATGCAAGTCAAAATGCAGGAAATCTTGTAGTTGATGACAATGCAGTGGAATACTGATGGATTCCTCACTTTGCATTGACACTGGGTATTCTTTTCTTTTAGTGTCACAAACTTTATGCTATTTAATGCTGTTTTGTGTGTGTGAAAACGTTTTAAGCTATAACTAGAATCATGAACTATTATCAGATTGTTTACAATCTGCTAATAAAAATTGAAATTAATTATTATTGAACTGTAATTGCAGTCAGAAACAGACATACCACGATGATTATACCATAATGTATGGGTGGGCAACAGGTAGTCCATGTGCTACATTGGTCTTCTGTAGGACTTTGAAAGGCCATTCTGTATCTGTATTTTTTCCATGTGGGCAATTTTACCACAGTTTTGTCCCCAATGCCAGAAAAGTCCTTTTTAAAAGAGTGTAAGAAATATCAGCATCTGCCTCGCTTTCTTTTTTTTTCTTTTTTTTACAAAAAAAAGGTTCACAAAGGGTTTTTCTTCTTTTTTTTACAAAAAAAGAAGAAAAAAAACCTTTGCGAACCTAAATAGGAATAGACTCCCATGAGAAGAATTGCCCCCCAGGAGATTGGAGCACTTTAAAACCACATTTTGAGGGTATATGCTGGAGTGATCTCATAGGCCTCTGAATGATTTTGTGGGGAGGCATATGGCACATAGGCATATATTTCCTATCCCAGGATGGGTGATATGTGCTGTTTCCCCTTGTAATCTGAAGTACATTGGGAATATCCAAAATATTTGAAGTTTTGAATCTGTATGCATTCACCGGAATACAGTTTGCTCTGTCAATTAGGTGGAATTTACTCATGGAGAGGTTGAGACCCAGATGAGTGTAGCATAGTCAGGCAGGAATTATAAGAACAGGAAATTAGGGATATGTACTCTTGGCTGTACTGAGTATCTTTCATTTTCCTGCTTCTAATATGTGTCTGGATGCTGCACGGCATGAATAATACCGTTAAGCCTGCCTTTCTGAAGGTGCCTCCAAATTCCATGCTGTAAATTGCAGTTCACGACATCTGGAGGGAATCAGGTAAGAAAGAATGGGCTAGGGAAATCTCTATAATTTGTCTAAATAAAAAATGTCTGTCTATGTTAATAATTTTCATTGTACATGTACATTTCTGCACATTTGTAGTTTATGCGCAAAAATGTAAATGTCAGTCATAAAAGAATAGTGACCATAAAATGTATAATTTAAAATAACATATAGGTGGCATCAGAGGCTTAATTGCTTTTGGAATTTTCTCCTGAGTTTGTTATTTGAGGGTGTAAGATATACACATAGCATCACAAATCATTTTTAATTACAGAATTTAAGGAGATATAGGACAATTGTTAGAAAGGACTAATTATCAGAATACAAAATCTACAAAGGAGTGATATCTTTATTGGGTCTACTAAAAAGCACAAAATATATCTTGCAAACTTTTGAATCTTCACAGGCTTTTTCATTAGGCAGTGATATTAAAATCATACAAGGGGAGAAAAGTGGTTATGTTAGAGTTATATGTCTACATTTTTTAATCGGGTATTACCTCTGTTGTCATTTACGATTGTCTTGAGGGATATCAGTGCCGATTCAGAACTAAAATGATGTGGCTTGATCTAAGCTACACACAGTACATCAGTGGTAGGTGTGCACGAGTCACACCAGTCTATGAGGATATTAATAAACCAAATAATATCGTTTGGACCGGGGAAGAAGAAGAGAGAGGTCAGCATGATAGGGGAGGGGGTGTTTCGATGGGTGGGGAGACCCTGTTGAGGTGGTGTCTGGGAGGGGGAGATACAGGAAAGGGAGACCAAATTATTTAATTCAGCCTAGGGTTTCTGGAATGGTCCCAAAACGGTCTCCTAACACAGTTAATCTGGGTAGCCAGGATGGCGGTCCCTCCAGGTTGAAGGTGCTGTTTAGTGCCAGGTCTGTGAATGGGAAGACATCTCTCATCCAAGATCTCATCTTGGATGAACATGCAGACCTGGCATGTATAACGGAGACTTGGCTGGACAAGATGGGAGGAGTTAATCCCGTAAGGAGACTTATGGATCCAAAAGGATTCCTGACGGCTCTTGGGGAGTTTCCTGCCTCCTCAACAGGTGATCCTGTTGATGCTCTGGTCTCTCTCTGGAATGGAGAGGCGACTAGGGCAATTGACACGATCTCTCCGGAGCATCCCCTCTTGAGTAATCGAGCTAAACCAACTCCTTGGTTCACTGAGGAGCTGGCAGTGATGAAGCGAAAGAAGAGGGAAATAGTGTGCGTGTTACAATCAGAGTACGAGTCAGACCGAACACAACTATGTTCCTATCTTAGGACATAGGCCGCAAGGAGAGTTTACCTTATGGCCAACATTGCGTCCGCAAAGAACCGTCCGGCGGTGCTGTTCCAAGTTATCAGAGGGTTATTTATTTATTTATTTACAGTATTTATAGTCTCCCCTTCTCACCCCGAAGGAGACTCAGGGTGGATCACATTATGTACATATAGGGCAAACATTCAATGCCCACAAACACATTGAACTGAGACAGAGACAACAGACAGACAGATGCAGAGGCAATTTAACCTTCTCCTGAGGGGATGTTCGATTCTGGCCATGGGGGAGCAGCTGCTTCATCATCCACTCTGATGGCACTTCCTCACTTCCTTATTCCAACGTTGTAAATTAGTTAAACTTGCCTCCCCACTTTTATAAGTGGTACCTTATTTCCTACTTGATAGATGCAACTATTTTTCGGGTTGCTAGGTCAGCAACGAGCAGGGGCTATATTTTATTTTTAATTGACGGGTGCTCACCCCGCCACGGGCTGGCCTCGAACTCATGACCTCATGGTCAGAGTGATTTATTGCAGCAGCTGTTTACCAGCCTGCACCACAGCCTGGCCCCAAGGTGGGATTCCTGATAACTCAGCAGCCCGCTGTGAAGCATTTGCTCGGTTCTTTGCGGACAAAGTCATTCTGATCTGCTCAGACTTTGACGCCATATTAACAGCAGTCTCTGAGGATGTAACGAGAGCCCCTGCTTGTCCAGTTTTGATGTATTCGCTTCAATTAGTTTAGCTGAAGGATGTGTACAAGATTCTTGGAGAAGCAAGGCCGACCACATGCATCCTAGACCCCTGCCCATCCTGGCTGGTATGAGAAGCCAGAGGGGGTTTGGCCGAGTGGCTGAAGAAGGTGGTGAATGCCTCCCTCCAGGATGGCAAGTTTCCAGCGAGCCTAAAAATGGCTATGATCAAGCCGCTGTTGAAGAAGCCATCACTGGATCCCACTCAGTTCGGAAACTTTCAGCCTATTTCCAATCTTCCCTATTTGGGCAAGGTCTTGGAACATGTGGTTGCCTCGCAGCTCCAGGGATTCTTGGTTGACACTGATTTTTCTGGATCCGCCACAGTCTGGCTTTAGGCCGGGGCATGGTACCGAGACAGCCTTGGTTGCCTTAGTCGATGATCTTCGCCGAGAGCTGGACAGGAGGAGTGTGTCCCTGCTGGTTTTGCTGGACCTCACAGCAGCCTTCG
The DNA here is from genome assembly GCF_035594765.1 of Anolis carolinensis. NCBI lineage: Eukaryota > Metazoa > Chordata > Lepidosauria > Squamata > Anolidae > Anolis > Anolis carolinensis. Next base: position 303,473,978 of record NC_085842.1, on the reverse strand, counting down.
ATACCGTTGACCACGGTATCCTTCTGGGACGCCTCTTGGGGATGGGTCTTGGAGTTATTGTTTTTCAGTGGCTCCACTCATTCCTGGAGGGTCTAAACGGTTCCAGCCCAGCTTACTTGTCCGAACATGTCTCCCACTATGATCCATCTTGAAATTTAAGATCTTCAGGTGAGGCCCCGCTGGCAGTCCCGCCAGCCTCACAGGTGCGGCTGGCGGAGACGAGAGACAGCCTTTTCAGTAGTGGCTCCCTGCCTATGGAACGCCCTCCCAAATGATGTCAGGCAGGCTCCCTCCCTCCTATCTTTCCGTAGAAAAGTTAAGACCTGGTTGTGGGACCAGGCCTTCGAACAATAATAACAGCATCAATTACTACTAGACGCTTTAAAACTCAATGACAGACCCAGTTTTTTAGACTCGAAATGTGCCAATTGTATAGTTATATGTATATTTTTATGAATGTTTATTGTATTTAATTTTAATTGATTGAAGTTCTGTATTATTTTTACATATGTGTTTTTATTGTAAGCCGCCCTGAGTCCTCTATTGGGTGAGAAGGGTGGGATACAAGCACCGCAATAAATAAATAAATAAATAAATATAAGATCCAAACCTTGCTTTCCTTTTTGATCACACATGACCTCACTAGTGTTCTGTGTAGTTTACTATATTTGACAACTATAATTAACTTATAAATGAATTTAAAATGTAAAACAGACAATACAGCAGAGTCTCACTTATCTAACATTCACTTATCCAATGTTCTGGATTATCCAATGCAGTCTGCCTCCCACCTAGATCCACAACTCTTTCTCTAGGCAGAAAGGACTGAACTTTTTTCGGATTTAATTTTCGACAATGTTGTTACTGTAAGTTCATTTTATGCAATTCTATCTTTATTTGTAGTCAGTCTGTTAGTAGCCAATGTTTTTGTACTCAATGTTTTCAATACATTGTGATGTTTTGGTGTTAAATTTGTAAATACAGTAATTACTATATAATATTATTGTGTATTGAACTGCTTTTTCTGTCGATTTGTTGTAAAACATGATGATTTGGTGCTTACTTTGTAAAATCATAACGTAATTTGATGTTTAATAGGCTTTTCCTTGATTCCTCCTTATTATCCAATATTTTTGCTTATCCAACGTTCTGCCAGCCCCTTTTTGTTGGATAAGTGATACTCTACTGTAATAGAAAATGATCCATGTGTTGAACTAGAACTAATAACCTCCCTGAGTCCCCTGATGGGTGAGAAGGGTGGGGTAGAAATGATGTAATAAATAAATAAATAAATAAGGGTTGTTCCCAGTGCAGAGAACAACTTTTTTCTATTTGTAAAAACAAAAGAAATTTTTTTTTATCTCGGTTAGTCTTGATAATTTTTTGAATAAGATAAATGAGATCAAGTGAAAAGTGCTCTATGCACCATGTTAAATATTTAGCATCTAATTCTGTGTATGCATTTTATTAATTGCTTGATAATGCAAGGGTTTCTGTGTCACACAGTTCATTTGAGACGGCTAAAATGCTGAATGGAAAAGTACCCAGTTATTTTTTAAACATCATCATAGAAAAGTGAAACTGGTACCAGTATATGCAAATTGGTTAATTGAATTAGTAAATGCAACTATGCTGACACTTTGAATACTTCAGTAATGATTGTTCTTCCTCAAAGTTCTAATCTTGTGTAAACTTACAGTTGTGTGACAATGTCAGTTGTTAGTTTCTTAAATTAGTGTTAACTGTGAAACTCCAAAATTATCAATTCTCCTTAAACCTGTGCCAAAGTTTTGCAGTCATTTTGCAACAAATGTGTGCTTTATAACACCTTAAGAATTGATAAAGCAAAACATCAAAACCCAAACTTGCCTGATCTGTTACAAATTTGTGCCAACATAGCGCAATTATTTGGCAAAACTTTGTAACAGAAAAACCCAGAATTTTGCAGTGGCCCCAAAACTAAGTAATAGGTGTCTCAAACCAGGGATCCTAATAGCCCCCAACCCCCCTCCAGCATTGTGTGATTTGCTCCAAACTGGTGCCCGAGTTGTTGAACATTTTGTAATAAAAACTATTTATGTATCCAAGTGCCACTTTCTCAGTTTGGGGGTATTGCAAAATATAGGGTGTTGATATTGCAAATTTCTTGCAAGACTTTGGCACAGGTTTGGAGGGGATTCCAGATTTCAGGGCTCACTATTACGAAAGTTCCTTAAATTTGTACCTCTGAGTTACAGGGAGGCTTCTTTCCTTACGATACCTGAACCCATTAATATAAAGTACACTAAAGTATATTGAAATAAATCCTGTTTTCATTCAATCACCTGGTGATCTGGAGTCCACACAGATGCATATGTAGAGTTTTCCCCTGCATGTAGTGAGCAGACTGGAAAAGAAGAGATTCATATAAATTAATTGTAACCTATTAATAATTATTTAGCACAGAAAATTAATATTTTCCTTTGAAAGTATTAAAACTTTATACAACTTACTTCAAAGGGAAAGTTTTAATTTTCAAAAGTAACAGGCTGGATCTAAATTGTTCATTCTAAAAATGAAACAACTACTGTAATTCCAAGAAGCTAAGATCCTGTAGGCTCCACCTATAGTAAGTAAGGAGGGTGCATGTTTTGTTTGTTTTTGGCTGAAGCTCTCTCCCTGTAATTTCCATCTCCATTACCTATTGTCCTAAGGAGTAGCTTTTTAAAAGGCAAAGGAATAAACAAAGATATTCACAGTTTTATAGATGTGGAATTTTTTTATGTGGGGGATATAATTAATAATGTTTTGCCAGTAGTATAATATGACTGCAGAAAGAATAAAGTGTTATATTTTTAAAAAGGAAACTGACATTTGGAAAACTAGTCATTTTAAATGCCGGAATTCTAGCCAATAGTGAGTTGACAATTGTTCTTTAACTACAATTTTTTTAATGGCCGTTGACAGTAATATATAGTTGTAGGATTAAAAATAATACTTTCTTTGGTTGGGGCTTGGCTTTCATCAGTCATTGTTACCAAAGTAATATGTGTACCAACAATACGTGTTCTGAATTTGCCCAGTTCAGATGAGATCTTGGATTCATCCTCATTGACTTTGTGATCTCCTACTGAGGTATCTCTGCCTGCTCTGGTCAGTGACCATGACCTAGCTTATCTTGCTGATGACCTCAGTCTTTGGTGGACCAAATGTTGTGCATGGCAAAAGCAATAGACACGTCAGTGACTCAAACATCCACATTAGTGGAAAATCCTATGTTCATATTTTCAGATTGGTATTAACAATTATTCTAGATTAATTCAAAATCCATTCAAAATCAAAAATCTTAATTGGTTTGATTTACAACTCTATTTTTATCTTGATCCAGAGATGTAAAGGATTAGAAAAATCCAGAAAGCAAATTTCCCAATTTTCTCCAATACATGAAATAGAGCATGTTGGGGAATATGAGTGGAATAGTTTGGAAAGTTATGTTTAAAAAACATACAGTTTGTGAATTCAGGATGAAAACTTAGTAATACCCACACACTAGCACTGCTTTGACTTGCTTTTGAGTGGGTAACTCTTCATTTTGCAGAAGTACTTCCAAATGTTGCAGAATACAGAGATCTTCAGGCATTTGGTGTAGGTTTGTTATCTGGGAGTCATTCAACTGTTGTGCTTATAGCTTGCTATGGCAAGAGGTCTGTACATGATACCTACTCTCTATCCTTTTAACTCGTACTCCTTCAACTCCTTTGCATCAAGTGAGAGAAACTGATGTTTTGTTTCTTTTTACAGACTAGACTTTTTACAGACTAGAGTTCAGTAAAGTATAGAAAAGTAAGTCCAGTATAGTGCTCTTCTACTACAGCCTGACTTTGCACAGTTTCTTTGTTGCAGATTTCAGGAGGATATTTCTAGGTGTAAGAATGTAGCTGCAACAAATGTTCTGGTATTGAATTTACAGTAGACCAGGGGTCCCCAAACTAAGGCCCGGGGGCCGGATGCGGCCCATCGAAGGCATTTATCCGGCCCCCACGGCACAAGGGCAGAAGGGGGCTGGGCTAAATGACCCAAGGGGTCTCTTCTTCTCTTACAACCCTATTATTATTATTATTATTATTATTATTATTATTATTATTATTATTAACATTGAGGCTGGGTGGCCATCTGTCAGGAGTGCTTTGCTTGTGCTTTTGGTGCACAAAGGCAGAAGGGAGTTGGACTAAATGGCCCAAGGGGTCTCTTCCAACCCTCTTTATTATCATTATTATTATTGGGTTGTTGTATGTCTTTCAGGCTGTGTGGCCATGTTCCAGAAGTACTCTCTCCTGACGTTTCGCCCACATATATGGCAGGCATCCTCAGAGATGCCATAGCTGTGGGCGAAACTTCAGGAGAGAGTACTTCTGGAACATGGCCACACAGCCCAAAAGACATACAACAATCCTGTGATCCCGGCCATGAAAGCCTTCGACAACACATTATTATTAATTATTATTATTAACATTGAGGCTGGGTGGCCATCTGTCAGGGGTGCTTTGCTTGTGCTTTTGGTGCACAAAGGCAGAAGGGGGTTGGATTCAATGGCCCAAAGGGTCTCTTCCAACCCTCTTTTTAATTATTCTTATTTTTGTTGTTGTTGTTGTTATTATTAATTATTATTTCTCGGTGGCCAACTATAGTCTGGCCCTCCAACGGTCTGAAGGATCATGAACTGGCCCCCTGTTTAAAAAGTTTGGGGACCCCTGCAGTAGACTCTCACTTATCCAAGCTTCACTTATCCAACATTCTGTATTATCCAACACAACCTGCCTTTTAGTAGTCAATGTTTTTGTAGTAAATGTTGCAATGTTTTGGTGCTAAATACAGTAATTACTACATAACATTACAGTGTATTGAACTGCTTTTTCTGTCAATTTGTTGTAAAATATGTTTTGGTGCTTAATTTGTAAAATCATAATGTAATTTTATGTTTAATAGGCTTTTTTTAAATCCCTCTTTATTATCCAACATTTTCGTTTATCCAATGTTCTGCCGGACCGTTTATGTTTGATAAGTGAGACTCTACTGTAACTATACAGACCTTTGCTATTACAGTAGAGTCTCGCTTATCCAACGTAAACGGGCCGACAGAACGTTGGATAAGCGAATATGTTGGATAATAAGAAGAGATTAAGGAAAAGCCTATTAAACATTAAATTAGGTTATGATTTTACAAATTAAGCACCAAAACATCACGTTATACAACAAATTTGACAGAAAAAGTAGTTCAATACACAGTAATGCTATGTAGTAATTACTGTATTTACGAATTTAGCACCAAAATATCATGATGTATTGAAAACATTGACTACAAAAATGCATTGGATAATCCAGAATGTTGGATAAGCGAGTGTTGGATAAGTGAGACTCTACTGTACTTAACTACATAGGTGGAGGATTTGCTTTCACTGTCCCTTTTTAAAAAAATATTTTTATTTATTTGTATTGATGCTGAAATCTGTCCAGAATTCATAGGATATTTTATGGTGCTCAAATTAGGCTTGAACGTGGATCAATTTTTAGCCGTTTTCTTTGGTCAATCTGGTTTCTTCAGTTTGTTCGGGTGCCCATAATGGCAAGGGCCCAACCATCATGGGTTCCCATCCAAAATGGAACTACATAGCAGCCTATCTTGGCTCCTCCTCCCCTATTTGGCACCACAGATTAATCTTTTTGCTTTTACCTTATTTTCCTTTATTTTCTTGATTCTTTTTATTTAGTGGGACTGACTGAGAGTTGGAACATGAGGGAATGGGTGGGCGGGGTGTGCAGGCTCATTTGGGGGCATGGGAGAGTCACCCTTTTAGCGTTTTTTTCTCCTTCCCTTCCTCTCCTTCAAATACTTCTAAAATATATATAAAAAATAATCCCAGCAAACAAAAAGAAAACTTTCATTCTCTGAAAACTACTACCACCTAGTTAACTCTTCTCTAGAGTAGAAAGTATAAACAGCTTTAAGGAAACATTAAACCTAAAGCAGAAAGGAGATTGAACCGTGCCCACTCCAGACAGGGCTTTCAGTAGAGCAAAAGAGGGTTTTATAAAGGAAGCCCAAGGAGGATAGCTCCAGATCATCACTCTTCCTTCTCTGGGCCTCCTTAAAATGGGAGAGAAAGCACAAGCCTGCCTGCAGCACCTTTCCTCTAGAATAGAAACAGCTTTATCTTAACTCTTATGCTTTTAATCCATGTCTTAATGAAGGATATGGAAGGGGAGCCTGTTGGAAGTACCCCCCCACACACACACACACATACATAATGGACCAGATAGAATGCTTTCTTAACCCCATTGCTGACACCCAGGCTCCCTTGAAAGAAGAAAGGAAAAGCTCCCAGAAACAGAAAAGGGAGCCTTGTAAGTTCCCCATTGTCGCCAGTGGGCCAGATCTAGTTGCATTTTTTGGCTACAGACTGAAAACAGCTATCCGACTACCCACCCGTTTTCAGGAGGTGCACGAAAATGCACACAGGGTCTACTGATATCCATCAGAAATGGATTGATGTTCAGCCGAAATGCACAAGCCTATAGCTATACCAATTAAGAAAAAAACTGCTTTCGAAATTTCCTTTGGTTTCAGGAGACATTTGGTCTGCTTAAGCGGGGCTGGTGTTCAAGAAGGAAGGAAGGAAGTCCCGTGACTCATGGGGCATGAATAATTAATTACATTAGTTTCTACATGTAGTCTTCTCACTCTAGGACTAGGTAATAGCATCTGTTTGTTTACTGCATTAGATATGATGTTTATTTTCTGGTTGGATTTTTTGACATTTCTTCAGTTATGCTTTATACATAATACCTTTAATATGCTTTGAAATATTTAACCGAGTTGCATTTTCCCTGAAATAAACTGTTTGCAGGGGAAAATGTCATATTTTCATTACTTCATAACATCTGGAAAGTATATGGAACTAGCTTGGGGACCCGGCGATGCCCGGGTCATTTGAGAATGGTATTATTTGTCTTTTAATGTTATGTATTCTGCTGGACTGGGTGAACTACAATTCCCAGAATCGTGGCTGAATCCTCCCCAAACCCTGCCAGTATTATAAGTTGGCCATTTTGGGGGGGTGTACCAGGTGTGCTGCAGTACTCTCTGGATGGGGGTGAACTACTGCAACTTCCAGATTCCCGGGGCAGTTGCCCTGAAATATCTATCAGTATCCACAGCAGGCAATATTCAGTCTGTGTGCCAAGTTTGGTCTAGATTCGTCATTAGCTGGGTTCAATGGTCTTTGGATGGAGGTGAACTACAACTCCCAAAATCAAGGCCCCTTCTCACAAATACCTGCAGTATGTTCAGTAGGTCATGAGGCTTCTCTGTGTGAAGTGTGGTCCTAGTGCATTGTCAGTGGGGGTTAGTGTTTATCTGGCTGCAGGTGAACTATAACACCCTTTTTCCTAAACTTGTCCAATATGTTGTATTGGTTATGGGGGCTCTGTGTGCCAAGTGTGATGCTCATTCATTGCAGGTGAACTATACATCCCAGTAACTACTACTCCTCAGCTTCCAGTCCAGTTCCCCTCCAAACCCACCAGTAGTCAAATCTGGGCATATCGGGTCTGCATGGGAAGTTTGGCTGAGAGCCATCATTATTTGGGTTAATAGCATTCTGGGTGAGGAAGAACGGATCTGATTTTATGTTTGAAATGTATATTTTTAATTCATAATGTATTTTAATAGTTTTAACTGTTTTATGTGCTGTTTTATATCGGTTTGTATGGGCATCTAATTGTTGCCACTGTTGTAAGCCGCCCTGAGTCCCTTCGGGTGAGAAGGGCGGGATATAAATGTGAGAGAGAAATAAATAAATAAATAAATAGGTGAACTACAACTCCTCTGTATTCCCCAGTAGGAGTGACAGTGCTCTGACTTGATGCAGGGTGAAGTACAACTTCCACCATGTGGAGTCAATCCCTAAACTCCTCCAGTAAGTTTAGTTGCAGCTCAGTTGTGCTCTGTTTGTTATGCAGAGAGATTAGAAAGGAAAGGGCTGTGGGCGGGGCCATGCAAATTCCACAGCAACCCTGGGGTGCCTGCCTGTGGTTTGGTCCCCAAACGAAAGCATTCCTTGGGTGGTGGGCCATAGTGTTTGGGAAGGACATTGACAGGGGCTGGGCTGCATGTTCATGGCACTTGCTGTAACCGCAATGTCAGTGGAAAAGAGTGACTTGCTAGATTCTTAATCCTGGGAACTATAGCCTGTTTGTGGAGGCTGGAGGCTGTCTGTGTAAGCAGACATCCGTGCCACATACACACATACGGGTTTTCACTTTTATTATGGATTTAGATTAGATTAGATTTAGATTAGATTAGATTAGATTAGATTAGATATTGCTTATTAGTAATTAAATATACCATCAACTAGATATGTAAACACATGTAGGATTAAATGACTTGTGGATATTGCTTACAGTTTGAGGTGATTTTGAAAACACTATTAGAATTTTGTTTATGTTCTGGTAATTTTTTTTTTGTGTCAGGAGCAACCTGAGTTGCTTCTGGAGTGAGAGAATTTGCTGTCTGCAAGGACGTTGCCCAGGGAACGCCCGGATGTTTTGAGGTTTTACCATCCTTGTGGGAGGCTTCTCTCATGTCTCCGCATGGAGCTGGAGCTGATAGAGGGAGCTCATCCGTGCTCTCCCCGGGTGGGATTCGAACCTGGCAGCTTTCAGGTCAGCAACCCAACCTTCAAGTCACAAGGCTTTTATCCCCTAGGCCACCGGAGGCTTCCTTCTGGCAATTTGTTCTGGTAATTATGATTGTGGATCACATGATTAATTTTGATGGTATTGTTTAAATGTTTTTAATTGATTTAATTATATTTTTAATTCCATTTTAAATGTTTGTTTTATTGTACTCTGTTTTTGAAGGCATTGAATAGTTGTCTATGTGAAAAGCTGCTTTGAATCACCTTCGGGGTTGTGAAAGGTGGGGTAGAAGTGTTGCAAATAAATAAATTTCCACGTCAGGACACACTAGTGCAGGGGACTCCGAACTAAGGCCCACGGGCCAAATGTCATTTACCCAGCCCCTCGCCTAAACTGTAAACTTAGGGTTGCTCTAAGTCTGAAATGACTTGAAGGCACACAACAATAGTCCTAATAAATTTGACTATCTCATCAGCCAAAAGCAGGCCCATACTTCCTATTGAAATAGTGGTAGGTTTATGTTAGTTAAAATTGTTTTAAATGTTGTATTGTTCTTTCATTTTTTTACGCTACAATAAGATATATGTGGTGCACATAGAAATTCCTTTAAAAATTTAAAACTATAGTCCACTCCCCCAACAGTCTGAGGGACCGTGAACTGGCCCTCTGCTTAAAAAGTTTGAGGACTTCTACACTAGCGTGCCGCTACAGGTGTATTGCATGAAATATGCTCCCCCTCTGTGCCCCCACAAACAAAGACTGCCTGGTAAATTATAGGCTGCTAGGAGGGAGCAGATTAGCCACCCCTGTAGGACGAGGCACCAGCACGAGCAACAGCAGCAACTGGGGAGAAAGTAGAGAGCTAGGATGAGTCCAAAGAGATCCCCAGAGGGCATTTAGTCCAGCTCCCTTCATCCAGACAGGAATGCAAAATCAAAGCACCCTTGGATGGCCATCCAGCCTCCATTTTAAAACCTCCAGAGAGGTTTAATCACTTCATAAGTGCTGGTGCTGCTCAAGTGTAAGTACTTTTATAACTTTTATAATTTGCTCAGTTTTTTGATTGGGTTGCAGTAATTGCAACTAAAATGGATATGTTTCTAATTAAGAAAAAAGATGTTTTATGAACCACATGGAACAGCTATAGAGGAAACTGCACAAGAATCATCTGTAGTATGTAAGTGTAAAGGAATAAATCCCAAATCCCATTTATAAAGAAACAGTTATATGAAAGATGGATAGATATCATATCTCTATCTACTTCATATACACACACACACGTTATCCATATCTAAAACCGAGAAGGCCCCCTCTCTCGTCCCCACCAACCATATTTGAGACGGTGGTGGGACTGAGAGAAGGGCCTCCTCAGCAGATCTCAATGCCTCTGCCAATTCATAGAAGGAGATGTAGTCTCGAAGATAGATTGGATCCGAAGTGTATAGGGCTTTATAGATAATCACCTGCACTTTGAATTGGTCCCGGAAACTTGTGAACTAGAGGAGCTGTTTTAGGAGGGGCCCGGTATGGTTTCTAAAGCTTGCCCCGGTTTGTAATCTGGCTGCCAACCTTTGCACTAACTGCAGTTTCCAAATCGTCTTCAAAGGAAGCCCCACGTAGAGTGCATTACAGTAGTCCATTCTGGATGTAACTAAGGCATTTACAATCAAGATCAAATGTAATTATACTTTTGTTTATTGGAAAGAGGAAGTATTGACTAGTAATTACTTAACTTTCAAACTCTGAGATATATGTTAATTATAGTTCTAGATATGGCTTTGAACTAAATGGTTTTACTTTTTACACATCAATCAGGCCTTTAAGGACAGATGTGGAAAACCTTTGGTATTCCTGTTATAATTGTCATTATATCCTCACTATTGGCCTAGAGATGTAAAATTCTGCAAATGTTGAGGGCATTGCTTCTGATTGAAAATCACAATGTTTTGTTATTTATCAAACAAGAAAGTATGTCTCCTTTCTAAGAACTCAGGCTGCTAGGCCACTGGTAGCACTGGAGGCTTGCCTGAGGTGTATCTCTGCATGATATATGTAAGTCTGCTATGTGGTCATAGCCTTTGACATTCATCTCTCACTACAAGCTTCATACTATTACTACTACATTTTATTTATTACCCACTTCTCTTCACAGCTCTAGTCAAAGTACAAAATAGTTATAACACACAGATAAAATACAATACCATTAAAGGGCATATATTAAAATACACAGAACACAAATACTAATAAAATGTAACGTTAAAATTCACTGTTTAGGCATGCCAGAACTGGTAGGTCTTTAATTGTGTCTTGAAGTTTGATAGCTCATTTAGCTGTCAATTTTCTTCTGGCATGTCATTCCACAGTCTAGGGTTGGCTGATGAAAAGGTCCTCTTTGGGAGAGCAGTGTCTTTCTCCTGTGTTGCCGGATACTCCCTCCTCCTATAGTTAGTAATTTGCTTATTTCCCATTTGTGTGATTTGTAAAGACCATGAAGGAGAGTAGGTTGCCTACCTGTAACTGTGGTTTTTCATGTGGTCATCTGTGAACTCATATATCCCCACCTATCCTCCCCTCATAGTGTCTTGTCATCCTAGGTCATTGACTACTGCTACTTTGACATCCATGGAACTGAACATATAGATAGAAAGGGGGTTATATAGTAGTGCTGAGTGTGGGTGGAACTACTGTCAATACTTAATAGCTCTAAATAGTTCTGATTGATTCAGTGCACAATCATAGATAATCCATTTGTGTGCATTCACAGATGGCTACTTAAGAGAACCATAGTTACAGGTAGGAAACCTGTTAATCTGCACTTGTTACATAGAATAATTTTGATACATCTAATGCATGTTCTTGGAATAGTTAGGAGGAAGGAAAATGAGCTGTATTCTCATTTCCAATATTTTCAGGACCACTGATATTAGACACAGATGTTTGAATGCAAACCACCTGTTCTGCTCCAGATATCTGGATTCAATAGAGTCATGTGTCATATATTTGGATGTGTACATCCAAAATCCATGCTTATAAACACTCCTCTGGTTGTGAATAAAACCTAATAATGGTTAGGGGAAGGTCATCTCTGTAACTTTTTGGGCAATTAATTTCCTATTATTTTCTCAAGTTTTGAAATCTAATACTTTTGAAGCCTAATTGGTTTGTTTTGCACTAAAGCAAATAAAAGGAGGATTATTTAATGGTTTGAGAGCTGACAAAATATTTTGGGAAATGTAATAACATTAAAAAAAAAATGTGTAGTTGCATAGACACTTTACCAGGTGATGAAAATAGTTTTTACTTAAAACGCCAAATATATTGAACAAAGTACTTTTGAGATTGAATGTGTAAAAATGCCAGAAAACAATGATATGGATAGATAGACATCAAATCAGGAAAAAACGTGGAACTTTTAAAAAATGTAACCATAACTCTTAAAAAGCAGGCAGCCACTGCTGAAACGTAGAGTGTATACTCTACGGACCAAGGATTGAACTTTTAACATAAGTTGCTTATTATTGTTATTTATATATTGCTTAAACTGAAAGCAGTGAACTGAGGTAAGACAATGAAATACAGTAGAGTCTCGCTTATCCAACATAAACGGGCCGACAGAACATTGGATAAGCGAAAATGTTGGATGATAAGGTGGCAGGCATGTAGCCGGGGGGGGGGGGGGGGGGCTCGAGGGGCTTCAGCCCCCCCCCCCCCCCGAAATTCTCAGGGTGGTCTGCAAGAAGGCCTTACATTTATTATTTAAACTGTTATGTTTATTCATATCATGAATATTCATATCATATCATAATGGGATAACAATGCAAAAGGTTTGCTAGGGTAGATCCTCTCTCACCCCGACTCAAAATCCCAGCCCCGCCCGAATCAAAAATCTGGCTACGGGCCTGTAAGGAGGGATGAAGGAAAAGCCCATTAAACGTCAAATTACATTATGATTTTACAAATTAAGCATCAAAACATAATTTTTACCACAAATTGACAGAAAAAGCAGTTCTATACACGGTAATGTTATGTAGTAAATACTGTATTTACTAATTTAGCACCAAAACATTGCAATATATTGAAAACATTGGCTACAAAAACATTGACTACTAAAAGGCAGACTGCATTGGATAATCCATAATGTTGGATGAGCGAAGGTTGGATAAGCAAGATTCTACTGTATACACATTAAAATCTAAAGGCTGTAAAGATTAAAATAGAAATAAACCTAGACCTATCTAAAATAAATATTTAAAACTTACTGTATATACTCGAGTATAAGCCGACCTGAATATAAGCCGAGGCACCTAATTTTACCACAGAAAACTGGGATAACTTATTGACTCGAATATAAGCCGAGGGTGGGAAATACAGCAGCTATGGGTAAATTTCAAAATAAAAATAGATACCAATAAAATTTCATTTCATTAATCGAGTCATCAGTAGGTTAAATGTTTTTGAATATTTACCGTATTTCAAAGAAAAACAATAAACTAGCTCTATAAGTGGAAAAGTAGGGGAAACAAAACCAGTATGGTATCAACAATAACATCATAATAATAATAATAATAATAATAATAATAATAATAATAATAATAATAATAAGTGTTCGACTTGTGATTTTGTGATATGAAATCCAGCATGTCTATCTTATTTGCTGTGTCAGACAATAAAATAATAATAATAACAACTTCATTTGGATCCCACTCTATCTCCCCATGGGGACTCAGGCAGGCTTCCAACATAGTAACAGGCAAACATTCAATGCTTATATAAACAATGCAGAGCTAGATATAGATCTATAATTATAGACACTAATTTCACATATGCATTTCCCCCTGAAACATTTGCAAATCCCCTCTGTGTGTGTGTGTGTGCATTTCCCCTACAATATTTGCAAGCCACACACACACACACACACACACACACATATATATATATATATTCATATCTATCTAGACATGTCTATAGATATTTGTGTATTCATTTCCCCCCTGTAATATTTGCAAGCCCTATATATAGGTAGGTAAGAATATATTCATATATAGCCAGACATCTCTCTTTATATAGATATGTCAGCTCACCACAGCCGCTCCTGAATGAACACACGAGACTCTCTGTGGTATCACCAGGAACTTTTACTGTAGGAAACATGAACATCAGAAAAGCCAAGAATGGGAGGCTCCGGCCAACCCTCCTTTATATACCCTCCCCCTCATTTGAACAGTCTCTTCCCGCTCAGTAAAACCCCGCGCAAATTCCCCGCCAAGTCCATCAGCCGTTTCTCCTCCGAGTCCTGGGACGCAGGTGTCTTATCAATGTCAGTGACCCTGAAACTCAGAGCCACATCCAGGCTCTAGTAGCAGGGTTCTGACATGGCGTCCTCCTCCCCTTCGTCCTGGAAGGAAAAGATTAAACACAACTATTGTTCTCCGCTGTCTAGAGTTCCTTTATACTTTTTTAACAGGCTGCAATGGAATACCGGGTGTACCTTTCCTAGGTCCTTTGGTAGCCTCAGCTCATAGGTCACTTCGTTTATTCTTTTTGCTACCCTGAATGGCCCTATATAGCGTGGAGCCAATTTCTTGGATGGGAACCCCAATTTCAGGTTTTTTGTGCTCAGCCAAACCAGATCTCCTTCGCCCAATTTGTCCCCCTCTCGGCGCCTACGATCCGCAAAGAGCTTGTACTTCTTTTGTGTTTCCCGCAATGCCTCTACCACGGTTTGCCACCCTTGCTTGATTTTGGCCGGCCATTCCTCGTCGGTCTGGCCCTCCCCTTCCTTCCACTCGGGTAGCCTGGGGAAAGGTGCCACCTCCTGTCCGTATACTATTTCGAATGGGGCACGACCTGTGGCCGAATGTACGGCCCCGTTAAAAGCCATCTCAGCAAACGGAAGAAGGTCCGCCCAATCATCCTGTCTATAATTGGTGTACATCCTTAAGAATTGGCACAGTGTCTGTTGGGTACGTTCGACCCCCCCGTTGGTCGCGGGATGAAAGGCCGAGCTCAGGTTCCTTTCTGCTCCTAACAGCTGTAAGAATTTTCCCCAAAATTTTGCAGTAAATTGGACTCCCCGGTCACTAATTATCTTGTCGGGACACCCATGTAGGCGATATACATGCTTCACATACAAATCAGCAAGTTTTTCAGCTGAAGGGAGTTTTGGCAGAGCCACAAAGTGTGCCTGTTTTGAGAATAGGTCCAATATTGTCCAAATGTATCTGTGGCCTCTGCTGGGGGGTAGTTCGCCTACAAAATCCATGGCTACGCATTCCCATGGCCTCATGGGCTCCACCACCTTCTGCAATAGCCCCTGGGGCTTCCCCGGTGGTGTTTTTCCCTCTGCACATAATTCACACTGCGTGACGTATCCCCTGGCGTCTTTCCTCATTCCGGGCCACCAGCATTGTTTGGCCAACAGTTTAATAGTCCTGGTGGGGCCTAGATGACCCGCACCCTTGTTATCATGGTACTTCCTTAACATTTCTCGTCTTAAACATTCAGGAATATACAATTTCTTATTTACAAACACCAAATCCCCACACAATTCTCCCTTTTCTTTGTTTGTTTGTAACCATTTGTCCATTCCATACGCTCGCTTCAACTCTTCCTCCCATATTTCTCCTCCCCCCGTGGAAATGGCAGTACGTTTGTTTTCTTTGGCCGCTTGTGCTCGAGTTAGTACTGCCAGGCCCCATTGCTTATCAAGAAAAATACTCCCTTCAGATTCCTGAATTCCTCCCCCGTGCTGAGGCATCCGAGAGAGAGCGTCAGCGAGTATATTATGTTTCCCCTGGAAGAATCTGAGTCTGAAATCAAAACGGCTGAAATATTGGGCCCATCTAATTTGCTTCGCTGATAGTTTACGAGGGGATCTTAGATACTGTAAATTTCTATGGTCAGTCCACACCTCAAACGGTGTTCCACTTCCTTCCAGAAAGTGTCTCCAGCACTCTAGTGCTTTTAGAATCGCTAAGGCTTCTCTCTCCCAAATCGGCCAGTTTTTTTCTGTATCGCTAAACTTTTTTGACAGATAGCCACATGGCTTCAGGTTCCCCCCCTCGTCTTTCTGTAGCAGAACTGCCCCATATGCCCGGTCTGACGCATCGCAATGTAATACAAAGGCTTTAGACATATCAGGGTGCTGTAGGACAGGCTCCTCAGTAAAACGCTTTTTAAGGGCTTCGAAAGCTTCCTGGCATTCTATTGTCCAGGTCAGTTTGGCCCCTGGGGCCTTCACTTTGGCTGTTTCTCCCCTACCTTTAGTCTTTAACAAATCCGTTAATGGCAAAGTGAGGCGCGCAAAGTCCTTGATAAATGTTCTATAGAAGTTTGCGAACCCTAGGAAGGATTGCAGCTGCTTCCGTGTTTTGGGGGCTTCCCACCCCCTCACGTCTTCTACCTTCGCAGGGTCCATCGCCACTCCCTGGGAGGAAATCCTATACCCCAGAAAGTCTATCTGGTCTTTATTGAACTCGCACTTGGCAAGCTTCGCATACAGTTTTGCTTCTCTCAACTTTTGCAGGACTTCCCTGACTAGTTCTATGTGTTGCTCCTTAGTCCGAGATACTAACAATATGTCATCTAAAAAAACAAAGACTCCCTTGTACAACAATGGATGCAACACTTCGTTGATTAATTGCATGAACGCGGCGCCTCCGCCGCACAAACCGAAAGGGAGCACACGATAATTGAATAATCCGAATGCACAGGAGAAGGCCGTCTTCCACCTGTCCTCTGGTTTAATCTGCAATTTATGGTACGCTTCAATTAAGTCCAATTTAGTGAATATCTGTCCCTCCGATAACTGGGCGATCAAGTCCTTCACTAAAGGTAGGGGGTATTTATTTCCAGAACTGATTGCATTCAGGCCCCTGTAGTCAATGCAGAGCCTCAGCGTTTGGTCCTTTTTGCGCCTGAACAACACAGGCGCCCCTAGAGGGGAATTTGAAGGCTCTATGAAACCCCTCGCTAGGTTTTTATCAATGTATTTTCTCAGTTCCTCCTTTTCCCTAGCCGACATTGGGTATATTTTTGCCTTAGGAAGCTCTGCTCCTGGGACTAGCTCTATCTTCACTTCAACTCTCCGCTTCGGTGGGAAACTGTCTGCTTCCTTCTCATCAAATACGTCCACAAAATCCCGATACTCTGGGGGTAATTTATCTGCCAGTTCTGCTATCCTGATAGAGTCTTCCTCCCCCCTTTTCCCCGGCTCCCTTTCCACTTCCTGGCTCCCTCCTTCCAACTTCATCCTGAAGATCATGCTCTTATCCTCCCAGTTGATTTGCGGGTTGGCCTGCCCCAGCCATGGCATGCCTAGTATAACATTATAGCTGGCTATTTGTGATATCACAAATGACACCTTTCCTTCCCAACTCCCTATCTTACACTTTACATCTTCGGCACTGTACTTAGCTAATGATCCCGATGCTGTGGATCCGTCCAACTGCGAAAAAGCTATTGGGGATTCTAGGTTCGTTCTTTCGCATCCCAATCCCTCGGCTAATTCAGGGGAGATGATGTTCCTGGAACATCCACAATCCACAAATGCTTTGCAGGTTGCTTGTTTGCTGCCACTTTCCAGCTGAATGGGGACCACTATCATGGCTTTGTCCTGACTTACCAACCCCCCCGAGTGGTGCCTCATCGGTGGTTCTTCCTCAGCGCGTTTCCCTGCCACGGCTCTTGGTTTGGGCGGGCCTCCGCCTTCCCCTTTTCTCTGCCAGCACTCGGCAGCCCTGTGGCCCAAACGGCCGCACACGAAGCAGCCCCTCCTGCTGGTGCTCACGTTCCCTGTCGGCTCCGTTCTCCTCCCGGCTGGGGTTGATCCCTCCTTCCGGCTCCCCTCTTTCATCTGCGGCCGCTGCTGTAGCCCTCCTCGGTGCCTCCTCGCCTGGGCCAGCGATGTCTCGATGCGCCCCGCCAGCTGAATCCATCCGCGCAGTGTGTCAGGCTCATCACGATGCACCGCCCAGGAGAGGATCTCCCGCCTGAGCCCCTCTTTGAAGAGTTCTATCTTGGTCACTGCAGACCATTCCGGCACCTTTTCAGCGAGGCATTGGAACTCCTCCGCATACTCCGATACCGACCTCTGCCCCTGGGAGACGGTCTTCAACTCCTCCCTCGCCCGGATCTGCTCCAGTGGATCTCGGAAACGGGTCTCCAGGGCCCCCATAAAGCGTCGGAGTGACCCCAGACATGGGTCGCGCCGCGCGTGTAGTTGAACGTACCAGCTGGCCGCTCCCCTCTTCAACACTGCACCAATGGCCCGTACCCGGCTGGATTCCGTTCTAAAAGTGTGGGCATTGTCCTCCATATAGCCCCTCACCGTGGTCAGGAAAAAATCCAGTTCAGAGGACTCTCCCCCAAACTCGATCCTTAGTTCCTCTCGTCTCGGTAGGGGTCCCTGTGGTGGCAATCCCCAATTCTCCGCCCGTCGCAAGCCCCCTTGCGGGCCAGTGGGCCCCGCTGCTGCTTCCCTTTGTCCTGTGCCACGCCCGGCATTCGCCAGGGGCACCAGGGTCTCAGTTGGGAGCGTAGCCGGGATTCTCGGAGG
Organism: Anolis carolinensis; assembly: GCF_035594765.1. Taxonomy (NCBI): domain Eukaryota; kingdom Metazoa; phylum Chordata; class Lepidosauria; order Squamata; family Anolidae; genus Anolis; species Anolis carolinensis. The sequence goes on along the minus strand of NC_085842.1, from coordinate 303,455,746 downwards.
CTTTTCCCCTTCGTCGTCACTCTCCTCCACCCGCGTCAGGCTCGTTTGGATCTTGGGCCGGGCACCGGGCTCCTTTCGCATTTCCCTTCCCTTCGGTGCTGGGAGGTCTGCAAAGCCCTGGCTGCTTCCCATGCTCACGTCCCACATTGAGCTAGCCCGGAGTTCCCTTCCTCGCTCCGGCTCCGCCAAAACCGCCAGGCGCTCCATCGCCCTCGACATCACTGCCAGGGTGGTCTCCATCGCCGACATCCTCTCCTCCAGAAACACCATCTTTTGCGGGCCTGGGGAAGGTGAACCTTCCTCTCCTCCGGTGCTATCTCCCCGCACCACTCCGCGCCTCTGGGTTACCCCATTTGGCTGGGCATAAGCGGTGGATGACGCCAGGGCCGCCAGCTGGTGGAACTCAGCGTCCGTCTCGGGAGTGGCCCTTTCCGACCTTCCTCCTCCGGCGCCCAAGAGCTCTTCATCCTCCACTTGCATGTTACACCTCACCGCTACAGCGGGATGGTGTCCGTATTCTTGGCTTAGTGTCAGCTCACCACAGCCGCTCCTGAATGAACACACGAGACTCTCTGTGGTATCACCAGGAACTTTTACTGTAGGAAACATGAACATCAGAAAAGCCAAGAATGGGAGGCTCCGGCCAACCCTCCTTTATATACCCTCCCCCTCATTTGAACAGTCTCTTCCCGCTCAGTAAAACCCCGCGCAAATTCCCCGCCAAGTCCATCAGCCGTTTCTCCTCCGAGTCCTGGGACGCAGGTGTCTTATCAATGTCAGTGACCCTGAAACTCAGAGCCACATCCAGGCTCTAGTAGCAGGGTTCTGACAGATATTTGCAGAGACTTGCAAACATATGAGGGTACATTCATATATAAAAATAATGTATATGTATGGCTACAGATACACAGGTACATGGATCTATATGTATAAAAGATTTGCAAAGACCTGCAAACATATGAGGGCAAATTCATATATAAAATTAATGTATATAGGTATATACACATATAAAGGTAGATAGAGATTGCAAAAGTTTGCAAGGGGTTAATGCCTATATATCTGTAAGAGAGTTTAACAAATATTTCAAGAGAAAATGCTTTCATAAGATTAGTGAATATATATTTTTCTTCTTCCTTACTTGCAAGGGTGTCTTTCTCTTTGCAAAACATTCCCTTGATTACGAGCGATGGAGGCTTTGCAAAAGAAAACACACTGGTAGGGAGAAGAGAGAAATAGATCACATATTGCAAGCAATAGCCTGCAGGCTCTGTTGCTGGCCTTGACCATGACCCAATTATAAGACGGGGAGGCTTTTTCATCTCATAAATAAGGGCTGAAAAACTTGGCTTATCTTCGAGTATATACGGTATTTAAAATACCATATATACTCGAGTATAAGCTGAGTTTTCAGCCCTTTTTATAATGAGAAGACGGGAAAGCTTGGAGAAGATGCTGCTGCTGGGGAAAATAGAAGGAAAAAGAAAGAGGGGCCGACCAAGGGCAAGATGGATGGATGGTATCCTTGAAGTGGCTGGCTTGATCTTGAAGGAGCTGGGGGTGGCGACAGTGGACAGGAAGCTCTGGCGTTGGTCCATGAGGCTGGTCCATGAGGCTACGAAGAGTCGGAAGCAACTGAATGAATAAACAACAACAAGGCATGTACTAACATGGCCAGATCCAGTGTCCCAAGGAATGGGCACAGCTGGTGCACAAGTTTTAAATGTGCAAAGACAGTCCTGTACACTGCAGAAACCTGGGCTTCCAGGTTTAACGCCAAATCCAAGAATACCCGCAAACTGAAGACCTGTGTCTTGGGGGAGGGGGGTAGCCCCATCTAGCATAGACTGGATCCCTAGTCCCTGATTTGCCTTCCAACTGACCAGGAGACCTCTGTCTTTTCTGGATTAAGTTTCAGTTTGTTTGCCCTCATCTAGTCCGTTATATTTGACAGTGGCTTTGCATGTATATTGATGGTGCTATACAAGTGATACAGTGTTTTGCTACAAGACCTAAATACAGTAGAATCTCACTTATCCAACATTCTGGATTATCCAACGCATTTTTGTAGTCAATGTTTTCAATGCATTGTGATATTTGGGTGCTAAATTAGTAAATACAGTAATTACTACATAGCATTAATGTGTAATGAACTACTTTTTCTGTCAAATTTGTTGTATAACATGATGTTTTCGTGCTTAATTTGTAAAATTATAACCTATTTTGATGTTTAATAGTCTTTTTCTTAATCTTTCCTTATTATCCAACATGTTCGCTTATCCAACGTTCTGCCGGCCCGTTTATGTTGGATAAATGAGAATTTTTGTCCCAAAGGGGCCATTTTTCATACTATTTTTGTGTATTAGTTAAGTCCAGGGGTCCTCAAACTTTTTAAGTAGAGAGCCGTTTCAGTCCCTCAGACTGTTGGGGGGCCGGACTATGATGAAATAGTCCAAAATTAGGATTCTAGTTGTTGTGTGCCTTCAAGTCGTTTCAGACTTAAGTTAACCGTAAGTCTAAAGTTTAGGACAGGGGCCAGGTAAATGACCTTGGAGGTCCGCATCCGGCCCATGGGCCTTAGTTTGGCGGCCCCTGGTTAAGTCCATGTCTTCTCTAATCTGAACATACACTGTCTTTAGATCTTTAGTTTGTTAACTAATAGAAATGTTAATTGTTCTGTAACTGATTTCAGATCCCCTGGTTTTAGTGGGAAGAAATATGGGTATTTTAATGAAAGAATCATTAGTCCCCTAATATCGGAATAATTCCTTTTACTAGCCCCCTAGATATTAAAAGTTGCAATATAAACTGTTGCTCTTATATTCTTGTATTGGAATGAATACTGTGTTCATTCATTCTTTAGTTAGCTTTATTAGAGCTAATCTGAAACATTTAAAAAATATAAGATGCAAGCTCTCTGAGAACCCCCTTCCTGATTGGTTGTTCAAGGTACCATAAGGAAGGAAAGAAGGCATATGCTACTTTCTGGTTCTGAGAATCTCAGCTACTCTAACTTCATTTGATATAATTTTGATTTTGCTAATTATGCGAATGGTAGGTTCAAGGTGGGAAAAGCTCAGGTGGAACTTTATAAATTCATATTACATCCTTTATTTATTTATTTATTTATTATTCAGACTTATATGTCGCCACTCACCTAGGACTTGGGGCGGCTTACAAGAAGAGGCTAAAATCAACAGTTTAAAAACATCTTAAAAACATCTTAAAACATCCTAAAACCACCTTTTAAAACATCAGTAACAGAACTCAAAAGCCTGCCGAAAGAGGTGTGTCTTACATGCTTTTAATGTTCACATTTCTGACGACTGCTTATAGAAAGAGTTATGAGAATTCTCAGCAGTTAAGCAATTGAAGTCCAATAATATCAAAATAGAAAATACGTTTTGCTGAGATTAAATGAGCATAGAATGATTAAACCTAAATCTAGGTAAATAAAAAGTTCATCGTTATGCTGAAAAGGCTTCAGCTGACAGCAACATTTTACATGTGAGTCACCATAATAATAAAAATGACTGGTTATCAAAATGTAAGTACAGTGCACTTCAGGGATCTAGTTGTTGGGGGAGTGTCATCCATATAGCTAAAAACAACTAAATATTGTGAAATAATTATGAAATTATAGTGAAAATACTCAGTCTTGGAAAAGTTGCAGTCTGTTACATTGAAATTCCATATAGTGCTAAGATTCTAAGTATGAATGGTTATTTTTGCCATACAAATTATATCTTTTTTGTAATTTGAGGTGTTTTACTACTTTTGATTTGGATACTTACTTATTTACTTACTTAGGTGATCCCTCGTAGATCGAGGATGATGGTCCTCCAGTTTTGGAGTCTTGGGGGTGGGTCTGTAGGTGGCTAAAGAGACCTATTCTGGATCTGTATATTCTCCCGCAGTGGATACATCTGTTTCCAGGTGGAAGACGGTCCCGGTCAGGGTTGGCTTGATGCGCTTTCCTCTTAGCGTGTTTCTCCTTTAAGCCCTCAATTCATGCCTCTTTGAATTCTGGTCACAGCTGACCTCCAGCTAGAGCACTAAGGGCAGGGCTTCCCAGTTCTCAGTGTCTATGCCACAGTTTTTAAGGTTGGCTCTAAGCCCAACGTTAAATCTCTTTTCCTGTCCACCAACATTCCGTTTCCTGTTTTTGAGTTGGGAGTAGAGTAACTGCTTTCGGCGACTGTGATCGGGCATTCGGACACTGTGGCCAGTCCAGTGGCCTAGGAGCATGGCTTCAATGCTGATGGTCTTTGCTTCTTCCAGCACACTGACATTTGTTCGCCTGTCTTCCCAAGAGATTTGCAGGATTTTTCGGAGACAACGCTGATGGAATCGCTCCAGGAGTTGAGTGTGATGTAGAATCATAGAGTTGGAAAGAGACCTCATTGGCCATCCAATCCAAACCCCTTCTAAGAAGCAGGAAAATCACATTCAAAGTACCCCTGACGTCCGTAGAGAGTGCACGTTTTGCATGCGTATAGCAGGGTTGGGAGGACAATGGCTTTATAAACAATCATCCTCGTATCTCTACAGATGTCCCAATCCTCAAACACTCTCTGCTTCATTCGGAAAAATGCTGCACTCGCAGAGCTCAGGCAGTGTTGTATTTCAGTGTCAATGTTTTTTTTTTTGTGGAGAGGTGACTGCCAAGGTAGCGGAAATGGTCAACATTTTCTAATGTTACACCATTAAGCTATATTTCTGGCCTTGCGGAGGGAGTGGCTGGTGCCTGCTGGAAGAGCAATTTGGTTTTCTCGATGTTCAGTGAGAGGCCGAGCTTCTCGTATGCTTCTGCAAAGGTGTTTAGAGTGGCTTGCAAGTCGTCTTCTGAATGTGCACAGACTATGTTGTCATCGGCATATTAGAGTTCTATAACAGATGCGGTTGTGACCTTGGTTTAGCTTTCAGTCTGCTGAGGTTAAATAGCTTTCCATCTGTCCAGTAGATGATTTCCACTCTGGTGGGAAGCTTCCCATCAACAAGATGAAGTATCATAGCGATGAAGATGGAAAATAAGGTTGGGGCAATGACACATCCCTGTTTGACACCTGATTCCACCTTAAATGGGTCACTTTGGGAACCATTGCTGTCCAAGACCGTTGCCATCATGTCATCGTGGAGTAGCTGCAGGATGCTCACAAATTTGTCAGTGCATCCGATTTTTTGGAGGATGGTCCAGAGAGCACTGCAATTCACTGTGTTGAATGCCTTTGAAAGGTCAATTAATGCCATGTACAGAAGTTGATTTTGTTCCCTGCATTTTTCTTGGAGCTGTCGTGCAGTGAAGATTATGTCTACTGTTCCTCTGAGGGGTGGAAGCCGTTCTGGGATTCTGGGAGGGTGTCTTCAGAGACAGGTAGAAGGCGGTTTGCAAGGATTCTTGCGAGGATTTTCCCAGCGGAGGTTAGAAGGGAGATACCGCAATAGTTTCCGCAATCTGTTCTATCTCCTTTCTTGAAAAGGGTAATGATCCTTGAGGTCTGCTGGGATTTTCTCGGTCACGCACACTTTTTCAATGAACTCGTGAAGTTGTTGTATCAGCTCAGGTCCACCCTCTTTGAAGATTTCAGCAGTGATCCCCATCAGGTCCGCTGGCTTTGTTATTTTTTTGATGGCATTGCTGACTTCTTCCAAACTAGGCAGTGCTGCAAGCTCATCCCTGGTTTATTGTTGCGGGATTTGTGAGAGGGCCTCTTTGGCCACATTGGAGCTGCGATTCAGCAGGTTCTGGTAGTGCTCTTTCCAACGTAGTGCAATTGATCTTTTGTCCTTCAGAAGTTTGGTTCCATCTGATGAGTGTAGAGGCTGTATGCCATGGTTTCTTGGTCCGTAGATGATCTTTGTGGCTTTGAAAAATCCCTGAGCATCATGGGTATCTGCAAAATATTGGATTTCTTCAGCCTTCTTTGTCGACCAGATGTTCTTGAGTTCTCTGGTCCTCCTTTGGACCTCAGCTTTTGCACTGGCATAGATCTTTTTCTTAGCAGCACAGTTGTTGTCTCTCTGCCATGTTTGGAAGGCTTTCCTTTTCTTATCAATTAACTCTTTGGACCTCTTTGTCATTTTCATCAAACCAGTCTTGATGTTTCATAGTTTAATATCGATGGTTTCTTTGCAACTGTGATGATGGAGGTCTTTGTTCCAATGTTCCTCAATGTTTTTGAGGTGTTCTATGGGTAGATGATCCTTGAGTGTTGTTTGGAGAAGGGCTCATTTGGAGGGCTTCTGAAGGGCTTGGGTGTTAATTTTGCGCCTTATTTTTCTTCCTTGGAGTCTGCGTTTGGGGGCGATCTTGATAGCCATTGTGGATCGGATTAACCTGTGGTCCATCCAGCAGTCATCAGCACCTGTCATGGCTCTTGTGAAAGACAGTGTCTTATATTAATTTTTGCTCCCAAAGATGCACTAGGTCAGGGGATATCTTATTTTTTCATGAAGAAGAATTCACATCTATGGTACATACATTTACTGATTTTGCATGCTAAGGTGTTCTGTTCAGTGGGCATGCTTCCAAACAAAATCTTTGCTACGTCTTACTTTCAGGGGAGGCCTTATATTTAGCAATTCAGCAAAACCTCTACTAGGTCTTATTTTCAGAGGATGTCTTATTTTTGGGGAAACAGGGTAGCTGATATATTTCTAATATCACATGTTACAAGTTTTATGGGAAACAGAGTTGCTGCTTTAACTTTACATACTTCTTGATGAATCTTTAATTTAGTAGGATAATGATGAGGATAAAGGAAACAAGGTATAGTTGCTCTTCAATCACTGATAAATTCCCATATTGCTTTCTACTACTTTTGTTAGCATGAACACAATGTATGACTAAAGAATCAATGACAGTAGTGGCTAAATAAACAGCAGCTTTCTGGATTGTCTCAAGATGACTTTGTGTAGCCAAAGGGTGTGTGCAAGCATGTGTAAACGCTTTGTCCAGTTTTTCTGCTGCTTTAGTTAGTGCCCTTTTAAACAATTTTTGTTACATACTGGTGGCTTGAGCCTCTGTGTATCGATTAGATTGCAGAGTAAATATTTTTTGGGATTTTTTAATGCTTGTTCTCAGTCCATGGAAGACATTCTTACCTTCCAATCTCATGAATAAACAGAAAATTTCATCATACCTTCATAATGTTTGCACCAATATCCTCTACTAAAGCTCACAGTGGCAGAGGTGCAAGAATCCAGTGAAAGTGGAAAGGGTATGAACACAGTGGAGGTGGGTGCAAGTCTTCCTGGAGGGCTCCTCAGGCTTGTAAAGTAGGTAACTGGGAAGCTCCCCAAAAGAGTGGGAGCATGAAGAATGTGCACTTGGTGATGTGTCCAGCAACCACTATCCCCAGCCACTATGTATACAGTACATTCACACAGCAGTTCCTCATTTCAAGTGGAGGAGGCCGATGAACTATTGTTGTGACTGCCAACTCTGTCCTGAAGCCTGTGCACATTCTTGCAACAGTCCGGCACTTCTGCAGGAGGGGCGGGATGAGTAATCACTGCAGCTTGGAATAAGCCCCCATTGAACCACTCCTGAAGCCTGGGAATCCACTGTGTGCAACCCCCTATGCTTCTGCAAGAGGGGAAGAATAATGTGTGTATGTATATGTGCCTTCAAGTTGCCTTGATTTATGATGACTCCGTTAATTTTCTTGGGGTTTTTGTGGGGGCTTTTTTGCTCAAGGAATACTCAGAGGTAGGTTTGTTCTTTTCTCTGAAATATAGCTTACAGTATCTGGTTGATCATCTCCCATCCAAGTGCTTCACTTCCAAGATCAGACAGAATCTGATGTGGGGAATGATCTAATTCTACAACCCAGTATAGCATATTTTGAACTCAGAGTAATACATTTTCTTCGCATTGAAATTTATTTTGTAAATATTGGTAAATCTGAATAATTTTTAAAAGTCAAGAGTTTGCTTAATAGGAAGTGAAATTAAGTTAAGTATTTGCAACTGACATTTTGTAATGGCCATAGTTTAAATTGTCTCATTGTTCTTTAAGGTCTTACTAGTCTCGTTAACTAATTTTATAGACCTTCTTGTGTTAAAATATCTGAAATGAATGTATTAATGTTGTTGTAAATAGAAAATTGTACTAATTTGGTCATCTGTATTCTAAATTTAGTTCTGGATACATGCCAAAATAAGTAATGCTACAGTGTTTTCCCCAAAATAAGACAGTGTCTTATATTAATTTTTGTTCCCAAAGATGCTCTAGGTCTTATTTTCAGGGGATGTCTTATTTTTCCATGAAGAAGAATTCACATTTATTGTTGAACAAAAAATGAACATTTATTATATACTGTACAGTAGTTGTCATCACAAACCAGCATAACCAGACAAACTGTGAATCCTATCAAGAATTTATTGTTACTACCATTATTTCCATGTACAACACTCTATGGTACGTACATTTACCAATCCTGCATGCTCTGGTGTTCTGTTTGGCGGGCATGCTTCCAAACACAAACGGTGCTAGGTCTTACTTTCGGGGAGGCCTTATATTTAGCAATTCAGCAAAACCTCTACTAGGTTTTCTAGGGATGTCTTATTTTAGGGGAAACAGGGTAACTCCTATGATGGTTCTTAAATGTGATACTTTGAAAAGTGTTTTCACTTGTTTGTTTCAGTATCTACCTGAGCTTGCCAGTTTTTCCTGCATTTTGTAGGGATAGATGATACTATCATAGTTGCAAGAGATTTAGGTTTTAGATATGCATATATTTAGAGATATATGTATTTTAAAAGATATGAATTTGGCACCATCAGGCATGTTTACTTACCTAAAGCAGTGGTTCTCAACCTATGGGTCCCCAGGTGTTTTGGCCTACAACTCCCAGAAATCCCAACCAATTTACCAGCTGTTGGGATTTTTGGGAATTGAAGGCCAAAATATCTGGGGACCCACAGGTTGAGAACCACTGAACTAAAGCATTCAGTTGATTAATTTCCTGGTAAAAGTACACTGGGTCTGTAGCTTCTGACTGAGCTCAGTCTGCACTTAAAGCCCTAAAGAGCTTGGGACCTCGAGACTTATAAGTCTGTAAAGTTCACTAACTTTGAATTTCATGGTATAAAGAAGACATTCTGGAAAATTTTTATCAGGTAATTGCTGAAGTGGTAAATGTGATAAAATGCACTATACAGAGAATAAAAAATTAGGAGTATAAAAAGTATATATAGAGACAGAGAAAAAAAAGTACTTGCTTTATTTTCCTTAGTGTAAATACAGTATGACTCCTATATCCGTAGTATCTGTTTTACATCCAACAAAATACATCTTTAGGCATTTTCTAGGTCCTCCAGAGTTACATATTTATTTATCAAGTCAGAAGTGAATTGAGAATACAGTTATAATTTATAGAAAAACCACGAAGTTAAAAACTTGGCATTATACTAATTTTCCTTTGACCAGAAGCTGGCCACTTTGAGTGCCTCTGGTGTCGCTGTAAGAAGGTCCTCCATTGTGTGCATGTGACAGGGCTCAGACTACATTGTAGTAAGTGGTCTGTGATTTGCTCTTTTTCACACTCGCATGTCGTGAATTCCACTTTATTAGCCAGATTTCTTAAAGTTAGCTCTGTATCTTGTGGTGCCAGAGCACAGTCTGTTCAGCACCTTCCAAGTCACCTAGGCTTCCAGAGAGACTCTGGTATTGTTGGATCAGAAGTTCTTCTTTTCGATAGGCCTTACTATTATTATAGGTAGTTTCACATATCCATGTGAAGTCTGAGAATGCATGCCTGTGGATACTCTTTAACAAACAAATGCTTTTTTAATCCAATTTGTGTTGTTTGTTGGTATGACTCTTTACATTGAAAAATCTTGAAAACAGTTTTAGTAGCACAATTCTGTGAATACTTATAATAAAATCAATTTTGTTCATTAGGGCTTATTCCAGGTTTGTTTTGGATTGTGGCCATATATTTAACTGAATAGGCTTTGGTTTTCTTCTACACATGCACACTGTACGTACACACTTCCCCTTTTTGTCTTTTTATTATACCGTACAATATTTTGGATTCTAGAAAATACCCAGAAAATAGTTCATTCTGTTCTTACAATGGATTCTTTTTCCTCCTTCAACTATATCTTGGATACAGGAATTCCTACCCAGTTTCTATCTTATCTGGCTTATTCTGGTCTCACTTTGTTCTTTTCTCTTACATTCATTTGCTAGAAATGTACACTTCAGTGTTGCAGTGTAGTTTATCTGTTCTGATTATCTTGAGCAGGCTGGATTCCTCTGCCACAAGGGGGCAGATTTCTCTTTCAGATCAAAAGAGCCTTCAAAACAGGTGCAATGCTTGACAATTGTAAGGATGCCCAGCCAACTCAGAAAACAGGCAGCTGAGACTATAATTTCATGGGAAGTGTTACAGAAGGGTTCAAAATTCTTTCTTGATTGTGCCTCCTTATGAAGACAGTGCCAATAGGAATTCATGGATGTAGACTGAAAAGTGTGAGGACAAACATTTTTCCCATTTCCCCTCCAAGAACTTTTTTTTTAAACTTTCTAACTTAGAAATACACATACAATTCTTTCCTTCCTTCCTTTCTTTGAAATGCTCCTTCAGACAAGGTTCTAGATACATACAATGCAAGTAATAGAATAGTATGAATGTTTTTGTATAAGTGTCTACATAAATTGTTGTTGCTGCTATGTGGCTTCAATTTGCGTCTAATTTATGGCAACTCAATTACAAGTTTTTCTTGGTAAGATTTGTTCAGAAGGCATTTGACTTTGACTCTCCCTGAGGCTGAGAGAGTGAATTTTGCCCAAGATCATTCAGTGAATTTCCATAGCTGAATTGTGATTCGAACTCTGATTCCAGAATCATCCCCAAAGTTGCAGCATACTGCCTCTCGTCTATATAATTAGAGAATAATATGTTAGAGATATATCACAAAGATGAATGTCTGCCACCAAAGAGATACTGCCATTTTCATGAGAGCATCCAGAGGGCCTTCATTGCTTGATAGTATATTATGTGTTTAGCATTTGAACCTTCAGTTGTTTACATCATTACCTAAGCCTTAACATTGAGTCTTTTGAATTCCTACAATACAATGCTTGTGGCTACAGTGATGCATGTCTAAGCTATGTGTTTTCTGAACTATTTTGACATCATCTACCTTTCTGCTTTTTCAAATTATAAGCATTTATCTATTTTGTTAAATATTCTTTAAAAATTCAATTCTTATTTAGGATTTTCTTGGACTTATACAGAGCATATATGGGTGTCCTACATGATCTGATGAATTGCAGATGTGATTCAGCTTTTGATTTCTTTAACTTAATTATATATCTGATATATCCTGGATACATTATATTATTATATGAATGACTGTGATTCAATAATGGCAAGAGTTTTTTTGGGGAGGAGTTAACCACTAGCTCTCTATATAGCTTCAGCTCACGTTCCTGGAGCATGAAGAATAGGAGCATGACTAACAGGAAAGCCCAACATGTATTTTGCTTGAGTGGAATAGACCAGGGCTTCTTAAACTTTTTCCACTTGCAATCCCTTTCTGCCTAATACATTTTTACGCTCTCTCAGAATGAGTTTAGGCACATGAAGTCAAAAACATTAACAAGGGTAAAAGGAAACACAAGGAAAAGGCAGGGCCACTGTTTAAAGAAGATGGGAAAATACTGACGGGATGGAGAAAAGACTACTATTCAACAGCTTCTTTGCCTTTGTCTTTTCTCAGGTTTTCAACCTGAGAAAAATGGAATAGATATTGCAGTAGGGGGAATGCAGCACATAATAAGTAATTAGATAGTACAGGAATACATGGCTGCTCTAAATCAGTCCAAGTCTGCAGGTACAGATGAATTGCATCCGAGGATATTACTGGACAGACGTAATCTCAGAACCACTGGCAATCTGAGAATTCCTGGAGAATAGGAGAAGTCCCAGCAGACTGGACCAAGGCAAAATAGGGGAAAAAAGAGAATGCCTTACATCTACTTGTTGTGGTCATTATTATTATTATTATTATTATTATTATTATTATTATTATTATCATTTATAGGCCACCCTATCTTCCTGGGGGGACTCGGGGCGATTTCCAAGCAAAAAGGCAAACATTCAATGCCTTGGTGATAGACAAACACATAAGTCAAAAACAGTGCAAGGTAACACTATTATAAAACTCATTAGTTACTAAAACACAAAGCTCATAAAAACCAACAATATCACAATACATAGTCTGAATGAAATAATTTAAGATTATTTATGACAACCCGTGGGTCAAGATAAAATTGCCAGCATCCTGGAAGGTTGTCCTTACAATGTTCTATTCCTCTTCCTCTCTGTAGGCTAAAGTGCATAAGTGCGTTTTCAGCAGTTTTTTAAAGAAGAGGAGAGAAGGGGCCATTTTTATTTCTTTGGGGAGTTCCAGAGACGGGTAGTGATCACGGAAAAGGCCCCCTCTCTTGTCCCCACCAGCCATGCTTGAGACAGGGGTGGGACCAAGAGCTGGGTCTCCTCCTTTTACCGCAGTGTGCAAGGTGGTTTATACAGGGAGATGAGGTTTGCCATATAACCTGGACCCGGACCATTTAGGGCTTTATAGGTAACAACCAGCACTTTGTATTTAGCCCGGAAGCAGACCGGTAGCCGGTGGAGCTGCCATAACATGGGAGTGGTTCTCTTCCTATATGGAGCCTGGCTGTCGATCTCTGGACTAGCTGAAGCTTCCAAACTATCTTCAAAGGCAGCCCCACATAGAGAGCACTGCAGTAGTCCAGACGGGATATGACTAAGGCATGGACTACCATGGCCAGATCTGGCATCTCAAGGTACAGGTGCACTTGGCGCACAAGTTTTAATTGTGCAGAGGAGCTCCTGGCCACTGCTGACACCTGAGGTTCCAGGGTCAGTGATGAGTCCAGGATTACCCCTAGACTACGAACCTGCGTCATCAGGGGGAGTGTAACCCTGTCCAACACAGGCTGTAACCCTATACCCTGTTCTGCATTCTGACTGGACCAGGAATACCTCTGTCTTGTCTGGATTTAGTTTCAGCTTGTTAGCCCTCATCCAGTCCATTATTGATGACAGACATCAGTTCAGGACCAGAATGGCATTTTGGTGGAAAGGAATAATAGAGTTAGGTGTCATCTGCATAAATTTGACACTGAACTCCAAAACTCTGGATGATCTCTCCCAGCATTTTCACTTCTTCTGCCTCTTTTGGCATTGTCACCACGAACTCAATGCAGCAGTAGCAGTTGTGGTGAGAGAAAAGGGCTGTTTTATCTCATGCCCACAATACCCTGTCAAGGTGATGCTGTTCTCAACATGACAGTGCAAAACCAAATACCTTACTTCCTTCCTTGCTTTCCTCACTAGTGGGAGATGTGACACACCCAGCAAGACCTGCCAGGGGTACAAGAAGGTGGAGTATGTGTGTGTGGAGCAGGAAGAGGGAGAGTGGGAAAGAACCTTCATATCATACACCTGTTGCGCCTCTTATTTGTTTTTTCATCTCCCCCCCTCCCCTTTTGCCCTCTTCATGAGTATGGGCAGTTGCATGGCTATGAGGAGCACAGGCAGGCATTTCTAGTGCTGCTGATTGATGCACCTTGAAGTATCTTGTACTTATAGCAAATGCCATAAGGAGGGCCTGGATTCAAGGGCCCGCACGGGCCGAGCGGCAGGCCTTTTTCCTCCCCCGCCCTGGCTGGATCCCTGAGGGGCCCCGTTGGGATGGCGTCCCTGCACATGCCGTTATCCCTGCCACCGCCCCAGGGATTTGGAGCAAACTGTACTTGGGTGAGGGAGTTCAACTGGCGCACCAGAGCCACCTCTGGCTGGCATCAGGCAAGTGGGTGCTCCCCTCAAGCCCAGGCCAAGCTTACCTGGCACCCTCCGTGGCCTGCACTGCCTGCGCCGCTGAACAAAAACCCTCCTCAGAGCCACAGCAGCGGCTTCTCTTTGTGCCCGGCCCAGTCTCTGAGACCGGTGGTGGCTTTCACTCCCTTTCCTCAGTTCCCTTTCCCTTCTCTCGCTCAGCCTGGATGACACTCCCCCTACTTTTCCGCTCCCTCATCCAGGGCTTTGGCCACTCACCCCTAACTGAGGCAGTGGCCAGCCTGGTGAAGCCCCTTTTGCCGCACTAGCGGTGGCCGCCATATTCCCTGATGCGACAGGAGGGAGCTGCTTCTAACAATACGGTACATTAAAAGAGATAGGGAGGGATGCTAGATTTATTAAAATAAAAATAGTGCCGTTACTTTGCTGGTTTCCACTTATCGCTGGTGGGCCTAGAACGTAACCCCCGCGATAAGTGAGGGAACACTGTACACAAAAGAAAGTCACGTTAGACTAAACTTGTTTTTTATATATATATAGTGTTACAAGCTTGGTAGATGAAGGGAATTTGTAGTTGTTTGACCAATTGAACTGAAGCATGCATACCAATGTCTTTTTTCATCTCAGAGAAAAGTGACTAATGGGGTGCCACAGGGTTCTGTCCTGGATCTGTGTTGTTCAACATCTTTATAAATAACTTGGGTAATGGAATAGAGGGAGTGCTGATCAAATTAGGAGGAATGAATAAATATCCTTGAAGACAGGATAATGTAAAGCAGCAAAAATTAAATGCAGAGATACAGAATCGTAGAATCGTAGAGTTGGAAGAGACCTCATGGGCCATCCAGTCCACCCCCCTGCCAAGAAGCAGGAAATCGCATTCAAAGTACCCCCAACAGATGGCCATCCAGCCTCTGCTTAAAAGCCTCCAAAGAAGGAGCATCCACCACAGTCCGGAGAAGAGAGTTCCACTGCCGAACAGCTCTCACAGTGAGGAAGTTCTTTCTGATGTTCAGGTGGAATCTCCTTTCCTGTAGTTTGAAGCCATTGTTCAAACTACAGGAAAGGAGATTCCACCTGAATATCAGGAAGAACTTCCTCACTGTGAGAGCTGTTCGGCAGTGGAACTCTTTCCCCTGGACTGTGATGGAGGCTGGGTAATATAGGATGGGTAATGCCTTGTTTGCCAACAGTTTGCCATGAAAGGATCATTTCTTTAGATTCATAGTAGTCAAAATATAGTTTAATTTCATGTGTTGCATATTGTATTAGCATTGTGTAACTTCTACATGTGCCCCCTTGATAGCAGCTCCACATGTTGCAGACTTGCTGTCTCCCAATACTATACTATTCCTTCTCTTCATATAATCAATTGTATAGCTCCCTTTCTAAGTTCAAACATAGTAGTTTCCTCTTTTTTCTGATGTACAAGTCTTTACCTATCCCTTATAATTGACCATGTCTAGCTCGAAGCCCTGATTACTGGTATTCGATTCCTTGATGGAATATATTGATTGGATTTGTAACTGTGACCATTTTAATAATAATGTTTTGGTTTCTGTCTTATGTTGTCTTATTATGTTTCTATGTTTAAGTTGTTGTATGATGTTTTTGACAATTGACTGTTTTTGCACACATGTTGAAAACCGCCCTGAGTCCTCTCGAGGAAATGGAGCGGTATATAAATAAAGTTTTATTATTATTTTATTATGACACAACAAACAAGATAGATATGCTGGATTTCGTATCAAAAAATCATAAGTCGAACACTTCCCAAGTGTCTAGGACTGTGTGATGTATTTTCGGATGATGCGCGCAGATCCTAGCAGGGTGGCCTTTTGCAGTTGGCAGATCGTAATTTTGTCAATGTCTATTGTTTCCAAATGCCGGCTGAGATCTTTTGGCACGGCACCCAGTGTGCCCATCACTACCGGGACCACCTGCACTGGTTTCTGCCAGAGTCTTTGAAGTTCAATCTTGAGGTCCTGATAGTGGCTGAGTTTTTCCTGTTGTTTTTCGTCAATGCGACTGTCACCTGGGATGGCAACATCAATGATCCAAACCCATTTCTTTTCCACAACTGTGATGTCTGGTGTGCTGTGTTCCAGAACTTTGTCAGTCTGGATTTGGAAGTCCCACAGTATCTTTGCATGCTCATTTTCCAATACTTTTGCAGGTTTGTGATCCCACCAGTTCTTTACTGCTGGCAGGTGGTACTTGAGGCATAAGTTCCAATGAATCATTTGGGCCACATAGTTGTGCCTATGTTTGTAGTCTGTGTGATTTTCTTACAGCAGCTGAGGATAGAAAAGTCCCCCACGACCTTCTGGCAAACAAACTAGTAAAATGTGGGCTAGACAAAACTACGGTTAGGTGGATCTGTAATTGGCTAAGTGAACGAACCCAAAGGGTGCTCACCAATGCGTCGTCTTCATCATGGAAAGAAGTGACAAGTGGAGTGCCGCAGGGCTCCGTCCTGGGCCCGGTTCTGTTCAACATCTTTATTAACGACTTAGACGAAGGGTTAGAAGGCACGATCATCAAGTTTGCAGATGACACCAAACTCGGAGGGATAGCTAACACTCCAGAAGACAGGAGCAGAATTCAAAACGATCTTGACAGACTAGAGAGATGGGCCGAAACTAACAAAATGAAGTTCAACAGGGACAAATGCAAGATACTTCACTTCGGCAGAAAAAATGGAAATCAAAGATACAGAATGGGGGACGCCTGGCTTGACAGCAGTGTGTGCGAAAAAGATCTTGGAGTCCTCGTGGACAACAAGTTAAACATGAGCCTACAATGTGATGCGGCAGCTAAAAAAGCCAATGGGATTTTGGCCTGCATCAATAGGGGAATAACGTCTAGATCCAGGGAAGTCATGCTCCCCCTCTATTCTGCCTTGGTCAGACCACACCTGGAATACTGTGTCCAGTTTTGGGCACCGCAGATGAAGGGAGACGCTGACAAGCTGGAAAGCGTCCAGAGGAGGGCAACTAAAATGATTAAGGGTCTGGAGAACAAGCCCTATGAGGAGAGGCTTAAAGAGCTGGGCATGTTTAGCCTGCAGAAGAGAAGGCTGAGAGGAGACATGATAGCCATGTACAAATATGTGAGGGGAAGTCCTAGGGAGGAGGGAGCAAGCTTATTTTCTGCTGCCCTGCAGACTAGGACACGGAACAATGGCTTCAAACTACAGGAAAGGAGATTCCACCTGAACATCAGGAAGAACTTCCTCACTGTGAGGGCTGTTCGGCAGTGGAACTCTCTCCCCCGGGCCGTGGTGGAGGCTCCTTCTTTGGAGGCTTTTAAGCAGAGGCTGGATGGCCATCTGTCGGGGGTGCTTTGAATGCGATTTCCTGCTTCTTAGCGGGGGGTTGGACTAGATGGCCCTTGAGGTCTCTTCCAACTCTACTATTCTATGATTCTATGATTCTATGATATGATCAATGGTTTCGTCTGTTTCCTTGCACAGTCTGCATTTTGGGTCATCAGCTGGTTTTTCCATCTTGGCCTTAATTGCATTTGTTCTGATGGCTTGCTCCTGGGCTGCAAGGATCAGGCCTTCTGTCTCCTTCTTCAGGGTCCCATTTGTGAGCCATAGCCAGGTCTTCTCCTTATCAGCTTTTCCTTCAATTTTGTCAAGGAACTTTCCATGCAATGTTTTGTTGTGCCAGCTGTCAGCTCTAGTTTGTAGTGTGGTTTTCTTGTACTGGTTTTTTGTCTGCTGTGCTTTGAGGAGTTTCTGATTTTTGACTTCAATCAAAACAGGTTCTTCACTTTGCTTTACATATTCTGCCAGGGCATGTTCTTCTTCTTTGACTGCTTGTTTTACTTGTAAGAGTCCTCTGCCCCCTGATCTTCTAGGCAGATATAGCCGGTCAACATCACTGCGGGGGTGCAGTGAATGATGAATGGTCATGAGTTTTCTTGTTTTTCTGTCCAAATTGTCCAGTTCCACTTGAGTCCAGTTTATGATGCCAGCAGTATATCTTATGACAGGTATGGCCCAGGTGTTTATGGCAAGGTGGCACCTCCTGTAGGTGCCACCTTGCCGTGGGGGGGGGGGGGGGGCTTGACCATTCCGAGGACGCTGAGGGCTGTACTGGCAGTAGTGTAACTACCGGCAGGTCCCACCAAGCCAGAGAGGCCTCAGCTGAGGAATGGAACCAAGAGCACCTAACCCATTAGCATTATGGAGAATCAAACCAAAACAAAGTCTATACTGGCTCGGTCGTCGCCCAGGATAAAAAGGACCGCGGTAGATGCTGCTGATTCTGGACATCCATCGACAAGTGGGCTACGGAATCAAAATACAAATGAACAGTCACAGAAGCGGCAGAAATATATAATGCCAGAAAACCACACTATTATTATTATTATTATTATTATTATTATTATTATTATTATTATTATTATTTTATGAAGTATTCTCTTGATCACTTCCTTCATCACCAGTTACTGTTTGAAAACCATGCCTCCTGGTTCTATTGCCCCCCTCCCCCCTTTAAGCATCTTTTGCACTCATACTAAAAATCTCCTCAGAAAAATCGCAGATATTCTGGCTATGAATTTAAATATCTCAGTCGTGTATTTGACAGTAAAATAAACTGCCTTGGAGTGCAGTGGAGTCTCCTTGTAAACAGAGGCTATATGGTCATCTGTCAAGAGTGCTTTGATTGTGTATTCCTCTTTACAAAGATTTAGACTGGGTTGTTCTCGTGGTCTCTTTCAACTCTGTAATTTCATAATTGTATGATTCTATCTGTATAGTCATTTCTTTTTGTTTGATGCCTTAATCACACACTGTTATATTCTTACTCTATGATTCTGTGTTTACATTCTTTTTCTACTTTGATAATTGTTCTTACAATAGTTTCACAGGGGTGAACTTTCCATCTACATTGTATATCTTTCTGCTGGGGTTTCTCAGTAATCTATTCTTGGCCACCTACTCTTTTTTCTCCATACAGTCTCAGGGTGATCAAATCCCATATATTTTAGTGCTATGTAACTGCCATCTCTTCTCCCTTTTATTCTATGTCTGCTGAGATTCTGATATTTAACTCAGTGTACTGTGCAAAGAGTTCATTATTCCTCTTAAACAGAGGAAGAAAACTTTTGGATAGAATCTGAAAATATCTATAGCTGAAAATCTTTTACTTCACCACAATCCTTCATCTCCTCATACACTGTATTTATCTGTTGACAAGAGCATCTCTGATGGCCAGACAAAAAGCCTTTGCCACCTCACTTTTCTTATTTATATTCAGTTGGTTGCCACATTTTGCCAGTTCTCTTTACACTATTTAAGTAATATGTCTCTTCTTCAATATTTTAATAAAAAACCTCTTGAGGCATCTCCATTTTCAATTAGGTTTACTTTCTTTTTTCGATTTGTTGCAGTGCTTTACCTCTGTCCAGCACCCTGCTGCTGAAATCATTCACCTTTTTCATTATTCTGAACATGTCACACCCTTCCTTAATTCTGTACTCTTTCTGTTGATTTCCATAAAAAAAATGACTTGCAATTTTTTCACCCATCGTTTCTTTATTGTAGCCAAATGTATATCTGTTATTTTCCTTTATCCCACTTGAAATTATTTACACTGTATGTACAATAACCTATATTGGTTTGGATATATTTAATTAAATGATAAACACTTATAGAGGAGAATGTACAAAATACACATTTAATTGGGCATTATGCTAAGTTATATTTGATCTGGGCAGAGTATTACTGGATTTGATGTTTTGACTAGAAGGGAAGGGAAGAAGTTCTTTTTAACATTGACAGATAACTCCATGAATGCTCTTATTTAAATACCACTGTTTGGCAGGAGGAGAGATTCGAAAGATCTGTACTGAAAACATATACTTTTGTAAATATTCTGTTGATCAGGGTAGACTTGAATAAAAGATTTTAAAAATCTGTATACAATTATAGGTAGCATGCTGTGATCATCCTAAAAAAGTAAATTTGCCCTCGAAAATTTTATATGTTATATACACTGTGTGCTTCTGGTATAGTTAATTATATACTACCACAAAGTACAGGCCTTGCAAAGCAAATATTGTCAAATTTGGAAGCCATAAGCATCAAGATGGTTATAAAAGTCAGGATAATTTTATTTCTTTACTAAAATAAGTATTAATTTGTCTTGCAAATAATAAAATAAAACCATTACCAAATTCTGAAGATATAATAAGATAATACAGTGGGTCCTCTATGTCAGTGGGTTCAAAATCCACAAATTTAACTAACCACAGATTGAAAAGGAAGAAATACCATGTTTCCCTGAAAATAAGACAGTGTCTTATATTAAATTTTGCTCCCAAAGATGCTCAAGGTCTTATTTTCAGGGGATGTCTTATTTTTCCATGTAGAAGAATTCACATTTATTGTTGAACAAAAAAATGAGCATTTATTATATACTTTACAGTAGTTGTTATCACAAACTAGGGCCGGGCTGTGGCGCAGCTGTTGAGCAGCTGCCTTAAATCACTCTGACCATGAGGTCATGAGTTCGAGACCAGCCCGTGGCGGGGTGAGCACCCGTCAATTAAAAATAAAAAATAGCCCCTGCTCGTTGCTGACCTAGCAACCCGAAAGATAGTTGCATCTATCAAGTAGGAGATAAGGTACCACTTATAAAAAGTGGGGAGGCAAGATTAACTAATTTACGACCTGTTATGAGGAAGTGCCGTCAGTGTGGATGATGAAGCAGCTGCTCCCCCCTGTGGCCAGAATCGAACATCCCCTCAGAAGAACGTTAACTTGCCTCTGCGTGTGTCTCTCTGTCTCTGTTTGATGTGTTTATGGGCATTGAATGTTTGCCCTATGTGTGTTATAATGTGATCCGCCCTGAGTCCCCTTCGGGGTGAGAAGGGCGGAATATAAATACTGTAAATAAATAAATAAATAAATAAACTAGCATAACCAGACAAACTGAACCCTATCACGAATTTCTTGTTACTACCATTATTTCCATGTACAGCACTCTATAGTATGTACATTTACCTATCATTCATGCTCTGGTGTTCTTTTCGGTGGGCATGCTTTCAAACACAAACTTTGCTAGGTCTTATTTTTGGGCAAGGCCTTATATTTAGCAATTCAGCAAAACCTCTACTAGGTCTTATTTTGTGGGGATGTCTTATTTTAGGGGAAACAGGGTAGTAATGAAATAATATTGACATTGACTGCCAGGCTGAAAGCAGTCTCAAGGCAGCAACTGAGCAACATTCCTTACCTGCTGTCTGTCTTCTCTCTTCCACTCTCATACACTTCAGCCTCCTCCTTCTCCTCCTATTATTACTATTACTACTACTACTACTACTACTACTACTACTACTACTAGCTGTGCCTAGCCACGTGTTGCTGTGGCTTATGGGAATCTTTTGTTGGCCAGGTGGAATAGCAGTGAATAGCCCTGCAGCCTCGAAGCCTGGCCGTTTTCTTCTAATGGGAATCCTTGTTTGGTGAACTGGAATACAATGGAATAGGCTTGCTGCTTGGAAGGCTGGGTACTTGCATTCTAGGGGAATGGTTTTTTGGGCTGCTAGAATTGCAATGAATAGCCTCACTACTTCAAAGCCTGGCTGCTTGCTAGCTAGGGGAATCTTTGGTTGGTCAGCTTCAATAGCACAGAGTAGTATCGCTGTTTCAAAGCCTGGCCACCTTCTACCAAGGTTAATCCTTTGTTGGTCTGGTTGAATTGCACCGAATAGCCTTGCAACTTCAATGCCTGGCTTTGTTATACCTAGGGGAATCCTTGTTTGGCGAGCTGTTAGTAGCACCCTGAGTCACAGAGCCGCTTTGAAGCCTGGGTACTTCCTTTGTAGGCAAATCCTTGTTTGGACAGCCTGAATCGCACTGAATAGTCTTGCAGCTTAAAAGCCTGGCCATTTTCTACCTAGGAGAAATCTTGGTTGGCCAGCTTGAATGGACTTCAAAGCCTGGGGGTTTTCTACCTAGGAGAAATCTTGGTTGGCCAGGTTGAATAGCACTGAATAGCCTTGCTGGTTGCAAACCTGGCTGCTTTCTACCTTGTGGAATCCTTGGTTGGCCAGGTTGAATAGCAATGAATAGTCTCGGTGGGACAAGTATGAATGCTGCAATTAGTCATCTTCATTAGCATTGAATGGCCTTGCAGCTTCAAAGCCTGGCTGCTTCCTCCCTGGGGGAATTCTTTTTTGGGAGGTGTTAGCTGGCTCTGGGTATTTCCTTTTTGGAATTTCCTTGTTTTCAGAGTGTTGCTCTTTATTTATGGTATTATGGAGATTATATTGTTCTGTATTATTATACCACATTAATATTATATATGATATTTATAATCTAATGTTATCTGCTTAGAACTGGATTATATGATGCCCCTTTTACATACTGAGCTGGATTATATAGCAGTGTGGACTCAAGACAATGCAGTTCAAAGGAGATACTGTGGATTATGTGCCTTAGCATTCTGGGTTATATAGCTATGTGGAAGGGTTTTGAGTCTACACTGTCATATAATCCAGTTCAAATCACCCTACCTGCTCTTCTCCACGTGCCGGGCTCATCCACATGCTGGCACAGTCGCCCCCCTCAGGGCAAGTGCACAGAGTGAAGGGAAAAGAAGGGAGCGTACCATTCGGGCCGAAAAGGGGGGAGGGAGTAAAAAAATAGATATAGGTCAATCCGGGATTTTTGGGGGGGGGGGTTGAAGGACATACCTTGGATGTGTTGGTGTATTGTGGCCAAATTTGCTGGCATTTGGCCCAGTGGTTTGTTAACTTGGTCCTAATTATGCTATATAAACGCCACTTGTTCTCGCCACAAGGAAACTTACATTAAAAGCATTTCAGTACAATTTAAAATCTAGAAATACATAAACTTTAAGTAGAAGTCCCATTTATGAGTAGCCACTGGTTGCTGCAGCACAGAAGGTGAACATTGTGCCACTACTCATAAAACCAGTTGGACATAGCAGCTGCTGTGGGTACATTGTACTCCCCAGGAGATCAATGTACTACAGGTTAAAGAATCACTGACTTATAAAATTTCATGATAGTGTAGAAGATAAAGGGCAACATTTCTAAATTGAGATGCTTTACTCAGATTCTCTTTTAATTTGAGGACAAATGGGCAAGATGTTTCTTATTTAACTACTGCCGGTGCTAACAATTTAATTGCTTTTCAGTTGTATTATCATTGATTGATTTTTCTCTCATCTGGGATAGGGTGTAATTTCAGTAACTCAAACCTCTGTATTATATATTTCAAATAATATATTTCAACCATAATCATAGTTTCTCTCAAAGGCTAAGCTTGTGTTCTCCGTCAACATATCATCTCTAACTTTAGCATTTCTATTGCTGGAAACTTCACAACTGTTTCCCCCTGCCGAAAAGAATATAAGCGGATCATGGCATTTTCTCCTCCCTTGTATTGGATATTAGTGGCACTGGTGGGAATCATAATCAGGGAAGTATGCTCTGAAATTACCTATCTGCATATGCACTGAAGGAAATGTGTTACTGTTCAAAGATTTTAAGAGGAGAAATGCACAACATGTACTAATGGCTAATTAAGGCTTTCTAGGTTTCTCACATCTCACCAGGTGTCAATGACATTTCTAGTGTTAAGGTTTCAATATTTACTGGGAGAAATTCCAAGACTGTTCTGGAATGACTGGAACAAAAAGTACTGGTTACATTGGCTCTTGTTCTCAAGTTTTTCCCTGTTCCAGTTTTGGAAGCTGGATGACATTTTTTATTAAACATAGCAGATTTGCCTAAGCTTCACTTGCAGTGAGGTTATAGTGTATAATGTAAAGGACATTTATTTATGTGTTATTTATTTATTGTGTCTTTTAAATATAATTCTGTATAGGAATGATACATCCAGGAGTGGATTTCCCTTCCTAGGGATAGGTCTCCTGTCACTTCCTGTTGTCTCACTCCTGTGAGTCATATGTAAGTTGGATATCTGTAACTTGGGGACTGCCTGTACTAAGTTTGTAACTAGCATAATAAATAATAGAATTCTTACACTGGGTATAATTCAACGAAACAAGGGCAAAACTTTGTTTGGGCAGTGTGGTTTCATGATTCCTCCCTATTGCACTGCTGTACAATTTCCCAAGTCATTTCTGAAAATCGAGGAATGCACTGTTACTACTTTGTGATATAGGAGGGGCTGCAGTAGCAGAGGGCAATTTGTAAATTTCAGAAGGCTGCTTTCAGTAATCATAAAGGAACATCAATTTATTTGAGAATACCCATGTAATTGAGCCATTATGCTCTAAAAGCAGTAAGGGTAATCTTCATTTTAAAAATTATGAAGTGAAATTCAGATATAGGTCCATTGTGTATGTTGAATCAAATTTGCCATTATTTTTACGAAAGGGTCCTGATACACAGGTATATTTCATTCAGATGAAATATGTGATAAATATGATAAAGCTATTTCTCCAAACATTTAAGTACTACTTAGTCATATAGATATTTTTTCTACAACTTTCTCCATAAAATTTAAGAGATCTATAAATATAAAATAGAATTATCTAAAAAATATTTTTTAATCTTACTGTTCTTTTCATTCTAATTATTTGAATGACAATGTTAAACATAATTTGACATGTCAGTTCTTCAGATCTTCCTTCAGTTGAAATTGAAATTAATTTCTAGTGTTTTCCACCCACTTGAGCTACAGTAAGATTTACTTAACACATATTTAGGAGAGCATTGGAACTAATAATGCTATAATGTTTTGAATATCTTCAAGTTCTGTAGAGCACAGCAAATCATTTTTGTCCTTCAGACCAGTCTCTTTACAAATATTTGTAGATCACTGTCTTGTATATATGTCATGTTCTTCACCCTGTGTGGCCACCAGAGGGCATTGCTTTAGTTCATTCTAGTAACACTTGCAGTGAGGTTATAGTATATAATGTAAATGACATAAGGTCTTGTAAGTTGAAGTTGAAGGAAGTTGGCAATTAACAAATGTATAAAAGTAGCCAAACCTGAGAAAGAAATTGATATACAGTATGTGTTTTGTGTCTTTTAAATATAATTCTATATAGGAAGCACCCACAGAACTCTGAACAATTTGAATGTGTGTATCTTGATGTGATTTTTAAAAAAATGTTTGGATAAAGATAAAAACCACTTGGCTTTGTATCAGATTTCCCCTTCTGTTAAATATACACAAGCAAATTTTTTCTGCCATTTTTTCTGACATGTCAGTTTCTGCATTGTTTATAAATTGGGTTTTTAGTAGTCCTTTATCATTTCTCTACCTACGGAGCATGGTTTTTTGAAGGCAGTTTTGATTATTGTAATTGTAAATAAAAATGATGGGTATGTTCGAGAATATCAAAAAATTATTTCCTCTTCCTATGCACCCGTAACAAATTATTGGAATAACTACTGTATTCTATTCTAATGCACACTTTCCCCCTATATAAACATCTCTAAAAATGTGGTGTGTCTTAGAATTGCGGGTGCTTTTATATATATACTAGTTTGGGTACCTGGCGTTGCCTGGATTATTTGAAAAAGTCAATTTTTAATTGTCCAGAATGCATAAGGTTGTGGATGAACTACAGCTCACATAATGCCAGGTTAACCCCCTGAAACGCCATCATTGGTTAAAGTTTGTCATGTTGGACAAGTTTGCTTTCTAGATGCATTATTGGTGGGGTTCAGTGTGCTTTCTGGTTGTACGATGAACTACAACTCCCACCACTGTGGGTCAGTCCCCCTCAAGTCCCTCTAGTAGGTTCAGTTGGTCATGGAGGTTCTGTGTGCCAAGTTAGGTCTAGGTTCATCATTCGTGGGGATCAGAATGCTCTTTGACTGCAGGTGAACTATAAATCTCAGTACCTACAACTCCCAAATATGAAGACCAATTCCCCACAAATCTCTCCTGTATGTTCTGTTCGTTTTTTCGGCTGGGGGTGAAAATCGCCCCACAAAAAGGGCATTTTGACCCCCTTTAGTCCACCAACTTTTAAAATGTTTGTGTCTTCTCCAGAGTACTATTGTTAATATTATTATTATTAACACCAATTGGCATACATCAGCTGTCTTGGGGAAACAGCCTTCTCTCAGACTCAGCTTAGGGTCCCAGAATAACTATTGTTCTTAATATTAATATGAATACCCATGAGTACACATCAGATGTAATGGGAAAGCAGCCCTCTCTCAGTACCGGCTTATATTTACAGGGCAAATCAAAAGAAAAATGAAAGCAAGGACGATTACTATGCGGCTTTCATTTTCATGTCGCATCTCGTTTCCTACGGAAATGTTGTCATTCGTTTTGTGTAGACAAATGGTTGAAACGAAACGATACCATGAAAAAAATGAAGGAAATTTTTTTGTGCGCGTCTCTAATAGTTAGATACACATGCAAGTATGATTTCATAACTGGATTGATAGTATTTTTAATGTAGATGGAATGGGCTGCATTGGTAATTATTACTGCACTAAACTCATTGTTAAGTTTTTTTGTATGTGAGAGAAACTCCTGGATGAAACGAAGTAAAACATCTTTGTAAAACTTAACTGCACAAGCTATGCATGAAAGTATGTTGTCATGTATTTGCTAGTTTTTGATATGAATATTTTTCCATTTGCATGCTAGTCATTCAACTGTGGCTGATTATCATGAAGTAGGGCCCTTCTACACTGCCACTATATCCCTGGATCTGATCCCAGATTATTTGTTTATCCCAAGTTATCTGGCAATGGGGACTTGTATATTCCAGTTTAAATCAGATAATCTGGGATCAGATCCTGGGATAAAGGGCAGTGTGGAAGGGCCCATAGTTACAGTTCTAGACATAAGTAATTGTATAAAGTTGTGGCAATACCCCCACTAGATTTTAAATCTACAATCGTTGTACATATCTACAGGCAGTCCCTGAGTTTGGAAATTTTGGAGAATTTTCAAAGTTTTTATGAACAACATTTTTTTAAAAAATGACAAAAGCTATCTCCTTGAATTTTCTATACAATGACACAAGATAACAGAGGATAATTCCCCCAACTTTCAGAAATATTCATATATCTGCCGATGTTAGGGAATTCTTTAAAGTTTTGAAAAAAAACTTTTTTTAAAGCAACATCAGCTATCACATTGAACACATTGAACATTGAAAGTTTTTTAAAAAAACTTTTTTTAAAGCAACATCAGCTATCACATTGAACATCTCTCATATATTAACCAATAGAAACCAATATTAACCAATTCTACGTTTTCATAGAATTCTAGACTTGGAGGGGACCCCCAAGGGCCATCTAGTCCAACTCCTTTCTTCCAGGCAGAAGGGCACCATCAAAATTCCCCTAACAGATGACCATCCAGACTCTAAACTAATTTATATGCTTCCCCTGTTGACTTGGAAAGGACCCCTAAGGGCCATCAATTTAGGGATTCTTCCCAGCCCAGCACTGATTTATTTACTAGAAGTATGAGTCAGTCCCCCTCTTTGCAGATCCAGCAATTTATTGGAACTCTGGCTGGATTCTACTACAACAGGATAAACCTCTCCCCTGTTCCGATTGGTGCTTTCTGATGCGAGCAGAATTTTGGGAAATTTAGGGCAAGGCAGGGCATTTTGCATTCTCTGCCATAGGTCTCCCTTCCTTCCCAAACTACATTTCCCAGAGTTCTGTGCCTTCTTCCCCAGCAAACTCTGCTTTCTCTCCTAATGGCAAGAGGCCATTAATTTAAAGAGAAAAGGCAGCCTTTTTGGCTTTGCTTTGCTTCCTTGCACTGAAAATAAAACTGACATTGGGAGGCTTCCGAAATTTACAAAATGCAAACAAAAAACTATTGGATATATTTTGATTCTTAAGTTTTTGGCGCAGACAACACCCACGTATCAGATACCGCCTCGTAAGTACACATTTAACAAATTTTATATTACTCACGAGGACTAATGAGAAAAATATATCTCACAACCTCTGAGGATGCCTGCCATAGATGTGGGCGAAACGTAGGAGAAAAATACTTCCAGAATTCCGAAATAAGTACCATTGGTCAGTAGGATTTCTTCTCAAGTAAATTGCCACAATCATGTAGGATTTAAGCAAGTATTAGCCACTTCTCTTGATCATTATCAGTTGACAATACATATGCCCATATGTGCTTGAAAGGTTTTAGAGAATGAAGGAAATTTCCCCAGAGACCGTCCTCAGACACTTGGTAGTTTCAGATTGATGACAGTGAGCTCTTCTTGTCTTCATAGTTAGGAGTGCTATGTATCCTTTAATGGGTTAATTAAGAACCATTACAATGAAGCTGAATCCCACTAAGAAGGAGATTCTTTGGATTGGTGGGTAAACAGCTTGTTCTGGATACTGCTGCACTTCTTCTGAAGGGGTGTAGCTTTGGAATATCCTTGGATCCATATTTGTCATTGAATATGCAAATAGACTTCATGACTCGGAGTGCTTTTGCTCAGCTTTGTCTGGTCAACTAGCTCTGATTTTTCCTGGACAGGAATAGCCTAGTTGCAATAGTTCCTGTACAAGTATCCTCCTGATTAGATTGAAACGAAGAGGAAATGTTATAGTAGAGATAGAAAGTATTATGAAGAAAAAATCAATATAAACCCATACTGTTATCTATTTATAATACAGATTAATGGAAAGAAAACGAAAAGAATTTGATAACAATGTTGTTAATGGCTGCAAGGTTATTAATAGCAAGAAATTGGAAAGGAGAGGTGAAAATTAAAATAGAAGAATGGTACAAGGAAATTTGTAAATTAGCAAAAAGTTAACATGTAACTTAAATGTTTAAAAAGGCCTATGGGAAAAAATGATTTTGAAAGTATATGGAAAAAATTTACTGAAGAAACATTAAGGAAAGAAGATGGGAACCAACCCCACCAGAAAAAAAATGAGGTTCTGGTAGGAGCATATAGAAATGGATTCTGGTGATGGGGAGCACAATGAGTAGCACATTGGGAAAAGGAAAAGAATTAATTATATGAATTGTAAAAAACTTTTCTTTCTTTTGTAACAGAATGAATAGAAATGTAATAAAAATGTATTTAAAAAAAAGATTGGAATGGAGCCATGTTTGAACATGTCTCATAAGCTGCAGTTGTAAATTCATCAGGCAGATTGCTGTCTAAAATACAGTATAGGCATTATGTAACACTGATCCTAAAGAAACTTCTCTTGCTGTCCCTCTAGAATAGAGGAATAGTAAATCCCTTGCTTACCACATTCAAGTTTAATTTGTTACTTTTAATTGCTTGCTGCTTTTTGTGATAAAAGATTCAATTTTGCTTCAGTAATGAACTAAAATAAAGTTCGGTGTTTTTGCGTAGATGTGTGTTGGGATTTAGGTTCAATTTGACTTCTTCGTGCAGTCATATGTTTTTCAGACTTATGAAAGGAGTTAGCCTAAGATCCTAGACAAAAGAACTGCATCCTTTTTTATTCTGTTTAGTAAATTAGCTACATCAAAATATTCTAGGCTGTAACCTGTTAATCCTTGTTTTGTAGCAGTGCGCATGGATTACTTGCAGTTTATATTAACATTTGCATTCCTCACTATTACTATCATTCTAGTAATAATTTTTTGAATGAATACTGCCACTGTTAGGATTAATGTCAATCAGACAAAACAATTAAATAAAGAGGCTGTGATACTTTGGACCCCTTTAAAATGTATTGATCCACTTTTGTTATAAAGAAGCCATTACAAAATTCAAGAATGAAAGAAAAGAAAAATGATCACACAAAAAAACCAAATCACATCATGATTAAATCTAATTATTGACAGAAGGAAAATATTTTCCTCTACATTTTGGCAGTTCACAAATTGTATGAACACTGAATCTTTCTCACATAAACTTCAGCTAATGCATAGATTAGCAACTGTTCAGTTAAATCTCTATAGTTTTCCAATTCTTGGCAATTACCCAACAATCCTGTTAATAGCATAAACACTATTGTTTGCTTTGTCATTTTTGTTTCTAGCAAATGTTTATAATTTGATCTGTAGGTAAAGGTAAAGGTTTTGGGCCCTTTGCTTAATAAAGAAAGCCAAAGGGGGATTGGCAGAGTGGGTAAAGGTGGTGGTTAATGCCTCCTTACAAGAAGGCAAGACTCCAGTGGGCCTAAAGGAGGCTGTCATCAAACCACTGTTGAAAAAAATTCATCACTGGACCCACCTCAGTTAGTCAACTTTCAGCCAGTTTCCAATCTCCCCTATTTGGGCAAAGTCTTGGAACATGTGGTGGCCTCGCAACTCCAGGAGTTCTTGATAGAAACTGATTTTCTGGATCCGTCGTAGTCTGGCTTTCGGCCGGGACATGGAACTGAAACAGTCTTGGTCTCCTTAGTGGATGATCTTCGCCAGGAACTGGACAGGGGGAGTGTGTCCCTGTTGGTTCTGCTGGATCTCTCAGCGGCCTTCAAGACCGTAGACCACAGTATTCTTCTAAGATGCTTCACAGGAAGGGGGCTTGGGGGCACTGTTCCACAGTGGCTCCGGTCTTTCCTGGAGGGCTGCTCTCAGAAAATGTTGTTGGGGACACCAGTACTGTCCCCCATGTTGTTTAATATCTACACGAAGCCATTGGGAGAGATCATTCGGAGTTTTGGAGTTCGATGCCATCTGTAAGCAGATGACGTCCAACTTTATCACTCATTTCCACCTGCTACTAAGGAGGCTGTTCAGGTCCTGAACCGGTGCTTGGCTGCTGTCTGGATGAGGGCAAACAAATTGAAATTGAATCCAGACAAGACAGAGGTCTTCCTGGTCAGTCGTAAGGCCAAACAGGATATAGGGTTACAGCCTGTGTTGGATGGGGTTACACTCCCCCTGTAGACACAGGTTCACAGCTTGGGAGTTCTCCTGGTTTAATCTCTGAGCTTGGAACCTTAGGTTTCGGCAGTGGCCAGGGGAGCTTTTGCACAATTAAAACTTGTGCACCAGTTGCAATCATACTTTGGGAAGTCAGACTTAGCCATGGTGGTCTATGCTCTTGTTACATCTCATATAGACTACTGCAACAGCTCTATGTGGGGTTGCCTTTGAAGACGACCCGACCCAGAAGCTTCAATTAATCCAATGGGCAGCAGCCAGATTTCTAACTGGGACAGTGTACTCCTCTGTTATGTCAGCTCCGCTGGCTGCCTGTCTGCTACTGAGCCAAATTCAAAGTGCTAGTCTTTGCCTATTAGGTCCTATATGGTTGTCTGTACGCATCCAAGGTTATGTGGCCAGCGTGACTGCATGAAGTGCCATTACCTTCCCGCCGAACCGGTACCTATTGATCGACTCACATTTGCATGTTTTTGAACTGCTAGGTTGGCAGAAGCTGGGGCTAACAGTGGGACTGCTGACCTTTTGGTCAGCAAATTCATCTCAGCGATTTAATCTGCTGCACCACCAGGGGCTCCAAATTTGCCAGAAATGTTATATTCCAAAATTGAGGCATAATAGATACATTCCTGCTGATTAGTTTATCCAACATTTTGTGATATTTGCACTTGTTAGTCTTACTAGATAGATCAGTATATTATGCTGTATTAGTAAACTTTAATTTCCTTTATTGAGTCATTCATAATTTGCCACAAACTTTAATTTTAATATTATCATAGTCCCACTTCCATTTAATAATTGTATAGGGTTTACATAAAGTTTTCAGTGTGATGTGAATAGATTTTAATACTGATTATAGATTCAAATAGAATTCATCAAAATTCTGAGGATTACTTGGGAAGGAATCCCACTGGAGCAATGCAGCATACCAAAATACTTGGGGGTTACCCTGGACCGTGCTCTGATTTACGAGAAGCACTGCTTTACTATCAAGCAAAAAGTGGGCACTAGAAATAACATCGTACAAAAGCTGACTGGCACAACCTGGGAATCACAACCTCACACGGTGAAGACATCTGCCCTTGTGCTTTGCTACTCTGCTGCTGAATACGCATGCCCAGTGTGGAATACATCTCAGGTGCTTTTAGGATGTTTTAAAGATGTTTTTTAAATTGTTGATTTTAGCCGGTTCTTGTAAACCGCTCCGAGCCCTAGGGGAGTGGCGGCATATAAGTTTGAAAAATAAATAAATAAATAAAACAGTGGATGTGGCTCTTAATGAGACATGCTGCATTATCACAGGATGTCTATGTCCTACACCATTGGAGAAATTATACTGCTTAGCCAGCATTGCACCACCTGAAATAGCTTTCTAAGATCTACAACAGTGATTTCCAAAGTGGGCACTATCACCCCCTGGTGGGCGCTGTAGCAATCCAGGGGAGCAGTGATGGCCACAGATACATATATCTTTCTGTTTAATTGCTATTAAAATAAAAAAAATTAATTTCCAGAGAACTGAGTAATATTTTTTCTGGAATAGGGGGCGGTAGGCCAAATAAGTTTGGGAACCACTGATCTACAGAGATACTTGCAGGAACACCTCAGCAAGCAAGAGTCCAAAAGTGGCAAGCTAAAACCCGGAACCTTAATCAGCGGCTGACACCGGATGAGAGACTTCTCCTGGGCACACAGAAGACTGGGCAACTTGGAAGGCGCTGAACAGACTGCGCTCTGGCACCACGAGATGCAGAGCCAATCTTAGGAAATGGGGCTACAAAGTGGAGTCTGCAACATGTGACTGTGGAGAAGAGCAAACCACAGACCATCTACTGCAATGCATTCTGAGTCCTGCTACATGCACAATGGAGGACCTTCTAACAGCAACACCAGAGGCACTCCAAGTGGCCAGCTATTGGGCAAAATATATTTCGGATTAATTCCAAGGTTTTTTTTCTTTAAAAAAATCTCTATGTTTGCAAATCCATTACAACTTGTACCCTCGGTTCGCTTCTGACACGAGAAATAAATAAAATCAAAATTCTATTTATACTTAACTAGCTGTGCCTGGCCATGCATTGCTGTGGCGTAGTCTGCTGGTTTTGAAGAAAAAGTAATTGGGAAGTGGCGGTAATTAATATGCATAAGGTTGTGTGTGAACTGTACCTCAAATCATGCCTGGTTAATGCCTACAAACTCCATCAGTACTTAAAGTTTGTTATGTTGGGTAAGTCCGCTGGGGTTCAGTGTGGTCTCTGGTTGTGGGGTAAACTTGAACTCCCACTGTGGTGAGTCAGTCGTTTCAAACCCCTCCAGTGGCGTATTCCCCTGTTTTCAGAGTGTTGTTCTTTATTTACTGTTCTGGTTTTAGTTTTTTAATGCTTGGAGCCAGGTTTTGTTCATTTTCAATGAATTTCCCTAGGTAGGAAGCAGCCAGGCAAGTGTGGTTTATATATGTCAGGACCCTGGCTGCAGAGCACCAATAACCTTACACAGAGGCCAGTCTCTATCTAATATCTTTATTTAAGAAATATATAAAATCAATAAAAACAAGTGAAGAATATAGTTCAGAAGCAGACCTTTCGGATGAGGTCAAATATAGTCCAGAAATGTATTGTCCAATATAAGATATTAGAGTTCAAAGTTTTAATCCACTTGACCGAAACACACACCTTGCCAAGCAATAGTGTGGGGAAATAACAGAGTCTTTAAAGTCCAATGAAGCTTGACAACAAGGCTGGAAATAAACTTGATTCTTGGCTAGATCCGTGACTGAAGACGAGGCAAACATGAAGCATGAAACAGAATTCGTGGTAAAACCGTGAGACAGGGCAAGGCTTGAAGCTTGATCCGGGAAGCAAGGAACTGGGATTACGAAGTCCACACACGATCTCTCTCCTCAAGCTGATCAATTGACTCCGCAAAGAATCCCTTGCGCCAAACACCTATATTGGGTCTCGTTTTCCCGCCAACAGAACTCTCCCTAGAGAACGAGAAGCGAAACCCAACTCTGTCCAGATGCATGACTCCTTAGAATTTCCCAAGGGAAGCAGACCTAATCAGCCATTTGTTTGGCAGCGATTCTCAGGCTTCTCCGATTAGCCTCCCTGACTCCCCTATCTTTAGAATAATTTTCCCTCCTGGAAAACGGGGGGGAGTTCTGCCCAAGGCCTGTTTGGCTGAATTCTTGAGGGCAAACATCAACATCCTGCAGGTGAAGAGACTCCGGCTCTTGCTGAACCGGCGAAAACCCCATGTTTTCCTCTTCGTCTGCCACAATAGTACTAGGAACAGGACTACAAGGCCCATGAGTCATCACAATATACTTGTAGAGTAATGTCCCTTCTACACAACTGTATAAAATCCACACTGAACTGGATTATATGGCAATGTGACTCAAGATAATCAAGTTCAAAGCATATACTGTGGGTTATGTGCGTTGGCATTCTGGGTTATATAGCTGTGTGGAAGGGCCTTGAGTCTACACTGCCATATAATCCAGTTCAAATCAGATAATCTGTATTTTATAGGAAGTGTGGAAGAGGCCTAAGTGAACCCTGTTTGTCCACCGGGCGCCATTGTGACTAAGGGGGTTGCTGTGACAAAGTGGGCAGAGCCTATAGGGGTGGGCCTACCCTTCTGACTGGCAGCCAGGGGGAGAACGGCTCTTCCTCGTCCTCCCTCTCCCCCTCCCCCACCCCGTTTCTAATTGGAGGTCTATGTGTTCCTGTGTGTGTGAGGAGGCAGGGAAGCCCCTCCAAGTAGAACAGCCCTGGCAGCTGGCTCTCTCTCTACCTGCTCTTCTCCACGTGCTGGGCTCCCCTGTCAACTGTAAACATAGTCGCTCTCCTTCATGGCAAGTATGGAGAGTAAAGGGAAAAGAGGGGGAGTGTATCATTCGAGCCAAAAAGGAGGGGGGGGGGAGTGAAAAACATAGGTCAATCTAGATTTGGGGGGGGGTATTATGAGTGAAGGACATACCTTGGATGTGTTGATGTATTGCGGCCAAATTTGGTGGCATTTGGTCCTGTGGTTTTGTTGTTAACTTGGTCCAGAAGTGGACAGAACATTTTTATATAGATAGATAGATTTTACTCTAGGATTCATAAGAAAATATATTTGAAGAAACACAATCCTATTTGCTTACATTCCTGGAATCATTTTTCTAAATATTGTTACTGTGAGAGGGGTTTTATTTTAAAAAATACTATCATTCTACAAAAACCTTATTTTATCTTACATGTTGTTCATAAATGAAATTTGAGTGCAAGGGAAATTGAAGCAATGGGACAATTTCCAACATGGATTCATTTTTTTATTTCCCCCTGAACTTATATGTAATACAGTGAAATATTGACTTACAAGCGAACCAACTTGCGAGTTTGAGATATGAGCTGTTGCTCGGTTGACTTCTTGCTTTGACATACAAGCTGAGGGTTGCTCTTTTCCTTGCTATTATTTCTGCAATGCCAACACTTTGGGAGATTGTTGGAAAGCTTAGGGGCCAAGAGTCTGTAATCAGTAAACTTATATCCTGATTAAAATAGGCAAGTTACACAGATGCTTGTCATTCTAATAGATCATTGTAGAAGACTTTTACTGAAGTTTCCCACTCATAGCAGGAAAAAGATCCTTATGTTATTCTGCCCCTTCTTCCAATCCCTGAGAATAAATCATGAAGTCAAGACATTGAACCAAGTGCCTGTTAAGATTCAAGCATATTACTTGAAGCTTCTTAAAATGGCACACAAGAAGAAGAAAATTAATTGAAGTCTGATCTTGAAGGAAAATACATACTCTACACTTAATAAATCCAGTTTCTTTACATTCTATTTTACTATGTATTCTTATTTTTATAAATTATTTGTTATTTATAAAGTACATTTTTCTTATTTAACAAAACTGGTGTGGTTTCTTGTGGAGCTGGAACAGATTAATAGCATTTCAATTCATTTCAATGGAGAAATTGGATTTGACATAAGAGAAATTTGAGTTAAGAGCTCAGTCACAGAATGAAGTAAACTCATAAGTCAAAGTAGACCTATATATAAAATTGGATTATATCCATTTCAACTCTCCTAGCCATTAAAATAGTTCATTTAATTGTACAGTAGACCCTCTACTTAAAAGCGTCCCAAGCATTCCCTCCTCTTTCCTTCTTCTTCCCCTCGCCATGTCTCCCTTGCCACCAAAAGCATTTTTCCTTTCCTTCCTCACCTTGCTTGCTTCCAATACCCTATTTCCCTCCCACCACACCAGAGGAGCTATCATTGCGTTTTCCCTGCATGGCAAAAGGGGGTTGGACTGGATAGCTCCTGGGGTATTCCACTGAAATACAGTAGAGTCTCACTTATCCAACATAAACGGGCTGGCAGAACATTGGATAAGCGAATATGTTGGATAATAAGGAGAGATGAAGGAGAAGCCTATTCAACATCAAATTAGGTTATGATTTTACAAATTAAGCACCAAAACATCATGTTATACAACAAATTTGACAGAAAAAGTAGTTCAATATGCAGTAATGCTACATAGTAATTACTGTATTTATGAATTCAGCACCAAAAAATCATAATATATTGAAAACATTGACTACAAAAATGCATTGGATAATCCAGAACATTGGATAAGCAAATGTTGGATAAGTGAGACTCTACTGTACTGTTAAGTTTTTGTTGATAAAAAAAGTTTGTCAATGTCTACTTGTTGTGACTCAGCTGGAGCCTCAGAGTGACTCTGATGGGGATTATGGGATTCAGGTTCAAGATGATGGGATTCAGGTTCAAGATGATCCTGATGGGAATTATGGGATTCAGGTTCAGAGTGTTCCTGCTGTGGAAGATGACAAACAGGGAGGCTTTCCCACGGCAGGGAATGGTGTTGATACTGAAACTAGCCAGGTGCAAATTGATTCAGGAAGGGAGGACAGCTCCCAGTCTGATAGTATACAGACAGACGCTAACAAGCTGTCTGGCCTTGACGAAACGGAACCTTTAGATCGAGCTGGTTGTTTGGAATTCAGGGTTCGCAGAAGTGTTAGAATAGCAAACAAGAGGGAGATCAGAGGACAAAGAAATGTTTTCATGCTATGCAAGGGGTATTAAAAGAGTGTGCTGAGAGAGAAACCTTTGTCGAAGCAACTTCTCGTTCGAGTCAAGAAGCAAGCTCTTGCTCTCCTGGATTATCTTGCAGCCTTTGTGTGTTCATGTTCATGGGACTTTGTCATTCATTAATGGAACCTTGTTTTATGCTTAATGATTTCTTGGATTATTCTTTATTGCCTTGTTTTGCAACAATCTTTTGAAACTTTACTTTTGCTTTTTAAGAACTATTTATTTCCTATTTCTTAATAAACTACAAAAGACTTCAATCTGTGTGCAGCCTGGTGTATTTAGCACTACTATATTTATATTCTGTGTATATATCTATACACATAATAAAAGTGAAAATCTGTATGTGTATATGTGGCGGAGGTGTACATTTACACAGACAGCCTCAGGCCTCCACAAATTGCTTTAACCCACAGTGCTGGGGAGCTACCAAAGCACTCCTTCCAGGGACATTGCAAGTTACAGCGAGCATCCCAAGGCTCCTTTCACTTGCGTGAACCCGCCCACTGCCTTTCCCTTAACCCTTTCCTATTCCTTTCTATGGTACACAGCAACTGAACTTACTAGAGTTTGGGAAGAATTCACCATGATTTATTGGTGTTGTCAGGACTGGGATGTATAGTTCACCTGCAATTAAGAGCACTCAAAACCCCATAATGATGGACTTGGAACTAACTTGGTACACAGACTCAACATGGCCAACTTTGCATACTGGCGGGGTTTCGGGGTGATTGACCTTGACAGCCAGGAGTTATAGTTCACCCGTATTCAGAGAACTCTGAACCCATTTTATGACGGATGTGGACCACACTTGGCAAACAAATTCAACATGGCCAACTGAGAATGCTGGTGGACTTTGTGGGTGATTGACCTTTAACTCTGGGGTTTATAGTTCTCCTGTATTCTACAAGCCCTCTGAACCCCATTAATAACAGATCTGGACCAAACTTGGCACACAGACACAACATGGACAAGTTGTAGTTCACTTTGATCAAGAAAGCACTGAACCCAGCCAATGACAAATCTGGACCAAACTTGGTACACAGACCTGACATGGCCTGCTATGCATACAGGCAGGATTTGGGGGAGATTGACCCACAATTCTGGGAATTGTAGTTCACCCCCATCATCATGTATTTTCTAATGGGAGCATTCTTAAAAAACAAAATCAAAGACTGTCTTTTCTCTAATAAATAGTGTTACTAATTAACTAAATTATATTACCTAACACCCCAAAACAAACAATGCCTTTTTCAAATTACTTACACACTGCCGGGTATCCAAGCTAGTATAATATATAATATGATAAATAAACATTTATTAGGGCTCCACGATAAACTTTTGCTTCGAAAGGGGGTCCATGGCTGAAAAAGTTTGAGAATTCCTGGTCTAAGGTATTGTAAGTGGTGCTGGACATTAATGCATTTCAGGCTTATGGCTTTGCTGGCTTCATTCAAGAAGTGTATATCTTTTGGAGCAAAAATCCCTGAGGGATAGCCACTCTTAAGTGCAAGTTGTTCAGTGTATGGTTCTGTTGTCATTCTGTCCCATAAGGTCGTGGTTGAGGTTAAGTTTCTCATCTAAGTTTTTGACTGGATCTTGATGTCTATGACACTTGAATTAAAGACCAAACAGCTTAGAATGCTGTTCCCCCTTATAACCAAGATGATTGCAAAGATCCCAAAACACAGGGCTAGATTCATACTGCTAATTCTGGTGCCTAGTGGTTTGCCTGTTTGCTGTATCTCTTCCAGGGTCAGTATCAAAAGGTTCCATTGCACCCCAGATCTCCTTAATCATCTATGTGGGGAAATTGAGAAATCAAGACCTGTAGAGTATCAACCGCATAGCCTGGAGGGTTGACTTGTGAAACCTCTTTCTGCTTCTGTAACTATCTACTTTGCATTTGTATGATTATAAGTGGGCCAAATTCTTTGGATTCTTCTAGCTTAGGAACTGTCGCCAAAGGGTTAATAATACTTTATTTGTACCCCACCCTATCTCCCCAAGGAGACTCAAGGTGTTTTCCAACAAAAATAACAAAATGGCATATTCAATGTCAAAAGCAGACAATGATAAATCAAAACATTTCTAAAAGTATATAAAAATCTACACTGACCTGTGGTTGAAGCCACTACTCAATGGAGCTTGGAGCTGGTCCTTTCTCAACTGTTGAGAGACCATTTGAGCTTAAGGCATCATTTGACCTATGACTACTCACCTGGAAATCAGCATTTCTTGTTGCAGTCACTTTACCTAGAAGGGCTAGTTAGCTCTATGCCTTTTAAGTGAATCAACCCATTTCAATAGGGACAAGGTTCTCCTTAGGCCAAACATCTTCTGAAGATCATGTCTGCCTTCGATCTGAATCAAGATATCATTCTTTTAACATTCCTACAAAATCCTGCCACTGACATATTTATTTATTTATATACTGCTCTTCTCCCCCAGGAGGACCCACCTGTCAGCTTTTCAAGTGGTCATCTGTGAATTCACACAGCTCCACCCACCCTCCCCTTAACATATCCTGCCTCTCTAGATCTTTATCTTCACCTTTGGTGTCCTGGGAATTTTGGAGTTAGTCAGGAAAAATGCTGGAATAATGCACAGCGAGTGGGTAGGGATCCTGCCAAAACTAATAGCTCTAGAAGGTTGCAAGATGCAGGCAATCCAATTGTGAATTCACAGGTGACCACTGGAAGACCAGTAGTTATAGATAAATAACCTGTCATTCATTTGTTTGCAGAGTGTGCTGTTGTAGCAGCCAATCAGAGTGAATGCTTGTTGCAGAAACATGCTTTAAATCTTGGAACTTTAATCTTTAAATTTGGTTTATGTCAGTAACAATTTACTTTTTTTACTGTCTCAAATCATTAGCCTAACATGTACAGATGATTAAAAAACAATTTCTGGTGTTTCTTTTCATCTGATACTTCTTTGAATGTTATATTACATCTTCTGCATAGTTCACTTGTTGCATGCAAAAGTTCACGCAAGTAATGCAAGAATTATTTCTGCAGTGTAACTGTGGTCTAATATGCCATGCGCCCTCTTGTGGACAAATTTAGATTGTATGTGTAATAATAGCAAAAAAAATTGCTTACTTAAAGTGTTAAGAACATGTGTTTGTTTGTCTACATGATTGCTGCTTGTTTGTCCTGTATTGATGAAATGAATAAACTTTCTAATTATTTTTACTATAAC
Organism: Anolis carolinensis; assembly: GCF_035594765.1. Taxonomy (NCBI): domain Eukaryota; kingdom Metazoa; phylum Chordata; class Lepidosauria; order Squamata; family Anolidae; genus Anolis; species Anolis carolinensis. The sequence goes on along the minus strand of NC_085842.1, from coordinate 303,415,754 downwards.
AATATTTCAATATAATAAACACAGTTCAAATAAAAAAAAACTTGTGCTACATAGGGTTTTTTTGTAGACTTTGAAAAGTGTTGTCTTTCTTTTATCATTCCAGTGCTTGGGAGATGGGAAGTAATGATAGTTGGCACCCGAACTGAAATCTGTGTGTAGGCAGTACCGTCCCAGCACTTCAGGATGAATGGGGATATGCCTCATGTTCCCATCACGACTCTTGCAGGGATTGCTAGTCTCACAGACCGTAAGTATTATTTTTAAAATGATAGATCAATTAAAATATTTTTTAAAATTTTGTAACAATATCCTTTTGGGAATTCTCTCTTCTTTTTGCATATGTTATCAGACATAATAATAAATGGACTGTGTGTGTCTCTTAAATAAAATACCTTTGGGCTATGAGAAACCTAGTTCCTGACAGAAAGAAAAACCTTGTCAACTTTATGAAGAGAAAGCCAGTTGGAACTCTGTAGATAACCTGAATCCTTCTGCACAACAAACAACTTGGTTTTTCTTATATAGAAGAGGGAATTACTGTTGTCCGCAGCAGCACGTTGCTGTTTCACTTATAGACTATGCTTATGTGTGCATACACATCTGTACTTGAACAGGTCTTTTATATTGTTTATCTCCCAGTCATGAAAAGCAGGGAAGTGAAATAGCTTTAAAATACCTTTAGGTGGAATTGTGCTGGAAGCTTAAATATGAAAACTAGTGTTCAGTCTGGAAAAATTATAAAATTAAATAATCAAATTGTTTAGAATGTAAATATGCTGTGGTCTGAACGTTTTGGCAGGTATTGGTAATCACTTTCAGCGTTGCGGACACTGTCCATTGACATGCTGTTAATCGTGGCAGAGTGGGTGAAGGTGTCACGACCCAGGCGGCAGAGGCACCAATAACCATACACAGAGGCCAGAATCTAACTAATATCTTTATTGAAGGAATATATAAAGTTAATAAAAACAAGTATAGAAAATAGTCCAGAATTAGACCCTTCAGGAAAGGTCAGAATTAGTCCAAAAAAGCAATGTCCAATAAGAAATATTAAGGTCCAAAGTTGTAATCCAATAACCGAAACACTCACTTTGCCAAGCAAAGTGAGGGGAGATGACAAGGTCCTTAGTCCATAAAACTTGAGCGTGGCTAGGAAATAACTTGATACTTGAAACAAGGCTTGAACGTGGAACAAGGTAACTAAGAACAAGAACAAGGTCCGTGGAATAACTTGGTAAAATCCGTGAAACAAGGCAAGGATTAGTCCTGGGAAACAAGGCAAAGTCCGTAGGTAAACAAAGGCTGGGAAGCAAGGCGAAGGCTGGATAGCAAGGCAAGGCTTGAGCTGAAGCGAGGCTTGAATCGGAGCGCGCTGTCCAGACACAACTCGCTCCGTAGGCTGACGAATTGACTCCGCGAAGTTGCTACGCGGGCAAAACACCTATATAGAGTCCAACTTTCTCACCAAAGCGGTTCTCTGGGAATCAGAAACGAAAGCTAAACTCTGAGACCAGATGTTAAACTCCTTAAAGATTCTCACGAGAACCAATGTTAATTGGCAACATTCTTAGCTGCTATCCTCGCACTCCTGCGCGAAGCTGAATCCAAACTTCTCTGTTGTTTACAAAACTCCCGGCGCAAGAACACGGGAGAAGTAGGCTCTGGGGTTGTTTGACATACTTCTGGGGCACAACTTTCTTGCAGGTGCAAGGTTTCCAGATCTGCCTGGGAAGGATCTGGCTGAGAGGAATCCAGTTCAGACTGGGAAGGTAAAAAACCCAAGTTTTCATCTTCATCAGGGATTACAATGTCCTGAGCAGGACTACAAGGCCCATGGTTCATCACACTATCCCCCTCCTCAGGGCCCCTCCCAAACTGGGGTCCTCTCCCCGAGGCGCGAGGTCGCGGTTTGGTGGGATAGGTCAGATGGAAGCGACGGGTTAGATCAGGAGCATGGACTGTGGAGGCGTCTTCCCAAGAGCGTTCCTCAGGCCCAAAACCCACCCAGTCAATGAGATATTGTAGGCGGCGGCGATGAAAGCGAGAATCCAAAATGTCCTCAACCTCGAACTCCTCCTCCCCATTCATCAAAACAGGAGGGGGGGCCGGTTGGTCTGTATCAGGACGCACACCATCCGCCGGAAGGAGCAGGGAACGGTGAAACACTGGGTGAATGCGCATTGAACGCGGAAGTTGGAGTTTGAAAGTCACGGGGTTTAATTGCGCCACCACTGGATAGGGGCCAATGAAGCGGGCATCTAACTTCCGGCATGGGCGGTGGGAGGGCAGAAAGCGAGTGGACAGAAAAACCCGATCTCCTACCTTGATTTCGGGGCCCGGCTGGCGGTGTTTGTCAGCGTGGCGTTTATAGTCCTCCTTGGCTTGGTCCAGTTGCTGGAGCAAAAGTTGTTGCACCGCTGTGAGTTCCTGCAGCCAATCCTCTGCTGCGGGAACTTCTGAAGTTTCAATGACAGGGGGAAAGAAACGTGGATGGAAACCGTAGTTTGCAAAGAACGGCGTTTCTTTTGTAGAAGCTTGAACTCCATTATTGTAGGCAAACTCAGACAGTGGTAACAGAGAAGCCCAATTGTCCTGTTGGTAGTTTACATAACAGCGAAGATACTGCTCCAAAGTGGCATTGGTGCGCTCCGTTTGCCCATCTGTTTGGGGATGATGAGCTGAAGATAAGCGAGAGTCTATGCCCAGTAGTTTTTGTAGTGCCTTCCAAAAACGAGAGGTGAATTGAGATCCACGGTCTGTGACTAAACTCTTGGGCAATCCATGTAGTCTGAAAACATGCTGAAGAAATAGATCCGCAGTTTCTTTGGCCGTGGGGAGGCCTTCGCAGGGAATGAAATGGGCTAACTTGGTGAATAGGTCCACCACCACTAAGATCGTGGTGAATCCACAGGAAGGTGGTAGGTCAGTGATGAAATCCGCGGAAATTATTTCCCATGGGCGAGATGGGGTAGGAAGGGGGTGCAAAAGCCCTGAGGGCTTCTCCCTTCGTATCTTGGAGCGCTGGCATACTGGGCAGGTGTTGACATATTTTTCCACATCCTTGCGGATCTTGGGCCACCAAAAATCTCTTAGGATCAAATGCATGGTTTTAAATAGTCCGAAGTGTCCTGCTGGTTTGCAGTCATGACACAGACGAAGCGCTTTTTCCCTGCCCGGTCCGGGTGGGATATAAACATGATTTCTATAGCAGAGCAGCCCATCTTTAAGCGAAAAGGGAAAATGCAGACCTTGGCGAAGTTGGTCCTGCGCCCAGGCATCTGCTTGCTGACTAGCCCTGATTTCTTGAGCACAGATGGGTCCTGGAGTAGGGGAAGTTGAACCAATGGGACTGGATTTGGTGTTCCCCACTGTGAGCGTGGCAAAGTTCTCAGGTTGTAGCAGTTGGGATTCAAAGGTCTCCCTGCGTCCTGCAGCGTATTCCGGTTTACGTGACAGGGCGTCTGCTTGCTTGGTTTGAGCTGGGGTCACATAATGGATCTGGAAGTTGAAACGTTCAAAGAATAAAGCCCAACGTTGCTGCCTCTGATTTAGTTTGCGGGCAGTTCTTAGATGTTCTAGATTACGATGATCAGTGTGGACTTCAATGGGGAATTTGGCCCCTTCTAGCCAATGTCTCCAAGTTTCAAAGGCTGCCTTTATGGCCAGTAGTTCTTTTTCCCAAATGGTGTAATTCCTCTCTGGTGTGGTTAGTTGACGAGAATAAAAGGCACAGGGGTGGAGGTGATCTCCCACCGGTTGTAAGAGTACAGCCCCAATTGCCACATCAGAGGCGTCCGCTTGCACCACAAAAGGGGTTCCAGGATTTGGGTGCTGTAGAATTGGCTGGGAGGTGAATAGTTTCTTCAGTTGCTGGAACCCTTTCTCTGCTTGATCAGTCCAGCGGAAAGGCTGCTTTCCACGGATGCAGCTAGTGATGGGGTCGGACCAGCGGGCAAAATCTGGAATGAACTTGCGGTAGTAGTTCGCGAACCCCAAGAAACGCTGCACCTCTTTCTTGTTAGTTGGCGCCCGCCATTCCAATACTGCTGAAACTTTGGCTGGATCCATGGAAAGCCCTAGAGGCGAGATGCGGTAGCCAAGGAAATCTACCTCTTGTAGATCAAAAGCGCATTTTTCTAGCTTGGCATAAAGTCCATGATCCCGCAGTCGTTGCAACACCATTTTGACGTGGTTCTCATGTTCTGATTGTGATCTGGAAAACACCAAAAAATCGTCCAGGTAGATTATCAAGAATCTGTCTAGATAGTCCTGAAAAATATCGTTGACAAAATGCTGGAACGTTGCGGGAGCTCCGCATAAACCGAAATTCATAACTCGGGACTCGAATAATCCGAATTTGGTCTGGAAGGCGGTCTTCCACTCGTCCCCTTCTCTGATGCGAACTAGATTATAAGCCCCCCGAAGATCCAGCTTGGTGTAGACCTTGGCTCCTCGAAGTCGGTCCAGTAGATCCGAGATTAAGGGCAGGGGATAGCTGTTCCGCTTGGTGATATTGTTCAATGCTCTGTAGTCCACCACCAAGCGTAATTCCCCTGACTTCTTCTTCACAAACATCACTGGGGAGGCGGCTGGGGATTGAGAGGGTCTGATGAACCCCTTGCGAAGGTTTGTCTCTAAGAATTCCCTGAGAGCTTCTTGCTCTGGTTCAGTCAGGGAGTAGAGATGCCCTCGCGGGATCGGGGCCCCCTCCACCAAGTCAATGGCACAGTCATAAGGTCTATGTGGGGGTAATTTTTCGGCTTCTTTCTCATTGAATACATCCCAATACTCGGAGTACTTCTTTGGCAAGGTGATGATGGGCTCGGAGTCTGTGGCATGGCATACCTTGGCTACGAGGCAATGGTTTTGGCAGTACGGTGAAGCAAACTGCAGTTCTCTGTTGGACCAGGAGATGTTAGGGTCGTGGAGTGTCAGCCATGGAATTCCCAAAATCACAGGGAAATGGGGAACCTCGGTAACAAAGAAGGAAATCTCTTCCATATGTTCCCTTATCCACATCCTGGTGGGTTCCGACCACTGGCTTACGGGGCCCGTCTTGAGGGGACGGCCGTCTATGGCTTGCACCACACGGGCATTCTTGAAATCATGATATTGTAATCCCAGAGAGTCGGCATACTCTCTATCGATGAAATTGTTGGTAGCTCCAGAGTCTATCATGGCGTGGATCATGACGGGTCCCCTTTTTGCTGACCATAATGTGACCACGAGAAGGAACAGGACCCCGGTTGGCGGCTCTTGGATGGATTTTTTGACCGGGTTGGCGAGCCTCTCTACACCCGGTCGTTGGCTTCCCCCGCCGGCTGTGTGCCAGTCGGCTCAGACGCCTTCGACTCCGTGGAGGACGCCGCCGCAAGACGGGCGGCAGGCTTCCCTTTGGCTGGGCACTCTCTGGCGAAGTGGCCCCCGTTCCCGCAGTACCAGCAGAGGTTCAAGCGTTGACGACGGGCCTTCTCGGCGGCATCTAGTCTGGGACGCACATTGCCCAACTGCATCGGCACCTCCTCGCCTCCTCTGGGGTATGGGGTTGGCGGCGGGGGTCTCCACACCGGACGTGGCTGAACACTGGCGGGAGCGGGGGGTTTTGCCCCGGCTCTACCGCCCTGGCCTCGAACCCATTGTTTCCTGTTGGCAATCATGACTTCAGCCCGTAAACATTGATCAATGAGTGCCTCGAGGGTCTGGGGAGGATCCACCTTGGAGATTTCTTCCAGCATTTCAATGTTGAGACCCTCCCGAAATTGTCCTCTGAGGGCTACATCGTTCCAGCCGGTGTTGTGGGCCAGCACGCGGAACTCGGCTATGTACTGAGACATGGGTCTGTCTCCTTGAAGGAGGCGCCGGAGTTTGTGACCGGCTGCCTCCAAATTGTCCTCGATTCCCCAGGTCTCCTTAAGGTGATCCAAGAAGCGTTGTGCTGAACTTAGGTGGGGGGAGGCTTGATCAAACAGGGCCGTCGCCCAGCTAGCCGCTGGTCCGTCTAGAAGACTGTAGACCCACGCCACCTTGATGTCTTCTTGGGGAAACTCGGCATCACGGGCCTCTAGATAAGCTTGACATTGGCGGCGGAAAACATGAACCTTAGCAGCTTCTCCAGAAAACTTGGTAGGCAACGCCATGGCCGGGAGGCGAACTCCGCGCTCCCTCAACCCTTTTATTTCTCCATCCTGCGCGTTGAGTCTGTCACGGATGCGGTCCACTTCGTCCTTGCTGATGGTGTAGCTGAGCGGCTGTCCAGCCGGCGCGGCTCCGGTAGACATCCTGGCCTCGGTTAGTTGGTGCTTATGGGTGGCGGAGTCAAACTGTCACGACCCAGGCGGCAGAGGCACCAATAACCATACACAGAGGCCAGAATCTAACTAATATCTTTATTGAAGGAATATATAAAGTTAATAAAAACAAGTATAGAAAATAGTCCAGAATTAGACCCTTCAGGAAAGGTCAGAATTAGTCCAAAAAAGCAATGTCCAATAAGAAATATTAAGGTCCAAAGTTGTAATCCAATAACCGAAACACTCACTTTGCCAAGCAAAGTGAGGGGAGATGACAAGGTCCTTAGTCCATAAAACTTGAGCGTGGCTAGGAAATAACTTGATACTTGAAACAAGGCTTGAACGTGGAACAAGGTAACTAAGAACAAGAACAAGGTCCGTGGAATAACTTGGTAAAATCCGTGAAACAAGGCAAGGATTAGTCCTGGGAAACAAGGCAAAGTCCGTAGGTAAACAAAGGCTGGGAAGCAAGGCGAAGGCTGGATAGCAAGGCAAGGCTTGAGCTGAAGCGAGGCTTGAATCGGAGCGCGCTGTCCAGACACAACTCGCTCCGTAGGCTGACGAATTGACTCCGCGAAGTTGCTACGCGGGCAAAACACCTATATAGAGTCCAACTTTCTCACCAAAGCGGTTCTCTGGGAATCAGAAACGAAAGCTAAACTCTGAGACCAGATGTTAAACTCCTTAAAGATTCTCACGAGAACCAATGTTAATTGGCAACATTCTTAGCTGCTATCCTCGCACTCCTGCGCGAAGCTGAATCCAAACTTCTCTGTTGTTTACAAAACTCCCGGCGCAAGAACACGGGAGAAGTAGGCTCTGGGGTTGTTTGACATACTTCTGGGGCACAACTTTCTTGCAGGTGCAAGGTTTCCAGATCTGCCTGGGAAGGATCTGGCTGAGAGGAATCCAGTTCAGACTGGGAAGGTAAAAAACCCAAGTTTTCATCTTCATCAGGGATTACAATGTCCTGAGCAGGACTACAAGGCCCATGGTTCATCACAGAAGGTGGTGGTTAATGCCTCCTTATAAGAAGGCAAAATTCCAGCGGGCCTAAAGGAGGCCTTATAAGAAGGCAACATTCCAGCGGGCCTAAAGGAGGCCATCATAAAACTGCTGTTGAAAAATCCATCACTGGGCCCCACTCAATTAAACAACTTTCTGCCAGTTTCCAATCTCCCCTTTTTGGGCAGAGTCGTGGAACGTGTGGTGGCCTCAAATCTCCAAGTGTTCTTGGAAGAAACAGATTATCTGGATCCAGCACAGTCTGTTACAAAGCCAGGGCTCTGCCAGTACACAGGCAGAAATGAACCAAAACAAGCACCCAGCTTGTGTCAAACAGTTTATTTAAAGCAGCACTTACCGTCTGACTGTTTTCATAGTCCAAATACAAAACTTGAAGATAGCACTCAGCCACAGAATATAAAACAAAGACGGATAGTAAACACCGATGCAGGTTCAGGCAAACACCACAGTCAAATGTCCAGTCCAGTAGTCAAATGCCAAGACCTCAATTATTAAAATCCAAGGAACAAGGGTCTATACTGTAGTCAATAACCAGTCCAGAGATTCAATGTTCCAGGGTTCAAGAGTTCAGGAGACAGGTCAGGATACCGAAAACCCACAAACCTGGGGGGGGGGGGGGGACTAGCAGCATCCACAGCCAAAATAGGACAAATAATTTTTCTCCCAAAGATCAGTCTCCAGACTAGCTCCTTATATCCAGTAAAACCCAGCTGCAACCTATCTTTTGCATGCCTCCACCTTTAATTGCTTTCACCTGTAACTTTTACTTACAGATTACTCGGCCCTTTAGAACTAAGACTTACATTTACCCCTTTCATCACCACTGCTAGACCTGACACCATCAACCACCATCAACTGCAGAACATGATACATGACAAAGTCTGGCTTCAGGCCGGGTCATGGAACTGAAACAGCTTTGGTCACCTTATTAGATAATCTACGCTGGGAACTGGAGAGGGGAAGTGTGTCCCTTTTGGTTCTCTTGGACCTCTCAGCAGCCTTCGATACCATAGACCGCTGTATCCTTCTGGGATGCCTCGCAGGAATGGGTCTTGGAGGCACTGTTTTGCAGTGGTTCCAGTCCTTCCTGGAGGACCGATCCCAGAAGGTGTTGTTGGGGGACATCTGCTCAGTCCCGCAACCATTGTCTTGTAGGGTCCCACAGTGGTCAATACTGTCCCCATGATGTTTAATATTTACATGAGGCCGTTGGGAGAGATCATCCGGAGCTATGGAGTTCGATGTAATCCATATGCAGATGACGTACAACTCTATCACTCCTTTTCACCTGCAGCTAAGGAACTGTTTAGGTCCTGAACTGGTGCTTGGTAACTGTGACAATCTGGATGAGAGCAAACAAATTGAAATTTAATCCAGACAAGGCAGAAGTCCTCCTGGTCAATTGAAAAGCCAAACAGAGTATAGGGTTACAGCCTGTGTTGGGTGGGGTTACACTCCCACTGAATACACAGGTTCACAGCTTGGGAGTGGTCCTGGATTCATTGCTGAGCCTGGAACCCCAGGTTTCAGTGGTGAACAGGGGAGCTTTCACACAATTAAAACTTGTGTTCCAGTTGCGCCTGTACCTTGGGAAGTCAGACTTGGCCACAGTAGTCCACGCTGTTGTTACATTGAGAATAGATTACTGAAACGTGCCCTACATGGGGTTGCCTTTGAAGACTGTTCGGAAGCTTCAAATAGTCCAACAAGAAGCATCCAGATTTCTAATTGGGGCGGCGTACAGGGAGCACACAACTCCCCTGTTACGTCAGCTCCACTGGCTGTCAGTCTGCTACCAAGCACAATTCAAAGTGCTGACTTTAGCCTATGAAGCCCTAAACAGTTCTGGCCCAGCTTACCTATTTGAACATATCTCCCTCTATGAACCTTCATGGAAGTTAAGATTGTCTGGGGAGGCCCTGCCCTCGGTGGGACAAGAGACAGGGCCTTCTCGGTGGCTCGGCTCTGGAACTCTCTCGCTAGTGAGATTAAATCAGTGTCCTCCCTCCTGGCCTTTAGAAAGAAAACAAAAACTTGGTTGTGGTATCAAGCTTTTGGCTGATAATGCAGTACAAGGAATAATTAAGAAATATATGCAATGACAATTGGAATGGCCACAGTATATGATTTTTGGATCATGTAATTTTAATATTTATATTAGGATGTTTTAATGCTTTGTCTTCATTTTTAAATGTTGTTTATGTATGTTTTAATGGTTTTAATTCTTTTATTTTCTTGCTATATGTTAGTGTTTAGTTATTATGATTTTTTTCTATTATATGTATGTTGATGCTGGATTTCTGCCATTAATAATGTTGTAAACTGCCTTGAGTCCAGGTATATAAATATAGTAAATAAATAAATAAATAAATAATCTGCACATCACTGGGCATGCCAGTAGGAGGACTAAGTGTGGGTGTAGGTGTCTTGTATTCTTAGGAGTTATTTTTGTGGAATAATTTTTTTTTTCTTTCTGCTTATAAAAATAGTTTTGAACCAGCTGCCTCTTCCATCACCTTTACCCGCTACTACTACAAAAAGCCTACTCTTCAATGGACGAATTGCAGAGGAGGTGAACTGCCTTTTGGCCTGTAGGGATGAAAATCTGGTTTCACAACTTGTACACAGTCTCAACCAGGTGTCAACAGATCACATGTATGTATTTAAAACCACCTCAGAAATGAATGCCTGAATATGTATTCATGGATGTACAGATAGAAAAGGATTATAGAAGCTTTTGAATTCTTTCAACTTAACATGATTCAGGATTCTGTGATAGATACTTGCATATGGTGTTGTGTTGGTTTGTATAAATAGAGGTACATTTACTTGTGTTGTTTAGTATGGTTCTGAGCCAGATATGAACAATATATTTCAAATTTAGTGCCCTAGAAAATAGTTTCAGAATAAGAAAGGATACTTTAAATGGGCTTAAAAATTTGAATTCTTATAGATTTTAATGCATCAGTCTTTGGACTGATGAGGTTAAGTGTAATGCAAAGCTTGTAAGAGTCTTCATTTAAGTACAACCTGTTAATTTTGTTGGTTTCCTACCTCCTAGATCAGGCCTGCACAATTTCACTCTTTTAAAGGGCCAAAAAAGCCACCCCTTCTGCGGACCACCCCTCCTTCTTATGAAGTCGCGCCCCTTCCCCAGCCTTGTGCCATTTCTATGGGAATGGCTTCTCCTTCACCCGCTTGCACACTTGCCGACGAGAGCTACACAGTCTCCCTCAACAGGCAGGTAGTCCGGCAAAGGGCTTGGGCTTCTCCTTTGATGGTCAGTTCTTTGCATGGGCAGCAAGGGAGAAGCCCAGGTCTGCGCACAGGCCGTAGGTTGTGCAAGCCTGTCCTATATGATAGATAATGATTTTTGGTGCTGGACAGAGCATAAGGGAAGAAATCTGTTACTTAGGAAACAGAAAGAAAAGACCAATCCTAGTGTGAACTCACAATGAGTATGTAGCTTGAGTCACAGTTTTCAGTGTTCTTTTGTTATTTTTATTGCCTCTGAAAATTATTTTCACTTTACAGACTACAATCTTACTATGTTTTAAAAGCTTAATCCAAGTTAGAAAGAGATCGGAATCCCTCTGGTAGTACCCCCTACATTGGAATGAGTGTTAGCTTTGACCCCAGCAATCTTATTGAACATTTTGTAAGGTTCCTGTTCATGGATCTTATAATTAACTAGATGAGCAGTTAAGAGATCTAGTACTAGCAGCAACTAATGTGGTTGTACTTACTGCTAACCAAGAATTCAGTTTGAGAATGAGGGCCCTAAAGATAGTACAGAACTCAAATTATTTTAATAGGAAATCAGGCAAACTGTGAAAAGAATCAAATGGCAAAGCTGCTTAAGCTGTTTTGTTGGATTCCGTGTGTAATTTGCAAGATAGAAAATTTGAGAAATATAAAAGTTTCTCTACAAATTAGATGGTTGTTATTGTTGTGGATATTCCAGATTCACCAAGAATCAGCATTGGTTTTGCTCATGACTTATACATGAGTATATACTGTACTTTTGTATCAAGTGTTTGAATGTGATCCTATAATGAAATGTTTATAGGTGCAAACAACCTGTACACCTCATCTTTAACTGTCACAGAAATGTGAATTGTAACAGGATGCATTTGAGTTAAGAGCAATATGCTTTGTTTTCTAATCATTAATACACAGTTTTCTTGGTAATTCATGATAATTAAATATATATATATATATATATATATATATATATATATATATCCACTAATTCTTATGTGCTTATATTTTTGCTATTAGAGAACTGAAAGATAATCTTGGCAGTGATGATCCTGAAGGTGATATACCAGTTTTGCTGCAGGCTGTCCTGGCAAGGAATCCTAATGTTTTCAGGGAGAAAAGCATGCAAAACAGATATGGGGTACAAAGTGGTGAGAGTTTTTATTCATCTTATTATCATTTCTAAGTAAGATGATACTCAACTATGTTTCTTTTCATTGTGACTCTAAATGAGTTGTGGATACAGCATCAAATTCTAATTGTTTTTCTTTATTACATCAGAAGCTATATATTGGTTACTCATTGTAGGATATAAAGTGATTCACATAGATCAGTGTTTCTCAAACTTTGGTCTTTGAGTCTGTTGGCCAAGCTGGCTATGACTTTTGTGAGCTGAAGTCCAAAACAACTAGAATACCAAAGTTTGGAAACTAAAGTTTCTCCATGCCTCACAACCTCTGAGGATGCCTGCCATAGATGTGGGCGAAACGTCAGGAGAGAATACTTCTGGAACATGGCCATACATACAACAATCCTTTGGAAACTATCGATACAGACTATATCAAAAATTATTTATTTTCATATCAGTGCATCATGCCTAACATGCCTTTGACTCCAATCAGATTTTAAGTAAATATAGAGTCAGTTCCGATTTATCTTGAGCTTTAAATCTTAATCTAATAATGTATCTCATATATGATAAAATAATTGAAGCTGTAGGATTTATGTAAGTGTTGACTTGCCATTTCAGCAGTTCATATGTCTATTCTAGATGGCCTTAGCAATGGGAAATAGGGCACAGTATTTCACATAGGGTTGTAAAGCAGTAGTACAAGTACAATTTACCATCTGTACACAGATATACCATCTGTACACAGATATCTCAGCTTGGTTTAATTTAAATTGTAATAGTTAGAATCCAACATGCATTTAGTTACATCAGAAAGTAAAGGGCAATTTGATCAGTGTTGCTCAGATATAGGCTCTGTTCAGACAAAATCCTATTTGATCAAACATGTTTGGTGGATTATCAACATTGACAGACATATAGCCGTGGCCATTGCTCTGTCTTTGTTGACCGCTACACCGAAGAAGCGGGAGCTTTGAGAAGATGGGGAGTGTCAGAAGATTGGCAACTCTGAATTAAGGCTGTGTGTTAGAAGTTCAAATTGTAGTTAATGCATGTCAATCATTTGATACACTGTTTGAATTAAACAATAGTTTTCTTAAATGAATGAAGGGAAATTGTAGTGGATTAATATTTTAATTCTTAACATCGGTAGCAGTCTGTCCATTTATATTGCTCTGTTAAGATAAGCACATGTGACTATTCATAAAATTGGCAAGAACTGTGGATTAAGTTGCACTGCTGAGAATGAATTTCCTTGTTGCTAAGAATGTTACCGATTTAGCATTTGTCAGTAAGATTTTGTTCAAATGCCCTTTTCATATGTGAAAAAGTCTTGTTCCAGTATTTACAACAGTTTCTTTATATAATAGCTAAGTTGTATTTTGTCATAAAGCTAACGTACTGCAAAAAAAAAATCTTCAAGTAAGCAAATATTTTCATGTAACTTTTCAATCTTTTTTTAAAGGAATGATGATGCCACAGTACAAACTCTCTCAGAACTCCATGCATGGTAGTCCTGCATCTTCCAATTATCAGCAAACCACTATCTCTCATAGCCCTTCTAGGTAAATGTTATTTATAAAATAAGGTTCTTTTTGTTTGCATGTTTCTTTTTAAAATCTCCACAAATGTTGAGCCAGGAAGTGGGAGGATTGCTTGCCATCCCTCTTCCTCCTGCTTACCTGGGCACATTGTTGTCCTCCCTTCCCTCCCCTTACCCTGCTCTGTATTTCCTTCTGGGGAAGGGAGGAGTCTGTGGCCACCTCTCTTTCCCAACCTGGCCAGCAACTGAGCTGAAAGGGGTTGTCAGGTGACAGTTGCACCCCACCTCCGCCAGTAGCCAGAAGGACAGCAAAGGTACTCAGCTGCCCAGCAGAACAGCCACATGACAAGCAGTGTGCAGTCCTAGCCAGACATTGCCTTGGCTCCTCATTGTGGCCCCTCTGCTGTGGAAAGGAGATTGGCTGGGCAGTCTTCAATACTTATTATTTATTTATTATTTATTTTATTTATATACCGCTTTTCTCACCCCTAGGGGGATTCAAAACGGTTCAACAACATAGTAAATGGCAAAGATTCAATGCCTCACAACCATATAACATGGTTATATGGTTGTCTAAAATCAATACATATAACCATAAATTAGCCAATTAAAAGCTATATAAATAATCAGACAAACATAAAACATTTAACACCTGCAATAAGTGAAATAAGTTTATTAATTTTCATCTCTATTTTTTAAATTTTATTACACTTGTATTATGATGAACTGCTTGTCACACAATTCCTTGGCTGTTGTTTGGCTTCCAAGGAACTAAGGGATTGAGTGGGAGCCATGTTGATCATATGGACCTTTGGATTAGAGGCTACTGCCAAAATGTTTACATAGCAGCTCTAGAACATTCTAAATGATGCATTGCGCAGGTACAGAGAGTCCATTTGTATGAACTACAGATGAGCAAGAGTATGTGATATGAAAGATCACTTGAATTTGGAATATCTTTGGAAGCAGTTAAATTAGTTTCAGTTAGATTATTTATTATTTTGGGTTGTATCAGAATATGTTATTGTAGTAGCATAAAGCTTCTTTGGTTCTATTTTTAGGTTATAAAGACTCCTTTTGTGAGTAGAAGAAGCTTTATGTTACTTTGGATGCAAGACAATATATTAATTAACTTAAAGGGGATTGTGTTATTTGAGTACTGAATTGTGTAACATCTGTTCATGTACGCTTTCCTTGGATTTTATTTACAGTAGATTCGTGCCGCCACAAACAAGCTCTGGTAATAGATTTATGGCACCACAAAACAGTCCTGTGCCTAGCCCATATGCTCCTCAAAGCCCTGCAGGATATTTGCCATATTCACACCCTCCAAGTTATACACCTCATCCACAGATGCAGCAAGGTATTTTCAGACTATATGTTAAATTGCTTGATATTGCACTCTGATACACTCTTATATGTTTGTGTCTCTTCGCATAACAGAAATTCATAACATACACTCAGTAGAAATGTGAATGAAGTGATAAGAGATAATAGTGCTAGTAGATAGTACTGGTAACCTCAAGGTTGGACTTCTGCAATGCACTTTACATTGGGCTACTCTTGTACCAAGTCTGGAAACTCCATTGGGTTCAAAATACAACAGCCAAGTTGGTTACGGGAACATCTAGGAGTGAGCATGTTACACCTATCCTAAAGTCACTCCACTGGCTGCCAATTAGTTTCTGAGCAAAGTACAAGGTGTTGGTTTTGACCTTTAAAGTCCTACATAGTTTGAGTCTAGGTTACCTCAATGATTGCCTTCTCCCATGCAATCTGTCCCAAACACTTAGGTCCTCTGTGGTGTGGGTACTCCATTCAGCCAAAACCCAAATGGTGAATGTCGCCCAGAGGACCTTTTCATTGGCTGCCCCAAGACTGGAATGACCTGCCAGAAGAACTTTTAAAGCCATCTAAAGACCTATCTCTTCCGGCAACCAGTTTTTAAGCATGAATTTTAAATGCATGTCCTTTGGTTAATCTCTGTTATGTGTATTTTAATATGTATCTAATAGAAATACATTTTAATATGTATTTTTTTAGAAATACATTTTAATATGTGTATTTATGGAATTTTTACAATATCTATGTGTTTTAATTATTCTGTAACCCACTTCGAGCCACAAGGAGAGGCGGATTATAAATAAAATTATTATTATTAATAATAATTATTATTATTATAATATCAGAAATATATCCAGATCTGCTCTTGGAATTGGATCTTACATTTAGAATGCATACTGACATACACTTACTAAAAACAAAATATAAACAAGTATATAAGATGGAGTGTTCGCTATTATTCCACTTGTTACAGTGTGTGATGCAGATTCAATTTGTTTTCTTTTATAATAAAAATAATTTCC
Source organism: Anolis carolinensis (assembly GCF_035594765.1). Taxonomy (NCBI): domain Eukaryota; kingdom Metazoa; phylum Chordata; class Lepidosauria; order Squamata; family Anolidae; genus Anolis; species Anolis carolinensis. The sequence continues at coordinate 303,400,139 of NC_085842.1, read as the reverse complement.
CTACTTTTGTTGAGCAAGTTCCCTGGCAATTTGGTTGTAACACCTTTGGTTAAAAAATACAGTACATATAAAATGTGTTAAAATGTGCATACCGTCCCCTAGCACAGGTTCTTCACTAAGGTGACTGAGACAGTTTCAGTCCTAAAATAAGGTCAGGAAATGGATGAGAAAAGTCTGCAAATGAATAGATACAGCTTACAGAGTTTATCTGCCAGCAGTTTTTAAGACGTATTTGCAGAGAGTAACAGCAAGACCCATTATGCTCTTGTTTATCTGTATCTTGCCCAGTTGAGTGACCTAAATACCTTGAAGGTACTAACTCAGTCTGATCTTGAAAGTTAATTAAGCAAGGTCAGATATAGTTAGTGGCTGGCAGGGAATAAGCTGTATTTTGGAGGAAGACCTCAGCAGCAAACCACTTCTGAAGTCCTTGCCTAATAAAACTCTGTGAAATTCATGGGATTGCCATGAATCAACATACAGCTAAAAGTACTAGCTGCAGTCAGTCAATACAACTACAATCAATTATTTCTAGAATTCTGTATATTTTCATTTTTCAACCACTTCATGTATAACCATTTTATATAATACCATTTAAAAGTGATGAAGTATTCTATGGTTTGGAGTATTCCTGTTCATTTTTGTCAGTAGTCATTTCTTGATGACTGTTGGTATGTTTATATATTACTGAATGAATTGTGCCATAAGAGTAATTTGTGAATCATAATCCAGATTTTGGTACAAAATACCTTCATGTCCACCTAACTTCCTGGACTGCTATTTCCCTCCAGTTGGGTGTTAAAACAAGCCAATGTGTTTTTTTATTATACATATTTGTATTTGGTCAAAATCTACAACAGGTTTCTTTTTTGTAAAGCTTCATTTTTTTTCTCATATGGCTTCCTTGGAGCTTTTAAAAGTTTCATATAAAGTATATTCTTTGTGATTTTTTCATAGTAAAATACTTTGTGTGTATACATTCACATTCTTCTTTAATTTCAGCTTCAGTATCTAGTCCCATTGTTTCAGGCGGGATGAGGAATATACATGAAAATAAGGTTGCCAGTCAGTTGTCAGGGAGCTCAGCTAATCATCATGCTGACAATTCTAGACATGGCTCAAATGAAGACTACCTACAGATGGTGCACAGAATAAGCAATGAAGTATGTATTATAGGGTTTGTTTGTTTTTAAAAAAAATAGCCTTACGTATTTTCAGTTATTTATATTGTGTGTTAATTTCAGAAAGATGAATACCCTATATACTCCTATATATGTCTAGAAATGTTAGTCGAAAAAGCAACGCAAAACCCTGGGTTGACTTAGCCATGGGTACTGTACCTTAATTCTTATCAAAAAGGAATCACCCCCTTATCAGAATAGAGTGGTGAAGTGCAAAAGCTTAGTACATCCCTGGAGAACCTAAATAAGTGCCAGCTGCCTCTAATTGCAGCACTGTTTCTCCATTGCAACGCTGTTTCTGGCCTTTTGGTGTGCCTGGGTGGGGAAATAGCAGTTATAGTAGCCAGAGATAACTTGCCGTCATAGGTGGTGCTGGAGATTTCTTCTCTCCAGAGAATGATCCTAGTCTTATCCATAGGTCATATCAAAATCATTATTTGACCCCAAAACCTGACTTCAACTTATACATGAGGTCGACTTATACATTGTATGCAGTAGTTCACTGTGATTTTTGAGACCATGAAGAAGACCTCAGCTTGTTTTATAAATCAGTTGATAGAAAAATAGATGCAGCAAGCCTTTGCTTAGAATGCATCTGTTGTAACAATACACTTACACAGAAAATGATGGCCCTTATACACTTTGCTTGCATAGCACTATTACTTCTACAGACATAACTTAGGAAATAAGTTCCATGCTGATCCATATCATAATGGTTTCTAGAAGAAAATCTTTTCAGTATGTGATGATGTTGCACACCTTGAAAGCAATGTAAAGCTGCTTCTAGATCTAAAAATAGTGTGTTTGCAGGCTGATCCAGTGCTCCCACTTTCAGATGCCCATATGCACAATTTCTCACTAAAATATCTTTACACTCTTATTTTCCAGAATAATTATTTAGCCTTGTGGATATTCCAAAAGAAAATGGAGAGAAATAGACCAGAAAAAGAGACACTATAGTCACAATTGTGTCTTCTAAACAAAAGTACAAATTGCTGAAAATTCCAGGAAAAATAGATTTGTGTATCATTAAGTTTCACTTTTTAGTAGGATGATGCAAGGATGTTTTTTAAAAGATCTTATAGCTGGTATAACCTGGGTTTTTGGATTTGACTTAAAGTGTTCCACCATATATGAAAACCAGTCCTAAGGACAATTTGGCATCATTCACTGTGTAGGCTGTTGGTAGGCCCCGCCGCCTTCATGTCATAGCAACCCCCTCAGCCACAATGCACCTGGAGGACAGGCAGGTTTCACTTAGGCCTCTTCCACACTACCTATAAAATACAGATTATCTGAGATATATACCTCACGACCTCTGAGGATGCCTGCCATAGATGTGGGCGAAACATCAGGAGAGAATACTTCTGGAATATGGCCATACAGCCTGGAAAACACACAACAACCCTGTGATTCTGGCCATGAAAGCCTTCAACAACACAGATGATCTGATTTGAACTGGATTATATGGCAGTGTAGACTCAAGGCCCTTCCACACAGCTATATAAACCAGAATGCCAAGGTACATAATCCACAATATCTGCTTTGAACTGGATTATCTTGAGTCCACACTGCCGTATAATCCAGTTCAGTGTGGATTTTATATAGTTGTGTAGAAGGGGCCTTGTATACAGTGTTCCCTCACTTATTGGGTTTCAGAACCACCCGCAATAAGTGAAAATCCGCGAAGTAGGGACGCTATATTTATACATTATTTTAGTAGTTATACACTATTTTAAGCCTTTATAAACCAATTGTGTGTTGATAAATCGCCTTTTCCTCCCATTGCTGCTTGGGCTCCTTTTCTCTCCCTTCGGTTTCTCCTTCCTCCCTTCCTTAGGCTGTAAATTATAATTTTTTATAATTTATAATATACTTATAGAGTTTATTGAAAACCCGCGAAACAGCGAATCTGCAAAAAGTGAACCGCGAAGTAGCGAGGGAACACTGTAATCCAGATAATATAAGATTATAAATATAATATATAATCATTACTGTGGTATAATAATACAGAACAATATAATCTCTATAATCAGGACAGTAAATAAAGATCAACACTCTGAAAGCAGGGAAATTCCAGAAACGAAACAACCAGAGCCAGCTAACGCCTCCCAACAAAGGATTCCCCCAGGGAAAAAGCAGCCAGGCTTTGAAGCTGCAAGGCCATTCAATGCTAATGAAGATGACTAATTGCAGCATTCATACTTGTCCCACTGAGTCTATTCATTGCTATTCAGCCTGGCCAACCAAGGATTCCACAAAGTAGAAAGCAGCCAGGCTTGCAAGGAGCAAGGCTATTCAGTGCTATTCAACCTGGCCAACCAAGATTTCCCCTAGGTAGAAAACCCCCAGGCTTTGAAGCCACAAGGCTACTCCATCCCATTCAACCTGGCCTAGCAAAGATGCCCTATGTAGAAAGCGGCCAGGCTTTTAAGCTGCAAGATTATTCAGTGTAATTCAAGTTGGCCAAACAAGGATGCCCCTACAAAGGAAGTACCCAGGCTTTAAAGCGGGTCTTTGATTGAGGGTGCTATTCCAGCTCGCCAAACAAGAATTTCCTAGTTATAACATAGCCAGGCATTGAAGTTGTAAGGCTATTCAGTGCAATTCAACCAGACCAACAAAGGATTAACCTTGATAGAAGGCAGCCAGGCTTTGAAGCAATGATACTACTCTGTACTATTGAAGCTGACCAACCAAAGATTCCCCTAGGTAGCAAGCAACCAGGCTTTGAAGTAGTGAGTCTATTCATTGCAATTCTAGCAGTCCAAAAAACCATTCCCCTAGAACGCAAGTACCCAGCCTTCCAAGCAGCAAGCCTATTTCATTGTATTCCAGCTCACCAAACAAGGATTCCCATAAGAAGAAAACTGCCAGGCTTTGAGGCTGCAAGGCTATTCACTGCTATTCCACCTGGCCAACAAAAGATTCCCATAAGCCACAGCAACGCGTGGCCGGGCACTGCTAGTATTTACATATAAAATGAATTTCAGGTGACTACTGATAACCTGTATGAATGGCAAATAGTACTGGTAATTAGTTTTATGGCTGCATTATATAAAGCAAAATACCAGGTAACTGGAAAAGTTATTCATCTCTAACAGCCATTAATACTATTTTAGGATGGTGATTCTTCAATAAGGAACACGGCATCATTTTCTTTGCGGTCACCACAGTCTGTATGTTCTCCTGCCGGAAGTGATGGAACCCCTAAAGGTACTTTTACAACTTTGTTGTATTCTTGTAAATAAGAATTTAAAAGTTCATGCATACCTAGGAAAGAATGTAACCTGTTAACTGAAATTGTGCTGAACATTACATTTTGATATTTTGCCCTGAAAACTCAATCTTTGAACACTTAAATTACATAGAGGATTAAAATGTATTGAATGAGCAATGAAGTGTAGTTCAAATATATAGTTGCATCTATTGATTCTGACGTACATTAACTTAGACATGTCTGCACTATACCCCTTCTATTTTTTTATTACAGAAAACTGCAAATTTCATGCCCATAATTATCTGTAAATACTTGCTAGAATGTCCATATTTCTTTACGTTTCTCATGGCATCAAACAGAAATTTACCTACAACCATATATTACAGAGTTGCAGATACATGACAGTTTCTGCACTCATACAAGGGGGAAAAGAGATTGTTTTTGACCACTCACAATCCCATGAACCATTAATAATTAAGCAAAATTAAATTTGTAGTTGCCTGATTTTTGAGATACTTTTCCTTTTGGTGGTTCGGTCTGTCTGATTTAGAATTCTATCACAAAAATAATGGATATATGAACATTTGTCATATAAATGGATGAAATTGCATACATGGGAAGTTGTGTGTAATATTCTCAAAGGTAGGATTAAGGAAAATGTGGCTTGCAAATTTTGAAAAGCATTTTTGAAATTTTCTTTTATCCTATTGCTTTCTTGTTCTTCGTTTCTAAAAATGTCATTGGAGATGTGTTTGGATCAATTTCACCTCTTATGTGCCCCTGGAAAATGTATCATTTTAGGAAATTATAGAGAAATTATCTCCCAGTTTACTTTCTGGTTAGAAAAAGGCCTAGAATGTTGCTGTAATTTTAGGATTTTCCAATCCCTTTTTAAATAGAAGCAATGAATAGTTCTTTATTCCCTTCATAGCAAAGGACATTTTTAACAAATAACAACTTCCTTGGTTGTAGATAGCAGCTAATCTTTTTTTTTTTTTGAGAGGCTTAAATATTAGCTTTTATTTGCGTCACATCTTTTGCTGCACTCCACTGAAACAAAGCATTCTCAAGAGGCTGAAGACCATGAAAACATTAAGTTAGGCTGCAATTCTTTTGGGGCGTTGTTTCCTCATTAGTGGAGTTACGTATATGGGAAATGGGAAGATATGCAACACCCAGCTACTTTGTGGCTACATAGCAGAATTGGCAAAAGGGAAATGCTATATTTCTCTGCAAGGTCTCAATATAAGCTTATTTTAAAGCAAGCGTCTTCAACCTGTGGCTCTCCAGGTGTTTGTGCCTCCAACTCCCAGAAGCTCTAGCTAGCTTATTCAATGATCAGGAATTCTTGGACCAAAACACCTGTAGGGCCACAAATTGAAGAGCCCTATTTTAAACCAACTATAAACACAGTTGAAGCATCAACTATTCGTGCTGCAACTCTGGATGCAGAGAAATTACATGTTCTCTGGCTACATATAGAAATGTAGCCTGTGTAAATACTTCTGCCACGAACAGATATCAGCTTTGAGTAGATTTAATATTCTCTTCTACATGAGCAAGTTTTCATAAGGTTTGTGTGCTGGAAAATTGATCTTACTGAGCTTCTTGATTGTTAAAACAATTCTACTCCAAATAAAATTGTAAGAATAAGAAAGAGCTAAATCAGTCACTAAACATTTTTTTTCTAATGCAAGAAGTAAAAAAAATCTTATACAGACAGTGAAACATGAGCTTAGGATCTTGACGTCATAATATCATCACATTTTGGAAAGTAGATAAGACACACACACACATATAATCTTGCCATTATACATTCATCTGATTTCCTTGTAGACTACTGAACAATACAGAATATTTATTTATGTAACTATATTTTTAAAAGTATGGTTCCAAAATGTATTAAGTCAGCTAGCACTTCTACAGCTAAATAATGTAAGGGCACTTGTGCTTATACTTCGGAAACATTCTCGTTGGAGCATCTTAGTAATTGTTCTTGAGTTGGGAGACTCCTCAAAGCTAAGTTGGGAAAAAATGCTCAGAAAAAGGAGTCATCAATTAATGGCTCAATTCCAGTTGCCCCCACCCAGGCAACCTCCTAGTCTACTGCATGATTTTAAAATAACCGTCTTAGTCTTTGTCTCTTCCTTCTCTCTGAGTGCTTCTTGCCTCACCCAGGGCAGGTAATATGTTGTTATCTCTGTTTTCTCTCACTTCATTTCTTCATTCCATTGCTATTTCTTCCTGTTTTTAGTTTCCCCCTACACAAAAAATTCTTAGTTTTCCGTACCTATATTACTCTTCTCTTTACTAGTTTAGCCTTCTCTTTTCTTCTCTTCCCCCCACTACTTCCCCAAAACCCATGGGGTATGAAAAGTGAAACCTGAAACCTTGAAACTAAGCTCCACTATTTGGAGCTCTCCTGCTCCAGTGCATGTCTGGTTAAGCTGAGATGTGCTTGTGTTCTTCACTGGGAGCCAAAGATGTGCATACAGCAGTTCCACTTGCAGCAATGGCCTCCTCCTCCAGAGCTACGTATACTAGTGAGGCTGTTAACATCAGTTACTATTTAATTAGATGCTCCACCTAGCTACATGTCCATTTAACTGAGAGCATCTTCAGACAAGATTATTTATTTTGGGTGGTAAACGTTATTCTATCTTTTATACAAGAATCAACCCCCAGAAGATAATCTAGAAAGCCATTGTGAGGTGGTCCTGCAGGAAAACTCTCCCATCAGATTCAAGATACATTTTTCACAATCAGATCAGGATATGGGATTTAAATAAAACACTCTTCATTGCCAAACAGTGGCACTGGCTACCATTTTATCCTCATCCAACATATGTTCTCTTTCATCCCATCTTCACAGTCAACTGTTTCTCTGAGGGGCAACCCTTTTCAGACCCTCTGTTTTCCATAGATTTTCCTACTAGAACTTCCATGAGGTTCTCAAAACCCTGTCTAAGCTTTTGTTTAAACCCCTTAAAGCAGTTCCACTCAGGATCCTATCAATCAGGATCATGTTCCTTGTTATCACTTCAGCCAGATGGGTTTTGAATCTTGCTGCACTATTTGTTGCTCCATCTCACAGCAAATTTGGCACTGACACAATTTCGCTATGATTAGATCCAGTTTCTTACCCAAGATCAACTCCGCATTTCATCTCTCTCTGCCCATTATGTTGACTCCATTCTATCCTCATCCAAACCATCCGTTAGAAAAGCAGTGGCACAAAGAGCTCTAAACCTATATATTGAACATACTAAACCATTTAGAACATCAGAGTCTCTTTTTGTTTCCTTTCTTTCAACCTCTCTGGAACTATGTCATCTGATGACCAAAGTTTGATCTATGAAACTTTGGGGCTTCTAAAGCCATATAATGCAGCATCACACTCAACTAGATTGGCTTTCACAACTGCCATTTTTTCCAGTAATGTTTGCCTAGAGGAAATCTGCTGAGTAGCCACATGAACAGTTTCGTTCACAATCACAAAGCTTTATAAACTAGACAAATTTACCTCATTTGGTAGAAGGGTACTGCAACGTGGTACTATACTAAGATGCATTCTTACCATGTTTCACAGGTCTGCTTCTGCAGATCCTATTACTAAATGGCTTCTTCACCAGCTAAGAATGGCACTTGAGAGGAATTATTGTGAATGTGTATTCTTGCCACGGAGAAGGAGCCATCCAGTCCCATCTTAGATGAAAAGATAGCAATTTTGTGATATAAGGAGTCTTTTATGATCTTTCCTATGTCCCAGCTTTTGAAATAACTGAAAGAGGAGGAGGTGCAGTCATGGACTAATAAGGTTATTTTTAAAATTATGCAATATTTTGCCTAGGAATTACAGGAATTAACCTATTAATGTATGGCTCCTTCTGTGTGGGAAAACTGACAAAATTTGGATTCCGCTATCCTGTTAAATGAAATATTTGTTGATTGTTGTTTCCAATTCTGTGCAATAATTTCCAGATGGTAGGTGAAGGTTTGAAATGTCACTTTCAGTGCTTACAGTTTCTAGCTAAAAGTTAAAAGAAAAAATGAAGACATTATTCAAAGCGATTTCTTTCTTCAGGTGATGAAAATAGCTCATGTAGTGGTAAAATTTACATTTTTAGGATTCCAGAATATATATTGTGGTGTTAATTTTGAATGGGGAAACAATAGCATCAGAGCTGAATTTGAATTTCAGCAGTAGCAACTGGAAACACCACTCAGGATCATCTTAAGAGAAGACAGATTCGTTTTTGTGTGCCTGTCAGCACAGTTTGGGAAGAGATGTCTGTATACCAACATGATGTAGATTTACTACTTGACTAGTGGATCATCTTTTGACAAGCCTACTGATGGAGCAGTAGGGCAACAAGTTTGAATTGTTCCAGACCCTGAAAGTTGCTGATAGAACCAAGCTGAGCCACCGGTAATTGGATATATTCATACTGAAGGTGAGGCCTGAAAAGCAGACCAGATTCCATAAGAAAATACCCTTGCTCAATGAGAATTCTTTTCTAAGAATAAATCACCTATGGAAACTTACAGGTTGGCAATGTTGCCTGCTGACATACCAGGAAAAAAAGAACTCTTCCATCTATGTAGAGCACAGTTATAAGTGAGTGTGTTGATGACCAGGAATTAATTTTGGCAAAATTTATGAAACAACTATCAACTATGATCTGCAAAGCATTCTTCAGAAGAAAAGACTGCATATGATTACCCAAGATTGTGGTTATTTGTTTCCATTGTGAATTTTTTAAATGAATGTAAAAACAAATGTCTCAGAGTAAGAAGGACCTAAATGGGCCATATAGCTGAATTTCTCTACTAGAATGGGACACCTGTATCAGAAATATCCTTAATAGATGCTTGTTTCCTGAAAAAAATGCATGAAGATAATTCAGCAATCTAATTTTTCAGCTGATTCAGTTGCTCAATTTATTCCAACATGGTGGAGTACTAAAATTCCTGATGAAAAGACTAGTTGTATTCAGTGCTATTGCATAAATAGTGCTTGCCTCCTTTGATTGACACAGCGTATCTGAAGTTGAACAGTATCTCTTATATCCAAGCAACAGTACAGCGCACATGCACTCCCAAAATGCAGTTGAAAGATGGAATGTAACTGGGAATCCCTACAGTTCAACATTGATTCGTCAGTCCTGTGGCATTCCTTCCCAGGACTAGTTCAAAATTAGCTTTTTCTACTTTAGGGAAGGTGAAACAATAGTGTGACACTTATATTGTAATGCTGGAATCAAGTGGTTTGTGAACAGTCTAAGTAAAACACTTCTCAGTATTTTTTATTTCTAAAATGTCGAATCTTGAGGGAATTGCTCTTTTGCAACTGCACTAGTAACCTAGAGAATCAAGTGTACCCTTTAATATGTACAACTTTAGGAGTTTTGGCATTATGCATTTATTTATTTAGGGAATTTCTATTCCGCCTTTCTCCAACGAACACAAAGTGGCTTCCAACATCATTAAAACATACAGTATAATATAAAACCATTGATAAGATAACCCAAGTTGGTTATATAAATACTTCCTTGTACGACATTAAAATTACCATTAAATTAAATTAAAACTGTCTTTAAAAGTCCAAAAATAGTATAAGTACTGTAAAATCCTAGGCTTCTGTTACAATTCAATTAAAGGCTATTCCAAACAGGAAGTTTTCCATTTTTTCCTAAAAGACATGAGGGTGGAGGCTGCTCTAATTACTTTAGGCAGTGCATTCCAGAGCTCAGGTGCTGCACCCGAAAAAATGCCCTCTCTGGATTTTTTTCGGTGAAGTCTGTCCCTGAGCTGGGTGGAAACAAGCATCTCACTGCTGGGCCTTAAGGGACTGCCCCGTCTATATGGTAGGATATGGTGTCTCAAGTAGCCTGGACTGAAGCCGTGTAAGGCTTTATAGGTTAAAACCAGCACCATAAATTGGGCCTGGAAACTAATTAGGAGCCAGTGGAGCTGTCTCAGCAGGGGGATAGCATGCTCCTTGGAGTCAGCTCCACTGAGCAGTCTGGCTGTTGTTCTCTGAGCCAATTGAAGTTTCCGGATACTTTTTAAGGTCAGTCCCACATAGAATGCATTGCAGTAGTCCAAATGGGATGTAACTAGTGCGTGTACCACCATGGCCAAATCGGATTTCTCCAGAAATGGCGCAGCTGGCGAACAAGTTTTAATTGTGTGAAGGCAGACCTCCACCTGGGCTTCCAGATTTATGAATGAATCAGGATAGTGCAGTGCAAAAGCGAAATGACATCTAAATGCAGCAAGATGTTGTCAAGACTCAGATCTCTAGCTTAGAATAAAATAAAGATGTATATAAAGCTGAACAAGTGTAAAATGTAAGAAGGGAAAATGAAAATAGAAAAACAAAAGTTCATGAATTGTAGATTCTACTTTAAATGTTTGCTTGATTTATTGTATTCTTCTTTTTATATTATCCCAAAGTAATTTCAGTTGAACAAAATATTTTTGGTAATTTTTAACATAATGTAACTTAATATACCATTAAAAAGTACAGTTCATGTGCTGGTAATAGCTTGAAGTAAATCAGTTTATCTGGCTATTCTGCTAGCTTAACAAAAACTGTATTATATAACAAATTCATCCCTTCCTGTCTAGGTTTATGAATGAAAAAAAACCCCATCCCATAATTAAAGGGGATTATTTTTCAGTTACCTATCCAGACAAAAAGCTGTTTAACTTGTTTTGAATATTATCGACTGCGTTACCTCAGATATCTTTTTGGATAAAAATGTTGAATAAAATAGAATTCATTGGTTTATTTTGCTGATAAGATATAATGGCAAGTAGACTCTAACCATTGCTGTGAAATATGTTAATGATCTTAACATGGAAAGGGGGGCAATACAAAAAATAACAAAGTTTCCCACTATATTTGGCTGTTTGTAATTAGAAAACAAAATTTTCACATTATGTCAGATTATGTGATGACCTATGCCATAACTTTAAAAAAGAGAAAAACTAGTTAGCTTACTATATTCCTTTTGAAGTCCATTTTCCCTTTGCCTATGGAAAATGCAAATTCTTGAGCTTTTTCTTTTGGGGAAAATTCTGAAAATTATTATGGTTCCATAACACTGTTATGTTTGTTGAAGTGAAATTTGCTTGTCTACAATTCATCGTTTTTTTGGCTAGCACCTCTAGATACTAATAGGAAATTAGGCATCTTTAAACTTCTTTTTCCTTGTGGTCTTGGCTGACTTTTAATAACTTTTTTTCTAGTTAGAAACTGTCCTTCTCTAGCAGTTGGAGCCCTGGCTTGAACTCAAAATGTCCAATACCAAAAATATTGACATTTCTTTTTTGGAATTATATTTCTATAGCTATATGTAGATTGCCATGATTACTAAATATGTAGGAAGTGCAGATATCTTTTACTGCACTTTACTGCTACATTTATGACAGTGTTGTTGTGAAGATTAAGAGTTTTCTTATTCCATTGGGTTTATTTTATTTATTTACTGTTTTTTCTTCGTGTACGCTGTGAATGCACACTAATGGAGAACGCTGCGCCTGCGCAGGCTCCAACGGATACTCTTCCAAGCTAAAGTTTGAAATTTGGCGGTAACCCCGCCCCTCTCCCCAGAGGGTATAAAGGGCGCCCTCCGCGCCCGCTCTCCAGTTCCTTTTTTTCCGCCGCAAAGCTCACTTTGGACTCTTCGTTCTTATGTCGACCACGCGTTTTAAGCAGTGCACTCAGTGTGCCGCTAAGATTCCAGATTCCGACGGTCACGCTAAGTGCCTTTTCTGTCTCGGCGAAAGCCACGTCGTCGGTACCTGCCGCTTTTGCCTGGCCTTTACAGCTCAGGCCCGAAGAAATAGAGCTGCGAGACTCCGCGCAGCTCTCTACGAAAAAACTCTTGCTCCTGAGGCTTCTACTTCCACCTCGGCCTCGATGGCGTCCAGGCCTGCTCCGTCGGTATCATCCAAAACCTCGAAAACTTCGAGACCAAAACCGGCCAAACCGCCCTGCACGGTGACCACCGCCACGGTTTCCACTCGGTCGGGCAAAATGGGCCCTTCATCAACTTTGAGTTCGGTGGCTTCGGCCATTTCCACTCGATCCTGCCTAGCTTCGCCGCCATCTTCTTCCGCCATGAAGATTGCCTTCAAGAGGGCTCAGGAGGAATCCAGACGGGCCCAATCTGACTCGGCAGCTGTGTGCCCGATCCCTCCGACGCCGGGAAAATCGCTGAGGGTCGCGTCGAAGCAACCTCCAGCAAAGAAACGAATGATCCAGAGGTCGTCCTCCTCAGCGTCTTCGAAGAAGGACGTCCCCTCCTCTGTGGCCTCCTCTAGGAGATCCTCTCTTATCCAACTAGCACAACGCCTCCGCTCCTCTTCCTCTCCTCATGGTCAGTCCTCGGATGCGGACACTCAAGCCTCCCCCGACCGGTCGGTCAGGACAGTTATTAAGGCTCCCCAGCCAGCACCATCTCGTCTTCCGGCTCGACAACAACTTTTCCCCCGGCTCAAACACCCGAGAGGGGTAGACAAATGACGGGCTTAGCCCGTGCCGCCCAGGCTTCCGCGTCCAAGGGCGTTCGTCCACAGCTGGCTCCCGCTGCTCTTGAGGTGATACCTCATCAGGACTCTGCGCTTGTTTCTCCTCCCCGGTCCCCTCAAGGGCCCGAGGAGGATGACCCCGATATCGAACACCCCGAGTCGATCCTCTCCGCCTCAGTTGTCTCTCTCGGTCTCGACCTCTCCCCGCTTCACGACGCCTACGAGGTCGACCCACCTTCCCCGACGGATAATATCCGGGCTTTCTCCGACCAGATGGTCAGAATGGCAGACGCTCTGGGGATGGAAATTAAGCAAACCTCAAAGGCTGTTACCGACCCCGTTTTCAAGAGGGTCCAAGCCCAAGCCCCGCCAGCCACCTTGCTGCCTTTTCTTCCATACCTCCTGGACGTAATCCAGGCATCTTGGAAGACTCCATCTTCGATACCTCCAACCTCTAAGAAAATAGAGGCCTGGTACCGAACCGATGACGAAGCCTTGGAATGGCTCAAGCATCACCCTGACCCAAACTCCATGGTGGTAAAGGCCTCCCAATCCTCGGATCGACAGTCCAACTCCCCTGCCGACAGGGAAGGTAAACGATTCGATGCGGTAGGCCGCAAGCTGTACTCCGGCGCTCTCCTCCTTTGCCGCATGGCGAACTACGGGGCCTGCATGGGCGCTTATCAACAGATCCTCTGGGAAAAAGCCCAACCTTTCTTCGCCAAACTTTCTGACGAAGACCGGTCAGTCCTTTCGACCCTCCAACAGGAGGCGGACTCCCTCGCACACCACCAAATTCAAATGGCTAAACATACCGGCGATACCGCCGGAAAAATGATTGCCCACGCAGTTGCGATCAGACGGCATGCGTGGCTTCGGTCCTCAGGACTCTCTTCTTCCTCTCGACAAGTGATCGAAGACCTTCCTTTCGACACCCAGGGCCTTTTCAACTCTGGTACTGATGACAAACTGAAGTCCAATCATGACTTCAAGATTCTCGCAACAAAGTGCGGGACCGATCAACCTCAGGCTCAGCGGACCCGATGGTTCCCGCAACGGTACCGTCGCTACCCTCAGCCTTTTCGTCACCAGCCGTTTCGACGCTCGTCGAGCTCGAGTCACCACAGTCATCAGCAACAACCTCGCTGCCAGCACCAGGTCCCAAAAGGTCGGGGCAAGGGTGCTGCAGCTATGCCACAACCCCAACGACGGGCCTGACGCCCACTCTCTCGGGGACTTTTCTACCTTCACTACTACTGCCACTGCCATGCCGTTCCTAGGCCCCGACCAGATCTTTCCTCTCTGCTCTTTCCTCGATCGCCTAGCTCCTTTCTACCGCGAATGGGAGTCTATAACCTCAGATGCCTGGGTTCTTCGCATTGTCAGAGACGGCTATGCCTTGGAATTCGAAACTTTGCCCCCCACGGGTCACATCCTCCACACCGACCCTTCACCGGAAATATGCTCCGAGGTCGACTCCCTTCTGGTGAAGGGCGCAATCCAGCCTTCTCCTTCCGAGCAGGACACTCGAGGTTTCTTCTCGAGATACTTTACGGTTCCCAAATGGGGCGGAGGTCTTCAGCCTATCCTCGACCTGCGAGCCCTAAACCTCTTCATTCTGCCTTCAAAATTTCGAATGGTCTCGGTGGCCTCCATTCTCCCGATGCTCCGACACGGAGACTACTTTGCCTCTATAGACTTACGCGATGCGTATTTCCACGTCTCAGTACGTCGATCTCACAGACGCTTCCTTTCCTTCAAACTCCTGGGACAGTCTTACCAGTTTACAGTTCTCCCTTTCGGCCTCGTGACGGCCCCAAGGGTCTTTACGAAGGTGGTCGCCGTGGTGGCAGCGCACCTAAGAAAACAGGGCATAATGGTCTTTCCTTATCTGGACGATTGGATGATTGTCGCGTCCGACCCCTCATCCCTTCAAAACCACGTCTCTCAAGCTCTTTCTCTTCTACAACGGCTGGGCCTTCAGTTGAATGTCTCAAAGTCCCAACTCCTCCCGGCCACAGAGATCCGCTTCAGCGGAGCTCTCTTCAACTCCATCGCGGAAACCGCCTCCCTACCGAAGGACAGGTTCCTAGCCCTTCAACAACACCTTTCTCTCCTCCGCAACCGCAGGATCCGAGCCCACTCTGTCCAGGTTCTTCTGGGTCACATGGCCTCCACGGTCATGGTTACTCCTTTTGCCAGACTACGTCTCAGACCTCTCCAAAGATGGTTTATAGACTCTTTCAAACCCCATCGGCATCCGAGCTCAATGTTTCTCACGGTACCGAACCAGGTTCGCCTCTCCCTTCGCTGGTGGCAGGACCCAGCGAACGTTTGTGTGGGACTTCCCTTCCGTCCCTCCCTCCCGTCAGTCACCATCACGACCGACGCCTCCAATTTTGCGTGGGGAGCCCACATGTCAAACCTCACCGTCAGGGACCTTTGGTCCATCCAAGAGAAGTCTCACCACATAAACTTTCTAGAACTGTTATCAATCTTCAAAGCTCTCCGGGCGTTTGCTCGCTTTCTTCCCCACAAGACTGTTCTGATCCAAACGGACAACGTAGTAGCTATGTACTACATCAACAAACAAGGGGGTACGGGCTCGAGAAAACTGATGGCTCTCTCGATGGACATTTGGCTATGGTGCATAGCGAGACACATAACCCTGTCGGCGGTTCACCTTCCGGGGGCTCAAAACACGCTAGCAGACTCTCTAAGCAGAATAACAACCTCCCCCCACGAGTGGCGTCTCGATCCTGAAATCCGTCTTCGACGATTGGGGCTGGCCAGCTCTGGACCTTTTTGCCTCCCCCTCGAACGCTCAACTTCCTCGCTTCGGAGCGAGACTACCTCCAAACTCGACTCCGGGCTGTCTCGGAGACGCGTTTCTCCTCGACTGGACTCTCGAGCCCGTCTATCTTTTTCCTCCCTTCCCTCTCATCTCGAGGGTAATAGAGAGAGACTATCTAACGCCAACATCGGCCATCCTGATCGCCCCTGCATGGCCACGCCAACCGTGGTACCCAACTCTACTCAGGATGTGTGCGGATCCTCCCCGCACTCTCCCAACTCTCCCTCATCTACTATCTTCACAGAGGGGACGGGTCCTCCACCCCGACGTCCCGTCCCTACACCTGACTGCCTGGAGGATACTTCCTTAAATTCTCTCCACCCAGACCTGCAGGCGATCCTTCGTGCCGCCCATAAGCCGGCCACGTCAAAGGCCTATGCTTACAAGCTTACAAAATTCCAAACTTTCCTCCGGGACCGACACATCGATCCCGCCTCTACTTCGATCCCGCTGGTCCTGGACTTGCTACTTTCTCTTGCGGATCGTCAACTCTCGCTGGCCTCGATAAAATCCTATCTCGCTGCTCTCTCCTGGCATTTCCAACGTCAGGGACAACCCTCTCTCTTTTCTAACAACCTCATTAAGACCTTTCTTCGAGGTTACAACAACCTGCACCCTCCAGTTCAACCTCCGACTCCCGGATGGAGCCTCGAACTCGTCCTTTCTCAACTAGCTTCAGCTCCCTTTGAACCTATGGCCTCCGCAGACCTTCACCTTCTCTCTTGGAAGACTGCCTTCCTAATCGCTATCACCTCCGCGCGCAGGCCTTCGGAGCTGGCTGCTCTTCGGGTGGACGAACCCTACCTCCGTTTCCACCACGACAGGGCTGTTCTTCGCCCGGACATCACCTTCCTACCTAAGGTGGTCTCTGCTTTTCACCTTAACCAGGACATAATACTCCCTGCTTTTTTTCCTAATCCTTCTTCTTCTTTGGAGCGGAGACTTCATCTCCTAGATGTCAGGAGAGCCCTCCTTTTCTATAAGGACAGGACTAAGGACATACGTAAGTCACCTAGACTATTTGTGGCTTATGCTACCCATAAGCTGGGCGAACCACTTTCTTCTCAAAGACTCTCACACTGGATTGCTCAGACTATCGAACTCGCTTACCAACTGGCTAAACGCCAACCCCCCTCTTCGATCCGCTCTAGATCAACGAGGGGCCTTTCCACCTCTACTGCCTTCCTGAGGGGCGTCCCTCTCGACTCCATCTGTCGAGCGGCTATCTGGTCCACTCCATCCACCTTTGTTTCACACTACAGGATGGACTCAAAGAACCTCAAGGACTCAGCCTTTGCCAGGTCTATCCTTTCCTCCTGCCTTGCCTAACGTTATTTGCCTTACTCAAAACCAGTTTTTTTTGGTTATCCTTCTTACAAGTTGACCGCTGTCATTCAGCCTTTATGTACACGATATGTTCATGGGTTCATTAACGCAGTGCTTGTGTACTATACTTACCCACTGCACTGAAATGTATTTCATGAATACCTCTACCTCTGTTTTCAGGAAATGGGTCTATACTTACCTCTGTATTTTCTTACAGACTATCGCTCACATACAATGTTGTGATTGTGTTCTGGGTCCTAATAACAAGGATCGGTTTTTTTTGCACTATATGCTGTTGCATCGTTTTCTTTGACTGTTGCACTTGTGTCTTTTTGGCACCTTGTGCTCAATAAATGTGTTGTTTGGACACTAAACTGGTTATCGGGTTTGCTATCCCACCTACCTACACCTCAGCTTGCTAGTCTCCATTAGTGTGCATTCACAGAGTACACGAAGAAAAAGGACAGGTTGCTTACCTGTAACCGTGTTTCTCCGAGTGTACTCTGTGAATTCACACAATCCCGCCCTTCCTTCCCCACATGCAAACCTCTCCCTTTCTCGCTGCCTTTGTGGCATAGGAACTGGAGAGCGGGCGCGGAGGGCGCCCTTTATACCCTCTGGGGAGAGGGGCGGGGTTACCGCCAAATTTCAAACTTTAGCTTGGAAGAGTATCCGTTGGAGCCTGCGCAGGCACAGCGTTCTCCATTAGTGTGAATTCACAGAGTACACTCGAAGAAACACGGTTACAGGTAAGCAACCTGTCCTTGTAAGTACCAATATCTGTAAAAATGTAAATTACTAATAAAGGTTAATTTTTGTGTGTTTTCACAGACATGAAATCCGACATAACTATTTAGTTTTTTCTGAATTATTATTCTAGGATCAAGACCAACATTAATACTTCAGTCTCAGCCGCCACCTTATTCATCACCTAGAGATGTTCCCCCTGACATATTGTTAGATTCTCCAGAAAGAAAGCAAAAGAAACAAAAGAAAATGAAGCTAGGCAAGGATGAAAAAGAACAGACTGAAAAAGCTGCAATGTATGATATTATTAGTTCTCCATCAAAGGATTCTACTAAACTTACGTTAAGACTCACTCGTGTAAGATCTTCAGATATGGACCAGCAGGACGATATGCTTTCGGGTTTGGAAGACAGTAACGTGTCAGAAGGGGATATTTCTTTTAATGTGCAGTATCCAGGACAGACTTCTAAAACACCAGTTACTCCACAGGATATTAATCGCCCATTAAATGCTGCTCAGTGTTTGCCGCAGCATGAACAAACAGCATTCCTTCAGGCACAACAAGTGCCTGTTTTACAACCGAACACTTCAGTTTCTGCTAAACAACCTCAGAATCCTTTGGTTCAGACACATCAACAGGTTTCTCAGCATGGAACTATTACGCCATATGATGAAGTAGAATTGGATGCATTGGCTGAAATAGAACGGATAGAACGGGAATCAGCTATTGAAAGGGAACGGTTTTCAAAAGAAGTGCAAGACAAAGGTAAAAATATTGCACATATGTATGCTATATTATATTTCTTGAGATGTCATTTACAATAAACCATATAGATTCATATTCTTAGTGAAGGCTGTATAATAACAGTGGTAGATCAGGGGTCAAACCTTTTAAGCCAAGGTCTGATTCACGGTCCCTCAGACTTTTGGGGAGCCAGACTATAGGTTGAAAAAAAAACAACCCATAAATTACTATGTGCCTCATCCGGCCCAAAGGCCTTAGTTTGGGGACCTCTTGATGATAAAATTATAATGTATTTTCTCTTAATTTAAATAGTGCAAACTTTTAGATTGCAAAATTGTCAGTTGTTTGCGTGTTTATCGGATGGTGCTGTTTGCAAAACATTGGTGCCGGAAGCACTTGGAAAACGTGGCTAGGATAGTGTGCTGTTCCCTTTTGTACCCAAAGAATGATACTTTTGCTGGGTGTGAGGGCAATCTCGTTGCAACATCTGTCACCCCATTGATTGCCAAGGTTTGCTTTGAGAACTGCTTTTGTCAGTACCAATTTACATGAAAAGTTATATCAAGTCAGAATTTTAACAACAAAGCCTTAAAAATAGTGTTATACGATATACAAGCTAAGCAAAGGCCATTGGGGTTGTTTATATTCTTTTAAAGTTTTTAAACATTGCAATCCAGTATCCATTAATTTCACTATATTTTCACTTCACCTGTTATCCCAAATGCAAAGAAAAATGAAGAATGAAATTAGTTGCTTTTACTCTGAATTTTTAACCAAATGTAATGTTACATCCAGCCATTATCAGAACAATACGTTTGCAGACCTACTATACTTTTGATTTTATCTTTGAATTATTTTATATCAGAAATAATCTTTTGAAAAGCTCAGGTTTTTCTGTGTGTATTCAAAAATGTCATCAAGATCTGATTGCCTGAAATATACACAGTAACTTCGAACAGATTCCTAAGAGTAGAATATAAATTCACCAGAAGAGATATTCAGAGTAATGTTAGACATTTTTGCTCAGTAAGTTCAGCTGAAGTTAGAGTAAGGCAGTATAGGATTGTTCCAGCATTGCATCTGAAGCCACTTTTTAAGAGTTGTCTACACTGATGCAGAAGAAGAAAAAAACCAAAGTAACCTGCCTGATGTAGCCCTCATTTTTGGACTGTGCAGAGAAGACAGGAGAGATAAAGAGATACATGGTTTGAGATAGATTTATAAATATACATTTTCCAGTAGATTTTAAGTAACCCCCAAGATTAGCAGAAAAAATGGTTTTCAGAGAAAGGAAATACATTTTTTAAAGGGTGAAATGAAGGAGGTAGATGAGGAAGGGAAAGAATGAAGAGAATAACACCTAGAGCTCTTCTGTGTTGTTTCTGAGGTCTGTCGCATGCTTGGTAATGGGAGAGAGCAATGAGTGCACAGTTTCTTCTACTTCAGAATGTTGCTGTCTGAGGCTGCAGTCATGTGAGATCCGACAATCAGTTTCTCTTGCTTGTCTAGTCTTCTTGCTCCTGCTCAGAGGCATCAGGTTTTATTTTCCTGTGCTCTTTACCATCATGCTGCATATCCAGCAGGGGTCCTCAAACTTTTTCAGTGCGGAGCCCTATTTTTATTTTATTTTAGAAATTTGCAAGTAGCTGCTGCATTTCCCACCCTTGTCTTATACTTGAGTCAGTAAGTTCTCCCAGTTTTTTGTGGTAAAATTAGGTGTCTCGGCTTATATTTGGATTGGCTTATACTCGAGTGTATACAGTAGTTAAAAATTGACAAAGTAAGCCTGCCAGAAGAAATAGATCTTCAGTTGTCTCTTAACTTCAGTTGTCTCTTAAATTCTGACAGCCGATTTAGCTATGAATCTCTTCTAGCAGGTCATTCCCCTGTCTAGGGTAGTGATGGAGAACCTTTTAGAGACTGAGTGCCAAAATTGCAACCAAAAACCAAGTCATACATTAGCGTCTTTGGTTTTAAAAGAAAAACACAATAATAGAGCTTTTAATGATACAAACAACTTTTTATGGAAAGATAAATGTTTGCATTTGGCACGCTTTTGAACAATTCATGTGATTTTTGCTGTTGTATGTTTGCCGATAATTTGTCTAACCTTGGCTCATCTATATATATAAAACAGTGATGGAATCACGGCACCGGACAAAACAACAAAACTAAACACCCCACAACCTCGAAAATTTACAACCCCTCATCGACGCCTCAAGGACAAGACAACAAAAAGAAAAGAAAAATAAAGTCCTAATTAGAGGGAGAGGAATAATTGTTTTTATCCAATTGCTGCCAGTTAGAAGGCTAAGCTCCGCCCACTTGGTCTCCTAGCAACCCACTCAGTCCAGGGGACAGGCAGAGTTACTCCTCACTTAGGCCTCTTCCACACTGCCTATAAAATACAGATTATCTGATTTTAACTGGATTATATGGCAGTGTAGACTCAAGGCCCTTCCACACAGCTATATAACCCATTTATAATCTTATATTATCTGCTTTGAACTGGATTATCTTGACTCCACACTGCCATATAATCCACTTCAGTGTGCATTTTATGCAGCTTTGTAGAAGGGGCCTCATATAATCCAGTTCTAAGCAGATAATATAAGATGATAAATATACAGTAGAGTCTTACTTATCCAACATAAACAGGCCGGCAGAACGTTGGATAAGTAAATATGTTGGATAATAAGAAGGGATTCAGGAAAAGCCGATTAAACATCAAATTAGGTAATCATTATACAAATTAAGCACCAAAGCATCATGTTATACAACCAATTTGACAGGAAAAGTAGTTCCATGTGCAGTAATGCTATGTTGTAATTACTGTATTTACAAATTTACCACCAAAATATCACGATGAATTTAAAACACTGACTACAAAAACATTGACTACTAAAAGGCAGACTGCATTGTATATTCCAGAACATTGGATAAGCGAATGTTGGATAAGTGAGATTCTACTGTAATATGAAATAATTATTGTGGTAGAATAATACAGAACAATATAATCTCTAAAATCAGGACAGTAAATAAAGAGCAACATTCTGGAAGCAGGGAAATTGGGAATTCCACAAATCAAATAATCAGGGCTAGCTAACACCTCCCAAGAAAGGATTCTTCCAGAAAGGAAGCTGAGAAGGGAGTGAAGCAGTGTGTATTACCAAAGTCATTATTATTATTATTATTATTATTATTATTATTATTATTATTATTATGTTGCTGTGAGCCGTGAAAATGAATACAATCTGGCTCCAAGTATCCAAAAACACTAAAATCAGAATATATAAGCATTACTGTAGTATAATAAAACAGAACACTAAAAAAAGAACAACACTCTGAAAACTGGGGAATTCTACACAGGAAACCATCAGGGCCAGCTAACACCTCCCAACAAAAAATTCACTCAGGAAGCAGCCAGGCTTTAAAGCTGCAAGGCCATTACATCCTAATCATTTTGCCTAATTGCAGCATTCATACTTGCCTCCAACGGACAAAAAAAAAACAATCAGAAATATTGTATATTCACAAGCGTTAGGAAATATCTCCTGATGGCGCAGCATGTTAAAGCGCTGAGCTGATGAACTTCTGGACCAAAAGGTTACAGGTTTGAATTGGGGGTGCAGAGAGAGCCCCCACTGTTATCCCTAGCTTCTGCCAACCCTAAAGTTCAAAAACATGCAAATGAGAGTAGATGAATAGGTACTGCTCTGGCGGGAAGGTAACGGCGCTCCATGCAGTCATGCCATATGATCTTGGAGGAGTCTTCGGACAACACTGGCTCTTCGGCTTAAAAATGGAGATGAGCACCAATCCCCAGAGTCAGACACGACTGGACTTAATGTCAGGGGAAAACCTTTGCCCTTTACCTTAACTACCACCAATTCCTCAATACTTTATTTCCCATACCACCATACTTTGCCACAGTACTTTATAAGTTTGCGAGCAACAGGTCAACTGTAGTTTGTTTAGTAGTAGTAGCTTTCAAAGCTGAAAACAGCTGCTGATAAGCATAAGATGATCCAAACAAAATGAGACTACATGTTCATTCCTGGAAACTCCATATGCTTCAAGGTGCCTTCTTAGGCCAGGAACCCTTGAAATGTTTACCCAGCTCCCTCCTTTGAAATAGCACCTCCCTGGGATTGATTGGTGGCATCCCACCCAGGTCCCAACTATGGCCGACCCTGCTTAGCTTCCCAGATCAGATGGAACCTGGGGCCTCTAAGGAAGGAATGCTAACTTTGCAGGATCCAGCCCTAGGGAAGGAATCAAGGAGGCCAGAGGGGGCCCAGCTCCAGGAAAGGCCCATGGAAAGCGCAGTTGGGGAGGGAAGGTAAGAAGACCAGTTTGGGGACCCAGCCTTGCAGAGAAAGAGGGCCCTCAGTGGTGTGGCAGACACTGTCGTCGAAGTGGCAGGGCCAGGGGCTCCCCTTGCTGGTACTAGCCAAGTAGATAGTGGCACTGGTGGGGCTGAGCTCAGAGGAGGCATCAGTGTCATCATCAGGAGCCTCCTCCCATGGATGGCCTCCCAGCCAGTTTCACCTCCCGCCCTGAACTTCCCTACCTCCTCCTATCAGAGGGTGGAATCTCTCTTGCCTCGCTGCCACGCACATTGGCCCTCCCCTCCCCTCCACTGGAGGAAGGAGAGCCTTAAGCTAGAGCCTGCCCCTTAGTCCCTTCTTTCATCGGATGCCCTTCTCTTGGGGCATGCGTGCCCACAGAGAGGACTCTGAGTGCCCCCTCTGGCACACATGCCATAAGTTCGCCACCACTGGTCTAGGGACTTCAAATACCGTTCAATGGTTGCCGTTTGAGCTCTGGTTAGTAGGAATAGCCGAGTATACACACACACACCCAAGAGGTCTTAAGTGTCTGGAACAGATTGTATGGCAGAAGGCAATCCTGTAGGTAAACGGGACCCAAACCATGTAGGGTCAGAACCAACACTTTGTACTTTGCCCGGGAACTAATTGGCAACCAGTGGAGTGACTTTAATATGGGTATAATATGCTCACTCCTAAATGTTCCTATAGCCTCTTAAGCTTCTACAAGTTCCCTTTGCATACCGACATCCCAGTATGCAAAGCTGTGTCTTCGATTGGAAGATGATCCTCTTTTAAAAAATAAGATGCAAGATTACAGATTTGTTCAGACATTCAGAACTGATCAAACGGACAGTGATTTGAATTACTATTTTGAAAATACATTTTACCAAAAGCAATTGGAACACTAGTTTCTGAAATGGATATGAATTCTGAATTCTTGTTAAAGATACACTTGTTTGGTAATTCATTTTCTCAGATCTAGCTAACTTAAATTACAGATATTTCAAATGTTGAATCATGTATAAACAGAGATTGTATGATAAATAGTCATTGATTGTAATCAATCTGTTTGCTATCATAGGGAAAAGGTTAATGATTTTAATTAGGGGCTTACAAAACCATTTGATGCACAGCTATAGTTTTTTTTTTAATTAGGAGAAACCTGCTTCATGTATTCTATCACTGATGCCATTTTATAAAGCATGTGCTGCTTATACAGGCCTGGTGACAGTAGTCAGTGAGATTGTCTGCTAGACAATCTCACTGACTACTGGTTGGAAATCAGTGCCTCTGGATTTCTGTTTTGGAGCAGCAGTAACACAGTTTTATGGTGGTGATTGCATCTAATAGATTGTCACTCTTTGCTTATCTGAACTGATGAAGTTTAATGGATGGCTTTGATCCATTGCAGAAGAAAGTAGTTGGGTTAAGTCTGTTACAGTTACTCCACATATGAGAGGATTAGGTAGAGTGATGTACAGAAGTAGGAAGAATACCGGTTCTCTGGTGCAAGCAATGAATAAGTGCGTTTTTCTGGGCTTCATATTGTTAAGAGTGGAAGAGCTAATGTCAACAAATCCAATATATCTAGGACAGTGGTTCTCAACCTGGGTCCCCAGATGTTTCTGGCCTGCAACTCCCAGGAATCACAGCTAGTTTACCAGCTGTTATATATTATAGTATATATTTAATGTATATATCTATCAGGAATGGGCAAACTTTTTCACCAACATAAACTTAACTTACTTTACTTAGGCGATCCCTCATTATCAGAGTATGATGGCCTTCCAAGCGTAGGGTCTTGACAATGGATATGTAGGTGACTGTGGAGCCCTATTCTTGACCCGCATGTTCTTCCACAATGAGGACATTGGTTTCCAGGTGGAAGGCAGTCCCGGTCAGGTTGGCTTGATGTGCCTTCCTCTTGGCATGATTTTCCCTTTCACCCTCCATTCATGACACTTCAGATTCCACAGCACTGCTGGTTACAGCTGACCTCCAGTTAAAGCACTCAAGGACCAGGGCTTCCCAGTTCTCAGTGTCTATGCCACAGTTTTTAAGGTTAGCTTTAAGATTATCTTTAAATCTCTTTTCCTCTCCACCAACATTCTGTTCTCCATTCTTGAGTTGGGAGTATAGTAACTGCTTTGGGAGACGGTGATCAGGAATTCAGACAATGTGGCCAGTCCAGCGGGGTTAATGGCATAGGAGCATCGCTTCAGTGCTGGTGGTCTTTGCTTCTTTCAGCATGCTGACATTTGTCCACCTGTCTTCCCAAGAGATTTGCAGGATTTTTCGCAGGCAATGCTGATGGAATTGTTCCAGGAGTTGAGTGTGATGTTTGTAGACAGTCCACATTTTGCAGGCATATAACAGGGTTGGGAGGACAATAGCTTTATTAACAAGCACCTTGGTATCCTTACGGCTGTCCCGATCCTCAAACACTCTCTGCTTCATTCGGAAGAATGCTGCACTTGCAGAACTCAGATGGTATTGTATTTCAGTGTCAATGCTGACTTGAGTTATTTGGTTCTTCTTTGGACCTCAGCTTTGCACTAACGTAGATCTTTTTCTTAGCAGTGCAGCTGGTGTCTCTGCCATGTTTGGAAGGCTTTCCTTTTCTTATCAATTAATTGCTGGATCCCTTTGTCATTTTGTCAAATCAGTCTTGATGTTTCTTACTTTGGTATCCAATGGTTTCTTCGCAGGCTGTGATGCTGGAGAGCTTTAGTTTGTTCTAATGTTTCTCAGTATTTTCAGGGTGTTCTATGGGTAGATGATCCTTTAGGGTTGTCTGGAGGAGAGCTCGTTTGGAGGGCTCTTGAAGGGCTTGGGTATCCATTTTTCGCTTTGACTTTCTTCCTTGGAATCTGCGTGTGGGGACGATCTTGATGGCCATCATGGATTGAATCAACCTGTGGTCTGTCCAGCAGTCACTAATGCCTGTTATGGCCTTTGTGAGAAGCACATGTGGTGGTCTCTCGCATGTGTAATTACATAGTCTAAGAGGTGCCAATGCTTTGATCGGCAGTGCTTCTATAATTTCTTGAACTTGTTTTTCTGGCAGAAGAGTGTGTTGGTGATGACAAGGTGTGTTCTGCACATTTGGTGAGAAGCAGGATGCCATTCGAGTTGCTGTTTCCAACCCTGTCTTTTCCTATGGTCCTTGGCCACAGGTTGAAGTCTTATCCAACTCTTGCGTTAAAATGCCACAGGAGGATGATTTTGTCTTCCTTAGGTATCTCCGAAAGGATGGTATCCAATAAATGTTTATATATTATAATATATATTTAATTAATGTGTATATATATCAGTCATGGGCAAACGTTTGATCATCAGTTTATATATTGCTGCTGACAACCCTTTCTCTTATTTCTGTCTTTTTTAAAGTATATTCTCCAACTTATTTTCTTTACCTATGCATTCACCATGTTTCCCCTGTTTATTATATAGGCCTAATACTTTTATACAATTTTTATTTTCCACTTTTTCTATTATACTATTTATGGGGATCAGTTGACTGTTTATACCAGTGGTTCCCAAACTTATTTGGCCTACCGCCCCCTTTCCAGAAAAAATATTGCTCGGTGCCCCCTGGAAAGGAGGGTGTGGCTTAGAGGGGTGGGCATGGCTCCTGCTCAAGAGGGCAGAGCTGAGCCTCTCCCCTAGTCCAAGATGCACAGCTGGGAGAGGGAGGTGGGCGGGGCCACAAATGGGCGGCGAGGATTGGGATGGGTGGAGTTATGAGCTCTGAGGCAGGGCTGAGCTTGTCCTGCGGTCCCTGCCAGGACACAGGGGGTGGGGCTAGAGGAGTGGGCGGGGCCTCTTCCCAAGTGCCTGACAGGGCTGAACCTCTATACCCCACCCCTGTGTTCTAACAAGCGCCTCAGGGGATATATGCAGAGGCTCAGACCTGTCTCTCACTCTTTAGAAGAGGCTCCGCCCCCTGTGTCCTAACAGGCGCCTCAGGTGATCAGCCCTGTCTCCGGCACTTGGGAAGAGGCCCCGCCCCTCCCTTGGCCCCGCCCACATGTCCCAATAGGTGCCATCAGTGCCCCCTGGATCGCTGCAGCACCCACCAGGGGGCAGTAGCGCCCACTTGGGGGATCACTGGTTTATGCCATACAGATCTTTAAACGGTTCAGGACCTGCCTATCTCCATGATCGCCTCCTCTCCTACAAACCAACGCGAACCCTAAGATCATCCGGGGAGGCGCTCCTCTCGCTCCCGCCTTTGTCTCAAATTCGGCTGGTGGGGACGAGGGAGAGGACCTTCTCGGCAGTGGCCCCCCGGCTCTGGAACTCTCTCCCTAAGGAGATCAGGTTCGCTCCTTCCCTGACCATTTTCCGCCAGGAATTGAAAACATGGTTGTTCCAGAGCACGTTTGAATGAATAGGCCCAATAGAGCTGTCATTAGAATACTTCTTTCTGTTTTAAAAGCGTATGACACTTTATCACTGTTACTTATTTCCATGATACAGCACTTTATGAAACCTGTCCCCGCTGGTTTGCTTTTAATTACTCTGATTTCATCTGCTTGGATTTTAATATGTTGTCCATTATTTTATTTTGTGTATTGTTGGAATTTTTAAGTTTTTGTCAAATATGTTGTGTTGTTGTTTCGGGCTTGTCCCTGTTGTGAGCCACCCCAAGTCCCTTTGGGGAGATGGGGTGGGATATAAAGATAAGGATTATTATTATTATTATTATTATTATTATTATTATTATTGACACAACGACGTTGTATGACACAGCAAACAAGATAGTTATGCTGGATTTTGTTTCACAAAATCACAAGTCGAACACTTCCCAAGTGTCTAGGACTGTGTGATGTATTTTCGGATGATGCGCGCAGATCCCAGTAGGGTGGCCTTTTGCAGTTGGGAGATTGTAATTTTGTCAATGTCTATTGTTTCCAAATACCGGCTGAGATCTTTTGGCACGGCACCCAGTGTGCCCATCACCACCGGGACCACCTGCATTGGTTTCTGCCAGAGTCTTTGAAGTTCAATCTTGAGGTCCTGGTAGCGGCTGAGTTTTTCCTGTTGTTTTTCATCAATGCGACTGTCACCTGGGATGGCAACATCAATGATCCAAACCTTGTTCTTTTCCACAACTGTGATGTCTGGTGTGTTGTGTTCCAGAACTTTGTCAGTCTGGATTCGGAATAATAATAACAATAACTGGATTATTATTATTATTATTATTATTATTATTATTATTATTATTATTATTATTATTATTATTATCTTTAATACTATAATAGCCTTTCTCTTTCATTTCCCTCTACCAATTGGGATCAAATTCGTTCTCATAGACGTTCTGTGGGCATCCACTTCGATATTTCTGGCATCCATACTGGTTGCCATTTTTTCCATCTTTTTAATGATACATTTCTTGGACATCTTGTTTTTTTAATGCTTGTTTCTATGTTTCTTGTGAATACGCCAAAGCTCTATTTTAAACAATTTCTCTCTTTTCTGTTTCCTACCTTCTATTAGGGAGTCCTCAATGGCACAGCGGGTTAAACTGCTGAGCTGCTGAACTTGCTGACCAAAAAGTCGGCGGTTTGAATCCGGGGAATGGGATGAGCTCCCACTATTAGCCCCAGCTTCTGCCAGCCTAGTAGTTCGAAAACATGCAAATGTGAGTAGATCAGTAGGTACCACTCCGGCAAGAAGATAACGGCACTCTATGCAGTCATGCCGGCCATATGACCTTGGAGGTATCTATGGACAACGCAGCATAGAAATGGAGATGAATACCACCCCCAGAGTCGGACACAACTAGACTTAATGTCAGGGGAAAACCTTTACCTTTACCTACTTTCTAATAGTGGTTTTAATTGGAATGTTTTGTGGTATAATTCCAGGTGTGGATTTTCTCACTCTTAATTCTTCCTGGTGTGTATAATATACTTTTTTTGGAATTCTAAATTTCTTTTCTCCTAAGATCCAATTCCTAATGATCTGGTTCCAAATGTTTATTTGTCTTTGATTAGCTATGTATGTTTGAAGGACTTACGGTTAAAAATGGACATAAAGCTACAGAACTGCCTTGCACACTGTTTATTTATGATTTAAAATCACAGTGGAAGACTTGACAATGTTCGTATTCAGTGCCTAAAGGAATTTAAGAAATCCAGAACTATACAGACCATGAACAAGTAAAGAAAACCAAAAGGGGATAGTACTAAAACAGCAAGGATTTAGTTTTATATTCATACACTCAATGGAAGGAAATATACTTTTGTAAAGCTAGGTATTACCTGGCTTTATTTGTTTCATTTTTTCTGTCTAAATAGTATTTGTCCCTATTGAACTTCATTTTGTTACCTAGTTTTGGCTCAGCTCTCGAATCTGTTAAGGTCATTTCAGATTCTGATCCAATTGTATATGCTATTAGCTGCTGTTCTAACATACTGTTTATATTACTGTTTCCACCTGACTGACTGTGAAGTGCTTTACTTCAGGGAGTAGTGACTCGGGGAGATTCAGAGTTTAAGAATATTCCCATATTTTGCAGGGGAAATCACACAGTTCTGTTTCAGTTTGTACTTCACTTTAAAGGTAGATCCTAGAGAGGTAATTGATGAACACATATTTCCAGGTTTAAGGGAGGAGTTTTAGTTTGTTTAACTTGATGATGTTACTGATTTGGAGAAGTGAGATAAATAATTGGTTCATTAGATCCAAGTATGCTAATTTCTACTGCCAGAAGGGCGGTAGACATTTGAATTGTGTAAGTGTTTATTTGAGAAATAAGTAAAACATTCCTTTAAAGTAAGGATTTCAGTGGTAGGGTCTTTCTTAGCATTTGCTGATATTGGACTTAGGAGCACCACTCTGTGGAGCTTTTGAACTAATTTGACAGATCATTATCAGAAAGTAGTGATAGTTGGGGTACTGTGGGATTGCATAGGGTTCAATACACTCTCCTATGTCCTTTTGACATCTACATTAACTCTTTAGGGCAGTGGTTCTCAACCTGGGGTCCTCAGATGTTTTTGGCCTACAACTCCCAGAAATCCTGGCCAGTTTACCAGCTGTTAGGATTTCTGGGATTTGAAGGCCAAAAACATCTGGGGACCCCAGGTTGAGAACCACTGCTTTAGGGTAAGACATAGGAAGTTTGGGGGTTGGGGTTCATGACTGCTGAAAACTATTTTTTCTGACTGCTGCCAGGGAAATTGTGGTAGTCCTGAATCATAGTCTGAATGTTGTGACGGATTGGATGCAGGTGAATGAATAGTCTTAAGGTTCAGTCCAGATAAGACAGAAACTTTGTTGATCACAGGAAACCAGGTACTGAGATTCTGTTCTTGATAGGATTGTACTGTTGTCTAAAAGCAGATTTGTATCTAGGGATTGTGGTCTTCTTGGACCCATTGTTCCTTGGATAGTCATCTGGCTGCTATGGCCATGAATGTTTTGCCCTAGTCTGGTGTGTCAGCTGTGCCTCTTCTTACATGAAACATATTTTGTTTCAGTTGTTCATACCTTAACAATCTTCTGATTAGTCTACCAAGATACAGTCTGTATGAATGAAAAAAAGTATTTGGAAGCTATCTTTCATGCACACTGTGGAAAACCAGAATGCTTTAATAGCCTTGTGTTTCACTGTAGGTGCTTTGGCTTCCGGGTTGCTTCCAAGCGCAATTGAAGGTTTTTGTTTTACTTAGAAAGTTCTAAAAGATTTGGGATCAGGATATCTAAAAATGGACTCTTTCTATAGGAGCCTGTTTAAAATGTGAGATCCTCAGTGATCCTGTTGCATGTCCCACTGTTCTGAAATGACACATTGTTGTATACAGGATACCAAGTTTTCTCTCTTGAAGCACCTTGATTATGAAACTCCCTCCCCAGAGAAGTCAGAATAGTTATGGCCAGCTGAATTTCTGATGGGCAGCCAAGTTTTTCAGTTTTTTCGGTCTTTTTGACCTATTCCAGTGGGTTGATTCTTAAAACTAAACTTTAAATATTATTTTAGTCTGTTTTTAATGTTGATTTGAGTTGTATATTTCCTCAGGAACCCTGGTATTCATGAGATTTCTACAGGTTGATAGGCAAGTTGCTGGTATATTACACACATTCTTATCATTTAAATGCCACTTTGTGGTGTATATTAATATAGGGTTTGCTCCCAGGAGCCTTCTGGATACCCAAATCCATGGATCTTCAAGTCCCGATATATACAATGGAAAAATCAAGATTGGTAACTGGAGTGTTTAACCTATAGAAGTCCAGTTTTAAAAATATTTAACATCAGGGGAAAATGTACTTTGGATATGATAAAGTGCATTCAAGAAGTGCCATGACAGTTTGGCCCTTGTGCATGGATACATGGAGACTGTCATTCCCTATTCCATTACTCATCCTGTTACGGGGTTCAGTCATGCTGAAGGTGTTTGCAGTGTAAGAATGTTGAACATTTGCAGCACAGATTCTGTTGTAAATGAAAGGTTCTTAATTTAATTATAATATACTGTACCTGTACACTTCACTAAACAACGAAAAGGAACATGTTAATTCTGTTTTTGTTGTAGTGTTTATTGTGTTTCTGCTACCTTTAAATATTAAATTCAAGGGTTTCATTTTCTAGGATTCAATAACTTTTATCCTTGATGAGATGAAAAAGGTTACAGAATGTGGTAAAGCCTGTTTTCTTCTATTAATATCATACATTATTTTGCTCTGGAGCAGGAGTCAGTGTACTTTTTTAAAATAAAAAGTGAGTTCTACCTTTCTTATTCAGTCATAAAACAATACTTCACATTTTTGTTTTTTGGGTTGTAAGTTTCAAGTGCTTCATTGGATTACTCTTCTCAAATAACCTTTATCACATTCTAATTCTAATATCTTCTTAGTACTATATTTCCTCAATTTTGACACACTCCCACCATATAAACATCTCTTAAAATGGGGTCTGTCTTAATAATACATATCTTATGTATTTTTGCGTGGTGGTACGAAAATTAGGGTGCATCTTCCAATCAAAAAAATGTGGTAGCTCAAGAAGTTTAAACAACTCAAATTTTGGGATTGAAACAATTGCCTGGCTGGAAGCCACAAATCACAGGACTATATGTCTTTGCAGTGTTCAGCATGTTTGCAGTGTTTTAGTTAGAAACGTCTGGGTTGTTGTTTATTTTAATAAAAATAGATTTCTTGTTGTTTTTTGACCACTGTACCAAAATAATCATATGGTAGAATTTAAGAAGCTACAGAAACCAAAATGATCAAATGACTAGGAGCAACTACCTTGTGAGCTCAGATGAAAGGCGAATAAGTAGAGAAGTGATGAAATTATTCATGGTGTAGGGAAAGTTATTAAGGATAAACGTTTTGCCTTCAGTCATAACACTATAATATGGAATGATCCACTGAAAATTTAAGAAGTGAGAAATTCACACAGACCGATCATTCTGCACTTTTACAGTTGCTGTTCAGAAGCTTCTAGAGGACTTCTGTAACTTTATTTTCACAGCCTGTTTGATAATACCATCCTAGAGACTGTGGTTCTACCACAGCTTTAAATGGCAGTGCCCTGCATTATTTAGACGAGTGAAGGGTCTTACTTTTTAAATATAACCCGTTATGTTTCTTTTTGTCAGACTCTTCAGTTTTGTTTGTTATGACTTTTTTTGCTTTTGCTATGGAGATCAGTGAAAAGGATGTCCACATTTAACCCAAATACTGTCCACAATTAAACATCAGGCTTAACTTGAATGTCCTGCTCTTGTTAGAAGTCTCCAGAGCTGTAGCGCTATTTTGTGCTGGGGAAGAGGGGGGGAGGCAGAGATCCCAGTAAAAGAGACATTGCAAGGCTCAGATCTCGTCCCAGCATTCTCCTTTTGTTTCTCACTGCATATTGGATCTACAATCTTGCGACCAAGCATCTCTTGGTCAAGCAGTATTATTTTTGTCATAAATCCTTCCTACAGTCCTGGTTAGTAGCTTCCTAATTACCCATTTCTGTGAGTCACAGAAACCTCAAAGAAGAAGATTCCTTACCTCTTACTGAATCTTTGAGTGGTCACTTGTGGATTCACACAGCCCTTTCCTCAGTGTAGCCTTGATTTTTCTGTTTATAGTTTTGTCAGACATCTGGCAGGCTGGAGTCAGAAAAATTGGATGGGAAGTTTATGGCATAGTTTGCAGGGGGTGAGGAACTTACCAAAAAGACAAATTAGCTCTAGAAGTTTCTGAACATATAGCTGCACAGGCTCAATATGACCTATTTATATGAGATCAAAGGTGACCACTTAAAGAACAAGTTATGAATAGGCAACTTGTTTTTCACATAGCACATTTGTGATTAGGGTGACAAACTTGGGTTGCTTTAAAAGGCGGTTGGATAAATTCAGGCAGGATTAGGTTATTAGTGAGGATTCAACACTTCAAACTTCAGTGGCAGTGGTGATTCTGTATATCCCTTGCCAGGGAATGCAAGATGGAGGGTATAATCACACTCCTGCTGTTGGACTTCTCATAGGCAGATAGTTGACTACTGTGTGATTAGAATGTTACAATATATAGGTATTTACTCTCATTCTGCATAGCTTTTATTATAGTCTTAGTTCTTGCAAAATTATATCTCTCTTGATATCATACACTCAAATGGATTTGTGAAAACACTACTTCCTGCTTCTTTAGGAATTTCAGGAAAACCAATACTAAGAAAATTGAGACTGGAATCAATTTTGCAGTCACTTCTCCACTTCAGTTTGAAATTCCTCAAAAACACACGCCTAGTTCCTGGGCAATGTTTATATAAAATAAATATGTTATCTCCTAAGAGGACTCCAAGATCTTTATGTACTCTAGGGACAAAGTTTAATCTAATCCCAAAAATATTTCCTTGACATCTGTAAAATGCATTTTCAAAATGTGAATAAAATGTTATCAGATCTAAGAAATTATGGCAAATACTGCAAAGTTAATTGCCAAGATTTTGTAAAGCCTTGTTGTTTTCTTAGGTGTGCTTAGAAAAAACATGTTACCAACATATTTCTTAATCAGAGAATGAATGCTGAATGAGCGTTGGTTAAACTGAATAGTTGCTCATTTTTCTTTTTTTGGTTGAAATGATTTTATTAATTATTTGACACAATGTAATATACAGTCAGAAAATATACTTTCAAAAATATTGAAACATGTCTAGATCTGTATCCAAATGGCAACTTGTTCAAAATAAGTATAACGTACTTTATCGTTCACTCAAATTCAAGACATTTTCAAAGCAAAATCCATGCAAAACTATTCCTAACTAGAATTATTGGTTACTATGTTTTAGGAAAAACTTTTTCCGCCTGGACAATAGCAATAGTGCCACCAGCTAATTCTCTCCCTCCCTCCATATCATATGCAAAAATCCTAATTCTTAATTGTTCCTATATTGCATATTTTATTAAATACTTCTCAATGTTTATATTTCATCATGTAAGATATTGTCCACAACAGTCCACTTTTGAATAATAATTTATGAACATGGTCAATTGTGTGCATTTTACACATTTTCATGTTATTTACTAACATGAATAATAACATATTCTTTCTTTGATCTGCAGATAAGCCTTTGAAAAAACGGAAACAAGATTCTTATCCTCAGGAGGCTGGAGGTGCTACGGGAGGAAATAAACCAGCTTCTCAGGAGACAGGTTCTGCAGGAAATGGGTCAAGGCCAGCCTTGATGGTTAGTATTGATCTACAGCAAGCAGGACGCACAGACACTCAGGCAACTGTTACTCAGGACTTGGACATCATCAAAAAGCCTGAAGAGGTGAAGCAATGTAATGATGGCTCTGTTTTTGTTCCTCAAGAGGATGTTGTTGGAGTACTTAAACTAAAATCTGAAAATCATCCAGAAACACCAAGGAAAAAGACAGAATCTGAAAGTATAAAGGTGGAAATACAACATGGTGAGAACAAACAAGTGGAAATGCAACAAAATGAGGGTATTCAGATAGAAACTAAACACAGTGAAAGCAAACAAGTAGAAATTAAGTGTGAAAGCAAACCGGAGAATAGGCATGGAGATGTAAAACAAAATGAGGGAAAGCAAAATAATGGCAAACAAGAAATAAGGCAAAGACCTGAGACTCCAAAACAGAAAAATGAAGTGAGGCCGGATACTCCAAAACAGAAAAATGAAGGCAGACCAGAAACCCCAAAGCAGAAGAATGAAGGCAGGCCAGAAACCCCCAAACACAGACATGAAAACAGGCGGGATTCTGGTAAATCCTCATCAGAGAAAAAGCCTGATTTTTCTAAATATAAAATGGACATGAAATCTGATCCTTCTAGGGTGAAATCTGAAAGGACTGATGTATTAAGACAGAGACCTGATGGACGTTCAGTTTCTGACACTCTGAGGCGTGATCATGATAACCTTAAACAAAAATCTGAGGACAAGGGTGATTCAGAGAGACACAGAGGGGATTCATCAAAGCTTAGAAGACCTGAGTATTTGAGATCTTCAAGTAGAGGGGAGCATGATTCTAAACATAGCATTAGACCAGATAACACAAAAGCTGAAAAACTAGAAAGAAAACACAGGCATGAATCTGGTGAATCCAGGGATAGACTGTCTTCTGGGGATCAGCGATCGAGACCTGACACCCCTCGTATTAAACAGGAAAGTAGAAGTGATATTGGTAAATCAAGACCAGATAGACCAGGTTTTAAATCACACAACAGTAAAGATGAACGAAGGACAGATGGTAATAAGAGTAAAATGGATAGTAATAAGTCACACACCGACAGTAAAGCTGAGTTTCCCAGTTATTTGTTGGGAGGACGATCTGGTGCTTTGAAACACTTTATCATTCCAAAAATCAAACGTGATAAAGATGGCAATGTCATGCACGAAGCAAGGAAATCAGAAATTAAGGGTGAATCAAAGAACAAAGTTGAGAAGATTGGTCTAGTGGAGGATCTAAACAAAGGAGCTAAACCAGTTGTTGTTCTACAAAAGCTTTCATTGGATGATGTACAAAAATTTATTAAGGATAGAGAAGAAAAATCTAGGAGCTCTTGTTTCAGATCTAGCAAGAACAAGTCATCCAAATCAAACAAAGGTAAGGCACCAAATTATTTATGTTACCCTTAATATCTTGCAATATTTCATTGTATTTATTAGAATCTATTTGTAACCATCCTAACTTGATCAAATTTGGGACTATTTATAGCTTGAAAAAAGATTGTAAATATGTTAATGTTTCTGCATTGGACAGTGTTTATATAGTTGAAACTTCTAGTTTGATGTCTGTATTAAAGTTCTGTACATGTTGATTTTGCATCCTAGGGAAAACACATAATTTTGGAACAACTTAGATTTGGGAGTTTATTATATGTTAATGTGGGGTGCTGTAGTTCTTCAGCTTCTAGCTTTAATCTTATTTGGTTCATTTTCCAAAATAATGCTAAAAGGTGAAAATGCCACATTCACCAAAAGTAATGACATGACTCCAGAGAATTTTGATTTATTTTTTTGTGACCAAATGGTGCATCTGCTTTAGCTTTTCTATTTGGCTCTTCCTGAATGGAATTGAAATTGGATCTGATAGTATATAAACATGACAGTGCTCGAAGTTCTGTTGGTTTTGTTTCTTAATATGATCTGTCTTTTGTTGTAATGTGACTTGCTTGAAAGTTATTGCCAGAGTTATGTTAATTGATTCGCTATGCTTGTCAGTTAGATGAGATTATCCCAGTTTGGGGAAACATAGACAGCTAGAATATGCCATGTCAGAATGTTGTTTAATCTAAGCCAGTGGTTCTCAACTTGTGGGTCCCCAAATGTTTTGGTCTTCACCTCCCAAAAATCCTAACAGCTGGTAAACTGGCTGGGATTTCTGGGAGTTGTAGGCCAAAACACCTGGGGAACCACTGTGATTGCCAGCAGCTGTTCATTGTTTCAAGCCTTACCTGGAGAAGTTAGGGATTGGATGTGGGATCTTTTACATGCAAAGGATGCGTCTACCACTGAACTGTGTTAGATACATCTTTGAAGATCAGTGAGATTTGGAGTTTCATCTTAAGACAGAAAGGAATGAATCATGCAAACTACAAATTTTGAGTATATTCTAAATGGAGCTCAAACGTATTCCATTTAAGATAGTATGAAAACTTATTGTATTTTATAAAGTGTCATAATGTATTTTTGAAATAATTAGCAAGCTAAATTTTGAAAATGCATGCTTATTTCAAAGTGGATTTTGCTTTCAAAAGAACTATTGATTTTGATGGGTAACACATGTTTCATTTTTGTTTTCTTCTATACCTACATGAAACTAAGTGCTGTTGGAGTAGTCATGTGTGTTTTGTAGGCTAGAGCCAGAATGTATTAAGCAATTTATGATGTCCATGAAAGCTTGCACTCATTCAGGAATAAATGTGATGGCAATGGGGGAGAACTTTGAGTGGCAGATCTTCATGATAAAATGCAAACTGCTTTTGGCCTTATATACCTTCAGAATTCTGTTGTATATATGATTGGTTAGCTGCTACTCAAGAAACACGAATTCAAAGCAGTGTTTGGATGCACTGAAATGGGCTATCTAGAAGAATTTTTAAACCATGTTAACACCTGAAGAGGGAGAAAGAAGACGTATGAAGTGCAGCAATGCCTTCTTGAAAGGAGATTGTGCCAGAACTCCCCATCAAAGCTTCCTATTCTCAAGTTTGCTATATTGAATAAAAAGTAGGGTGTCTATAGTTTGAGTGGCAATACATGGGTGTGTGTGTGGTGCATGTATTCATTAGTAATTTGTTTTTCATACTATGGATATTTATCTGAAGGCTTTTCAATCGCTGAATTCTTTTAGTAATATCTTTGGAACTGTTGTGTTTATAGTACTAGAAGTAGAATGAGTTCTGAACATTCTGCCGAGCCTCAATTGTCATGGACATATGAATAATATTCTCAAATGAAGATTAACCAACAATGTAAATGTATATATCATCAACATTGAAAATGGAAGTTTATTTCTTTAGGTGTTAGTCCCAAATAAAGAAACAAGTAGCCTTCTAAATCTAATTTAACTTTTCTGGCGTTGTTTCGATATTTTTATTTTTGCCAGTGTTTTAAAGTTATCACTATTACTAGTTTGATTATTTGTAATTTAGTGGTGTTTTTCCGTTGTTAATGCTTTGCATAGTATGATATTTGTATTGTGCATAAATGTGTGATTATATTGCAACCTGAGACTTCAAATATGTTATACTTCTTCAAAATATGTCAATGCTTTTCATGTTTACAGATCTGTAAGATCACTAAATTGTAAATCAATCATTTTACATCTGCTAATGATTTTAGTTTATATTGGGCTGATAAATGTTGATGGATATTCTATAGACCAGTAGTTAATGGATGTACCCTCTTCAGTCAGAATTGATGAGCCCTCTTCCTATTTGCTTTCCTCTATATGTACGCTAGAAATCTGTCACTAATGGGTAGGAAACTCTGAAGCAGGTTTTTGACACCGCAAAACATTTTAACAGAGGAAATGCGAGTCCTCATTCGTCTTTCACCATATTTCATTGTTTTCACAAACGGGACTCAGTCATTAAGGTCTGTTTGCCGTAGTCTGTAGAAGTGAACCTATTTTGTATCTAAGACTTCCCACTGGAAATGTATTTCTTGAATCACTTAGAAAAATGAATTGTTTCATTTTACAAATGAAGAGCCAGCAATATTTAAGCTTTAGAACTAAAATATTTCCCAAGAAAACACAAGACTAACTTACTGACTATATTTAATCTCTGAAGTGAAGTCTGAAATTTGAGAGCACAAATAGTTTTATGACAGACTTAATACTGTAAGATTAAGAGTGAACTAAATATATATCAAATGTTCATGTCAAAATCTGTTCTCTTCATTCCAATTCAGGGTATGTGTGAATTGGTTTACTTATTTAGTCATAGTTACTGGAGGATAATTCTTCCCTTGTTTTTAAAACCAGCATATGCAGAGATAAGCCCTTTTTACATGATGATAGGCCATACCACACTTTAAATAAGGACAACAGCAAGATTCTAATCAGGAGAAAGGTTTAATTTTCCCTTGTTGGGCAATGGTACCTAACCATTATTGGTAGAAGAATTCTACTGATGTTTCTTTCTTTATTCATGGATTTTGTCTCAGATTGTTTATGCAGTATGTTTGTAAAAGTTGTCTCTTTTATAAATGCATATGAAGAGTTCTTTTATTCTGCTATAAGATTGGAATATGAATTTTTTTTGACATGACTAACATTGTAAGCAGGAAAATGACTGATATACACAATCTATTTGCATATGTCAATATGAGATGAATAATGGCTGGTTGCAAAAAAGATTGCTATGTATTGTGCATATGAAGAGCCTGTTAAAATAAAGGAAGATTATTATTTTAATATACTTACTTTGCAAGGAAGAGCTCTTGCTTGCTTTTATATGTCTGTTCACCTTGGAACTTAAGGGTGAAAATATAGTTTTTAAAAGTAATGCTGTATATTTCTAGTTGTTCCAGTTTTTATTTTGTTCTCTAAGATGTCTTAACATACAATGTGAAAAGTCATTTGAAATGTTAATTAGTATTAACATGCTAATAACTATTGTGCTTAGTTTTCTATTCACTTAGTTTACTTTTTATTGATAGGTAGTATAGATCAGTCAGTGTTAAAGGAATTACCTCCAGAACTGCTAGCAGAAATTGAATCCACCATGCCTCTTTGTGAACGAGTGAAAATGAACAAACGTAAGCGTAGTACAGTAAATGAAAAACCAAAATATGCTGAAATCAGTTCTGATGAAGACAATGACAGTGAAGAAGCTTTTGAAAGTAAGTGGAGTGGTGATCTGTTGCTTTAATAATGGTACATTTTGTTTGATGATGTGTTTGTAGTGACTTCCCTATGAGTCTTGCAATGCAACAATCAGTGGATGCAGCTGAAATAAGAATAGACTGCAGCAATACCGACAGGTCAGAGTAAAAGGAAGACGAAAACCAGACAGGAGCACACAATTCCAGCATTTAATTTTTTGTAGAATGCAATTTTAATTATACCTAGAATAGATCAATTAAAATGGGACAGCACATTTTGATTCTATTGGTCTAAA
This sequence comes from Anolis carolinensis, assembly GCF_035594765.1. Lineage (NCBI taxonomy): Eukaryota > Metazoa > Chordata > Lepidosauria > Squamata > Anolidae > Anolis > Anolis carolinensis. The sequence goes on along the minus strand of NC_085842.1, from coordinate 303,360,088 downwards.
TCAGTGGTTCTCAACCTGTGGGTCCCCAGATGTTTTGGCCTTCAACTCTCAGAAATCCCAACAGCTGGAAATCCCAACAGCTAGGCAAAAACGCCTGGGGGAACCCAAGGTTGAGAATCGCTGTTCTAAATCAAGATGAGGTTCCTCAGACCCTCTGGATGATACTGTACTGAAGTTCCCAAACAAGCTAGCTAGCTAAAGTGGTGAGGAATTGTAGGGGTTTCAATCCCTCAGTATCTATTGGGCTGATTCCCACACCTGGCCTAAATCCAGGTGACCAATCAGTGGACTGTAAAATAGTGTTGATGTACAGTGTTCCCTCACCACGGTTCACTTTCCGCGGATTCGCTGTTTCGCGGTTTTTCCATAAACTCTAAAAGAATATTTTAAATCATAAAAAATTACAATTTACAGCCTAAGGAAGGGAGGAAGGAGAAGCCAGAGAGAGCAAAGGAGCCCAAGCGGCAACTGGAGGAGAAGGAGGTGATTTATCAACACACGATTGGTTGATAAAGACTTAAAATAGTGTATAACTACTAAAAGAATGTATAAATATTAAAATAAATATAGTGCCCCTTCTTCGCAGATTTTCACTTATTGTGGGTGGTCCTGGAACCTAACCCCCGTGATACATGAGGGAACACTGTACCAAGCTCACCAGATCTATTTTAGTTGAGGTCAAACAATTGAATTTAGCCCTAGACTAAGTTATCTATCGGAGCCTCCGGTGGCTCAGTGTGTTAAAGCGCTGAGCTGCTGAACCTGCAGACTGAAAGGTCCCAGGTTCAAACCTAGGGAGTGAAGTGAGCACCCGCTATTAGCTCCAGCTTCTGCCAACCTAGCAATTCGAAAACATGCAAATGTGAGTAAATCAATAGGTACTGTTCCGGCGGGAAGGTAACGGTGTTCCATGTAGTCATGCCGGCCCCATGACCTTGGAGGTGTCTATGGACAACGCCAACTCTTCGGCTTAGAAATGGAGATGAGCACCAACCCCCAGAGTCAGACACGACTGGACTTAACGTCAGGGGAAGCCTTTACCTTTTACCTTAAGTTATCTATCACAGGTTCAGGGCATTAGCACACAATATAGAGACAGATCAAATTAGGAAATACATGAGTTCTTTTTTAAAAAAAAAATGGGCAAAAAATTGTGGGGTTTGCAGGGGGAAAATATTACTACATTATTGATTTCCCAGATTGAATGCTTTGTTATAATGTATAATGGCTCAAAGTAAATGATTTATTATAATGCCCTTCCCCAACCCCATTACAAAAAGGAAATAAAATATGGATGAACATTATCTATCCTAGCAAGATCAAAGGAGAAGAGGGTCTTTTCAAAGTTTAAATGAAGGGGGTGTGATTAAAATTTTGGATAAAAAAGAAAGCCAGGAATATGTTTACACATATCTAAATTCTAACTAGTATTATTTATATAATAAAATATTTACATCCTTCCCCAGCTCTAAACAAGGGTAACAATTTAAAAATGATAAAAAAAAACAATTTTAAAGCTTACAAATAATATGAAATGTACACTGTATAAACCACCTTGGCAATGACTAGCTTTCTTTCTACAATGTGCTCATATCCACAGATTCTGTATCTATGGATTCAACCATGCATGGCTTGAAAAAATATTTTTAAATCCCAAAAGCAGACCTTGATTTTGCCATTTTACATAAGGGACACCATTTTACTGTGACACTGTATAATGGGATTTGAACCTCCATGGATTTTTGTATCCATGAGGGGTCCTGAAACCAAATCCCAGCTGATACAGTGCATTTCCCCCTATGCATTTCCAGATTTACTTTGTACTGAAGAGATAATAAATGCCTTATAAAAGGACAAAATGCGTAGATTCTATTTAAATGTCTCATTGTTTAAATATATTTAAAATAAAAATAGGTGAAAAGTAAAGGAAAACATTGATGAGGTTAATACTTTGTCTTAAAATGGAAAAAAAGTATTTTAGTTAGAAAAGATATTTTTCAATTATTGAACTTCAGGAATGTCGGGAAATGATAAAATGTAAAAGAAGCTACATTATCTTACACAAAATGTATTATAAGCTAAAAGCTATATAAGAAGCAGCTTGGTGTATTGGTTTCATTATTGATTTAGAATTCTGGGAGATCAAAAATTGAATCCCCACTGGGACATGGAAATCCACAGGGTGACATCATCACTCTCTCACCTGTGCAGGAATTGCAAGACTGTAATATATTTTGGATTAGGATTGCCAGAAGCCAAAAATGTCTTGAAGGCATATGGCAACAAGTGGTTAAATCATCTGTAAAGACTTTTTGATATTTTACCCTGGATATAAACCTTTTATTTAAGAAAAATGAGAAAGCAAAAGAAGAAAGACATAGAGTTTTATTGACAATAGAGACTAAGGATGAATCTACACAGATCAGTGAAGTTTGACACCGTTTTAACTGCCATTGCTCTGTGGTATGGAATCATGGAAGTTTTAACTTTATAAGGTCTTTAACCTCCTCTGCCAAAGAGTGCTGGTGTCGAACAGTATTAATTCTAAGGTGTACGTACTCTAAGAAGCTGTGATACCTGCCAAGAAGAGTAAATTAAATGTGGTTTGCTCAGAATATATCAAAAACAGAAAAGTTAAGAGGCTCCAACCTTGAGAGGCTGAATAATGAGAGTTGAAAGTATAAATTAAATACAAAATAACAATGAAAAACGGTAAGATTTTAAGCCACTACAAAAGCAGTAAGAAAGCATAATGTTTGTTTGAGAGGTCATTAAGGCATGTTTTTAAAAGGGTGCATATAGAAAAGATCTGCAAACACATCTAAGAAATTTGCATTAAAAAGAACCCAATTGTGGGAATATCTGCAGCAGAAAGAACAAATGAAGATCAGGCTGCAAGACATTTTCTCCCTCCAGTCATGAAACAAACTTTTTGGATGCTGTCCCAAAAGTTTGTGAAAGTGGTGGATTTGTCAATTTATTTGTTACTGAGCTGTGTTATGCAAAACACACAAGCGCACACACATGCATATATAAATCAATGATTAGAGACAGAACTTAATCAAAAGAGTGAAAACACTACTTTGTATTAAAAAAGTAAAACTAGTATCAAAATTGAAGAGTTCTAAGAGAGTGCTTATGTTTAATTTCCCTTAGATGAAGAAATGTGGAATTCCTTTGAAACTGAGTTCAGCTTTTATAACAGTGCTTTCATTTCTAGCTTCGCGGAAAAGACATAAAAAAGACAGAAATGATGATAAAGCTTGGGAATATGAAGAGCATGACAGACGAACTTCTGCAGATCATAGAAGGAGCAGCCATTATCACGAAGGAAGGAGGAGTTCTGGTAGCAGTCGATATCGAAACCGAAGTCCAGAAGATTCAGATCTAGATGATTATTCTCCTCCTCCTCCTAGCCTCAGTGAGGGTAATTATCAGTACTTTATGCAACATAGTTCTCTGTAACACTTCTTTTAAAGAAAATACGTGCTAACTTTGGAATTGTGTTCTGTGAGAGGCTGGTTTGTCCGCCTTCCTACTTTTCTTTTGCCAGAAGGTGATGACATCTTTCTTTGAGCAAGCTTTAATGTATAAGCAAGGGTGGTTTTTTATTGATTTACATATTTTTAAACATTTGTATGGTTTTTATTTATTTTAAAATGTATTATGGTGTAAGTTTATTTGTTTTTACATTGTATGGCAAACATTTTTAATGTACTGTTTTTGGAAGCTTCTTTGGAAAAAGATGACATATAAACTAAACTAAAATAAAATAAATACTTAAATGTACTCTTTAACATATGGGTTGTAACCAGAATTTGATCCATGGATCATGAGGTTGTAAAATAATATTAGCTCACCAACACTTGTCCATGGCAATTGTTTTATCTCAGTAAAAATGCTACATCGAAGGCTGAGTGACCTTGCTGAAAGGAGTAAACTGTGGTATGAGATAATAAATGTTTCATTAAATTTAGGTAAAGTTTTGCTTCGTTTTCTATCTAGTTACATGCACCTGAATTTGCATTCAATGCATGACAATTTTTATATGTATCTTACGCACATGATTAGTTTGAGACAGGGAAAAATCCATGATTACAATGAATTGCCAGAAAAAATGTTGGAAATGTTTCATTTTATACATTTTATATTTTAAGTGGCTAGAAAAATGAAGAAGAAAGAAAAACAAAAGAAGAGAAAAGCTTATGAACCAAAACTAACACCTGAAGGTAACATTTAAAATAATAAAGTTTTTGTAATTCATTGTTAATTTCCCTTAGTAGTCTATGTCTTCTATATAACGTGCTTTCTGTTTTTATTAGAAATGATGGATTCCTCTACATTCAAGAGGTTCAGTGCTTCGGTAGAAAATATTTTGGATAATTTGGAAGACATGGATTTTACTGGTTTTGGTAAATATTTAATTGACTTTGTATTTCCTTAACTTCTGTGCTGCTGAGATTCATTAAGCCATTATCCTCCATTGTAGATTACTTCTTTTGATTTGTCATCTTTGGTGGAATCACCTTCCCTGCCCCCTACTGATAGTTACCTACAGTTCCTAGAAAGAACCACCACAGAGATAACTTTTAGATGGGCATGTTGATCTTTTATTAGTCAATTTTCTATTGGTGAAGGAAGGTGCAACTTTTGTTTCCAATTCATGCCATGCACCTACAATAGAGTCTCATTTATCCAACATAAATGGACCGGCAGAACGTTGGATAAGTGAAAATGTTGGATAATAAGGAGGGATGAAGAAAAAGACTGTTAAATGTCAAATTACATTATGATTTTACAAATTAAGCACCAAAACATCATGTTTTACAACAAATGGACAGAAAAAGCAGTTCAATACATGATAACATTATGTATGTTACACCCCAAGGCAGCGAGAGCACTGAAAACCAACAGAGGCCAATAACAATATAATATCTTTATTAAAGCAAATAAAGTTCTAAAAGGAAATAAGCAGCAAAGTTGAATAAGCAATTGACCTTTCAGGAAAGATCAAAATTAGTCCAATAAGTGAAAGTCTTATGTCCGATATTAAAGTCCAAAATCCAGAAACCGAAACACAATCAAACTCGGCTTGAGTATTGAGTGGGGAAAAGGAGCAAAGTGGCAAAGAAGAGTTCTCTAGCGTAGATGTCCAAAAGCAAGATTTCAAGGCAAGGCATGAACTGGATGTGCAGGAGCTGAAACGCAGTCCAAACTTGGGCAAGGAGGTAGACCGGCGCCTGGTCTACCCAAGAGTAAGCGCACCTTCAGGCCGCTTGGATTTCAAGAGCTAGAGACGATGATGCTTCTCAGTAAGAAGTAAAGTTGACACCTCAAAGGAAAGTTCCCAGCGCAATACTTTTATTGCAGTTCATAAGCTCCCCCAAACCAGGTGCCTGACTCCCCAATTCTTCCCAAGAGAACTAAGCTTAGCCATAGTCACCACACTCTGCTAATCTGGCGCTTCTCCTCAAGCTTTGTCTCTGCGATCTCTGTTTTCAAAAAGGCCCTGCGATCAAACGCTAACCCGTCCGGAGAATCTGGGAGAGCCAGCACTGTTTCAAGGGCATCCTTAATTGGTGCTGGCTCAGCAATGTCAATAGAAGGCATCTGAAAAGGAGTTGAATCTTGCTGACTTGGAAGAAAACCAAAGTCTTCTTCGTCCTGGTCAGCAATAGTCACAGGGTCAGGGGCCAAAGGTGCCTGAGGTATCACACTGTAGTAATTACTGTATTTACGAATTTATGACCAAAACTTCACAATGTATTGAAAAAATGGACTACAAAAACATTGACTACTAAAAGGCAAACTGTGTTGGATAATACAGAACGTTGGATAAGCTAAGGTTGGATAAGCAAGACTACTGTATTCAATAAATCTGATATAATTAAATTTGGGTAAATGTGCATTTCGCATTCACATTCATCGTGAATGAACAACTGTGCTCATGAACACTGCTCAATCATTACTTCTTTACTCTTTTGTTAGCAAGAGCAGCAAAATTCGGATCCCATGAATGAAACTACTCATGTTAAATTGTTACCAAAAGAAAAGAGAGTTTCATGCTCAAAAGCATTTAAAATGTGCTATGTAAGACAATCACAGGTATTTCTGCAGTTGCTTCCCTATCCAATATTTCCCATTTATGACTATTAGATATGCCCTCTCTGATTTATATAAATTATTTGAATAAATGTTTTGAAGTATATTAAAGGATAGAATCCTGTTGGAGAGAATTCTTGAGGCTATTTATGATCTATGAATGTTCTAGATGGCATCCAGTTAATTGTTTCACAGTATATCAAATGGATTTTCAGTGTGACTAATGTGATTAAATAATTAGTGGATTATAGCTAATATTAAGACACAGATTTTATTTTTGACATCTAAAAGTATTGGTGCCTGTTTTGTTTTGCTGCTGCATTAAAAAGAAAAACATATGTTTACTCCTTTCCCCCTTTTCTTTTAGGAGATGATGATGAAATGCCTCAAGAGTTATTACTAGGAAAACATCAACTTAGTGAATTGGGTAGTGAGTCAGCTAAAATTAAAGCCATGGGCATCATGGACAGGGTAAAGTATTTTTTTCTTTTAAACAAAAATATAATACTGTTTTCTTTAAAGAGGAATTAGCCTACAAATCAAATAAGATATGGAAAGTTGTTTTAAATTTTGAGGATATTGGGGAAGACAATAAATCATATGTGTATTCTAAATTAAGACAGAGATGTATCTATGAGTTGTTTTGGTTCTCATGTAGTACAGAATTAAGTTTATCTGGTCACTTGGTGGCAGACTTTAAATACAGACACTCCCCAAATTACGAACATGATCGGTTCTGTAGATTTGTTCTTAAGTTGAATTTATGTGTAAGTCAAAACAGGTACATTTTTAAGTGTAACTCCAGCCAGCCACACACACACACACATACACATATAAGCTTTAGATAACATAGGGAAGGGTTAACACCCCTGTGGTGTCTGTTTTGCTGTCCAATGATTGGATTTTGAAAAATTGACTTGTTGTGGAAACAAAGATTGGTGAGAAAGCTTCTGTGGAGACACCTTTCCCCTATGATAACTCTTTCAGAGGTGAATTTCCCTTCCTAGGGGTAGATTTTTCTCACTCACTTCCTGCAATGCTAAATATCTTGGTGTCACCTTAGATCGAACACTAACATATAGGAAACATTGCATGAACACCAAGCACAAAGTAGCTGCACGCAACAACATCCTGTGGAAACTCACTGGCAGCGCATGGGGTGCAGATCCACAATTAATAAGAACATCAGCCCTGGCCTTGTCTTTCTCAACTGCTGAATACCCCTGTCCTGTCAGGCACAAGTCTGCCCATGCGAAGCAGGTGGACATAGCACTGAACGAAACATGCAGAATAATCACAGGATGCCTTAAACCTACACCTGTTGATAAACTCTATAAGCTAGCTGGCATTGCCCCCCCCCCCCCCCCGATGTGCGACAGGAAGTTGCTGCTAACGGTGAGAGAAATAAGGTCGAACATTGTGAAAGCCACCCACTGCATGACTACCAGCCTCCTCCCAGTAGACTCAAGTCAAGGAGGAGCTTCATGAGAACCACCACTCCTCTTGATGTTCCCCAGCAACAGCAAGGGTGTCCCTCTGGGCAGCTAAACCAAGCAATCCCAACTGGATGGCCCCCCATGAGGGTCTGCCTCCAGGGGCAAACCAAGAATGGGAAACTTGGAAGTCCCTAAATAGACTCAGAAGCAGAGTGGGCAGATCAAAAGACAACCTGGCAAGATGGCACTACCTGGAGGAATCCTCCACCTTGTGTGACGGTGGAACAGAACAAACAACTCCTCATATGTATGCTTGCCCACAAGTTGTTTAAAGCTACGGACAATGTGATTGCTATTGCCCACTTTTAGTCTAAAACTATTTAGCTGTTTGTGATTCCTTTATTTTATAGCTTTTAAACTTATTTATTAGCAATGCTTTTGACACAAAATAAATAACTCACTTCCTGATGTCTCACCTGCGATCTTAATTATGAGTTGCTGTAAGTCAGATGTTTGTAACTCAGGGACTGCCTGTACTGTAATACTGAACAAAACTAGAAAATGCTTTGTTTTTGTTTGAAGCTATTTCTTCCCAGATTTTTTCACAATGTAAGGATGAATTATGTTTGTTTTTTATATCAAGATCTGTCTAAAGGTCTGGGTTAGAAAGGATAATGTATGTATGGAAGATAATTAATTTGATAAATTGTTCTCTGTTTAGCTTTCAACCGAAAAAACTGTGAAAGTTCTAAACATCTTGGAGAAGAACATTCAGGATGGTGCAAAGCTTTCAACTCTGCTTAACCATGTAAGACCCTAACATTTATTCTATTTATACATGTGTTACATTTTCAAACAGACCTATTTGTAGACTTCCAATTTTGCTTATTTTGTTTCAGATGTGAAATTCATGTTGTCATGTGTTGGAATCCCCTTTTTTGAAATCACATAACTATTTGCATTCATTTTAGTGTATAGTGATTATGGGCTTTTATTTTATTATTATTATTTTATAATAAAAGTATAATACAAGGGCATTGTTGCTGTTGCTGTTATGTGCCTTCAAGTAATTTCAGATTTAATGGTGACCCCAAGATGAATCTATCACAGGCTTTCTTGGCAGGATTTGTTCAGAGGGAGTTTCCATTTGCGCCTCTCTTGAGTCTGAGAGAATGTGACTTGTGAGTTTCTATGGCTGAGTGGGGATTTGAAGCCTGGTCTTCAGAATCATAGTCCAGTGCTCAAATCACCACAGCGTGAGGTTTCTATATAGTAATGTTTAGAAGGAAATGTTTTATTCTTTGTTGATGGGTAATCTCTTTATTTTTGATTTCTTCTTCCTCTTCTTTAAACATTACACATTGGTGCCATCATGTGGCTATTCATAGAAATTGATTACTCCCAACAGCAAAAAAAATTACTGAAATATGCCTCTTTGTTAATACAAAGTACACTGAATGTCTCCCTATTCTCATTTCCAGTATACTTTCAGTTAAGATGTAACAGTCCTGACTATTCACAGTCATGAATAATAGTAAATGTATCTTACAGTAGTTTCATTATTCATTATATATATTCTTTAATTCCTAATGTCCATGCAAAAGAGGGTTCTACTCAGAATACACTTGTGAGAAAGAAGTTGTAAGGGAATGTGCTGTTACTCATTTTGTTGTGGACAGTCAATTTATACTTAAGATTTAATTCAGGGTTTTTTAAGACAGCAAGTGTTAATGTGTTTGTATTTTATTAATGGCATTGTGTTAGTAAATTACTACTAACAAGAATTTTAAAGTAAATTTTAACTAAAGAATATACTTTTCATCTTTTACTTTCACTACACCAGGCATGGGCAAACTTCGGCCCTCCGGATGTTTTGGACTTCAACTCAACAATTCCTAACAGCTGGTAAGCTGGCTGGGATTTCTGGGAGTTGAAGTCCAAAACACCTGGAAGGTCAAAGTTTGCCCATGCCTGCTACTATTTAGTTCCTTTGTAAACTGTTGTTGGGTTTTTTAAAGCCTCACCTTTGGACTTCATGCAAAAAAAAAAAAAGCTAGTCTAAGAAAGGCCACACTGGATTGGACCAAAACATACTCCATTCCATGTAAAAGCCAATCAATTACAGGAAGGCTACAAGGAGGATAGGAATGTAACACCACCCTTCTGTTTTTGCTCCCCCACAAGTGATGTGGAATACGTAGTATGCAAACTTTGACAATGAAAGAAGTATAGGTAGTAGTCCATCCCGCCTCCTTTTAAAGCCACTCAAGTTGTCATTCATGAATATATGATAGTAAAGTTTATTATGCACTGCATAAAGAAACATACTCTTTTACCTGTGCTTTTAAAATCACCTCAGTTTTTCTTTAAACCACTTTAGGTGAATATTCCCATCTCCCACTTTTGTGTTGCTTTCCCAAGTCCAGTATCCCATTGTATACCTTCTTTTTCTATAATTTCTACTGTCTGTATCCTCTCGGCACCATATCTGTTTTTCCCCATTACACATAGTTCTTTCTGTGCTCCTCATATTAGCACATACTTCTCGGTCTTCTCAATTTCCTCTTTTTTTTTCTTTGCATTTCATCTTTTTTTTTCACTTTTCATTTCTTTAGTCCTTGCTGAGGAGCACAGTGCACAGAACTTTAACTCTTCTAGCAATTCACACATTGATAAAGTTGCATGTATCTTTTAAGATTCACACCAATGCTTAGTGCTTGCCTCAAAAGATTACCATGCCCACATTACTAAATTATACTCATTCTTATTTGTAAACATAAAGTTCAGCAGTGGAATACAGCAATTCTAGTTGGATATGTTTGTACTAGATTGAAGTTGATCCACTGCTGCCCTCTAGTGCCTATTTTTTTAAAAATTTTAAAACATAACCTCTGTCCAGCAGTTCAGGATGAATGGCTAAATACATTCACATATTTTGTATGAAACACCTGCTCTTGGACCTGCAACTAAAATATGACAATTAGTTGTACATTCTCAATAGCAATGAAATACAAAAATAAAAGGTTTCCTTACTCGGATTATTGATCTGTCTATCTTAGTACTGTCTACATTGAATGTCAGCATTCTCTTACATTTTTAGACAGGAATATTTCTAATGCTATCTGAAGACGTCAGGAATTCAACATGACACTTTTAATGCTGACCTTTTAATGCTAAACTATGACTTACCCTGTATCAAAGACAGCTTTGTGCATTATTCCCTGTTTAATCTGAAATTAGCAGGAAGCAGTTCACTATATGTTTATGTCTTCCAACACCTCCATGGGGGATTTTTTCATTTGGGGGGGGGGGGGGGCGGGGGTCACAAGTTGACAAAGTTTAAGAAGCCCTGCTGTATAGGATGTCTTTAAAATGCTAATATCTGACTCTTATCCCAAAGATGTTCCATGGGAAACGTAGTCCACAAAAGTAGACTTTGGAATAGTTTGTTGACTTTCCACTGTGGGAGTCACTCCTGTTACTAATTTGTTAAAAGCTATATACACTTCCTTTGGACATTCACATTGATTGTTTGGATCTGAAGTTCGTTCTTCGTGGCTTTTTGCCCATTTACCTCTTCCCCTTTCTTCATTTCTCTTGGGTTTCTTACTAGGCAGCAGAAAATGGAAAAGAACATCTTTTTCAGAAGGGCAGTTCTAAAAGACTTCACTTCCATGAATAAGGAACGCCTCTGTATTTTCAGTGCACTCTGATACAAGGACATTTTGGGATGTCTTGGCTAATTTAAATATCTCTCCAGTTTGCTAGACAACATTCACATTTTTGGTAGAGCAGAAACTGACCTTTTAATTCATGCTGTTGATAAAAGTATAGGAACATAACTGATGGGAAAAATTGGTTGGTATAATTTAGGAAAGAGTTTCCTAAGATAGGAATGAAGTAGACAGTGGAGTAGTTCCTTACTTACATGTGACTATTGAGGGTTTTTTTTAAAGGAAATTGAAAAATATATTTTATTAAATGAATATAATTCATCATATTTTTGCATTGACTATTTCTTTATCATTTTTGAAAAATATTTTTAAAAGTTAGCATTTTGAATTTTTCTACAGAATGACACAGAAGATGAAGAACGATTATGGAGAGACTTGATAATGGAGAGAGTCACAAAATCAGCAGATGCCTGTCTTACAGCTATCAATATTATGACATCACCCAACATGCCCAAAGCTGTATATATTGAAGATGTAATAGAAAGAGTTATTCAATATACTAAATTTCACTTGCAGAACACTCTTTATCCTCAGTATGATCCTGTTTACAGATTGGATCCTCATGGTGGTCAGTATGAAAACTAACAGATGTATTAATGTTGAATGAAATGCAGACAGATTCCAAGTGTTTAATTTAAAGTCTATTAATTATCCCTAATCTCTTTTTGAAACAACCATTTTAAATGTGTCTGTGAGTGCTGGTCTCCACCCATACAATTAATCTTCCAGCATTTTGAAGTTGTTTTAATTTGTTTGAACTGTTTAATATGCTTTTATCTTGTTTAAATGCCTTAGTGATTTTAATTTGAAGATATTTTATTCTTTTCCCACATCAAAATTTCATCATAAAAGGGTGTGTTAAAAATATTTACATGCATTCACACATACCTTAGCTCCTTGAGTCATACTGCCTTGGTTCTTGCTATAGGGGCATATGGAAAAACTAATTTAAATGTAAAGTAGGAACTACATTTTATTTAATGCAGAGTGTCAGCAGAACCAGTATTGATCTTATAAAATTCAGAGACAATAAAGACATTGGTAGTATGAAGCAACTCATAAAAGGTTATCTATATAGCCCTTTAAAGTAGAATAGTCTTTGTTACATGTTTAAAAGCAAGCAACATCGGGTTGCTGAGTGCTCTTTTCAGTCTTATATATTCCCGAGTTAGGTATGTAGCTGCAGTTATTCATTAGTGTTATTTGTACTGTTAGTTGCTTGTATATTGTTACATGTATTATAACTTAATTGTATTCTAATAAAATATTTATGAATAAATAAATAGGTCACAAGATTCCTTTACTTGATTTTGAATGCCAGTCAGAGAAAGCTGATTGGGAAAATGCAGGGAACTGGTGAGAAGCGGGAGGGGGAGTGTGTGTTTGTGGCAAATCTTCCAGAGCTTAGTATTTTACTTCTTAATTATTATTTTCACAATTTTCTTCTTGAATAAGTTTTGCTAGTTCCATACTTTCTCATCTTTCTCTATCATCGGTTCAGTCCTTTGCTTCAGGAGGTCCCTTTGGCCTATTGTAGGCAAAGCTGCTTCAGGACATAGTGCAGACCTGGTCTGTGACTCTGGTAGTAAGGTGCGAAGATGTGATGTCCTAGAAATAATTAGTTTCACTCAAGCTAATATATACACATGCATCAGTCTAGAAATTTCAGTCAAAAAAGTGACCCAAAGAAAACCTGGGTCAACTTATCCACCAATCATTGTAAGTACTGTACCTTCTCTAAGTAGAGTAGTGAAAGGCCATAGCTTAATCCATCTTTGGAGAACTTAAAAGAAGAATTGACCCTCTCTGCTTCCTGATGTGGCACCACTATTGCCATTTCTGAATGCCTATGTGGGAAAATTGCAGTGGCAGTGGTCAGGGTCAGCCTCCCCAGGTAGTACTGGTGCTTTGCACTCCCTGTGGAATGGGCCTTGGCTATCCATAGATCATATCAGAAATCTGTAATTTTGACCCCAAACATGCCCTTGACTATACATGAAGTCAACTTTTACATGAATGTATAATAATATAGTAGTTGTATAAAAACTTTGGAGTGCTCTCTCAGAAGTTCTCTTTCCAGGTTGTAATATTATATATATTATAATAGTTTGTAATATTATTTAAAGCTGCAAATAATATAAATTGGTTTTACATTTTTCCCTAGGTGGTTTGTTAAGCTCAAAAGCAAAGCGTGCCAAGTGTTCGACACACAAACAGAGAGTAATAGTGATGTTATACAACAAAGTTTGTGATATTGTTAGCAGCTTGGCTGAATTACTGGAGATACAGCTTCTCACTGACACTACTATTCTTCAGGTAAGCTTGATTCTTTTCATTCCATCTTTTTATGTGAGTCTAAATAATTTCTAGTAAATCAGCGCTTTTCAAACATTGCATGTTGGTGACACACTTTTTAAACATGGTGCTTTTTGTGACAGTAATTCCAATTTTACTAACAAAGTGGAGATTAAACCAAACCCTTATAAGAAATACGGACACATACATACATTATAGTAATGAAATGTTTGAGGACACAACATATCTCATGAAAACCTTTCAGTTATATATTTAAAAATCTATAATTTGTAAGTTTTTTTCGTTTCTTGTTACATTTGTGCGACCTACCCGCACACTACAAGCAACACATTATCGTGTTGCAGCAATGCACACTTTGGAAAACTTTAACTTTAATATGCTAGAGATTTAAATCTAAATAAAATATTTGAGCCTTAGTTATCAGAAGTGAGGATAATATATGCACTTTTGAGCATCGGCAACTGTAAATCTATCCACTCATTCAGCATTCTTAGTGTGTTTTTGACATGACTTATCTCTGAGCATCTCATTTCACCTCCTACACTTCATGCATGCTTTCAGTTTTAAAAATTGCTCACTGTAGTTGAAGGATATTTCCTCATTAACACAGTTATTTGAACTAATCTAGAACCAATAGAAATATTACACTATGTAACAAAATTTGAAAAAAATGTTCCTAGTTTGAAAGTTTAATTTCCTGTTTAATTGTGTGGTGCTTACTTTGAAATTAGTTGTTACACTCCAGAAACTTTGTTTTTGTAGCTGCCACAAACTATGTTGAATTAGCTGAGACTCGATGAGATATCCATTGAAAAACTATAGCAAAATGTGCTGCCGATGTCCCACAAAAACAAAGTTTTTGCAATTTAATAAATATTTTCCATGTTTTTATGATAGAACCATCTAGGAAATGACATTTATAACCCAGAAACAAAAATTGTGTTACATAGTGTTATAAAACAAGGTGATGAGTATGTTTCTCTGTCTTAGATCAGAAACGCAACATATTTTTAAATGTGCTTGTAACATACTGATACCTAGTATGAGAACGAGATATGCAATTAGAAAAGGCGGTTGCAGTACTCTAAAACTATGAACTTTCTCCTTTTATCCCTTATATTCCTCTATTTCCCAAAATCTATCCAAAAGAGACCTCCTGTCCTCCATAGCATAATTGTTGTTGTTGATGTCAAGAAAGGGGTTGCAGAGGAAGAGAATTACCCCTGCCCCAGTTTCAGTGATGGATGAAATAAGTCTCATGAGAAGAAAAAGTGCATTGGATTTTAATCCAGAGAGTTAGAATAAATGTTATTTCAGTTTGTTAAACATTATGGCAATTTACATTCTTTTTATATTTTTATAGGTTTCTTCAATGGGAATAACTCCTTTTTTTGTAGAAAATGTCAGTGAACTTCAGTTGTGTGCCATCAAACTAGTCACTGCAGTAAGTATATTTCTAAAATCAGTATTTCATTTTAAAAATAGCAATGCATGAATGTACAGTGTTCATTGATTATTACTGACTTAGGTGATCCCTTGTAGCTCGAGCATGATGGTCCTCCAAGCGTAGTGTCTTGGCAGTGGATGCGTAGATGGCTGTGGAGACCTATTCTTGACCCACATGTTCTTCCGCAGTGAAGACATCAGCTTCCAGATGGAAGGTGGTCCCGGTCAGGCACCCTTCTCCCTTTAGCCCTTGATTAGTGCCTCTACAAATTCTGCAACACTGCTGGTAACAGCTGACCTCCAGTTAGTGGGCTCAAGAGCCAGGGCTTCCCAGTTCTTGGTGTCTATCCCACAGTTTTTAAGGTTGTCTTTGAGCCCATCTTTAAATATCTTTTCCTGTTCACCAACATTACGTTTCCCATTCTTAAGTTGAGAGTATTGTAACTGCTTTGGGAGATGGTGATCAGGCTTTCGGACAACATGGACAGTCCAGAGGAGTTGATGACGTAGGAGCATGGCTTCAATGCTGGTGGTCTTTGCTTCTTCCAGCATGCTGACATTTGTCCGCCTGTCTTCCCAAGAGATTTGCAGGATTTTTTGGAGGCAGCGCTGATGGAATCTTTCCATGAGATGAGTGTGACATCTGTAGACAGTCCATGTTTTTCAGGCGTATAACAGGATTGGGAGGATAATAGCTTTATAAACAAGCACCTTGTTATCCCTACGGATGTCCCAATCCTCAAACTCTCTGCTTCATTCAGAGAAATGTTGCACTCACAGAGCTCAGCCGGTGTTGTATTTCAGTGTCAATGTTGACTTTTGTGGAGAGGTGGCTGCCAAGGTAGCGGAAATTGTCAACATTTTTTAATGTTACACCATTAAGCTGTATTCCTGGCATTGCAAAGGGAATGGTTGATGACTGCTGGAAGAGCACTTTGGTTTTCTCGATGTTCAATGAGAGGCCGAGCTTCCTGTATTCTTCTGCAAAGGTGTTTAGAGTGGCTTGTAGGTCTTCTTTTAAGTGTGCTCAGACTATGTTATCATCAGCATATTAGAGTTCTATAACAGATGTGGTTGTGACCTTGGTTTTGGCTTTCAGTCTGCTGAGATTAAATAGCTTGCCATCTGTCCGATAGATGATTTCCACTCTGGTGGGAAGCTTCCCATCAACAAGACAAAGTATCATAGTGATGAAGATGGAAAATAAGGTTGGGGCAATAAGACATCCCTGTTTGACACGTAATTCCACCTTAAATGGGTCACTTTGGGAACCATTGCTGTCCAAGACTGTTGCCATTATGTCATCATGGAGGAGCTGCAGGATGTTCACAGATTTGTCAGGGTAGTATGGAGGATGGTCCAGGATCTCTGAAGGACGGTCCAGAGAGCACTGCGATTCACTGTGTTAAATGCATTTGCAAGGTCGATGAATGCTATGTACAGAGGTTGATTTTTCCCCCCTGCATTTTTCTTGGAGCTGTCATGCAGTGAAGATCATGTCCACTGTTCCTCTGGAGGGGCAGAAGCCATTCTGGGATTCTGGGAGGGTGTCTTCTGAGACAGGTAGAAGGCGGTTTGCAAGGATTCTTGCCAGGATTTTTCCAGCGGAGGTCAGAAGGTAGATTATAGGATCAGTCTCTTCTCCATTTACTATACATTTTAATTTTGAAACACCTTTAGCATTTGTAGTAGAGAAGTTATGGTTATTTTAAAAAGATTTGAAAGCCAGAATCCTATCATGTATTTATAGTTATGGAAGCCAGACCCTTGGAGGACACAAGTTCCCATCTTTGCAGACATGGGAGACTTTCATGCAGCTTTAGTATCTATTCCCAAAGGCTAGGAATTTGTTGGTGTATAATTTCTGGTGGCACTGAGGACTAGAGGAGGGAGGGAGAAACAACTGGCTTATTGTGGGGACTGTATGGGAAGAGAAATGCCATATTACATCCATTCTAAGATGCATTTTCTCCCATATAAACATCTCAAAAAATTGTGTGTGTCTTAGAATCACCATTGTTGTTTTTTAAAAAAAGAACATATGCAGGAGTGGCAGCAGCTGAGGAAGTGGGAGGTACTGCAAGTGGGGAGCAAAAAATAGCTGTCAAGAATGGAAATGGTGTCAAAGAGACAAGGAATATTTAAAACAGCTTGGAGTCAGGGCCCTTTTGCAGGGCTAAAAAAGACAAATCAGTTAGCTGTGGGGCAACGGCATCAGGTGCAGGTTTGCGGAGGCTCTCCAGGGCCAATCTCACACACATTGGCTGGGCAGTGAAACAAATAAGGTACCATGGGGTGAGAACAGGCATGCAGGAGGGAACCAGAATAATAATGGCTTCCTACAACCTCTTGCTCACTCAGTAGCACATCTAGCCAGATTTCTCTTGAAATTCTAACAGATATTCTAAGAAATGTTTTTTCTTAGAATCAAAGCTGGGAATTAGTGTGTGTCTTAGAGTCAGTGAAATACTGTAACCTCTTTTTGATCTGTCAAGCCTTCTTTTATCAGTGTTAGAACCTAGTTGGATCCTGGTTCTGGCAATTCATTTATGAATGAGAATGTGTATTTTAGTAATGATTTTCATTTAATTAGAAAATACCATAGGTATTTCATAATTTCAAGGTTTTTTAAAAAAATTGAGTAATTATTTTTCTTATTTATTTATTTTGTATCAAAAAGCACTGCATAAATTAGTATAAAACTGATAAAAATAGAAGGAGCACAAGTGGCTAAATATCTTTTGACCAAAAATGGGCAACAGTGATCGCATTGTCTGTAGCCTCAAACAATTCTTCCTCTGTACACTGTGGACAAGCATACAGATGCGGAGTTGTCTGCTCTGCTCCACAGTTGCACAAGGTGGAAGATTCTTTTAGGAAGTGCCATTTTGCCAGGTTGTCTTTTGACCTGCCCACTCCACTTCTGAGTCTGTTCAGGGACTTCCAGGTTGCCCATTCTTGGTTTGCCCCTGGATGCAGACCTTCATGGGGGGCCAATCCAACTGGGATTTCCTGGCTTAGTTGCCCAGAAGGATGCCCTCGCTGTTGCTGGGGGAAGGTCAAGAGGAGTGGTGGTCCACATGAAGCTTTTCCTTGATTGGAATCTACTGGGAGGAGGCTGTTAGCCATGCAGTGGATGGCTTTCACAGTGTTCAACCTTATTTTTCTTACAGTTAGCAGCAACTTCCCACCACACATCAGGGAGGGCAATGCCAGCTAGCTTATAGAGTTTATCAACAGGTGTAGGTTTGAGACATCCTATGGTTATTCCGAATGTTTTATTCAATGCTCTGTTCACCTGCTTCGCATGGGCAGACTTGTGCCAAACAGGGCAAGCATATACTCAGCAGTTCTTATTAATTTTGGGTCTGCACCCCATGCGCTGCCAGTAAGTTTCTGCAGGATGTTATTGCGTGCATCTACTTTGTGTTTGGTGTTCATGCAGTGTTTCCTATATGTTAAGTGTTCAATCCCAGGTGACACCAAGGTATTTAGGATGGAAACAGTGTTCAAGCTCTTGGTCTTCCCAGGTAGTTTTCAATTTCCTATTGGCTTCATGGTTCTGTAGATGGAAAGCACACACTTGTGTCTTGGTAGAGTAAGGCTTCAGGTGGTTATCTTTGTAGTAGCTGGAGAGATATTTCAAGGTATTAGTAGGTTGGATTTCGACTGTTTCAAAGTCTTTTGCTTGTGTTGTTAGGCTAAGGTCATCAGCATATAAAAAGCTCTTTGTAAGTGGTGGTTGTGGCTGATCGTTAGTAAAAATGTTAAACAAGGTTGGTGCAATAACACTGCCTTGGGGTAAACCATTATTTTGCCTCCTCCATGTACTTTTCCTGCCTTGAAACTCCACATAGAAGCTGCAGTTTTCTAGGAGGGCCTGGACAGTTTTTGTAAAATCATAGTCCCGGGTGATATGATATACTTTATGAAGCATTTTCTTATGTTCCACCGTGTCATAGGACCGTAAGGTCCACAAAAACTGTTCCCATAATGCAACCTTCCTCATATCCTTTCTTGATGTACTCAGTCAGATTAAGAATTTGGACTGTACAGTTTTTCCCTGGTCTGAAACCTGCTTGTTGTGGAATAAGCTGAGATTCAATAACAGGTTCTAATTGATTTAATAGCATCCTCTCATATACTTTATATAGATGGCATAGGAGAGAGATTGGTTGGTATTTCTTGGCATTGGAGGCATCTTTACCAAGTTTCAAAATGGCAATGATCTTTGTTTTCCTCCATAGTCTGGGATTCTGCTTGTATGACAAGCATTTATTGTAAAATTTCAAAAGTCAGTTTTCAGCTTTGGGGCCCAAGTGTTTGGTTTGCTCCATTGTCAGGTCATCTAGGCCAGGTGCTTTACCAGTTTTGCATTGCTTAATAGCTTCTCTTGAGTTCTTTCAGATTTAGGGGAGATGACAACTGGTGGGTTTCACGTTCTGGCACCCTGTTGATTTTCACCTTTACTGTGCTGCAGTTGATTTTCCCATTCTGAATTAGCTGGTGTGCTACCTGGTCTAGAGTTATGTTTGCATGTCCGCAGTTGACCAGAGGGTCACTATCCAGGCGTCTCAGCAATTGCCAGGCTCTTCAGCTATTCTTGGACATATAAAGATTCGCAAGCAGCTCTATCCAGGGTCTTTCTTAGCATTAGCTATGGATGTAGATAATTTTTGTACTGCTGCTATAGTCTCATTGCTATATGGATTCTCTTGAAATAGTCTGAGATATTCCTGTAGCTGGTATAGCGATTCT
Source organism: Anolis carolinensis (assembly GCF_035594765.1). Lineage (NCBI taxonomy): Eukaryota > Metazoa > Chordata > Lepidosauria > Squamata > Anolidae > Anolis > Anolis carolinensis. The sequence goes on along the minus strand of NC_085842.1, from coordinate 303,340,296 downwards.
TCACTTAGTCCTGGTAGGTAGTTTTTGCGACAGCCTCTAGGGATTGAGAGCCTCGAGGGTCTTTTCACAGCTTCTACAAACAGGTCATAGCCTTCTATAGATGGTTCTATATCAGAAATATCTGCTTCCAAGTTCTCTGTAAACTTTGTTCAGTTAGCTTTATTGAAATTATATCTTCTGCAGAAAGGGACACTTTTTGGTCTTACAACTGCATATGCTTGGCAGCATATTGGTCTGTGTTGATTATTAGGTATCGGGTTTAATACCCTTTTAATGTATTGGTGGACTATGCTTTCATTTACAAAAATCAGATCAGGGTTATAACCACGTCTCCATTGGCCACTATAAAATGATGGTGGTAATTTACTGTCATAGAGGAGGCTCATTTTACTATTGTCGTCCCACATTAGAACTGCTTTGCCATTTCTATCATCTTCGTTATAGCCCTAGACACAGCTATGGCTATTGAAATCTCTCACAATAAAATGGCATGTGGTTCGTAGAGTGATGATACACTGCAGCTATGGAGTTCCACAGGATATCACTTCTGTGAGAGAGATTGCAGAGTTTGCTACACCAACTCGTACACAAATGGCAGTACCATATTGTCTGTGAGGTTGTTCCACGCCAATTGCATTCTGAGGATTTTTTGTCTTCTCATTGTGATCTTTCTGTGTGTTTCCAGCATACATATGATGTCACACGAAATGTCTTCAGACATTTTGGCCACTAGCTCTTCCTTAACAAGTGACAAACCTTCTATATTAATAGACATAATCGTTAGCAATGGTCTTGATAAAGACCTTTGGTGTTCATCTATTTGTGGAGGAAAAAAACACAATTTAAAATGTTTAAAAGCGATGCTTTTGGGTTTGGAAAGATTAGCCGTTTACAAGAAACGTTGCCCAAGGGATGCCCAACTGTATTATCTATTGGTTTCCTCCTTAGTTTTGAATTGAACATAAAGCAAGTAATAAATTGTTATTGACAAGAAATTAAAGGAAATAAATCTGTTAAAATGTTCATTACATTTGCAATAATATAATGTTGCTACCTGAGTCATATTTCTAAGCCAACAAGCATAGGTTGGAAAATGACAGCATTGTATTTTAAATATACATCATGTGTTTCTTTGGAAAATCTCTGAGACATATAAGCAATCACAAAAAGTTTATTATCTTTTAAACAGGTGTTCTCAAGATATGAAAAGCATAGGCAATTGATTCTAGAAGAAATCTTCACATCACTTGCAAGATTACCAACCAGCAAAAGAAGTTTGAGGAACTTCAGGTAACATATGGTTCTGCATACTATTTTTGATGGTGGCGTTTGTTGGATGTTTGGATTTCTTTATACTAAATCTATACTTCTGTAAATGTGCCTTCAAGTCATTTGTCAGTTTATGGTGACCTCATGAATATTGTAAGGTTTTCTTTGGCAAGGAATACTCAGAGGTAGTTTTTGCATTTCTTTCCTCTGAAATAAAGTCTACAACACTTGCTGTTTGTTAATGGTCTTTTAGCCAAATATTTACCAGGGCTAACCCTGCTTAGATTCCACTAAAACAGTGGTTCTCAATCTGTGAGTCCCCAGATGTTTTGACCTTCAACTCCCAGAAATCCTAACAGCTGGTAAACTGGCTAGGATTTTTGGGAGTTGTAGGCCAAAACATCTGGGGGACACAAGTTAAGAACCACTGCACTAAGAGATGGGATCTGTTTTAAGTGTGACTATGTTATCCCTGTATTGCTTTCAGATGGATGCATTAGTTTGAAATACATATAAAATGCATTTTAGATAAAGTTGCAGTGATAGGGATTTTGTGTGTGATGCTGTGGCTATTAAGAACAAGTACAACAAAAAATGCTCCCTGTTCAAGCACCAGATGGGAAAACACCTTGCTATACTATACAGCGAAGCTGGGCAGATCTGAAAACTCACTAGTTGGTGATGAGTCAGTCGTTGTCTTTTACCTAAAATAACCTAACAGTGTTTCTTGAGAAGCTAAATTAGAGGATGTAATGTATGCTGTGTTTTAGAAGGAAGAGTAAGATGAAAATAATGTTGTTGTTCAAAAGGAATAGGTGAGAAATGTTCTAAATATGTAGCTTAAGTGTTCAGATTATGTTGGATTTAGTATAAAGTGATTATGTTGAGTTGTCTTATTCCATAAATGTCTTAGTTTTTCTTGAAATTGAATTCTTCGGTTTGAATGCAGTGATAGCTCCCTTCTTTTGGCTTTCAGATATAAAAAGTACTCTAATCACAGGCCAGCAATGAAAATATTTTAGCTGTTTTTGGTGTATTTTGAGATATTGAATTTGAAAAACACAATTAAAATGCCATATGCACATAGTTTTTTCTCACAAATTTAATGTATTTATCTGTATTGTTACTCAATTTTGATTACCAGTAAGTGCAAACACAATTTTCTTTAGTGCTTTTGAATGAATTGTTATGTTTCATATCAACAAAATTGAAGTGTTTTGAAAGTCTGATAGAAAACTTTAACTCCTTTCTTATTGTTGACTCTCAAAGAAATCTTACTCGGTTACATACAGTTATCTGGCATCCATGGGGTAAATGCCAGATAAATATAGTTTCTGGTTACTTGAGAGTTACTATTAAAAATAGGCCTAACTAATACTATACTTCATACTATGCCATATCATAAACTCTGTATTAATTTGATACTAATATAGAAATACAACAATTAAAAGCAAATAAAGACACAACTTCATATAGCATAGTTTTCTAAAAAAAAAAAAAGGTTTTTAAATTTTACGTATTATAAAACAGATTTTTTTACGTATTATTTCTTTGATTTTTCCCCCAGGGTTGTTTAGTTCTTGTTAACTGAGAGACTACTGTATTTCAAAATAATGTTAAAGCAAGTTCCAAATTTCCAAAAGACCAGCATATATTTTTAAAGTTTTCATCACTCTCAATTTTGAATGCCCAAGAATTGAAGACACATAAACATTTCTCCTTGCATTCCTGTGGTATTTGTCTTGATTTTTTTTAAAATTGAAAATGACTTGATGTCTTTCAACAGATTGAACAGTAGTGATACTGATGGGGAGCCTATGTATATTCAGATGGTGACTGCATTGGTACTACAGCTGATTCAATGTGTTGTGCATCTACCATCAGGAGAGAAGGACTCTAATAATGAAGATGAGTCAAATAAAAAGGTAAAGTATGCTTTGCGTGAGTCGAGATGAATATGCAAGCAATCTCAGTTTGCAAAGCCTCTAATATAAAAGCACCATTTTACAGGGATTTTTATTGGAACCAGGCATTTGGGAAGTAGTGCAATACCGAATTTGACATAAATGTAGCTGCATAAATGATGACCATGGGTCTAGGCACTATGTTTTAACTGTTTTAATTGTATTTATATGCTTCATCTGTTTTTATTGCTTAATGTGTTGTGTGTGTTGATTTGTATTTGAAATGTAGCATTGAATTTTGCCAAACTGTAAGCCACTCTGAGTCCCCTTCAGGGTGAGATAGAGCGGGATAGAAATAGAGCAATTGTCCACATAGCTCCCTCCTTCCACTTGTCATCTTTTTAGCTGAATTTTTTTTAGCAATATTATTTTCACGGTGGAGGAGGCCTGGAGAAATACAGACTTAGTGTGTGTTGCAGCAGTCTATCTGCAATAGGCAACTCAGTTCAGAACCTTGAGCTAGAATATTGCATGAGTCCGCTCTACCTGATCCTACTGTAGCTATACGTACCTGCCTACAACAGGCAAGGTAAATTTTACTTACTTCCAGAATCCCTTACTGAGCATGTGTGAACAGAAAAAAGAAATAAAAGGGGAGAGTAGGTGAGCCTGCCTTAGCATCAGCGTGTAACGAAATCATAGCTCTAGACATCTGGTCATCATAAGAAAAGTTAAGACTGGTAAAAGAAAAAGTCATGCCTGGTTGCATTTTATTTATTTATTTATTTATTTAATTAATTAATTTATATACCGCTCTTCTCCCCCAGGGGAACCCAGAGCGGTCTTACATAATGGCAAGATTAATGCCACATATAATACAAAATATAGTAAAACAAACGATCGTAAAAACACACTTAAAAACCAATATCATATCCCATTTAAAACAGTAAAACACTGTGTGACCATTACAACAGGGCCAGTAGCATTGGGCCAAAAGTCAGAGCCAGTCTGTATACAATTTCACATTAATCCAACGAATACATCAGATTATATCAACCGTATCTTAGGATGGGCCAAAAAGAAAGAAGATTTCAGGTGGTCTGATTACTACAAGATCTACTTGACCTTGTTATTTTATTTCACATTTGGGTTTTAGTTTTGAATAAAAACCTTGTTGAAACATGTTGAACTACTCTTCTTTTTTGTGGTGTGGGAATCTGTCATATTATTTCCATGTTATTTTTGCCTCTGATGCCAGTTTTAAATTAAAGAAGTGATACCCAGGAACACATGCAACTCATTAGGATATATTCATGTAATCCCTCCTTTTATAAGGTTATGAAATGCTGGATTTATAAAAGGAGAGTGTAGAATTTGACAAATAAGTAAAATAGAAGAAGATAATTGTTGGTGATTAGAGAGGAAGGGCACTGAAGAGAAAGCCTTGAGAGTGCAGAGTGTGAAAGAAACAGAAGAGACAGGAAATAAAGGAAAAAGAGTAAACGCTGGCCTAAATCTAGTTGCTAGTTCCAACTAAAGAAGACACATTAAAATTAATTCCTTGCACATCAACTTACATAAATATTACTTCAATAGGTCTGCAGTCGCTTTCTTTTTTATTCACTGGGTGTGGGTAGATTGCTCCTTCAGTCTCACTAGAAGGACCATTCATAGTGAGTATCAACATCTCATGTACATAAATTGCATTACTTTAGTGAGTCTGCTCTAGTTGAGATTAGCTATTAAATTTAGGTTTTTAATAATATAATCAATAGAACGAAGAAACTGCGACAATGTTACTGTTTAAACAACATTGCCTGATACACTCATCATTTCATTGATTGATGGGTTCAAAAGTTCTTAGTATTTGCTACACTCCAAAAAGACTTCAGCTTGCCTCTCTTCGGCTAAGGTTGAGAACTGCATATGTTGTGTATTCTCTTAAAAATTAAAAAATATATTTGATAAATTTTGTATTTATTTTAGGTGGATCAGGATGTCATCATTACAAACTCATATGAAACAGCTATGAGAACAGCACAAAATTTCCTTTCTATTTTTCTTAAGAAGTGAGTAGTAGACTTCAACTGTGTTACATACTTCATTGGTGTTTGATTATGTCCATTATAGAATCAGAGTTTGTTGTCTGGAAACAGTTTCAGTTTTTTCCTTTTTAGAGATGGGCATTGTCCACATCGAGATGTCCAGAGTATTATGAAATGCAAACTTCTTATCAGAGTTTCTATCTTTTAATAATACTATGTAACAAAATTTGAAAAAAATCATGTTTCTGGTTTGAAAGTATTATTTCCTGTTTATTTATGTAGTACTTACTTTGAAATTAGTTGTTCTACTCCAAAAACATTCCTTTTGTGGCGGCCACAAACGATGTTGAATTGGTTGAGACTCGATGAGATATTCATTGAAAAACTATAGCAAAATATGCTGCAGGATGTCTCACAAAAACAAAGTTTTTGCAGTTTAATAAACTTTTAACATGTTTTTATGATATAATCCATTAGACATTTATAACCCAGGGACAAAAATCAAGTTACATAGTGTAATGTGTGCAGATTCTTAAGCATTTGTGTAAGAACTATTTATAGGGTTTTGGTTTGACTCATATATTAGGAATCGGTGCTTACAGCCAGATATATCAACAGAGTTTCACAATAAAGACACTATAATAATATAGTATTTTAAATGTGATCTCCTTATGATCTTGTCCTATGAGCTGCTGTTCTGTAGCAGTGGGCCTAAAGGGCTTCTCAAAGATGATCTTCTGCTAGGAAAGGTGATGACTCCCTTTGCTTGTGTCACAATCTTGAACCCATGTCCCAGTACCCATACAGAACAGATGTGCTACGTAGTCCAGTGATACTGTTACTTTTTCCAGTACATCTTTCCATGCATCCGCAATGAGGCAAAAATCTAGTATTCTAATTGTATAATAGTGTTGATGTCATTCTCTTGTATTGGTCTCAGGTGGATTATATCATAATTCTTCTGCAAACAAACACATTTGTAATTATTCAAAGGCAAGGTGGTGTGTTTTGGTAGGAAAAAAATATGGCACATATGGACAGATAATAGAAAAGTAAATTTATTTCAGTACTCTTTCTGCACTAACATAACATGGAAAACCTAGATAAAGGGCACTAGTCGATCGGCTGTAAAATGGCTAGAGCAAGTTTGGGATTTTATTACACCAAAGGCAGACAAACCTGTACACCCTGTTTTGAAAATATATACAGCTAAAATCTTAGCATAATGGTCCTACTAGTCTAAAGTATTACACTTTGTAATTTCTGGACACATTATTTTTTTTCATCCAAACATTATTGAGTATATTCACAGTATTCTCACTAATTGTGTGTACTATCCTGTGTACGTGTTGTGTTTCACAGTAACTTTATCTGCTTTCCAGTCCACACATTATGCTTTTCTCCACTCTAATGTCAAATTTTAGATTAAAAGATATTCAGAATGCAGTCATAAGTGTACTAATAGAGAAACTTCCTATTGATTTTTTTAGTAAAAATACATTTTGATATTTTGTGACACTAACTTTGTTTGATGTCATAGTACAATGAAGCACACAGTATATGTTTTTCTTTAATACCTTGTTTTCTCTTCCCACTTAATTAAACAGATGTGGTAGCAAACAAGGTGAAGAGGATTATAGGCCACTCTTTGAGAATTTTGTTCAAGATCTCCTTTCCACTGTCAACAAACCAGAATGGCCAGCTGCAGAGCTGCTGCTTAGTTTACTAGGAAGACTACTGGTAAGATACCTGGACATATAGTGGGTCCTGAACATGTGCCTGAAAATGGAACTAATCCTCAGTTTCCTGATCTAATTCACAATTTAATTTGGTCAGCATCTATTCTAGAAAACTATATCTTGAATACTTAAGAGTTTCAAGAACAGTGCTGTAATGACAAATCAGTTTTTATTTGTATTGATAGATTGTTTTAATAATATTGTATATTCAAAACAAAGCATCATATTAAAAATAACCTATTATAATCTCTCTTAAGAAGTTTGAATTATTTTTCAGCTTAAATTTTCTTGTGATCATGCTTAGAATACTTTTTTGATTCATGCAGCACTCCAGATATTGTGGGACTACAACTCTCAACATTCTTTACTGTTGGATGTACTGACTAGGGCTGGGGGATTTACACTCTGATCAGTTGGGTGGGCTCCATGATTGTTAACTGCCTTGTATTTGAATTCCTACATATTATTTAGAAAACTACTTTTAAAGTGTGTGTTGTTGCTGCTGTTTGAAAATTTAATGCTACTAGTAAGGTGCTACTGTGGGTTGTAGTGCCATTGATTCATATATAGGCAAAATTGCTAACAAACATTTTTGTTTGTTTATTATCAGGTTCATCAGTTTAGTAATAAATCTACAGAAATGGCTTTGAGAGTAGCCTCACTTGACTATCTAGGAACTGTAGCAGCACGACTAAGGAAGGATGCAGTCACTAGTAAAATGGATCAAGGATCTATAGCTCGAATCTTAAAACAGGTTTGTATGAAACTTTTGTTGATTAAAATTTATTGCTTAAATATTAGAGTGTATTGTTGATTAATTATTTTGGGAATGATGATGATGATGATGATGATGATGATGATGATGATGATGATAAAGTGAGCCAGTAGATAATTTGCTAGAGAAGCAAATTGATTTTTGGAAACTTTTGTGTTGTTGGGAGCAAAACAAAAACAAAAACCCGCACCCTAACACTGGAAGTCCTTATTTACAACTGAACTGGACTTTTCCTTATCCTGGACTTTTTCTAGATCTCACATCTGAAGAACTAGTTACACATTTGAGGAACTAGTTTTGCTTCCTTTTTATTCTAAACAATCTCACCTCATGGAAAAATTCTGTTCTTTTTGTGGCCTCTATGAATCACACAACTGTGTCTAATGCACCTGTGCATGCTTTCTACAGAACCTTCTAGAACTTTTTGGCAGTAATCCTTGCCACCCTTGAGAGGTTATGTATGTGCCAGTTGCTGCAAAAACCTCTCAGTTCCTTTTCACCTGCCACTACTACTGTGCTTTGATAGGAACCTTGGATTGTGTGCTTCTACTTTCATTATCGCTCCTGCTTGACCCGACTGGGCTTTTCCAATGACAACTCTTTTGCTTCACGGATTGGATTTGGTTGACTTCAACATTTTTGGCTTCACTCGGACATTGTTATTGACAACTCTATCACCTAGAAAACCTTGTGATTTCCCCCCGTCTTTGAATAAGAACGATGTCTCCCACCTAGGTCAAGCATTGTGAGCAATGCAAGGATAAACTGCCCAAAATGAATGGATATACAAATGTTGGATGCACCTTGGAGAAGATTATAAAGTTCAAACCTGTTCACACTGCGAAGTTTTTATGCCTCCATTGAGAAAAAACGGGGGCAAGGCTCAAGTCACTCCATGGATTCAAAACAGAAGGCTCTTCCATTCTTCCTGTGCTACCTCTGATGTCGACCCAAATTCCTTCTACATCCGGCCACCCCTGGGAAGGCCTGTGAGACTGACCACAGGAAGGACGAAATCACCAAGAGGTACACTAAGGAGAAACCCCTCACGGCTTCCCTTTCGTCACATAAAGACCCAATGATCACCATCACAATAGGCTCTCCTCAACCTTTTGTATCTTCCCTGCCATCCATGGGACAAACTGCCACTGTCCCCCTATTATGGACACAAAGACCCAGGTAAAGATCATTTGGAAAGAGAGCTTCTCAACTCCCCTCCTCTGTCCGGTCTTGCAGACACTGACTTACCTTTCAACCTCAAAATTCCTCTCTCACACATTTGAGGTCTAGAGATCATAAGAGGGGTTCCCATAGGGATCGCTGTTCCCATTCTTGCTCCACAGGACTCTAGGGAGGAAGGAATGGATGCGGCACGGGCAGGGACACATTACCTAGTTTTTATCTTGCCGTCACCATGGGTTCAGTCATCACAACTACCATATTTTGCGTCACTGTCCTCCACAGACAACAGCTCCTACTTCACCTCCCAGGATTCTTTTTATGTTGACCTCACAGGCCCCGATGATGACATTAAGACTTTCCCATGCTGTCACTTCACCGTTGCGTGCTTCTGGAGTGAGGTCTAACCGCTCCCTGTCATTATTGGATGACGAATCCACAACCTCAATCATCTCAGTAAGATTCAACATTTCTTTGGATCTACGAATATTTGAAATTGACCTGTTGTATCCAGCTGACGATCTGAAAGCCTTTATGGACCAAGTTCGTCATATGACAAGATCTTTGGAGTTGATGGTTTCGATATTCAACAACTACAGTTGATGATTCCGTATTCCAGCCTCTTCGACAGCTATGTTACCCTTCTTACCATATCTGGGGGACCAGTTTCCTTTCCCTTTTATTCTAACCAATCTCAACTGTTTGTCACTTTCCACTTCACCTCTAAAGGAAGTATCCAGAGCAACCCTAACCTCTGGTGGATTAGAGTTTGTATCTTAATTTCTCTTGGGGAACCATTACAATACATTTCACCAGGAAGTCTGCAGTCTTTTTGACTTAATGTTGGTCTTGTGGAAATATACAAGCAAGATCTACTACTTTTAGAAGACATGTCAATACCTAAATCTCCAGATTCTCAGGCCTCCATTTGGCTATCATTTTTTGTTTTTTTATTATTTTCTTAATTATTGCTCATTTAGATATAACATCTGGGCTTGACAATAGTGAAAACCGAGAGATGTGTTGGAGGAACTAGCTAGGATTAATTTTAAAAACATATGACTTGTCCTTTCTTGTACGGTCAGAAGAATAGCCCATTTTCACAGGTCTTTTTTCTGGTTCTCCGTAGACAGTATCTTCATGGCGAGTGCCATAAAGCTTTCTGGAGTAGCTTGTAATAAAATTTTACTTTTGCAAAGCCATTCCTTACAGGCTTTTTTAGTATGTGAAAGCATGTCTGAAATGCAAATCATACCAAATCTTCTTCTGATGTTACAAAGTGTATGGATTATCCTCAAGAATATTGGTTTGCTTTACAGGTCTCAGGAGGAGCCGATGAAATTCAACAATTGCAAAAGGCATTGCTAGATTATTTGGAAGAAAATACAGAAACTGATGCATCATTAGTGGTATGTTGTTCAAATGAAAGTCTGTTTAAGAGAACATTTCATCAGAAAGTGTCAATAAAAATATAATTTTGGAACTTCAATTTCACATTGACTTATTTTGCAGTTATATATGTTGTAAATTAGTTTGAAACAATCTCAAAAATCTCACTCATATGACCAACACAGAGCTTTGGAATCACACTGGAGGTTTGAAAAGTAAGTGAGAAACTTAGAGATAAACTCTTGGTGCCAGTGGCTCCTTCAGTCTTTCTCTGTTCTTCTGTCACAATGGATTTTTTTTTGCCAAGGAGGGACATACCTTACTGCTTCAAAAACAGCTCAGAGGTTTTTTTTTTGGATTATGGTTTTAACACAAAGAAAAAAGGCTCTGATTGTAACATAATTTGGCAGTATTCGGAAACAACAAGTGTTTTTTCAGACATTCAAAAATCACAGCATAGATCAGAAATAGTTCACCTTCTGATAAAAACAAAATTTTTGAGGAACAGAATTGGGAGTGGTATCTTGGTATATGTGGTGGTGTTGCTTTCTTAGTATGTTATGTTACATTTGTATAAGTACAGGTTAAAATATTTGATATTTATTCTGGAGAGCAGGCGTTTCTGAATTATTCAGAAATGTTAAGAACGTAGTGCTTGTTCTCCTACAAATTACTGTTCTTTAGTTTGCATCATAGAAATTTGTCCTTCAGAACACTAATTAAACTTTCTCAATATTGTCTCCATCAATTATCCCCAGTTCTCTGTGTGTGTTTGGTAGGGGGCTCCTTCATATATTTGAATAAGAACTCCAAGTAGGTGTAACCTCTTGTTATGGGAATTGTAGAGGTACTTACTTGAAGGAATCTATTTTACACTGAAATGCAACAAGTCTCAAGGATTCCAGAAATAATCTTTCCAATCCCTGTTTGGAACTATTAATGATTGGACATGGTGCTTTTGTCCACAAAGTTTGCATTGTACCACAAAACAGTTGCCCTATGTGAAAATATTTTATTTGATTAGTTCCGCTTCCTGCCATACTAGTAGTCCTACATTTTATTGTCTAAAGACACATACAAATAGCTCCTTTTACTTTTAAGAAATCACATTTAATAAACAATAGAGGTAATTGGCTTGAGAGTTGGCATGGTATAGTAGTTTGAGTGTTGGAGTACTACTTTGGGTTCAAATCCATGCTCATCCATGGAAACGCACTGGTGACCTTAAGCAAGTCTCACACTTTCAACCTCAGAGGAAGGTAAAGAGTTTCCCAAAAATGCATAGTAAGATCACTGGATGTCACCATAGCTTGGGAAAGATTTGAAGGCATACTGGAATAATAGAAATTGAGTCTGTAATTCTTTCCTTCTTTGAACATTCTTGCAGTATGTACAGTCCAGAAGCTAAAACACATTTGTAAATTTTAAAGTAACTTAGACAAAGATGACTTTCTAGTGAATTCAGTTAGTTGGAAATAACATAATCCTTTAGCTCATTCAAATGAGTAAAAGGGTTTTAGTACTTCCAGCTGAGTTTCAAATTAACATTTACAAGAAAAATTGATAGAACAATGAGTAAAACTGAATAGTTTTGAAACTTCATCTTTTAAAAATTTGTTTCCAACATTTCTTTCTTTCTTTTCCTGCTTCCTTGTTTTATTTTTCTTCCGATACACTTTCCAGTTTTCTCGGAAATTTTATATCGCCCAGTGGTTTCGGGATACTACTATGGAGACCGAAAAAGCAATGAAATCTCAGAAGGATGAAGATTCATCTGAAGGAACACACCATGCAAAAGAGGTTGAGACAACAGGACAGATCATGCACAGAGCAGAAGGTCGTAAAAAATTTCTACGCAACATTATTAAAAGAGCACCTTCTCAATTCAGTACATTAAAGTGAGTTTTCCCACATTGCTCATCATTATGTTTATTTTCTTCTTTGTTTTCTTGTATTCACATATTTTGTTGATAAACAAGCCCAAAGTAATAGTCTCCAATTTTGTTACAGGATGAACTCTGATACTGTGGATTATGAAGATGCTTGCTTGATTGTTCGTTACTTGGCCTCTATGAGGCCGTTTGCCCAGAGCTTCGATATTTATTTGACACAGGTAAACTGTGCCAGACGTCTTAGTGAAATACAGTTGGTTTCCTGGTTCCAAACGCTTATGCGGTAGTGTGCAATATCTGTTCATTGTTGAGCGCAGGTATTTAATAGGTCATGATAACACCATATGCTTCATTTTGTGTCTACTACATCGACATTTTCTTTATTCTGCCTGCATTTTATATTTCCTTGAAGTATGTTTCACCTCTGCATTTTTATGACACTGTGAACCTGGAACATTGTCATAAAAGGACAGTGGCAGAAATGTCTCCAGAAGCTTTTACCTGTGTTTATTTGCTTTCCTTTTTTTAGGAATGTAACATCAAAAACTGTGTCGTAGTAAAGCTGCTTAATAATTCTAGGTAGAAAACCATTTCAGTAGTTTGTTTGCTGTGCATGATGTCATGAGTATGACCACCATTCAATGAAATTGAATTCATAAGAACATGAGCATGTTTGACTGTATCACCATATTTGAATTCCTGAAATATCTTACTCTTGCCATGATGTGCAGTTGTTTGACGGTTAAAGTATTTCTTAACCAGAGAAAATAAGGGTGTGGGGAGAAGAAAGAAATAGTGGGATAGAAACTTCTAAAACCTGCCTCATAATTTTTTCTGGTGTTGTGAACAATGTCCCACTTAGCTGTAAGTTACAAGACGTATTACTGATCTGTCATGTAACAGGCTTGTCCAACTGGCTGCCAAGGGTGGTTATGAATGTGACCCAACACAATATCATAAACTTATTAAAAACATGATATTATTATTATTATTACTATTATTACTATTATTATTACTATTATTATTTTGTAAGTTGATTGCATGGTTTTTGAGTACAGACTTTGTAGACATCAGTGGAACAGACTGGTCTAATCAGAGTATGTTCTGTCTACAAATATCAGAATATTATCTGGAATTTACATTATAATTGCAAACTGTTCAGCCAGAATAAATGAAAAACTGTTTATAATGTGTGTTTTTCCCATGGAGTAAACAACAAAACCACTGTACCAAATTACACCAAATTTGGCCACGAAAGACATAGTCAGCCAATCTATGTCTTTCAATCAAATAAACTTAAAAAAATAAAGCCCAAATAGCAAAATCGCCAAAAACCCACAATTGCTTACCACGCATACGCAGAGCCCCCCTCCCCCCAACTGAAACAACTACATTACCCAGAGGACCTTGCAACTGTGCGTGAAGCCTAACCCCACTTTCTCTTGCTGTGGTGGGCAGGGCTTGTAGATGGCAACCTCGCCCCCTTTCCCCCTCAAAAGAGAGACTGTGCTTGGTGAGAGAAAAACAAACGGCTGTATTATTATTGCTGTAAAGGACTGCTCTCAGGAGAGAGCAGTGGATGGTATTTATACATGGCTCTCATGTCTCCTTTTAGCCTTCTCTTCTGTAGGTAAACAAACCCAGCACTTTAAGATGCTCCTCAGAGGAATTATTATTTCAGTTGCCTTCTTTCTCTGGACACCTCCTACCACAGTCATTATTACTACTATGATGATGATGATGATGATTATGATTATTATTATTATTGGGTTGCTGTGAACCGTGAAAATGAACAAAACTTGGCTCCCAGCATTAAAAAAAACCTAAAATCAGGACAGTAAATAAAGAACAGCACTATGAAAACAGCGAAATTCCAGGCAGAAAACAATCTGGGCCAGCTAACATCTCCCAACAAAGGATTCCCCCAGGGAGGAAACAGCTAGGCTTTGAATTTACAAGGCCATTAAATGCTAATTGCCCTCTTTTTCTGGACACCCTCCACCTCAGTCATTAGTATTACAATTATTATTATTATTAATAATAATAATAATAATAATAGGGTTGCTGTGAACCATGAAAATGAACAAAATCTGGCACCCAGCATTACAAAACACTACAACCAGAATAGTAAATAAAGAACAACACTATGAAAACAGGAAAATACCAGACAGGAAACAACCAGAGCCAGCTCACCTCCCAACAAAGAATTTCCCAGGGAGGAAACAACCAGGCTTTGAAGCTGCAAGACCATTCATTGCTAATCAAGGTGACTAATTACAACATTCATACTTGCCTTCACAAATAAAAACCCACTTAGGACGACACCACAGCAATGCGTGGCCAGGCACAGCTAGTTAACTAATAAAATAAAGAGCAAGAGGACTCTGTTGTATTGTCGCTCATCAGTTATCATTAATTTTAGTGTATGTTCTGTGGCTCAAATAATTCTTCTTCCATTGTAGCCTAGGGAAGCCAAAATATTAGATACCCCTATCATATAAGGTGCCATCTTCTCTGTCCTGCTATTAGACAGTCTTCATGGATCGTAGAAACCAGACCCTATAAAAATGTAACTCACGTAGGTGTTCTAGGTTTGGCCTGAATGCTGTTTTTTCCATTTAATGACTGCTTGACCATTTATCAGTGAGCCAATGCTTACTGCAGTGAGTTCTGTATGCTCTTAGGAAAATACTTGACTCTGGGATAAACAGAATAATGAGCTTCTTTGTCTTATGTTCTTCTCTCATACCGTCAGATATGTTGAGAAGGAACTCCTGCCTCTGGTAAATTTTGCAGTCAGGCCACCAACTTGCAGTTTCAACTAGCATGGTTGCTCTTTGCTGTTTGGAATTTCCTGAATTCATATTATTTTTAACAAGAGAGTGAATCTACATGTTCAGTCCCTGTAGGTGAATAGAATAGGGTATAGGGTGTTCTAATTCCTGAAAGAGTCCCAAGCATGCAAAACTGGATTTGAAAAATATTGTAAAACAACATGTTGCTTCTGTTTTTAAAACCTCTGCAGAATATAATAAATCCTCAGTGCTATCTTCTGTGCGTGGGCCAGAGAGGCTTTGGGGAGGGGAAGTGTATTGTCTGTCACATTGACAGCCTCATCACACCAGAGCATGGATTCACTTTAAATCCGGTTTCTGCCTCCTGCAGAATTCTGGGGTTTGTAGTTTAGTGAGGCTCAGGACCTGCCTAGCAGAGCAGTTTAAAGGCCCCTTCCTAAACTACAAGCCCTAAAATTCTGCAGGAGGCAGAAACTGGATCTAAAGTGGAGTTATGCTCTAGTGCAAGCATGGGCAAACTTTGGTCCTCCAGGTGTTTTGGACTTCAACTCCCACAGTTCCTAACAGCCTACCGGCTGTTAGAAATTATGAGAGTTGGAGTCCAAAACATCTGGAGAGCCAAAGTTTGACCATGCCTGCTCTATGAGGTCCATAGTACCATGGCCATTTAGTTATGGCAAAAATTGTAGATTGTTTTTGTCAGTGCATTCATAGCGAGTGAATATAGGTGGTACAATCAACAGGCTTTCCAAGTACTCTTTTTGTGAGGTTATCCTAGATTTCTAGTACTTGATTTTTCATTTCACTTTAATTCTAGCATGTTTTCCCAGCTTCATATTTGTTCAATAAATGCTGTCTACTTTTCAAAAGCAAATAAAATGCCAATTTTTGTTTTAATAGATTCTGCGTGTGCTTGGTGAAAATGCCATTGCTGTTCGAACAAAAGCCATGAAGTGTTTGTCTGAGGTTGTTGCTGTAGACCCCAGCATTCTAGCCAGGGTAAAGAAGGAAATAGTATTTTAACCATACATACATTCTTCTGTTCTCACAAACAGCTTGTCATTTTTTTTTCTTATTTGGCATATGTTTTTTATTCTATCTCATGCATATAGCTGGATATGCAGCGAGGTGTCCATGGCCGGTTAATGGATAATTCCACTAGTGTACGAGAAGCAGCCGTAGAGTTACTCGGTCGGTTTGTGCTTTGCCGCCCACAGCTTGCTGAACAGTATTATGACATGCTAATTGAACGAATACTGGTATGGTTACTTTTATATTTGGCTGTTTTATAAATTATTTTGCTCCTAATTCTTAGGAAAGACCATAAATAGGAAAATATTCCATTCATAAGGCATTTGAAACATAGCCATAAGTTCTGATAAGCGTATCAGACAATATACTAGAATTTTTACTCCCATTTCTAGGAGAAATATTTAGTTTACCAATATATAGTATACGAATGATAACATAGATCATATTAATTGATACTACTTTTCATTGAAAAGTTCTGAATCATATTAATTTTTAAATCTTTATAAAATTTAAAAATAACTGTCTTTGGTTTCTCAGGATACTGGTATTAGTGTCAGAAAAAGAGTCATAAAGATCCTTAGGGATATCTGCATTGAACAACCAACATTTCCCAAAATTACAGAAATGTGTGTGAAAATGATTCGCAGAGTCAACGATGAAGAAGGCATTAAGGTACAGTAAACAAATTACATACATCCATAAGTTACATCTCTCAAGGCATACCTGGGTATTGGATTCATTTTTTCTTTCCAAATGCTCAGTACAATACACTCCTCTCATTTGTGAGGATTAGGGGTGCTGGACCCCTGCAAATATAAGTCTCTCCCCCACTCCCCATGCATATGCTACACACTGCCATTGTAAAGACATTCGCTTCACTCTGAGGCTCCCTCCACTGCATCTCCTCTGCCTCCTAGGACTATGACACTGCTGCAAAAACCTTCTTCAGTGTTGCTGTCTTTTTCCTGGTCCTCCTCTCCATCTCCTTTCCCAGGCCATAGCTTGACCAATATATCCCTTTCTCACTTTGGCACTTTTTTTTCCGTGTCAGGAGCAACCGGAGTTGCTTCTGGAGTGAGAGAATTGGCCGTCTGCAAGGACGTTGCCCAGGGGACGCCCGGATGTTTTGATGTTTTACCATCCTTGTGGGAGGCTTCTCTCATGTCTCCACATGGAGCTGGAGCTGATAGAGGGAGCTCATCCGCACTCTTCCCCGAGTGGGATTCGAACCTGGCAGCTTTCAGGTCAGCAACCCAACCTTCAAGTCACGAGGCTTTTATCCCCCAGGCCACCGGAGGCACTCAGTCTTAGGCTGTTTGTGCAGCTCCCAACCTCCTCATTCTGCTGCCACTTCCACTTCTCAGCCGGCTTCCTCCTCCTTCCTGATTTGGATCTGGGTGTGGAGTTCTTGTGTTATCACACCATTCCTGAGGTGGTATTGCTCACTCATTTGCTGGCCAGGCCATCTGGAGAGTTTTGGAAGGGAGCACATGTGTGTGCATGTATAGTTGCCTAGATAAGCAACCTGATTGCGGGAGCTGCTAGTGGATGGGCCTTCAGAACTGAGCTCAGTCAGGCACAGGCCTTCTGGTCCTTCTGCTGCAATGCCCCATTTTGTGGCCCAAAACTCCACTGTCTGTATTTCAGCCTGCGGGACCCTTAAGAATCGCAGTGGCAGGAACAAGAGACCTGCACCCACTCAGGCTTGCTCAGAAAGAATAATAGAACAGATGGGAGGGAGGGAGGGAGGTAGGGAAGAAGGAAGGAAGGAAGGAAGGAAGGAAGGGAGGGAGGGAGGGAGGGAGGGAGGGAGGGAGGGAGGGAGGGAGGGAGGGAGGGAGGGAGGGAGGGAGGGGAGAGAAATGGGGAAAGTGGATTCAGCAACTGGCTTCCCATTCACCTCCAAAGGGCCTTCCTTCTGGCTCCCACTGCATTCCAACCCCAATGAAGCCAAAGTCCCCTCCTCTGTGACCTGATTTCTCTCTCGGATAGATAGATGGATGGAACGAAGGTTGAGAGAAAAATCCTGGCTTCTCCTGTCTTGACCAGCCAAGAGAACATCTCAGCCAAAGAACAACAGAGTCGTTTTTGAGCAAAATAAGTGTGGATAGCCAGCTGCACCCTTTCCTCTGAAGGAGCATGGTTCACCCTTCTCAGCTAAAGAAGAACGAATGCCTTTCTTCAGCAGACAAGCATATTAAGCCAACTGCCCTTCTCAGCCAGAGTGGCAGTGGACAGCCACAGTGGAGGAGGCAGTAGCAAATTATCCATGAATAATCAAACCTGCAAAAGTTAAACCTGAAAATACGGAGGGATGGCTATTATTAAGTTTCTGACAGTAATATCTCTAGTGGAATTCTAGGGTTGCTGAAGATAAAAAAACTTTTTCAAGGTAATTTGTGTGATTAATAACTATCTTTTTCCTCCCTAGAAATTGGTAAATGAGACATTCCAGAAGCTGTGGTTTACACCAACCCCTCATAATGACAAAGAAGCAATGACCAGGAAAATCCTCAACATTACTGATGTGGTATGTGTTAGTAAAAGTAAATTATTCCCCTTGACTAAAACATCAGTTGTAGTAGTGTGCCCTTTTCTAGAGTCACATTTATTCCCTGTAAGAGAACTGACAATACAGGTCTCCACCCTGTCTACTTGAGGGATGAGAGTTCACATATCCAATAGCCTTAAAGCAAATGCTAGACTATGCAGCGCACATCTATCCCAAAATATTTCGTACAATTGTTCCTTGGTATTCTCAGATTCTTTATCTGTGGATTCAATCATCTGTGGTTGGGATATTATCTGGTTGTTGCAAAAAAGTATTTTGGTGGGAGATGATACATTTTCATTCTCGCTGTAAAGTTCTGTTTTTAATTGGTGCCATCTACTAGGTTAGTTTGTCTTATTGTTCTAAACTTTGTAAAACTAATTATTTTTATTGTATTTTGATTCATGTTGTAGGTCATTTGGGTCCTATACTTAGAGAAAGGCAGAAAAATAAATGAATTGGTGTTTGTGCCAGCTTTTAGAATGAAAATCTTTATATAATTTTAGAATCTTTATATAATTTTAAAATATGCCAGATGCCAGTTAATACGGTGGAACACCTTTGCATGATTGAATACTTTAAAAACGGAGCAACTGTTATTCTTGTGAACAAGTACACCAGTTGACAAAATTCATCAGGAAATTGTTCCTTATTCCAAAGGTCTTATGGTTTGAGTTTGAAGTACGGTAATAATGTACTTTGGTTAGAGAGAATGTGAAAGACTTGCAACCTAAAGTAATAGTTATGGAGGCAGGAAGTACTTTTCTTCCGTATGTTAAACTGTGATTTTATATTAAAATCAAGTTAATATTAACAGTTATTCATATATGCATCTCTATATGTATTTTCGTAGGTTGCAGCTTGTAGAGATACAGGGTATGATTGGTTTGAACAGCTTCTTCAGAATGTAAGTAATTTCTAAAGGATATGTTCTGCTTATTTATTTGTATATTTTTAGTAGAAATAGTGTGCACTTTAGATTACTATTAACAGCTAGGAAATGCTGAGGAATTAGGAGAGATCTGTGGTAGTCATTGCTGAGTTAGCATTTTCAAGGCAGGCATCCAGCTGAGAGCACTAATTGCTGTATCTATCAGGAAATAATGAGATGGGCCAGTATAGCACAACAAAGTTTGTTTAATACAGAGTAAAGGGTTGCTATGCTGACCTCATTGTTATGAAATAAAGAGTGAATCAAAGCCTGCAAGTTGTTCTGTCAGTTGTAAAGGTAACTCTTCTGTCAGTTTTTGTTACCAAGTAGGCCAGCCAGGGGACACCAGTTGAGATGGCACAAACATTCTTGTGAGGATTCAGAAACAAGCCCTATTTTAAGGGAATGGGGAGCATATGAATCATATTTATACTTACTACTTATTGGTAGCAATTGTCAAAAAATCAGAGGTATTTTGAAGCCTTAAAAGCATTTGAAGTCCTTAAAGGTGTGTATTTTAATGTTGTCAAAATCCTATGTAAGTCCTAAGCAGGAGGCCAGAGACACAACTTTCCTTGCTGGAAATCTGCACTTGTGCCTATGCTAATCGGGTTGTTTCAGCCAGTAATGTCTCATCCTGTACTTGATAGGCAAGATGTTTTGTAGTGCTACTGAAAAAATTGCTTTACAGTGGAATGGGCAAGTGATAGGTGTTTCAGGGCATTATTGCTTTTCAGGAAAACATTGGAGAGCAGCACCTATAGTGCAAAACATGTGTAAATGCTCAGGAGAGGAAAGTAATTTGGGAACCAAATTGTTATGCATCTCCTAGACCTAAAATGATTCAAGATGGAGCAAAAGCATGGCAAAAGAGATTGGGGCGGTGTTGGATCCTGCAGCAACAAAATTTATCCTGGGGTGACCTGTGGGCTGCTTTTCTCAGTCCTGCTTTATAAATACTGAAAGCTTTGTAGTAGTTCTGCATAGGTCAGCATGTGGATGTCAAGCAGATGACCTAAGGATCAGCCACACTATAAAATTAATGCATTTTGATACCACCTTAATTGTCATGGTTCAATACTATGGAATAATTGAAATTATAGTTTTACAAAGTTTTTAGTGTTTTCTGCCAAATAGTATTTGGCAGACTAACTACCAAACTACAGCTCCCATAATTCCATAGCATTGAGCCCTGACAGTTAAAGGGCCCTATCAAATTGCTTTAATTTTGCAGGGTAGATGCACCTCGAGTTTCTTCCAAATGTCATAAAGAATATTTCCTTGACTAATTTCCCTGCATTAGCTAGTAAACAATGACCAATATCATTATTGGCAGTACTTTTAATTCGTAGAATGATTAGCTGCAAGGCAATAAACTGTTACTTTATGATTTATTTCTCTACTTTGGCTAAGAGAAACCCTGTGGAATATCTTTAGACTACTAGCTTAAGAAATGTAAGCCTGATATGGCAAGATGATCACTGAATATAGAACATGTTGATCTTTGCAAACAGCATAGGCCTTATGTATTGATGACAGTTCACCTGACCATTGATCCAGTTCACGTAATAATAATTCAGTACTTGTTTCAAATTATTTTCAAAAATTACTTCATATGTGATTTGGTCAAAAGGCAAAAAACTGTCTTTCCATAGTCCTTTGTCCAGATGCTTTGTATTTTCTCTTATTCAGCCATCAATATTAATCTTTCCTATTTTGCAGTTGCTAAAATCTGAAGAGGATGCTTCATACAAGCCTGTGAAAAAAGCCTGTACTCAGCTAGTGGATAATTTGGTTGAACATATTCTAAAGTATGAAGAATCTCTTGCAGGTAAAATATTTGCTGTTTAAGCCTTTTTTGTGATTAATATGAAAGCTCTAAATGGAATCAAGGTTCATTTTGTCGAGGTGGATTTGTTGTTTTATTTGGTTTGTCAATGGCAAGATCTACCAGAAAATTGTTGGTATGGAAAAGGCAGCACATGTGCTGTATGTGTGTAATATCATTTTGAACCAAATCAGAAGGGGTCAGAAATGTAAAGTCCACCTAAACAATATTCAACAGCCCAGGTAACAAAGAAAACAGCTTCTGTTTTTTCCCTTGCCTTTAACCTTACAATAGTGGATAAAGATATTATCACAGTGCAGCTGGGGCACAGGCTATCAACACCTGGGCCATCCCAATAATCAGATTCCCTTCTGGAATTGTGAACTGGACACAAGCAGAGCTGGATGATCTGGACAGAAAAACAAGAAAATGATGACAATCCACTATTAATTACACCCATGGAGTGATGTCAACAGACTTTACCTGCCCAGGAAATTAGGAGGCAGAGGGCTTCTGCAAATGAAGCAATTGGTAGAAGAAGAGAAACATGCACTGGCAGATTATGGGAAAGACCATCAAGGAACAACATGGATGGATGTCAGTAATAGAAAACTGCTTAAAGTGCAAAAGACAAAGAGTGAATACTGTAAAAATACAATGCAGAGCAGAAGAGAAAACTGGCAGAAGAAGGCTCTCCATGGACAGTTCCTGGAAAAAATTGAGAGCAAAATTGAGAAGGAAAAAACCTGGATGTGGCTTACAAATGAAACTTTGGAAAAGGAGACGGAGGGCCTGATTCTTTCAGCCCAAAAACAAGAAACTAAAACAAATGCCATCAAAGCCAGAATTCAAAAGTCAACAACAGATCCCAAGTGTAGACTCTGCAAGGAAGTAGACGAAACGATGGATCACATCCTCAGCTGCTGCAAGAAGATCACGCAGACAGACTACAAGCAGAGGCATAATACCATTGCTCAAATGATCCATTGGAACTTGTGTCACAAATGCCATCTGCTTGTGACCAAGAACTGGTGGGATCACGAGCCTGAAAAGGTTACAGAAAATGAGCATGTCGAACTACTCTGGGACTTCTGAATTCAGACTGACAAGAGTTTTGGTTCACAATACTCCTGGCCTCACGATTGTGTTAAAAAACAAAGTATGGATCGTCGATGTTGCAACCCCAGGCGACAGCAGGATTGAAGAGAAGCAACTGGAAATGCTGACAAGATGTGAGGATTTGAAGATCGAACTACAAAGCCAGTAAAAGTGGTCCCAGTGGTGATCGGCACACTGGGTACAGTGCCTAAAGACCTTGGCCTGCACTTAAAAACAATCGGTGCTGACAAAATTACCCTCTGTCAGCTGCAAAAGGACACCCTACTCGCATCTGCACACATTATTTGCTGAAACAACACACAGTCATAAACACTTAGGAAGTGTCCATGTGTGATCCAATACAACAGCCAGCATAGTGATCTTGTTTGCTGTGTACTAATCTTGTTGTGTATCTGATGATGATGATGATGATGATGATATCTCAATTTTATCTTGGGGAATGTTCATCTAATAATTTTCATTCAAAATGATGACATATAGAAATTTATTTTATTTATTTAGATATGTATTCTTTTATTTCCTTTTGTAGATTCTGACAATAAGGGTGTGAACTCAAGTCGACTGGTGGCTTGCATAACCACTTTATTCTTATTTAGCAAAATCAGGCCCCAGTTAATGGTCAAGCACGCAATGACCATGCAGCCATACCTTACCACTAAATGCAGTGTAAGTACACACTTCCTTCCAGGTACATTGTTTGTGCTCATGGTATGATTAAAGTGCAAATTTGAAGCAGTAAAGATGGTTGATGTATTTTGACGAATCAGCACTAAGTTAAATTAACCCAGTTGTCATCTTGACAATTTTTGCTGCTCTTATTTGCTACTAATACCTTCCGTGGAGTATCTTCCAAATTTATTGTTGTTTATTTTATGTTATATTGTGAGTAATTGCGTTTTGCTCACTGTGTCTCAGACTAAAAGGCTCTTAGAAACTCTTTAATAAGTTAAACATTTGCAAATCGGCACTTGACCGACTGCTCACTAGAAATCATTTTGTGAACACTAAAGCTTTAAATTTCATATTTCTTCTGATTACTGAGAAAAGAAGCTTGTGAGCCAGATGTGAATACTCTATGGGCTGCATCCATCTCATAGGCTGGAAACTCCCCATGCTTCTTTGAAAACATTATTTTAATATTATTGTAGTATTCATATTGTTATCTACTTTGTTATCTGCTTACTACAAGGTTTCTTGGGAAGATTTGTTCATGAAGGGAAGTATTAGCGAGTAAGAGCACCGCAAAAAAAGTCTAATCCATTGCATGTTTTCCTTCTAGACTCAAAATGACTTCATGGTAATCTGCAATGTTGCAAAAATCTTAGAGCTGGTCGTTCCATTGATGGAGCATCCGAGTGAGACTTTTCTTGCTACTATGGAAGAAGATCTCATGAAGCTTATCATCAAATATGGCATGACAGTAAGACCTGACTTTTGCTTAAAAGTTGCACTTATTTCACCACAATGCAAAATGTTGTGTTTTGAGTATTTATTTATTTATCCCACTGGGTAGTCATTTAAGTTGATATTATTGATATGACTCAGCTCTGCATTTTTTGAATATCTTTTAACTCCCACTTCACTGTTCATCTATTTGCTTTACACTTGTAAGCTACTTAGTATATTAGTTTTGTAAAAATTATTTACTTTATTTGTACCTCGCTCTTCTCACCCCAAGGGGGACTCAGAGCGCAAATTATGCTAGAAATATGTCAAAATCAGTAGTATGCCACCTTTAAAATAGCTTTTGTCGTATCTTAAATTAAGGAAGAGGTTCCTTATTGTGATCAGTGGCTTGTGTCAGATAATATCTCTAAAGATTTTTTTTTCTTTTTCTTAGGTAGTGCAGCACTGTGTCAGCTGTCTTGGGGCTGTTGTTAACAAGGTCACACAGAATTATAAATTTGTATGGGCCTGCTTTAATAGATACTATGGTGAGTTAAGTATTGGAAAATGTGGATAAAATTATTATATAAGTTGATTGATGTTTTTTGTGAGGATATAAACTTTTAATACAAGTTTACCTCTCCCTTCAGGTGCACTTTCAAAGTTGAAAAGTCAACATCAAGAAGACCCAAACAGCACTATACTCACAGCAAATAAACCAGCACTCCTTAGATCCCTTTTCACTGTTGGAGCACTATGCCGGCATTTTGATTTTGATCAGGAGGATTTTAAAGGCAACAGCAAGGTAAACACACTGTTCTTATTTTCCTGCTGCTACACTAAAAATAAATTTGGGTAAGCTGAAATCTCTGAGGCCATGACAGATGAAAGGGACCATAAGGTTCATCTAGTCCAACCCCCTGCAATTCAGAAATACACAATCAAAGCAGTCCTGAGAAATGACCATCCAGTCTCTGTTTAAACACTTCCAGAGAAGGAGATTCAACTACAGTGTTTCGAATGTTTAGGTGGAATCTATTTTCCTCCATTTTGAATCCATTGCTCAATGTCCCAGTCTCTGGAGCCACAGAGCAAATGTATTCATGGTTATGTTAAGTGGAAATGAAACATATCCTGGCTTCTGTATTGATTATCTGTGCTGTTTTCTCTTTAATCAGGTTAACATTAAGGACAAAGTGCTTGAGCTTCTGATGTATTTTACTAAACATTCAGATGAGGAGGTACAAACGAAAGCCATTATTGGTCTAGGTAAGAACTACAAAAGAGCTGCAGTCTTTATTTTTTTAGTGTTTGACAATAGTTAGAGCAACTGCTGTTACATTAAAATGCTCTATAAGAACATGTTGTATTTTACATTACTCGGTATGATTCTATGCAAGTAAACTATATAGTTAAATGGGAATATAGTGCTTCTGACATTGTGCTAGCATCTGTGTAGTATATTTAAACCTAAACTTTTGCTGTAGCTTGTCTTAAGATAGTAGGTAAATATCTCACAGTTCTACCCTCCCCCTCAATCTTATTCTAGAATATAAAATCACAACAAATCTCCAGCACCAGGGGAAATAATTCTTCAGCAATATAAAGTAATACATTAAAAATATTAAAAAGTAGCCTGTAAATAAAAATGTGGACCAAGATTTCCCTTTTTCAAACAATGCTTTTTTTAATGGAATGCTTTTTTAAAAAACTGTTTCAGGAACAAGGTTTGTTAAATTCTGTTTTGCCTCCTTTCCTTTCAGGGTTTGCATTCATACAACATCCAAGTCTGATGTTTGAACAGGAGGTGAAAACGTTATACAACAGCATTCTTTATGACAAAAACAGCTCTGTAAACTTAAAAATCCAGGTATTAAAAAACCTCCAAACATACCTGCAAGAAGAAGATACGCGTATGCAGCAGGCAGATAGAGAATGTGAGTGATGATCACTACGTAGTTAAGGGAAGAATGTTTGGTATTCATAGAACAGTTTTCAAGTCCACACAGCGACATGTAATATGTACTGACAGGAAGTTTAGATATATTTGGGTAACGAAATATCCAGGATTCACACATGCAGGATGTGTGGGGACATGGACTGTAGATTAAGAATATTTCTGAGTAAATATCTAGTTGCCAGTAGAAAACTAAAATAACTGCAGAAGGTGTGGGCTAGAATTTTTCTTCTGAAAAGTTTGTTTCTTTTCCATATATGTTGTTAAGAATGGCAGACAACCCTCTGACACATACACACACATATTGCTTTAAACAGGATTCCTGAGAAGCTCTGGTTCTCTTTTCAACTTTATGTGTTTAGTCAACAGGTTGGAAACCTTTTCTCCCCAGCCAGAGTATGAGATTGGCTGTTTATAATAATGGTATTTGCCGTTTTTAAAATAATGTATTGGATTGTGTTATATGTGTAAGCTGCCTTGAATCCTCATTGGGGAAAGGTGGGGAAGAAATACAGTAAATAAATAATATAAATAAATAAGCCCTTGTCTTAGGTACCCTTAAGATGCTCAAGAGACCTAGAAAGCCCCAATATCCCCCTCCCATTTAGAAAAGTAATTGTGGGCTGACTGAAAGTACACACTGACTGAAAGCTTTATTTACTAAACAAAACAACAAATGTGTGGTTGTTTGAGCCCTTTTGCTCTCCACTACTTACCCTCAATTGTTGGGGGGGGGGGGGAGAGGAATGGGTATGCAGCCTGTGGAAGGTAATGGCCCACTCTTGTTTTAGGAGAATTAGTTGTCTAAGAAATTGGACAAAGAGGCATGTAGAGACATCTCCCTTCCAGTCTCTCTTGAGCTGTACTAAACCACAACAGAAATTTTGTATCATGAAACAGCTAACATTTCCTCCTATAAAAGAAATAATGATGTTTCCTGTTAGGGAGCTTCTAACTTAAAGTAGCAAACCAAATACCACATGACATGTTGTGAGACCTGTTCCCAAATTTGTGTCCAAAATGTGTTCTTTGGTCTTAGAAAGAGGCAGCTAGCTGTTAGTTTTCCCAATGAATAAGAAGAAGAAAGAGACATATTGACACATAGATTATGCTGATCAGATATAGTCATAGGGACACAATATCTGGGACAGAGGATTGAGCAGGCGTATGCAATGCACTTCTGATTTCATAGATTTTCCCAGGAGGTCTGACTCTGCCCTGCTTGATATAATACCAAAATAATTATCATGTATTCATGTATAATGTGGTAAAAACATTTGTTTCTCTTTTCCTCAGGGAAAAAAGTAGCCAAGCAGGAAGATCTGAAAGAAATGGGTGATATTTCCTCAGGGATGAGCAGCTCCATCATGCAGCTGTATCTCAAACAGGTCCTTGAGGCTTTCTTTCATACGCAGTCCAGCGTCCGTCACTTTGCTCTCAATGTTATTGCACTGACGTTAAACCAGGGTCTTATCCATCCAGTTCAGGTATGTATTTGGCATGATTAAGGCTGAAGTCTTACAGAGATTTACATGGGAACCAAATCTATTGAACTCAGAGGGGCTTACTTCTTAGGAGAGAAACAGAACTGTGCTGCATTTTTTTTCCTCTATGTCTTTAGTACTCTGTGTTGAGATTTTTCTGCATGCTCAGCAAAAAGGCAATTAGGTTATTTTAAAAAAAATTACACCAGTGTTTCATGACTGGATTTTCAATATTTCTTATTTCATGCTCACTATATAGTAGATTGCTGTTCTATCATAACATTTCAGTAGTGTCTCCATTATTTATTTTTAAAATTTATATACTACCTTTCCCATTGTAAATAATGATGAGTAGCCTAAATGCAAAATGAGCATCTATGAACATAGCTCTAAAATGAGAAACCGTAGAAAGGGGTGGAGGCTGGTGAAAAGGAAAAAAAGCTATCTCTGGATGCATTTTAGAATAAACTTTCAACCAGCCTCTAGAAGTTTGCTGTGGTTTTTAGTTTTACAAGATCTCATTACGTCATTTCACATGTACATAGTGTTTGTTTTGGACAAAACTTACTGCAGCATATTAAACTTCTGAGAGTTTTTTTCATGGATTTGGAACCTGTTCCTATTCTTTCCATGTTATTTCTATCTCTGATACCAATGTGTATATTAAAAAGTTATACACAGGAATCTCATTAACTGAGGCATACCTGTATTCACGATGTGCTGTTCCTTCAAGTCAATGGGAAGTGCAAATGTTCTGACTGAGTTTGGATCAAGCCCAAACTGCATTGAGGGCCATTGCCAATCCTGAATTGGTCCCTAAACCAAATTGGAGAGCTCTTGCACGCCTGGTGTGGGCGGTCCAGGCCGTAATATATTTGTAACAGTAGTAACTGTGTAGAAAATAATTGGAGTAGAGATATCGGTTTACATTGTAAAGAATAATGTTCCTGGTATTTCCCTTCCAGTGTGTCCCATACTTAATAGCAATGGGCACAGATCCAGAGCCTTCTATGAGGAACAAAGCAGACCAGCAGCTCGTGGAGATAGACAAAAAATATGCTGGATTTATTCATGTATGTATATCTGTTATTTTCATTTAATTTTCTCTTGTTTTAAAACTGTTTTGTTTTACCATGGTTCTGAAATGGTCAGGAATCATGCACCCTTCCTCCAGATGTTGTTGGATTACAGGTCCCAGCAGCTCTAGGTGTCATGATCAATGGTGAGGACTGCAGTCCCAATAGCATTTTATGCGTGGGATGATTGTTGCCATGATCTAAAAGTATAGAGATTTAAAGGGGCAGTCTTCTCATATATTCTGTAAATAGATTAAGGAAGAAAATCTATTTCATCGTCTGCTGGTACCATTGAATTGAAAGTGGGCTTTCCCAAATACAGTAAAAACAGACATAGATAAAGGTGACTTTGCGATGACCTGGATACCAATCCTCTCTATTCTCTGCTACCACCACAAACACCATTTTTGGACTCAAATGTTTACATCTATATGAAACATTCTTGAAGCATATGATACACAAAAACTGTTAAGTTGAACAGAACAAAACATATTTATTATTTAAAGCAAATATTACACTTGCACCCTTCTCTTTTTTGAAAATGGGTAACCAAGAATTAATTGGAGGAAATGCAAACTAAACAATGTTTCAACCCAGACATTTTTTGTTCAGACAGCCTCTTTGCCATATTACACACAATAAAGATACACAGATGATCAATTCTTTGATTTTCAGATGAAAGCCGTGGCTGGCATGAAGATGTCGTACCAGGTCCAACAGGCCATCAACGTCTGCCCCAAAAACCCTGTGCGGGGCTTCAGGCAGGATGAATCCACCAGCGCTTTGTGCTCCCATCTGTACTCCATGATCCGGGGGAACCGGCAACACCGACGAGCCTTTCTCATTTCCCTGCTCAACCTCTTTGATGACACATCTGTGAGTGCTTCGCAAACTTTCTGCAAAGTTATAAAGGTTATCTCTGATCGGTTGCATCCACATGGTTAATTTCTTGATATAGCCTCAGGGTTCAACTCGCATCTTTGGGTTCTCCCCCATGATCTTATAGCACTTTTAACTTCCTCCATGTTTACAAGTCTCACTTAGTGCACTTTTGACCAGCCCATCCTTATGTTTTATTGCTGCGTTTTAACTATGTCTTATTAATGGTTGTGATTTTATCATATGTTTTTAATTTTCATTTTGGTACCTGGGGATAATCCAACCTCTTTTTCATGTTTCTAAATTGAGTTCAGGAGCATTTCACCCATTTTCTCTAAGAACTGTGAGAGTTAGCAAGGCAATTGTGCCTTCGTTTTATGCTTCTACTTGACAGGAATAAAATGAGCTTTCTACTCTGCAATTGCTTTATAGCAGTCTACTGGCTGTTAGGAATTGTGGGAGTTGAAGTCCAAAACACCTGGAGGGCTGAAGTTTGCCCATTCCTGCTTTGTTGTTCATTTTACCCCCCCCCCCCCCAAATGTTTGATGGGTTCTCTTTCTTCTGGTTTGGCTTCTGCCACATTTTGCTGGAGAGAATAGGAGCATTTGAGGACAGGATCCCATCCTGACACATCTCAGTGGCTAAAAAGCTTGGATAAGCTTAGTAACTTCAGTATAAAATAATTTGGTATTTAGCTTGTTAGCACAAAAATAAAAATTAGTGTGAATGCTTATTTTCTTTTCTTATTTTCACAGAAAACGGAGGTCAATATGCTTTTGTACATAGCGGACAATCTAGCCTGTTTTCCTTACCAAACCCAGGAAGAGCCACTTTTTATAATGCATCATATAGATATTACACTATCGGTTTCTGGTAGTAATCTTTTGCAGTCTTTTAAGGAGGTAAGTGAAATTATATTTTAATAATATATAAGAACAACAACTTCATTCTTATATCCCTCCTCCATCTCCCCAAAGAGACTTGGGGTGGTTTACATGGGGACCAAGCCCAATATAAACAAGGTTACAAATAACACCATCAAAAGCATTTAACAGTAAAATGTATTCAAACAGTAAAACCAATGAAATATAAAACATTATAAAACATCAAACAACCAGAAAATGAGAATGGGCAAGTGCTGATTAAAAACTAATAGGACAGGACAAGGATTTGTGCAAATGCAAAACTGTAGGACCAGGGCTGGGAATAAAGTTCTGAAGATCCAGCCAATATATTAGGGCTAGGTAGACTTAATTAATAGCTAAACCATTATTCAAAGGCACATTGGCACATCTAAGTCTTCAAGTCTTTCGAGAAGGTGGACAGGGTGGGGGCTAATCTAATCTCCCCGGGGGAGAGTACCAGAGCCGGGGGGCCACCCCGAGAAAGCCCTCTCTCTTCCCAGCAACAGTGCTTGTGTTGGAGGTGGGAGCAAGAGACAGGCCTCCCTGGCAGATCTTAGCGCTTGCGCCAGTTCAGAGGGAGATTACTTTATTATTTATCTTGTTATTTTCGATATAAGCTGTCATGGCTAGACATTGTATCTTCAGTCATTCTGCTTGGTTGTCCCCATTGGATTTTTAAATTGTGTATTACCTTGGGAGGCTTTCAAAAGCTGGTATAAAATGTTTTAAATACAAATATTGGTGGCTCACCTTTGGGAAAAGTGTGCTAGTAATGTTCAAGAAGAAGACTGACTTCTTCTCAACCAGGCTCTGTGAAGATGTCCTGCCCAGTGAACTGCTTTTTATCTGCCTTTCCACAACAAATACTATAATAATAATCCTTTTTAGCTGTTTACTGATCAAATTATGTACTGTTTAAGTCATGAGGAGTGCAGCTCAGTACAGAGCTAACTGGTAAAAATAAAAAATCAGCATTCAGTGACTTGGATGGATAGATGTGGGTTTCTGTCAGTCTGCTTAAGGAATCTGTATTTTACACTTTTGACTGTTCTTCTAAAGCCTTGTGTCTGTTTCTCTTTCAGTCTATGGTGAAATACAAAAAAGAAAGAAAGCCATCATCAGATGAAGAGAGCGAGAGTGAAAGTAATAGTGAGAGTGAGAGTGACAGTGAAAGTGAAGAAGAGATCCACAAACCCCGGAAATTACGGAAAAGACCAGGATCTGATTCAGACACTGATGAAGAGAATGATATAAATTCGGTCATGAAATGTTTGCCAGAGAATTCAGCTCCTCTGATTGAATTTGCAAACGTCTCCCAGGGTATTTTGTTGCTCTTGATGTTAAAACAGCATTTGAAGAACCTCTGTGGATTTTCTGATAGGTAAGGATTGTTTTAGTGTTGCTTGCTTTATTTAATAAGCCCTTGTGTCCACATTACTAAGATTATAAGCTATAGTATAGTATAGCCCCGGTGGTGAAGTGCGTTAAAGCGCTAAGCTGCTGAACTTGCAGACCAAAAGGTCCCAGGTTCAGATCCCGGGAGCGGCTTGAGCACCCGCTGTTAGCTTCAACTCCTGCCAACTTAGCAGTTCGAAAACATGCAAATGTGAGTAGATTAATAGGTACCGCTCCAGCGGGAAGGTAACGGCGCTCCATGCAGTCATGCCGGCCACATGACCTTGGAGGTGTCTACGGACAACGCCGGCTCTTCGGCTTAGTAATGGAGATGAGCACCAACCCCCCAGAGTCAGACATGACTGGACTTAACGTTAGGAGAAAACCTTTACCTATAGTAAAGGTAAAATTCTATTTTTGGAAAGTGAAAAAGTTTTGGTTTGCAATACAGAAATAATTTTGATTAGAATCTCTGCTTTCAAGCAAAAGAACAATTTCCTAATTTCTATTATTTGTTTTGTTCTTTTGTTACAGTAAAATTCAGAAATACTCTCCCTCTGAATCAGCAAAAGTATATGATAAAACGATCAACAGGAAGACAGCTGCTCACTTCCATCCGAAACAGACTCTGGACTTCCTTCGCAGCGATATGGCTCACTCCAAGATCACAGAAGAAGTGAAGAGGAATATAGTCAAGCAGTACTTAGATGTAAGTATTGAGGTCCTGCAGGTGCAATGTGCTCTTCATCTCTAGTGGGGTTGGTTCCAGGAACCCCCCATTGATACCGAACTATGTGGAAGCCCATGTCCCATTATATACAATGGCATATTGAAATGGTGCCCCTTATATAAAATGGGAAATCAAGGTTTGATTTGTGGAATTTCTAAAATATATTTTCAAGCTTTGAATGGTGGAGTCTGTGAATGCAGGATCCATGGGTACAAAGGGCCAACTGTGTTCTTTATCAGTTTTATTTATAAGAGATTTAGACTCGTATTTTTAAGTTCTGTCGCATTTGTATTATTTAGAATACGATGGCAATCATGTGGCTTTCCAGATGTTGTTTAAAGTCAGCTTCCAGCATTTCCCATAATTATCTATGCTGCCTAGACTGACTGGAAATTGCTGTCAGGCAACATATGCAAGCCATATTTTCCCACCTCTAATTTAGGAGCTGAATAAGAGCCATAGTGGCATTGTTTTTTTTCCCTCAGAGGCAACAACTTTAAGTTACACTGACTTGTACAGGCACACCCCCACCACCAGCCCCCAAGTTTTTGATGACTTCTTTTCCAACATTTTGATGTTTCAACAGATCAAAATTATAGCTACTCAACCCCTAGTTTCCTCTTTGAATCATTGCTGCTGCTTTTTGGGGAAAGCTGCTTTTTCTTTCTCTCAGTGAACTTGGCACTATCTGGTAGGCTTGGCCCTGGATCAGTTTGACCAAAAGTGATTTGTAATAATTGGTGGTTCATTTCGTATAATCCCTCAAAAACAAAATGGGGAGGAGGGAATCTTAAAGCCAGCAAAAACGGATCAAAAGAGCCGGATTTATCGGCTACTAGAAAGGATGGAGTTAAGTCTGCAATATACCTGAGGGGGTTCCTGGAGAAGATTGGATTAACTGTAGTCTGCTGCTGGGGCTCCTGGAGAGGATGGGATTAAGTGTAGCCTATTTTCTCCCTCCCCGGCAGCGGAAAAGTTCCCTAGCTCTTCCTCCAGAGAGGGTCCTGCTGGGAACTTGCTTTTCCAGCAGCACTTGCTGGCAGGCATTGAAAAGTCTTTGAGTTTCTCTTGGAGCATGACGGGAGTTAAAGTTTTTTTTTCTCTCTCAGCCAATAAAAGGTCTAGTTGTGTACATGCAGAAAATGAACACAACCGATGACTACAATTCCTAGAACCCTCTCTTGCGGTTTGTCTTATTTTTTAAAATGTCATGGTAAAAACTTAAAATAATTCTAAAAAATCAGTAGATTGGAGATTTGTTCTCAAACTTGGCAGGCCTTCAGTCGTAAGTGGAGTCTAAAACTGAGGTAGGTTTCATGTAGATAAACCTTAAAATGGCTGAGGATTGAGCCTTTAAAGTTTCCTATGGTAGTCAATGGGCCAAATCTTTGCCGAATGAAAACGGCAACACTCCTCCCAATTCGAGTAACTTCCCAGTAAACAGAATGAGGGGTAAGCCAAAAACAGACCCTGAAACGGCATGCCGTTTGGCTGAATTGAACAAGTCTACTATCTAGTATTCACTCTTGAATTTGTAGTTTAACCTGGGTTTTCAACTGATTACATTTTTTGACAGTAGTCCTGTCACTAACGTGTCAGATAAATGGGAGCTCCCTGTACAGCAGATTTGCTTACTGGAGAATATTTGTGTTATGCAAAGAATTTGCCAGTCTAAAGACTTTGGGTAAATATCTTGCCTTGAAGCTTGCCATATATTCTACTCCTAAATTATGCAAGTAAATATCTGCCTTCACCTACTGAGGACCATGCTTAATACTTCGGTTTTTAGATATTATACATTAGATCCCCTCATCTATATTTAATTATGGTGACAACTTGGGGTAAAGGGGACAACGGTAACTATTTTATCACTACTTTGTAAACCATTGGGAACTAAAAGTGAGAGAAATTGTTGTTTAATTTGTTGTTCTAATTAATTTAAGCTAATGAAAAAATGAACAATTTTTATGCAGTTTGTATATACTGCTTGCTTGGAATCATAGTTAGAAGAGACCACGAGAATCATCCAGTCCAACTCTTTGCCATGCAGGAACATGTAATCAAGCGCTCTCAATAAATGGTCATCTAGCCTTTGCTTAAACCAGGGGTCCACAAACTTTTTAAGCAAGGGCCAAGTTCATGTTCCCTCAGCCCGTTGGAGGGCCGGACTATAGTTTTTTAAAAAAACTACGAACAAATTCCTATGCACACTGCACATATCCTATTTTGAAGGAAACAAACAAAACGGGAACAAATATAGCCTCAATGTTAATAATCATCATCATAATAAAAACAATAAAGAGGGTTGGAAGAGACCCCTTGGGACGTTTAGTCCAACCCCTTCTGCCTTTGTGCACCAAAAGCACAAGCAAAGCAACCCCGACAGATGGCCACACAGCCTCAATGTTGTTAATTAATAATAATAATAATACATCATACAGCCCTAAACACTTGGGAAGTGCTCGAGTTGTGATTTTGTGATACGAAATCCAACATCTACATCTTGTTTGCTGTGTACTGTGCCTTCCTTGGCAGAGGAGCGAGCCGCCATCACGGGGGCCGGATAAATGGCTTCAATGGGCCACATGTGGCCCCCGGGCCTTAGTTTGGGGACCCCTGGCTTAAACCTTCCAAAATAGAAGACTCCACCAAGGGCTGAGGAAGAATATTCTGCAGGAAGTTCTTTCTAATGTTTAGGTGGAATATTTTTTCCTGAAATTTGAACCCACTGCTCCGTGTCCTAGCCTCCAGAGCAGCAGAAAACAAGCTTTCTCTTCTCAATGTGACATGCTTTCAGATAAACATGGCTATCCTGTTCCTTCTCAGCCTTCTTCTCCAAGCTGAAACATACCCCACTCCAAGCATTCCTCACAAGAGTTTCCAGACCATCTTCCCTTTTTCTTCTCTTTTAAAAGCAAGCCATAAAAAGACTGATGTTTCTTTTTTTCTCTCTCTTTTCCTTCTTGTGTCATGGTGCTTTTGAAAATGCTTTCTAATTTGATCCCAAACTTCCCCTTTCAGTTCAAGCTTCTTATGGAACACTTGGATCCTGACGAAGAGGAAGAGGACGGGGAAGTGTCAGCCAGCACAAATGCTCGCAACAAAGCAATTACCTCGCTGCTTGGAGGAGGCAGCCCTAAAAACAATGCAGCTGAGACAGAGGATGATGAGAGTGATGGGGAGGATAGAGGAGGAGGAGGCACTTCAGGGGTGAGGCGGAGGAGGAGTCAACGTATTTCGCAGCGTATTACGTAAAATGATTTTTCTGTGCTTATAAATGTCAGTCTATAATAAACTGTACACTGAGTAATGTAATCCACATGAAAAAAGAAACATTTTGTAGATAGAAATTCTTAACCGTTTATACAACATTTTGTAGAAAGTTTTAACAAAAAACAATAAAACATAGAAGAGATTTTATCTAGTATAAAAAGAATTAATTTTCCTTTGGAATGTACTGTGTGTATCCTTTTTATTGTTGCCACGTTTTTATGTAGCTTTATGATTCATTTGTACATATAATTTTATATATCAATAAGAGTTAAAAAGACACGGGTACAAATTAAAAATATGTGATTTTGCAAGGATGTGTTAACCCCTTGGCGCTGGCGGTCGCGGTGCGTCTCATTGCCGGCAATGGAATGTGTGCCGGGGAATCCCAACTCCCGGCGTCAAGGGATTAAGAGCAATAAAAGCAATAATTTCACTCAAGTTCTTCTGTGTAACACTTGGTCTTTTTTCCCCTCCCAATGTTTTAGTCATTGAGAAGGTCAAAACGAAATTCAGACTCTACGGAGTTGGCAGCACAGATGAATGAAAGTGTTGATGTCATGGATGTCATCGCTATTTGCTGTCCAAAGTACAAAGATCGACCGCAAATTGCAAGAGTAGTACAGAAAACCAGCCATGGCTTCAGTGTTCAGTGGATGGCGGGCTCCTACAGTGGCTCCTGGACTGAGGCTAAGCGCCGTGATGGCCGCAAACTGGTGCCTTGGGTAGACACTATTAAAGAGTCAGACATTATTTACAAAAAAATTGCTCTAACGAGTGCTAATAAGCTGACTAATAAAGTGGTTCAGACTTTACGATCGCTGTATGCCGCCAAGGATGGAACTTCCAGCTAATGCATTTGTACATGCAGCCAAATTTTACACGAAACAAAATAACAAAACAAAAAAACTTGAAATACCAACTTTCTGGCAAAAAAATTAAATCCATTTAATGAAGAGTAAGAATGACACCTGGGATGCAGGAACAGAAGGAAATGTTTGGTAAACATTTTTGTGGGAGCTTCCTTCGCTGTTGTGCAGCAGAAACTTCTCAGTTCATTTTTACTCCCACTGTATAATAGTTTAACAAAAAATGTTTATATCTTGAAAAAAAAACCTTTCTGTTAAAAAAATAAACAAGTGAATGTTGGAAATTAGTCTGTTAATGTTCTTAATAAAGTGTTCTTGGAGTTTAACCTAGCAGCGGATGGCTTTCTTTAGCTTAGCCCAGTTTCCAGGGAAGCATTGTTTTTCCAGGCTGTAAAATGGCAGAATCTCCTGGATATATAATTTATTCTGTTGGGGGAAAAAAGCATGCAGTATCTATGACCTATCTGCAGGAGGAGTTTTTGTAAATGTAGATTTTGATGTATTAGGTCACCCTGAAATAATACGAGAAAAGGGATCCCCAGCAAATCTGGTGGAACGAATACTGCAATAAATTTTTTTACTTCTCTTTGTTACTTGTCTGTTTCCATTTGAATTTCTTATTGTAAAGATCTGTTTAAAATCCATTTATATTATTTTGCAGTCTTTTATGTAAAATTTACTATATTGGTGGTTTTCAAAGCAAGACATAAATATTGTTTATACAGTTTGTATAGGCTGACTTCTGAATAATTGGTATCTCTTATTTTTATCCCTTAAAAGGGTGTAAACACAAGTTAACTCCAGGGTTTTATTGTATCCTGCAATATTTAGTATTAACTATATATGATTTAGCACTGTGCCAAACACATTTTCAAGAGTACATTTTGATATAAAAAGAAACTATAGTTTATGCCTTGTATGCTTCAATTTCTTTCTGATGCTGTTGATGTGGCAATGTTCAAACTTAAGGGAGAAACAACCATCACTCCGCTTTGAGCAACTAGCCTCTCATATTCCTTAATGGGGAGGAGTATTTCAGAGTTTTGAATATTTTGTTGAATGTAGTTTTCAGAGCTGAAAACTCAAAAATTCTGGCAGCACTCCTGGTGCTCTCTTGCCGATTCATAGTATGTAAATGTCAGAGGAGTGAATACAGATTTTGTAACTTATACTTGTGCTAACAAGTGTTTCTTAAATGGTTTTTTAACAGTTGGGTGGGAAAACTTGGTTGTATGGTACGCAGGTTTTTTAATTACTTGAAAACTGTTTTCACCTTTTATACACTGAAGATGCTATTTTTCACAGTCTCTGGAGTGGTTGCTTCAATATGTGTTGTCACCAGCCTTTCATAAGCTGTTCTACATTCTGGATAGTAACGTAAGAGAGTTAATTTCTGTGTTGTGACATGAACAGAAGAGATGAGTAGCATCAACGTTAATTGGCAGATAACTATTTTAAAGACTTCTGTGTTTTCACCTTTATTTAAAAACAGGTTTTCATCAAAAAGATTTTGGATGCATACATTTTCTATAAATATATCTATCTATATATATATGACGGGGTTTGTTTTTTTTATTAATTTACAAAGCTAGTGTGTTACTTGATCTGTGAGGAATAGTAACACAATGTTCAAATTCATTTTCTTGTACAGAATTCAAGAATTAAACTGACATGACTAATTTATCAGAATATTTAATAATTTTATGGAATATTTTTCTTTTCCGCTTTGCCTTAATATTGTACTGTATGTGCTTCTGGGATAAAATCAGTTTTTAAACCTGGGGAAACATTACACTGTCAATAATTGAATTATTATCTTTTACCTGTGGTTTATGATGAGACACTATGTATTTTACAGAAACCATACTGGGTGATTTAGTCAGTATCTGGGAGAAGGTTAAGAGATGCTGATATTAATGGGTGAATTCTTTTAGGCACATTATTCCTCCTAACTCTACTACACACATAGTGAAGTTATTACATTAAATACATATGGACATATTGCCCAGGTTAATCTCTGTGCAGCCAAGGTGCGGGTGTCTCTCTGGTTGACAACTTGGTAGGAGCAGCAATTCAAGCAACTCGGATCTAATTCCTGTCCAAAAGTGATCACAAGCCAGAGCTTTGCAATCTCGTATCATAACATCTTTCACGCTCCCAATCATGAAAACATCTTGCTTTTCCCCCTATTTATTTAATGAGAAACTTAAGAAGCCCTCCAATGTTCTAGCTATATTCACCATCTCATAATTTTGAGATAGATTATTATAACGAATGCTTGGAAATTACTGTTCTAGTAAATATATTGTTGCCCGATTCTAAATTTTATAAGCCCCTATATTCGCTTTCTTAGTACCCATTTTAGGTGTACAGAAATTAATTCATTATTTTTCAGCAGCTTGTGTTGTTACAGACTCTAGTTTAATACTTACTGTTCCACCAGCTAAAAGAATGTTAAGATGCAGGTTCTTCATGCAGGAAGCCCTTACCAAGTTTTCCATCTTCTCCAGCTTGAGCATCTTACATTTTCTCCTGATAACTTTCCATATCTCCAGACCCACTATCTGCCACGATATAGTTTCCCCTCCATTTTTAACTGTCACTTTAATATTGACCGCTCTTTCACCATTCCCATGGTCAGGTATAAGACAGCCACACATATGGGCATTACAGAGGTTAATTTGTTGTCTTATAATCATTATCCCAGAAGGTTAGCAAACAATATTTCAAAATTACACGGATAAAACTCCAGAAATGATACTTGCGGACTTTATGGAAGTAATATGAGGCTACTGCCAAGTTGCAATTGATTAGGGAAGATGTTAACCCGTCTACTAGTATTCCTGATGTTGAGCTGGAATTTATCTGTGAGCACAGTTCCATTCATACCTACATTTCAGAATTCAATGGGAAGAAATGACATATTGTATTCTAGTGGTGAATTCTTACATTCTGGAAATACTAGTTGTGTGGCCAAGAGGATTCCTCAATTCACAGAAAAGTACTGAAATTGGAAGAAGGGCATGTACCTTCCGTTTACCCTGAGAGTGCCAAGTTATCTTATGTGCGTCAGGAAAAACAAACAGGAACTGAAATGGAATGAAAAGTACAAAAGCAAAAAAGATGTAGAGAATCTTAATAGACCACGAGCAAAGCAGGAATCAACAGCATGATGCGACTAAAAATTAAAAATAAGGCAAAAAACTTCTAGCCTGTGTCAACAAAGTGTCCAGATCAAGACAAGTAGCAGTTCTACACTATAGTTCTTTGGTCAGAGCTCACCTGCGGTACTGTATCTAGTTCTGATAACACAATTTTCAAAGGCTATCGAGTCATCCAAAGGAAGGCAGCCAAGATGGTAGAAGTTCTGAAAACCAAATAGCTCAGGGAGCTGGGTGTATTTCGTCTGGGGATGATGGAATTAAAAAAAATAGGCATATTTACATATA
Organism: Anolis carolinensis; assembly: GCF_035594765.1. Taxonomy (NCBI): domain Eukaryota; kingdom Metazoa; phylum Chordata; class Lepidosauria; order Squamata; family Anolidae; genus Anolis; species Anolis carolinensis. The sequence continues at coordinate 303,300,447 of NC_085842.1, read as the reverse complement.
TGAAGAGCTGGCACGTGGAAGCTGGTGTGAAGTCTGATGCCCCAGATGATAGGATCCAAACCACTGGATTCAAATTGCAAGAAGAGCTTCCAGAAAACTTCCGGAAAGCAAGAATTGTTTCACGGTGGAACAAACTGCCTCAGAAGTTGGTGAAATCTTTGTTGATCCCTTTTTAACAAAGCTTAGATGGCCACCTTTTAAGAATACTAAACATACTAATGCCTGGCCTGGGTTTGGACTAGATGTCCCTTAGGGTCCCTTTTAACACTTTTTAACAAATATGTTTCAAGTCCACTACAGCAGTTTATCCAGAAGTAGAAGAGGAACGCATATTCTGCTCTCGTTACAGAGCTACTATAGTAGACATGCTGACAAACATTGCTCACTTACAAATCTCTTTATAGCCACTTTACACTTTGTTCTTCGGGAGTATACATGGAAGTTGGCCAGTCTTGGGAACATTACAGCATTTGGTTTCCCAAGATTAAGAGCTACTATAATATAGGGACTGGTATGCAGAGCCATATTTTTACAATGGTGCAGTATCCTGAGAACATAATAAACACACTGTGATATGATGCCAGTACTACTCGATTTTTCATAAGCAGTTGGCCTGGCACCTGTTATCCATCTGGAAAGGATAAAGAACATCAATACAACATAAAAATAGCAAGGATTTGCATTTAGTTCATATGCTTTTCTTCAATTCAATATAGAAGAATACTATTTACATATTATTTCATTCTTTAGGATACATTTTTCCCTCTTGAGTTTTACAATTTTTGCACTGTGCTGTAAACTAGCACAACTCATGTCTAGGAAGATATCTGTTGAAAGAAATGGCTATACAGTCTAATATGTCAAGAGTTTCTCCACGTGCAGGAAGGCTTCAGATCTGTAGCAAATTCCCTGTTTCACAATTTCCAGGAAACAATCTGTTCTGTTTCTCCAATAAAGTGAATAATTCCACAAGAGGATTTAAGACATTAAGAATGTACTAAGCTTTTAAAGAACTTTCAGGTGGATTTTCCATTTGATATAGCTGCAGCGTCCATATGAAACAAAGATGCATCTTATGAAGAAGCTCAAAAATTACAAGTCTGCCCTGTTATATGAAAGCTCTTTTAAACAATCAGTATAGTACTGCTCAGGATCTTGGCTGCAATACTCTGAAGAATATTTAAGGGCATCTGTTTTAGCCTCGAATGTTGCTTTTTCCCCTCCTTTTTGGGATAATCTCTTTACTTAAAAGTAGCATTCTGTTCATGTTTTTGATCAGTTGATCAGTGTTCCACCATGTTAGACCAACACGTATTGGTAGTCTACAATAAATACATCAATTTAACAATAATTTAGGGTTCTACCATCAACCCACCCACTCCTTTATTTATATTCCACCTTTCTCCCAGACAGGGACTCAAGGCAGGAATTTACAATAAAATACATATACAATGGGCCCCCAAATCTGTTCACATTGCCACAATTTAATAATTTGGGTGTATTTGCACATGTGTTTTTTGTATCTGTGGCAGACCTCTGCAACACACAGCAGGCCCACTATAAATATGTTAAAAACATAAAATTAGATTAAAAGAGTATTAAATAGCAAAATAGTTACTAAGACAAATTTTAAATATAGCACAGTACTACTTACATAATGATAATTATTAACTGTTAGTTTTATTTTTCATTATATTTTTCATCATCATAAGTAAGATAGGAGCATTCTTGTGTTGAAAACAGACCCAATATATGGCTGGGTTCTTCCCAGACTTCCCACCTCTTCCCAAGACAGCACTAAGCCCTTCCTTAGATATTTTCTCTCTCTTTACTCTCTGGGCTTATGAGGGTGCAAGAGTTCAACACCCCCTCCCTTACTCTCTGGAGTAAGAAAATAATATTTACAGAGTCCCTGGTAGACCTTGTCATATGGATGTGTTACTTAAACTTTCCTGTATCCCATCCCAAAAAAACAAGTTGTTTTTTTTTAAAAGGAAGCCCATTAATAATGTTATATACACTCACACAGACTCAGATGCACACACAGGGGGAAAGAAATGGAGGAAAATGGCATATCCAGTAAACCATCTTAAAGCTCAGGGTTTTCCATCACGTCTTTCTTCGCTTGCAAGAACCAAGGTTAACAGGTTAAGATATAAAACAAGTTACTCTACAACTCCATGGGTTGTCATTATTGGCCCTCCGATCCCTATCAAAAGAATTAAAAAACTTAGTTCATCAAGGTTTTTTTCAGTCTGGGATTCCTTCCTCTCCAAGAAACCGTTAACTGCCTGCTGACCACCTTCTCTCCCAGCTCCCAATAGCAAACGGAACTGTGAATGTTGGAGCCAATCAGTTCTCTCCACCTTCTCGCCTTTGCTCAGTCCCTGAGTAGCTGCAGCCTATCCCTGGTGAGCTTGTCTAAACTTGAAATTTTAGAATGGGCATGTCCAGAGTGTTACCACAGTGGTTAAACCATTACACCAGGCACCCTCAAACTGCAGCCCTCCAGCTGAATGGGCTGCCAACTTCCAGAAGCCCTGGCCAACTTGTTCAATGTCAGGAATTCTGGGAGTTGGAGGCCCAAACAGCTGAAGGGGCACAGTTTGAGGATGCCTAGGTTACACAGATCCAGCTAAGGAAGCATGTGCATATATGAAATCCTTTAGCTAAACAAGTAGCCGCAAGATGGAAGTCTACATTAATAAAGATATTATGGAATTATTTCTATGGAACAGATGAATAAAAAAGCTTGTCTTTTGATGACAAGTATTGGTCTAAAACCAATCATGTTTGTGACCAGCTAACAACATTCTTATGTCTTGTGTTGGTTTAAAACCTTTTCTAGCTGGTTTTATATTAAGTTGACTAGAGGACAGCTTTTGCAGATTCAGATTTATAAAGAGCAAACACCAGGTTCAGATTTATAGAGTTTCAAAAGTTATGGAGACTACTTACTATAATAATCTGCTTTGGTTAGGGTTAATATACTATTTGTACAGTATGTTTTAAAACAAGTAATAACATAAATTAATATCTACACAGTCTTGTACTTGATTAATTGCCCATCAACAGCAGCAATATTTCAGGCAGGATATCTTGGAAGTGGACAGGGAAAAGACCATTCTTTCTATGGATTAAAATTAACTTTTTGGCTGGTTATGTTCTTTAAAGTCAAATCTTATTTTTCAACTGGCACATATTGCTTTGAAGAAATCACCATGAAATTGATAGTTGTGGCCTTTCCAAAAACAAACAGAAAATCTGGATTCTCAGTCTTTTCCTTTCAATATTCAAGCAGTTAGTTTCCACCAACCTGGATCTACATGTCTTACCAGCCTTTGCCATCAAGAGATCTTCTCTCATTGGAAGTCCCAGGGGTGCTTGATTCTATAGTTCCATCAACTTTGAAAACCCCATGCTTGTCTCAGGCAATGTGGAGCCACAAATACTACATAAGCTTTTTCCATCTGTGTCTTGTGCAGTATCTTTGGGAGTATCCACACTAGTGGAAACGCTTACAAGCAAATCTTTGACCAATTCACCATCAACATGTTTTTCCGCATGTTAGCCTCCATCTATTGAATATTTTTTTTTTTAAATTTGGAACTGTCTTTTAATGCAAACAAATCTATATGAAATGGCCCTTATAAACTCTTCAAGTGATTGAATGCGTCTACATTTAAGGACCTCTCTCCTGGATGGATCAAATTGCAGTTCAAATAATCAACACAAATGTTAAGTGAGCCCTTCATCAGCTATACAGCCAATATTGATTTCAGTTTTGCTTTCGCCCAACAGAAAGGCTTGCTCGATTCCGCAGTCAGAGCTATAGATTGAAAATCTCCCTGATTGTATGCTTGGACAGTTACATCATCCATTTCAATCTTGAATGTGTTTGTGCCTTACTATGCTCACAAAGTTGTATAGTGCCAAACATTTTAGTTTCAGGTAGTTTATATTCCGAGTCCTGTCTTTCTGGGTCCACAATAGTTGAACTGAGTAGCTCCCACAATGAGCACCCCATCTGCTCATACTCGTATCCATTGTTACTTGTATGAAATGCCTTGTTTTGAAAGGTATTCCCTTGGTTATATTGCTGTCCATGAGCAAGCAACATAAATCTTTCCTAAATCTTTGGCAACTTGCACTTCAGTTTCCTCAATCCATGAGCAGTTTGTGTAATCCTCTCGTATGACACTAGCCCCAAGGCACTAATTAGATAGTTGATATTAGTATCTCTAATATGTTTGCTAACACCATCAGATCCTCCACTTCCAAATCACTAGATGTGTCTGCTTCCCACCTGAGAATATGAACACTGTGCTTTGGTGTAATGCAACTGGATGCAATCGGAAGTCAGTTTACAATGGCATAGCTTGCTAACACAATGTCCTCCATTGTGTTTATCTATCAGAGCTACAAAAGGAAAGCCCTAGAAATCTGAAACATGAGGATACTAAAAGGATCTGAAGGATGTGCCTTTTCCAGAGGACCTTTAGGATGCACCAAAATAGTGAAGGTGGATGATAGGGAAGAGTGGACTCCGTGTGTGTCTGAAGTCTCACAAATACTCCAAACAGTTTAGAAATATAGAGCCTTGATCTTTGGCAAATAGGGAAAAGAAGAATAACAAAGGAAAGTCTGAATGAACACCCATGTGGAGCTAGAGGAAAACATGGAGAGCAAAGAATAAAGGGCTCCAAGGCAGATGACCTAAGTAACATCTGGGTGAATTGTAGAGGTTACCTTCTTGAGGGTGAGAGAAGGCACTGAGGTATGGTGTTGTATAAAGGTGTGCATGTACAATGGGAAAGAGCACTGGACTATATGTGGAGCGCTAGTGAATGGAATAGCAGAGAACCTCTACCATTACAGAGCAGGAGGAAAAAAAACCCTACAAGGTTGAGGAGAATCTGGAAATTCAGTTATTTGAAATTAACTAATATTCCCAGCCTTTGCAAAGTTCTAAAGGGCCAGTTTCAGCTTTGTTTTTGTTTTTTGAAAGAAAAAAAACAAACCCTTGCCTTTATACCAAATTTACTTACCACAAGTCTTGAAGCTGTTTCAAAGTGCTCCAGAGATGTTTACTATTGCAATTTGAATCTTACATCATATGCCACCCCCAAGTCTGACGTGTTCTATAGAATCAGCATTATATCCATCTGGGTTGCAAACTGCAGAACTGTGGGAACTAGTGCACCTTTGTTCATAAAATGGTTGCTGTGAACTTAAAATCAGCTCTTGTTAGATGGCTACTAACAACAGATACGGTAGAGAGTTTCAGCCATAGTCTTCAAAACAACGGAATCTCAACAATAAACAAGGTTTACTCCCAAAAATGAGCTCACAAAACATCAAACAGTAAAAGTAATTACATTCATACTACTATTTAAAACATAATTCAGAATCTTGTGCTGTAGCATCAAGCCAATGTGCAAATCTGTCAAATTATGAAGCCCTTCCTGATGCTGGACTGCAACTTTCCATTAAATCTAACTGGCTTAGATAACAATTAAGTATTCTGGGCATTGCTATCCAACATTCATCTTCAACATCTGGATTTACTTATTTGTTTTAAATAATGCCTTCTTTATATTAACGTTCATAGAAATATCTTCTTTTTAAAAATCCAGAGCTCCAGCAGTCTTGTTTACCATCCTTAATGGTTGTATGTTCCAAGAGGCCTATGTATATTTGGCATCTGTATCACTTTGCATAATTCCATAATCTGGCTTTTCAATTTTGGTCTCAAAAGTACTCACACAAAGAACTTTTTTTAAAAAATCTTTGGAACTTTTCTGCAATAATATGTAGAAATCTTAGTAATGAAGACCCCTCCATAACAGCAACTTTGTTGTGGCCATTGTAATTCCCATCACCTGTTGCATCTCCAAACTATATCCAGCCAAATGACATTTCACAGAGCAACCCAAAACCCGTGGCTTTATTTTTCTTCGACATTTGCCACCAAGGCCTCCACCGCTTTCCAGTCAAGTTTGCTAAGAATGCTGCTGGTGCTCTCTGACACACTGTCAAAGTTATTAAAGCTTGTTATGGAGGAAGCATCTTCTTGAAGAAAAGATTCCTATGAAGAAAGAGAAGCATAAATGGAAAGAGGTGGGAAGGTATCATGCAATATCTTGCAATGGAAGGAGAAAAGGTTTGCCTTTACCTATCTCCATGTTCTTACTGTTCTTCTGGGTCCCTTTCAGGTTTTAACTGCATGTATTTTTAAAATTCTGACCTTGATCAATATTTGATCTGCTCAATAAGGCTCTTTAACTAAAGAAAGGTCTCCTTTGATGTACAAATTCAGAGTCTTCAACTCAACCTTTCATTATCCCTAAGAATAACTATTTTTACCAAAGGGAAGGAACTGGCCGTGATATTTCAATTTTCTGCAGCAGACAGAGTTAAGTTGTTCCTCCCATCCATTCCTGTAGCCAAAGACATGCGTTCTTATACAATCTTATTCAATATAAATAGAAAAGCATAATTGTGCTAATAACTTTACTGCTAACAGTTGGAATGATTTCCCTGCTTGTAAAGCTATAAATGCTGTAAATAAATAAATAATAAAGCTAGATATTGTGAGGCTTCAGTTGCTCCTCCAGGCCAGTTTGATAGGACAAGATACGCACATGCCCATGGAGGAGCCATTGTTAAAATCAAGAGGATTGCAGCTGAAATCCCAGGGAAAGAGGCTACACCAAAGGTCTGGAATGCCCTCCAGGAAACAGAGCAATTTAAGGCATAAGACATTCAGATTTATCAAAAATAAGTGAAAACTATCCATTTATTGTGGGAAAGTCACATCTTGTAACTAATATTACATTGTGCAAATGTAGAAAGCAACAGGAAGATATAAACAGGCCTGCATTTATGATATTCAGAGTTGATTCTGACAACCAGCTTTTCTCAGAATATTCTACCATTAGCAGTTGCCCTACAGTTGGCTGGAGTGATTCAGTGCATGGAGCCACCATTGTCACTCATACCAGTAGCAAAGAATAAATATACCATCAATCAGAATAGGGAGAAACACCTTGCTAATCAAAATATTATCTTATTTGTTAAAAATAACACACACAATTGACCGTTCATCACTTTGATGGGCTCCACTTTGTCACATTGTGTCTACATATTAAGATGGCTAATAAGATCCTTTGAAATGCTCATCACAGCTTGCATAATGCATGTTGAACTTAAGAGATAACAGTCCCAAAAGTGCTGAATGTGTCACTGCAATCTACATTTCCTGCTCTTACCTTATTGGCCTTAGAATTGCCATACAGTATCTGCTGGATGTCCCCAGGGACACTCCACACACTCAGGGCATCGTCTTCACTCTCATCATTGGCCTGAAGTTCTGGGTCATTGTTTGGGAACCTTCTCTGATTCACTAATCGGCTTATCCGATCAGAAGCTGCAAGGGAATGGATGGTTTTAAGATAGTAATTTGTATTTTTCTCCTGCAGTTTATGTATATAAGAGTGTTATAGGCCTTGCTCTCCCACTATTTATTATTATCATTATTATCATTATTATTATTATTATTATTATCATTATTATTATTATTATTATTATTATTATTATTATTATTATTATTATCATTATTATTATTATTATATTTGGCACACAACAAGATTAGTACACAGCAAACAAGATCACTATGCTGGCTGTTGTATTGGGCACTTTCCAAGTATCTAGGACTATGTGATGAATTGGTGAATAATGCGTGCAGATCCAAGTAGGGTGGCCTTTTGCAGCTGACAGATGGTAATTTTGTCAGACTATTGTTTTTAGGTGCTGGCCAAGGTTTTTAGGCACTGCACCTAGTGTGCTGATCACCACTAACCCTAACCCTAACCCAAGCCAAAGACACCCTCACCTATTACGGCATTTAACATATATCAATAAAGTTGTGTACTGCAGTCTCTGCTAGTTATTCCACCATGTCTTCTGGATTTCTTTTATCTTATGATGAGACAAAACAAGCTTTCATCTCAAATGTTTCAATTTCCAAGTCAAATCAGTGTTTGCAGAAAAAATGAAAGCATCCAGAAGAGAAGCTAAAATGACAAGCAGCAAATAATATTGAATGTACAAACCTTCACTTCTTAAGTCAAAGCTGCTATTTGACCACTTCCTCTGGCTTCTACTGCTTCTCCACCGCATCTGCCCTTGATAGTCTTCCGATGGGATTTTTCTGTAAGGAGCTTGACGTATTTGACCTTAAATGGGTAAGACAACAAAACAAACCATTTTACATAACAGAAAAGGAATAAAATAAAACATCACTTTACATCAGTCATTCTCGCAATCTTGACGACTTCTAGCATTAGGGCACTGAGTAACCCTGACACAACATTTTTCAAAACACCAAAATACCCCAAAGGCTCTCTAGCTGCATTCTAGTCTTCCTCTTATCTCTTTGATTACTCAAAGCATTCTACCTGCTCCTCAGATGGAAAGGGCCTCAGGGTGACTTACTATCAATCATAAAAGGGGAGAGGAAAAAGATGTGTCAGGTCTGGATGAGAAGCCGTTCCTGCCCTCAGGTTAACAATCCATACATTATTATTGCTGAATTAAGAATCAAAGCAGATATTTTCATTCTTACCTCTTCTCTGAATTACATCAGATGATACACCAAAAGATCTTGTCTTTTGGAAATCAGCTTTGGCAGCAGCCTTGTTTCTTGCAGCTTGGCGAGATCCACGGAAACTACTAAGAAGCACACATCCGATTTCAATCACAGCAATAACAATTCCAGAAATATACACAGAGAAATTAGAATAACTTCCCAAAATGCTGCAGATGCACACTGTGGCTACAGATGCCCACTGTAGCATTAATCTTTGCAACATTACAGAACCATCTTTAATGTTGCAGACTTCACAATGTATCCCCTGACTGCTTTTGCTACATCTTGCCTAGCTATGAATGCCAACATGTTTCTTTTTTGTCAGTGTCTAAAGAGAATGAGCTTTTTATTGGTTTTTATGTGGTTTTCAATTAATTTTAATAGTTTTAACTTTACAAATTGTTTTTAACTTTGATATTAATATTGCATTGTTCTTTTGGTCGTTTTTATTCTGTATTGATTTTAATAAATGGAAAAGTGTCTTGAGTCTCATTATAGGGAAAAGGGTGGGATATAAGTTAATAATAATAATAATAATAATAATAATAATAATAATAATAATACCCTTTAAATGAATGGTATTATGTAATCTTATACTGAACTATCTACACATGAGGTATATGCGTTACCAATGATCCTTTGAACTAATAATAATAGAATCAGTACAGATGACTCCATAATATCTATGTAACAAAGTCTGAAGGCTAAACTATGTTATATTTAAAGTTCTCTATCACACACTTGTGTTTAAGCACAGTATCTCTCATCTGTGTTGCAGTCCCTATCTCTTTAAAAATATGCTCATACACATGTATACACTTATATGAGCACATATTTAACAATGAAGTGCTTAAAATAAGCAGCTTGAAGGATGCAGCCATTAGGCACAATGCGTTTACTACGGCTGATGTGGTACAGTTTCAGCTGATTTTGGACCATACTTAAAATTCACATTTTCACTGCCTTTAGAAGACCATGAAGTAGCAATCAACTCTTCCAAGGCATATTCCCTTATTTTCTATGCTGGGAATTATTTAAGAATTATGTCAACTTGTGCTTGGTTCCCTTAATCACGCATGCCTTTAAGGTTTATATTTGCTAGACTATTCACACTGATTCATAGTATAGTATAAGAAACAACAGTTAATTTTCTCCTGCTATACACTTATAAACATTTGTTTGAAAACATTTCCTAGAACTCAGTGAGGCTCCTGAGCAGACATGCACTGGACCACAATATCAAATTTTAGTAAATTTGAACCTGATTCGCTAACATTACTGAGAACATCAAAAAGATGGGCTATTTTAAAATACATCACCTTCTTGAAGAAGCTGTCCATGGCCTCTTGAAATCAGAAGCTGATCCTTGTTTATAGCCATGTGAAGGAAGTTGCATTGTGTCTGTCAACAACTCATCCATCAGGGAGAGGGCTTCAGAAACTCTAAGATTATGATGCTCAGAAAACAAGGCTCTTCATTGAAGGAAACAAAAGGTTTCTTAGATTGTATTTTATCAAATAATAGCAGAAATCTGTTTCTTTACTGGTATCTTCACTAATTTAGTCAACCTGCAACCCAAGCTTATATTTATTGGGAACAATAACTATTTACAACACGGAAATGCTTAAGTGTGGCATATTTTTTCATCTCTTGAAAAGGCTTGGGAGACTCTGCACATAGTCTTGAGATGGCTATTTATAAAATCATTTGGAGCCCAACAACTCCATTCATAATTTTATATTTGTTTGACTTTAACTTTTTGAATGTAATAAACAGTTTTCAATGATTTTCGAATATTTCAAAATGTTGTTTTAATGCCTTATAGTCTTCCAATTTAAATTATTCAAGCAATTGAGCTACACAGATATCTAGTGATGTGGGGTGGGATGGATGGAATTTGAATAAATACTAATGTTTATTTGGCATTTAAGTGAAGTCTCAATGCTGTAGCACTTGTGTGTCTGAGCTTGCTCAGGATTTTCCTCTTCAGTGTTTTGTGTCCTAAAACTATTTTTCAGCAGATAATCAGAAGTTCTACAGCAAGCCTTAGATAAAATGCATCTATCCTGAAGATATATTTTAATTGATTATTAAAATTTTGAGTTCAGGAAATTAGTGCTAAAATCAAGAACATTAATACAGAGAACACTCGAAAGCGAAAGGACTAGAATGGCTCTAAAAGCAACTTACTTATCTCTTTTATCTTTCTTTTTTTGATGTAACTTGATGTCTCGTGATGAAAATCTGGGTGACTACAAAAGAAATTCAAACAGATTAAAATCATCTTCCCTTTTATCTTCCAATCACTTTTCGTATACATTCATTATACTTTCTCAGGGATATTTATTTTTCAGACTGTGCCCAAACTGGCAAGTTGCTGCCAATGAAACATACAAGCACAACTACTAAAAGGTTTAAGCAACTGCTCTTAAAACAACTGAGCTGTGGTTTGGTATGACAATACTCTTTTCGCTATGCTCCCAAGCACTGTGATACCCCTGAAGTTGCATTTATCGTGCTGAAAATGGCACATGGCAACTCAATTTGAAAGTTTGTTCTTCTCCAAGGAGAGGAACCATTTATGTATGGATTAACTCTTCTGGAATCAGGGAGCTTCCTTTTGGAAAACTTTAAACTAGCTTATCTTTCAGATCATTTTCAAACAAACACAGAGAAAGAGAAATTGTACTTACCATGAAGGTTCATTCTGGGATGGCAGGAGGAACAATCCACTACAACTGGGTTTCACCCTTGCGCTCCAACCGGAATGGCAGGATCTAAGGTTCTTTTTCAGTTGAGCATTAAGACCCTGCCCCCTTTTCCAACAGTTTTTTCAATCCTGCCTAACCAACCGGTCATGTTTACCCTTCTCTGACAAACTTGAAATGTTCTTCTCCATTCTATAGGCATCGCCTCAGAGCTCCAGTTTTCTAAATACCTACTGTTTCCAGAATGACCATTGAAGCTTTTCAGGAGAAACATAATTGCTACTGCAATGTTCTTCTCTACTCTGGAACCATTGCCTCTCAGCTCCAGTTTTCAAAATCAAGTTGCAGCTTACCAGGAGACATGTCATTGCCTGTATTTCTAATTTTGTCCTTGTTATTTATCCTTACTAACACATTTCCTTTTAAATATGTCAGAGACAGGTAAACATGACCGCTTGATTAGGAAAGACTGAAAAAACTGTTGGAGAAGGGGGTGGGTTCTTAATGGCTCAACTGAAAATGAACCTTGGATCCTGCCATTCTGGTTGGAGCATGAGGTGAAACCTAGTTGTATTGGATTGCTCCTCCTGGCTATCCTCAGAATGAAAACTAAAGGTTCCAGAAAATAATAGAAATTGGAGGAGATGTGATATGAACGTTTCCATAGACAAAAATGAACCTTCATGGTGAGCCTGAATGTAACTTTCTCTGTCAGGTGATAAGGAATCATTCATCAAATGAATCAAAGCAGTGGTATTACCTCCCAATACTGGAGAAGACTGATGGGATAAAATAAGGCTATTGCTCTAAAAATCCCATTTAGGAAATCACTAGTGGAAAAAGCTGACCCTGAGGCTGAGCTTGTGGAGTGGCCTGTTAACATGAAGAGGTTTAGGGACACTAGGCTTCTGTATGCAGTAAAATGCATGCCTTCAACCATCTACATGGGGAAGATAGCAACACTTTGGTTCCCTAAGAGGTAAGAAAAAGACACAAATAGGACCTGAGTTGGGTTTTGTTCTCTTGGTATACACTTTAAAATTTTACAGACATTCTGTTTGTGCCACTACTTCTCAAGATAACGAGATGGGTGATGGTAAAAGCAAAAAGGAGCTTTTAGCTGAGAGTTGTGGAAGGCAAAGCTGACCTTGGGCATAAAGCATAATCAGAGGGTGATCGAGTACTTGTCAAATTGCAAAGGGTGGCATTGACAGAAAGAGCACCCAGTTCCTACAGTCTTTAGGGCATCCAAGACTACAGTGTACATGACTGATATTAATGCATTTAAAAAAAAACAACCCTGATTCTACATTTTGTAACAGTTCATTGCAAATAGTCTTACCAGTTGTTTTCCTAAAGGAAAAGGACTATGTTCTTTTGCCCTTTGTTCAGTGAGTGTTTGTAGATATTCATCTAGTCTTGCCTTTCGCTTTTTTTTCATCCAGGCTTGTAACTCTTTTTTTTCCTTTTCTATTTTACTGGACTGCTTACTCATTGCACTTGAGAATCTGGAAAAAAAATAAATGATAGAGACGCTAATAACTTTTTTTTACAACATTGTCATTAATACTCAGGTTGGGAGGAAAATGTGGAAAAATAACATAGGGATAAACATGTAACTGTTTTGCTCTGAAATCATGAGGGAAATTTTGGAAAATACATTCTAATATAGAAAATGAAAAACATCCATAAGCTTACCACATCAGGATAAAGACAATGATATAAAAAGGAAGAAATCAGAATCACAACAACAGCAGTGTTTAAAATTTCAGGGCAAAGCTAACTCTTTCACTTTAATCACACATCAGATACAACAGATATTCTCTCCATGCATATCTCTGTCTTGTTGGGTTTTTTTTTTGTTTTTTGGGGGTTTTTTGCATTGCACTTCTGGTGAGAAAGAATTGGGTTGCCTGCAAGGACATTGCCAAGGAGACACCTAGAATCATAGAATCATAGAATAGTAGAGTTGGAAGAGACCTCATGGGCCATCCAGTCCAACCCCCCGCCAAGAAGCAGAAAATCGCATTCAAAGCACCTCCGATAGATGGCCATCCAGCCTCTGTTTAAAAGCCTCCAAAGAAGGAGCTTCCACCACAGACTGGGGGGGAGAGTTCCACTGGATGTTTAATATTTTACCATCCTGTAGGAGGCAATTTGAATCTGGGGAGCAGGGTGAGTTCCCATCTGTCAGCTCCAGCTTTCCATGTGGGGACATGAGAGAAGCATATGATAATTGTGTGGAAAGACTAGAATCACTCTAGACCATGGGTATCAGGCAGAAGGCAGCACTCCACCGAAATGCTCAGCCTAGCTCTAGGGGTTTCCAAGTGTAAAACAGCCCTTACATTTGAGTTCATTCTAATTTGTTTAAAAACATTCCAACAAAGACATCTGTTTTTTGCATGATGCTTTTTATACAAAAAGCCATAAGCCTCATGTAAAAAAGATACATTTCTATGTAAAACCCATTTCAGAATGTAGGAAAGTGTACTGAGATTATTCTTTTTCTTTTGTAGTTGTGAGAAAAATAAGGGAATTATTTGTCCTCCTATGCAAGTATTATCTTATACGTGGGATGAGCATCCTAATGCAGAGCCATCGGTTGTTGTGCACAAATGAAGCTAGTTCGGTGCTTCATTCTTTCTATGAATATAACATTACCTGGAAATTTTCTGGGCCTGTGTTTCTGTGAGACCGAGTTCTGAAGCAGAAATGCCCTCTTCCACTATAAGATCAGTAATGATGTCAGAAATACCACTCAAACCAGTGATCTGCAGGTGATCTTCTGAAATACTGCAGAAAAAAAATCTATTTCTTCAAAGTGAAGAGTAAACTTCTCATTTATAGCAGCTAGGCACTAGTCCAGCATTTACACAACCTCAGCTGATTCTGATCACAAGGAGAAATAGAGCTAAGTGTCACTCAACATGCTAATAGCACCCCGACAATCCCAAAACTTCTAATGATCTCATCTAGAAGCTTCACATAGATGTCAAAAAGCATGGAAGATAGAATGGGAGCAGATGGCTTCCCAAATCTCTGGGTCACATGCCATAGTTAGGAGTGGAATCAGTTAATCACGGTCTGTCCTTTTCCCATAGTAGAGGTACTCCAAGACAATACTTTATCAAAAGCTACTGAGATATCTAAAAGGAGAAGTAAGTTTTTGTACTACACCAGTGAAAATAACGGGACTTAGTCATTATTCATTGGGGATTCCTGGTACTGTATAGGATATTTAACTGTACCTATATTCAAGTGTCTTTCTTGTTCACATAATCAACATGCAACAAATGAAAACTAATTTCAAGAAACCTCACCCAATGGCGCTATGGACACTTTCCCAAACTCTAAACACTTCAGGTGTTGAGTTCTCAGTTGATGTGATCAACTTTTTTTGAGAAGTGCACAGGCAAATTTATCACAGGATGTGACTGAAGGTTACATTCATATTCTCTCTGGGCCTGATCCAAACATGCTCTCCATCGCTTAGAAGAGCTCTGCTGGGCAGCATTTTGGGGACGCAATAGCAGAGGCAGAATATTACTTTTTTGCCAACTTCACTTTGGCATACTAGGCAAAACAAAGAGATGTGTGTCCACTTTCTCAAGCTAGCACTAGCTCAGTATTATTTTAGTTATATATCTTCTCACACATACCTTTCATCCAGCCCTTCGGGAGAAAAATTAATATCTACAAAAGAAAGGTAGATCATTAAATACTCCCTAGAAAAGCCATGTGAAAAATACAGCTAGCCATCTCTACAGGCTACTGGTATCCATTACAACTTTCAAAGGAGTCATGAGTACTTAGTACTTCCATATTAAACAACACTATATTATTCAAGACAATTGTCTTACTAAATATAACAGTGACCATAATTTCTCCATTTAGTAGCAGTCAACAAAGTTTAAAAGGTTGCAGCTTGTCTTTTGTTCCAAGAGCAAAAGGAGGAAGAATTTGTCACTCTAGAATATTGCATGAAATCTGAGACAGGTAGGGTAGGGACAATACATTATAGCTGTATTGCACTATGTGATGGTACTACTGACTTCCTTCAATGTTTCCATGAAATCATATAGACAGCAGTGCCACATGCATAATGCTGACATACACTTCTGAGGTTCAGATCTGTTAACTAGGTCTTTTGCTTCCTAGACAACACATTCCTAGTCACCAAAGTAAAAACAAAACAAAAAACAACAAACCGGTAGGTTTGGTACCAGAAGATGACTTTTTGACCCTGAGAAGATTAGCAGTTGACACTGAAGGAGAAACAGAGGGTGTTTCTAAAGAAAGGTAACTATTTTGAGAAGATTTGGTTTCTAAGCCTTCTTCTTCTTCTTCTTCCTCTAAATCTTCTATAATCACACGGGTTGAATAGTACTCTGTTTTAACAAAAAAAAATGAAACAAATTAGTATAAATTAGCTTAAAAGAACTGCAATGTTCAAACTCTTCTGGAAGGATTTATACTCTCTGTGTTAAACTCAAGGCCTGCAGGCCGAATTCAGCCCGCCTCCAGATGTTGGGCTACATCTCCTGTATTTCTCATCATTAGACATGATTAGAGTTGATGGTGGTTGTGATACAGTAACATCTGGAAAGCTACAGTTCATTCTGTTTTGTCTGGATAGTGGGGTTGAATGTAAATACAGGGCTTCTGGGAATGACGTCTGACTTTAAAATGTCCTTTAACCTTTCCCCAACCTCAGAGGCACGAGTACTCTTGGGTTGCAATTATCATTATCTCCAGTCTACACGGCACATAATCAAAAGTGATGGGAGCTGCTGTTCAATAACATCTGGGAACCCAAACTGGGTAAAAGTTGAAGGCAACTGTGAGGATGATGAAAATTAGATTGATGCCCCTGCTGTAAAGGACGATGTTCACAGCTTAAAGATACTTGGTAAAACATTTAAGTAGCTTCTCTGGGTCACAGGATCTTATACAGTGGATATCACAGCTGTGACTCTTTATGGATGGGAACAGCCTGGCCATATTTAACCACATTTTTGTAACCTCCCATCTAGACTCTTAACAATGTATTTATACACCAGACTGCCATCCAGGAAATCTCTCCTTTTCTCTCCATCTCACTATCTTTGGAAAGAGGGAGGAACAAACTCTCATTCTCAAACCAAGCTCATTCCTATAATTTCACACCAGTGATAATTAGACAGGTTAAACTAAGAATTTAAGAAGTCTCACCATCTTTCGTAACCTTTACATCTGGTGCAAAAAATGAAATGCTATTATTTCTTGGATCAGCCACCAAACCTTCAACTGCTTCCACTGCCTGAAAAAGATATCATAAATTTTAACATGGATCAATGGCAATTATACAATGTACAATTAATCTGCAAAGTGGGTGTCTTTTAGAGGATTATTTTTTTGCAAAGGTTTTTACTTTAATGAACACATTCAATCCCAAAGGGAAAGTGTATTTGCCACTAATACTGCCACTTTCCAGATACTGACTCAAGCTTTGGCCTGGAAATGATGCACAACTGCAGGTCCAGTATGAAGAAGATTTGACTGATAACTTAGGTGAGTTGAAGCAACTCCCTTGCTTCTCTGCAGAAGCTAATTGTCTAATGCTTTTGGACTGTGCCTTCTCATCAGTAGGACCTGCATCTTTGTTGCCCAATGCAGCAGTGGAGCATATGCAGTTGATGAGGCTCAATCCTGACTTTCCTTAGAGAAGTGTCGGAGACAGGCAGAACTCTGCCCGTAACGTGGCACTTCTGGTCATTTTGCTAGGGACTGTTCTAAAAAAACAGCAATGCCCTTCACTGCCAAAAAACAGATCAGATCACCCCAGGTCTAAAATGTGCTCTTTGGCCTAATATGGCAAAGTCTTGCTAAGTTTTGGACAACAGACTAACTTTGTTGTGATCCCCTGTGGGTAGATGCTGCCTTCTGAGACACCAAAGCAAGCCACACTAGATAGGAGCTTTGATAAGACTCAGGTGCATCCAATAACTTAATAAATGTTGACTTTTCAAAAAAAAAAAAAAAAGAACCACATCCCCATGCATTTTTGGAAGGAACTGTTAGGGTATAATGAAGACCAACACTGAGGATTTGTGTGTTAAAGAAAAACCCAAACTGCTGATCATAACATGGAGGAGTTAATCTAGGTCAGCAGTTAGGCAATTAAATTTGAACCACATCCTGCTTTTGGTTTCAGTTCTCTTGGAAGAAGAAGCAGAAGAAGCTATGCTCTTTGTGTTTTGCAATGCTTTTTGCATCTTGAAATGCTTACATTGCTTTCCCAGGTTTTTATCTAATTATGTGTTGTTGTAAATGTGGTTTTAATATGTTTTATAGATTTGCTTTTATATTGTTGCGCCTTTTACAGTGTTTGTAACTACCTGGGCTTGGCCCCGTGTAAACCGCCCCAAGTCCCTTTGGGGAGATGGAGACGGAGAATAAAATAAAGTTGTTATTGTTGTTATTATTATTATTATTATTACAAGGACTATGTAAGTTTGTTTCACTGTAAGATTTATATTTTGATGCAACATTGCAAATTTATGTTTAACTCTGCTATAAAGAGTAAAGTTTTTTTTTCCTTTTGCAACTGTGCAAAGTTATTGTGTCTTTGTTGGACTAGACTGAATTCCACTTGAAGTGCAACAAGAACCTCATTATGTGGAGACTACTGGTGATCGTCTATTACATTCTGGACCAATGATCCAAATAACTGCACTCTGAACCCATGTAATTTCTTTTGTAAAATTAGAGAAAATGCTTCAGGAAAGAAAGTACACGAAGCTTATAAATACCAGTTTAGTGTTTCTAAATTCTTTCTCCATTCTTTCAGCCACATTCTGTAAAGACTCTAGCTGTCTATCCATATTCTGGAGTTTGGCAGAAATGTGTTCTCTACTAATTTTTCTGGGTGACAATCTTCTGGAGGAAGTAGCACTGAAATTCTCATGCAGAAGGTTCGTGGTTAGAGGATCATTAGTCACTTCTCTCTCTTTAGTCTCTGGTACTTGCATTGATTCAGTGTGAAGAGTATCTCCTTTAAGTGA
This sequence comes from Anolis carolinensis, assembly GCF_035594765.1. Classification (NCBI taxonomy): domain Eukaryota; kingdom Metazoa; phylum Chordata; class Lepidosauria; order Squamata; family Anolidae; genus Anolis; species Anolis carolinensis. Next base: position 303,282,043 of record NC_085842.1, on the reverse strand, counting down.
CAGAGAGGGAGAGAGAAAGGTAAAAAGAGAGAGCACACACGGAGAGGGATTTACTGGTGACACCTTTAGAGATTTGGGATTAACATTATTAAACAGGTTGAGTATCCTTTATTCCTTTATTGCTACAAAATCCCAAATTATCCACATAGGTGGCTGAGACACCTTTGTTTTCTGATAGTTCAATCTACACAAACTTAGTTTTATACATTAAGTTATTAAAATGTTATAAAACTACATTCAAGTGAGGTTTGTAAGATGTAGTGTTGTGCTTTTGTATGGAATTGCTGTTCATTTTGTGTAGTTTCTTTCATGTCCTCTCATTTTCATATTTGGTTCCCATTAATGAAAATGGACCGCCTATACAACACAAATTTTCATCTGGCTAACGAAAAACATGAAAATTTTTGTGCCATTGGCGGCAATGGGGGGGGGGGGGCTTCCAAGGCTCACCCCCCCCCTCGGTTTTTGGGCTAAAGGGGTGAAAATAGCCACACATGGAGGGCATTTCAACCTCTTTTAGCCCACCAACTTTTAAAATGTTTGGGTCTTCCCCAGAGTACTATTATTATTATTATTATTATTATTATTATTATTATTATTAACACCTATTGGTACACATCAGCTGTCATGGGGAAGCAGCCCTCCCCCAGACTCAGCTTAGAATCCCAGAGTAGCTATCATTAATATATATATTAATATTATTATTAACACCTACTGGTATACATCAGCTGTAATGGGAAAACAGCCCTCTGTCAGTACCTGTTTATTGTTACGAGGCCGAAATGAAAGGAAAACGAAAGCAAGCACGATGACTCTCATTTTCATCTCGCCTCTCATTTCCTATGAAAATGTCATTCGTTTTGTGTAGATGTATTGTTTCAAAACAAAACAATAGCACGAAGGAAAAATTTTTGCACACATCTCCAATAAGACGTATATAAATAGTAAATTACCTGTTTAGATATCTTATTATGTATAGGCGAGTATTCCAAAATCCAAAAAACTATGAGAAATATGGAACACTTCCTGAGCATTTCAGATAAGGGATACTTAGTTGTATTTAAGTACAGATTCCCTTAGTTGTTTCATATGAAAATAAAGCAACATAAAACAAAAAAAGATAGAGTTGTATGGTAAGAACAGAAAAATACTGGAAGGGACACACATTTCTCATACAGCGCCTCAGTTACTGCTATTAAAAAGAAAAAGCTTTTACAAAATTCAAGATAAAAACAAAAGTCACTCACCTTCTTTTTCAAATTCTTTAGGTGGAATTATATTAGTGACAGATGCTGCCATGTGGTGTAGTTTAGCAAAAGTTGGGAATTCAGCTTTCACAGCTTGACTGGCAATGGGTTTTGGAGTAGACTCAGATATATCTGGCAAATCTTTCATAAGATCACCATCTTCTATATCAATCACATTGATATACTTCCGTCCAGCCTAAACCATATTGAAAACAACTATTATGGTGTTATGGTTATAAAATATTATTACATTATTAAATATGTCTACAAAGAAGATACAGAACTGACTTTCAGAAGGTAATATAAATAAAGGTAGACAGGCATACATTCTAGCCCGCGCTCAGTACTAACCAAATCAGATGTAATATTGGATGAGAATGGTAAAGGCTGCTCTGTTGCTTCAGTAGGAAATGTGAGATTTAAGTATAGATCTGGTGGCAAAGAAGGTAATATATCTGCAAAAAGAAAAAGAAATTGTTAAAGTCAACACAGGCAGTAAAAACTTTAGAAAATTAGAAAACATATTTGAAAACCATAATGACAGATTGGTAAGAAAGCAGAATGTTAAATAAAAGGACAAGAATTTCTATGATCTGAACAGAATAATTTTTCCACTCCAATGGGTGGTCTGGGCCCTTATCTATCTCATCTGCAAAGGAATGATCCAGCATGCATTAAATTCACCACAGCCCAGGCAAGGTAAGACATGAGATTTAGAATCTTAAGAATCTCTAGCTTCACTGTCAAAATAGAGAAAGGTAGCAATTCAAGTCCCCCTTTTTTCCTATACAAATCAGTCATCAGAAGATATACAGTTCCCTGTATGTCCCCTGTATCTCAACCTCCAGATGTCATCCCATAATTCCAGGCATAAAGGGCTGAGAATTCAGACTTGCCATGAACACCAGACTGAGAAGAAAGACATTCATCCTCCCACCTAGAAGCTCCCTTCTTAGCTTTTGCTGGGACAGCATCTCCTCCACAAGAGAATGCTTTAGAGCCAGATGGACCTGGATGCTGGTAACAAAGCAGCAGAGGATTCTGAAGGGAGAGAAGGGGCCATCTCTGCCAAATCCACAAAGTCAGACACAGTTGCAGAGACTTGAGTAACAGGCCTTGGTATATTTTCATACAAAAGTGAGTTCAACATTGCAGCCTTGTTTTGATAGGTTTGAAGAAGAAAAGCTCAATAATGAACAAGGGGTCCACCCTGTGTGTTTCCCTAGGGCACAAAAGACACTTGGAGTCACCATCCCTCTATGGTAGTGGTTCTCAACTTGTGGGTGCCCAGGTGTTTTGACCTACAATTCCCAGAAATCTCAGCCAGTTTATCAACTGTTAGGATTTCTGGGAGCTGAAGGCCAAAACATCTGGGGATCCACTGCTCTAAGGGATTTTGCTATCACATAGCACAAATTTCTTAAATGACAAGAATCCTGAAGGGTGAAGCAAAGCCTACACTGCTCACAATACCCCAGTCCAGTTGTAAGAAATTTATAAAAACAAGTCAAGTCAACTTAACACAACAGAAAAGGGAAATCCAAAAAGCAAAGTCAAGAGAAGTCCAAGTCAAAAATCTGTGAGAAAACCCAAAAGCTTTGCAGCGACAAATAAAAAGGAACTGAGGATTTAGCCAGGAAGCATGGTGAACAGTCAGTGAGTGGGTCTCCTGCTAAAACCTTTTGCATTAGCTCTAGAACACTGGTTCTCCACCTGTGGGTCCCCAGATGTATTGACCTTCAACTCCCAGAATCCTAACAGCTGGTAAACTGGCTGGGATTTTTGGAAGTTGAAGGCCAAAACATCTGGAGACCCACAGGTTGAGAACCACTGCTCTAGAAGGTTCTGAATGATGCAGTACACAAGTGCAGTTAACCTAACAGTGAGATTCAAAGAGACCAGGAAGAAGGGATTAGTTTTCTAAACAAAGAAATAGATTTTTAAAAATGAGTCATTTGTAGTGAGATTGACAAGGATGCGCACCTTTTGCAGATGAAGGAACCTGATCCTTTCTAGGTTCAAAACCAACTTCTTCCGAAATAATTGGCTTTTCTTCACATGGTTGTAGACCTAGATTGATTTTAAAAATAATAAAATCAAGATGGATCAGAAGAGGGGCAAAGTGATCCTGTTATATATTAGTTATAGGAAAGAAGACTAACATCAAATTAATACAATTAACACAGAATTATTGTAAACACACCTGTTACAGATGTAGAAACAGAAGCAAAGGTGATTGGTTGATTTTTACCAGATTCATCAATTATTTCTTTCAAATCAGTTTGTGTATTTTGATGTGATTTAAGAACTGGATTGGTAAGAAAAATAAAAATTGAATCAATGTATATTCTGCATGAAATCAAGACAATCTTTTCTTCTATTGTAGAATTATTATTACTCTTAAATTATCTTGATTGTCACTACTAGAACATTTATGTTATAGCAAGGGTTCAGAGAATTGGTTAGTTGATACAGACATATCATTCTGTTCTTGGAAAGTAACTACAGTAAGTTACTTATTCTGCAGGAATGAATTTCATTTTAAAAGCCTGGAAAAATAGCAATATTAAATGCAATTATTTTACCAGTATCTGTATTTGTACTATTCTCTTGAAGATCTGTGGCCTTTTTTCCTACAGAAGCCATGTAATGCAGTCCTGCTGAAGAAATAGCCATCTTTGGGTCTAAAAGAGAGGATGTAATATCCACATCAAAAGAAAGAAAACAACCTCAGCAACTGTGGCTAAGTGTTACATCTTCTGTTAATTGCATATAAAATGGAAGAAGTATAATTCAAATGTATTTTAAAGAAACATAAAGAAAATTGGACTGCTTCCTCTCACTGGAAGACTTTAAGATGCAATGAAAGATGATGCCAAGAATTCTATAGCTATCTACAGCAGCAAAATAAAAAGAAACACCAGAGAAATAAATAAAAAAGCATTTGGAAACAGACAGAAAAAGGAGGAGACCCAAAGGGTTACAGGAGGATTTTTTGTAGCCCTCCCAGGACCATTTTTATTGCCATCTGAAGATCTTCCATGTTTTGTTGTTTGTTTCCAAATGCTTTCAAAATGCCACATTTTTGGCCCCCTTGAACCATTTTAGACTCAGAACTGAGTCTACTGAAAGTAGACTGAAAGTGAATGCCAATTACTTCTTGTTTGAAAAGAGGCCTAAAATGAGTCTAAAATGGCAAAGGGTTCCCTACAATGTAGCAAAAATGCCCCCACAGTTGGCCAGAGGCATTTGGGTGCCAAATTTGGGGGGTGGGGGGTTGCTGTGAAGTTGTTCACCAAGGGGTGCAGCTCCTTAAGCCCCCAGCAATCCATAGGTAAAGATAAAGGTTTTCTCCTGACTAGTCATGTCCAACTCTGGGGGTTGGTGCTCATTTCCATTTCAAAGCCGAAGAGTCGGCATTGTCTATATGTCCTCCAAGGTCATTGTGGCTAGCATGACTGCATGGAGTGCTGTTACCTTCCCACTGGAGCAGTACCTATTGATCTACTCACATTTGCACCTTTTTGAATTGCTAGGTTGGGAGAAGCTGGGGCTAACAGCAGGAGCTCACCCTGCTCCCTGAATTAGAACCAATGACCGTTCGGTCAGCAAGTTCAGCAGCTTAGGCATTTAATCCGCTGTGCCACCAGGGGCACCGACAGCTATCCATACCTGCTTTAAAAAATCAGTTCCTAACCTCCCATGTCTTGACTACCTTCAAAATGATAGGGATTGTGCCAGGCTGCTTAATATTTGTTGTTATTCTCTAAGTCATTCTTATAATACATTGGGATGTAACCACAAGCATCAGTAACTTGGATTTGGACCATTTGAGTTCCATGGACCAGTTAGACTTTAAATACTATATACTATTGCATTAAATATTGCAAAGGACTGGACAGATCCTAAACTAGCCTGTGATTTTCCAATGCAGTTTTCCTGGAAATACTCACTTAATAAAATGTCTCCATCCCCGAGATCATAGCTGAATTCTGCTCGTTTATCCTAAAATTTAAAAAAGTATGGTTGAACATGATTCACCTACTGTTAGCACACTTAAAAATATTACTAATATATTTCCATATGCACAGATACCATAAATTAGTGTGCTACTTCTTTCAGTAATATATGTTTGGTTAGAAGGTAAATTCTGATAAAACATATTGTTGAATTTAATGTTTATGTGTTTCTGAAAATTTTTAAATGCAATTTCCTGTATTTCCTAAATAGTCTCAAAGTTCAATAAGGACAATTCCTCAGGCATTGCAGAGTTAATTAATATAATTGTAATAATGTCAAGTGGCAAGATTCGCATTTTGATATGTCACTGCATGTCTTCTTTTTGACTTTTGTCTTGCTGACTTCAACAACAGAATATTTATGTATTTAAAACACTAGGAATACTACTTACATCTTTAAAATGCTACTCAGAAAACACTTGAAGAGAAAGGAAGACCAATATCTGTTGCATTTTGAACAAGAAATGATACAGGCCAGCATGCTGCTTATTTCAAAAAACTTAAGTAAGTGCATCAGGATTATTTTCGGACTGAGTACACAGGTGTTAGCCTGTCTTTATGAATTCTATCTCTCCTGTCCCTTGGATATATTTCACTTGAACAGTTCAACTGGCTGTGAAAACAGCTGTTTTGAAGTACATTACAAAAAAATCCCTATTATAGAGGAAAAGAAACCTCTGGTATACCCAGACAGAGATCAGAGGTTACAAAAGGGATTCTCTTACGATTATCAGATATTTCCTTTTGTTATTTTTTTACTGGATACATGAGGAATTCTTTGTTCTTCTGTTAGCTGTTGTTTGCAGGAGCCAGCTGAGTCCCAATCCAGAACTTAGGCCCCACTGAACTGCATTATATGGCAGCATAGACTCATATAATGATGAATGTGAATGTATATTATTGTTCTTTTAAATTGTTTATTTTATGTTTTATACTTCTTATTTGGATTGTCGTTTACATGATTTTAATATGTTTCAGGCCGCTTTGGGTCCCGTAAGGGAGAAAAGCGGGATATAAAGATTTATTATTATTATTATTATTATTATTATTATACAGTTCAATGCAATTAAGCTGCATTATGAAACTGCAATATATGGCAGTGTAGATGGAAATACACAGACAGCTTCGGATGTTTGTAAGTCAGGGACTGCCTGTAGTAGGAGGTATGCCACTGAAGGCATCATGGCCACTAACATTATCATCCAGTTTGCATATGGCTCATCGCTTGCGATCCCAGCTCATTCTAAGAATTACAAATCCTGGGCTAAATTGGATAGTGGAAAGGAATATGTGAGATGCCAGTAGTATAAGTGTTCTTAATTTCTGAAGTGTACTTTTAATTTTAAAAGAAAATAAGAAATTAATATTTCCATATCACCATACCTTTGTTTGCTCTGTAGTATCAGCTAAACCAGTAGAATCATCTTGTTGAAAGGTTACAGATTTTTTCTCCCTTTCTTCTTTCTCCTTGATCTGTTTCTTCACAAGCCTCTTCTGCCTACCATTGTTAAATTTATAATATTTACAGACAGCTTTTTTCTCTAGTCTGGAACTCAGTGCAATTTACAAAAGCTAACACAGATAAGGATAAAAATAATGTACATCATACAAAGCTTGAAACTATTAAGCTTCAGGTTGAATAGACCTTATCTGAAATGCTTCGGAACAAAAAATGTTGCATATTTTGAATTGTTCTAGATTTTGGATACTTGCATATATATATATAATGAGATACCTTAGAGATGGGACCTAAGTTTAAACACAAAATTAATTTCTGTTTCATATATAAACACATAGCCTGAATGTAATTTATACACAATGTTTTTAATAATTTTGTGCATGATTTTTTTCAACACTGAACTACCACAGAACAAATTTTCACTATCTCAGCCTATGACATGGATAATTTTGTCCAGATAAAAGATACTCAACCTGTACCAACAAAATTAAAAATAACTAATTTTTTAAAAAAACATAACAGTTAAAACATAACTATGAAAGAGAAGACACTTGAATATCAATAGCATAGTATATGAAAGGCTCTTTCCTCCTGAGTCTCAGTTCTCAAAGACCACTCTTAACTTTATCTGGAAGGAAGTTGCAAAGCCTGGAAGCAGCTACAGAAAAGGCCTTTTCCTATGTTCAAAACATAAGTGAATTTGAGAACGAAGGAAAGAAAGAAGGTCCTTCCCAAATCTTAAGACATATTGGGCTCATAATAGGAAGACATGGTAATTCTGATATGATGGATGACAGAATATATTCAATTATAATTTTAACCAAATTCTAATACAGTATATCTCTGTGTTATTAAAGTTGACCCTTCACATTTGCAGGTTGATTTCTGCATGTTTGATTAGTAGATTTGATGAAAATGTTCTCTTTAGGAATCTCTAGGTCCTTCAAGGTGACTACAGTCAACTTTTACTGGTTGACAACAGAATTTTGATAGAGAATCTAGTGTTTTTTAAATTCATGTTTTTCCACTTTTGTGAAGCCCCTGCATTTCTAACCCCCAAGAGAAAATTGGAGGGCTGACTGCAGTATCATAGTATAAAGTCCATCATCTTAACAGGCTAAATCCAATCTCATGGCGAACAGCTACCCAGTAGGCATCTCCTCTGTTGGAACACCTCACTAACAATGTGTTCATCATTGCTGGGAACGAGGAATGAAAAAATACTTGAAAAATGATTGAATTTTTGTTGTCAAAAATCTTGATGCAGAATACCAGACTGATGAACACATCACAACTTACTCAGCACAACATTGTGCTGAAAAACAACTATAGTATTTGGGGACTTATTATGTGCAAAATTTTCATGCCGTTAAATTGCACATAAAACAATTATTTTCCCCTCCAAAAATTGTAAATCAGCTGTGATGAAGTTGCTTAAAATACTTCTTGTTGCAGTTAAACAGCTGTTTCAAGAGATCATTCGAAGTTTTGGAGTGTGGTATCACCCATATGCAGATGATGGCCCAATTCTACTATTCCTTTCCACCTAAAGCCAAGGAATCTGTCCTGACTTTAAATCAGTGTCTGTTATCAGTAATGGACTGGATGAGGGCAAAGAAATTGAAACTTAATTCAGGCAAGACAGAGGTGCTCCTGGTTAGTTGGAAGATACATCCGGGAAGAGGGATTGAGCCTGTGCTGGACAGGGTCACACACTCCCTGAAGACATAGATCTGCGGTTTGGGGGGGGGGGGTCCTCCTGGACTTGGCACTGAACCTGGAGGCCCAGGTGTAAACGGTGGTGGGAGGGCCTTTGCACAATTAAAACTTGTGTGCCAACTGTGCCCATTCCTTGAGAAGCCAGATCTGGCCACGGTGGTACATGCCTTTGTTACATCCCATCTGGATTACTGTAACACACTCTACGTGGGGCTGCCTCTGAAGAATGCTCAGAAACTTCCGCTGGTCCAAAAAGCTGTAGCCAAGTTGCTAACTGGAGGTGGCTGCAGAGAGTGGACAACCCCCATTTCAGCAACCACACTGGCTGTTTTCTTCTATTTCATTGTTTGTTGCTTGAGTTCCAGATAACTGAGAATCTACTGGGCTGAGAATGTCTTGATAAAGTTCAGATTGCTGGTATGTATGATCAAATGATGGTAGAGGATCCCTGTTTATTCTTACCTTTTTTTACTCTTCTTCTCTTGTCTTGCTTTATTTGCTGGAATGTCAGCCTTCAGTAACTGAATCTTTTCAGGATGGTCTTTACCCTTAATGTGAAAGATAGGGTCATCTTGGTGACTTTGCTCAAATGCAACGAGATTTTGAAGGGGGATGAGTTTCGGTGTTGGATACTGTTTGGGAAAGAAAACAGAACATGTTTATGTAAAGAATGCATTTTTTTTGAAATTAAACAGTGACAGAATACATCATGTGACTCTTATTTGAAGATATTCAAATTCCATTAATGTAAATGGAAAAATTTTTCACAAAACAGTAATTCTTAGAAATGTACACTTACATCTCATGCGCATGTTTTAGAATGATTGATAAACCACCCCAGTAAAAATCTTATGCACCTTTATTATATCCATTACCTTCAGGAGTGGAGGAAAATTAGCATGAAGCAATGGTAATCCTGTCTGCCAAACAGGATCTCTGGAATCTATGTCCTTTTCTGTAATTTTAACAGGTATTGAAGTTTTAGGATAATTAGATTGTGTGCAGGACTTCAGATATAGCAAGGGAATTTGCGCAGAATTTTCATAAATGGTATGAAAGGGAATTTCATTGTCAGCCATTGGTTTCTCTGCTTTTAGTCGTACATGGAAGTACTGTGAATGTGATGTATTTTCCTTTCTTTCATCTTGATCCCAATGACTGTGTCTAGAAGTGTCTTTACTCATTGGTTCTCCCCAATTCTTCTTCTGTTCCTGTGCTTGCCTTATACCTTCCAGATCATAATTGTTTAAGTTTAGGTGTGCTGTTAAGCCATTCTTGTGTTCCTGTGCCAGTAACTCCTGAGGATTTTTCACAAAATGAGGTGGTGGATCCCTGAGTTGGCTTTGTTGTAGCCATGGGCCAATGAATACTTCAGGAGGTTTTATTGAGCAAGAGTTGAATGGCTGAAATTCATAGTTTGGTTTAAGTTTAAGCAAAGGAAACCCATCTGTACTATTTATAGGTTTTGCCATTGGGATAAGCTGAGGCTTCTTCTCAGTACTTAGTGAAACAGAAAGAAGAGGTAAGGGTTGAGCTGGAATCTGAGGAAGCCAGCTCTGAAATGGCGGGATTAGCCTTCTCCCACTGGACTGACTCTCCGGTAAGTGTGAAGAATCACTGATGTGTAGAGAACTCTAAACAAGAAAAGAAGACATTTATTTATGAACAGAAATCATTGAACGACTTAATATGTTAGCCACATTTTGAAGACAATATATAATTTAAAACTTTTTGATTCCAAAACAAAGACTTACTAGAATAGTTCCATTACGGTTTTGATTAGATAAATCAGTTTGCCCCTGAAGACCTGTGTTTTCTACATTAACATTCCGACTGTTTTCTTGAGTTGGCATTTCTGTTTTTGGAAATCCATCTGCTGGGTGTTTATGGACAGAACTTTCTATATCAGTCTCTCCAGCATTCAAAGCCTGGTTTCTTCCCAGCTGAAAAGGCTGTGTCTGATGCATCTGCTGTGATAGATTTGGCAAGCTGGCGAAGGATGACCCCACTACTTGCATGAGGCTCATAAAATTGATTTGTTGCAACTAGGAACATGAACAGAAAGAACAGAAATTAGAATTTGCTAAATGTAAAATTCCACGTATACAGTTTGTAATCCTATGACTATCCTATTAAAAAAGCATCAGAAATATTACTCTGCATCAGTAATTATATTATTCTTACTCTAATTATCAAATACCTTTTTTCAAATGGTACAAAACTGTCAAATTAAGAGTAAAACCAGCTGCTGAGTATGACCAAGGATTCTGAGCATGACCAGAATGATAGAATCTTAGAGCGAATGGTCAAATAATTTTGCAGCAGTTGAAACATTTCCTGATTCAGTGGACCTTGTGATGACTAAAATAATGTGAAAGGCTCCCTAGATATTCTAACAACTTGACTGGACTGATTTCACTACCCATTGTAAGAATTTGGTTGCCCTCTTATCAGCCAGATCAGATGAGACTCTCCTTGCTGATCTAACTGTAATATTCTGTGTCCATGTTTGTACATGTTGTTAATCTAATGAATGTAATTGCCTGAGCTCTCATCAGAAGTCAGAATAAGTAAACTGAGGCTCTCATCCTTTTCACATATCATGAGATGATACCACTAACAGGAAAATACAATAATGCTTGTAGCAAGAAAAAGACGGCAATACAGGTGGGTTGATTTTATTAAGGAGGTCATGTTGCGCTGAGTTTGCAAGTCCTGAGCAAAGAGGTCTCAGAGGGTCATCATAAGCCAGTTCAGAGGGTCATCATAAGCCAAATTTGACTTAATCAGTGTCTAAACAAAAATGTTTAGGCAAAACAGGTGGCTAAAATAAAAACTGTATTAATTATTGCGGAACAATTAATCCTGAAACTACAGAAAAACAGGATCTATTGGAGCAATCTGATATATACTGATATATAACCTTTTAATTTCTCTTTACAATATCTGTGGTTCTTGCTTTCATTTTTCTACTTTTCAAATAACAAACACTAATATACCTGTATTAAGGTATCACAAATGCAGAAGTTTGCTCCTTGGTCTTCAGCACAACAATACTCAACCATTTTGTTTCTACAACCCTAAGATTTTAAAACATTTGTAACTATGCCAGATAGTTCATTGTTTTTGCAATGTAAAACGCTTCATTCATAAATTAGTATACCGTGTAAGATTAAATTATCTGGTATAAGTAGTTTGTTATGAAGGCAAGTCTAAAGAGCAAATATAAATACATTTTATTTTTTCACCAAGAGACAATTATTTTTATGTAGGATAATAACTACAACAAAAACATTTCTCCTCATTGTTTCAACATTTCAAGAAATTTTACATCTCTAATGAGGATAGGCAGTATGCAAACGACTATTCTGTATCTGCCCTGTAACTATATGTAAGCTACTCTGAGGATTGTGGTGTAAGTATAATGAATAAATGAATGAATAAAGCAGTTAGCAAGAGATTCTCTTTACTACATGTGGTCCAGAAATCCCAATTCCAGCTAATTATTCCATTAGACTCTTCAGCCCTTTTACTTGTATTTTATATTTTCAGAATGAGGTATTTTCACCTGAACCAGTTTAAACATTTCATCTTGGAGCATTTGCCGGACAGCCTCTGAAGTGCTCAGCGGCTGTACTGTTGATTCTCTTGCAGGAGCAGCTTCTTTTTTCTCTTGGCCAACAGGTTCATTTGAAAGAATACTTGATACAGCAGTAAAGGAAGGCTCGTCATCAGAAAGAGTGGTCTCTGTACTGCAGAGACAAAATGGAAAACAGTTTTGTGATTGTGTCAGAAACTTCAGAAGGTTCAGATCATCCACCCACCCACCCCCCACTCCAAATACACATGATGCGATATAGAAACACACTTCAGGCTTTCTATCACTGGAGACAATAGCTTTTTGATTAATGCCAAATTATGTGCAGGGCCAGAAAGATCTGATCAACTGTTGTTTTTCTGGCTATTGGACCATGGAATTTAGATAGTAGACTGTTAACATTCATTAGTTACATTTAGCAGCTTGTAAATAAAAACACTACAGTATATCATTGTGAAAGCATTTTCTAAATGTAATTTCCATCAATTATTTTATTGCTATTGAAATAATTACCCTATAATTATTTCCTACACTAAAATATACAAATACAGGAAGAACTCAAGTTACAGGTCTTTCTAACTCAGTGTTCTGCAACAAGATAGTTGTTTATGGGATGCCACAAGAAAGGCATGAACATTATTATCACCTTCCCACCTGTGCTCCCATAGCTTGTCAAGACATTAATAGAGAACTGACTTAAGAAAATGTGGAACATGTTAGTATGCTTCCTAGAACAGATGACTATTTCCTGGACGTCTACCAATTAAGTGGCTAGCTCCTACTTCAAATGTGTGAACTGGAAGAACTAGTCTGGTTCCATACATGATTGGATGTTGCTGCATTTCAATAGCACCTAAGTCTGACAGTCTGAAAGCTTCTTCTACCTTGAAAGCTGCTGATACTGAAAAACAGATTCTTCAGTACACAATTAAACTTAAGATATCAGTCATTAAATATAGGCAGTACCAGAAAATGGGGTGTGTTTATATAAAGCTGCCAAAATGGTTAGTAACAATTTTACAAATAACCTTATTGACAAAATGTCCATGGTAAATTTCTTTTACCTAGCAGTTTTTGCCTTCATTTCAGGACGAAGTGAACGAGCGACATCACTGGGAATTGTCTCGCATGTAACACTGCAAAAAGAATAAAAGCTCATAAGATTTAAATTACATTAGGTAACATGACTTAAATAGTTATTATTTATTACTCTTAAAGAATTTCAACATACAATTCAATTTCCACATACTATTCAAAACATGCTACTTACATTGCAAAATAATTCACTTTGCCAAGCATGAGGTTTTTTTCCCCTAACTGTAAACAAACACTGTTACCTTGTTCACAACTTTTGACTGTTTACACTTGGTCTCCATAGTCATTACAAACTAACTCAAGCAAAGGTGTCTAAATATTAAGACAAACAAAAAGCTGCAATGCTTGAAAGGAAAAATGCAAGTAAAACGGGCACTTTTAAGATAAACATATTGTGTATTTTTCTCACCCATTCTTCATAACTTTTCCCTCCAGTGCTTCCATCAATGATTTGTCTTGTGTATATTCAACATCAGCTATAGGGACATACTGCAATTTAAGAAGATATGTTTAAGTTCATATGAATCCACTTAACTTGTAACATAATCAGACTTTTCCTCTATAGCACACAGCAATCTCTTTAAAAGAAACGCCACCTCAAAAAACACACCATGTGTGTATGAAAACCTATCTCTACCATCAGGCATTTGAAGAATGATAAGGGGAAAGCTGCTGGGGATGTTATGAGTGGGACTGAGGGGGATCTTTAGTTTTCAAATGTAATTTTAATTCTATTTTGATTGCATTTTAACTTTTGCATCCATGATACAAATACTGAAGTGTTATTTTATTTTTGTATTCATATGTATATGCATTTGCCTTGTTTTTAAATTCTATTATGTTGTGTCATGTATTGTTAGCTACCTTGAGTCCCTATGGGGAGAAAGGCAGAGAAAAATAAAGTAAGTGAATAAATTCCATTTATACCTGCTTTTTCAGCTAAGTCAGTGGTTCTCAACCTGGGGTCCCCAGGATGTTTTTGGCCTTCAACTCCCAGAAATCCTAACAGCTGGTAAACTGGCTAGGATTTCTGGGAGTTGTAGGCCAAAGACATCTGGGGACCCCAGGCTGAGAACCACTGAGCTAAGTAATGAACTTTGACAAAAAAAATAGGCCCCATTTTGATGACTGAAGAGAAAAATTAATCTATGCACATTTTAACTCTATACAGCTAATCAAACTGTGACATGCTTTCAGCTTTATTTTTAAAACATTGGTTTTAGCTGATATGTGTTAGACTCAGACTAAAGATAAAGGTAAAGGTTTTCCCCTGACGTTAAGTCCAGTCATGACCGACTCTGGGGGTTGGTGCTCATCTCCATTTCTAAGCTGAAGAGCCGGCGTTGTCCATAGACATCTCCAAGGTCATGTGGCCAGCATGACTGCACGGAGCGCCGTTAGCTTCCCGCCGGATCTACTCACCCTATTGATCTACTCACATTTGCATGTTTTCGAACTGCTAGGTTGGCAGGAGCTGGGGCTAATAGCGGGCGCTCATTCTGCTCCCGGGATTTGAACCTGGGACCTTTCGGTCTGCAAGTTCAGCAGCTCAGCACTTTAACACACTGTGCCACCAGAGGCCCCAAGACTCAGACTATGTCCTGTTAACCAGGATAACTTTGCTGGGGAAATGCTGGCAGATGAGTAAAATTTGCAAGGGGAATATGGTTGCAGGGACCATAGGGTGATGGAAGGGAAGCCCTGCGAACTCTTCTGTAAATTTACACACATCTTCTGGCTGTGCAGACCTAACTAGAACTTTCCAGAGCCGAGTAACCTTTGGAGCAACTCCATCCTTACTACGCATGACTAATCACATCTCAGAAAAAAACCTTCCATTCCAATTCTGCCACATGACTTCCTAGTCACTTAATGTTGCAAAAATGTCATCTCCTAAAATACCCCTGGGGACCTAAAACATGGCAAAAATGCTTCCTATAGCCACTAGAAGACATTTGAAAGTGCAAAAGGGATGTGTTTATGGCAGGGGGGTGATGTGGGTATAGACCTCCAAGGTTCTTTGGGAGGGTAATGCAAACCTCTACCCGCTCCAGTATTAAGGAGTAAGAAGGCCACAAGTTCCTCTAGGATGAACTGGCTGATGGTCTCCGATGTAGCACCTACTGGAGATATGCTTCTACAAGAAGGTTTTGTTTCCTCAACCAGAACTGTACTTTTTCTGGATGAGGAAAGCGAGGGGCAATAAAGCACACAGAGTTGAAAACTTTCTGTTTTTATGAACCAGCAGGGATGCACTGGAGGCTTTTGTGGGTTTCATGGAAACGCCTAATGAACTAATTTGGCCCTTGGGTCAGATTATCTCAATCCATTCCTTTGGACTGTGATGTATCAGTAGAGGTCAATATGGCTAATTTGGGAGATAAGTGCACCTACACAATTCCTGGTGGGCAAATAACTGAAGATAAGAGAATGCATTCATCCTGTTACCAACTTGCCTCTTTGTGTTGCTGTATTGATTTCACACTGATAGAAATGGAAGAACTCACTGAAAGTGGCACTGGATCTTCACAATGTTCTTTAAAATAAAAGACAATCAATTAATACGACAGGCAAGATTAATGAAATGGCAAACCACCACTAATGCTTCTTCTCTTATGAACTCCCCTCCTACGTGCAGCTGACAAACTGACTCCTCTAAAATTATAGAACTACTTAATAAACCTTGCTGAATTTAACTGGGTTTATACACATAATCTTGTACTGCAACTGTGTTTCTCTTTTAAAATCAGAGGTGATTTTTAAGCTCCTGGTGGTGATGGGTGTGTTTTTGGAGTATGGAAGAAATATCAGAAGGTTGTTTCTTCCATACTGTTCAAAATCATGTTCTTCCATGTTGTATTATACTGAGGATAAACAGCTTAAAATGTTTATAGATATATAGATACAGGACAATATACTCATATTAACTCGAGTATAACTCGCCATCAAATGGAATGTGCACCTTCAAAATTTAGGTGCACATTACAAAAAAAAATGGATTTGGCATCACATGTAATGTGCCCAACAGTGAAGCCTAGCACATCAGTGAATCCTAGCACATACTAATGTGCACTTCAGTTTTGGCAATGTAATCCAGTCAAAAAAGTGAGCATTAAACTCCTGGAGAAGAGAACAACTCCCTGTTAATTACTTGTTTTAAATATTCTAAAGGTCTGGACAAGTTAATATTCCTGCCTCATTTGCCCCTTCTTTCTTCTCCCTTCCTTTCTTTCAATTGTCAAAGGAACATTTCATGTGGAAACCAATGCTCAGCTATATAACCAACTGGTACATTTGCACAGTCCACCTGGCCTGCTTTCTTTAATCTTTTCCATCCACTTTGCCCCATACATTCAACTCCTGTCAATGTTCCATTGGCTTAAATATTCCTACTAGGCTGTTTGGAGAATGTTGTAAAATGTTCCCTCATTTTTGGTGGCCCTGAATTTGCTTTCAGGCTTATAGAAAAGCTATCAATTTTCTCATCTTAAATATAAGAAGATGATTGAACAACATCCAAATCAAACTAGAACAACTTCATTTGTCTTCATTGTCACAATCTATATGAAACAAATGGGAGAACCACATTAAAAAAATTAAAGTAACAACTAAATTACAGTCCAACCCCCACATCTAAAACTGTGGATAACGATTGTAATGAAGGATTTCTGGCCTGTGAATATCATAAACTCATGCTGGAGGACCCAGAAAATACTTATGGAGACAATATTTTGCTAAAACAGGATAAATACGCCCTTAGGCATTAGCCCTGCCGATATGGGGATGGTATTGTACTTCTTCAGCATGTGGAAGAAAACCTCAAAAGAACGTGCTTCTTAATAATTTTCTGTGTGATAACATAAACCATTCTAAATCGCACTAAGATTCACCAGAGAGCTCTGAACATCCCAATACACCTTTTTATTTGCATTTTATTACAACTCAATGGAAATGTTATTTTGAAAAAAAATAATTTAACTAACCTTCATTTTCAGATGTCAGGTCCACTGCACCACCCACTCTTTCTATCAAATGTGCATCAACATATTTTCCTTCTATTTCTGTATCATGTGTTTCAGAATGATCTTTGAAATTGTTTTCTTCCTCAAAATGTGCTGCGGGTACATTTCTGTGTATTCAGAAAGATTGCAAAAATTGTAGATCTGCAACTGTACTCAGTATTTTTTCACATCATTCTCGGCTTCCTAGAATTCCAAGTTTTTACATCAAACTGAATATTGTATTATTACCTTGGAGTGCTTTCACAAGGTTCACCATAGGCATGGCCATCTTGGATAACAACTGGAGTCTCAACTGATGGGGAGTAGCCTGTATCCACACTGTTTTCTTTCTCTAGTTTTGATGATCTGATTGCTGAAGAATGGGTATTCGCAGACTGTAGATGTGGCTTCTAAAAACAAAAAAATTACACATGTGGTTTATACATTGAAGCATGACCTTACAATAGTATTATTTCATCAAAATTATCACAATCATTCATTGCCCTCATTTAGCTTCACCATAAAGTTGTTGTTGGGTCTTCATGGTGAAACTAAGTTTCTCGCTCACAAGCAAGGAAAATGAATGCAGTTGGCAATTTTTCCCTCCGGAGGAGGAGGAGATGACAGAGGCAACCCAGAGGCAAAAAGAAAGGAAATGCAGTGGAGGCGAAAACTAAGATATTTCTTCATTTTCTCAGAAAAGGACTGAAACCTACCACCACGCTGAGGGGAGGTGGAGAAATCAGGACTATTCTGCTTTGTTGCTTGCTCTGAAGTTAAGGCACCCTCTCATAAACCCTGAGCGAGGCACTAAAAACCTATTTGTGACCCAAGGAGGTTTCGCCTTTTTAAATTTTGGCCCCTTACTACTGCCAAGTTGTGAAGGCCTGACTCAAATCATAAATCTAAGAAAAAATGCATATGTTTGTTACTTACCATGAAGACTCATAGTGGATCATGGAGAAGAAGACATCTACCAAAGGATTAATTTGCATTGGCATGCAGACTAGGCAAGTCATGTAAAAACATTCAAAGCTTTTAACGGCTCATTCTGTAAGCAACTCTCTTGGTTCTTTACAACAAGTACAGGAAAGATGAATAGAAAGAAGGAAAGACAAAAAGGACAAAAAAGAGTATAAGACAACACAAGGTAACACAAGAAATTAAAATGACATGGCTGACAAACATGACACAAGTCAGGCCCAGAACCATTGAAACGGTTGGTGTGGATGTGGATCTCCTTTATAGTCTAGAATGAGCCTTTAAAGCAGGCCTTCACCTCCTGTGGCCTTCTACGTGTTTGGGACTCCCAATTCCCAAAAGCCCAAGAATTCTGGGAGCTGAAGTCTAAAACACTGGGAGGGCCACGGTTTGTGCAGGTCTGCTTTACAGTAACTAACCAAAGTCTTTCTCAGACCTGGAAGGAGGCATTCATGAAAGTATGGTTGCTTACCTGTAACCGTGTTTCTCCGAATAGTGATCTGTGGAATCCACACATATTGGTAATTCCTTGCACGTGTGCAGCCTGATCGGAACTTTAAACAGCTGAGTCTAGTTTGGCTACAGCCCCACCCACCTTCCCCTGAAGGTATATAGCCTCAGGTGGGGATGTAGCCCACGTTCCCTACCGCCATAGCGGCAGTTGAGAGAGGCATGATGTGAGCAGGGAGGATGGGTGGGGATGTGTGGATTCCACAGATCACCATTCGGAGAAACACGGTTACAGGTAAGCAACCATACTTTACTCCTCATGGTGTCTGTGGAATGCACACATATTGGTAGATTAGCAAGCCACTTACCGAGGATGGAGGGCGTCATGCCACTGCTGAAAACAGCACCGCTCTCCCGAAGGACGCCTGGCGCTTGGACAGCAGATCCACCTTGTAATGTGACACGAAGGTAAGAGGTGTCGACCAGGTCGCTGCCCTGCAGATTTCCTCCAAGGGTACACCGCGGCCAAAGGCTGTGGAGGCCGCAACGGCCCGCGTGGAGTGGCCCCTCAGCCCCGAAGGCGGCTCCTGTCCTGCCAACTGATAGGCGAGCTTAATCGTGGCGATCACCCACGCCGACAGCCGTTGTGGAGACACTGGGGTCCCCCTGGCGTCCGCCCTATACTTTAAGAAGAGGCGGGGAGACTTCCTGAATTCCTTTGTTCGCTCGACATAGCATGCTAATGCCCTGCGGACATCTAGCAGATGGAGGGCCTGCTCTAATGGAGTAGCAGGTTCCTGGAAAAAGGCCGGGAGCACGATGTCCTGTGCCGAATGGAATAGGGTAACAACCTTGGGGAGGAAGGCAATGTCAGTCCTCATCACCACTTTGTCCTTATGGAACCTCATGTAGGGGTCGTCGACGCGCAGGGCGCAGAGTTCACTGGCGCGTCTCGCCGTCGTAATAGCCACTAGGAAGGCTGTCTTCCATGACAGGTGGGCAAGGTCAACCGTGGCGAGAGGTTCGAACGGGGGCTTCGTGAGCGCCGAGAGTACCAGCCGAAGTTGCCAAGCGGGCGGCGGGAGGGCGGAAGGTGGATAGGTGTTTTTATAGCCCTGCAGGAAAATCTGAACCATGGGGTCCTGGAAGCAAGATGTGAGGCCACGGCGCTTCCGATAGGCGGAGATCGCTGCTAGATAGCATTTGACAGAAGAGAGCGCCATGCCCCTCTGCGCCAAGGAGGCGAGGAAGTCCAACAAGAGGGGTATTGGCGCGGCCAGCGGGTCAGCCCCCCGCTGTTTTACGAATTCTGCAAACTTCCCCCACTTATAGGCGTATGACCGCTGGGTGGACGGTCTGTGCGCTGCTGCCAATATGTCCAGCACGGCTTTGGAGAACGGCTGGGGCGTACTCTCCATGCCACCAGATGAAGCCAGTGGATGTCCGGGTGGCGAATTGTGCCGTCTTCGCTCGTCAGAAGATCTGGTCGACGGGGAAGGTCGTGATGACATCCGTCTGTCATGGCTGCCAAGAGGGGAAACCAGGGCTGGCGAGGCCACCAGGGTGCTATCACGATGGCGTCCGCCCTGTCGTGATACAGCTTGGAAACAACCCTGGACAGGAGCGGAGTGGGCGGAAACACGTATAGGAGAGGGCCTGTCCAACGAAAAAGAAACGCGTCCCCGAGGCACCGTGTGCCCTCCGGCTTCGCCCCCCAGGCGCAGAACAGGTCGCACTTGGCATTGTGCTGGGATGCGAACAAGTCTATGGTTGGGCGGCCCCAGCGGCGAAACACCGCCGCTACCTCGTCGCGGTGTAGAGACCACTCGTGGCCACTGGACGGGGTTCTGCTGAGGTGGTCGGCCAAGGTGTTGGAGTGCCCTGGCAGGTGTACTGCCGACAGCAGGATGGCGTTCCCCACGCACCAATCCCAGATTGTCATGGTGAGGGCCAGTAGGGCACGGGATCTCGTGCCCCCCTGTTTGTTTATATACCAGACCACCGTGGTGTTGTCTGTACAAACTTGTACTGCATGCCCCCGCAGGACATCCTGAAAGGCCTGTAGGGCCTTGTATAGAGCAAGGAGTTCTAGGAGATTGATGTGTCGTGTGCGCTCGGCTGGTGTCCACTGGCCACGCACGGCGAGGCGTCCGGTATGGGCGCCCCACCCGAGGGGGGAGGCGTCTGTCGTGATGGTACGGGATGGGTCCCGAACACGGAAGGGCATGCCCTTGCAGGCGTTTGTCCTGGACAGCCACCAAAGCAGGGAGTGGCGGACGTGCGGAGGTGGAGCGAGCAGAGTGGAGGGTTCGTCTCGCAGTGGCTTGAAGCTTCGAAGGAACCACGACTGGAGGGGCCGCATCCGAAGGCGGGCCAACGGGGTGACCGCCGTTGTTGATGCCATATAGCCGAGCGCGGACTGGATGTGGTCTGCCCGCACCGAGGGCTGGTGCCTTATCCGCAACAGTGATGAGCGAAGCGCGAGAAAGCGCTCCTCTGGTAAGTATGCCCTCCGGGACGTCGCGTCGAGGAGAGCCCCGATGAATTTGGTTCTCTGTGACGGCTGGAGGTTGGATTTTGTGTGATTCACAACCAGCCCCAGGCTCTGGAGGAGTGAAAGAGTGAAACTAATATCGCGTAGGAGGCGGTGGCGGGACCCCGCGACCAGCAGCCAGTCATCGATGTACGGGAACACCGTGACCGCCTGGGTCCTCAGGTGTGCCGCCACCGCCGCCATCACTTTTGTAAATACCCGGGGAGCCGTGGAGATCCCAAAGGGGAGGACGCGAAAAGAAAATGCTTTATTGCCAATCATAAACGATAAAAAACGATGATGTCGCGAAGCTATCGCGATGTGAAAATAAGCGTCCCGGAGGTCAATCGTCGCGAACCACGCCCCCTCCGGGAGGAGAGGGAGAATGGTTGCAAGCGTGACCATCCGAAAGGTGGGTGCCCAGATATAAGTGTTGAGGGCTCTTAAATCCAAAATGGGGCGCTGACCTCCGCCTTTCTTTGAAACTAGAAAGTACTTAGAAAAAAATGCCCTTGAAAAGGAACTTGGGTGCAAGGGGACTACAGCCCCTTTATCTAACAAAGTGCGCACCTCCTGCCATAAGACTTCCGATGGCAGGGTGGCCCTAAGGCGGCCTACAACGGGCCGTGTATGGAAATCAATTGAGTAGCCATTACGGACTACATCTAACACCCACCTATCCGTGGTAATGGCGGCCCACGCCGAGAAAAACTTTTGCAGGCGTGACCCAAACTTAAAGTGCACCCCTGGGAGGGCCTGACGTCTTTCCAGCGTCGTAAGGTTAACAAAGGAGGACGTAAATGAAGATAAAAATGAATAATCGTGTGGGGCGGGTGCCCGAGAGGGCGGCCGGGTGGCGCTAAACGCGGCGTCTAGACTGGGATTGAAAACGGCCCCTACCCTGTTGCCGAAGCCGGGACTGCGGAGGCTGGCGGGCTGTTTGAGGCGACGGCGCCTGCGGAAAGGGCCTGGCGCCGACATTGTAGGGCCTACGAGTGTAGGTGCTCGAGGGCGGCCACCTACCGCGGCCTTGGTATCTCTGGGTGGTGTAGCCATATCTGTTAGCTGCCTGCCGAACTTCCTGTTTATGCTTCAACTTCTCGTCCGTCTCCGGATTAAAAAGACCGGTGTCGTGCGCGGGAAGATTTTCCGCAAGAGCTCTGCCCTCTTCCGACAAGGTTGATGCCCGTAGCCAAGCGTGGCGTCGGATTGAAGTGGAGGTGGCAAACATCCGGCCGGCCGTGTCTGCCGTATGTTTAGCCATGTCCTTCTGTGCTCTAGACAGTAGCAGGGCTTCCTGATGTATCGCTGAAGCATAGGCTTGATGCTCCTGAGGGAGAGAAGCCACATAGGTACCCATGCGTTTCCATAGGTATTCTTGGTATGCTGACATATATGCGCCGTAATGAGCCAGGCGCGTAACGAAGGCCGCGCCGGCGTGAACCTTCCTACCAAGACCCTCCAGCTTCTTTCCCTCCTTGTCTGCGGGTGAAGTTTGAGACCTAGACCCTCTTCCCCGGGTCATATCCGCCACAATAGTGTTGGGCTGCGGCGGCTTGGCAATCCAGGGAGCTGAAGTCAAGTCAACCTTGTAAAGCAGCTCATTCCTTCTGGATACCGGGGCTACGGATGGGGGCGCCACCTCCGGGGTTTTGGTCAGTTGTAGAATGTACGGAATGGCCGGCAGCACCGTGGCTGGGAGCGGGGCCTGCTGCTGCTGCTCAGCAGGGAACAAAAAATCTTCCACAGGCTTTTGAGGGGGGGCGACCGGGACTTTCAGGGCTTTTGTAAGCCGTGACAACAATGCTGCAAGAGAAGCCGCATCCGCCGTTACAGGCGTTTCCACCTGAGCCCCCTCATCCTGCTCCCTTAGAGAGTAGGACGTATGGGATCCAGAAGCAGACATATAGTCTAAGGCCTGAGCATCCATGCTTGCCTCGGCACGGGGGCCCTGCCGCGGCGTCGAGTCGCCCTGAAGGGATGGGACTGGCGGCTGGGCAGTATGGTCCTCCGGAACGAGGACAGGCCCGAAAACATAGGCACGGCCTCCCGGTGAGCGGTGCACAAAATCTTCACGGCCCGAGTAGCCCCAGTACAGGGAGTCGCCGTGCCATGTTACTAGGCTGCCAGAGCCTGCTCTGCGCCCCGGGGAGGAAACAGACCGTGGGAGCCCGGCCTGGGACGGGCTCCTTGAGTGGAAAAGGGAAGGCGGAGGCGATGGCCTACACGCCACGTGGGCCGCGCCCGGGCCTTTTCGGAAGGGGGATAGCTGCTGCTCACCCCAGGCCTCCGGTCCCGCGGCGGCGGCCGAGTGCCGCTGGATCCGGGGCCCCGGTTCCGCGGCCTGAGTTCCATCGCGGGGGCCCGCCTCCGCTTCGGGGAGGGGGGCCGCACCCGCCTGAAGGCCAGAAGTCCCTGGCGTGGCCCAGCCGGCCTCACGCGGCCTCTGCGCCGCGGTGGGCGGGGCCTGTGAAGACCCGGATGTTCCTCCCTCTGGCGCCGGCCGCATGGTCGCTGACGCTGAGCTCTCAGCGTCCCTGCGTCTCTTCTTCTTTTTGCGGCCACGCTCCTCCCCCGAGGCCTGGGGAGAACGCGGCCGCTGCGGGGATGGAGAGCGCGGCCGCTTGGAGGAGGAAGCCGTTGGAGAGGTGAGCGGCTGGCATGGCTGGGAGGCGGGTTGGGAGGCTGAAGGCAGCAGCCGCTTCTCTGGCTGCGCCGGGAATAGCGCGCGCTCATATAAGAGCGCCTTCAACCGAGCCTCTCTGTTTTTCCGGGCCTGAGGAGTAAAAGCCCGGCATACCCCGCAGGTCTTCGTGGAGTGCGTCTCTCCCAGACAAAGGAGGCATTTCTCATGGCCATCTGAGTCAGGGAGATTCCCTCCGCACCCCGAACACTTTTTAAATCTAAGAGCCATAACGGCTAGCTGGGCCTGAGCCACAATGTCTAAGTTAGAAGCCAAACTAAACTAAGTTCCTCAACGCTGCTGCGGCGGCAAAAAAAGGAACGTGGGCTACATCCCCACCTGAGGCTATATACCTTCAGGGGAAGGTGGGTGGGGCTGTAGCCAAACTAGACTCAGCTGTTTAAAGTTCCGATCAGGCTGCACACGTGCAAGGAATTACCAATATGTGTGCATTCCACAGACACCATGAGGAGTAATAGGATCTACTAAAACTAAGCACCAACTCTAGAGGAGGGAAAAAGCAGTGGAAACCAAATACATGTCTCCTATTTTCACCACTCCTCTGAAATTCATTAGTTTATTTTTTCCTTGCTCAGGGAAAAGGGATATATTAGCCCCTACAGCATCTACACAAATTTGTGGATTTTCAATAACACCAGCATATGATACCTTTCCAGGTCATCTCATAATTATGCTAGTTTGATTACAGTGGAAATAAATTAATTTGCTACATGCCTGAACTAACCTGCCTTCAGGTATACATTCCACTGTTCAGAGTAGTCAACCCACTATGTCACTATCTTTCCATAATGGTGGGATTGCATGCTTCTGAGAAGCAAGAAGCTAAGCTGATATCAGCAAAACAATTATGAGTCACCTACATTAGGTATGTTTTTGCTGAGGAACACTTCTTCAGGATATAATGGCCACATCAGCAAAAGAAAACTGATAGTTCAATGGTGATGGTGGCAGTGAAGCCCCAGAAGTGAAAAAAGGGCACTCTGGGAGGATCTCTCAGAGACAATGTCAGTGGTATTTCAGTTAACACTGAAGCGCATTGCACAGAAGAGGGCAATATAAAAGGAAGAAATTGAGAGATTCTGTGCTGGAATTCAGAAAGAAATTAATCACACACCAAAATGGGACATATTGATAATCTCAGGTCATTTGAATGGAAAAGTTGAATCAAAAGTTGGATGAACTTTCCTATACCTGAAATAAATTTATTATACTTGTTACCATTGTCAAGTGACCTGTTGGGCTGCTCAAGGGTGATGGGAAGGTCCTTGCTATTTGGGCAGAAACTTGGTCTAGAATCTAGCGTAAAGCTAGTTGTACCTGAAAGTTTACAAAAACTTCTAGATTACTTAAAAGTTCCCTGAGGAAGGAAAACCAGATAAGTATTTTTTTTATCCTCTCTTTCATGAAGAAGGCAGAGCTTTCTTTTTATCTTTGGTTTGAAGATATTCTTGAAAGAATATTCTCTGAAGATTCTGATATCCTGGAATGTGGCCATTGTTAGGTTATTCTGGAACACAAATTGTTCCAGTGTTTTAGTCGAACAGATGTTTCTGCCACTATGTCTGCGATAATAGCACAAGCTGTGAAGAGGTAGCATTTAAGGTTTTAGAGTATAATGTAGTTTTATGTAAATGTCCTCTACCCAATCACAGAACCACTATATATGGCAGATGCTTCCCATAAGGGCCTGACAATCAGTATATTTGCATGTGAAACTTCAAAATATTGATCTCTTCTCACTGGTACTTTAAGGGAGTGTCACCACCCCTATGCACCAAAGTACTTCTAGCAAGTACTCCACTAGTAGCATTGTTAGCATCACTAAAATTTGGGATGATAAGAGAATACAAACTTTGATAAGAAATTCATGTGAGCATTGATTTACAGAAGCTGTGACTTCACAGAACGCTAAAATCAATGGAATTTATATAAGTTTTCCCTTAAAAAGGGTCAATTGATTTAATGTGTCTACTCTAGTAAGAACTAGCCATTAGATTTAGATCTTAGATTGGGTTTTCCCACCTGGAGCCATTATAATAGAAGGCAAAAACCATTCTGCTATTAGGGAGGAGGGAGGAGAAACAACACAGGAAAACCCCATGGTCGGGGAAAGGAAGCAACTAAAATGGCTAGATAAGGGGAATATGAATTTGTATAAATCCCAGACAACCACTCCTGCTTTTTAAAAGTTTGGAATTATTTAAAGGTGATGAGAAAAATGATAACACAGAGAAGAGTAAGGAAACAGAATACAGATGAGAGATAAAACAAAATTTCTACCCAGCTATTATTCATAATATAAGATGGTCTAGGAACAAGCAAGACAAAGAATTAGGAGAGCAGCCTACAGAGTGAGTAGTTAAAGTTCTCAATGTCTCCATGTAATTACTGCCTATGTAGCAATATGCATTAACCCATTTGCAGATGGTTCCTTCTACAAGTCTGAGAATGATTCCCAAAAGATACAACTAAAACTGACAAAACCTTAATGTCCCTCAGTTTTATTAGAATTTTTCTCTCCATTTGTTAATGTGGGGAAATGGCCAATTTTGCTAAAAGTCTAGCAGAGTCTTAATACCTCTGCCTTGAATTCATTTGCCTCTATACTTAACACTTTTTATGTAGTAGGTAGGTAGAATGACATCATACTCATAAGGCGTTAGAGGTAAGTCAACACCATGTTGACAGAAGGATACATTTTATAATATAGACACACTGAACTCCCAACACCCCTACTCCAAAGTTCTTTGGGCCTTTTTTCAGTTCCCTCTCTCCCCCTCTCCCTCTCTCTCTTTCACAAAACAAAAACAAGAATAAACAAACATGAAAACATGATTATTTGCTCCTTATCTACCTAACTTGGCGATAGGAAAGCCGGGGGTACTAGTCTGGCTGCTGTTAACTTCGTTAACAAGCAATATAAGAAAAAAACATTTCAGAGTAAAAAGGTATTGGCAAAATCAGTCCAACTAAGGGATCCTAATCTTATTTCTCTTTCCAGTATTACCTCCACATGATATATGTCAGTTAGTGTGTTTGTGTATGTGCGTGCAGGCTGAATATGATCCAGTGATCAACGAAGCTTACATTGCTTTACAAATGGTGATACCGTTCACCTTCCTAGCACACACAGAGATTGGAAGAATACTTAGATAGAGAAGAAATTGTATTTCTGTGACACAAAATGCTAATATGGTTGAATAAAACATTTGACATTAGAAAGTATTTTCTCTAAAGTAATTATCCTAAAAATTACATTTTCATCTGTACACCAAGAGAATTGGCACTGAAAAAACTATTTTAGGCATACCTTCCGAGTATAACTTTTTCTTGCTTACCCAAATATGTATACTTTGGTCTTCTGATTTGCTGCTGTAATATTCTTCTAAAAGCCACATTGATGCAAGTACAGCAGATGCAGATATTTTTACATGCATCTTTGGTTGGCATTCCTGAAATGGCTCTGCCGCCATGGGATCATAAAGTAGTCGCCTATCAGACCATCTAATCATCCACTCAAGCAAGTGAGCAACATGATTAAATTTAAACTTCATCTCTGGAGTTGGCTCCTCTCTCTGCACAACATCATTCATCCTAATTGGTTTGTAGATAAACTTATGAACTGCAGATGTTTTAGGAAAAGAGGTTTCTTCAGATGAATGCTGTGATAGTAATGGTGTAAGCAGTATCTTTTTACTGGAATCATGTGGACTATGAATGGACTGCTGACGTAGACCAAATAATCCTCTTCTTTTGGCGAGTTTCATCACATATTTATGGTCATAAAACTCAATTGGTTTTTGAATGGGGACAGGAAGAGTTCGTTTTTTAGAATCTTTCGTCTTTTCCTCAGATAAAGACTCTGGTTGAGAATGACTGGGATCAAAAACAAGAGCGTAGCAAGAACCAGCTCTAAATATATTTTGGCCTTTCGTTGCGATCTGACGACGTTTCAGTGTTGTATGAACATCAAAAAGAAGAGAACTGAGTTCCTGTTCTCTAAGGAGTGCTGAAAAGCTCACCAGAAAAGGAATTGAAGAATCTCTATGACTGATGAGATCTCTTTCAAGTATGTAAGTTATAAAGAGCTCTAAAAACTTAACATATTCATCATCATCACGTTCAAATTCCCATTCACCGACAAGTGGCAAAACTTGCTGTTTAGAGCAATCTTTATTATTTTGCTTTTTTGTACTTCTTCCTTTCCCAGTAAAGTCTTCTATTTTTTCAGTATATTTATCACATCCAGTCAATTCTCTTAAATGTCTAGAACAGTGCAAATAACAACAAAGAAAATTTAAAAGGCAATCAATTTACAAACTGCATCCTTTTCTTCCAAATTAAATTATTATTATTTTTGGTTTCATTGTAGGTAAAACAATAACATCTTAGTACCTCAACCTATCGTTGTTACTGAGCTTCAACAGAATTATTGAACAAATTGTGGGTTTAAAACTAAATCCATATAAAAACACAACTGTAAATGGGACAAATAAAATATTTATGAAATATGTTATTTTATACTACAATTGTAATATGTGTATAGGGCATTTCCTACAAGGAAACAAGGTTAACAAGATCTTTGCATGAATAAGAAAGTACAGTAACCTCAACTTTAACACTGTTATGCTTTTACTCTGTCTAGAGTCCATATAATTAACAGACATGGGCAACTTTTTTTCTAAATCAGTGGTGCTCAACCTTTTTAATTTCACAGTACACTCACAAGGGTGGACCAATTCTCAAGGCACACCAGAGGTTTTTAAAGACCTTATTAAAAGCTCAAAAAGACAGGAAAAGCGGTTGGCTACTGGTTTGGAGGAGTCAGATAACAAAATCAGCCACCAAGTTAGAATGCAAGCCAGCTTTTATCCCATAAACCATGCGTCATGCACCCTGGTCAATCTCTCTCCTTCCTATTAATTTTCACTCCTGAGAGTGAAAAGATCTCTTCCTTCACTCACACACACACACACACACACACACACACACACCAAGCTCAGCACTTTCCATGTCACTTGGGAGTTAAGGAGAAATGTGAGATGGACAGATGGATAAATGGAAGGAGATTGAGCACAGCATGCCCACAAAAGATAGAGGAAAGAAGGACTACAAAGACAGACTCCATTACCTCTCTTGTAGCTAACTGCTAAGTGTCTTAAGGTTAGGGCCATGACATCACAGGGGATCAAGAAACAGGTGGTGTCTCCCTCTCCACCTGTGCTGAGATACGATCCCAGAAATTGAACAGAGACCCCAGCAAAGAAGAGCTGTGAGTTAACTGGGAGGCAGGCTCCTAGTATCTTCATCTATGGTTTGCTTCCCAGTAGCAGAGGTAGGGAGAAAGGGCCAATGGCGCCTTAAATATAATTTTCTGGGTTCTTGGCAGAGGGTTAGACTGGATGGCCCACGAGGTCTCTTCCAACTCTATGATTCTATGATTCAGTCTGTTTGATATGCAGTTCTCTATAATCACACTCTCTGCTTTCCAGCAGTCCTTTCATAGGACAAAAATGTGCCATAGCACAATGGTTGAAAACAGACTAATATGTGACTAAGGTTGCTGTTCTGCTGTTAACCCATTTGGGAAGGTCAAAAACTGGAAATATTATAGCCTCTTACTTGCATCCTTCTTCCACCTGAACGGGAATATATTTTCGTATTTCTTCACTCCACAAAGATTCAGAGAACGAATCTGCTGTTTCAGCATCACTATAAGACGGAGGATTTCCCAAATCTGAAACTGTGCTTCTGCTTAGACTAGTTCCCAAAGAAAATCGGTCATAGCAGCAAACTCCAGGATCTTGTGTTTCCACTTCTAGGGGTTCCCAGATATTCCTCTGAGGGGCCCCTATGTTTCTCATCACACGTTTCAATGCTGTCACATTCACTTTGTGAGCAGCCTGTATAACAACAGACATAATCTCTTCACTATTTGGGCCTAACAAAAAAAGAAGAAGATTACTTACGATTTCTATAGAAAACACATTAATTAGACATTGCAACTCAGAATGTGCAAGTTATTATTTATATGATGAATATCATATGAACTGGATGAGGACTGCCATTTTATTTTCATGTAATAAATGTGTCAACCATTGCCGAAGATGAACAGTTTGCTTAGCTATAGCTGTGGTTCTTTCAGTAGCAAAATGATAGACAGTATATGGGGTAACTGTGCAGACATCTTTGAAACATTCTAAACATTCTAAAGTTAGTCATTTAGCCTCACCCAGTGCTGCCACAACACCACCAACATTTGTCTCTTACAAAGTGGGGAAAAACAAAAAAATAACATAACATATAACATCAGTTAAAAGAACATATACATAATCAACACTCTCACTCTCTCCTTCAGATCCCACTGTACCACAGTATAAAAGTAAAACAAAGCAAATGGCAGAACACTAGAGGCAATGTGGATCGGCTGTGTAAGTTCAAAAATTATCGTTCAAAAAACTAGCTATAAGTAAGCAACCTGTTTTTCTTACTGGTCTCTAATTCACACCAATGGGAGATTTATAAATTGGCTCACCATAGGGTATTACATTATTATTGAAGGAAGTACTGCCTTTCCAAAAAAATCACTTTGAGTCATGAAGATTAAAGTGAATTAATTGGAATTGCTTTCAAGAAGGCTGATGGTTGCAGAACTTACAAAATAAGAAGAATGAATGATAATTCTTGGATGATTGCATGAGCAATTCACCTTAATAAATCTTCTCTTATGCAAACTGTCTAAGGCAGGAGTCTCAAGTTCTACTGAAAACACTGACTCCACTCTCTCAGGTCAAATTAATGATAAGGCCTTGCCACAGATATTATATTTGAGAAGTAATTCAGAAATAACAGGATATGTGTTGTCGAAGGCTTTCATGGCCGGGATCACAGGGTTGTTGTATATTTTCCAAGCTGTATGGCCATGTTCCAGGAGTATTCTCTCCTGATGTTTCGCCCACATCTATGGCAGGCATCCTCAGAGGTTGAGAGGTACCTCAGGAAATAATACTTCTGGAACATGGCCATACAGCCTGGAAAACATACAACAACCCCACAATAACAGGATAGTTTTTCATTCTTCTAAACATTGCCTGAGCAGGTTTGTATTGATACTTTTATAGGGCTTTATGAAAGAAGAATCCTATTTTTATTAAAACATATTTCTTTTTTCAATATCATGTACAATACCTTTCACTTTGCAGTGTCTAAGTCGCTGGTGCAAAGCATTATATTTATCTCTTAGTGGGACTCTGACATCTTCAGGATTAGGAAATGCTTTTACCAAAATTTCTGCCACCTACATAAAAAGAAGATTGCTTTAAGAAAACCAAAAAAAGTTTCCAGAAATAACTCTATATAACTATAAATGCAAAAAGTATATTTTCAAAGATATTTTAATTTTTCAACTATTTATACCTTTTTAATTGGTGGCAATTCTCCAGTAAGGCTCAGAATGATATCCTGGATAAGTTCCTCAATATTCATGAAGCGAGCAAAAGGGAGCATCCGACAAGCCCATTCCAATGCACTTAGAGAGTATTCTATTACACAGCTATCAGATTCAGTTCTCATGCATTCCTAAAGAAAATCACATAATGAATTGAAACTTTAATATGAAATCTAGTATTTTAGTCCTGAATTACATGTGGCAGCAGTAGCAGAACTATCTTAAACTGTAGGGAATGATTTGGAACAGATGCCTGAGTTTTTGCCTTTCTCTGGGACAAGGTGACTTCTCCTCAAGCTTCTCTTCCTGCTCTGAACTGAACCTGCCCTGCTGAACACAAGGACGTGCATGGCTATTAGGCATATGCTATGACTCCTTCAAAGGTAAATCTAGTGTCTACTAAAACTTAACTCTTGGGGAGAGCCATGACAATTTTCCTGGTGACAGAAGTATGAGGCAATGCACCCACTAAAAAGCAATTCACTTCTAAAATGTCTCATTTGTGGCTTTACCAGGAACAAGACCCATCTGACTCAGAGACTAACAAGAAGCAATTTGTTGCAGATAATGGATCTTTTGTAACCAGTTTCCTATCCCTGGAAAAATGTAGCAAAGAGATGTCACGTCTATGGTTGTCAAACTATACAATTAGAAGTAGTTTGTATAAATACCAGTGATCCTTTTTTATATTGTCATCTAAAAGATATTCATAAACTGTGCAAAGACTTGCTTGTTAATAAAAACAACAGGATTGGGGGAAGTCAAAGTCTGGGCATACTACTATATGATATTCTCATTAATCCTATGGGCATTTTTTTTTAAACTGTATCTCTTTTGTATCTCTTTGTTTTTAATATTGTCTTAGGTTACCTAAGTCTGTTTTTCAACAACCATCTAGCAACCTGTAAGTAAAGTAACTACTTAGAAGAAAAACAAAGAAGAAAAGCTCTTTTTCAAAATATAACCACAGCTATTAAAGATGTAATGGGATTGTAAAAAAGAAAAAACTCTTTTAGAAAGAATGAAAGGCTAATATGTAATCTCTCAACAGGGTTAAAATTCTGTGTTGTCATAATTACGTTCTGATTTTCCAAATTCTCCCTTGCAGTTTGGTACCGTCTACAACTGGCAGATAATTTTTCACGAACATGAAGCATCCAAGACAGTGCACACAATTCTCTAAAGCAACCTGTGGCACAAAAACAGGCAAAGTTTTAATGAGCTAAGAAAAAAGAAATGTTTCAAAGAAAATTTTAACTATTTCTATTTTTCAATTTAAAACAGTTAACCTATAAGTGACAGGGTCAATGAGTGGGAGACCAAATAATCTTTTTTATTATATTAGCTCAAATTTTTATGGCAGTATATTTTGTGCTCAATAGAAGCTGAGAATCTTAAAAGTCTATTACCCTGGCTGAAGAAATATTGGACAGATTTTCCTAGAACAAGAAAGGATAATTACAGAAAGCAGGTAGTCATTCAAAGTGATTAAATAGCCTATTATTTTCCATATCCTTAAAACTTAATCACTTTCCCATAACTATATTAAAGTAGCCAGCTAATTTCTAGTATTTATAATGATACATCCACATTTGTCTTCAAATGTTATTTCACAAGGGTACAGGGTAAACAAATGTTTATATGAATAATGTTCATGTTGATCAGATTATGTTCACCACAGCAAGCTTATTGTACTCTTACAGATACTTGAAAGTACTTCATTTTATGTGATAACTGTAATGGCTCTGCTCAGCTTGAGGATCCATGTAGCTCCAGTGAATTAATTTAGCCTCTAGAACCACTCTAATAATACACTCTTCTATTATATTAGGAATTCAACATGAAATGGACTGTGGCTAAAAATTTTATTCCTTGTTTTTGTTGTCCTTTCACAGTATATTCATTGTTAAAGATTCTTTCTCCATTATAATTGTTGACTCATATGCCCTCGTCCCAGTTTCTGTTTCAAAACCCTGCCTTAAGTTATTAACTAACATTTATTGTTTCCAGAGTCCCTTAGAGGCATTTTGCGGCCATCTGAGTCTTTTCCATATTCCTATACTTATTATCCATGGCATCATATAGAATCATAGAATAGTAGAGTTGGAAGAGACCTCATGAGCCATCCAGTCCAACCCCCTGCCAAGAAGCAGGAAATTGCATTCAAAGCACCCTCGACAGATGGCCATCCAGCCTCTGCTTAAAAGCCTCCAAAGAAGGAGCCTCCACCACAGTCTGGGGGAGAGAGTTCTGGGAAGATATCAGAGGAGTCGTCTCAATATTAATTGGCTACTCCTCTACATTTTTCTTCTCCTGAATGCTTTCCAACAATAAACTGATTAATCTACCTTGAGTGAATGCATAAAAACCACATCTAGTCAGCTAGGTGAGAAAATTAAAAACTGAAGTAAAGACACAGGAATCAACGGTTATATCAGAAAAAGAATTTTGGATTTTAAGACTCCTTCTATATGTGCTGGCATAAAGATATTATTATTGTGTATTGATCCTCTGTGCCATCATTGATTTTCAGAAGCAGAGCTTTTAATTTGGACTAGTGTCAGTTCTGAAGCCAGATTAGAAGCTTGTCTCTCAAGAGCAAAGCTATCAGCCTTGATTTTCTCTAATCTTTGTGACCCACTGAGCAGGGGCCATTGGAGCAGTCTCCAGATATAACTTCTCTTTTGTTTGCCTTTTCTTTTTGTCTGCAAACGAATGAGGATCAGAGAAATAAATAGTGCCATAGAGAATAAAAATCCCAACCTATTGGTAAGGTTGGAAAGGAAAAAAACTGCCAAGGACAGGAGATAAAAACAACATTTGGAATTATAAAGGAATTTAGGTGTCCTGCTTCAACCTGATGGAGCATGAGATAAATCTGTATGAGGTGGATTGCTCCTTCAGTTGTCTAAGAACACCATATTCAACACATCAATCAGAAGTCACAAGAAAATAGGAGCAGGATCACAACAAGCATCTATGAAACAGCATACACATGGATCAAAGGTTCTATCCTATTTTCTAGGCTGACTGCTAATGTTACTGGACAATGTTCTCTGAATACAATATGGATGGTTTAATAGGGCTTTGGTGGTAATGCACCACTTTGCTAACTTTATTGCTTATTCTATGT
Source organism: Anolis carolinensis (assembly GCF_035594765.1). Classification (NCBI taxonomy): domain Eukaryota; kingdom Metazoa; phylum Chordata; class Lepidosauria; order Squamata; family Anolidae; genus Anolis; species Anolis carolinensis. Next base: position 303,247,657 of record NC_085842.1, on the reverse strand, counting down.
TAACATCTTTTGGTGCCCTTGTGTTTCTGCAAATACAAACCTATAGTTTTACATGAAACCTCATCAAGTTTATGATCTCCAGAAGATGTAGGCCTTAAGAACACTGTGCGGTATTTGCAGTAATTAAGCAAATTTTCTGGAAGAGCATTCAATGAAGGAAGACCACCCTTCTTATGGATCTGAAGAAGTAAAAACAAAGATTACAGATAACAATTTAATTTGTTGTAAGTTAGAATGAATGTTCTCCATTATTTTTTTAATTAACTTCAGCATGAAATCTACTTTTACAAAGTCCGAGGCATGAAGGACAACAATCCTATATTCTGGGGATAAATGATGTAAGAGGAAGAACACAAGAGAAGAAACAAAAGAGAATCGAGGTTGACAGAAACAAAATGATTTGTAGAGACAGCCAAGAGTTACAAATAGTAATGGAAGAATGAGAGGAGTAATGGATTGGAAGGGCCAACATTAAGTCTATCTAGAGCAGTGGTTCCCAACCTTTGGTCCTCAAGGTGCTTTGGGCTTCAGTTCCCACAATTCCTAACAACTGGTAAGATGGCTGGGATTTCTGGGAGTTAAACTCCAAAACATCTGGAAGACCAAAGATTAGGAAACACTGATCTAGAGAGTATTTCCCTCAATATTGCTACCATGATCATGATAGATTTTAGACAAATTTCCTAAACCAATAACTGCCAGATTCATATGGGCTAGAATGGAACACTTTCATCAACTGTGAAGATTCCTTCTGGTGTTAGGTTGAAGTGATTTCCCTAAGACTGACAGGAAAATATTTTGTGCAAGGCTATGATTGAGGAAGGGGAGGGTGGATGAGATAAACACAAGATTTGAGAGTGATTCATTGTTATGCTGTTGTATTGTACTGTAATAAAATACATTTTAAAAAAAAGATTACCCTTGTTATGGGAAAAAATAAATCATTTTCATCAGCATACCTTTTGCATTATTTTCCGTGTGTGTTTTAGCTGGGTAATATACCACTGAGCAGAAGGGAAGGAACAATGAGCAGCCTGGAAGAGTACAAGAATCCGTTGAACAACTCCAGATATCTTTTGCCGACAACTTCTCTCCATTCTCAATGGCAAATCAGTGCATTCCTCCTGGATATTATAAAAATAATAAAACATAATCGAGTCACAAATTAGTGAGTAAATAGTGTAAAATATATTCTACTGCAGGGGTCCTCGAGTTTTTTAAGCAGAGGGACGGTTTACAATCCTTCAGATTGTTGAGGGGCCAAATTATCAATTGGAAAAAAAATACGAACAAATTCCTATGCACACTGCACATGTCTTATTTGTAGTGCAAAAAAAACCCCAACAACAATTAAAGAACAATACAGTATTTAAAAATAAAAACAGATTTAACCAACATAATAATAATAATAATAATAATAATAATAATAATAATAATAAAACTTTATTTATACCCCGCCACCATCTCCCCAATGGGGACTCGGGGCGGCCTATCAGGATTTCAATGGGAAGTGTGGGCCTGCTTCCGGCCAATGAGATAGACAAGTTAATTAAGATTCTTGTTATTGTGTGCCTTCAAGTCATTTCAGACTTTGGGTGAGCCTAAGTCTAAAACTGAGGGTGGGGGCCAGGTAAGTCACCTTGGAGGGCCGCATCCGGCCCAAGGACCTTAGTTTGGGGACCCTGCTCTATCGCATCATGGTAAAAAAGTAAGTAAAACTGCTTAAATCTATTTATCATTGTTTTCATAAAACAAACGCGCACATAATCATTTTAAAACACTCCGTAAAATACACACATTAAGACATATCTCCATAAAATACGTATCAAAATACACAAAACAAAAACAAGACATACAGTGGGGTTTAAAAGTAACTTTCACATAGTTTCAAAGGATACATACTTCACTTAGGAATGTTGGTTGAGGACAATATAAGGGTGGTGCGGGAAGATATAAGCTCTCAGGCACCAAACCTTGCAACTTTCTGCTAAGATCCTTAGCAAAATCCACCAAAAGTTGAAATGTCTCTGAAAGAATGTCTGCTTCTGCCATAACTGCGGCTTTCAGTATTTCTTCTACTGAATTAAAAAGTACACTTGCATCTTCTTCTTCAATAGGATCTAAAGAAAGCCAGGCAGAGCATGCAATAATGTTCATGTGCAAAGATTCACTATAGATAACTGCTTTACTTTACATCACCTTATAGCTAAGTATCTCTGAAAGGAAACAACTCTTCACAGCATTTATTGGCCTTAGAGCAGCGTTTGACACAATTAACAGAGATACCCTCTGGAGCAAATTGGCAGAATTGAACATGGAGCCAAGATTCCTTTATCTGCTTGAGGTACTCCATAGTTACAGATATCTGCCTTCAAGTGTGCCAATGGTGCTCTGTCCAAGAAAGTCAATGTGCTTAAAGGAGTTAAATCTAGAAATTTAATTTCTGAAGTATCACAGCTTTACCGAGTTCCTAATGTTTCTTTAAGGTGATAGTTTTTAAAAGGAAATTTTGTATCTTGTTTTAAAGAGACAGTATTCTCTTTAACAGAATTGCCATATTGTGGTTTCAAATCTCCTTGTGTTTAATTTCATATGATTATGTATTACCCAATGTCTTTATCCTAAAGATTGAACTCACCAGCGCTGCTAGCAGAATTTTGATAGTTTCCACTTCTAATTCAGAAAGTAAACTTCTTCAATTAGTTATGCTACATTGCCATTAATAAAGAATTAGAGAAAATAGCAAGGATGACACAAAATGATTCCCATTCCCAATTATCTCTGCCCTTGGTGGAATGAAACACACAATTAATTCAATTGAATTTGTTTTATTCGGGGTCTCTCTCTCCCGCTTTCCAAACTTCCTTTTCTTTCTTTCTTTCTTTTTTCTCTTTGCTCAAAATAAAAGTGAATGGTAACAATAGTATGCACTTGCAGAAATTCCAAACAGCTTTTGATTCAAAAGCACGTTGCATTAAAATCTCTAGCTCAGCAGTTCTCAATGTGTGGGTCCCCCGATGTTTTGGCCTTCAACTCCCAGAAATCCTAACAGCTAGTACACTGGCTGGGATTTCTGGGAGTTGCAGGCCAAAACACCCTGGGGATCCACAGGTTGAGAACCACTGCTCTAGCAGTTCTCTAATTGTTTAACAGAGTATGTATTTGAATAAAGCACATAATTTGCATAAACTAATGTTTTAAGAAAACAATGTAGATGTAGGGATAACATACCTGTAAGCTGTTTGTATTTGGGATCTTGGTCATTTGATGCTTCAAAGTTGACTGCCTGTCCCAAAAAAGACTGCAGTTTCTCTTGAAATATTTGAGTTGGAGTTAAACACAATGGCAAATATAGTTCTGCTTTCTCTGGGCTGTTACATATAAAGAAAAAACATTTTTGCACAGTAACTTTTTCTGAATGGTTTTTACTTAGTTACATACAAGATATATACAATTGACCTACGATTTAAAAAACTTGCCAGGAACAAAGAACATCTCCAGTATTTTTTTCTATGTGGCCATATGAAGGGGTGGAAATTATTACTTCCCATTCTTTGCTACTGTAATAGACATCCAAATGATACATGGGACACTATAGAACACACTATCTTTCAAGTATTATAGATACATAATATTGAGCTATCAGAACAATGCCCACTTTGTTCAGTGTATACGATATCACCACAACTGTCAACTAGATGAACTATCACTTGGAAGGATAAAATACCAAATACGGTCCCATATCCCTTGTGATTTTAATTGACTGTAAGGTTTTAATGTCATTGTATGAATTTTAATTTGTTCAATATTTTAAACTTATGTCTGATATGTGCTCTGAAGGCAATGAACAAGTGCCTGTATAAGCCGCCTTGAGTCCCCTCCGGGTTGGAGAAAGGCGGGGTACAAATGGGGTAAATAAATAAACAAATGTCATTGATTATAACATTATAGATACTTAATAACACTGCAAGATCCATTGTTATCATCTGTGTAAACATGACTCACCTTGTTGGGATGCCATTGTTACTTTGACAATAAAGATCATAAGCCACTCCAATTGAAACAGCCATTTTCCAGTCGCCCAGTTTATGTGCTAACCACACAGATTCCGGAATTAGGCCACCAACAAGCAACAAGTCAAGAGCATATTCAACTGTCCAGACACAAGAGAGGCCAAGGTCCCTAACTGCATCAGTGACTATGGAGTGCTCCAGTGGAACAACACGAAGAAGCCTGTCTGAAAAAAACAAAAGTTGTTTCTTAGCAATTGGCATTTGCTTTGCTCTGTAACCTACTCTTATTATGTTAAAATGATGACTGCAAGCTCACTCCTGTTCATGTTTACCCACTAAATTCAGTTAGACTTTTTCTTAAGTAAGCATGAACTATGATCTTCATAATGTAGTTTACCTTGAGGGGGCAAAATGACCATGTAGCCTTAATTATTATACACATTGTCCCTCTTCCAACCCCACCAACATGTAGGCTCACTTGTTCCATAAAGCAAATCTAATAGTCTTTCATTCTCAAGTTAGGATGTAAATCAGAAGGCCTATCAAAGATCTACTGCACTGGGTAGATATTTTAGAAAATATGAAGTCTTTGGGTTGCTATGAGTTTTCCGGGCTGTATGGCCATGTTCCAGAAGCATTCTCTTCTGATGTTTCACTCATAACTATGGCAGGCATCCTCAGCGGTTGTAAGGTCTGTTGGAAACTAGGCAAGTGGGGTTTATATATCTGTGGAATGTCCAGGATGGGAGAAAGAATTATTGTCTGAGGGAAGTGTGAATGTTGCCATTGACCACCATGGACATTCCACAGACATATAAACCCCACTTGCCTAGTTTTCCAACAGACCTCACAACATCTGAGGATGATGTGGGTGAAACATCGGGAGAGAATGCTTCTGGAACTTGGCCATACAACCCAAAAAAACCACAGCAACCCAGTGATTCAGGACATGAAAGCCTTCAATAGCATATCTGAAGTCTTCATTCAAAATCACAAAGAATGGGGGAGAGAGGCAGTATTACTACACCAGTATATGAAAAGAAAAAGTGGGAAATAAATGGGTTGGGACTTTGTTATTATCTTTTCTCATTCACATCAACTAGGTTTATAAATGCTTAAGATAGATTAAGTAAAGACATTAGCAGAATACCTTGCTTGATATGAAGTGGAGATAAAATATCAACACAGTGTGGAGGAAGCACATAAAGTGGTTCGTTAGCAAAGTAAGCTGCCATGAATCGTGCTAGAGACTGAACCACTGCCAGAGCAGCCCCAGTACAAATATCTTTTATCCTCCATTCAGCATCTAAGAAAGAGAAAAAAAAAGTCTTCCATAAACAAACTATGTGCATAAATAAAACTGGCACTGAGTAGTTCAGGATCAACCATCTGTACTAATTCTTCAAGCAGGAAGCAACCATGTGCTCCTACAGTTTGCGATACAAAGGAAAGCCGAAACTAAGACAAGTCAAACCCATATACTGGACTTTAGGAGAGCTGACTTCCAAAAAATGAAGGAAATACTGAGCGTGATTCCATGAATGCCGATACTAAAAGACAAGGAAGTTAAGAATGAATGAGAGTTTTTCAAAAGTGAAATACTCAAGGCACAAATGTAAACAGTGCCAGCAAAGAAAAAAAAATAAGACAAATGCAAAGAAGCCAGAATGGATGTCCAAAGAACTTCTAACTGGGCCGATACCCAACATGGACATGAATAGGTAGAAAAGGGGAAAATCACCAGAGAAGAATTCAAATAAATAACCAACTCCTGTAGGGAAAGGGTTTGCAAGGCTAAAGCGCAAAATTAGCTAAGGCTAAAAAAAGGTTTCTTTGCTTACATCGACAGAAAAAGGAAGAAAAAGATGATAGGACCTCTGCGAGGAGAAGATGAGCTAATGCTGACGGGATAGGGAAAAGGCAGAACTACTTAATACCTTCTTTGCCTCAGTCGTCTCACAAAAAGAAAGTGTCCTCAATCTCAGCAACATGGAATGGACGAAGGACTAGGGAAAATCCAACCCCAAATAGGGAAACAACTCGTCCAGGAATACCTGGCTGCTCTAAACAAATTCAAGTCCCCAGGGCCAGATCAACTACATCCAAGAGTATTGAAGGAACTAGCAGAAGTTATTTCGAAACCACTGGCAATCATCTTTGAGAGTTCTTGGAGAACAGGAGAAGTCCCAGCAGATTGGAGGAGGGCAAATGTGGTCCCTATCTTCAAGAAGGGAAAAAGGACAACCCAGTCAGCCTCACGTCGATACCAGACAAGATTCTGGAAAAGAACGTTAAGGAAATGGTCTGCAAACACTTAGAAAGGAATGTGGTAATTGCTAATAGTCAACATGGATTTATCAAAAACAAGTCATGCTAGATTAATCTGATCTCTTTTTTCGATAAAGTTACAAGCTGGGTCGATGCAGGGAACGCCGTGGATGTAGCGTATCTGGATTTCAGTAAGGCCTTCGACAAGGTCCCCCATGATCTTCTGGCAAACAAACTAGTCAAATGTGGGCTAGGCATAACTACGGTTAGGTGGATCTGTAATTGGTTAAGCAAACAAACCCAAAGGGTGCTCACCAATGTATCTTCTTCATCCTTGAAAGAAGTAACGAGTAAAGTGCCGCAGGGTTCCGTCCTGGGCACGGTTCTGTTTAACATCTTTATTAGTAACTTAGATGGTTAGAAGGCATGATCATCAAGTTTGCAAATGACACCAAATTGGAAGGGATAGTCAATACTCCAGAAGACAGGAGCAGAATTCAAAACAATTAGAAAGATGGGCTGAAACTAACAAAATGAACTTCAACAGGGACAAATGCAAGATACTCCACTTAGGCAGAAAGAGTGAAATGCAAAGATACAGAATGGGAGATACCTAACTCGACAGCAGTACGTGTGAAAACATGAGCCAACAATGTGATGTGGCGGCAAAAAAAGCCAATGGGATTTTGGTCTGCATAAATACAAGTATAGTGTCTAGAACCAGGGAAGTCAGGCTACCCCTTTATTCTGCCTTGATCAGACCACACCTGGAATACTGTGTCCAATTCTGGGCACTGCAATTGAAAGGAGATGTTGACAAGTTGGAAGGTGTCTAGAGGGGGGCGACTAAAATGATCAAGGGTCTAGAGAACAAGTCCTACAAGGAGCAGCTGAAAGAGCTGGGCATATTTAGCCTGCAGAAGAGAAGGCTGAGAGGAGACATGATGAGGGGAAGTCATGGGGGGAGGGAGCAAGCTTGTTTTCTGCTGCCTTGGAGACTAGGATGCAGAACAATAGCTTCAAACTACAGAAAAGGAGATTCCACCTGAACATTAGGAAGAACTTTCTAACTGTGAGAGCTGTTCAGCAGTGGAACTCTCAGCCCTAGCGTGTGGTGGAGGCTCCTTCTTTGAAGGCTTTTAAGTAGAGACTGGCCATTTGTCGTGGGTGCTTTGAATGTGATTTTCCTGCTTCTTGGCAAGAAGTTGGACTGAATAGCCTGTGAGGTCTCTTCCAATTCCATGATTCTATGATTCATTTGAATCTGACTTTATACAATGACTTTCTAATTGTAGAAGAGAAAATCACTAGTGACTTGCTAATATAATTTCAAGGAAATTGTATTATTAAAGAACCTTAAAAACACACTTTTAAAAGCAAATAAACAAAATACTACTACTATCATAGAATCATAGAATTATAGAGTTGAAAGAGACCATCACAGAGTTGGAATCATAGACTTGGAAGAGACCTCATGGGCCATCCAGTCCAACCCCCTGCCAAGAAGTATAAAATTCATAAAAAGCAATTGTCATAATGATAAAGAGTGGAATGAGTGTTATTAAATAATGTTTACTAGGTACAACTACTGTAATTGCTCAATATTTACTAAATTACAGTCATTTGACTAAAAGTATAACTTAATGAATGTATTATACTTGAGGAGACAAATTATATAGCATGTTGCATATCAGAATAATACAAATACAGGAAATAATAATTTTACTAAACTTGTTATAGTACACATTCACATACCTGATATATCATTCCTCTCTGTTGCAGAAATTTGACTTCGTTTCAGAAGCTCATTCACTAAATGATCACATAGACCCTGCGCTTCACTTAATCTATAGTGATACAGATGGCAATATAATATAGCAAGATAATACCGAGTCTGCAGAAAGGGCATTTTCTTTCCTCCTGTATTAAAAAGAAAAACATTTATCTAGAGCTAAAAATATAAACTTCATTGTTTGTAACTGTAAGATTTCCCAGCTAAATATCGATTTTAGTTAATACTACTTTTATTTTACTAAGCATGTTAAAACAAACTAGAAGGGCAACAAAAGGCCAATGAATATCTTTAGGAATCAGATGTCTGTGCAAATATAAGGAACCCCACTGAAAAAGTAGTTTGATCAAGATTTGCTTCTTCATGAATTGTAATGCAATAGCCATTTCATTAGTCTGTAGCAGAGAAAGAGATAGAAATCTGATCTTTTTCATCATTATTCAATTCCTTTTCTCTTTGATTTCCCCCTCAGTTCAGCTACTCAAAATATAAGCATTAACAACATTGGTTTTCATCATACCATTAAATCTGCAATATAGGGATGGGCAAAAAACGGTCTTCCAGATAATTTTGTGGGCTGTGGTGCTAAGTATATTTCTGAATTTTCTTGATGTGAAAAGGAAAGACAGGGAGGAGGCTGGAGGAAAAAGTTGAAGAACACATTCCAGGAAGGGAGAAAGGAATAGCGGAAATGAACAGCTGGATATCAACACTCAACTGTGTCGAGTGGGGGGGGGGGGGAGCTTAAATAAGCAGCTGCGGTCCTGAACGGGAAGGAGCCTGATAACATGAACCAGCTCGGATTGGAAGGCTTGAAGGCTGGACAGAGGAACTTTCGGGAGTTGAAGGGGTTATGTGTTGGGGACTGAAATTGAGAAGTTGCTCATGTCTTCTTCATTCATAACTTTGCTGTATAGTAGTAACCTAGCATTAAAGAAATTTCCAAGATTTCCTTGTGACTGAATTTAAGTGCCACCAAGGTTTTGCAAGAATCACAGTAAAGCAAATATTATATTAAAAGACATCACTGAAACCTGGTGAGATGAGTCTCATCATTGGAATACCGTAAGGGAGAGATATTTAAAAAGTACATATGAAGGGAACCTAGGAGTCTTAGTAGATCACAAGCTGATCTTGAGTCAACACTGTAATGCAACAGCTTGAAAAGCCAATGCAATTCTAGAATGCATTAATAGTAGTATAGTGTCTGGATCGAGGGAAATAGTAGCACCACTGTATTATGCTTTGGTTAGACCTCACCTAGAATACTATGTCCAGTTCTGGGCACCAAAATTCAACAAGGATATTGACAAGGTGGAATGTATGCAGAAAAGAGCAACCAAAATTTATTTATTTATTTACAGTATTTATATTCCGCCCTTCTCACCCCGAAGGGGACTCAGGGCGGATCACATTACACATATAAGGCAAACATTCAATGCCTTAACATAGAACAGACAAGACAAACACGGGGCTCCGAGCTGGCCTCGAACTCATGACCTCTTGGTCAGAGTGATTTGTAGCAGCTGGTTGCTCAACAGCCTGCACCACAGCCCGGCCCAAAACAGTCAAAAGTCTGGAAATCATGTCCTATGAGAAGTGCCTTAAGAAACTGGGTTTCACTTGGAGGAGAGAAGCTTAAGAGGGGACATATTTAAATATTCAAAAGGGTGTCAATATGAAAGACAGTAAGCATGTTTTCTGCTGCCAGAAACTAGGGGCCCTCCCAGAAAGGCTCTATATTCCAGGATCTGATCCCAGGTTTTCTGTTTATCCCAGATTATCTGACAGTGTGGACTCATATAATCCAGTTTAAAGCAGAAAACCTGGAATCAGAACCTGAGATATAGGGCCGGTCTGGAAGGACTCAAAGACACGGAACAATTGTTTCAATCTACAGGAAAAGAGATTCCTACAAGGCCCAGCAACACTAGCAGCATAACCAGTGATAAGGCACATGTGGAGTTATGGTCCCACACCACCTAGAAGGCCATAATTAGTAGTATTGTATTTACTGTATGTTTAAGAACGCGAGTGTTTTGTTTATACTAAGCAGTATGACATCTAAAAGCGTTTCTTACTGATGGGCAGGGTATATTCTGTAAACCAATCACATTGTTTCCAGTGAGAATTATCCTCAGACGTTGAACATTTCCTGTTATTGTACCTTTTACTTTTGTTTCTTGAATGGCTTTCTTCCATGCTTCCACTGAGTCTTCATAAGATCCTGTTAGAAACTGTTCCTCACCTTATAAATAAAGTAAACACTTTATTTAAATAAATAATTTAAATAAATTAGCACTTGCACAAACCATTTAATTACAATAGAACATATGCTTTAAAGCAGGCCAAATAATTTGGAAGAGTAAGTATGGGAAAATGTCATTCTTTTAGGCAAATAATATTTTTTGAGAACAGATAGGAATATGTAGATTTTCCATGCTAGATATTAAATTATGAATTTTAAGTTTTTATGTTTATATTAATAGTCCACATTTCAGGACACTCCACATAAAAGACAAAAAGAACAAATTAGCACTAAATATGAAGTAACCAAAACCATCATAGCTAACCCTAAACACTCTTGAGCTTATCTGATTTCAGAACCTAAATCAAAGTTAGTACAGTTGGCCCTAAGTATCCATAGGTTTTGCATCGATGGATTCAATTAACAATGGTTCAAAAATATTTGGAAAAAAATCCAGAATGAAACCCTTGCGCTGTACATGGAGCACTACACTGATGTGTGAACACATCCTGCAGTAGCCTTCTGCCATTTCACAGATCCTCAGGCTCTCTCTGACATTCATTTGAGATGTTATCCATTTTATATAAGGCACACTATTTTACTGTGCCACAATATATAATAAGACTTGAGTATCCATGAATTCTGGTATCTACTGGAACCAAATCCTAGTAGATATTGAGTGTCCACTATATCAGAATGGGAGAGTATAAGAAATGTCAAGTCTAGATGCACCAATGGCCTTCTGAATGGATGCACAACATTGATTAAGTAACCAGATCCCTAGTTACTCCAGGCATTAATGTTTTAAACAAAACATTAAATTGAGTAATTAAATTACTAGTATTGATTACCAGGTGCAATATTATAAGATACTTTCTTTCAAAATACTAACCAGTCACAGAACTAAGGTTGAGTTTATGTTCCAGTCTCTCTCCTGAAGATTGTAAGATTGCCTGTATATGAGTTGCAAGGGCTTCAATCACTGGTCTTTCATAAACCATTTGCATTTCAGTTTGTTCTTTTCTGTTAAACTGTGTCCAGTACAAAAGAACATGCTTGTATAGTAGACGCCACATTATAATCAATCTAAAGTTAAGAAAGAATTAAACGTTTACAGCCAAAGTTACAAATGAAATAAAGATAGTTAGCTTTAACCAATATAGGCCTGGGTGTAAGATCAGACCCGGTACCAACAGATTGGCTCTCAATGTAAGAAGTATTGATTGAACAGTTAACTGTAGCAGTGTTGGGAACCATAATTGTGCTATTCATAGGACCTGTGTTCTGCCCTAGATTATTTTATGTGATAATTTAGCTCAGTACTTCTCAATCTGTGAGTCCCCAGATGTTTTGGCCTTCAACTCCCAGAAATCCTAACAACTGGTAAACTGGCTGGGATTTCTGGGAATTGTAGGCCAAAACACCTGGGAGCCCAAAGGTTGAGAACCACTGATTTAACTAAAATTGGCATGGGAGGAACAGTCACATTGACAACCTTCTGGCCATTGCCTTGTGAGAGCATGTCCTGCTGCTGTTGCACTGCAGTATAGTAACTCACTGATCACACAGAACCTTTTAAAAGGCACAACTGAAAACACAAAAGGACTCAACAACCTTGACACCTAAGGAATTTAGTCCTGCCTCTGCACTTGGCCCACAAGGAATGGCTCACCTACACATATGTTCAATTGGGGACGGCAAGAATAGAAGACTAGGGAGTCACATTAGCCCCCCGCCCTCAGATGATCTTATAACTCTGCATAAAATTGCCTCCATGTTTACACCCCAGTCCCATCTCCAAGACATCTTATTAAGTGTATGTGAGATAATAAAAACATTCCAATAACAGCAATATTCCAAAATCCAAAAAAATCCAGAAAATATGAAGCACTTCTGGTCCCAAATATTTTAGATAAGGGATGTTCATCCTTGTACTTATTTACTAACAAGAGTATTTAGCATCATAGTACCAGCTGCAACTTCCATTCTGCTCTTGTAATCATGCCAATGCTGTGTTTGTAATGAGTTTAAAATATGAAACTGCACATGATTTCTTTTATTAGTGTGAGCAATGTAGAAGTCAGATAGTGGTGAGAGCAAATAAAAGAAATATTAGTATGTATTTTGCACAACTAACTCACACAATACGATCTAATACCCCACTTTCCAAGTTAGTAAGCTAGAGTTTGAGACTAACTGTAAAACTAACTAAAATACTAATATTATTTCCATTTTGGCTAAAGCCAAAATTCTCATTAAGCCTTTTTAAAAAATATGGAAAGCTGATGAGTTTCATGTTTAAACAACCCTTAAAAAGAGATGTAAAATACCTCTTTTCTTGATTATTAGTCAAGCTTGCAACCGGCAGGTTTAGTATAAAATCCAAAGCACAAAAATTCTGATTATTGTTCAAATCCATAATTTGAAAGAGAGACTCCACTATGGAATCTAATTCCACCATATTATTCATATCCAGAACTGTGGGAAGTATTGCGTATTGTGGTTTGTTTTTGCCATTTAAAAAATGAGAGACCATCTTCAGTAAAGAGAAGCCTCCCAAAAGGTTACCAAAGAACATCTGATCTTGTTGTCCTGTAAGCATCAATTTTAGGGTCTGTGCTGTGAGCTTCATCAAATGTCCAAGAGTTTGTCTGTGCTTACTATCCCAAGTCAGGACAGTCAAATATTGCTGGAAACATTTTAAAACACACTGTATCCATGGATGATTCTTGACAGGGTTATCTAAATGTTCAAAGCAAAGTTTTGCATGCTGAAGAGCATTAAAGAAGTGAGTGATGCAACGTATAGTACAACTTAACAGCATGTCTCTTTCTTGTGTATTTCTTGAAATGCCCACTCTCCAGGCTGCAATTAGATTTTTTTGAATATAGTTTAGTTCCAAAAATTGAGCATCTTTTTCTCCGTCACACTCATCCATTGCATGAATAGTGTCAAACATTGCTGCAAATTCCAATCTGCCTTCATCACATGCATAGGTATCTGCTTTTTGGCTTCGCTGAATGAAAGTGTAACTATGGAACAGGTTGTCATCTTCAAATTCGTCATTGTATTCCTACATTTAAGAAAAATGTTATAAGCCATCTGAAATATGTCTATATTTTCATACATTTGCAGAAAACACAGAATTGGCTTAGAAAAGCATGCTCATGCACAAATGCCATTTCATTAATCATTTTACAGGAACTAAAAAAAATATTCCAAACAACAAAGTAGCTGGGGTTGCAAGTCTGAGGACAGGGAACTATTTCATCTTATAAAACATCATGTATAGAGATAGTGCTAAATAAATAAATAATGATGAGCTGCACTTGGGTGATGGGAGGGAATCTGTGCTCTATAGTTTTTCTCTATTGTAAAGAAATGTGATGAACTAAATCTAAATGAACTACCGTATTTTTCGCTTTATAAGACGCACTCCCCCCCCCCCCCCCAAATAGAGGGAAAAAGTCAGTGCGTCTTATAAATGCAATATGACCTCACTTAAATATTTTCCAAGGCCTGGGCCTCGTAGCCACTTCCCTCAGCTTAAGAAGCAAGTCCTCCGAGCCACGCGGGAGGCCCTCGTTCCTCCTTTCAGTCCTCTCGCTCCCCCCTTCTGTTCCAAGATGGTACGGCCCATGCCTTAGCACACACTCACCCGGGCTGCCTTCACCGGCTTGCTTTGGGGGACGACGAAGGGAAAGGCGTTTGCCACGAGGCCTCGCCCCCCTGAGGCTGCCGTGCCGGCTTCGGCGCCGCCGGGTGCAGCCTTGGCCACCTTTGCACTTTGCCCACCATGGCGGCCCGGAGAAGGAGAGCACGAAACCCAGGGAGGCAGCAAGCGAGCGAGGGAAGCTCAAGGAGGACAGAAAAGGAGATTCCCCTGCGTGCTGGCTCAAGGCTTCCCCTCGGAAACACGACGTCTGGAGGCAAGGTTCCGCCCTGCCTGTTTATACCACGAAGCAGAAGCTTCTGCTGGTTGCTATGGGAACCCAGCCCGGCTGGCCTAGCTGCCTCCTTCTGAGACAGGCGCCTTAATAATAATAATAATAATAATAATAATAATAATTTTCCTCCTCTGAAAACTAGGTGCGTCTTATCATCAGGTGCATCTTATAAAGCGAAAAATACGGTATATACACTTCCTTTCTAATCAAGATAGGGATCTGTGTCCTCCAATTATCCTTATGAGTACTTACATAATGAGATATGTTTTTTAAATATATTTGCTGCATGTGTGAAACCTCAAACAAAAAAACCCATCAAATCATGCTCTGTAGAAAATAAAATAAATGCCTTTTGAACATTATTTTAACTCACATTATATTAAATTATACTTAACAAAGAAATTAACAGAAAGAAACAAACTTGAATACCTGTGAGCATGTTGCTTCTCCAAGAACTTCTGTTGCTCCCTCCTCCTCTTGAAGAAATTTTGGAATAGCAGAGAAGGCAGAAATTTGATTTTGATGATGGTGTAACAAATTAGCTCTTAAGGAAGTTAGTGACTGCACTGACAGTCTTTTCCCCTGTGAAGAATAAGAGATTAATGTTGTTATAAGTTTTCTTATTGTTTAGAGGCCACTCAATACAATGCTGTGGCTGGCAGGAATAAGGAATCACAAGAAAGGATGCTGAGAGATGAAAATTAAAAAAGGAACAAAATTAGCAATGTCCTTCTGGATATCAGAAACATAAATAAGATATGGTAGCAAAGCTGAGAAAAATAAGATTGGAAGCATGGATAAAGATAATATCTTATGTCTAATAATAATAATAATAATAATAATAATAATAATAATAATAAAAAAAACTTTATTTGTAAACCAGTCTATCTCCCTGGAGGGACTTAAGGCAGTTTCCGACACACATGGCAAACATTCAATGCCAAGAAAGAAACATATGAACAAATTACATCAAAACAAAGTAAGTAAAAAAATAAGTTTAAAGAAATAACCATTACTCAAACATAATACAAAATAGATTAATAATAATAAACTTTATTAGACACTATTTCTAGTCAGGAATCGGCATGCATACTATGAATTCCAAACTTGTGTTAGAGTAAAAAACCAAAGTGAAGGAAGAGTACCTTAGATGAAATCAAAGAGTGTAGTTTTTCAAGTCTCTGAGCAGAATCAAGTAGCAAAGATCTCATATATGTTGAAGGTGAAAAACTATCCGAAAACTTTAGAACTGTGATTATGTATCCATCAGAAGCAACGAGGTAGGGTAAGCATGGGTGTGATGTTATAGAAAATCTCTGTCTCATGAGATCTCTTTCAGATGCTGATGAATCATGGGAGTGATTTGAATCTCGAAGTAGAGAGTCCTGTGATCTAGCAGATTAAAGTATTAGAAAAATAAAACAGTAAATACAATAGGAATGCAAAAAAGAATTAATCCATCTCTAGATGTATTCAATCTTCTATACTATTTTTCTCCCAAACTATGGCCCATCCCCACCCAGGAAGTGCAAATCTTCACTTGTGATGAATGATCTAAATATCTTATATGGCCGAGCTTTCCAAACTGTGTGTCATTACATGCTAGTGCATTGGTTGCAGTGTGTAGGTGTGTCATGTGAAAGCAACTAGAAACCTCTGGACCTATGTGAAATAAGCAATACATCACTTATATTTAGAAATATAAATTCAAGGTTTTCATGTGAAATGTTACGTCAGCATGCACCTCATTATTACAATTTAGGTATCTCTTATAAGGGGTTGATTTAACATCCGGTTTGGTAGTAAAACTAAACTACTGTGTCATGGATTGTGTCATCAACATGAAACATTTGGGAAGCTCTAATTTATGAGATCAGAGGTCTGTTCAAATAATCAATATCTCTCAGCAAGACACAGGATAAAGTAACAGATGGTGCAGGTCAGAAATACAAACAATTAAATACCTGCTAAACTGATGTTTTTTAATTTGTTAGAACATGATGGTAACATTTATAACCACAAAATGTATACAAACAGTATAATGCAAATGAGTTTTACACACTGAAGCTCTGATTATACACAACTGTAGGCCAAAATCCAGAAAGTACTATAAAACGGTTACAAGTCTTGGTATATTAATATGTTAACAGCAGGCACCAATGGGAGATTAATTGTATAGTGTGATGCAGTTAAATTCATGTGACAGTGAGCCAAGTTACTTTCAGGAAAACTTCCAGAGCTCTTAAAGTAAATAACTGATTTGGATATAGATATATTGTCCAAAAATGAAGCAGCTTCTATCTTGCCTTTAACAGATGAAGTGTTACAAAAGTTCAAATGGCAGAAACATCTAAAATTATTGGTTGGAGGGACAGAGTTAATTCAAGCATCATTGTTACTCGGTTCGTGTTCTATCTAACCACAATAACATTGTTGTTATTATTTCTATTTGTATCAACCATTTCAAAAGGAAGGACATGTGTCACAGCAATTGAACACTGGATAACACATGTTTGCCACTCTCAAAAATGATCCTGAAGGTCATCTGTAAAGTGCTTATTATAGGCTGAGAGTTACTTTGGCAGGCACATTACCAAATTCAAGCCATTTGTTGAAGCTTCTGGGGCAAGAAAGTCCCCAAAGCTGCCAAAAGTGTTTAGTAGATTTTTACACAGGGAAAGTTTATGTTTAAGCTAAGTAATGATCAAACCAATTTTATACACATCACACATTGGAATGAACAAACAAAACTGTAAGGAACAAATGGCACTATGTGGAATTATGAAGTGAAGAAAAATTCTGCATGCAACATCTGTGTAATCTTACATATCAAGGAGTACGAAAAATCTAGAGTATGAAATTAGTGAAGGGCCTCAGTACCTGAAAAATCATTTCCACCTACTGTAATGTATCTGCGCACTGAAAACATTTTTGAAGGCCTTCATCTGGCTGCTCCTGCCATCTGAAATGTGGTGCGTGGCAACTAGACAGAGGGTTTTGTCAGGGGATTGCACCCACCCATGAAAAAGTCTCCATGGTGAGTCACCAGCAATCTGACTTCATATTTTTAAATGGAAGATTAACAACTTTTAACTGAGATTACTTTACACTGCTTTTCTTCTTGTTTTATTGTGTTGGATTTTATTCTTCTGTTTTAAAGTTGCATTGAAAACACTTATCTTGAATGGTGGCATTCAAGCTTTTAAAAATAAATAAGCAAACACATTCTGGGAGAGGGGGACTAATGCACCTTAGAAAGTATCAGTAAATAGGAAGGGAATTGTCTTTGCTTAGCTTTATTAGACAATGGTATCTACAAAGTTGTTCTAAGTCACTCAGACTCTACAGGATAAATACTGGCAATGAATAATTATCACACTTCTTGCTTAGTATATGTAAATTTAATGCAGCATCATACAATATCAGTTCTGTAAGTGAGCTACAGTTACAGCCATATATTGCATGTTTTTTAATGTGTAACTTATACTTACATGTTGAAAATGTCATTTGCTCAGCAGGACAAAGCCATTATAAGAAATAGAAGAGAACTATGAATGAGAAATAGATATTGAGAACAAAGATACAGAGAAAGCAAAATAATTAATTGAAAGGTGAAACATTTAAATAGAAAATGCAAGAAAGAAAAAATGTGATCCAATAATTTTCAAAAGCCAAATGTTGATCTCACCTGTAGGTTATTAGAGGGTGAAGAGGAATAAATTCTGCTGGTCCAAATTCTATAGAGCAACCATATGTAACTAAAGTCAGCAATTCACCCAAGGAAGTCATTAAGATCAGTGACCCACGTTTCAACATGCAAGCCAAAAAAAGACTATCTGGAGTCCAACTCATGTCAGCAATCCAGTAAGACCTAAAACCAAACAAATTATGCCTTCAGGAATCAGTGTCACATTTCACAAAAATATTTTTAATCTTCCGAAAAATATAATTGTATACTAACCTTATAAACCTGGGTGAAACTTTGCGATTCTTACTCCCACAGCCTTTGAGGCTACCAGAAGCAGTAAGAAAATTCATGGTGCTTATAAACAAAATCTGAGACGACTGGAAAAAAATGGAATGGCAAAAGAAGAAATAGATTAAACTGCATGCAAACATAGGGACTTGAAATGTGGGGCTGCCAGGGAATGAAGATATTCCCTTCTAGAAATTTTATTCCGCCCACACAATGTAGGATGTTGCCCAATGTGGTTTACAGTGCCACACATAACTTTCACAGAGTCAGTTCTCTTATGCTATTTATACCTGTGGATCCTTTTGATTAACAGCCACTGCTAATACCAGTCCATCCCGAGACAAAGCAGTAAGTAAGGCACCTCTTGATTTAATTGATTCACAAGGTGGTGTAAGACTAGATAGGGAGCATGTTTGTTGTGCCCAGTGTATCTGACATGGAAAAGAGCTATATAAAACAGAAAAAAGTAAATCTATACATGTACACAAAAATATCAGTATCACATACTTCGGCACATACTTTGTCTGTATGTGCCAAATGAAAACATTTTTAGGTCTTATTCATATGCGTCCTTAGCAGGAAGCAAGTTCTACTGAAGATCTATAAACATGTATTAGATACATTTTGTTATTTTTATGGTACATACATGCAGTCATGCCGGCCACATGACCTTGGAGGTGTCTATGGACAACGCCGGCTCTTCGGCTTAGAAATGGAGATGAGCACCAACCCCCAGAGTCGGTCACAACTGGACTTAACGTCAGGGGAAACCTTTACCCTATACTATTATGTTACAGTTCAATTAATCACTTCTAATAAAAACAGTATATGCCTTTAATGAACTTACTTTGAACTCTTGAAACTGTTCTCTTGCCACTTAATTTCCAAAAAAGTAAACATCAAATTTTCCTCAGAGTAAAATGCAAAAGAACAACAGCAGGTATCCCCCAGCATCTGCCAAGAAATCAATAATAATTTAATAAATTAGCTTGGATTTATTCATCAACTAAAATAAAATATTTTCGGGTCACACTGTCTTGCAATTATTCCTGATTTTCCAACTAATTTGAGTACTTTACACAGAGCAGCAAGCTGAAAGGAATGTATGCTTCTTTATCTTACTTTTATTCCTTCAAAATTAAAGCTAAACACTTTACAGTTGGCTTTCCATATCCAAGCATTCTGTATCCATGGATTCAACTACTGTATTCATACATTGAAAATAACTTTTTAAAAATCTGAAAAGCAAATCTGGATTGTGCCATTTTAAAGAAGGCATAATATTTTAATGCAAGAGTATATATAATGGGACTCCAGCATCCATAGATGTCTGTATCCACAGGAGTTCTGGTATCAAACTCCAGTGGAAAACAAAGGGCTATTTTATTTATGTAGTATTGTAGTTCCAGAATGTTATGCCATGATCTTTAGATGCTACCTGAAAAAAATCATGCAAAAGATGCATTTACTGTTGCTCCATACTTCAACAATAGTGTGCTGTCATTTCAGGCAAACATGTTGGCACAAATGGTCTGTCCATTCCACATATCCTCCCAATTTCCTTTCCCTTCAAACAATCACAGCTTTAGGGCTTTCCCCCCTAAAGATTGCTCCCCCCTCCCAAGTGAAAGCATACTCAACTTCTATACAGATGATGGCATTTTGGTTATATAGGCAATACCACTCAGAGCCTTCAAAATATTTAAAAATCCAACTATAAATCTTTGAGTTAAAATTGTTTATTTCAGGTAGCTGAAAACAAATATGAGGTGTCTTTCCCCAGTAATGAGAACTAAAGGACTAATTACAAAAAGTCACTATACATTTTATGTAGACCAGGTTTTCCAAAGCTGGTGCCCTCAGATGTTTTACACTACTACTCCAATGAGACATGGTTATATCCAATGATTAGGAATGGCAAAGGCTGAAGTCCAAAACATCTAGTAAATACCAGACTGATGTACAATGTTTACTACATTTCTGAATACCTAACTAAATTACACTTATTTTATACTTTACCTCATTTTGTATAAAATCAGCATTTACTGTAGTTTCTTTTTCTTCAATTGACGGTAACGTAAGTGATGCATTGGGATTAATTTGTGACCACTGCCTCATGATAGGATTTGAAGATGGTGCACTTTTACATTCCATGTTTTCCCACAGAAATACACAGGCAGTTGGAGTAGTGAGAAGCACCTTATTTCCATCATCAGAAACATAGAGGTACAATCCTATAGAACTTTCTAGAAAAGAACATTTTACAAGAAGAGGTTATCAATCTTTACATTATGTGTTTCAAAGATATTGTTTATATGCTGCTGCTGTGTACCTTCATGTAATTTCTGACTTATGGTGTTCTTCAGAGTCCTAGCCAAACCACTATATCACCCTGGCTTTCATCTACTACTTATCATATGACAATCAAACCTAAGGCATAAATATTTAGTATGCTTATCACAGAACGATGACCCTTCCTCATATTGCATTAAAAAGAACTATAGACAAATAGTGATATTTCTTCACTAAGATACACTATATAAGTTATGGTTTATTTTAACACTTAAAATACTGTACTATTAAGTAACCAAAAGTTGCAAAAACATCAAATGTTTTCATGTTTTCTGACTTTAAGCATATAAACAGCACTGAAACAGCAAACAGAAATGGAAAAGTCAGTGTGAAAGTTTATACCTTGTGGTACTTCAACCAATTTTGTAGTTTCTTCTGCTGCTGGGACTGTTTTGAGAGTGCCTTGGTCTTTGTGCCACAGAAAGAGCTCTCCTGTTTTAAGTATCCCTGCTAACCAAATTCCTATTTGAAGAGGAAAATTAAAAGGCGCAAATGTTTTGACAAACAGTTCAATTCTAAGTACAGTGTCTCAGAAGTAAGCTCCACTATGTTCAATATGGGTTACTTTTTATTAAGGATGCAAAGGTTTGTGCTTTAATATTTAAAAAGTCTTTGATCAAGTGTTCTCTAACTCAGTAAATAAAAATAAAACAATAATTGTTTTTGATACTTAACTGTTACTTGATGTAGTCAAGACACAAACATTCTTCAGTAAAGGAGATAACTGGGGGATCTTCTTCTTCGTTTTTCCCGAAACCAGGTTAATTTCATTTATATCTTTTTCATCTAAAAGATACACTGCTTCCTTTTCCTATTGTTAAAAAGGAAAGTATTTTATTCAGGTGCCTACTTTCTAATTCTTGCTGAAAACAAGTGCCTGAATAAACACAACCACTATACTGAAGAACAATGTATGGGGGTATGGCCAACTGCAATTACAGATAGCACCTTAAAATGGTTCTTTGATTCCAGCCTGCTTATTCCATTAACTAAATCAATTTTCCAACTACAACTCACCACATAAGATTTCAAATGAAATGAAATGAAATTAAATTAAATTAAATGAATTAAATGAAAAGGAAAGCAAAGATGTTAAACAAAACAGGTTTGCCTAACCCTTTCTTCCAAAAGAGAAGAAGCAACTTCTGAAGCACTAGACATCATACCAGGTAACAATACTGACCTCTTGGATAATCACATGTATTTATCATACATGGAATCAAATATATTTTACCTCGCAAGTAAATGTATATGACTCCATACATATATTACTATACAGTACATGGCATGACGTATGTTCAAACTGGGCTCAGAAAACAAAGAAGATAATTTTACAAATATAGGTTGGATAAAACAGAACAAAAAAAATTAAAAAAAAGAATTGGCGTAATTCTGGTCTTAAACTAGTATCTGTCATATGTAATGGACTGGATGAGAGCCAACAAACTGAATCTTAATTCAGACAAGATAGAGGTGCTCTTGGTCACTTGGAATGCAGACAAAGGAATAGGGATTCAGCCTGCACTAGATACCGTAAATCTTAACTTGGGTTATGGCTAGAAAAAATGCTGCATATAAAATGAGAATTCCCTGTTGCCCAAATTATATTTATTTTTTTATCTCAGAAAAATCATGGCCAATATTTTTACTCCATGAAAAAGGTATGAAAATTCAGGTTAAGAATAAAGACATATTCACAAACACATGCGTACACATATACTTTAACAGGTGAGCATTGTTAATCTTGTGGACAAAAGTGACACTTCTAGCATTAAAGCCAATGTTTAATTTCTGAATTTAGTAGGAAATATACATTATATCTATCACTACTTTTGAAAAACACTGCATCAGTCTAATACAATCCAAGTACCTTTAAAACTATATTTCAGCAGGGAACCGTTGCCCTGACATGGTTGTGCCACTACTGTATGTCATACAAAAAGTCAAACAATTACCTGTCCCAGCCAAGTGATCCGTGGCCATGGCTTTTTTTGCTTGATGCATGTACAGGCTAAAACTTCTAATTTGATTTCCATGATTATTACCAGGCACAGTAGCCATAAAATGTTTTAAAAAGGAATAATCTTTGAAAAAGTTCACCAACATGTCTGCAAAAAAACAAATAAAAAGCCTTTAACTATTGAGATAAATCTGATCTGAGGAACAACTTCTATTATATTCAAATATGATGAAAAATCATTCTCTGAAAATTAAATTAGTAGCTATCATATTATTTACAATTAGAGGATTTAGCAGTATTAGTAAGATCCTGGATTCCACACAATCACATTTCAAATCACCCCAGGGAACAAGGGAGGGAATCAGAACCAAGAGCTAAAAAGGATAGCCTATAGCTCCTGCCAGCTACCTTGTCAAGTTGGATGCAATGAGACCAAAATTCATCAGCATGAAGTCATATTGGAATGATGGAAGAGGACATGGATTAGGAAATTCAGATTTACCAAAGTCATGGTCCACACGGCTATAAATAAAACAGTGTATGAATCATTTAGCTTGTTGTCAGCATGGGAAGACAAAAACAGAAGAACTATCTTGGATTGAACAAAGAGAAATGGTGGCGGGATTGGAAGGGAGATGATCTCAAGGATTCTTTTAAAAGCAGATGAAAAACTCTTCCCTCTATCCCAACTATCTCTGCTTTGGCCTCAAAGTGAAAAATGAAGCAACAGTGTTTTATGGGATTTAAACCCCTTCTTTACTTGCCATCTCCTTTTTCCTCTCTGTTGTGTCTTATTTAGACTGTAACCTGAGGGCAAATTTAAAGATTTGTAAGCTTCTGTGAAGAATGGGGGATTAATAATAATAATAATAATAATAATAATAATAAACAATTTTATTTCTACCCCACCACCATCTCTCAAAAGGGACTCGGCGCAGCTTACAAGCACTCGTAATGTAATAATATATACGGTGCAATAAATGCAGATACATCAATATGGGGCCAGGCTGTGGTGCAGCTGGCTAGTAACCAGCTGCTATAAATCACTACTGACCGAGAGGTCATGAGTTCGAAGCCCGGGTCGGGTTAAGCCGCCGACCATTAAAAAAAAAAATAGCCCCAGATTGCTGTTGACCTAGCAGCCCCGAAAGACAGTTGCATCTGTCAAGTAGGGAAAATTTAGGTACGCTTTATGCGGGACGCTAATTTAACTAATCTACAACACCATAAAACTGCTCATGAGGAAAAGAATGAAGAAGAACAGCCACCAATGGACGGTGAAGCAACAGCTCCCCCTGTGGCCAGAATCGTGAAGCTGGAAAGATGTTAAAAAATGCCTCTGTGTCTGTCTAAAACTGAATGTTGTTTGTTGGCATTGAATGTTTGCCATATATGTGTTCATTGTAATCCGCCCTGAGTCCCCTATGGGTGAGAAGGGCGGAATATAAATACTGTAAATAAATAATCAAAGGAAAACATAATTTACATCAATGCATAAAATAATACCACAATAAAATCAATCAACCCTAAAAGAGACATCGATAAAACGTTACGATAATTATAGACATAAAATTAATAACAACAAACCAGTCATATAAAGCACATTCAGTGAAAGTACTGTCACTTCTGGAGTCTACCGTATACTACGCAGCTGTGGACAAGTCTACATCGGGACCACCAAACACAGCATCATTGCCCAAAGATGAATCAAGGAACAGGAAAAGCCCTGCAGACTAACTCAGCCAGAGAAGTCAGCCATAGCAGAGCACTTGATGAACCAACCTGGACACAGTATATTATTTGAGAACACAGAAATGCTGGACCACTCGAACAACCACCGTATCAGACTTCACAGAGAAGCCATTGAAATCCACAAGAAGCATGTGGACAATTTCAACAGAAAGGAGGAAACCATGAAAATGAACAAAATCTGGCTACCAGTATCAAAAAACTCTAAAATCAGGACAGTAAATAAAGAACACTCAGAAAACAAAGGAATTCCAAACAGGAAACAACCAGGGCCAGTGGGTTGCTCTGAATTTTGTGGGCTGTATGAACATGTTCCAGAAGCATTCTCTCCTGATGTTTCGCCCACATCTATGGCAGGCATCCTCAGAGGTTGTGAAGTTTGTTGGAAACTAGGCAAATGGTGCTGTGGAATGTTCAGTGTGATTTCACTTTGATTAGCATTGAATAGCCTTGCAGCTTCAAAGCCTGGCTGCAAGTGTGAACTGCAACATTCACACTTGCCTCAAAACTGACAAGAATTCTTTCTGCCACCCTGGATATTATTCCACAGATATATAAACCCCACTCGCCTAGTTTCCAACAGACCTCACAACTTCTGAGGATGCCTGACATAGATGTGGGCGAAACGTCAGGAGAGAATGCTTCTGGAACGCAGCCATACAGACCGGAAAATTCACAGCAACCAAGGTGTAACTTATCTGCATGCAAAGGATAGATGTGGATTGAAAGATAAGACAGAGGAAATGAATATGAAGCTGAAGCATGAGTCTGAAAGGCAACCCGCTTCCATCCCAAGTCCAGAGCATCTTCCCAGCCTCCTTATGAGGGAGAAATGGCAGCCAGCCCCACTGCTAATTCTCAGGACGATGAAGTGGATGGCAAAACCCACCATTCCCCGGAGGAGGAGATGGAAAGCAGCGCCCTTTTGCCAACCTTTGGATCCTCTCAGCTTCTGAGAGGCCTCCACAACTCCCAGGCGACGGCGTTGGCTTTGGTGCGCATGCGTACTGTGGCTGCGCCGCCCGAAACCGAGGGGAACCTTTTTCTTACTCGCCTCCCCAGAATTCCCGCCCTTTAGCTGTTCCTGCTGAGGCTTCTGGGAGTTGTAGTTTAAGGAGCTGGCGGAGCAAAGCGTGAGCAGCGCTGCATATCTTCAGGATTAATTGGCTGGCAGTGGTCTATCTATCTATCTATTCACTGATTGGATTTATTTATTATACCTCGCTTTTGTTCCAAAAAGGGATTTCAGGCGGCTTATTATAATTTTAAAAAGGGGACAGCTAAAGTAATTATTTTGCAAAAAAAAAAAAAAAAAAGAAGGAATTAAACATCCTACAAATAGTTGAGACACCTCTAGTAAATGAAATATAATTATAGTAGAGTCTCATTTATCCAACATAAACGGGCCGGCAGAACGTTGGATAAGCGAATATATTGGATAATAAGGAGGGATCAAGGAAAAGCCTATTAATCATCAAATTAGGTTATGATTTTACAAATTAAGCACCAAAACATCATGTTATACAATAAATTTGACAGAAAAAGTAGTTCAATACGCAGTAATGCTATGTAGTAATTACTGTATAGTTAAACACTGATATAAGTGCAATAAGATACGACAATACATTAATAGATATTGTTTTAAATGCATATTTATGTTTTACCTTGATGGTTTCCAAAAATGTATTATGATTATATTATATTTTCGATGTGTTTTAGCTATTTTGAAGTAATATAACTCAGTAAAATAACTATTTTGAGCATTTTTCATTCCTTTTTGTAAAATAATTGTTCCAAGAGTATTTTATATTTAATTACCTGAATAATGGAACATTATCAACGTTATTATAAACTACAGTAGAGTCTCACTTATCCAAGATAAACAGTCCGGCAGAATGTTGGATAAGCGAATATCTTGGATAATAAGGAGGGATTAAGGAAAAGCCTATTAAACATCAGATTAGGTTATGATCTTATAAATTAAGCATCTAAACATCATGTTATACAACAAATTTGACAGAAAAAGTAGTTCAATACGCAGTAATGTTATGTTGTAATTACTGTATTTATGAATTTAGCACCAAAATATCACAATATATTGAAAACATTGACTACAAAAATGGCTTGATAATCCAGAGGCTTGGATAAGTGAGGCTTGGATAAGTGAGACTGTACTGTACCTCGAATCCCCATATGGGATAATATAATCTATAATATCCAATATATTAGATTATATTTACTTATGTATTTAATATTTAATATTATATAATTTATGCATGTATATAAATATCTCAATAAATGTTATATATTAATAATAATAATAATAATATTAATAATCCAAATAATGGAACATTACAAAAATTATTATAAACTACCTCAAATCCCAATATGGGAGAATTTAATGTATAATATCTAATATTATATTTACTTATTTATTTTATATTTAATATTATATAATTTATATATGTATATAAATATCTCAATAAATTTAAATATTATTATTATTATTATTATTATTATTATTCATCTTTATTTATAGATGGCCGTATCTCCCCGAAGGGACTCAGGACCATTTCCAACATTGTGGCAACTATTCAAAGGCAAAAGAAAACCATACAAACAGTTTACCTCAAGACAAAGCACATTAGACAATGTAAACAACCTAAATGTAATTTAATAAACAAAATGATGACAAATAAAAGAAAGACAATTAATTCTAAATATAAAATAGATACATATATAATAATAAAAATGCTTCTATTGTATTTATCATTCCCTTTTGTAAAATAACACTATGTAACAACATTGGAAAAAATCCATTCCCATTTTGAAAGTGTTATTTTTTGTTTAATTGTGTGATACTTACTTTGAACATAGTTGTTACATACTCCAGAAACTTATTTTTTGTGGCTGCCACAAGCTATGTTGAATTGGTTGCAACTCTATGAGATATTTATTGAAAACTATAGCAAAATGTGCTGTGGGATGTCCTACAAAAACTAAGTTTTTGCAATTTAATAAACCCTTTCCATGTTTTTATGACATTTATAACCCAGGAACCAAAATTGTGTTACATAGTGTAATTGTTCTAATGGCTTTAATCTTTTTAATTATAAGCTGCCTCAAACCCCTTTCTGGGAGAATTTAATATATTTAATATTTATATATATATATATATATATATATATATATATATATATATATACACACACACACATACACACACACACACACACACACATATATACACACACACACACACACACATATATATATACACACACACACACACACACACACACACATATATATATATATATATATATATACATATATATACATACACATACATACACATATACACACACACACATACATACACACACCTTTTATATTTAATTATATTATCTTCAGTTAAATTGAAGATAAAAATAATGCATTATATTTTTTTAATGGTACATTACTTACTCTTTCCAGGAGGGTCTATCTCCTTTCCCCGTCTATTAAAACCACCTCTTACGGAAAGGCTTGCCAGTCAACAATGGAAACAGCTGTGTTTCTAGAAGACGCAAGAGCAGCAAGTGGTTCTTGTTTCCTGGCTGCCTGAAAAAGTGACACCTTAAATCCTTTTCTGTCCCACCATTAAAGAGACACGAGCCGTCTCTTTTCCCGCCCTGCCTGTAGATACTGTTGACTCAAAGCCCTTTTCAACTTAATTGGATTACTTGGTACAAGTTGAGTATCCCTTAGTAGCTGGAAATCTGCAATACTCCATAACCTACAATTGTGCCACATGAGTGGTCGATATAGTCACCTCTTTGCCATGAAAAATTGGTTTGCTAATATTTTTTGTATGTGTTGTCAAAGGCTTTCATGGCCAGAATCACAGGTGAGGTTTCTGTCAGCATTCTCTCCTGACGTTTCACCTACATCTGTGGGAGGCATCCTCAGAGGTTGTGAGGTATATTGGAAAAACTCAGCAAGGAAGGCTTTTTGATTTTTGTATCATTTCAATTTTAGTATACGCACTGGCGAGCACTGAAAATTTCATTTTCAGACTTGGTCCCATTCCCGAGGTATCTCATTATGTTATTACATTTAAATACAGGCAAGCCTGTAGCGAGAGGGGGGGGGGGTTTAGGGGTTCAACACCCCCCCCCCCCCGAAATTTTTCAGGTTAAAAAAAAAACCTGGTTTACTCATGAATTTTAACTGGTTAACCAAATCCCCATGCTAAGTCTATGAGACATAAAACATTAAGAGTCCCTCCAGGCACTATCTCAAGCAGATATTGACAGGTCTGAACCCGGGGGGTGGGTGGGTCAGGGGTTCAATCCCCCCCGAAATTTTCAAAACCCCTCCCAATTTTTTTTTCTGGCTACGGCCCTGAATACAGGTATTCTAAAATCTATTGGGGGGGGGGGGATATCCAGATACTTCTGGTCCTGAGTATTTCAAATATGATAATCAAAGCATCTTGGGAGGTTAAGATCTTCCAGGTAGGTCCTGCTCTCAGTCTCAGAGCAGGGGACGAGAGACGGGGCCTTCTTCGTGGTGGCCCCTTGGCTATGAAACTCCCTCTCCAGTGAAATCAGATCAGCTCCCTCCCACTTGGTCTTCAGAAAGAAAGTGAAGACATGGCTATAGGACCAAGCCTTTGGTCAGTAAAGTCTTGCATTGCTAGAAATTGATATGGAATGTGTGCCATTGACAACTGGAATGGCTCTGGATTATGATTTTGGACCGTGTGGTTTTTAAATGTTGTTGCTTCAATGTTCTAATTCTATGATTTTAATATAACTGTTTGATTGTTTTATATGGCATTGAATTGTTGCCTATCTGTAAGGCTGCTCTGAGTTCCTTTTGGAGTGAGAAGGGCGGGATACAAATATAGTAAATAAATCAGTAAGTTATAGTTGTCTGCATAGGTGGCTGAGATAGTGACACCTTTGTTTTCTGATGGTTCAATGGATATCAATGATTGCATATAAAATTGACTTCAGGCCATATGAGACATAAATGAATTTAATATTTAGTCGGGTCCCTTCTCCAGAATGTCTCATCATGTATGTGTAAGTACTCCATAATTTAAAAACAAAACAAAACAAAACAGAAATCCAAAACACATCATGCTAGTGTTTTTAGTTTACTTATTAGTGCGGGCTCTATTGTGCAACCTCTAGTTATTGTGTGTGTGTGTGTGTGTGTGTGTGTGTGTTTGTTTTTAATGCATAGAACATTGCTCAGAAAACAAAAAGATGATATAAAAGTAAAGTGACACAGCGGGTTAAACCGCTGAGCTGCTGAACTTGCAGACTGAAAGGTCGGCGGTTTGAATCCGGGGAACCGGGTGAGCTCGTTTCTGCCAACCTAGCAGTTTGAAAACATGCAAATGTGATTAGATCAATTAGATCAATAGGTATCACTCCGGTGGGAAGGTAACGGGGCCGGCCACATGACCTTGGAGGTGTCTACGGAGAACGCCGGCTCTTCGGCTTAGAAATGGAGATGAGCACCAACCACCAGAGTCAGGCACAACTAGACTTAATGTCAGGGGAAAACCTTTACTTTTACCTTTACTATAGAAGCACAACATACGGTATCTCATGAAAGCCTTTTTTTAAACAACATGACTTGTAAGATATCAACATACTTTCCCAAACTGTTTGTCATTTATAAGTAGCAATATGTAAATATGTGCAAGAATTTTTTCTCTCTCTCTCTTGGGCTGCTCCCTTGATGTATTCGTGACATCATAGACCACTTCTTATAAAGATCAGGAGACCTTTATGACCTCATAGAATTTCTCCATGCCTGATGTTCTCGTATTGAAGCTTCTCTAACAGAAATACTTCTGGTTAACTACCATACCGTCAGGATGTTTCTTGGAGGCTGCTCTTATGTGCTTCTCTTGGGGACTGTAGTCTTCCTGGAGAACATTCTCGATCATGAAAAACCAGCCTGGGCAACAACTGGCTTGGATTTGTCATCAGAGGAATGAGAGCAACTATGGAAGGAAGAGCCATCTAATGTCTGTACTAGTATTTTTGGCTTAGACATTACAGAAAGGACCCTAGAGATGTTTATTTGTGGTGCGGTGCTACTCGTCACAGTGATTGGCATATCTAGACTACATTTTACAGAAACACATGAAAAACATTAAGGTAAGATTTATATGTATGCATTATACAATGAACGGTATGGTCCATCCATTTGAGTGTCTCACATATTTTATTTTATTTGCATATTTCTAATGAAAATGTATTTGCATTGTTCTCTATACCTGCAAGAAGAACCTTACAGAAAGGTTACAGCACTTTTTACAGGTCTCCTCCCTGTATTTAACAGCAGACTGACACTTTAGTCTGTGCTTTCTGTGCTTACTATCTACACATCAGGCTTCTGTTAAGAGACACAAAGATAGGGAGAGTAAAACAAAAACGCCATTTTGATAAACCTCTATTTCTTTTTTCCTTAAGTTAATGTGATCGAGGTGACCCCCCCCCCCCCCCAGGACTTTGCAAAAGATAGTTCAAAAATCAAGACTTTATGTTCTATATTCCATATATTTATAGTAGAAGGTGATTGAGACTTTTTACTGGAGTTTACTGTGGTTTACTAAAACTCTCTGTACAAAAGGTGTTTGACCTTTTAGCCTGAGGCAAGAGATAACAACTTCATGAATTGTAAAATCATGCTGCTAAAACTCCACTTTTATGAATTTCCATGCTGGGTTCTCCAGATGTTATGAACTTCGTTCTTATCAAATATTTTCAATTGTTTATATCATTCATGATTCCCCTTTATGCAATGTAACTCACTTTTATGGATTCTCCCTTATTTCCATGAAATCTATCTATCTGCCTATATGTATTTGTACTCTTTGGGATCCCCGGAAAATAAGTATTTTTCCCAGCATGGTTTATATTCCAACTTTATTTTATTTTTCATTTTATTTCATATAATTGTCAAATCATGAAATCAAATAGGAAATATTTTGAACTCAACCTGAACCCCAGAACTTATCCCATTTCCTATGACCCAGGCTTCCTTTCCCAAAAACAAAAGGATAATCTGCCACCGCTAAATCCAATCAAATTCAAATTGCATGGACAATATAGGGCTTGAGTCGCCGAATTCGGAGTTTGCTGACCTAAAGGTGATTCGCCCCAAGGCAAACATTGTCATATCCTACCCAAAGGAAAAACCAGGACACCTCAGGAAGGCGCCCTGCAGAGCCTGTCAATATGGCTCATCACCACCCATCTTTGCTTCCATCTCTGACACCCCAAGGCATATCTAAAATCTGTATACGTGACAGAAACCCGGACACCCTTGATTGCTGCCATTAATAAATTAAGCACCCTTTAGAAATCGGTCTAGCAGGACTTAATCCGCTAGTTCCTGTCCCGTCACCTCATTGTTTCGATAACTCCCGCCTTCTCTTTCCTGATTGGCCCGAGTAGAGACAAAAGGCAGCTTCCTATTGGGCCAACGGAGCAAGGCGGGAAACGAAAGCCCGCCTCGTTCAACCTTCTAGCCTATCAACAATCAGATGGGCAGGGAAGCAGGGCGGGAAATTCAAAGGGTTGTCAGACTGAAATTTTGTATAAGTATGGCTTTATTTTGATTGTATGGTACCCTAGTAGACCGAATGATCGCTACTAGAGTCCTCTTCAGCTGAATTGCTCAATAAAGACTCCTTGGCGGATTTTCCTTCAACTTTGGCGGACTTTCTTCATTTCGGCTTCAGGTTGTATTGCGGCTCGTAATTCTCCTTTTGGCTTCGCCAAGGTCCGTTCTCTCAGGACCGGATCAGGTCTCTCCTTAAGGGCCCGATCCCCTAAAACGCGGTCGACAACATTAATACAATTATCTTGTTTTGTCATTTTTCCCAGCCCAGTCAGGCCATGACCAAGACACCAGCTGCTGTAGAAGTGAAAAATGAATGGATCCGAGATCACACAAAAATGCTGGAACAGTTGGTGAAAAACACCCTTGAGATTGAGAAATGCGTGAAGGATATCCTACGCATTGAGAGGAAAATACTGAAATCTCAATTAAGAACAGGAAGAGAGATCCATGAAACGGAGAGCGAGGTTTCAACCCCAGTGTGTTCCTGCTCCGATATTGGTCAAGAAGAAGGCAGAAGGGGAGAAAGGGGAAAGGCAAGAAAGAAAGAGGGGAGGGGAGGAGGAAAGAAAAACAGAGGGATGTGTTAGTTAGTGAAAGGTAAATATGGTAAGGGGGTGGGGAACTGGGGAGGGAAAGTTTGGAGAGTTAGAGTGGGGAGTAGGGGAAAGGGATAGGGATAAAAAGGGTTAAAAGATTATTGGGTCTTTAGTTATATGTTGCAAGTCACAAAAAGTTAATTCAGATGTTTTAAATAAAAGTTGGCCATATTTCAATACACACTGTTGTCTGGTCTCTTATTGCAGGGGTGGGATGGCAAATGTGACACAATATAAATTAAAGCAATGCAATTGTACTATTAAAATACATTATAAATGACAGCTAATCGCCTTCCCCCCAAAACTGCATTTACAAATGAACTACAATGATGTACAGCAGAGTCTCACTTATCCAAGCTAAACGGGCCGGCAGAAGCTTGGATAAGCGAATATCTTGGATAATAAGGAGGGATTAAGGAAAAGCCTATTAAACATCAAATTAGGTCATGATTTTACAAATTAAGCACCAAAACATCATGTTATACAACAAATTTGGCAGAAAAAGTAGTTCAATACACAGTAATGCTATGTTGTAATTACTGTATTTACGAATTTAGCACTAAAATATCACGATATATTGAAAACGTTGACTACAAAAATGGCTTGGATAATCCAGAGGCTTGGATAAGCGAGGCTTGGATAAGTGAGACTCTACTGTACTTTTTAATCTAATGTCATCTGTTTACAAACTACATATAGTCTTTTATGTACTTTTGCTGAGTTCAGTATGGAATGGGAACTAAAGAAATTAAAGCTTGTCTCCCATCTCACTTGACCAGTGTAAAAATGTGTTTTTAGAAGAAGGTTCTTGGTTTTAGCTATCTCTCCATACTGAAAGCTTGGTCTGGCTGCTCCCTTGAGGTATCAATGTCATCATGGACTATTTCTTATAAAGACCTCTTTATGACCTCATAGAATTTCTCCGTGCCTGATTGGCTGATGCATCTGTATTCAAGGCTTCCTATCCTAATGATTTCTGAGGCAGCAGCATGATCCTTTCCGCCCTTCCTATTATGTGCTTCTCTTGGGAGAGATCTTTTCTGTCTTCTTGCAGCAGGATGCTGTCTATTGTGAGAAACCAGCCTGGGCAAATGTTGCTTTTGATACACCAAAACAGGACGCAGAGCTACTTTCAGTAGGAGCATCATCCAGCAGTCCTTATGGCTCAGCCTGTCAAATATGCTATAGTACTTTTGACTTGGACTTTTCCAAAAGGTGCCTAGAGAAATTGTATGCTCATTGTACAGTGCTACTCATGACAATTATTGGTTTGTTTATACTCTGCCTTTTATTGAGACACATGAAAAACATCAAGGTAAGATTTCTATGGATTAATTATATACAGAAGGGGATGGTCTACACACTTGTAATTAGAGTTTCCTACCCAACCTATTTTATTGCAAACCAGCTTGGGTACTCAGCAGTGCCTGGCTTATTGGAAAAGGGCATTGTTTGTTTTTGGATGTTAGGTAATATCAGTTTGGGCATATGTTACACAATTTCTTAGAAAAAAACTCAGCCTTTCTTGTTGTTTTATGAATGCTCCCATTAGAAAATGAGTAAGGATGTGGGTGAACTACAATTCCCAAAAATCTTGGGCCAGTCTTCCCCAAACTTCGCCAGTATTCACAGCTGGCCATGTTGAATTTGTGTGCCAAGTTTGGTCCAGATCCATCATCAGATGGTTCAGTGTTCTCTGAATATGGGTGAACTATAACTCCTGGATGTCAAGGTCAATCAC
Source organism: Anolis carolinensis (assembly GCF_035594765.1). Lineage (NCBI taxonomy): Eukaryota > Metazoa > Chordata > Lepidosauria > Squamata > Anolidae > Anolis > Anolis carolinensis. Next base: position 303,213,380 of record NC_085842.1, on the reverse strand, counting down.
CCCCAAAGTCCAGCAATATGCCAAGTTAGTTCCAGCTCCATCGTTGGTGGGTTCAGAGTGCTCTTAGATTGCAGGTGAATTATACATCCTAGTCCCTACAACTCCTATAAATCATGGTGAATTCTCCCCAAACCTCTCTAGTATGTTCCATTGCTGTGTGCCATAGAAAAGAATAGGAAAGGGTTAAGGGAGAAGCAGTGGGTGGGGTCATGCAAATTCCACACCAATGGAGAAAGAAAGGAACCCAGGATGGCTCCCCATCACTGTGTGTTAAAGCTGTTTGTGGAGGCCAAAGGCTGTCTGTGTGAGCAGACACCCCTGCCACATATACACATGCACATTTTCACTTCTATTATGTGTGCGGATAGATGTAACCTCAGAGAATGGAAATAAAAGAAACTGAAACTTTGGGATGAAGCTGGGGGCAGGAGTTGGGAAGTGGGTGAAAAAGGCTGCAAACAAGACTCCAAAGTAAAGTCTACAACTAGTAAAAACAAAATGGTAATTTTGATAAACCTCTATGTATGTCCCCCCCCCCCCCCATATATTTGATAACAATTATCTTGTTTTCTCGGTTGTCTCAGCCTAGTCAGGACATGACCGAGATAGTACCTGCTTCAGAACCAAATAACGAATCGACCCAGAACAATCAAGAAATGCTTGAACAGTTAGTGAAAAACATCCACAAGATCAATAAATATGTGAAGTTGTATGTTATAGGACATTACAAGGAAGAAATGAAATCTAAATTAAGCACAAGAAGAAAGAACTATGAAAGGGAGAGTGAATGTTTCCTCCCAGTGTGTTCCTGCCATGATTCCTGTCAAGACAGTGCATGAACCTCAAGCCCAGAAAGCTTCCCTCTTCCCGTCTTTCAACACCCTTCATGTTACAAAGTTCTGTAAATGACTCCATAAGTGACAAAAGCCTCAATGTGGAGCTCAATATGTGTTGAGATTGTGCTTGGTAGCCTACAGCTTCCGGTATTTGTTGGCGGTCTTCCATCCAAGCAAGTAAAGGCTAGATGATGTTCCTGGTCCCATCTCCCTATGTGGGTGAGAAGGAATAATCTATTCATTTCAACTTGATCTGGAAATAGCCCCTTCATGGTTTCTATCATAATCTTAAAGTGTTCTGTGTGTATATAATACTTTATGACATCACTAGGCGCCATCCTGTTTTGGTCACTAAATCTCAAAGATGGATGAAGGAGAAGCTGGAACATTTTAAAGCAGCTTTAAATAAATAAATTATTACAAAAAAACAACAACAAATACTACAAGCAGTAGTAAACCAATCACAGAAGTCAATATTTTTGCAACTTATATTAAGTAACTAACTTAAGTTGCAAAAAAATTTAATCAAATAAGTTTGTCTGTAAATTACTTAAACCTGTAAAGAGTCCCTCCAGATTGTTTTTAAAAATCAGATTTAAAACATGGCATATAGAAAGGAGTATGGAACTACAAAGCACTCTTCCTGCATTACCAAGCCATGGTTTTCCATGGCTACACAACTTGGAAAAATTGATCTCATTATCTTTTCTGAGTGAAGGATTAAAGCATATGGCGGGTCCTTGGTATCCGCTGGGGTTTGCTTCCAGGTCCTTCTGTGGATATCAAAATCTGTAGGTACTGAAGTCCAATTATATACAATAGCATAGTAAAGAGATGTTTCTTGAAAAATAGAAAAATCAAAGTTTGCGATTGGAGTCTTTTTTAATATTTTCAAGCTATGGGCATTTAAATTGGTGGATTTGGAGGGCCAACAGTCCAGTGTAGTCCAGTGAATCCCTTCTAATCCTTATAAATCAATGATGGCCACTTAAAGTCAAAAATCTTGAGTGCATTTTATTTAAAATTGAAAACAAAACCCATTTTACAAATAATTTTAATCGCTAAAGAAAAATAATACATTGCATTTTAATCCAAAGTATGTAAAACTGTTGTATTGTTAGAAAAAGCTGGCAGTAGTAAAAAAAAAGTAATCACCTGCCATTTGTACATTTTGTTATATATGGGATTGGTGAAGAACACACAATACAGAATATAAATCATTCAGACATCCACTTCAGCAGGAACTTGATTCTTTTTAGAGTTCTTTTCCAGTTTCCAGTGCAGAGACTTTTCATTCTGTCTGGACAAACAGTTGTATGGTAACTCAATTCAATGTATTCAATGAAGCCGCTCTAATTTAGCCTGCAAAGTTTTAAAGTTCCCTGTAATTGTCTGTACAGCTAGTGTTGGACTTGTGGACTGCAGTTCAACAAGGTAACAGCTAACTGCATCCAAACAAATATTGGTGAATCGCCGTCTAAACAGAAAAAAAAAGGACAATTAACAAGGGGTCTCCAAGTTTTGCAAGGAAACATAATGCCGCTTTCTCATTGTGAAGACAAGGTCAGTGGTGATCAAAAATATATGCATTTGGATATTATGAACTAGGCTTTGCCAAATCAGAACAACTACCACTAATGAAAGAAACTTTTCAGACATGCTTTAGCTACTCCCACTTTACTGGGAGGTATGTATTTAGTCTACACAGACATACGGACACTCACTGTAACCTCCAGTGAAATGACCGCAAAAGCCGAAGGTGAGAAACAGCATGTGATTCATGTGATTCTGAAATTTAGGATCTGCATCCTTCTCTTCTTATCCTGTAAATCTATGAGTCAGTATCGTATGACCCTCAGATCCACATAGATATATTCCAAGACTTCCCATGTACAACTGAAACTATGGATAATACAGAATCTGGATGGAATAAATCTTGGATAAGGGGCTTGTATTGTACATACAACTGTCCATTTTTCCAAATATAGACTTATATTTAATTATTAGCAGCCAGGGATAAAAAGGCGAATGCAAGGAATTTTCTCCAAGTGAGCAATCAGCCTGGTTAAGAAGAAGAACATCATTCTGTTTATGTCTTGTCAGTATATTCTGGATGTGCTAGAAAGGATTCATTTCTTTTGAGGCTGATACAGACAAATGACTTGCATTCTATTCATCATGGAAGTAAAATGTGCTGGTAGTAGATAAATAGAGCTCTGTTTCCCCTTTGCAGCCTGATACACTTCTAGCTTTTTTATATGGGAAGAGTACAATTCATACAATAGTTACTTTTGATACTTAGTAGCCAGGCTGTTGTAAATGCTAGGAGAACTTACTTGGACAGCCTTGACTACAGTTACTGCAGTATTCATTTGTATTGTTCATTTTATTATGATATTGAGATATCAAATGTATATCAATATAAGCAAAAATGAAAATATTTAAATGATCCCCCACATTTCTCACTGTATGTTATAGAAGATAACTACTCCATTTCCAGCACGTACTAAATCTATCTAAAAGCAGAGTTCTCAATTTGTGGGCCCCCAGATGTTTTGGCCTTCAACTCCCAGAAACCCTATCAGATGGTAAACTGGCCAGGATTTGTGGGAGTTGTAGGCCAAAGCACCTGGGGACCCACAGGTTGAGAACCATTGATCTAAAGCAGTGATTCTCATGCTGTGGGTCCCAAGGGGTTTTGGCCTACAACTCCCACAAATCCCGGCCAGTTTACCAGATGTTGGGATTTCTGGGAATTGAAGGCCAAAACACCTGGGGCCCACAGGTTGAGAACCACTGATCTAAAGGATATCTTTGCTTAACTTACAATTTACCTTTCAAAGGCAAGCACTTTGTTAGGGTCTTGCACGTATCCTGATAATAATACATGTATGCATTCCAAGAGGTGCAAAGGCTTCTTCATTTTACTCCAGAATGGATCCTGTAAGGAAAAAAAAGATTTAAATATATGAAGCTTGAAATAATTAATCAATGTGCAAATGTCCACAATGTTACTACTTAAAATACTGAAGTCATGGTATTAATTAATATTCCCATTAGAAAGAATGATTGTGACAAAATTCCTCTCAAGAACTCCAATCCTTGGGCTTCTATCCATTGGCTTGGCTTTTTTCCTCCAAGATCTCTTTCTGGACCTGGTGTACGGGGCTAAAGGCGATCTCTATCATGGACAAACCTAATAGCTGTCTGCATATGTGACTATCATAGTTGGTTATGTTGATCAGTGTATTCAGTGTGATCAGTCTCCTTATCAGACACAACTGATGAAAATAAATCAAGTAAATGTTTATTATATAACAAATACATTAAACAAGAAATATATGAACTCATTGCTCACTCAAAATTTCCAAAAGCTATTTAGATCTTAGCTATTTTATATTTTTCCTATCTGACTCCTGCCTCTTTAGCAGGCAAGGCTTTAATGTTCTCCCCTCCACCCCATAAGCCTCCTTCATAGGATTCCCTGATCTGTGGCAGCTGGCTGGAATCAAGCTTGCCTGGCTTCACAGGGATACTGGATTTTATTCCATCAGTAGCAAACTCTGGGTCACTTGTTTCAGTGGAAAAGGGAAGCTAAGGTAGAGATCTCATTGTCAAACCAGTTGGATCCTGCATCAAGCCCTGGTGGGGCAGGGTTCGCCTTAGATATGACAGAGAAAAGGGAATGGCAGTGGAGGAAGGCATTAAGTCCAGCAGGTAGTGTCTGTGCCTCCTACCTTCTGAGGCCACAGCAGTGACGGTTGCAACAGATGAGACACTTTTGCAGAGTTACTGATATGGAGTGTGCCTGCCTGTTCTTCTCAGTTTAGCTAGCTTCCTTCCCTTCTCAACTAGAGCAAGGCAGACTTCCTGTAATCCTTATAAAATACAGATTATAAGCCTATATTCCCTCCAAGGTGCAAGTGACACAAGCCTCTTATGTAATTATTCTGCCCAATTTCATATTCCAGAATACTTGTTCTTTGTGAAAGATAAATACAACTACAACAACAGCAGTTCTGAATAACACTATACACTTTAAGTAGTGAATATTACAGTCAATGAGACTATGACTCATGAGATATAGAAGCTACATAAATAATGCTGTACATGCAAATATTCCAAACTCTGAAAAAAAGCAAAATCCAAAACACTTCTGGTCCTAAGCATTTCACATAAGGCATACTCAACCTGTACTAAAAAACTCACCCCTCATTTTTAATAATATGGAATATCTAACAACAGCTGAATTTAAAAACAGATTTTGAGGTTTCTCACTTACCCGTGCTTTGAATAGCTGATCATATACTTCAAGTAGTCTTGGTAGTGGCACACCAATTTCTTGCATCGTATAAGTAACAAACCCCACATCCCAGTTCAAAGAACAAACCTTCTGTTCTAGATACTGCACTAAGAAATCTAAAGGGGAAATGATCAAGCAATTAGAATTTTTTGTACATTTATCAGAACTACACAACAAATTAGGCTCTTTTCTGAGGGGGGTGCACCTTCACTGATGACTTTTAGAAAGTTAGCCCACTGTGCCATAAACATAGGGTTAAAGAAAATGTTCAAGATGAAAACAAAAGAAAGCAGTTCATATAGCTTTTTGAATATACAATTATAACTGGTTGTAGTGCAAAACCAAAATAAGCTGAGCACAAAATCTTTACCCAGCGGGGCAGAACATTTGTTATTCGAGGCAACTGCCCTTTTAAACAACTTGTGTTCTTATTTGGTGGCAAGCATTGGAAGAAAGATACAAGTGAGGGCCCTTCTACACAGCCATACAACCCAGAATATCAAGGCAGAAAACCCCACAATATCTGCTTTGAACTGTGTTATCTGGGTCCACACTGCCATATATTCCAGTTCAAAGCAAATAATGTGGGATTTTATTCAGCTGTGTGGAAGGGGCCTCAGAGAAGCAGTTTTCCCCAAGTAGCCCTGGAGTGTACACATACTTCCTTTGTCCCGAAGTGATATACAAGAAAGGTTCTAAAGGCTCCTTCTCAAGTTGAATTTGTATGTAAGTCGGAACATGTCTAGTGCGCTCTGCTACCTGGTGTATGAGGGAGAGCCACAGCAGCAAAAAGTGCACTCTTTGTAATTTGGCCCCCCAAAAAGGTGCGCCTTACAATTGCCGTGTGCTTTGAATTTCTTTGAAAACTGAAGTGTTAGAACTCCAAAGCTTCTAGCAATGGAAAGTGAAACCAGAGAAATAGATAACCCTTCCTCCAGGAGCCACTCCTGTTTATCCCGCCTCAGCTTCCTTGAGTGTATCTATGCTGAAGAACAAATGCAGCTTCAATTGCCCTGGCTCAGTGCTATGGAATCCCGGGGAGTACAGTCATACAAGGTCTTTAACCTTTGCTGCCAAAGAATGCTGCTGCCTCACCAAACTAACAATCCCAGGATTGTACAGCAGGGAAATGGTGGCAGATATGATGGTAAGGAATTTTCTTTTAGGGGGGGGGGGGGATCCAGGCACGGATTGGAGAGAGAATGAAGCACGGAACAAAGGAAAGCATTGGGGGAGAGATTGAAGCATGGCATAAAGGAAAGGCGAGAGATACAGACACGCCTTGGCTCAGCACTAAAATGAGGGTGATGGGTTATGTTATGTCTATTTATGTTTAATTCTTGGTTATTTTTTGGTTGTTTTATATTTTATATTAAGATTGTTTTATCCAATTTTGATTTGTTATTTGTTGTTTTCGGCATTGAATGTTTGTCATTTTGGTACCTTTGCAGGAAACCTTCCTGAGTCCCCTTGGGGAGATAGGGTGGGTTATAAATAATTATCATTACTATCATTACTATTATTATTATTTCATGACAGGGAGGGAAGGGAAACGCCCGTTCATAACTACGAGTTGTCTGCAAGTTGCATGTTTGTAACTTGGGAACTGCCTGTATTCTCAGACCAGTGATGGAAAATATTTAGCCTTCCAGATTCTGCTGGACTGCAACTTCAGTCATACTTTAACATTGGTGATGCATCAGCTAGGGCTGATGGGGGTTATAGACCAACAATAACTGGAAGGCCATAAGCTCCCTCTTGGGTCAAGATTGTGTTTACATCTCAAACACTAATCAAAAACTGTTCTCCAAAAGCACTGCTTACACATAATTGTCATTCTATTCAAAATTATTCAAATATAACTTTATTTATTTATGGCTTTTTTATCCTGCCTTTCTGAACCACTGAGGGGACTCAGGGCGGCTTCGTAACATAGGCAATGCCTTTAAAGACACAGTACAATAAAAACTGCACCTTTGAAATTAAAAGCATTTCAATCCATACAGGTTAAGTAAACTTTGACCATATGTTTGCAAAATATATTTAAATCATGGAGGTTCACAATCTCTGACCCTAGTCCAGACATCAGGCTGTTGCCAGTTGAAACCACTTGGATTTTAGCCCAGACACCTAAGACTTTTCATTTTCTAGGTGTATTTTCCCCGCTTGTCCATTGTTTTCTGTGTCACTGCTTTCCAAGGAAAGTGTGTTATTCCATCATCCCCTCACACTGTTTGTGGATTTCACAGGTACTAGTTCCAGGCTATGGCATCAGATGGTTTTCAACAAGAGGCACTGGCACAGATTTAAAATCAAATAGTGTAACATTTCTGGATTCCCCCTTTCTATTTCTCCCTGCATCCTTGGTTTTCATCTATATAATTTGGTATTTACAATAACCTGAACATTCCTAATTTGAACAATATACCTAAAGGAAAATAGCGAGGTGTCCCGGCATAAATTTTTCCAAGTGTTACCATCTTCAGACTAAGCGCCTGCATCCTATCAGGAGCACTTAAAGTCACACTGTCACTCAGCGCTGAAAGAAAAAAAGAAACTGTCTTCAAATATCTATTAACTCTTTACTTATATATTGTTTCCATCGTTTCTTCATTATACAGCATAGTGTTCAAATTTGGAAAGTTTACCTGCCTATGGGGGACATATCCATGTTTACAGGTTGTAAACAATATCTTAAAAATGTTAAGTAGTTGATCTTTCAAGGTCAAGAACAAAAGATCTAATAGCATGAATTTCAAAGAGATTCAGATTCACTTTCATGATTATCTCAGAAAGGTGTGAGATCAATCGCTTATTTCTACTTTCAACTACAGAGGTGCACAATCTGTAGGCCCCCAAATGTTTTGGCCTTCAACTCCCAGAATGTGATGACTCATGGGCCTTGTAGTCCTGTTCCTAGTACTATTGTGGCAGATGAAGATGAAAACATGGGGTTTTTGCCGGTTCAACAAGAACTGGAGTCTCTTCACCTGCCGGATGTTGATGTTTGCCCTCAAGAATTCAGTAAACCAGGCCTTGGGCAGAACTCCCCTCCGTTTCCCAGGAAGGAATTTTATTCTAAAGACAGGGGAGTCAGAGAAGCTAATCGGAGAAGTCTAAGAATCGCTGCCAAACAAATGGCTGATTAGGTCTGCTTCCCTTGGGAAATTCTAAGGAGTCTTGCATCTGGACAGAGTTGGGTTTCGCTTCTCGTTCTCTGGGGAAAGAGTTCTGTTGGTGGGAAAACGAGACCCAATATAGGTGTTTGGCGCGAGGGATTCTTTGCGGAGTCAATTGATCAGCTTCAGGAGAGAGATCGTGTGTGGACTTCGTAATCCCAGTTCCTTGCTTCCCGGATCAAGCTTCAAGCCTTGCCCTGCCTCGCGGTTTTACCACGGACCCTGCTTCATGCTTCATGTTTTCCCTTGTCTCAAGTCACGGACCTAGTCAAGAATCAAGTTTATTTCCAGCCTTGTTGTCAAGCTTCATTGGACTCTAAGACTCTGTTATTTCCCCACACTATTGCTTGGCAAAGTGTGTGTTTCGGTCAAGTGGATTAAAACTTTGAACTCTAATATCATTTATTGGACAATACATTTTGGACTATATTTGACCTCATTTGAAAGGTCTGCTTCTGAACTATATCCTTCACTTGTTTTTATTGATTTTATATATTTCTTTAATAAAGATATTAGATAGAGACTGGCCTCTGTGTAAGGTTATTGGTGCCCAGCTGCCAGGGTTCTGACACAGAAATCCTAACAGCTGGTAAACTGGGATTTCTGGGAGTTGTAGGCCAAAACACCTGGGGACCCACAGGTTGAGAAAGATTGGTCTACATAGAGGCCACTTCAAGGTTTCCATCCTATGACAGTTGTTCATTCTGAATAAAAAGATTTCATGTTGGATGACTAAAACAGGAATACTTCATTTTGTAGTGTTATAAAATTTCTGCTCCCTCATTAGAAGTTTCACCTACCTTTCTCAATTATTTCTTGCCAAAGGGTCTGCACCATGATAGGGTCTGAATGCCCAGCACAATGGAGAATGGCTAGCTTACACTCAGAGAGCTTGAATGGATCAGCAAATTCCCCATAGAGCTGAAGTAAAAAATTACATACAACAAATACAGAACAGATTAGTAGGCAGCTCACATGAATAAAGTATTACCTATACTGAACTGCCAAATATCCAGTAAAAGTTTTCAGAAACAGACTACACAAGCTTTCAGCACATCAGGAATATGTAATGTATAAATGTGTATGTTTCATACATCGCAGGAAAATGGCTGACTGTTAAAGACAGCCCAGTATGGGAGAATAAAAACAATACACTGATAACATAGAATTATTTTTATCAATGAAGAAAAAATGTAGTTGAATAGAAACATGTACAGAACAGACGCTTAAAATAGGAAACCTGATTATTTGAAACATGTTGTTATTTAAATTTACCTTGCTGATGTCCATCAATTCAGAATCCAGCTGAGAAATTGCATCTTGCACTGAAGAATGATGAGAACACTGATGGTGCAATGCTTCTTGTATTTGAAACTGTATTCTGGCAACCTCATTAAAAAGAAAAAAATTCAGTAAACTAGAAGCAGGTCTATAACAAATGTTAGACCTATTATATATATACAGGAAATAAAACATGATCTCTCAACAGGACAATTTGAAAAGCTGGGTTCCCATTTTCAACTCAAACATAAAACCTAGCAACTCACTTTAAAAAAGACATTTTATTATGCACATGAGCATTTTTAAAGCTCCAAACCATCAGTCTCTAACCCGTGATAACATTAATTCCATCAACATTCACATTTTTTACTTACTTCCATTTTCTCTTCCAATTCATGCAAAAATTCGCCATCTGCAGCTATGGGTGATATGGCCGTGGAGCTCTTTGCACTCAAAATAGCTCGGGCAATATATTCAAGGCGCTGCTGAAGTGAAATTTCAGTGCTGTTAAATTATAAAAGCATGTGAATAATGGGAGGGCTTATATGAACAATGCTCACAAGAATGTTATCTGGTTTCAGTCTAATTCTATTATTCTGTTTGTACATGTGGTAATTCATTTCTTCTTTTGAACATACTACTTAACATCATATTTGCAGTGATTCCTATGACTGATTCATTGTACTTCAGTGGGCTTATATCACTGCCCTCTATACTCTCTAGAAGAGTGGTTTTCAACCTGTGGGTCCCCAGGTGTTTTGGCCTACAACTCCCAGAAATCCCAACCAGTTTACCAGCTGTTAGGATTTCTGCGAGTTGAAGGCCAAAACATCTGGGGACCGACAGGTTGAGAACCATTGCTCTAGAAACAGATTCTGACCAATGGATGTTTAATTTTGTATGTGTCACACACATTTACGTAATCTGATGAACTCATGCAACTTATCCAGTTCTCACTTTCAATGAATCTTAAGCAAACTTGCACCAAGTGTGACTCATCAGCTCACAAAGAGCTCGCCAGGCAAATATAGATAATGACCCAATAGAGGAATCCACAGCCTTATTTTTTCTGCCTTTTAGCAATGCACACCAGAAGCTTGTCAAATATTAAAGAAATCACAAGACCTGGTTATTGGGCTTGTTCAACCTCATAGATCACATATTGTGTAAGCCTTAATTTTGATAACTGATTGTATCTGAAAGATGCCTTTGGAAAAATTACAATATAAGAAAATAAACAAGAAACAATCTATTTGAATAGTAGTAGTGTTGACCCATTAACAATCTGTTCTTACCTGTGCATGTCTGCTAGTTTTGCCAGCACTCTCGCAGCATTACTAAAACTTCTGCTTTTTTCAAAAAACCTCCAGAGCAGATCCATATAGCGGACTTTGTTTTGATCAGTTTTGGCCATACGTGTCAGATATGGCTCCATAAAAGGGGAGTTTATCTGCAGAAGTCCAGGAGAAAAGATGAATTTTCAGTTTCCTATTTCTATATATCATCTTATTTTTACTATAAGGAAAGTTTCCCAAATATTAAAAACGCATCAAAAACAGTATTCATATATTTTAGCAAAAATAAGTGATGTTACCTGTAGTAGTTTATCTGAGAGATCAGCTTGGATCAACCAGCCATAAAGGGCAATGCTAAAAAGTTCATCTGTGGACCGCTGGGCCAGTTTTAGCATTTGTTCAAACTAAAATTAAGACAGATAACTTGGGTGTTAATTTGGTTGTATATGGCTGCACAGAATACATATCCTCATGACAAATTATTAACTTCTACAACTAGCTTTTGCTCTATGTTTTATTATACATGTATTTGGAAATATTTCCTGTACTCCAGTTCAGTTTTGAGATTTTTTAAATAAATACAGTACAAATTCTGTATCCATAAGGGTACATACATTCTAAGACCCTGCACAGATACCTGAAACGTAGATTCTGACTATACTTGGCCTGAAAGCATGCCATACTGGATGGAGGACCTGGAGAGACCCATAAACACTTCCAGGGGTTAATATTTTTTTGGAGCACAGATGAGTGAAACTGTGGATACTGAATCTGTGGATAAGGGAGTCATACTGAACTGTTGATGTTATTATGTTATAAAAACAGTTTTGAAAGGAAAAGTGTGGAATGTTATACATATTAAATCTTAATATATTTTGGACATGTAATACTCTTTCAGGTCATTTTGTGTCACATAACAAATGTCTTTTAAAATCGAAGATAGTTTCAATAGGAATTCTGAAATATACTGTTCCAAAAAAAGACAAAAAAGAAAAAAAAGAAAAAAGGAAATTTAAAATGCTATAGAATTTGAGTCTTCTTCGGACTACTGCCACTGCGTTTAAGGCTATTGTAGAAATATTTTCCACACCGAGTCAACGATACTTCAGTACATATTTTGACTATTTCTTACATGATGCCCTGCTTCTTCATTGCTCAACATATTGGGATCAGATGACAACACAGGCGGACCAGGCTTTTTTGGCACACTGGGAGACTGTGGCGCAGCTTTACTCTGATTGACAAGCTCCTGAAGGGTGTCTGTGATGCACTTGTAACAGTTTACTCTGTAAAGAGATGCAAATAACAGCGATGTGACTCATAAGCAAAAACTAGCAATGTTCTCAACATGGAGTCTTTGTAATTTTATCATCGGACTTCTCTTTTCACAGGCAATTTTCCAGAAGATGGCAGTAGCTTCACATTAGGTGCCACCTCCAAAATATGGGTGGGGTTTTAGGAAGTACGTAAACAGGTATTAAACTACAATTAACTTTAGAATGTGAACTGACACCAACACAGAATTAAAGGGGTACCTCAGATAACAAAATAGCAATGCCCCTGAGCAAAGGTTCTCTAATGGTAAAATTTGGTAGCCATAACATGGAAAGAACAGGGATAGATTTTTATACCACAAAAAAGGAAGAGCTGTTCAGCATGTTCCACCAAACTATTTATATAAAACCAGATGTGAAATGAACTAAGAAAATATCATAATCCTTATATAAGTACACAAAAGCATTTTGAATTTTCTATAGACCACTTCTGAAAATGCATCCAGGGATGACTTTTTCTTTCACCACTTTTCTTATTATTTCCATTTTGGAGGCCACAATTAATGGATCTATGCTTTCTTTTAGCATGCAAAGCATAATTTGTATGGTAGATGCATCCACTATTTTCTTTTCTATATTTTGCTGTTCACAAATACTCAGCAAGGCAGGCTGCTGTTGTTCACCTTGCCTGCTGTAGGCAAATAATGATAATAATAATGATGATGATAATAATAATGCTTTATTTATATTTTGCCTTCTCTCGCCAAGGGGACTCGGAGCGGCCATAACACACAACTATAGTTCCATTTATTCCTGTCTTAACCTTTATTGTCATATTTACTGCAAACATACAGCTGCAACCTAACTGCTGCAATCCACTCCTGCTTCACCATCCTTCTAATGACAATGTTGCAAAGAAACAAAAACAAAACTTCCAGGTAAATACAGGAAGAGGAATAAAGGGGACATCTGGGCAACCATGAAAATGATTTGTAAATAGGAATTTCACAATCAGAGCCTTTAGTTAACTGAGGCATATCAGTAATGTTAAGCACACTTCCATGACTTGCCAACATGTCTCTACTTAGGAAAAGGTTTAATTGCATCCAAAGAACTTGCCTTTCCTGAAAAGCTTGGTATCCAGTGACATCTTCTTCTGGTTCCCCGTTTTTATAATAATGGAGTCCAAGGCCTTGGGGATCCTTCTTTTCTGCAGCAGTCAGAGCAAGTTCCACCACGCCCTCATAGAAGCGCACTTGGGATGAAAAAGAAATGGGGGGGGGAGAGGAATTACAGTAATTAGTGCATGCACTGTACTACAAAATTGTTTTAAAATATAAATATTCTAATAACAAGTTGAATATGCCTTCTCTGAAAAGATTGGGAATGGAAGTGTTCAGATTGGAAGGGCAGGTTGGAATACTTCATAAACAGAAAGAGTTATCTTGAAGATTAGGCTGTTATCTAAGCACAACATTCACTGATGTTTCATATAGGCTTTATATACATGGCCTGAAGGTAATTGCATCTACAATTTTTTTTTTAAAAAAATGTATACAAAACAAGGTACGTAATACAGTGAGCCATCTGAAAAGAAAGGGGTTACTATCTCAGCCACCCATGAGAATGATTCTGGAGTATTTTGGATTTGGTATTAGTTATCAATATCATTTTCTAAACTGGATAATCATCTGTTTCTGATCTAGAAGTGGACACACTGATAAAGAACTTTATATAAGAGATTCAACAGCTAAATTAGTTGTGAATTTAAGAGACAACTAACCAAAGACTGATCTCTTCTGGCAGGTATGACTACAGGAACAGTGTTATGGTTGAGCCTCATGGCTCTACTACTGGGAGACGTGGGCGTAAGACTCCTCGAGAGTCAGATACTCTCGAGGAGCGAGAAAGGAAGCGGCTGCGAGATATCTTTGCAGAACCATCTGACGAGGATTCTTTTGAGGGGTTTACTGAGAGAATGGAGGAAGAGATGGTTAGCTCGGAAGAGGATGACATGGAATGGACTCGTGTAAGGGAGGATTTGGGTGCCACTGGCAATGATAGTATGGAAGGCGATTGGGCAAGCTGGAGGGATGGGACGGGATCCACAGCTGGGGATGCTGTGGGGCGTAGTCAAAGGTGTTCCAGTTCTGATGAGGAAAGTGATGAGGAAATGCCCGGGCTAAGCAGAACAGCTGATAGCGATGAGGACTTGTAACTGGCATAAAATGGGGTTTGGGAGCAATAGCAAATTGCGTTGGGCAAGGTAATCTGGACGAACGCTTGGGATCTGTGTGGGAAGTTTTCCTGAAGACGGGTGTGATTCGTTTGCTGACTACGCAAGTTATCTTGGACATTGGGCTCAGACGGCGGGAGGAATTGTGTGGGGTTTTGTTGTGCAACCTCTGCTTAATCTTAATAGCTTTGACCTTCCGTCGTCTTCTTGACGGACGCCATCTGCTTACTCTGGACTTACGGACTGACTGACTACGGCCTCGGATTCTCCTACCTGTGTCTATCGTTGGAACTGGTGAACTACAAACGTCTGCATCTGCCTTACGACCTTCGGAACGGATTGGGACTTCGCTGACTGCTTCTGCCCTCGTCTGCTGTGTTTGTATTGGGAAATTGCCTGCTGTGTGGAGGAGTAACCTCTAAGTTACTCAAACATAGCTCTTGGCAGCAGAGAAGCATCTGCTGCCAATTAGTTGCATTCCTTTGAACTTTTTGTTCACCAGCTTCTGTTTGTTTATTCCCAGGCTGAAGCAAGCTGTTTTGATTTAACCCGGATTAAACTCCGGTTTAATCCGGTTTATCTTTTGAACGTTTTTCTTGTCTCTTTTTACTTTTAAGGCCAGTGTTTGCCTAGCCCTTGTCTTTTACGGGCATTTTTGGTTCTGTAACTCCAATAAACTTTGTTATCTTTTATCTTGTGGCGTTCTGTCTGTGACAAACAGTTTTTAACTATGCATTTTAAATTTTACTGTATATATTAATAAATATAAAAATAAATGTTTTAAATATAAATAAATATAATAAATATAAATGTATTAAATAAATATTAATATGTATTTTACAGAAATGTGTTTTGATATATGCATTTTACTGAATGTTTTTATGATGAAGTTTTTAACTATGTTGTGCCCCACCTCGAAACATGAGGAGAGGCAGGTAAGAAATCTATTATTATTATTGACACAGCAACATAGTATGACACAGCAAACAAGATAGATATGCTGGATTTCATATCACAAAATCACAACTCGAACGCTTCCCAAGCGTTTAGGACTGTGTGATGTATTTTCGGATGATGCGCGCAGACCCCAGTAAGGTGGCCTTTTGCAGTTGACAGATCGTAATTTTGTCAATGTTTATTGTTTCTAAATGCTGGCTGAGATATTTTGGCACAGCATCCAGTGTGCTTCTTCTTCTTATTATTATTATTAATAATAATAATAATAATTGTATTACTAGCTCACCTTGTCTATACTGTACACAGACATTTGCAAGATCCACCTGTGTGCTAATCTTCTGATAGTCTCTCAATGACTCTCTGAGCATATTTTCCTTTTCAGATTTGTTTTGAACTTGTCGGGACCTCTGTAGTAATTCATTTGCCTAGGAAGATAAAACCAGAGATTAAAGTCACAATTCTTCATCTGTGCTAGAAGACTGCAAACAGAGTGGAATGTGCTGCCAATATGACATGTTATTTCTGGTGTTTCTATGTTTATTTAATGAAATAAAAGGTGATGACTTTGTCACACATGATATCTTTAATTCAATTTACTTATGATCAATGCAGAAGTTTATTTCTGTGTATTACAGTAGTTTTGTTATTAAGACACATTATTTGAAAAACATCGTCTAATGAATTGCTAAGTTAGTCTAACTATTTAATAAGAAAAATGGTGCTTGCTCCCAAATGTGAAAATAACTGCAACCTAATTTAAATATCTTGCTTCTTAGGAGAATAAAGATGACAGCAAATATTAAAGAGACACTTTTTGTAAGCATGCATAATTGATACAGCACTTTCTCTATATTCACACATGATTCTAAATCGGGCATGGGCAAACTTTGGCCCTCCAGGTGTATGGACTTCAACTCCCACAATTCCTAACAGCCTACCAGCTGTTAGGAATTATGGGAGTTAAAGTCCAAAACACCTAAAAGGCCAATTTTTGCCTATGCTTGTGCTAAATAATGGCCTGTCATGAGATGGTTGAACAATAAGGAGTCACAACAAATCTTGCTTATCCCATTGCCCAGTGCAGCAAAGAGGAAGAATGCAAAAGGATTTATTTTCACTTTGCCTGAATCTCAGTTTACCATCCCATTAGATCCTGACTAATAGTTTGAAATAAAAGAGCTTCAAAACATACAACTTGACCACAAAAATGAAGTGAGAACTGAAAGATTTAAAAATTTTTACTTCACAGCAACGATTCAAATAAACCCACCCTTCTTTCTACTCATATTACTTATACTATACCATACCTTTGAGCAGATAGCATCATCTGTGCTGTACAGTAGGGGACAGATGTCTTGCAAATGTGAACTAATGCCATCGACAGCAGCATGGTCTTTGATGTAACAGTTGATAAGTGATGCTATGAGAGCCCCAGTGAGCTCTTTGTCTCTAATTACTAAATCTCTGAATGTAGTGACCTTCAAACGTTCTTGAAGTTCCTACATAAGTAAGTGCATAAAGAATTTTTACTGTAGTGTACTTTCAGACTCCTGCTGTATTAACAGTAAAGGACCAACAAAGACCACAATGTAGATTATAGTCCGTGTATATACTCATGAATGAGTTTAGATTGTTTTTATTAAAAAATTGACCAAAAAAACCTGAGTCAACCTATGCACAGATCAACGTAAATACTATGCCTTAATACTTATCAAAAAAGAAATCACCCCCTTTTCTGAGTAAAGAGGCAAAAGGTAATAGCTTAGTCCATTTTAGGAAAACTAAAAAGACATATCAACCCTTCTACTCTTTCCACTGGTCTTTTTGAATTCCTAGGCAGGAAAAGGTGTCAGCATTGCCAGTCAGTGGTATCCGGTCCTTGACTTAAACATGAGGTTGACTTATACATGAGTATACAGTAGAGTCTCACTTATCCTACACTCACTTATCCAACATTCTGGATTATCCAACACTTTTGTAGTCAATGTTTTCAATATATCGTGATATTTTGGTGCTAAATTCATAAATACAGTAATTACTACATAGCATTACTGCGTATTAAACTACTTTTTCTGTCAAATTTGTTGTATAACGTGATGTTTTGATGTTTAACTTGTAAAATCATAACCTAATTTGATGTTTAATAGGCTTTTGCTTAATGCCTCCTTATTATCCAACATATTCGCTTATCCAACATTCTGCCGGCCCGTTTATGTTGGATAAGTGAGACTCTTCTGTATATGGTAACAGTCTTGAAACATATACATTTTTTTAAAAAAAGTACAGATAACAGAAGAACACTTTACTTGCAACCCCCCTTTTACTTTTGTGTTAAATCTCATTTCAACTAGCTTATACAGCAGCACATGCACTGGCATATAAAATGACTAGTATTTTGCAGGTTATGGCTTGACATTTTGACGTTTCTCCAAGTCTACAAACTGCTACTCAAATTTCCACAATACTACAAATATCTACTTTTAAGCGACAAAGAAAGTAGGAGTGACTGTGACATACCTTCTGAAGCTCACCCACAACAATATTAAATTGATGCTCACAAAGAAGCTTCCACAAAGCTAAGGCCTGGCAGGTTTTTCGAACAAGCTGCTGGATGCCCTGTAGGGAGGCCTTCTCAGCCAATTGCGCCTCTGCTGCAAAATGGAAACACATATGATTTAATGGCGACTGTGCCTTATGCTCATTTGGCATCATTGAGATTTTTGAGTTTCAGGTCTTCTTGCTCACATCATTTCAAAGAAAGCATTAAAAAGGACTGGTTGGCTGGAGGAATCTATATGTGAAAATATTTCCAGCCCCCTCTGTCACTAATCAAGCATCGCCATATTTAAGCAATTCCTCATACAATAATGTAGCTACTTTGGGGTGAGTGAAAGAAACCTCTTGCTCCTTCATAGAATCATAGAATCATAGAATAGTAGAGTTGGAAGAGACCTCATGGGCCATCCAGTCCAACCCCCTGCCAAGAAGCAGGAAATCGCATTCAAAGCACCCCCGACAGATGGCCATCCAGCCTCTGCTTAAAAGCCTCCAAGGAAGGAGCCTCCACCACAGCCCGGGGGAGAGAGTTCCACTGTCGAACAGCCCTCACAGTGAGGAAGTTCTTCCTGATGTTCAGGTGGAATCTCCTTTCCTGTAGTTTGAAGCCATTGTTCCGTGTCCTAGTCTGCAGGGCAGCAGAAAACAAGCTTGCTCCCTCCTCCCTATGACTTCCCTTCACGTATTTGTACATGGCTATCATGTCTCCTCTCAGCCTTCTCTTCTGCAGGCTAAACATGCCAAGCTCTTTAAGCCGCTCCTCATAGGGCTTGTTCTCCAGACCCTTAATCATTTTAGTCGCCCTCCTCTGGACGCTTTCCAGCTTGTCAACATCTCCCTTCAACTGTGGTGCCCAAAATTGGACACAGTATTCCAGTTGTGGTCTGACCAAGGCAGAATAGAGGGGGAGCAGGACTTCCCTGGATCTAGACGCTATTCCCCTATTGATGCAGGCCAGAATCCCGTTGGCTTTTTTAGCTGCTGCATCACATTGTTGGCTCATGTTTAACTTGTTGTCCACGAGGACTCCAAGGTCTTTTTCGCACACACTGCTGTCAAGCCAGGCGTCCCCCATTCTGTATCTTTGATTTCCATTTTTTCTGCCGAAATGAAGTATCTTGCATTTGTCCCTGTTGAACTTCATTTTGTTAGTTTCGGCCCATCTCTCTAGTCTGTCAAGATCATTTTGAATTCTGCTCCTGTCTTCTGGAGTGTTAGCTATCCCTCCCAGTTTTGTGTCGTCTGCAAACTTGATGATCTTCCAACTGCATTCCACAAGGATATGGAAATGGGTATGAACACTGACACATACAAATCTCCAAAAATACACAAAACTTTTTTCTTATCTAATGAGCATGTTATGCTTTTGTATATCCCAAAATCTTGGAAAGCAACAGACATAAATAGAGATCAAAGTTGTGGAATTTGAAATCTGTATATATGGGATATCACACATCACAAACTGTTAGTACATATCTATTCTGTTACACTGGAGAAATACATGCAAAATCAATTTTATGAGTTTTAATGACAAAAATATGACAATTTTAAAAAGATGATCTTCTTTACCATGAAACTTCCTCTGTATCTCTAGCTGCATTTGCTGAGAAATTCCACCATCAGATCGCATGAGTCCACGTAATCGTTGCTGAAGGTTAGCTGGAGTGGCAAAGCTTATTCAAGAAAATGAAAAAGAAACTTAAGTAATCAAAATACATAAAATACATTAGAATATCATACATAGATTTCAGATGACTACATGTTAATGCAAATTCACAAAAAGAAGGTACTGTACTAAATTAACCTCAGTCAAAAATAGAACAGTGTAATGATAGCATGTAAGTTTAATAGTAATATTTAATATAGTTTAGCATTGTTTTATCAACTAATACAGACAATAATAAAGAATGATGGAAGTAAAAGTTGCTGTGTTAACCATCAACTTAGTTGTGGCATATCAAAATGTTAAAATATACTTCGGAGCATAAACATCCAGCCAGAAGCACTGGAGGAACAAGTTTTCTTCTTCAACACAAAAACCCCCAAATCAAATGTTGTATGGATAACATTTGATTTGGGATTTTTGGGTTGAAGAAGCAAATGTCAAAGAATTCCTGCTTCTTAGCAGGGGGTTGGACTAGATGGCCCATGTGGTCTCTTCCAACTCTACTATTCTATGATTCTATGAATTAGTATTGAAAGGCCTTACCTTGGATTTATAATGGAGCCTACTGTAGCAAACTGTGAATTTCTGTCCAAAAAGTCCTGTAGACCTTTTAATTCTTGTAGCACAACTTCCAACACTTGTGGTGGGACACTACTTTCAATCTAGAGCAGAAAGAGGTTAAATGATACAAACACATCTTAATGTTTTACCCATCTTAATTGAAGGAGATGTGAAACAGTAAAGTACGTTAATATAGAAATTCTTTGTTAATAGAGTCATGAGTCATAGGCGATTCAAGGAAACGAATGCTTGTAATGATAAACTTTCAGACTATAATTTCTATCAGCCTCTGCCCATGCAGTCAATGATAAAGGACAAAGGGAGCAAAAGCTCATGAACATCAGATTTCATGTTCTCAATGTTGGTCTTGTGTGAATTGACTCCATATTTACACTTACACGAAAACGAACAACTACATCTTTAATCTGAAAATCTCCAGAATCAAAAAGTAAAATTTATCCTGGATTATTCTACTTCAAACAGTAAATACATGGGAGTAACTTAATTTAGTGGATCACACCAAGACCTATCTAAAGTGCTTGTCAATGAAAATTTCACAACAGGACATGAGCACAACATCATCCACACCTTTCATGTACTTTAGATATTTAAAGACATAATATTTCCAATATTGGAGGATATATCCATCATGACTACCAGGCATATTTGAATACTGTGATCTACCAAGCTGTGATTTCTTTCATGCAGAAAGTAAGGTAAAGGTAAAGGTTTCCCCTGACGTTAAGTCCAGTCATGTCTGACTCTGGGGGTTGGTGCTCATCTCAATTTCTAAGCCGAAGAGCCAGTGTTGTCCATAGACATCTCCAAGGTCATGTGGCCGGCATGACTGCATAGAGCGCCGTTACCTCCCCACCGGAGCGGTACCTATTAATCTACTCACATTGGCATGTTTTCGAACTGCTAGGTTGGCAGAAGCTGGAGCTAATAGCGGTTGCTCACTCCGCTCCAGGGATTTGAACCTGGGACCTTTCGGTCTGCAAGTTCAGCAGCTCAGTGCTTTAACACACTTTGCCACCAGGGCTCCTTAGCATGCAGAAAATTATATAGGAAATTGCAAACTGTATTAGAATTAACATAAAATTATTCAGAATATATATTTGGATCAAACAAATCTGAAACATAAAGTTCCACTGAGGTCTTCTGAAAGGTTCCATGACCGATAAAGTCTGGGAACATCTGCTCTAAAAAAATACATAAACAAGAGGGAGGAGAGTCTAGATGGATTCACATGCTTTGGTCTCCAATCTCACCTGGCACCAATTTGTGAACCTCCATAAATTGTTTCCCATGGAAATCAGCCCTCAATAGAAAACCCCTTTCTACCTTTCTTATACATACATTAACATCAGTATGAATATTTATTTGCTACAAAAAACATACATGAAATTCTAAAAAGCACAGGCATTAACATCCATCAGCACTTACAGCAATAATTTCTCGGTTGCCAGTCTTAAAAATCCTTTCCACAACAATACTGCCATCCCAAATGTTTCTGAAATACAGGGAAAAAGTGACTTTAACAACAGTCCACTGTGCATATTTTTACTGCATTCTGATCCAGAAGTTATTTATACAATTTCAAAGGAGCTAAAGCTATAGTTTATTATACCATGTATTGATATTTATATCTAACATTTACTTTGGTTCTAGAGGTAGCTACTTTTAAAGCAGATGAAGCACAAAACATGTAATTCACATGCAGCCTCTTACAATATTATAGTCTTCTTCTCCTTGATACTAATAATGGTACAGTGTAATGTAATAAAGTCTAGTCATTAGCAATGCATTCCTCAATTTTAGAAAAAAGACAGGAAGTTGCCTTACAGTCAATCAGGCTTTTGGCTTATCTAGCTTATATTGTTGATATTTCCTGGTATAGGCTGTTTAAAAGTTCAAGCCTGACTTAGAGATACTTGGGGCTGAATCAATGATCTTCTGCATGCAAAATATGTATTCTCTTCACTAAGTTATAACCATCCCCAATCATGATTATTAAAAAGTTACATGAAGAAATTCTCCCAATTTAGCAATATATAACTAGACTATAAAGCCAGAATCTAGAAGACCACAATTAGAATCAAGTGACCTGTATTCTTGTGCCAAACATATAAATTATTATGGTAGCAGTGTTTCCTTTTTGTCCCTACCACAAAGAAGGTCCCTCTTTTAAAACTAATGTTTACAGTATTTTTAATCTAAGCACCACGAGCCAGTAAAAATAATGCTAAATTATGGTTTAGAATCATGAGGATGAAAAGCAGTACCTTCTCCTTACTCCAGTTAGGCTGCCAAGAAGTAGAAAGAACAAAAGCACTGGCCAACACACATTTTAGTGTCTCAAATGTTTCTGGGTATATTTGACCTGCTGATTCCAAAAATGGCACAAGTTTTCCCCTATCAGCTCTGGTTTTTGAGATACAGATATGTCATGTACCAGTCTTCATCTGCTCACCCATAAGGAACCATGGTAACCATATCTGAGAAACTAGAGCTGATGCAATCTATCTAATGCAATTTTATGAATCAGCACCACAAAGAACCCCAGAACAGGCCTAAAAACCAAGACACCATGAAAAAAAACTTGGATGAGGATCTGTGTAATTCATTGGGTTCAAACAAGATATGCAATCCCGTATCGAATCAAAAAACGTACCCTATAATTCTAGAGAAATAAATGCATATTCCATTGTGCTTTCCAGAAAATACTATCTCAGGGCACATTGTGCCACCAACTGAAGCACCAGGCTGAGATACCTGACCACTGGAAGCATATACTGGAGTAGACATCGCAGGAGGCTGTAAACCTGAAACATCAATATAAGTTTCTAAAAATCAAAAAATGTCAAATATTTAGAGTATCAAGTATTTTAATAGTTAAAATGTGCCTTCTAGGTGTAAATACAGTGTCCCAAAATGTATATACCCATAGCAACTTATAATTATGAAAAATTCATTTTTCAAGAAATGTATATTCCCTTAACAAAATTAAGGATTTCAATGCTCCAAAAGTAATTGAAATTTTAAGAGAAGCTTTAAGTGAGGTTTGCAACTTTGTGCCTCGACAATGGAAGCAGTGCACTGTTGCTCAAGAATTACAGTTTCAACACCTTACTTAAAGTTATAATTTTAGATTGAATTTGTAACTCTTAACTAAATCATTATTATAACATTTATGCTTCAATATATGCTTCAGTATTTACTTAGCTTTCAAAACAATCATCACAGCTACTATTAGCTCTTAAAGGGTATATGCACTTTTGAGGAGAGCATCCTGAATATAAATTACTGGAAACTGCATGTCTTTGCCCAGGTTGATGCTGATGATTTAGCATTTTATCAGAATAAAAACAAAATGAGTTATGACTGAAAATTATGCCAAAGTATTGCTGCAATAGGACTCCAGGTTCTGTGATCAAGCACATAGGTTTGTATAGTACAACACAGACCTAACAGACTAGGAAAAAATACCTTGTGATGATGGTGTTGCCAAAAAGCTGGGATTTGGGTATGGACTACTAGGAGGAAGAGGCGAACCTAATGGGAAAAGAGCAATATTTATTACAATGGACTTATCTTATCTGGGTATATGAAGGCATAAAAATAAGTTCAGAGCAGGTAAAGAACCTTCAACTACTGATAACTGATTTCTGCCTGCCATATTTTTGAAATCACTGCCCATTTCCATTTCTTTCAAAATTAATAAAGGCAGTAGTAGCAATCTGAGATTCAGCATTACTTTCCTCATGGGAAGAAAATAGAAAGTACTTTATACACTATTCTCTGTGCAAAAAAGATATAATATATGAAAAACTGTTTGTCACAATGCATTCACTACTTACTAGGTAGAAAAGGAGAACCCATTGCAGATCCTACATTACTTGGAGGAGTCAAAACAGATGGAAATCGCATCTGTGCTTCACCACCATATCTGAAATTTATCAAATTAAAAATGTATCGGTATAACTAATTTTCAATTTGTTTTTAAACAGGTTGAATTTTGTTTTTAAACAATTACCATATGTAACCTCTCTTTGGTTGGTTGCACAGCAAAGCATGTTTAAAAAACTTGTTTAAAAATGAGTATTGACTGCATGCAGATGGAACAAAGTGTGGTTTATCAACAAGAACAAGTTTCATATTCTCGAACTCCCACTCTAGTGTGTCCATGAGCTCAGAAACCTTTCCCATCGAGCTGGTTTAACTATTCAAAAGACTAAACCGGGATTTATTTTAGTTATGGTTTACATAAACAAGCCAGCTTTATAAACAATTCACTGATCTAGCTTGTTTTGGTAGACCATAATTAAGGTAAACTAAATTGGGCCATAATTTGCCTTAGGCAGGACAAAATGACTAAACTCTGCTGAGTCAAAAAGGGAAGAAAAAATGTCAATTCTGCTCCTAGAAGCAACGAGATTAGTAGAGAAATGAACAAGCTTGTTTCTGTAATTATAAATGGGCCTTTTTTCATTATACTTGGAAAAAGCTATGGTGTACCTCCCAGTTAAATAATGTATACATGTATGGTTTGCCCTGTCCCTTAGAAGTCAAACTACAGGCATGATAGATGCATATTGGACAAATAAAATGAAATGCTATTACCAAGACAAGAATCACTGATAGCCCCAACTAGGTCGTGTTTAGCTCTGGTTGAAGCATATAAATGGATAAACTCAACTTTACAAAATTTGATCATAAAATTTTGTAAAGTTGAGTTTATCATTTATATGCACCAACCAGAGCTAAACATGACCTAGTTGGGGCTGTGAAGCAACAAGTGTTTAAATATCATTTCCAGATGCAATTCAGATAGGAATCATTTTACCTGAAAAATGCTCGGGTGGCCCAGCTTGACACCTCTCTGTCACAAGCAGCAGAAGAGCAAGCAAGAATTAAGCAAGTGGCACAAGCCTGTTCTCCCTGCAACAATAATAAATAAAAACACAATAAAATGACCAGTCTAGCTTGAAATATTCCCAGAGAACATTCCAGAAAATCAAAAGCAATCTGAAGGAGTAATCCATCTAGAAGCAAGCATATCTCATCAGAGTAAGTGCAACCTAACTCACTGAGATCAACATCCAGGTATATGACGAGGATGTTATCCACACACCTACGTAGAGTCTCATGCTACTCCATGAGATCACAAGAACTGTGAATAAGCAACATTTTCCCATATCATTCCTTGCTGAGTTGAAAAGGATAATGCTTCCAAGTTCAGCACGGTGTGTGTGTGGCTGCAATCAGTGAGGACCTGATAGTAAGTCTCACTAACCTCAAAAATTGTGTTGCAAGTCACAAAAGGGTATAACTCATGTAAGTATCTGTGAATTACATCTGCAAAAATCTATATACACTGAATAATGAAAGGGAACAACTACAAACATTTCTAGGTCTACTGAATCAACTTTAAACTATGAATTTTAAAGTACTATTTTATTGGTAAAATTGCTTTAATGTGCTTTAATTGCATGTCTATGTCTTTTAACATATGTGTTTCAATGGTTTTATGTTTTTATCTATATATTTTAACTATGTTGTACTTTTAACTATGTTGTACAATTCCAGTGCTCTCCAGAAACTAAGAAAATCACCCTAAACTTTCAACTGAATGCTGCCAATTTTAGAAGAGTGCTGGACGCAATAGCAAAAATTCACCCTATTCCCTCCAATCAGCTTACAAAGGTTAGCCAAGGTTCCAATTGTGTGATTCAAGTGGACTCCAGTACTTTCATCAGAAGCACCAACACCCAAGCACCCAAAAACCTCTTCATGCACCATAAAAACCTACTCCAAGAGAAATCTGCTGGAGCAGGTTTTTATGGTGTATGAAGCAGTTGCAAGATGGTAGAAGTCTGCCGGCTCTACTGGAGGCAGTGAGATACAGTTTAAATATTCTAGACTTTTAAAGCAGAGGGCCAGTCCACAATCCTTCAGACTGTGGAGGGGCCGAATTATCATTTGAAAAAAAAAACAAAAACGAACAAATTCCTATGCACACTGCACATGTCTTATTTGTAGTGCAAAACAACAACAATGAAAGTACAATACAATATTTAAAAATGAAAACAATTGTAACCAACATAAACCTATTAGGATTTCAATGGGAAGTGTGGGCCTGCTTCTGGCCAATGAGATAGTCAAGTTAATTAGGATTGTTGTTGTTGTGTGCCTTCAAGTCATTTCAGACTTTGGGCGAGCCTAAGTCTAAAATTATTTATTTATTCATTTACTACATTTATTTATTACATTTATATCCCGCCCTTCTTACCCCAAAGGGTACTCAGAGCAGCTGTATACACATACAATATATTATATTATTAGCATAGCAAAATATTAGCATTATATATTACTATATTGAACTATACCACTATACTGTAATATTATATGTAATATATATCATATAATTAATATTATTATATGGTATTATTAGTATATTGTATAACATTATATTACTATAATATTATATGTATATACAATATATTATATTATTTAAAATGATATAAAAATATTATTTATTTATTTATTTATTTACAGTATTTATATTCCGCCCTTCTCACCCCGAAGGGGACTCAGGGCGGATCACATTACACATGTAAGGCAAACATTCAATGCCTTGACATAGAACAAAGACAGAAGACAAACGCAGGCTCTGAGCTGGCCTCGAACTCATGACCTCTTGGTCAGAGTGATTGGTCTCAGCTGGCTGCAGCTGGCTGCTCACCAGCTTGCGCCACAGCCCGGGCTGTGGGCGGGGGCCAGGTAAATGACCTTGGAGGGCCGCATCCGCCCCCCGGGCCTTAGTTTGGGGACCCCTGTTCTAGACCATCCTAGCATAAAAGGGCCAACTGAAATTATTTAAAAGCTTGCACTTCAGCTTGACCTACAATGAAGAATTATTTGCATGTACATGATGTGCCATGTGACAGTCCACATGTATTTCAATCACATATTAAAATAGGAACATATAGTGCTCATCTTGTAAGACTACAGACTGCAACTGTGGTTAGTTACATTGCCAGCTAAACTGACCTACAACACATGAATGACAATGCTGATGACAGCATATAAAGGAAGTCTTCATGAAAAAATAACAAAGCATGATTATCTATTGTCTATTCAAGAGCAAACTGAACATTCTTACCGGGTGCAGTTTGAAAAATCTTTCAATATCTTCTCCATCACTTCCTGCATTACATACAAAAAGATGTCGCAGTTGATCTACTGGTCTGAGTTTATGGAACATGAAACTCCCCTATAAGGAGGAAAGACATCAAACATTACATTCCCATCCTAAATTGCTCTCCTACGAATTTGCAGCACTTTATCAGTTACCTCGTGTTTATAACATTTACATGGTGCACTTTACCCAGTCTATTTTACAACCTCTCCGTCTTCAATTCATGTTTTATTAGTTTACTACTTAGGTTAATGTATAAATTTTATAATTGTGTATGTCTTTGGTTCATTGATGCGTTTTACATTGTTATTGTTTTTATCTGGGCCTGGCCCCATGTAAGCCGCCCTGAGTCCCCTCACAACCTTCCTTTAAAGCAAGTATTTACCAAAATGGTGAACTAAGCATGAAAACCGCAAACCTGCAACTGTCCAGGAAGTCTGCAGGTAAGCTTTGATCCTCTGCTGTGTCAATTTCAGCAGCTATTGTTCAAATTTACAAGCTTTGGATATATTTTTAAGTGGAAGGCACAAATATTTTCCCAAAAATTCTAAATAAAGAAAATGGAAGAGAATCATCAAAAGGTTACGAAAACATACATACCAATGTAATAAATTATTAATGCAAAAGTTTTTGTATCATGAATCATTTCTTTCCCAAGAATTCCCATAAAAATTAATGGCAATATTCAAGAAAGGCTTAAGACTGGAGGACATATGCTTGTGGATGAAGCAGAGCTTAGTGACTAAAGATTAGGAGGCTCTGACAATGTAACTTCAGATTACATTTGGCATGCCTTCACTGTCTAGCCTTGTATTTTATACACCAATTAGGTTTATTAAAAAGTAAGCCCCACTAATTCAAAATACCAAATTTGATTCCCAACATCTCCAGGGACAACGTACTTGTGTTCAATGGGACTCACTGCCATAGAATCAGACAAAGGACTACATCCTCACAGTAACATTTGTACTACATACCTGTGCCGAAAGAAGGACAAATTTCTTTGGTGGTATCATATGTTGCTGCACAACTACAGGGTAGTCTGTTACTGGAATCAGATCTTTATTCAGTGGTGTTATAATCTTCTGAGTTTTCTGTACATCTATTTCAGAAAGAGCCCAGGAATGCCCATCAACTGGTGTCTTCATCTGAAATAAAAAATATTGCATGTCAGAATTTATTCAAGGGCCTAAAGCCCACTCTATGCTAAAATAATGCCAGTACACTCCTGCTAGCTGCTTGCACCCACACCTTTCATTCTCTGTACAGTCCTTTTATAGCATTCATGGTTGTATAAGCCTAGTTAACAGTTGCATCAAAAAAAGAGATCAGCATCACAAATATATATTGCTATTTAAAAAGGCTAAAAACCAGACATGATTTGTGTTATGGCTATGGATCCCCTTGCAACATGAAAGGAACAGGCACTAAAACAAGGTGGGATAAAGAAACTTTGCCTATAGAAAATCCAGCTTCAATCCTGTCATCTCCAGGTATGGTTCATTTATGCTTGAAAGCTCTGAAATCTGTCAGTCACTGCTAACAAAACTGGATATTAGTATCAATGGACTGACTCAGAGGAAGGTAGCTTTCTATGTTTAAGTAGAGGAGGAATACGAGAAGCAGAGACCTCCCAAAATCTTGCTTACTTTAAGGATGATTGAAGACCACTC
This sequence comes from Anolis carolinensis, assembly GCF_035594765.1. Classification (NCBI taxonomy): domain Eukaryota; kingdom Metazoa; phylum Chordata; class Lepidosauria; order Squamata; family Anolidae; genus Anolis; species Anolis carolinensis. The sequence continues at coordinate 303,184,362 of NC_085842.1, read as the reverse complement.
ATGACAACTGCCTTCAATACCACATACCAACATTTAAATAATTACCTGTGTTTCCATCATTGGCTTTTGAAAAGGGAACGAATCATGATTAATACACCACAGAATGTAATTGTCCTCACTTTCTGAAGCTGCCATTAGCAGAGTGCCTGAAAAGGGAATAATGTTGCATTAAATTGTGAAAACTCCAAATCATACAAACAGACTCGTTACTTTCTCTTTAGAAGGCAAGTGAAATAATCATGGACATGGGAGCCTTAAACCAACTATTGTTCTATGAATTACCTTTTGTATAAAGTGCTCGATGCACTTTTGATGGCTTTTCAACATTTGAAGCAGCAGAAAATCCTGGGGGAAGGCGGACGTGAATCAACATCAAAGATGATGGACGAGCAAAAGGATGCTTAAATGGGCATACGCTGAAATACATCCGTACACCTATGGGGAAAAGCATTGAGATAGTCGGCTAAAGTATGAGCATACTTGATAAAAAGACTTTAAGAAGAATATTCTATTTAGCAACTGAACTAGTCATTCTATTAAAAAAAAACAATCCGAAGAAGAAAGCCTAAGATAATTTTTTAGGGAGGGACTTTCTGCCATACTAGTTATAACCTTTACAGACAGGAAAAGTCTCTCAGCTTCAGAGAAGACACAACCGTATCTTTCAGTGACAAAAAGATGCAGCATTCGGATCATGAAGTGGGCAGGGAGCTCTATGAGTGCACACTGAGATCCATTTTGAAATGGATTAATTAATTTTAATTACCACTTCGGGTATAAGCCAACCTCGTGTATAAATCAATAAAAGGATTTAGAGGCAAGATTATTGGTTTTCATATGCCAAGTTGGGTAAGTTGATTATTATTCCTCAGCGATGGGAAAGCAACAGTGTCACCTAAGGGCCAGCCACTCCTGGCTGCCACTATCACCAATTTCCCACCAAGGGATTAAAAAAGGCCAGAAGCAGTACCACAGTAGACAGTAGAGCAGGTCAGTGCTTCTTTTAGGTTCTCTCAGGATGAACTAAACTTTTGCCTTTTATGGAAAGCTCCTAAGATTTTTTTTATATCAGAGTTAAGGTACAGTACTTATGGATTAGTTGAGTGAGTTTTTGAATAAAATCTCTAGATTTATACATGAGTAAAATAGTCATTTAAAAGTATACTTTGGTCACAGACTGTTCTAACCAGAAACAGAGAATCCCTAGGAAGCCCTAAATGCTGCATTAGCAATGTACCTGAATTCTTCAAATAAACAGGTAATAGTGAGTGATCTTTGCTGGACTGTAAAAGTAGAGGGGAATGAGGATAAATATGAACTGAGTAAAAAATACACTGGGAAAAAAGGGCAGAACAGGAAAAAGAAAGAAAAGAACAAAAGACCACTATGGTGGGGGGACTGAAGGTGTTCTAAACCTTGCAAAATTGGGTGCCCCTGTTAACAATCAAGAAAAAAAAACACTGAGTTCTTACCTGCGTGAGTTATTGCCAGCAACTGACAGTCTATAGATTCAGAATTCTCTATCACTGCAATCTGAATAATAGGTTTAAACACAGAACGATCTATGGTCCTAAAAGAAAACCAAAATATTGATTAATGTGTTTGAAAATTCTCTATCAAATGTACAAAATAATCTCACATAACATAATGAAACAGCTTCCAAATGTGTATTTCTTAGCTCCATCAGTTTACCTGGCAATTTTTCCAGCTGCAGACACAATAGCATTCTGGGAAACAGAAGCAACCCTCACCATCCCCTGGCCATCTGAACCTAAATCATAAACCTGCAATTGAATTATATTGTTTTAGAGGGTTTACAGAACATTCCGACTAGCTCTGTTTTGTGCTGCAATGTTTAAGTCACATATTCAAGTATACAATAATTTCCAACAGAAAAGACAGCAACCATAGTCCATTCCAAGGTGAACAGGGGAGAGAATGAAAATCCCTTTAACTGAATGCAGTCTGAATGGTGGGAAGAGTTTGGAGAGATACAGAGCCAGAGGCAGCAGAGAGGGGGTCCCAGAATAGGGAGAATCAGTAACAACAGAACACGAACATCCTGAAGCTAACAGACAGGAGAGGCCTGAAAATTAGTAACAAAAAGGATGAACAGACATAAGAAATAAGAAATTATAAGGTGACTGTGTGCAGAGTTAAGGAAGTTATAGCAAATGTACTTGATGAAGAAAATACAGTGTAGTAGCCAATTTTCCCTGAAATGCATATCAGTTTCAATGGGATTTATGCATAAACATGAAAAAGAGAACTACCATCTAATAGAAAGCAAATAATATCATTCTGGAACAGACAGAGGAAACAAAAGAGTGCAAAGCAAAATACAACTTAACTACTCACAAAATTGGATTAAAGTATTTCTTTTACTATATTTATGAGCTATTATACAGCAAAAAGTTCTGCACAGCCACTTTTATTAAGAGTCTATCAAAGTGGCGATAGAATTGTGAACACTTGTGAATCAAAATATATAAAAGTCATACCTGTATTACACCTTTCTCAGAGCGTGTGTACAAGATGTTCCGGGAGTTGTCAATAGCAATTTGTACAATGGGATCTACAAAGTCAATTTTAAAATTGAGAATTGTTTGTTTAAAGACTGTGGGGAGACCACATTGAGAAAAAGACTTCATAGATTCAAAATTGGGATTGCTTAGAAGACACCTCCAGACTATCAGAACATTCATTTTTTTCTTTAAACACTTTCAAATTTAAGACCAGCAGAATTATTATTTAAATATTGGACAATGTAACTATTATCGTAAGGGTCGGCTGATTTAGGAAAGAAAGCAGCACAGGAAAACTATCAAACATGTGAAAGTCTCCACTTCTGCCCATGGATGTTTCTTGATAACGTTGACACTTCAGAAAAGAAAGAGGAGACATCTTTCCAGTTCTGAAGTCAAGTTTATTATCTTCTTGGCTAAACTATGTTGAAGATATGACTGGGTCCCACCCTCAAGCTACCAAGTGGCAACTGCCAGTTCGGGTGGCTGCATTGGTTCCTTACAGGATCTCGGAGGACTATCCCCCTGCTGTGCCCTCCATCCTCCAGTGGCATAAATAGCAGATCTAGTCCCATGCATGTTACCAACAGGGGAGCAGCACAGCCATCAGTGTTTTTAAAAGGGTCTTTCTTTTTTTAATGCTTGTTCATGGAAGGATATGGTGATAACTGTCCCCTGGCTGCTGCCAAAACAAGAGAGGGCAAGCAATGACTAGTTTTTAAAAAATATCTTGCTTGCTTCTTGTCTTGCTTTCTGGATGTAGGGAAGGTCGAGGGAGCAAAGGCAGATGTACTGAGTCAAACTGCTGAGTGAGTCAGCAGTGTTAAGATGACATGGAGACGCCCTGCCATTACGAACTTCTCAGGAAAGCAAGTGTGACAGGGATTGATTCCACTAATTCAGACCCATTTCCCACTCCTGGCTGGTAGTGAGTTGGTACTTGAATGAAAGCTAAAATAACAATATAAAAGATGATGTCTCGAAATAAAAACATCAGAAAAAAGGTGTAAAATGGGCACCTTTAAGATTTTATCTAAAGCATATACTTCTGTCGTTCATTGTTAGTATTTTAGCCATGAAATTTTCATCACCTACCATCTTCAGAGAATGTGAACTGAAGCAACGATGGAACAAGGAAAGAAAGACTGCTCTTTGAATGATTGATTTTTCTACATCGCTGGCTAAACCAGCCTGCCTCGGCCTAAAAAAAAGAAAAAGAAAAAAAGAGGAAAATCATGAGAATAAAAAAAGTATTGCAAGCCCACTGATTATTGTACTTTACACACCTGTATGTTAATAAATTTGGTGCTTAAAAGAAGGCATAGGGTAGGCCAAATGATAATTGTCATTTGATTCCAGTGGCCTAGCAATTTTTCACCCAAATTGTAAGAAACAGAGATGGTAAACTATAAATTACACTTAATGGCACATGATTCGCCTTTCCAGTTTCACTACAATGAAATTGCTTATACAAAACCTATGCTTTTTTCCACTGTGATCCTTCCAACCTCTAAACTCATTTTTTAAAGTGGCAATATAAAAATGGAGGAACTGAGACAATAAAGACTGTGCATTCTACCACATTCATCAAACCCCATTTCTAGAAAATTTCACTTGCCTGGTAAGCAACTTCGTACAAACAACCATCTTTGCCAGCCAAAAAGATACGTCCATTTTCAGTAGATGTTACAGTCAGTAGATAGGTGTTATCCGTAGGGAGTGAGTAGAGGGGGTCTGGAAGAAGTTGCATTCCACCAGACATACTATCATTCAATGTTCCAGAACCTGATAAAATAAAATTTATTGTTGCTTTGATTGTAAAACACATTAAAATTAAACAAATGGTAACTACAACTAAAATCTTTTCCAGTAATGAGGAAGACCTAGATCAATTATTTGTGTATTAAGAAGTTTTAAGCATTATTACCTTGTAAAGCTAATTAAGAATTTTACTATAACAGACAGCAGGCATGGTCACTTTCGATCAAGAAAACAGCCCCCGCTAAACACATAAACAACTCCAGAAAATATAAAATTATAGTCTCCATTAACACACTTAGTTAATCTAAAAGGTCTCCAAGTTCTACTATTTTTAAATTTCACATTACAAAATATTCATTTCAAATAAACAAATAGAAGAAGGATGTCAACAAAGTGACAACTGGTTTACTCATGGTGATAGGAACCACACCAGAGCGCCGAGAATAGGATGTGAGAAAGACCTCCTTCATACCCCCTCTGTGCGTATGTATACATATACAACTTCCTTTCCTTCCTCTTTGTCCTGTCCTTTGGTGCTCTCCAGTCTTCCTGCTTTTTTCCCTTCTTTCTTTCTTTTTTTGTAGAAAATGACAGTGTAGCCAATCTCCATCCATCCATCCATTCCATGGATTCACCTCTACATAGATGCATTCAAGACACAATATTTATAATTACCTGCTTGCAATGTAGCGTAGCTGAGTCCTAGAATCACTATATCCACAGGTGTGGCCAAAACCAGCAGATGACGTATATGTGGCTGAAAAATCCCTGTGAATTAGGAAACCAACTTGTCATTATACCAGATACTTGTTAAATAAGCAAAATATTCTGCAAGTCTCTCAAGCATTCATCTATCGAGATGCAAGAGAGGAGAAACCCATTTATTAGACCTCTGGTGTGTCACTGTGACAACTCCTGAAAGCTACGAAACATGGCTTGTTATCAGAATAATTAAGATTTAGGCATTTTCCTCTGTGGCTTTTTTTACCTGCTTTTGGTTTCACTAGTCCCACAGTAAGAATGGTTTCACTAAGACCATCAAAATAAGCAAGGTCTCCCCTGTTACAGACAAGAAAAAAGGTGTATTAATATATAAGAGATAAGATAATGAATGTATAATACAGACTGTTTCAAAACGATGGACCCAATTTCAAAGCATGATATTTCATGATGGTAACTTGTTAGAATTCCACAAAAAGTTGTAAACTGTTTAATGAGTTATCAAGTTATGAAGTCAGAAACATATCTAAAATATAATTCCACAAATTGAGTATAAAGTATGTCATTAGGCCCTATGTTGAAGGATAGAGCCTGTTTGTGGCACAAGTTTCAAATGGTAATATATTTCATTCATGGGCGGTTTGTGGTTACAGAGAAATCAAGCTTTCAAATCAGGTCCATTTTTTTGAAACAACACAATACTTTCTCAAGCATGTTGTCTGTAATTTCTTAGCACTACAATCTGATTCTTATACAGCCTCTGGATTTTATGTTTAGTACCATAAGCATTTCTACTTATTGTTACTTACTGATATTGATAAAGCATTCATTTCTGATGATTTCAAAGTTGTGTACAACAAATACAAGCACACACTAACAATACACAGAATCAAAATACAATATTTAATTTTTCATATAAAACAGGTGGTAAGTCTAACCACACAGGGAAAGATTACAAATAGTAATTTTTACACTTATGACTAAAATTAATTAATGGCACAGTTCAGTTATAAGAAAAAGGAGGATTGCCTTAGCCTACATTGAATTTTTAGTATCAACTAAAGTAGACCTATTGAATCAATGATGTACATTCCAATGATTTAATTGTTCTAGGCTACTGGGGAAATAAATATTGGATTTATGATAAGTCAGTGTTTTCTAAGTAACTTCTATAATGACATACCCGTCTTCATAGTTCCACATGAAAATGTCACTGTCGATGGTCAGCCATGCTCTGCTTATCTCAGGGAACACTCCCATCATACAATTACACTGCATGTCTGAAGTATCCAGACTTAAGGAACGAAAACACAAAAATAAGAATATACAAGTCTGAAATATCACATGTAGTGGGGCTGGGATGGTTGAAGGTGCCCCAAGCTCAATATTCGGAACTATAAAACTGCCTTGTGAGTATGAAATAAAATGCATATTTTAATACATCTGCCTAGAGGGAAACAGCAATTTCTTACATGCCTGGAAATCCCATGATCAAGGGCTTTAAATCAAAGTTTTTTTTGTAAAAGGTATTTGTTAACCAAGCATGAGTTTTAGCAAAGAAAGGAAGAGCCCATGACAGAGAAAAGGAATGTAAAAATTGGGTTATTACACCTATAATAGTCTGTATGTACATGCGAACTTGTTCTGGAACATGGCCATACAGCCTGGAAAACACACAACAATCCTAGTTGCAAATGTTTGTTTTCATTTCTGACACAGCCCTCAGAAGAACCAGCATGCCAAAAGTGAAAGACTAAAAACAAATAAAGGGTGAAAATGCAATGCTTCAGGGAACAGAGAGCTGCCCCTCCTGCCCCCGCCCCAAATCCATCATTACAGTTTACTGCTTAACAACTTGTGTCATCACAAGCATTACTATACTGTCTCCAGTCCGAGGCGGAAACCTGTGCATGTTTCTGCATATGTTTGGAGACAAAAGTGGCTCTACACCAGAAAAACAGTGCTGCAGACTCTACACCACAGAGAAACAATGCTGAAAGTTCAACCAGGTATTTGGGATTGGAAGCAAGAATACAACATATAATAATATATCTAAGAAATAGGGGAGATTCTAAAGATAACTAAGAGAATAGAGTGAAGTTAGACTGGATAGTGTTTATCATGTTTTGCTATGTGAGAACAATGGTTCATTTAACACAATAGTCTTATGTTCCAACTAGCAGTGGATTTCGATGGCTACAGACAAGATATTTTCTAAACACATTTGGAGAAAATGACCATTAATCCTGGCCTTTCACATGTAAAGCACTACTTGTAATTAGGTAGGTTCAAAACAACTCCAAACTATGGTGACCACATTACAGCCTTTTCTTGGCAACATTTATTCTGAGGAGCTTTGTCATTGCCTTCCAATTTGTGTCTTGCCTAAAGTTTCCCAGTGGTTTTCCATGGCAGAACAGGAATCTTAAATCTTTGTCTCCCAGAGTCCTAATCCAATACACAAAACATTAAATCACACTGGCTTTAATTTACGATATTCACGTATCGCCTCTCAACCCAAAAAGTTCCCAATTTCTTCTATTACAATGTAGTGTTTGTCAGTATGAAATAATGGTTACATTTAAAATCTTCAAATGAAATGTTAATCAATTTTAAATAAAGACATACAAATTAACCAGGGGAAAGGAAGAAAGATTCCAGGGAATATACTAAACAAATACAAGGCAGTATCATTCCTTTGCCCACTCTTCCCAGCCTTGAGACAAACCACAGATTTCCCCCCGGAACTATCATTATCAGGATACGTCCAAATTGTTCAACCAGTTCAGGGGGCAGGGGAACTCTCCTTATTGAGCTTATTTCAGGTAGATTTGGAATTGAAAGAAGACCAGGTCCTTGTAAAGGATAATCCATATCTGCCATTCCAGAAACTGAGGGAATACCTGTAATTGTGGAAAGAAGTGGAGTGATAAGGAGACATAAACAAAGAAAAATGCATGGACAGTTTTACTTATGTCAAAGTTCTAATCCTGCAAAAAAAAATTCTCAATTAACTGTTCTAGAAAATTCTAGCCAACTAATGGATATTTATCGTTACATTTAAACTATAATAAGCCTCAAAAATATATAACTAGTATCTATCACTCACAGAAACTCTAAGCATTAACTCCAAAACTTGTCAAATTGGTTGACTTCTGATTCACAGGATACAAACCAGAACTTTATATCCAGTCAGTTTACACTACAAATTCTAAAATCACATTCTATGTTTGTGTTTTAATTTTTGTTTCATGTATTTTAATATGTGCATGTTTTAATGTGTGCTTTTGTGGATATATTTTAACTACCGTATGTTGTGCTCCACCTCAAGCTATAAGGAGAGATGGGTGATAAATGAAATTATTACTTTTATTATTAATAATATTAGTATTAAATATCAAAATTTTGGTTGCTGAACAAAATAGCTTATTGCCTTACAAACAAATTAACTCTAAAAATTGATGAGTATTCCAGAAAACCTTTGAGATATTTTTTTTTTTAAAAGAAACTATTATATGTGTTTGGGGGGAGGGTCAGAAATATGAATCCTAAAGTGTGCTGCTCAACAAGTCAACGTGAACCTGAAAGAAGCAAGATAAAAGTTACACACTGACAAGAAAGAGGGGCTTGTCAGGGACTCAAGGGCTGCACATATTCATCAGTTAACCCATTTTTAGGATATCAGCATTATATATATGTATTTCATGGCTTTAGATACTACTTTAAAGTTACTTATTGAAAACAGCAAATGTTAGTTGTTACTTTAGAATGAACAAGTTCTTGATTGTAAATGTGCTTGTATCATTTTTCTTTCCAGAAGTTTTTGTGTGTATAGGACAAATAAAGAATAACAAAACTGTTCATTCCTAGCTTTGTTCACCCCCCCCCCCCCCCCCATAGTCATTTCCGTTAAGGAGGGAGCAGTAAAGCTTTCTCAAAGTATGCATCTTTTAACTGAAGTGAATGTTTCTTGACTATGGAATGTTATTGTCCCTAAGGCGATGCCTATAGCCAATCATCTGGAAAGCATCAGAAACCACCAGGTGAGCATCATTATGGAAGATGGTGACACCAATGGGTTGTTGTGAGTTTTCCGGCTGCATGGCCATGTTCCAGAAGTATTTTCTCCTGATGTGTCGCTCACATCTATGGCAGGCATCCTCAGAGATTGTGAGGTCTGGTGACAACAATGTTCAGGACATTAGATCCAGACTTAATGATGTTAGAGTAGGAAAGGCTGTAGAAGTTTGCTTATGCCTGAAGCCACTTCCACACAGCTGAATAAAATTCCACATTTTTTGCTTTGAACTGGAATATATGGCAGTGTGGACTCAGATAACACATATTAAAGCAGATATTGTGGTATTTTCTGTTTTGATATTCTAGGTTATATGGCTGTGTGGAAGGGCCCTGAGTCTACTGAACAGCACAACACTCTCCTTGCCCTCCATCGAGGGTCTTTTCACACAGTCATATAACCGAGTGCATCATGGCAGAAAAATCCAACAATATCTGCTTTGAACTAGGTTATTTGAGTCCACGCTGTCATATATTCCAGTTCAAAGCAGAAAATGTGGGAGTTTATTCAGCTGTGTGGAAGGGGCCAGAGTTAACACAGTATAAAACTATGTACTTTTGCACTTTGAACTCAGATGCTAACAAATGAAGTAAAGATGAAGACAAAGAGGGAAAGGAAGAGGAAGAAAGAGAAATTGAGATAGTTTGAAAGTAGCTTTAAAAATAGAATTAAATCAGGATAGACAGACAGCATGTATATGACTTCTCTCAGGGCCCTTCCATACTGCCACTATATATACCATGATCTAATCCATATTATCTGTTTATCCCAGGTTATCTGGTAGTATGGACTCATATATTCCAGTTTAAAGCAGATAATCAGGGATCGGTTACTGGGATATAGGGGCAGTGTGGGAGGGCTCCCAGAGAAACTGCTTAGTAATAAAGCTGTATAAGGGCCAAGAGGCACCCAGAAGATATCTCAAAGACCAACAGTTATGACTTGGAAGCCATGTCCTACAGAAACACCTTCTGAGATCACCCAGATTTCAATGTGGCACCCAAAAAAGCCAATGCAATTCTAGGCGGTACCAACAGGAGTATAGTATCAAGATCAAGGGGAGTCATAGTCCCACTCTATTCTGCTTTGGTCAGACATGACCTGTAACACTGTGTCCAAATCTGGGCACCATAATTCAAGAAGGATATTGACAAGCTAGAAAGTACCCAGAGAAGGGCAACCAAAATGACCAAAGGTTTGGAAGTCAAGCCCTGTGAGGAGAAGCTTAGGGAGCTAGGTATGTTTAGCTTGGAGAACAGAAGGCAGAAAGAGGTCATGATGGCCATATTTAAATATTTGAAAGAATGTCATATTTAGGAGGGAGTAAGCTTGTTTTCTGCCACTCAAGAGTAGGGGTCCTCAAACTTTTAAAGCAGAGAGCCGGTCCATGGTCCCTCAGTGTTGGGAGGCTGGACTATAGTTTGAAAAAAATACAAACAAATTCCTATGCACACTGCACATATTTTGTAGTGTAAAAAAATGAAAGAATACAATATTTAAAAATAAGAACAATTTTAACCAACATAAACCTACCAGGATTTCAATGGGAACTGTGGGCCCGCTTCTTGATGAGATAGTAAAGTTAATTAGAATTGTTGTTGTTGTTGTTGTGTGCCTTCAAGTCATTTCAGACTTAAGGCGAGCCTAAATCTAAAACTGAGGACTGGAGCCAGATAAATGACCTTAGAGGGCCGCATCTGGTCCACGGGCCTTAGTTTGGGGACCCCTGCTCTAGAGACTAGAACATGGAGCAATGGATTCAAACTGTTGGAAAAGAGATTCCACCTAAACATTAGGAAAAAACCTCCTGATGGTAAGAGCTGTTTCACACTAGAATATTCTGCATGGGATTTCAGTGGAGTCTCCTTCGCTGGACACTTTTACGCAGAGGCTGGATGGCCATCTGTCAGGAGGGCTTTGATTATGTGTTCATGCATAGCAGGGGGTTGGACTGGATAGCCCTAGATGTCATCAAGTTTTAGAAAAGATCAGAGCCATTATCACATCATTTTTTTCGTGCCAGGAGCAACTTGAGAAACTGCAGACGGCAGCTCATCCCGCTCCCTGAATTCAAACTGCCCACCTTCTGGTCAGCAGTTCTGCTGGCACAAGGGTTTAACCCATTGTGCCACCAGGGGCTATGTCACGTCACATGACATCACATCCCGAAGACCGATACCAGAAGGAGGTCACTGAAAGATCCAGGCATTACTCCACTTCCTTTATATGTTCCATAGCACAAGACATTTATCTGGACATCTAGAACAGGAAAAAAACTTTCAATGTCTAAACCAAAATGATGCTATTGCTTAAAATTATACTCTTTAGGTTGAAAAGAAGTTATTCAAATGAAGAGGCTATACATTAATTGCTTGAGGAAAAAACCGAACTAATTCCAAGTGGGCAAGACTTCTTTCCCATGTGATTTCTTTTTGTCTGGTTGCTGTAGCAGACTAGAACTCCAATTTAAGCAAGAAAACACTCAGAACACAAAGAATTCCAGACAAGAAACAATCAGGGCCAGTTAACATCTTCCAACAAAGGATTCCCTCAGGCAGGAATCAGCCAGGCTTTGTAGCTGCAAGGCTTTTCAATGCTGATCAAGGTGATTAATTGCAACATTACACTCCAAACAGACATGAGTTATTTCTCCTACCCTTGGACATTCCACAGATATATAAACCTCAGTTGCTTAGTTTCCAACAAACTTCACAACCTGAGGATGCCTGCCATAGATGTGGGTGAAACGTCAGGACAGAATGGCCAGACAGCCCGGAAAACTCACAGCAACCCAAGAATATACATTCTTTATGAAGATGAATTAATTGTCTCAGCCCTTACTATGCATAAAATATAGACTGTTGAAGAAAGAGTGGGGTGTTTTGTTCATTCTCTAGTATCTCCAGTGTCTTTTAAAAAAATAATGAAGCGGGCTAGCACTGTTCGCTACAGAGACATGATGCACTTTAGCCCTCCTATAGCAGTCCACCATTTTCCCATTAAAGCTGTGCAAGGTGACTTCTGCTCCTCTGTGACTTATTTGGCACCCCCAAAGTGCTACAGTCTGTAGTGAATGTTTGTAAGGGGTTTCCGTTTAGCACAGAGTTGTGGCAATTAAAGTGATGTCAAAACTTCACTGATTCCACAATGGGCCCTTTCACATAACCAAGTGTAGAGCTGTCCTGGCCAACTTGTGCCTTCCCTCTGGGTGTTTTGGACTCCAACTTCCACAATTCCTAACAGCCTGTTGGCTGTGTTGTCAAAGACTTTCATGGCCGGAATCACTGGGTTGTTGTGCATTTTCCAGGCTATATGGCCATGTTCCAGAAGCATTTTCTCTGGAGGTTTCGCCCACATTTATGGCAGGCATCCTTAGAGGTTGTGAGGTACAGTAGAGTCTCACTTATCCAACATAAATGGGCCGGCAGAACGTTGGATAAGTGAATATGTTGGATAATAAGGAGGGATTAAGGAAAAACCTATTAAACATCAAATTATGTTATGATTTTACAAATTAAGCACCAAAACATCATGTTATACAACAAATTTGACAGAAAATGTAGTTCATTACACATTAATGTTATGTAGTAATTACTGTATTTACGAATTTAGCACCAAAATATCACAATGCATTGAAACATTGACTACAAAAATGCATTGGATAATCCAGAACGTTGGATAAGTGAGACTCTACTATATATTGGAAAACTAAGCAACCATTATTTAAAAACTCTAAAATCAGAACAGTAAATAAAGAAAACACTGAACACATAGGAATAACAGACATGAATCAATCAGGGACAGCTAACACCTCCGAACAGGGGATTCCCCCAGGCAGGAATGAAGCTTGCAATCAGCAAGGCCATTAAAGCTAATCAAGGTGATTAATTACAACATTCACATTGGCCTCCAACAGACAAGAGTCCTTTCCCCCACTCTGAACCTTCTACAGATATATAAACCTTCCTTGCTTAGGTTTCCAATATACCTCACAACCTCTGAGGATGCCTGCCATAGATGTGGGCGTAACATCAGGAGAGAATGCTTTTGGAACATGGCCATACAGCCCGGAAAATGCAGAACAACCCAGCCTACCGGCTGTTAGGAAGGAACTGCGGGAGTTGGGAGTCCAAAACACGCGGAGGGAAGGCCCAAGTTGGCTCAGGCCTGATGTAAAAGCTTCACAAATCGAGCAAGGCCCCTTCCTAGCTTCCACACTTACTGGGCGCGGGCACCGAGAGCAGCTCGGAGAGGTCCGGGTAGCAGCGGTCGTCTTGGACCTGGCGGTCGATGATGCGCCCCGCGTTCTCCAGCGCCTCTTGCAAGGCCGGAGCCCCAGCCGGGTTGAGGGCGGCCGGCATGGCGCCGGGAGAAGAAGGAGAGAAGGAGACGGAGGAGGAGGAGGAAAAAGGCGCCTTCACGGCACAGGCATGGGAGCCCCGCGCGCCAAGTCCCGGCATGCAACGCGGGTGAGAGCGCGCGCTCCCTCCCTCGCACGCGCAGCCGGGCGCGCGAGAGGCAGGCACCTCTCCCCCTCCATAGAGAGGAGGAGAAAAATTCTACTCAACACATACACACATAACTTCCGGGATTTGTTCGACCTTTCCTAAGCTAGAGGCATTTCAGCGCCCAGTGAGAATGAATGGAATGAGTGAGCCCTCTTTGGCAGAGAAGACCTTATAAAACAGGCATGGGCAAACTGGGCCCTCCAGGTGTTTTGGACTTCAACTGTATGACACAGCAAACAAAATAGATATGCTGGATTTCGTATCACAAAATCACAAGTCGAACACTTCCCAAGTGTCTAGGACTGTGTGATGTATTTTCTGATGATGTGCGCAGATCCCAGTAGGGTGGCCTTTTGCAGTTGGCAGATCGTGATTTTGTCAATGCCTATTGTTTCCAAATGCTGGCTGAGATCTTTTGGCACGGCACCCAATGTGCCAGTCACCACCGGGACCACCTGCACTGGTTACTGCCAGAGTCTTTGAAGTTCAATCTTGAGGTCCTGATAGTGGCTGAGTTTTTCCTGTTGTTTTTCGTCAATGCGAATGTCACCTGGGATGGCGACATCAATGATCCAAACCTTTTTCTTTTCCACAACTGTGATGTCTGGTGTGTTGTGTTCCAGAACTTTGTCAGTCTGGATTCGGAAGTCCCACAGTATCTTTGCGTGCTCATTTTCCAATACTTTTGCAGCTTTGTGATCCCACCAGTTCTTTACTGCAGGGAGGTGGTACTTGAGGCATAAGTTCCAATGAATCATTTGGGCCACATAGTTATGCCTCTGTTTGTAGTCTGTCTGTGTAATTTTCTTACAGCAGCTGAGGATATGATCAATGGTTTCGTCGGTTTCCTTGCACAGTCTGCATTTTGGGTCATCAGCTGATTTTTTGATCTTGGCCTTAATTGCATTTGTTCTGATGGCTTGTTCCTGGGCCGCAAGGATCAGGCCTTCTGTCTCCTTCTTCAGGGTCCCATTTGTGAGCCATAGTCAGGTCTTCTCCTTATCAGCTTTTCCTTCAATTTTATCAAGGAACTTTCCATGCAATGTGATGTTGTGCCAACTGTCAGCTCTAGTTTGTAGTGTGGTTTTCTTGTACTGGTTTTTTGTCTGCTGTGCTTTGAGGAGTTTCTGATTTTTGACTTCAGGTTCTTCACTTTGCTTTACATATTATGCCAGGGCATGTTCTTCTTCTTTGACTGCTTGTTTTACTTGTAAGAGTCCTCTGCCCCCTGATATTCTAGGCAGATATAGCCGGTCAACATCACTGCGAGAGTGCAGTGAATGATGAATGGTCATGAGTTTTCTTATTTTTCTGTCCAAGTTGTCCAGTTCTGCCTGTGTCCAATTTATAATGTCAGCAGTATATCTTATGACAGGTATGGCCCAGGTGTTTATGGCATTGATGGTGTTGCCTCCATTGAGCCTGCTTTTGAGAATTTTTCTGACCCTTTGTGTATATTCTTTACTGACCACAGTCTTCACATGTTCATGCTTGATGTTGTGCAGCTGTAATAATAATAATAATAATCAAAAATCAGAAACTCCTCAAAGCACAGCAGACGAAAATCCAGTACAAGAAAACCACACTACAAACTAGAGCTGACAGCTGGGACAACAAAACATTGCATGGAAAGTTCCTTGACAAAATTGAAGGAAAAGCTGATAAGGAGAAGACCTGGCTCTGGCTCACAAATGGGACCCTGAAGAAGGAGACAGAAGGCATGATCCTTGTGGCCCAGGAGCAAGCCATCAGAACAAATGCAATTAAGGCCAAGATCAAAAAATCAGCTGATGACCCAAAATGCAGACTGTGCAAGGAAACCGACGAAACCATTGATCATATCCTCAGCTGCTGTAAGAAAATTACACAGACAGACTACAAACAGAGGCACAACCATGTGGCCCAAATGATTCATTGGAACTTATGCCTCAAGTACCACCTCCCTGCAGTAAAGAACTGGTGGGATCACAAACCCGCAAAGGTCGTGGAAAATAGCACACAAAGATACTGTGGGACTTCCGAATCCAGACTGACAAAGTTCTGGAACACAACACACCAGACATCACAGTTGTGGAAAAGAAAAAGGTTTGGATCATTGATGTTGCCATCCCAGGTGACAGTCGCAGTGACGAAAAACAACAGGAAAAACTCAGCCGCTATCAGGACCTCAAGATTGAACTTCAAAAACTCTGATAGAAACCAGTGCAGGTGGTCCCGGTGGTGATGGGCACACTGGGTGCCGTGCCAAAAGATCTCAGCCGGCATTTGGAAACAATAGACATTGACAAAATCACGATCTGCCAACTGCAAAAGGCCACCCTACTGGGATCTGCACGCATCATCCGAAAATACATCACACAGTCCTAGACACTTGGGAAGTGTTCGACTTGTGATTTTGTGATACGAAATCCAGCATGTCTATCTTGTTTGCTGTGTCATACAATATAATAATAATAATAATAATAATAATAATAATAATAATAATAATAATAATAATAATAATAATAATAATAATATTGTGGGTTATCTGCCTTGATATTCTGGGTCATATATATGGCTGGAGAAGGGCCCTAAATTTGCCTGGCTAATGCTGAAATCAGCAAGCCTTTGGGCGGCATTTCCTTCTCCGGCCACCAGGGGCACTCTTGTTGCCAAGACCGAGCGGAAGGGCTTTCTCTTTCGCTCAGTAGTTGCTCCCGCCGGCTCCAGAGTTGCTTACTTCCGGCTGTTTGGCTGTGGGATTTGTGTTGCTGTGGTGAGAGGAAGAGAGGCTTCGGAGGCCTGCCATGGAGCAACCCGGCGCCGAGAGCGGTGAGTGTTGGGCCCGAATGGAGGGAGGAGCACTTCCCCGGGAAAGGCGGCCTTGTTCTGGCACGGAATCGCCCTTTAACTCTCCTGGTTTCCTTCCCAGATGCCGACCCCGTGGGGGGAGCCGACCCGCAGCTGGCGGCCACGATGGGCTTCTCGGGTTTTGGTGAGTAGAAGCAGCGGAAGGATCCTGCCCTGCATCTAAGCTCTGCACCAGGCCTTGGGCCAGCTTGTCCCTCCCTCCAGGTGTTTTGGACTCCCAACTCCCACCATTCCTGTTAGGAATGGTGGGAGCTGAAGTCCAAAACACCTGGAGAGCTCAAGTTTGCCCATTTCTGAGATAGACCCATAGAAAATGTGGGATTTTATTCAGCTGTGTGGAAGAAGCCTAAGATCTATAGAGATACTCAGTAAGCAAGAGTCCAAAAGTGGCAGGCTAAAACCCGCAACCTCAAGCCATGGCTGATACCGAATGAGAGACTCCCTCCTGAGCACACAGAAGACTGGGCGACTTGGAAGGCGCTGAACAGACTGCGCTCTGGCACCACAAGATCAGTATTTTAGAAGGTTGCTACGGGTTTTTCCCACCCACTTTCTTTACATGTAATCTTATCTTGAGTTAACAGTGTCTTTCTTTCTCAAAACCTAGGGAAGAAAGCTCGAACATTTGATTTCAACGCAATGTTTGAACAAACTCGAAGAACTGCTGTGGAAAGAAGTAGGAAGATTCTGGGTGAGAAGGCACTATTTCATATAAATGTTTTGATTTGATTATCTTCAGCTCCTCAGTTTAGGTTTTTGATGTTTGCAGTTTATACTGAATTTGGGTGAAAGCATTGTTAGACTATATTTTAATAATGAAATGTAATTATCAAATAAGATGAAATGGAGAAAGGCAAAAATGATTTTTTGTGTTTGGTGCTTGAAAGATGGAAGTATATTTTTAAAGCTTGTTTTAAAACAAGAAGTCACCAAATAATAGTTTTAAAGTCTTAGTGACTTCTTTTCTCTCATCCACTGTTTCCTTTTCCCTCATCCCAGTGAGGAATGTTAGTCATTGATATCATCAAACAGCCAAACAACACTTTATTTCTGTATTTATTTAGATTACCTTTCTTATTACCGGTAGACTTAAAGGAGCGTAATGAAGCTTTTGTAAAATATAAGCCACTGTAATGTAAAAATAAATATTCATTTCACATTTGATATTTCAAAGCCAAATGCAAAGGAAAATGGTATTGTGGTGAGACGTTATTTTGAAATGTCCCTAGATGATGATGCTGCCAAATCGTTCAGTGGCTAACAGCTTTTTAGGCAAGTAGCTGCCAAAGAGGCAACCCATTTACAGTATGCTGCAAAACTACATAAATTGACTTTGACATTTAACAGTTCCTGCTTCTTGCTATAACTGATAGGCTTAATTCCTAAGTAGGATAATCAATGATTTATGTCATATACTGGTTCTTAGATATTAGCTTATGGGCACCTCCTCCATTAACAGCACTCAGTGGTTACTTTTGGCAAGTTGCTGACAAAACGAGAGCCAGTGGATACAGCTCTGGGCAACTTCCTTGCCCACAAGATTAGTAAGTTGTTATTACCAGATTCTGGGATTCCCCTCACATTTCTGCAGCAGCAAAACTATAGCCTGTGAATGTTAGTATTAAATACTTTAATAAAATGTTTTTCTTTGTTATTGTGCCATTTTCAAATATAAATAAAACCTTTAAAGCATGTATCAGATTGCTATCCCTTTTCATACTGTATTTTCTTTTCTGCGTTTTTCAGAAGAACGTGAGAAAGCAGCAGCTGAGAAAGAAAAAGAACTTGATAATCAGCCTGGCGTTGGTAATTTATCAGCTACAGCCCCATGTCCAGTAGGAAGGACATCTTCCAGGTATAAATAGAAATATTTATCTCTGTGGGTTTTTTTTTCAATGTCAGGAGCAACCAGAGTTGCTTCTGGAGTGAGAGAATTGGCAGTCTGCAAGGACGTTGCCCAGGGGACGCCCGGATGTTTTTGATGTTTTACCCTCCTTGTGGGAGGCTTCTCTCATGTCAATTGTAAATTGATTTGCTTACAACTAATGCTCAGAGTTAGCATAATTTTAAAATTACTAATATATTTAATTTTGCAGTGTTTCTTAATGACAGGATTTTCATGGTAATTTCTGTTTGCAGAAGTTGAAAATGTCTGGTATTATGCAGACTAACTATGAAATAAAAACCCTTAAACACAGTGGAAATGCATTCAGATTACAAATGTTAAATACTTGGGTGTAACTCATATATAATTTAAGAAGGTGTATGTTGTTATATGCCACAAAGTCAATTTTGATTTAAGGGGACCCTCTGATCTCCGAGGGTCCTAATTATTAATGTCCTAGTTCAAGTCTTGCAAACTCAGGATTGTGACTTCCTTGGAACTATCCACTTGATATGTAATGTTGTTTTCCTACTGCCTTCAATTTTACTAAGTGTTATTTTTCATTTCCAGTGAGTTATGTCATTTCAGAGCAATAGGAATTATTATGGCCTGGCCACCAAATACACCTTAATTAAAGAATTATAGCAAATATGTTGCTTTCCGTTATAACTGGCTCAAACAATGTCTTTCTACTAGAGTGACTCTGATCCTTTTGTTGTTGTTTCTGAAGATCTGTTTTCTCTGAAATGAGTTGTGAGCCACTTGCCAGCAATGAGTGGGACTTTCCCCTTTTCAATGTCATTGTCTTTCTGAAAATCTGTATAGAGAAGAAATATTGATATCAGCAATATCCACTTCATAGTCATTGTCTCACTGACAATAGTTAAATAAGTAGATCCGCTCCATCTCCACCTCTTTCCAATCTTTCCCTCACTCAGCCTTTCTTTCACTGTGGCAGGGAATAAAGACAAAAAGCATTCATCAACACACATCTTCCTCTCTGCTCTTAGTTGGTGTGGGTTTTGGTAAGAAACCCAGCTCACATTAAGGCCACCTTTGTCTGCACAATTCCCAGAGCTTGCTGATCTCACTGTAATTCCCTTTGTAATAAAATTGTTGATTGAAAAACAAAGGCTTAGACATTGGAGTTGGCACAGTCTCTTGTTTCTCAACACACAGTCCTCCCTGCTAGTTCTGGCAAGGTAGAAGTGCTGCTACTCTTGACACAGAAGGTCTCACATCACACATCCTATAACACCCAAGCAAATTCCCCTTCCTCACAAACTGCCACACTGTCTCACCATTTTGCATCTGATTGTTTCGCTCCCTTGCATAGATCCTATGGTGTTCTCCATTCCCCAGCTGGTGGCATCACAGAAGGTAGATATGTTGGCGACATCAGCTGTAGTTCTCTGCAGAAGTGGATGCACTGAATAATGTTCATGCTGTCTCATTTGTTGTGTTTTACTTAGAGACTCATCTAGCAGCGAAAGCGAGGACAGTTCAGATGAAGAGCTGATTGGTCCACCTCCTCCAGCCCAAGGCACATTGGAAGATTCAGACGATGAACTCATTGGCCCACCACTTCCTCCTGGCTATAAGGACAGTGATGATGAAGATGAAGGGGATGACAATGATAATATCCAGGAAGAAGATGAGGTCAGTTCTGAATCTCTTAATTGGATCATGACAGTATGCCAGGGTTCCTCCAGCAATCAAGTACACAACCCATTTGCTCTTGTTTCCTACAAGTCTGTAAGATTGAGAAATAGGTGAAGTAGTAAATTCAGGAATTAATGAGTTCAAAACTAGCATTGTGAGGATGGGAAAATGCTCTTTATTTGATAGTTGGGTTGGTGGAAAAAGAGCATCAAATGAAAGACAGGTCATTTGTATTGACCAGGATTATGTGAACTCTATAACACAGCCACAGATGTGGTAACTGGCATTATGTGGTGGAACGTAGACCAGAAACAGTATGTGAGATGTTACACTTTTTCCCTGCTGTGCAAGTATTAGATAATTGTCCCCTCTGAGATGCCAGTGGTTTGGAGGTAGGAAGCTCAGATTTAGCAACTACTTATCCCTTGGCCACTGCCTCCTCTCTTCCTTACCTTTATCACTTTTCTCTTAATCTTGTTGCTTATCCCCATGCCACTGTGGCCTCAATCTTCAGCAGTGGTATGACTACTTTGGCATAGCAAACAGGATTCTGGCCTGGGTGTTCAAGAACAAAACCCATAATATCGCTTTCTAAAAGGAGACTAGCTTGAATGTTTTATCCTGAAATCTCAGCCTGGAGACAAATCCATTATTACAAAAAAAGAGAAATTTGATAACAATAATTTCATTGCGAGAGTCTTAAAAGTCTGTCATGCCAGTTTGAACCAATTTGGCCTTTAATTTAAACTGATATATTTCCTTTTGTTTCTAATCATGTGTAATATGGATCCTTTGACTCACAATAATATCATGCCAAAATTATCTAAACTCTAGTTTTATACAGACAACTGTTTTTCGTTATTACAAAAGGTTGGTTGTATTTTAAGAGTTCAACAGATAGTTGCTGATTATTAATGGTTAGATGATAACAGTGCTGGAAAGAATTTTTTGGAGATTGTTTTTAGCCTGCTTATGAGAAAATACTTTGGGAAAGAAGCAACACAGTTTACTTTTTAAACTAGTTCTCACTTCGCAGACCACAGGAGTAAAAAAATCCTCTTTCATTCACCCAGAACATTTATGAGGGGTGTGCAGAGAGTTTTATTTCTTCATATGTGCAAGTTCTCATTCCAAAATCTAGCACCTAAATACAGCTTGCCATGACACATGGAATGATTTATCCCTTGTATATAAGCAAGAACTTGTAAGATTCAGCATACAAATTTCAACTGTGATTTCCATAATGTCATGACAGTGCCCCTTTGCTAGATTATTAGATTGTTTACAGGCAGATTTAACAAGTTGGTTTTTTCCTTCCAGTTTTATTTTCTAGAGTGAAGCTGTTTCAAATGAGTAGGATTTCAAAGATTCTTTAAGATATGTCTGCAGTAATATGCCTACATTTCAATTACAACTATAGAGATTTATACGCATGGGATTTATAAAACAAAATATTATTACAAAAAGACAGCAAATGACCATAACATTATAGATTTTCTTTCAGAAATCATGCCAAATTGCTTTTGCCACATGAACTCAAAAGTTGTAAAGTTCATGTGACACTTGGTTATATCTAGCATTTTAAAAGTTAATGCAGTCTGTTAGCTCATAAACTTGAAATCTGCTCACCCACCGTTGTTCATTACACTGAAGTCTGCTGAGAATTTGGATTTTGAAAGAGCAGCTTCCACCATCGTAATTGGCGTGGAGAGTCTCCTGCTATTGCATATTGTGCATATGAAAACTAGAACATGATGATCTTGTTATAATTTCAAAATATAGAAGCGTCACAGTTTGTACCCTCGAATTACAATCTGAATGTCTGTTTTTAGACTTTATTATTACATTGATTGATAACAAGTATCTGTAATGCAAGCTAAAATACTGTAAAAATAGATGTTTATGAAATCCCTGTACTTAGTTAGAGCAGTGTTTTATTCTTTCCCAGTCCTGAGTAAAAGCCAGTAAAAACAGTTTCTTGCAGAGCGAGAATAAATGGCTTGTTCAAAATTCTCCAATTCTGATTGACCCATTTATAGCTGCAATTGTTTCATCCATGTAAGTGTTGTCAAAATTCAGTAAAAAGGGACTTCCATGTTGATTTTCAATTTTTCATGCTTTTTGATCTTCCAAAGGAGTGAGTGGTACAGTAAGCAAATAAATTCTTCTTATCTATTGTTTAGGAGAAAACATATTCCATTAATGTAAGTTAGACTGGCAAATGCTTTTGTATTGTGCAGCTCTAAGGGACTAGCTAGTGTTTTTAGCAGGCCTGTTTACAATATGAATTTATTTTCTGACCTTGAAGATGGGTGATTTTGAGGCTGGAGGTGGGGTGATGGGGATACATTGGCAGGCAAGTAATAACAGACTTTCAGCTTGGGGTCCATCTTGTTTTATTTTACCAGAATCTGAACAGACCTTGCTTTATGCACTGTAAGGCCAAGCTCAGTAAATTATTTTCCAGAATAGGTTGTAATATATGGATGATATTTCTGAGTGGTCTCAGTTGGGACTCCTAGAACCACTAGTGAGAGTTCTGTTGTTTCCGTATTTAGTCTGTTCTGTAATAGATTAGTTCTGGGTGAAAGTATTTCTTTGTCGGTTTGCTTTTAAACTTCATTGGTAGGTGTTGTAGCCTGAAGGATGTTTATAGTAATCCCATGAGTTTGGCATTCCTTCCTTGACCTGAGTAGATGCCATCGTACCATTATCTACTTACCTTGGCTTTAGGCAATGTCTTTCGTCTTACCTTTGTCCCTCAAGAACCATCATTAAAACTGGTTACTTCACCATACCTATAAGTTTTGCATTTCTGTTAATATTAAAATATAAAACTGTTCACTCATAGGCATAAATATCTGCCTATAGACACTTTACACTAGTGATTTCCAAAGTGGGCGCTACTGCCCCCTGGTGGGTGCTGAAGCGATCCAGGGGGGTGGTGATGGCCACAGGTGCATTTGCGGGCGATGAATAACTGTAAGGGGGCAGTGAAAGCATGAAAGAAAGAAGAGAAGATTTAGAAAAATTGATTTACTGGTATGCATTCCACTCATAACGCTTAATTTTTCTTTGAACAACGTACTGGATGTTGGCTCGGTTTCTGCATACTTCCTCACTTGCATTGAGGTATGCGCAGTCGTGCACTGCTACTGTTCACGTGGTGCCACTGAATTGCCATTCCAAAACACGTGAGCACTATGAGCATTGCTGCGGGCAACTGCCACTCGTGCGATTGGTCGATCGCAAGGCCAAAGCCTGGAACGACAGCGGCAGTACTGGCTACTGGCAGTACTACCAGCAGATTTTGGAGGACGCTATGAATCAGGAGATTTCTCGTAATTATTACGGGAAAATTACAGCGTACTATAATTCTTAAGTTAGATTGTTGTGATATTGTGACAAGTTAAAGTTAACTAACAAATAGTGCGACTATAATTGGTGAGTATGTTATTTATTTTGTAATAATTATATGCGCTTTACAATTAATATCATGTTTATTTCATTAGTATTTATTTTAGTTTGTTTTTTACAAAAATATTTCAAAAAAATACAAAAAAATATTTAAAAATACCTCCATAAAATTTTTATTTTTTCTACAGATAATAATGGCTCAACCAAAGAAAAAATGTAGACAATATAATATCGAATATTTGAAAAACGGCTTTATTGATTCGCCTGTAAACAATACATTACCAATGTGCCTGATTTGCCAGAAAGTTTTATCAAATGAAGCTATGAAGCCTTCCAGACTACAAGAACATTTGACTAAAATTCATGGTGATAAAAGAGATAAGGATTTATCTTATTTTCGAACACTAAAAGAAAAATTTATCAAACAACCGACATTGGCAAAACTCTTTTCAACCGCAGCCACAGAAGATGGCGATGGCTTCCTTGCTTCTTACAAGATTTCGTTAATGATTGCTAAATCGGGAAAACCTCATACTATTGGTGGAGAACTAATTATACCGGCTATAAGTGAAGTAATACGCACTGTGCTACACAAGCCAGCATCTGATATTATCAAGAAAATTTCATTGAGTAGTAATACAGTGCAAAGAAGAATTGATGAAATGGCTCAAGAAGTTGAAGATTCATTGTGTGGCTATTTAAAACATCTCTGTTTTCTATTCAACTTGATGAGTCAACCTTGTTAGGAAATTAAGCTTTACTTTTAGCATGTGTGCAGTTCACAAAGGAAGAACAAATTTGCCAAGAATTATTATTTGCTAAATATTTGCAAACTGATACTAAAGGAGAATCAATATTTCATGCATTGGATGAGTTTTTTTTTTAAAGAAAAAGAAATACCTCTGAGTAATATCTTATCAGTAGCCATAGATGGTGCTCCAGCGATGGTAGGGCGCTACAGGGGTTTTCTTGCATATTTAAAAAAGGAGGTGCCAAATGCAATCAGTACACTGTATCATCCATCGTCAACATCTAGTTGCCAAAAATTTAAGTGCACGCCTACATAATTCATTACAATATGCAATTAAAGTTAACACAATCAGAAGCAAATCATTGAATGACAGATTCTTTAAACAGCTTTGTATTAAAACGATGAAGAATTTAATCGTTTGCTGCTTCATACAGAAGTTCGTTCGTTGTCAAAGGGTGCCTGTTTAGATAGGTTTTATAAGCTGTTTAACTTGGTGCTGGAGTTCTTGAAAGGTAAAAATCATGCTTTACGATCCAGTTTAATTCAATCCAAAAGTGACATTGCTTACTTGACCGACTTGTTTCAAAAATTTAATGAAAGCAGTCTTCAGCTTCAAGGTGATGAACTGAATTTAATAAAAACAAAATCTGTTATTTCTGCATTTGTGACAAAACTTCTGTACAAACGAAATTTTGGACGAGGGGAATTCAGCCAGTTCCCAAATTTATCAGGAGCAGGAAAAAAAAGATGAAGACATACTTCCTTATTGTGAGCACTTGGATGCTCTCCATTCAGATTTTAATCAACGATTTGAAGATATTTTGAAAATGAACATACCTGATTGGATTTTGGATCCTTTTTCAAGTGCAAACACCGAAGAATCTCCACAGAACTGATGGAAATAACTACAAATGATGGATTGAAATTTAAATTCAAAAGCGGCTACCAACCATTCTGGCTGCAAAAGGAGATCCCTATGGCTTATCCTGAAATATGGGTTGTAATTCAAAAGTTCTTAATTGCATTTCCTTCATCATATTTAGTGGAACGTGGATTCAGTGCGGTAACCAATTTACTAACAAAAAGAAAAAAGAAAAAAAAGAAACCGATTGCAGATCATCAATCTCAGTGATTTAAGATTACTGCTGACGAAAATAGAGCCGAGGATTACTAAATTGGTAGCAGAAAATCATTAAGATGATTTCGAATGTTTTAACTTTTTTTGTATTACCTTTCTATTCTGAGTTCAAAAAATAGTTTCATAATTTCAAACTTCAATGTTTCTAATTTATACTTTTCTTTACTATATTTTACGAAAAAGGTAGAAACATTCATACATATATCTTTCTGTTTACTTGCTATTAAAATTTTTAAAAAATTAATTTCCAGGGGACGCTGAGTAATATTTCTTCTGGAAAGGGGGCAGTTGGCCAAATAAGTTTAGGAACCATGGCTTTATGCCATGCATTGATGTAGTAGACTCAGTCTACAAAAGGTTATGCCTTTGCATGCTGAAGATAATATTATAAAGGTTGATAGCATCTTTCTCATTTCCATGCAGAATGGAATGAATGTCTCATTGAATTTTTTTGAATTTTTAAAATAATTCCCATGTAGCAGTATTGATTTTTGTATTAATTTGTTTGGTCCCTGAATGTAATAAAGCCATGTGTATGTTAGAGATACTATACTGAATATAAAATCTCTGAGTCTGCTTTCAAGTATCATATATAGAATAATAAATCTTGTTTAGTAGGAATGTTCTCTGCTTGTGTTTTCTTAAGGGAAATCAGATAAGAGGTTGAAGTCACATAATTGGGTAGAATTTCATGAGCTATGAAGGAAAAAGTCTATTAGCCAGTAAATGTAGATTTTTATCTTTCAATATCTTTGGGCAATTTTTCGAAGGCTTTATTGTCCAAGCATTAGAAGAAATTCAAAGAAAAGACCTGATTAAGCCAGTTTAAGTAGGATTATATGGGATTGTTTACTGGAATAGGTGTCTGCTAATGTAAAAAGTACATGTAGAGGAGGTAAAGTTAAGATATAAAAAAATAAGTGACTCAACAGGCAGTTTAGTTTTGACAAATCATACCTTATTTTTTAATATACTAGCTTGGGGACCCGGCGATGCCCGGGTTATTTGAAAAAGGCATTATTTGTATTTGAATGTTAAGTATTCTCAGTTTGGAGTGGGTGAACTACAATTCCCAGAATCGTGGGTCAATCCTCTCCAAACCCTGCCAGTATTCAAAGTTGGCCATTTTGGGTCTCTGTACCAAGTGTGGTCCAGATCCGCCGTTGGCTAGGTTTAGTGCTCTTTGGATGCGGGTGAACTACAACTCTCAGAATCAAGGCCCATTCTCACAAACCCCTGCAGTATGTTCAGTTGGTCATGCGGCTTCTCTGTGCAAAGTTTGGTCCCGGTCCATTGTCGGTGTGGGCCAGTTTCTCTGGTGAAACTGGCTGGTGAACTATAACTCCCTTTTCCCCAAATTTGTCCAATATGTTCTATTGGTTATGGGGGCTCTGTGTGCCAAGTTTGGTCCTGGTCCATCATTGTTGGGGTTCGAAGTTCTCATTCTTTGCAGGTAAACTATAAATCCCAGTACCCACTACTCCCAAATGTCCAGGCCAATTCTCCTCAAAATCCACAAGTATTCAAATCTGGGCATATTGGGTATGCATGGCAAGTTTGGTCCAGACCCATCATTGTTTGGGTTCACAGTGTTCTGGGTGTAGGTGAACTGCAATTCCTCTACATTCCCCAGTAGGAGTCACAATGCTTGATACAGGGTGAACTACAACTTCCACCATGTGGAGTCAATCTCCCAAACTCCTCCAGGAAGTGTAGTTGTGCTGTGTTTGTTATGCAGACAGATTTGAAAGGGAAGGGCAGTAGGTGGGGTCATGCAAATTTCACAGCAATGGAGAACCCTAAGATGCCTGCCTGTGGTGGAGGAAAAGGCAAAATCTAGGATGAAATGGTCCCCAAATGAAAGCATTCCTTGGGTGATGGGCTGTAGTGTTTGGGGTTGGGCTACATGTTCATGGAGCTCGCTGTAACCGCAATGTCAGTGGAAAAGAGTGA
Source organism: Anolis carolinensis (assembly GCF_035594765.1). Taxonomy (NCBI): domain Eukaryota; kingdom Metazoa; phylum Chordata; class Lepidosauria; order Squamata; family Anolidae; genus Anolis; species Anolis carolinensis. Next base: position 303,157,114 of record NC_085842.1, on the reverse strand, counting down.
CTTGCTGGCTCCTTAGCACTAGGAACTATAGCCTGTTTGTGGAGACTGTCTGTGTGAGCAGACACCTGTGCCACATACACACATACGGGTTTTCACTTTTATTATGGATATATAGATTCTACACAATCAGAGAACACTTCAAATTCTTTGGGAGGAACACTATGGCCGTCACCTAAACTGGCCTCTACAGGCTAATGGTTACTCTTCTGCAGACATCAGAAGAGCTGCAAGACCTAGAACAAGCCACAGGAATAAAGATAAAGAATCACCTAGAGGAAAGGTGTTCTTACATACATCAAGGGAACCATTGACAGCATAGAGAAGGTAACGAAGAAACATAATCTACAAACTATCTATGGACCTACTAAGAAATTTCAACAAATGATATAGTCGGCTAAGGATTAGAGGGATTGTTGTTGTGTGTTTTCCGGGCTGTATGGCCAAGTTAAGAGGGATAAGAGAGCTCCTCTAACCATTGCAGGAGTCTTGCATACTGTGTATCTGTGGACAAGTCTACACAGATACCACCAAATGCAGCATCTATACATGAATCAAAGAACATGAAACGCACTGCAGACTACTTCAGCCAGAAAAATCAGCAATGGCAGAATATATGATAAACCAAGCTTGGCACAGAATATTATTTGAAAACACAGAAATTCTGGACCACTTGGAAAACAATTTTGTCAGACTACATAGAGAAACCATTGAAATCCACAAGCACATGGACAATTTCAACAGAGAGGAATAAACCTTGGAAACGAACAAAATCTGGCTACCAATATTGAGAAACACCAGAATTAAGAGAGTAATTGATGAACACCACCCAAAGGATGCCTCCAGGCAAGAAAAACACCCCAAAGGAACAAAGGCCTGGCTACTTCCAGGCAGATGCCCTCATTATTGACAATGCAATTTTCTTAGTTACGCACATGCTAATGGATGGATTCCACTCAGACACTTGCGAATCAGGCTTGCTAATAGCAGCCTTCACACTTGGTTAATAGACACTGGTTCTTTTTCCCCACCCTGGACATTCAACAGGTATATACACTCTACTTGCTTTACCACCATCAGATCCTCTGAGGATGCCAGCCACAGATGCAGGCAGAAGTCAGGAAAAAATGCTGTTAGAACACGGCCATACAGCCCAGAAACCACACAGCACTCCAATCCTATGTTTTCTCATCCTCATTGGAAGAAACAGGTTTTCTATCTTTGTTCTCTTGAAAAAGGTGCTCTAAAAACGTGAAAAGCATTTAAATGAAACACCAACATCACTTTACTTGGATTTTATGAAAACGAGATGGTTTTCAAACATGTAAACATTTGGTGTGAAGTCCTTGAATAACCTGGAAAAGATTTGGTTACATGGAAAATGCCAAGCTGTATATCTGGAGAATGAGGAAAATGGGCCACAATTCTATGCAGTCCGGCTAATTGTTAGTGAATGATATTAGTAAATGATATTAGTGAATGCTGCCAGGTTTTCTGCGGGAATGTTCCTGAGTGGACGTTGCTTCAGTAACCATAAACTGAACAGGAGGACTGAGCTTAGCCTTAATCAAGTGAAGAGTCTTGCATTGTCACTTTTTTAAGTAGTCAGAGGCGGAAGTTGGGATTTGTCCTGAATTAAGATTCTAGACAAATCCCAACGGATTTGGAGCCCCAGTGGCGAAGTGTGTTAAAGCACTGAGCTGCTGAACTTGTAGACCGAAAGGTCCCAGGTTCAAATCCCGGGAGCGGAGTGAGCGCCCGCTGTTAGCCCCAGCTCCTGTCAACCTAGCAGTTCGAAAACATGCCAATGTGAGTAGATCAATAGGTACTGCTCTGACAGGAAGGTAACGGCGCTCCATGCAGTCATACCGGCCACATGACCTTGGAGGTGTCTACGGACAACGCCGGCTCTTCGGCTTAGAAATGGAGATGAGCACCAACCCCCAGAGTCAGACATGACTGGACAACATCAGGGGAAACCTTTACCTTTAAGATTCTAGACTTTGTTAAGAATGATAACTCTGGAGTGTCTGTCTCAGTCCTTAAAGTTTTTGTATTAATGCTTATTCAAGACGATGAGAGAACTCTCCTGACACTTTATTATTATTATTATTATTATTATTATTATTATTATTATTATTATTATTATTTGGAGGTCGAATTGTATACAAGGACCAAAATGCGCTCACTCTCAATTCCTGCTCATTTTCTTTTCATGATGTTTGATATGGTGTCGGTGTATTATATTTAACTATATTTGAACAGTAAATGCATTCTTTAGGAGTAAATCTTTTCTAACACTTAATTGCTTTTATACATTTTGCTTTTGGATAGCTTGAAAATGATGTACATGTGTTTCATTATATTTTCTGCAATGAAACTTTACTGCTATCTTTTCTCAAACAAGCTTAACCTTCAGGTCCTGGTGGACTATGTTTCATCAGTAATGTTGAACCACCAGAGGGTGCATTTGTCTCTCAGACTGAAGGAGAAAGAGTTGAGCTCAAGCAAGGATGCTTTATTATGGGATGTCTCTTTTGGTTTCCTACTTAGTGCATTAAATATAATATAAGCACACTTCTGATGAAGTCCTATTCCCTGGAACATGACTTACATAGAATCTGAAAAAGCAGAGTTGTTGAAGAGTTTTGTGGTGTGTAAAGGGAGGGAAGAATTGACAGATGGTGCACCAGGATTTCTTTGCAGAATGAGAGCATTGAATTGAAAGACCAAATATTGTTATCTCCCAAGCAATTGCTCCTCACTCTTGTCACTTCAGTTGTGTCATACCACTTTGGACATACCTGTCTAATTTTGTTTCAGACGTTAAGTAGAGTTGGTTAATATTTAGCTAGGAGATGATCAATGATAAGGAATAATTTTGTCTGAAATGCTGGAGAGCTGTTTCACTGTGCAGTATGTTAGACTACTGAGACTATCATACTTCAGCCTTCTCATGAGAATGCATGACTTGTTGGAAAGCACATGCCATTCCAGATAGATGGATTCAACCAAGAAGGCTATGGCCTGAGTTTGCAAGACCTGAGAGACCTCCAAGTTACGTTTGATAATAGGATGACTTAAACGTTTCTCATTCATAAAGTTTGCTTAAGTTGAAGTCAATTTGATGGAAGTTAACAAATATTTCCTAGCTACACACACAGTGGTCTGATTCCTGGTATCTGGGAATATTTGTTTTGATTCTTTGTTGATTAAAAGGAGCTATTACCCTTTTAATTCCCCTCTTCCCTTTCAGTTTGGCTGTCTGATCAGGCTAGGAGTGGAGAAGAGTAAAGGTGTATGTCTTTTATCCTAAAGTCCATATTGTGGTTATACTTTTATGAGGCCAACCAAAAAGGCACAACATTCTGCCATATTTCAAAACATGATTCTGTATCAAAGTCTGCATGTTTTGTTCAGATAGTATGGCAGAAGTAAATGCAAACTGCTTAACAGGCCACATCCTCTATGGTCCTGAGGTCAAAGGCAATATCAAAAGTAATAAAAGAAGAACAGTAATATTTGCCCAACAAGCCAGGGTGTTTTAATAGTTTGACAGTTGGGACGAAGAGTCTGGGAGATCAGAGTTTGAATCCTCCGTGGTCCGTGAAGAAATCTTTCTAAGAAAACCTATGATAGGGCTGCCATAAGCCAAAAATAGTTGAAAGTGCACAGCAAAAATGTCGAGAAGGTAAACCTATTTCTAATTAGTGTTTATGTCATAGGTCCTCAGTAAGAGAGGTTCAGTGAGTTCCTAAGGTAGCCTCTCTTTTGTCAGGGTTGAAGATACATTTGGAAGCTGAATCAGACAGTGTGCTGTATTTATCCTGTTCCCCTCACTTGAGCAAAATACATTGGGTGCTTAAATCTATATTTATACATTATCTTTTAAGTAAAATGACTTAAATTTTCCTGATTAAATAGAAACAGTTTAATTAAGTGCCTGTCTCCATGTACTGTCAACGTAATCACTTATGAGGTGCAGCAAGCCTATCTAGTTTGATTGTGTAGTGTGATTTCACAGCACTGTCACATTGGAGAATAGGTTATGGTTACACTCCAGTCAACAGAGATGCATTGCTGTATTAGCAATGCAATCCTTTGCATGTCTGTTCTGAAGTTAAGCCTTTCTTAAATGAATAAGAATTCATCTCTGGAGAGTATGTATAGGCCTCAACTTGACAAAATAGTTGTGTGTGAAGCCTCCCATTTTTTTCTTCTGCATAGATAATGCTAGCAATTTCTTGTGTTGCATTCCATTACATAAAATGTGCTGTTATGTGACAGTTCATGTTGTGGGTTAGATTTTAATAATTCGAAGATAATTTATGGATGGCATGGGAGAATTACTAATCAAAATAGTAATAGGATTGGAACCAGCTGTTCACATTCTGCATGAAATTGCCCTTTCTGCCTACAGTAAGTTAAACATATTGTATTTTTTTAAAAAAAAATAACAGTATTTTAGAAGGTTTATTCCATTCCATTGTGCAAGGCTGCCTTACCATGCTGTCAATTTCTGTTAAGACCCAAATGCTCAACTGAAAGAATGGAATCAATTAATAGAATTTCCTATGATATTTTCCCCCCAAAAGATTTCCACAACTAACCGGGCAGCAGTTTCTAAAATACATACTTGGTTATTTTTAATTTAAAACATTGACTAAATAAAAAATGCAAAGTAGCATCTTCAATACAATTTTAAATCATAATTTTTAAAAATCTGCTGAAGGAAATTAACTAACCAAACTATACTGGTTTGCTTAAAACACTGCCTTGGTTTTTTTCAGTCTGTTTTAAAATGTCTGTGTATGTTGTTAGGTATAACACGCAGAAACAAATTGTGTGTGTGAAATCATTTGGGTGCCTTCTGAATACAATAGCTAAATCTGCTGTTAATCTTCTGCCCCTCTGAATAATGTACAGTATATAGTATTTGACCTATCTAATGCCGAATGGCTCAAGCTTTCTTCAGTTGGATGATTGCCTCCCGTATTTTGTCAGTGTTCAATGATTTCACTATCATCTGGTAAATATGCTTGTATAATATTGTCTCAAACATTTAAGGGCCATGAAACAGGAAACATCATACATTACTCACTTGATTTATCATTCTTCTATCCAAGAAATACCACTGAGTTGAGTTTATAGTAAGCCCTATGGATACTGGTGATTGAATTGTAGCATCTGCCTTTTAAGGCTGATCAGTATACTTCCATTTTTCCAAGCTTACTCACAGGGAGGTACATGACCTACTCAAGCTGTGCGATCATATATATTTGAATATGTAATAACTTCGTTTCTTTCTAAACTTGTTTTTTTCTACAGTCCTTTCCCTACCTTTGGGATTATGCCTACTAACCTCTTGCCCAGTCCCAATTAGTAGCAATTTGTTACCCATCATAATCACTACACAGCTTTAGTTTCTGGCTCTTGTACTTTTGTGTTAAACGTGATTCTTTTTTACACAATTCTTTTCTATATTGTTCCATTTCATGCAATAATGGTAGTGAAGAGATTTCCTAGTAATAGATGGAACTATCCTCTCCATATGTTTTGGATGACATATCTCATTATTGCTACCAGGATGATGGAATGATGGGAGTTGTAGCAATCCTGGAGAGTTCCAATTTGAGGAACTCTGTTCTAGGTGGATATTAGATTTACCAACAGTCAATCCTCCATTTCTTTCCTCTTACTGTATTTCCATGTTGGCCAAAATTAAAAATTCCAGATACTTTGTTCATATAAAAATAAAATGGATTTGTCAGTGTTAATGCATTCCTTTTTGTTGTATCCATATGTAGAAAACTGAACAAACAGTAGAAGAAAATATATAGATAAAAGAATAAAGGCATAGAGGTTCAACATTTCTTACAGCTATTGTAAAACACTAGTCCAAAGGTGGGCAGCTGGTAGCCCTCAGATACTCTTGATCTGCATCTCTATTCATCCTCACTATTGGATAAACCCGATGGGAGTTGCAGTTGAAAACATCTGGAGCACTCTAGATGCCTGTCCCAGACCATAACATCCTGTTATTTTGTTCTGTGTTTTTGGAAGGATTTTACAGAATGCTTTTTAAAGTATTTAATGTTTGTAATGAGACTGCAGTAGTGTCTAGTTGTGATTTTGGAATAGAACACCCATGAGGTTATACGTCAGCTATGTCTGAGAGATGCTAATCAAGTCTTTTGTTTAGTTTTCTTAGCTGTCGAGCAATTCCATTGAGGAGTCCCTCCAAACCACCAAGCTATTCTGTTCCTTCCAAAGCCATCCTGTGGTCACTGCTGTTTTGTATACTGTTGTGCAGATCTTTTCTTGATATCATATGAGAACGGGTGGGGTCTGGGAGCCCCCTCCTGTTTAGAAGAACCACCATGAAATGTGCATTTTTCCTCCTAATTTTTCTGGTTAACAAAGATAGCAAATTTGCAATCATTGGGCGACACTGTGGCTCAGTGGCAGACCACATGTCTTGCCTGCAGACATTTGTGGTTCAATTTCTGGTGCCCACACTTAAAAGGAACTTCAAATCTCTTTTTGAGATGCTAAAGGTCTCTTACTAGTCAGAGAATACAATGGTACTTACATGGACTAACACGTGTGTCCTGTCTTCTGAAAGACAAGTTTGATGCATTTGCAGAATTACCTTGCATATCTTCTACATATACATTGAATTGGTTGTAGGTAGCAAGGGCTATAATAGTATCACAGGGATCTAGTTTGGGATTGAATATAATGTTAAGACATGAATAGGGAATTTTATATGGTTGTTCCAGTTCTCTTTTTGATACATAAGGAATTGGAAATAGACTACAAGATTATATGATCTTTCCTTAATTTGCTTAATTAATGGTGGGAATTTCATCAGCTTGGTTAACCATGGTTGAGCTAACTTGGATTAGCTATCAGTGTAGCTATAATTTCCAGAAGTGAATGGAATGTGCCCATGAGAATACAGAAGTTGGGGTTTGGGAATATGAAAACCTGTGATCTCCTTCCAATGTTTTAAACACAGCTTATAAAATCCATGTGCGTATATGTGTCTCTGGGTAAGATGGTCAGTTAAAACAATTGGGTAAAAAACAGCTTCTTTCCCAGATACTTTGTTAATGGAGGTGTGCCTGCACTGGTATAGTATTGCTCAGTACTACAAATGAAACTATTTGATAATGAGAGTCAGTATAGCATATTGATTAAGAGACCAAGCTGTGAAGACAATTTATTTATTTATTTATTTATTTATTTACTTACAGTATTTATATTCTGCCCTTCTCACCCTGAAGGGGACTCAGGGCAGATCACATTATACACACATAGGGCAAAGATTCAATGCCCATAAACACATCAAACAGAGACCGAGACAGACAGATGCAGAGGCAATTTAACCTTCTTCTGAGGGGATGTTCAATTCTGGCCACAGGGGGAGCAGCTGCTTCATCATCCATTCTGACGGTGTGATGACCCATGGGCCTTGTAGTCCTGCTCAGGACATTGTAATCCCTGATGAAGAAGAAAACTTGGGTTTTTTACCTTCCCAGTCAGAACTGGAATCTTCTCAGCCAGATCTTTCCCAGGCAGATCTGGGAACCTTGCACCTGCAAGAAAGTTGTGTCCCAGAAGTATGTCAAACAAACCCAGAGCCCACATCTCCCGTGTTCTTGCGCCGTGAGTTTTGTAAACAACAGAGGGGTTTGGAAGCAGCTTCGCGCAGGAGTGCTAGAATTGCAGCTAAGAATGTAGCCAATTAAGACTGCTTTCCGTGAGAACCTTTAGGGAGTCAAACATCTGGTCCCAGAGTTTAGCTTTCGTTTCTGGTTCCCAGAGAACTGCTTCGGCGGGAAAGTTAGACTCTATATAGGTGTTTTACCCGCGTAGTAACTTCGCGGAGTCAATTCGTCAGCCTCCGGAGCGAGTTGTGTTTGGACAGCGCGCTCCGTTTCAAGCCTCGTTCCTGCTCAAGCCTTTGCCTGCCTTCCAGCCTTCGCTCCAGTTTCCAGCCTTTGTTTACCTACGGACCTTGCTTGTTTCCCGGGACTATACCTTGCCTTGTATCACGGATTTTACCAAGTTATTCCACGGACCTTGTTCTTGTTCCTTGTTACCTTGTTCCACGTTTTAAGCCTTGCTTCAAGTATCAAGTTATTTCCTAGCCTTGCTCAAGTTTATGGACTAAAGGACCTTGTCATCTCCCCTCACTTTGCCTGGCAAAGTGAGTGTTTCGGTTATTGGATTACAACTTTGGATCATAATATTTCATATTGGACATTGCTTTTTGGGACTAATATTGACCTTTCCTGAAAGGTCTGCTTCTGAACTAACTTTTACATTTATTTTTATTAATCTTATATATTTCCTTAATAAAGATATTAGATTGAATCTGGCCTCTGCGTATGGTTATTGGTGCTCTGTAGCCTGGGTCCTGACAGTTTGACTCCGCCACCCTAAGCACCAATTAACCTCGGCCAGAATGTCTACCGGAACCGTACCTGGGCCGAGCGGCCAGCCGATTACCTACACCATCGACAAAGATGAGGTGGATCGAATCCGTGATAAGCTTAATGCCCAGGATGGAGAAATAAAAGGTTTGAAGGAACGCGGAATCTGTCTACCGGCCATGGCGTTGCCAACCAAGTTTACTGGAGAAGCTTCTAAGGTTCATGTTTTCCGTCGCCAATGCCAAGCTTATCTAGAGGCCCGTGCTGCCGAATTTCCCCAAGAAGACATCAAGGTGGCATGGGTTTACAGTCTTCTAGACGGGCCAGCGGCCAACTGGGCGACGGCACTGTTCGACCAAGCCTCTCCACACCTAAGGTCCGCGCAACGCTTCTTGGACCACCTTAAGGAGACTTGGGGAATCGAGGACAATTTGGAGGCAGCCGGTCACAAACTCCGTCGCCTCTTCCAAGGAGACAGACCTATGTCTCAGTACATAGCCGAGTTCCGAGTGCTGGCCCATAACACCGGCTGGAATGATGTAGCCCTCAGGGGACAATTCCGGGAGGGTCTCAACATCGAAATGCTGGAGGAAATCTCCAAGGTGGATCCTCCCCAGACCCTCGAAGCACTCATTGATCAATGTTTACGGGCTGAAGTCATGATTGCCAACAGGAAACAGTGGGTTCGAGGCCAGAGCGGTAGAGCTGGGGCAAAACCCCCCGCTCCCGCCAGCGTTCAGCCACGTCCAGTGTGGAGACCCCCACCACCAACCCCATACCCCAGAGGAAGCGAGGAGGTGCCGATGCAGTTGGGCAACGTGCGTCCCAGATTAGATGCCGCCGAGAAGGCCCGTCGTCAACGCTTAAACCTCTGTTGGTACTGCGGGAACGGGGGCCACTTCGCCAGAGAGTGCCCAGCCAAAGGGAAGCCCGCCGCCCGTCTTGCGGCGGCGTCCTCCACGGAGACGAAGGCGTCTGAGCCGGCTGGCACACAGCCGGCGGGGGAAGCCAACGACCGGGCGTAGAGAGGCTCGCCAACCCGGTCAAAAAACCCGTTCAAGAGCCGCCAACCGGGGTCCTGTTCCTTCTCGTGGTCACCTTATGGTCAGCAAAAAGGGGACCCGTCATGATCCACGCCATGATAGACTCCGGAGCCACCAACAATTTCATTGATAGAGAGTATGCCGACTCTCTGGGATTACAATATCATGATTTCAAGAATGCTCGTGTGGTACAAGCCATAGACGGCCGCCCCCTCAAGACGGGCCCCGTAAGTCAGTGGTCGGAACCCACCAGGATGTGGATAAGGGAAAATATGGAAGAGATTTCTTTCTTTGTTACCGAGGTTCCCCATTTCCCTGTGATTTTGGGAATTCCATGGCTGACTCTCCACGACCCAAGCATCTCCTGGTCCAACAGAGAACTGCAGTTTGCTTCACAGTACTGCCAAAACCATTGCCTTGTAGCCAAGGTCTGCCATGCCACAGACACCGAGCCCATCATCACCCTGCCCAAGAAGTACTCCGAGTATTGGGATGTATTCAATGAAAAAGAAGCCGAGAAATTACCCCCACATAGACCTTATGACTGTGCCATTGACCTGGTGGAGGGGGCCCCGATCCCGCGAGGGCACCTATACTCCCTGACTGAACCAGAGCAAGAAGCTCTCAGGGAATTCATAGAGACAAACCTTCGTAAGGGATTCATTAGACCCTCTCAATCCCCAGCCGCCTCCCCAGTGATGTTTGTGAAGAAGAAGTCAGGGGAACTACGCTTGGTGGTGGACTACAGAGCATTGAACAATATCACCAAGCGGAACAGCTATCCCCTGCCCTTAATCTCGGATCTACTGGATCGGCTTCGAGGAGCCAAGGTTTACACCAAGCTGGATCTTCGGGGGGCTTACAACTTAGTTCGCATCAGAGAAGGGGACGAGTGGAAGACCGCCTTCCAGACCAAATTCGGATTATTCGAGTCCCGAGTTATGAATTATGGATTATGCGGAGCTCCCGCAACGTTCCAGCATTTTGTCAATGTGTCACGACCCAGGCTACAGAGCACCAATAACCATACGCAGAGGCCAGATTCTATCTAATATCTTTATTAAGGAAATATATAAAGTTAGTAAAAGCAAATGTAAAAGATAGTCCAGAAGCAGACCTTTCGGGAAAGGTCAAAATTAGTCCAAAGAAATAATGTCCAGTATGAAATATTAAGGTCCAAAGTTGTAATCCAATAACCGAAACACTCACTTTGACAAGCAAAGTGAGGGGAGATGACAAGGTCCTTTAGTCCATGAAACTTGAGCGAGTCTAGAAAATAACTTGATACTTGGAACAAGGCTTGAACGTGGAACAAAGGTAACTAAGAACAAGAACAAGGTCCGTGGAATAACTTGATAAATCCGTGGAACAAGGCAAGGATTGATCCTGGGAAACTAGGCAAAGTCCGTAGATAAACAAGGCTGGGAAGCAAGGCGAAGGCTGGATAGCAAGGCAAGGCTTGAGCAGGAGCGAGGCTTGAACCGGAGCGCGCTGTCCAGACACAACTCGCTCCGTAGGCTGACGAATTGACTCCGCGAAGTTACTTCGCGGGTAAATCACCTATATAGAGTCTAACTTTTCCCGCCGAAGCAGTTCTCTGGGAACCAGAAACGAAAGCTAATCTTTGAGACCAGATGTTTGACTCCTTAAGGATTCTCACGAAAAAGGAGACTTAATTGGCAGAATTCTTGGCTGCTATCCTCGCACTCCTGCGCGAAGCAGCTTCCAAACCTCTCTGTTGTTTACAAAACTCCCGGCGCAAGAACACGGGAGAAGTAGGCTCTGGGCTTGTTTGACATACTTCTGGGAGACAACTTTCTTGCAGGTGCAAGGTTCCCAGATCTGCCTGGGAAAGATCTGGCTGAGAGGAATCCAGTTCAGACTGGGAAGGTAAAAACCCCAAGTTTTCATCTTCATCAGGAATTACCATGTCCTGAGCAGGACTACAAGGCCCATGGGTCATCACACTATCCCCCTCCTCAAGGCCCCTCCCAAACTGGGGCCCTCTCCCCGAGGCGCGAGGTCGCGGTTTGGTGGGATAGGTCTGATGAAAGCGACGGGTTAGCTCAGGAGCATGGACTGTGGAGGCGTCTTCCCAAGAGCGTTCCTCAGGGCCAAAACCCACCCAGTCAATGAGATATTGTAGGCGGCGGCGGTGAAAGCGAGAATCCAAAATGTCCTCAACCTCGAACTCCTCCTCCCCATTCATCAAAACAGGAGGGGGGGCCGGTTGGTCTGTATCAGGACGCACACCATCCGCCGGAAGGAGCAGGGAACGGTGAAACACTGGGTGAATGCGCATTGAACGCGGAAGTTGGAGTTTGAAAGTCACAGGGTTTAATTGCGCCACCACTGGATAGGGGCCAATGAAACGGGCATCTAACTTCCGGCAAGGGCGGTGGGAGGGCAGAAAGCGAGTGGACAGAAAAACCCGATCTCCTACCTTGATTTCGGGGCCCGGCTGGCGATGTTTGTCAGCGTGGCGTTTATAGTCCTCCTTGGCTTGGTCCAGTTGCTGGAGCAAAAGTTGTTGTACCGCTGTGAGTTCCTGCAGCCAATCCTCTGCTGCGGGAACTTCTGAAGTTTCAATGACAGGGGGAAAGAAACGTGGATGGAAGCCGTAGTTTGCAAAGAACGGCGTTTCTTTAGTAGAAGCTTGAACTCCATTGTTGTAGGCAAACTCAGACAGTGATAACAGAGAAGCCCAATTGTCCTGTTGGTAGTTTACATAACAGCGAAGATACTGCTCCAAAGTGGCATTGGTGCGCTCCGTTTGCCCATCTGTTTGGGGATGATGAGCTGAAGACAAGCGAGAGTCTATGCCCAATAGTTTTTGTAGCGCCTTCCAAAAACGAGAGGTGAATTGAGATCCACGGTCTGTGACTAAACTCTTGGGCAATCCATGTAGTCTGAAAACATGTTGAAGGAATAGATCCGCAGTCTCTTTGGCCGTGGGGAGGCCTTCGCAGGGAATGAAATGGGCTAACTTGGTGAAAAGGTCCACCACCACTAAGATCGTGGTGAATCCACAGGAAGGTGGTAGGTCAGTGATGAAATCCGCAGAAATTATTTCCCATGGGCGAGATGGGGTAGGAAGGGGGTGTAAAAGCCCTGAGGGCTTCTCCCTTCGTATCTTGGAGCGCTGGCATACTGGGCAGGTGTTGACATATTTTTCCACATCCTTGCGGATCTTGGGCCACCAAAAATCCCTTAGGATCAGATGCATGGTTTTAAATAGTCCGAAGTGTCCTGCTGGTTTGCAATCATGACACAGACGAAGCGCTTTTTCCCTGCCCGGTCCGGGTGGGATATAAACATGATTTCTATAGCAAAGCAGCCCATCCTTAAGCGAAAAGGGAAAATGCAGACCTTGGCGAAGTTGGTCCTGCGCCCAGGCATCTGCTTGCTGACTAGCCCTGATTTCTTGAGCACAGAGGGGTCCTGGAGTAGGGGAAGTAGAACCAATGGGAATGGATTTGGTGTTCCCCACTGTGAGCGTGGCAAAGTTCTCGGGTTGTAGTAGTTGGGATTCAAAGGTCTCCTTGCGTCCTGCAGCGTATTCTGGTTTACGTGACAGGGCGTCTGCTTGCTTGGTCTGGGCTGGGGTCACATAATGAATCTGGAAGTCAAAACGTTCGAAGAATAAAGCCCAACGTTGCTGCCTCTGATTTAGTTTGCGGGCAGTTCTTAGATGCTCTAGATTACGATGATCAGTGTGGACTTCAATGGGAAATTTGGCCCCTTCTAGCCAATGTCTCCAAGTTTCAAAGGCTGCCTTTATGGCCAGTAGTTCTTTTTCCCAAATGGTGTAATTCCTTTCTGGTGTGGTTAGTTGACGAGAGTAAAAGGCACAGGGATGGAGGTGATCTCCCACCGGTTGTAAGAGTACAGCCCCAATTGCCACATCTGAGGCGTCCGCTTGCACAACAAAAGGGGTTCCAGGATTTGGGTGCTGTAGAATTGGCTGGGAGGTGAATAGTTTCTTTAATTGCTGGAACCCTTTCTCTGCTTGATCAGTCCAGCGGAAAGGCTGCTTTCCACGGATGCAGCTAGTGATGGGGTCGGACCAGCGGGCAAAATCTGGAATGAACTTGCGGTAATAGTTCGCGAACCCCAAGAACCGCTGCACCTCTTTCTTGTTAGTTGGCGCCTGCCATTCCAATACTGCTGAAACCTTGGCTGGATCCATGGAAAGCCCTAGAGGCGAGATGCGGTAACCAAGGAAATCTACCTCTTGTAGATCAAAGGCGCATTTTTCCAGCTTGGCATAAAGTCCATGGTCCCGCAATCGTTGTAACACCATTTTGACGTGGTTCTCATGTTCTGATTGTGATCTAGAAAACACCAAAAAATCGTCCAGGTAGATTATCAAGAACCTGTCTAGATAGTCCTGAAAAATGTCATTGACAAAATGCTGGAACGTTGCGGGAGCTCCGCATAAACCGAAATTCATAACTCGGGACTCGAATAATCCGAATTTGGTCTGGAAGGCGGTCTTCCACTCGTCCCCTTCCCTGATGCGAACTAAGTTGTAAGCCCCCCGAAGGTCCAGCTTGGTGTAAACCTTGGCTCCTCGAAGCCGATCCAGTAGATCCGAGATTAAGGGCAGGGGATAGCTGTTCCGCTTGGTGATATTGTTCAATGCTCTGTAGTCCACCACCAAGCGTAGTTCTCCTGACTTCTTCTTCACAAACATCACTGGGGAGGCGGCTGGGGATTGAGAGGGTCTGATGAATCCCTTGCGAAGGTTTGTCTCTATGAATTCCCTGAGAGCTTCTTGCTCTGGTTCAGTCAGGGAGTAGAGATGCCCTCGCGGGATCTGGGCCCCCTCCACCAAGTCAATGGCACAGTCATAAGGTCTATGTGGGGGTAATTTTTCGGCTTCTTTCTCATTGAATACATCCCAATACTCGGAGTACTTCTTTGGCAAGGTGATGATGGGCTCGGTGTCCGTGGCATGGCAGACCTTGGCTACGAGGCAATGGTTTTGGCAGTACGGTGAAGCAAACTGCAGTTCTCTGTTGGACCAGGAGATGTTAGGGTCGTGGAGAGTCAGCCATGGGATTCCCAAAATCACAGGGAAATGGGGAACCTCGGTAACAAAGAAGGAAATCTCTTCCATATGTTCCCTTATCCACATCCTGGTGGGTTCCGACCACTGACTTACGGGGCCCGTCTTGAGGGGGCGGCCGTCTATGGCTTGCACCACACGGGCATTCTTGAAATCATGATATTGTAATCCCAGAGAGTCGGCATACTCTCTATCAATGAAATTGTTGGTAGCTCCAGAGTCTATCATGGCGTGGATCATGACGGGTCCCCTTTTTGCTGACCATAATGTGACCACGAGAAGGAACAGGACCCCGGTTGGCGGCTCTTGAATGGATTTTTTGACCGGGTTGGCGAGCCTCTCTACACCCGGTCGTTGGCTTCCCCCGCCGGCTGTGTGCCAGTCGGCTCAGACGCCTTCGTCTCCGTGGAGGACGCCGCCGCAAGACGGGCGGCAGGCTTCCCTTTGGCTGGGCACTCTCTGGCGAAGTGGCCCCCGTTCCCGCAGTACCAACAGAGGTTTAAGCGTTGACGACGGGCCTTCTCGGCGGCATCTAGTCTGGGACGCACATTGCCCAACTGCATCGGCACTTCCTCGCCTCCTCTGGGGTATGGGGTTGGCGGTGGGGGTCTCCACACTGGACGTGGCTGAACGCTGGCGGGAGCGGGGGGTTTTGCCCCGGCTCTACTGCCCTGGCCTCGAACCCACTGTTTCCTGTTGGCAATCATGACTTCAGCCCGTAAACATTGATCAATGAGTGCCTCGAGGGTCTGGGGAGGATCCACCTTGGAGATTTCTTCCAGCATTTCAATGTTGAGACCCTCCCGGAATTGTCCTCTGAGGGCTACATCGTTCCAGCCGGTGTTGTGGGCCAGCACTCGGAACTCGGCTATATACTGAGACATAGGTCTGTCTCCTTGGAAAAGGCGACGGAGTTTGTGACCGGCTGCCTCCAAATTGTCCTCGATTCCCCAAGTCTCCTTGAGGTGGTCCAAGAAGTGTTGCGCTGATCTTAGGTGTGGAGAGGCTTGGTCGAACAGTGCCGTCGCCCAATTGGCCGCTGGCCCGTCTAGAAGACTGTAAACCCACGCCACTTTGATGTCTTCTTGGGGAAACTCGGCATCACGGGCCTCTAGATATGCTTGACATTGGCGACGGAAAACATGAACCTTAGAAGCTTCTCCAGTAAACTTGGTAGGCAACGCCATGGCCGGGAGGCGGATTCCGCGCTCCCGCAAGCCCTTTATTTCTCCATCCTGGGCGTTGAGTCTGTCGCGGATGCGATCCACTTCGTCCTTGCTGATGGTGTAGCTCAGTGGCTGCCCACCGGGCACGGTTCCGGTAGACATTCTGGCCGAGGTTAATTGGTGCTTAGGGTGGCGGAGTCAAACTGTCACGACCCAGGCTACAGAGCACCAATAACCATACGCAGAGGCCAGATTCTATCTAATATCTTTATTAAGGAAATATATAAAGTTAGTAAAAGCAAATGTAAAAGATAGTCCAGAAGCAGACCTTTCGGGAAAGGTCAAAATTAGTCCAAAGAAATAATGTCCAGTATGAAATATTAAGGTCCAAAGTTGTAATCCAATAACCGAAACACTCACTTTGACAAGCAAAGTGAGGGGAGATGACAAGGTCCTTTAGTCCATGAAACTTGAGCGAGTCTAGAAAATAACTTGATACTTGGAACAAGGCTTGAACGTGGAACAAAGGTAACTAAGAACAAGAACAAGGTCCGTGGAATAACTTGATAAATCCGTGGAACAAGGCAAGGATTGATCCTGGGAAACTAGGCAAAGTCCGTAGATAAACAAGGCTGGGAAGCAAGGCGAAGGCTGGATAGCAAGGCAAGGCTTGAGCAGGAGCGAGGCTTGAACCGGAGCGCGCTGTCCAGACACAACTCGCTCCGTAGGCTGACGAATTGACTCCGCGAAGTTACTTCGCGGGTAAATCACCTATATAGAGTCTAACTTTTCCCGCCGAAGCAGTTCTCTGGGAACCAGAAACGAAAGCTAATCTTTGAGACCAGATGTTTGACTCCTTAAGGATTCTCACGAAAAAGGAGACTTAATTGGCAGAATTCTTGGCTGCTATCCTCGCACTCCTGCGCGAAGCAGCTTCCAAACCTCTCTGTTGTTTACAAAACTCCCGGCGCAAGAACACGGGAGAAGTAGGCTCTGGGCTTGTTTGACATACTTCTGGGAGACAACTTTCTTGCAGGTGCAAGGTTCCCAGATCTGCCTGGGAAAGATCTGGCTGAGAGGAATCCAGTTCAGACTGGGAAGGTAAAAACCCCAAGTTTTCATCTTCATCAGGAATTACCATGTCCTGAGCAGGACTACAAGGCCCATGGGTCATCACACAATGACATTTTTCAGGACTATCTAGATAGGTTCTTGATAATCTACCTGGACGATTTTTTGGTGTTTTCTAGATCACAATCAGAACATGAGAACCACGTCAAAATGGTGTTACAACGATTGCGGGATCATGGACTTTATGCCAAGCTGGAAAAATGCGCTTTTGATCTACAAGAGGTAGATTTCCTTGGATACCGTATCTCGCCTCTAGGGCTCTCCATGGATCCAGCCAAGGTTTCAGCAGTATTGGAATGGCGGGCGCCAACTAACAAGAAAGAGGTGCAGCGTTTCTTGGGGTTCGCGAACTATTACCGCAAGTTCATTCCAGATTTTGCCCGCTGGTCTGACCCAATCACTAGCTGCATCCGTGGAAAACAGCCCTTCCGCTGGACTGATCAAGCAGAGAAAGGGTTCCAGCAACTAAAGAAATTATTCACGTCCCAGCCAATTCTACAGCACCCAGATCCTGGAACCCCTTTTGTTGTGCAAGCGGACGCCTCTGATGTGGCGATTGGGGCTGTACTCTTACAACCGGTGGGAGACCACCTTCGTCCCTGTGCCTTTTACTCCCGTCAACTAACCACACCAGAGAGAAATTACACCATTTGGGAAAAGGAACTACTGGCCATAAAGGCAGCCTTTGAAACTTGGAGACATTGGCTAGAAGGGGCCAAATTTCCCATTGAAGTCCACACTGATCATCGAAATCTAGAACATCTAAGAACTGCCCGCAAACTAAATCAGAGGCAGCAACGTTGGGCTTTGTTCTTTGAACGTTTCAACTTCCAGATTCATTATGTGACCCCAGCCCAAACCAAGCAAGCAGACGCCCTGTCACGTAAACCGGAATACGCTGCAGGACGCAAGGAGACCTTTGAATCCCAATTACTACAACCCGAGAACTTTGCCACGCTCACAGTGGGGAACACCAAATCCACTCCCATTGGTTCAACTTCCTCTACTCCAGGACCCATCTGTGCTCAAGAAATCAGGGCTAGTCAGCAAGCAGATGCCTGGGCGCAGGACCAACTTCGTCAAGGTCTGCATTTTCCCTTTTCGCTTAAAGATGGACTGCTATGCTATAGAAATCATGTTTATATCCCACCCGGACCGGGCAGGGAAAAAGCGCTTCGTCTGTGTCATGACTGCAAACCAGCAGGGCATTTCGGACTATTTAAAACCATGCATCTGATCCTAAGGGATTTTTGGTGGCCCAAGATCCGCAAAGATGTGGAAAAATATGTCAACACCTGCCCAGTATGCCAGCGCTCCAAGATAAGAAGGGAGAAGCCCTCAGGGCTTCTGCATCCCCTTCCTACCCCATCTCGGCCATGGGAAATAATTTCTGCGGATTTCATCACTGACCTACCACCTTCCTGTGGATTCACCACGATCCTAGTGGTGGTGGACCTTTTCACCAAGTTAGCCCATTTCATTCCCTGTGAAGGTCTTCCCACGGCCAAAGAGACTGCAGATCTATTCCTTCTACATGTTTTCAGACTACATGGATTGCCCAAGAGTTTAGTCACAGACCGTGGATCTCAATTCACCTCTCGTTTTTGGAAGGCACTACAAAAACTATTGGGCATAGACTCTCGCTTATCTTCAGCTCATCATCCCCAAACAGATGGACAAACGGAGCGCACCAATGCCACTTTGGAGCAGTATCTTCGCTGTTATGTAAACTACCAACAGGACAATTGGGCTTCTCTGTTACCACTGTCAGAGTTTGCCTATAACAATGGAGTTCAAGCTTCTACAAAAGAAACGCCGTTCTTTGCAAACTACGGCTTCCATCCACGTTTCTTTCCCCCTGTCATTGAAACTTCAGAAGTTCCCGCAGCAGAGGATTGGCTGCAGGAACTCACAGCGGTACAACAACTTTTGCTCCAGCAACTAGACCAAGCCAAGGAGGACTATAAACGCCACGCTGACAAACATCGCCAGCCGGGCCCCGAAATCAAGGTAGGAGATCGGGTTTTTCTGTCCACTCGCTTTCTGCCCTCCCACCGCCCTTGCCGGAAGTTAGATGCCCGTTTCATTGGCCCCTATCCAGTGGTGGCGCAATTAAACCCCGTGACTTTCAAACTCCAACTTCCGCGTTCAATGCGCATCCACCCAGTGTTTCACCGTTCCCTGCTCCTTCCGGCGGATGGTGTGCGTCCTGATACAGACCAACCGGCCCCCCCTCCTGTTTTGATGAATGGGGAGGAGGAGTTCGAGGTTGAGGACATTTTGGATTCTCGTTTTCACCGCCGCCGCCTACAATATCTCATTGACTGGGTGGGTTTTGGCCCTGAGGAACGCTCTTGGGAAGACGCCTCCACAGTCCATGCTCCTGATCTAACCCGTCGCTTTCATCAGACCTATCCCGTCAAGCCGCGACCTCGCGCCTCGGGGAGAGAGTCCCAGTTTGGGAGGGGCCTTGAGGAGGGGGATAGTGTGATGACCCATGGGCCTTGTAGTCCTGCTCAGGACATTGTAATCCCTGATGAAGAAGAAAACTTGGGTTTTTTACCTTCCCAGTCAGAACTGGAATCTTCTCAGCCAGATCTTTCCCAGGCAGATCTGGGAACCTTGCACCTGCAAGAAAGTTGTGTCCCAGAAGTATGTCAAACAAACCCAGAGCCCACATCTCCCGTGTTCTTGCGCCGTGAGTTTTGTAAACAACAGAGGGGTTTGGAAGCAGCTTCGCGCAGGAGTGCTAGAATTGCAGCTAAGAATGTAGCCAATTAAGACTGCTTTCCGTGAGAACCTTTAGGGAGTCAAACATCTGGTCCCAGAGTTTAGCTTTCGTTTCTGGTTCCCAGAGAACTGCTTCGGCGGGAAAGTTAGACTCTATATAGGTGTTTTACCCGCGTAGTAACTTCGCGGAGTCAATTCGTCAGCCTCCGGAGCGAGTTGTGTTTGGACAGCGCGCTCCGTTTCAAGCCTCGTTCCTGCTCAAGCCTTTGCCTGCCTTCCAGCCTTCGCTCCAGTTTCCAGCCTTTGTTTACCTACGGACCTTGCTTGTTTCCCGGGACTATACCTTGCCTTGTATCACGGATTTTACCAAGTTATTCCACGGACCTTGTTCTTGTTCCTTGTTACCTTGTTCCACGTTTTAAGCCTTGCTTCAAGTATCAAGTTATTTCCTAGCCTTGCTCAAGTTTATGGACTAAAGGACCTTGTCATCTCCCCTCACTTTGCCTGGCAAAGTGAGTGTTTCGGTTATTGGATTACAACTTTGGATCATAATATTTCATATTGGACATTGCTTTTTGGGACTAATATTGACCTTTCCTGAAAGGTCTGCTTCTGAACTAACTTTTACATTTATTTTTATTAATCTTATATATTTCCTTAATAAAGATATTAGATTGAATCTGGCCTCTGCGTATGGTTATTGGTGCTCTGTAGCCTGGGTCCTGACAGACGGCACTTCCTCATTCCAGGTCGTAAATTAGTTAAACTTGCCTCCCCACTTTATAAGTGATACCTTATTTCCTACTTGATAGATGCAACTATCTTTCGGGTTGGTCAGCAACGAGCAGGGGCTATTTTTTATTTTTAATTGACGAGTGCTCACCCCGCCACGGGCTGGCCTCAAACTCATGACCTCATGGTCAGAGTGATTTATTGCAGCTGCTCAACAGCCTGTGCCACAAAGGCCCATGAATCCTTTTGCTCTGTAGAGACTCACTGTGATCATTTAATATTTATACTTTGGCCATGGTGTTCATGACACCCTGTAACATAAAGGAAGTTGATGTATAAAAAT
This sequence comes from Anolis carolinensis, assembly GCF_035594765.1. NCBI lineage: Eukaryota > Metazoa > Chordata > Lepidosauria > Squamata > Anolidae > Anolis > Anolis carolinensis. The sequence goes on along the minus strand of NC_085842.1, from coordinate 303,136,460 downwards.
ACAGTTTCAGCAAGCAAATAACAAACTGGGCCACAAAGAACAATAAAACAATAATCTCAAATAAACAGCTAACGGGAATGTCCCATGGGGTTTAGATGTCTTTACACTAAAGCCCAGAGCATGGGAAATAAACAAGATGAACTGCAACTTTTAGCACATCAAGACAGTTACTGTTGTAGCCCAGCCTGAGATTAGCTCCATTCTGCGGGTGATTGTCCCTGCACCTGCCTTGCAAGAGGACCCAGGGTTTGGGCCTGAGATGCAGCCAGAGCCTCCAGAGGACTCTGGGTTTGGGCCTGAGATGCAACCAGAGCCTGAGGTGCAGCCAGAGTTTGTACCAGTGGACTCTGGGACCAGAGACAGAATGGTTGCAAGCAGGCATTTTGAATCACATTCCTCACAGCAATCAAGGTCGGAGCTCCAGGTGCCAGATGGACATTTTAGTTTGGATGTGGGAGCTGATACAGTGGAAAGGGATAATGAGTTTGACATGAAGACAGCGATAGCTCACTAGAGTTTCTGAGAAGAAGTAGATGTTTGCTTTTGAAGCAAACTAATGAGTAATTTTTTCATGGGAGAAAGACCTTGAATTTCCCTTAAAGAGGTTTGCTTTCCCTGCCACAGCCAGAGGTGGTAACATTGCTAATCCAAGAGAGAAAGATCTTTGCTCAGTGTTCCTGTGTATTCCTGCAGCTGTGTATCTTGCTTCAAGTTTCAGCCTTGCTTTGGCCTGTGAATCCAGTTGGATATTCTAGTGACTTTGCCGTTTGGTTTCTATTCTAGTCACGACCCTCGCCTTGTGTTTCTGCATTGACTTCATTCCTTGGACTATCTTGGAGTTTAATCCTGCATTCTAGTCTTGCTTCCTGTGGTTATCGTTTGACGCATACCTTGGTATTAATCTTGTTTGGACTCTTCTTGATACCTTTCTTGGTATTTACTTTGATATCCGGTTTTGGACTATGTTCTTTGAGCAACTTTTATAGAATCTTGCTTCAAGATTTTCAAGTACTTTGCTCTTGATTTACAGCTTGCTTGCTTATATTCTGGGGCTCCAGTGTGGTTTTGAGGTGCCTACGTAGCCTAGGGGTGCAACAGTTACGATGTAATAGGCATAACTGAAACCTGGTGGGACAATTTTTGTAACTGGAATGTAGCAATGGGGGTATAACTTATTTCAGAGAAATAGGAGATGGGGTGGAGTAGCACTACATGTCAAAATTATCTATACCTGTGAAGAGATGCAAGACTTCAGTCCAGAAAACCAGGTTGAGAGCATCTGGATAAGAGTCAAGGGAACGAGAACTGGAAAGGATGTAGTGGGGATCCACTACAGACCCCCAAGCCAGACAAAGAACTGGATGAAGCCTTCCTTGACCAGATAATCAAACATGCAGAAAGAAGTGATATAGTAGTAATGAGGGATTTCAACTACTTTGATTTTTGTTGGAAAACAAACTTTTCCAAGAGTACAAAATCCAACAAATTCCTCACTTTGCTTGCAGACAGTTTTATTGTCTAGAAGGTAGAAGAGGCAACAAGGGGATCAGCTATTCTGAATCTGATCCTAAGCAACACTGAGGACCTGGTCGGAGTGTAGTGGAGGCTCCTTTGGAGGTTTTTAAACAGACACTGGATGGCCATCTGTCAGGGGTACTTTGTACTTTTCCTGCATGGCAAGGGGGTTGGACTAGATGGCTCATGCAGTCTTTTCTAACTATGGTTCAGTGATTCTATGAAGAGGAAAATATCTTCTCTAATGATAATGTGACCTGTAGATAAAATGTTTGGACCTGCTTCACAACTGAATTCCACCAGAGATGTTGGAATGAAAAGGTTAACCTCAGCTGTTTAGAATATGAGAGAAAGAACATGGAGATATGTGTTCTTCTCATTATCTTTCTCCTGAGGAATTTATAAGGCCCAATCTACCCTGCCATATAATGCAGCTTCATAATGCAATATAACTGCATTGAACTGCATTATATGGCAGTGTAGACTCATATCGTGCAATTCAATAAAGCTAAAGTGCATTGTGAAACTTTGTTATTTGGCAGTGTAAGATGGGGCCTAAGCATGGTTGTGGGTATGCAAGACTAGTGTACTGAATTACTAAATTCAAACTCAGTGTGGTATATGTATCTAAATAAGAAATTCTGCTTCGTAGAACACCTGATTAGAGCTGTAATAGCCACAGATAGGACATGTGACAAAAATGACTGTATTAATGGCTTCTGTCAATCACGCGTGCCCTTCTTGAGAATATTCCCCCGTTCCATGAGATGTTTGACTATCCTGTGTCCATTCTCCTGATCGTCGAGCATAATTGTTGTATGTATTTTTATGTCTTTTTTCCTAATTAATTTCTTGTACATTTGAAAACTTTGGGGTTCCCCCAAGTCTTCTGTTGTTCCTGTTGCTGTTGTTGTTTTGGAGAGCCAGCATTATGTAATGGTTTGAACATTGAACTACAACTCTGGAGAGCAGAGTTCAAATTCCCACTCTGGAATGGAAAGCCACTGGGTGAACCTTGATTAAGTCACACACTCTCAACCTTAGAAGAAGGCAGAGATAGGCCTCCTGTGAACAACACTTGCCAGGAAAATTAAGAGGAAAATAACACTTGCCAGGAAAAAACCCCATACATGATAGGTTTGCTTTAGGGTCACTACAAGTCAGAAATGACTAAAAGGCATACAACAACAAGTCACAACAATCACCTCTTAATGTTGGAAACAAAGGGAAATGAGGGAAAGCTGTAAGTTAGATTAAATACTTTCTTACTGCAATTAGTTGGGTGTTGGCTAACATTTGAAGCAGTGTAGAATGCCTTCTGTCTCAGAAGTCATCACTCCTTAGAATATATTACCTAATTTTTTGGGAGGAGAGAATGAAATATTATTTTCTGTAGTTTGCAGCTCTTTGGAATGAAGTGACTGGATGGATCTCAACTTGCAACTGGGTTTGTGCTCATATATAGGCAATTGTGGGGGTGGGTTTGATATATTTATAGTATATCCTATGGTTTAGGAAGTTTAAATTTACTAAAATGGAATGGGTCACACTGATTCTTTATAAATATTTGGCTAATTTAAGAGATGTTATGCCAAGGCATGTCCCTGGAGGTTGTTATCTTAAGTTCTGTTTTGATTAAAGAGTCTTGTTTAAAACTCTGGAATCCGTTGGACAGGACAGCTAGTGTTCTTTTTTCGGCATATACTTATTTCAGTTCTGGAATACTAAGAACACAGCGTTAGATATGTGCATTTTATGCTGTGCAAGTGATAGCTGCAGGTAATATTTCATTGTCAAAAAATGGTCTTTGCCCAGGACCACCTTGGACTAACTTAGAAGCTCTTTTAGTTAATCTTCTCTCAGCTGTTTGAATCTGCCTTACTTGCATTTCTTTTTTAAAGGAAGATATTAGCAGACTGGACAAAAAGTTATGTTTAAAGCTCATTTTTATATTGTCAGTGTCTTTGATGATGACCACAATAGGTGACTTAGATGTTTGAACTTCACCACCCTTCTGTTGAAGAAGAGTTCTGGAAAACTCAGAAGTTTCCTCTATTTTATCGTCCCAACAGAAGTACTAACATCAACGTGAATTTTGATTCTACCCAGTTATCGTATAGCTGAGTTCTGTGTAGTGTGACCACTTGAAATGATAGGGAAAGTGTTTGAACAAGAAGTAATGAATACCAACCTTGTGCATATTTTGAAAGAGTACAAGTCCTTTCACGCTGTTGTGGAAGGATAATGACCCAGGTGTGTTCAAGCCATTGTGACTATAAAATTAGATAGATACAGTATTTTTAGGAGTGGCCTTCTCTAAAATACTGTACATCAGCTATTTTCAAATATGTGTTAAAATGTTGAACCCCCCGTTTTCCTGCAAAGAGGCTATGAGTTCCAATCTCTATTATATGTTTTACCAGTAAGAAATGTTGGAGATAAAAACTAAGTTCACAACAGACCTAGTTCATATAGTTTGTATATTTTATAATTATCAAAATATTGTATATGAATTTTATGTACACACTAAATGTTTTTCCAATAAAATTGTAGGATCCTGTGAGGAAGATTCCTGACTCACATGAAATTACACTGCATCATGGAACTAAAACAGTAAGCATTTTAATATCTTACAATTGTGCAGCATTGTGATAAAGGCCTGCTTTTTGTTGTTACTTACTAAATTTAATTGTATACACATGTAGCAAGTATGATTCTTACAAGTTATTTGGAAGCCATGTTCTGGAATATGCAGAACTTCAGTAAAAATCAAATCTAGGGAGAGGCTGAAGGAACTGAGCATGCTGAGCCTGAAGCAGGGAAGACTGGAATGTCACAGTACTTTTAAAATAAATGATATCTTCTTACAATGACAAAACCTTCATCCAACAAAATTGCTGAAATATACTAATAGCTAAATTATAGCCCTGAATTCAGCGTTTCTGTTCTGTTACCAAGTTGATTCTAAATAGATTCAAATGGACAAGACTAGATATAATGAACATATGTTAAAGGACAAACAGATTTCAACTGAACATAAGGAGAAATGTCATGATGCCAGAGCTGTTGGATAGTAAAACCACTTTGCTAGTAGGGTAACAGATTCCCCATTGTTGGAAGTCTTCAAGCAGAGCCTGAACAGCAATACATTTAAGGTGGTGGCTCTATCCGTGAGCTTTTTGTATGAAGCTGAAGATTGGCCTTGAAGTGCCCTTCAAATTCTGTAAGTCAATAATTCTATGAATTCAAGGAACTAAACCATCATCCAGTCAAAAGAGATTTGATTTTTATAAGGACTGCTCATAGTGCCCTCCTGTGTAGCTTGGGAAACCAAAGAATAACTGGATGCTATTCATCTGAGAAAAAAACCTTTATTATCATTATTTTATATTGTGCGATCAGTTTTTGTTAAATTGACAAAAATGGATGAGTCATTGCCACAAGGAATTTTCCACTTAAAGTAAAGACTGAGAAATATGACCACTCTATATTTGTTCAGGGGACAGTAACGCCCATGGGAACAGAAAAGTAGGTGCTGTCACTGAAAGAGACCTTCAGGTAATAATGTATGGAAAGGCTAAAGAAGATGTCATGGCAAAGACATAACAGAAGATTAAAACAACACAGAATAAAGCCATGGAGAACTTCAGAGGTAGTTTGATCTAGCTATGGAATGAAAAGCCACTTAATTGACTCTACTCTGAATCCTTTGTGCATTCATGTATTCTTTGAATAGTGTAGAACTGCGTGATAGACAAATAAGTTTATGTTCATTGCAGATTAAATAGCCAAGTTGCCATATGGTGATTCAAGAGCAATAGAATTTTGGGGGGAGGGGGGCTGTGTTTGGATGGAAATTTTTGATCTGGTCTTCATGTTAAATATATATCACCTAAACCTCAGATTTGTATCCTTCATACTGAGTAATAAAAGAGATACAGATAGTTGTTTGTGGCATAGTTCATGATTTCTTGACAGCCAAACCATGTTTCTTGTGCTAACTGCTTCTGCCCTCCACTTCTGAGACATTCTCTCCAGAGACAACCTATCAAGGGCCCACATCTCCCTTTGGCCTTCTCTTCTGCTTTTGTGTAAGGTCGGGTCACTTAGAATCCCATCTGTAGCTCTTCAAACTAATGAATTTAAGCTGTTGATGTCTGTGTTCCTGTGCAGCTGAGAAATATCAGAACAGATTTCCCTCATTGAAGATCCTTTCCAGAAACCTAATTAATTTCCCAGTTGCCTTTCCTGTAACAAGAGTGGTTTTCCCAATGAAACTGCAGGGATAAATTTTCTCCTGACAGCTTTGACATGTAGGTGAGCAGTGGAAAGTGTTACATAATCAACCAAGTGTCATGTTTTCTGTATTCACAATTTACAGCTGCTTCAGCTGTAATGCGCAGCAACTGTCTAATGTGATTTTTTTTCTCCTGCTGTGAAATTAAGTATAGTACAATTCATCTATAACAGTCTGGTTTGCAAACTCATTTTGTGTCACCAGAGTATAAGCAGGATAGTACTGTCCTTGGAAATAGTAGTGGAGCATTGAAGACTGTTGTTACTTTCTTCAAAAGAAAAGCTCATTGGATAATTTAGAAAGAAAATGTCAGCATTGTGTTTAAAAGAAAATTTAAAATCCAGTGATACAAGAGATTTGCACAGAGTTCAGTTGTGTGTTTAATCCCTCTTCTCAACTAATCTGTACATATATAGTATTAAACACAGCTATTGCTTAGACAGGAGATGTAGAAATGCCTCCCATAGAGTTACCCAGCTGTGTTGCACCTTCTCCAGCTCATTTACACAGAGGCCTTTTATCTTGTAAGCATGAGTAGCTCATAAACATGACCCATGGGGGACTGGATGTTCTTACAATTCACAGCTAAATTTAAAAAGCATATAGTTATGCTACTCTTTACTAAGCACCCACATTGCTTTTTTGTCTTTCTAATTGCTTTTGCATTATTTGTTACTTTTCAGTTGTTTTGGAAATATATATGTGTGTGCGTGTGTAGGGGGCTTTAGACTTACAAAAGAATGTATTAAAATATAGTCGTTTTAACCAAAAATGCTGCTTAAAATATAAAAAGGAATTTGAAACAGAACTAGAAATGTTTTTGTTACATTACATTACACCCTAACAAAATATGAACTTTTTTGGGTTTATTTGCTACTCTCTACTTTTGATTTCTTCCATAAAAACGCATGCAGGGCCAGATGACTAAAGCATGATGCTACCCCCCCCCCCCCCCAAGATGGCAGTTGTTGCAAACTGTTAAGGTTAAATGCATTCAGTGAAAGATGTTTGGAAGTAGAAAAAGTGAAATAGATCACTCCTCAGAGGTCATATTAATTAATAGTTTGTTTCTTGTGTAGGTATCTGCATTAGGACTGGATCCTTCGGGTGCCCGTTTGATAACTGGAGGCTATGACTATGATGTAAGATTTTGGGATTTTGCTGGAATGGATGCATCTCTTCAAGCTTTTCGATCTCTGCAGCCATGTGAATGGTATGTCCTCACATCCTCCCTTTACTGATAACCACTTTCAGTTCTACATTGCATGTTAGCTCTCCTCTAACCTGGTATTTTGGTGATAAAAAGATTTGATCCTTTGTGAAAGTATTTTGGACAATAAGACCAAACCTGTTTGCATGAATTGCCATCTTCCTTTTGTATTTTTACCATGGAATATGAAAATGGCATCTTTAAAATTAGTGCAGGTGTTGATAATGTAAATTTCATAAATGAGTTCTAACAATTCAGAATACCTATCTTGGCTCACAGTGGTGTTGGTGTTTAACAAAATGTCAAGTACTACTGATTTGATGCCCAGAATGCAAAAGACGTAAGCATTAATCTTGAAATGCTTAGTTGTGAATTGATTGGAGATTAATCCCATGATAGAATGCCATTATTTTGTAGGAATTTTTTCCAGTGGAAAAGCTGGGAATAGAAAAGAAAGATGGGCATATGCAGTGAAAATGGATGAAAGTGCCCCTTTTAAGAACTACTAGACTTGAATATTTCAAACAGATGAAAGTGTAGCAGCCCAAGGAATTTCAGCTTTAAGAGAAAAGCCTGTGTTAGATTGTTTTGCATTTGATTGCTGAGTATATTTTGAGATTGGTATTGCTGTTCTCATAGCTGTCAACTTTAGTTTGAAGAGGTGCCAGTGGAGATTTCAGATCTGGTCCTACTTGGCCCAGTACATATTGCGTGCCATTTACTATGTATCTCTCTATTTCCCATGACCTTATAAATTGTTATTGCCTTATTCTCCAATAAATTTAGAATAAATGTAGAAATTAAATAGGAAGTATCGTAATATATTAACCTTTTTTGTAAAAGAAATATTTTAATAGCTGTGGTTTTTATAAATATAATAAAAGTTCAGAACATGCACTTAACCATTTGTGATAACTGCTGATTAGTGGAAAGGGTCTACTTTGAAAATATTTTAGAAAATATTGCTAGTTCAATACAGTAGAGTCTCACTAATCCAAGCTAAACGGGCCGGCAGAAGCTTGGATAAGCGAATATCTTGGATTATAAGGACTGATCAAGGAAAAGCCTATTAAATATCAAATTAGGTGATGATTTTACAAATTAAGCACCAAAACTTCATGTTATACAACAAATTTGACAGAAAAAGTAGTTCAATACGCAGTAAGGTTATGTTGTAATTACTGTATTTATGAATTTAGCACCAAAATATCACGATATATTGGAAACATTGACTACAAAAATGGCTTGGATTATCCAGAGGCTTGGATAAGCGAGGCTTGGATTAGTGAGACTCTACTGTACTTCTGATAATGACAGGGATGATATTGTTTGTAAGTGCACTGCCTATTGTCATCTTTTCTGCACCAGATTGAGAACTTTTTCTACTGCCAGGCACTTTATGGCATATGAATGGCATTTAAAAAAACTGCAGCATAGTTTCAATTTATTATCCTCATGATCTGTTAGTTTGTGGTTAAAGGTGCAACATTGTGTTATAGAGACATTTCTTTTACTGCATTCTGTTTAATTTTCCATAATTTGATTACTGTGTGATATTACAAGTCTTTGAGGGAATGATGCCTAATAAATTTTAGGACAAGCAGTTACATTTTGAAGGTGACAAACTATTTGGGTATACATTATTAGCATTAAACCTTCAGTTTTGTGTGAAGACATTGTTCCTCTCTTTATCTTGCAGTGTAACTACTTGTTAGAAGGGATTGCCAGGTAGTTTTGTCTGTGTTCTCTGCATATTCTTTTTCTAGAGAAACTCCTGAAATTAAAGCAAAAATTTTGAGATTGGTTGCAAGCCTTTGCAGTTACATGGAATGGTAAACTAATGGCCCTTTTCACAGAGCCACATAACCCAGAATATCAAGGCAGAAAATCCCACAATATCTGCTTTGAACTGGGTTATCTGAGTCCACAGTGCCATATCTTCCAGTTCAAAGCTGAAATTGTGGGATTTTATTCAGATGTGTAAAAGGGGCCTAAGGTTCTTGAAAATACTGGTTTATTGTGATTGAAATGTGCACTAGTCTATATTACACATTTAATCCCACATGGGTCTTCTTAGCAGTATGAGTTGCAAACATCATTGGTTTTGCTTGCTGCCCCAACCTAGGATTTGAGCCTGTTGCTTTTTGAATCCAACTGGGATTCATAAACAAAGAATAATTCCAGTTTGCAATCCTAATTTGTAAAGGGCAGAACAAACCACCATCTCAGTAAACATGCCAAACAAGTTATTTCTGGTCTTTAGTCATTCACGCTTACAAGAGGAATCAAGAGATAACCAGTAGGCTGTGTTCATCAGTGTGTAACTGTGTAGTGGATCCTAACTTACTGTCCTATGCAGTCTCAAACTGTCATTAGATGTAACTAGTTCACCAGATGCTTTCAGAAAAGAGCCAGCTGAGCTACTGTTATGGTAGGAAACTGTGAACTTGTTTGGAGATATTTTTATAAGGAAATTTGGAGAAGTATAGAAAGAGCACATTGCACTTGTATCAGCTTTCATATGAAATCCTCAAAGTTTATGCTGAACTGTATAGTCTGTAGCAGGGGTCCCCAAACTAAGACCTGTGGCCCTCCAAGGTCAGCTACCTGACCTCCGCCCTCAGTTTTAGACCTAGGCTTGCAATGTTGTACACAACAACAACGTTACTAATTAACTTGACTATCTCATTGGCCAGAAGCAGGCCCACACTTTCGATTGAAATCCTTATAGGTTTATGTTGGTTAAAATTGTTTTTATTTTTAAATATTGTATTGTTCTTTTATTGATTTTTTGCACTACAAATAAGACATGTGCAGTGTGCATAGTAATTTGTTCGTATTTTTTTTTAAATGATAATTCGGCCCCTCCACAGTCTGAAGGATTGTGGACCGGCCCTCTGCTTAAAAAGTTTGAGGACCCCTGGTCTGTAGGTAAAGAAAAGTTTGGTTACTTTGTAGAGATGGTGCTCCTTCTGAAAGCAAAAGCACTGAAATTATTTCCCATTTACTAAAAACATGAGCCCTTACTGTTTGCAGTCTTAGTGCTTAATATAAGATGGAAATGTGTGTTTTTTTAATTTAAAGTAGCAAGAGTAAAAGTTAATCGTGCACTATAATATAGCTAGAATTAATTTAGATGGTTATGGGTTTTATTCTTTTATTTAGTTCTGCAAAACTAAAAAGAATTCTTTAAGTGTAAATGTTTTATTTAATATATGTAGCTTTTTAAAGGAAGAATGTGGTCCAGATAAATTATATCTTTCTTTGGAAGTCCCATCACTCACTCACTCTGTCTCATTGCCTCCACCTCATTTATATTTGGCTGCAAGAGCAACAACAGAATCGAGATGGCTGCGTTTAATTCATGTCTCTGCGTCAGAAAAGTTCTCTAAGAGTAGTTGATGCTGTAAATGTTCTCTCTTGTTCTTGGACCAATGTTGACTTTTGTATTTTGGCAGTCTTGATTTTGTGCACTCGTCACTATCTCTCCTTCTGAAAATTCCCATGTCTCCTGGCACAAGAATAATAACAAAGGAAAAACCTTGCATTTAGAAATTCAAAAGTGCCAATTTGGGGTCCTATTTGAACATTAGTTTTGCTGATGAGATTGAGAATTATATTTTGGCCTGCTTTTACTTTCCTCTGTGCAGTCCCTTTACTTTTATCCCTGCATCCATGCAGGATATACCGGTTTGATTCTTAAGTTCTCTAGTATTCACATAATCTATCTCCAGCAATTTTATTATTATGAAAATCCATGATCAAATGACCAGATAATTTCACAAAATGGAAATGATCTCCAGTGTCTCGGGACATAAATACGGTATTTTAAGATACAAGATATTTCTTGCAGGAAAGAATTAATAATTTACAGTTTTTCTCCTTGCACCTATTTCTTTCAGAGGGAATGCAGTCTCATTCAGGATAGGCTGTAATCCAAACCCCAGGTTAAATTTCTTTTTGGCTAACATAAATTTTATCTTGTTTGAGCTGAGCCTAAATTAATTCACCCGCATCCAGTTCTTTACTGCATTCAGTCTCTTTAGCATCGTTTCTAAAAGAATCCATGTTAGAGCAGTTTCAAGCAATTTGATCTGCAAAGTTGTGGGCAAGTTGTCCACAGTTTGCTGTTGAGTGATCTGCATTTTACTTTATTGGGACTGTATGTAAAAGACTCCTGATCACTTCTTTTTTAAAATATTGTTTCAGGGCTGTATAACTTTCTCCCCCTTTAATTTGAGTATTGGATTATCGACCAAATCTTTCATGTGTCTATATAGCTCAAAATATGCATAAAATTTGCCTAGACCAAATGTTATTGTCTAGTCTACAGATATTAAGAGTTTTTGAGTATATCTAAATAATCTGTGTTATGCAATGTACCACAGATAAAGTAGCAATAATTATCTATCATATTGCTGTTAATTAGCAGGATTGATGTACCTTGTAAATATATTTTCATAGAATCATAGAATAGTAAAGTTGGAAGAGATCTCATGGGGCCATCCAGTCCAACCCCCTGTCAAGAAGCAGGAAATCGCATTCAAAGCACCCCCGACAGATGGCCAATCCAGCCTCTGCTTAAAAGCCTCCAAAGAAGGAGCCTCCACCACAGTCCGGGGGAGAGAGTTCCACTGCCAAACAGCCCTCACAGTGAGGAAATTCTTCCTGATGCTCAGGTGGAATCTCCTTTCCTGTAGTTTGAAGCCATTGTTCTGCGTCCTAGTCTCCAGGGCAGCAGAAAACAAGTTTGCTCCCTCCTTTGCCATTTATTTATATAAGTTTTTTGATTCTGGATTTTTTTTAAAGTAAAGCTTCCTTTTCTGCTAAGCAAGTAGTGATAAATGTTAATATATTTTCTAAATTTATCTTTTTAAAAATACTGTTGCACTTAACCTTTACACAATGGTATTATTGACAATCATATCCCCTAATTTTTTTCAGTCACCAGATAAAGTCTCTGCAATACAGCAGTACAGGGGATGTCATTCTTGTTGTTGCGGGTAATGCACAAGCTAAAGTTCTTGACAGAGATGGCTTTCCCGTAATGGAGTGTGTTAAAGGAGACCAGTATATTGTAGACATGGCTAACACCAAGGTAAGCAAAGAAATTAGTTTTCCTTTTTCTTTCTCTTTGTTGCTCCCAGGAGTGTGAAATATGGGGTGGGTCTCTTCAAATGTCTCAAAGGCTAATTCATCATCTGCCCTATGTTTTGTTAGTGATGTAAATAAGCTTATAAAGAAAATGTTCCCAAAATTGTAGAACTAATTGGCAATTGGACTTCCTTTCCTTTCATTACAAAGGTCTGCTTCAATAGGCAAAATAAAGGGATTTTGTGTAGGCAGAACAGTTGTCCCCATCTTGGGTTATGCATAGTGGTTTGCATCTCTGTTAATTTTGCAAAATGATTATGACCATATAATAGAATATAAGATGTAAAGTGACATTTGTTGGATTCAGACCTGATTGTGTTATTTTACTGCACTGTTAAAACAAATATATACAGAGATATTTTTTCTTTAGATAATATACCTTTTTCTAATTGGTTTTTATGACTGTAGAACAGCATTGATTTACATAGACAATAAAGGGAGGAGAGCAGAGATAAAAGAGAAGATGTAATAAGGGGTAGAAAATTGAGAGTCCTTAAATGTAAATAATTGGATGTCATATTATGGGTTTGAATGTCCTACAAAACACTTCTCATCCATAAACATTTTAATAGAAATGTATATATAAAATATATAAGTATAAGTAACGGTTCATGATGTGTGTGGACTGAAAATATCTAGAAAGGAAGTTCAGAATTTCTTGTTTTTGCTTTCCATCTCAATTTTTCCCCATCTGCAATCCAGTAGCAAATAATCTGGAACAAGTTACTTTTTTGCTTGCTATTTATCAATAACAAGGGTTTAATAAAGTCTCATGAATCTGTTCTTTTTCTTAGGGACATACAGCAATGCTTAATTCAGGTTGCTGGCATCCCAAAATAAAGGAGGAGTTCTTGACATGCTCCAATGATGGGTAAGTGTTTTTGCAAGACTTCTGCAGTATTTATTGGAAAGTATTTGATTTTGAATTACTCCTATTCATTTGCTTTACTAAATTTAGTATAGAATACTAATCTATAGAATATAGATCTGATATCCAAATCCAACTTGCAGTACAAAATAGTTATTTATTGGCATTTCTTAACTTGGAAAGCTTAGTCAGACTTGACAGGCAACTACAACTTTGAGGTTTCATGTGACATATTCTGCTTAACCATGGTTTATAGCTGCTTGTCTACTTTTGTTCTTTTTTCTTATGATATAGCAGTTTCTGTAAGCAGAGCAACAGCTGTAGTTACAGTTTTTATGTCAAAATTAAACCATATCATAGTTTGAAAACTGGTTTCTACTTCTGGTATGTTAACTGGTTACAAAGAAAATACACTTCTCCAAAATTATGTTTAACTCCTTTTTAGTTATTGTTTTAATCTCTGTCCTGGGATGGAGAGAAATTAGAAAAAAAGTTTAAAAAGTTTTATTGTACAGATCGCTCAATTTCAAAACATATGTTTCAGTGTTCATATTTTCGGTTTCATTAATTTAAAAAAAAACTGAATTACTGCTTTGAAAGAATACAGAAGTAATTCAAAATAAATACATTCCAAATCTCCTTATTCCAGCTGTTGTAACTGTTAACATTTCATATTGAAATTTCTGTCCTGATTAGTGTACAAAACTAATACAAGTAGTGATTTCATTCTGTTTATGATTCTGTTCCCAAAGACATCAAAATGCCTTAATATGAAAAGCATTGGAAACTGTGCTAGGCTGTGTCTTTTACATATTCACGTCAGAACTTAAGGTACAGCAGTCTAGTACCACACCAGACCTTTTATCAATTAACAAGAGTCATTTGTCAGTATGACAACTGGAGTGAAAACACACATTCTTGGAAATTAGCTATATTCTACAGAGGGATCTGCCCAAGCACAGTTGGAAAAAGTATATTTTCACTTATTCCTTGGTGTGCTTACTTTTTACTCTCTTCTAAACTGCATTTTTAAAATTTATTAGGCTTTTCAGCTATCACTAAAGCAGCATTTTCTGAGCAGTGTGCAATATGCACATACACTCCAACAACAAGGAACAATGACGTGTGGCTAATGTAAAAATGGGACCAGAATTTAATGGAATTATGATAATGTTTAACCTAAACACATTCATTGTGAAATGTCTGAATTGATCACGCAGGGTATGACCTACATCTGTGTCCTGTATCATTGTTACTTATAATATGGGAGACCTGTAGCGTTCCTCCTGCTCATCTACCAATAAACAGAATCACAGTTGTGCCCTCTGACTATAGCTGTTACTTTACTGGAAGTTCTCAAGAGACCAATGGCTAATGGTTTAGGAACTGGCACTGGTCCAGGAACCACCACATTGAGTAGCAGTGTCCCAAATAACATGCAGTCTGAAGGTATATTAAAGCTTTTGTGCTCTGAGTGTGCATGCACAGTTCATGTTGTGATGGAGTCTTCGAGCAGAGAAACTACTAGTTGTATTATTATTTATTATTATTATTACAATATTTATATCCCACCCTTCTCACCCAACAGGGGACTCAGGGCGGCTTACAATAAAACACACATATAAAAACTGTACAATACACTATAAATCAGTTTAAAAAATTAACTTACATAAAACATTCATAAAACGCATTATAAAATACAGATCGGCGTGCTCAAGTTTAAAAGACTGGGTCTGTCAATTGCGTTCCAGTATACATAATAGTAATTAATGCTGCTGATTCTTATTCGAAAGCCTGGCCCCACAACCAAGTTTTAACCTTCCTACAGAAGGATAGGAGGGAGGGAGCCTGCCTAACTTCAATGGGGAGGGCGTTCCATAGGCGGGGAGCCACTACTGAAAAGGCCCTGTCTCTCGTCCCCGCCAGCCGCACCTGTGAGGCTGACGTGACTGCGAGCAGGGCCTCATCTGATGATCTTAAGCTTCGAGGTGGGTCGTAGCGGGAGACACGTTCGAACATGTAAGCTGGGCCAGAGCCGTTTAGAGCTTTATAGGCTAAAGCCAGCACCTTGAATTGTGCTCGATGGCTAATCGGCAGCCAGTGGAGCTGGCGTAACAGAGGAGTAGTACGCTCCCTGTGTGCCGCTCCAGTTATTAACCTGGCAGCCTCCCGTTGGACTAATTGAAGCTTCCGAACAGTCTTCAAAGGCAGCCCCACGTAGAGTGCGTTGCAGTAGTCTAAACGGGATGTAACGAGAGCGTGGACCACCGTGGCCAAGTCTGGCTTCCCAAGGTACGGTTGCAGCTGGCGCACAAGTTTTAATTGTGCAAAGGCTCCCCTAGCCACCGCTGAGACCTGGGGCTCCAGGCTCAACGATGAGTCTAGGATCACCCCCAGACTGCGAACCTGCGCCTTCAGGGGGAGTGTGACCCCATCCAGCACAGGCTGTAACCCTGTACCCTGTTCGGCCTTCTGATTGACCAGGAGGACCTCTGTCTTGTCTGGATTCAATTTCAATTTGTTGGCCCTCATCCAGTCCGACACAGCGGCCAGACACCGGTTCAGGACCTGAACAGCCTCCTTAGTGACAGGTGGGAAGGAGTGACAGAGCTGGACATCATCTGCGTACAGATGACATTGGACCCCGAAACTCCTGATGATCTCTCCCAGCGGCTTCATGTAGATGTTAAACAACATGGGAGATAACACAGAGCCCTGCGGGACCCCACAAGTCAATGGCTGTGGGGCCGAGCAGGCGTCCCCCAATGACACCATCTGGAACCGACCCTCCAGGAATATGAGTGGAGCCACTGCAGAACAGTACCTCCAAGTCCCATTCCCGCGAGGCGTCCCAGAAGGATACCGTGATCGACGGTATCGAAGGCCGCCGAGAGGTCCACCAGAACCAGCAGGGACACACTCCCCCTGTCCAGTTCCCGGCGCAGATCATCGACTAAGGCGACCAAGGCTGTCTCGGTACCATGCCCCGACCTGAAGCCAGACTGTGCCGGATCCAGAAAATCAGTGTCAACCAAGAATCCCTGGAGCTGCAAGGCAACCACATGTTCTAAGACCTTGCCCAAATAGGGGAGATTGGAGATAGGCCGAAAGTTTCCAAATTGAGTATTATTAGAATATTAGAAGAGGCAGGAAAAGTACTTGTGAGCAAGACTCCGATGAGGAGCAACAAAGGAAGAGAATTCGGGAAATACTTATGGAACCCACTGATGATGATTCCTTTGAGGGTTTTGTAGGGGATTATGGGGCTGGGAGTCAGGAGGATGGGATATCGGACTCTGGGAGTGAAGAGATGGATTAAACTAGGGTTCAAGAGATCCGAGATATTTGTGAGGAACACATAAGGAGTGGTACATTTGAGGGATAGCATAGCGAAGATACAACTGGATCCTGGGGAGTTATGGGTTTGGATAGAAGGTGGACTGGCTGGAGAGATCGTAGAAGGGCAGCAGCTGGAGGTGCGTTTGGTTGGGCGTTGGGTGACTCCAGCTCCTATGAGGATTTGCGGCAACAAGGTTCAGCTGTGGATAAGGCGTTAGCTGGCTCAAGTTCTGAGGAGGACTTGTAAATAAAAGTAAGTTTGTTGCTAATGTAATCTTGCAATCAGCAAGGTGTTTGTTGGGCGCTTTTGGGATCTCTGTTTTAGAAGACGTGTTTGGAAGACTGTTTTGGGATGTAAGAGTTAACCCAGGTTTTTAGTGGCAATGGGGGCTGGCATTGTGTGGGTTTGCGCTGGATTGTCCTGTGTTGGTTTTATGCATTAGCTGCCGGCTTGCCTCCGTCGCTTTGGCTCTTTGTGTTGACCTTGGACTGGAATTCGGTTCCTGTGACTTCTCCCTAACGACGCGGATTGGAACTCGGTGCTTGTGACTTCTCCCTAACAACGCGGATTGGAATTCGGTGCTTGTGACGACTCCCTAACGACGTGGATTGGAACTCGGTGTCTGTGACTTCTTCCTAACAATGTGTACCAGACATGGTTTGGCTTCACGACGACGTTCTGGGGCACGGTGTGCCCGCTGGTTGCTGCGGGTTGTTGCTGGTTGCTTTCTTCCATTTGTTAAGCTCCAACGAGTAGGTGGAGTGAGTTTCCAGCCCTTTCGGCATAGTTGTTTTAATCCAGATTATTTTCCAGGATAATCTGGATTATATCCCGAGTTCGGGTTTTTTGAGTTCTTTTTGGGACATTGTTATTTCATACTGAAGAGAAAGTGTTTTGAGCCCTTTTTTGGTTGTTTTCTATGCTCTTTTTGTGTTGTTTCGCAATAAACTGAGTTATTTACATTGGCTGGCGTCTGACTCGTAACAGTTCATGCGCTAGGTCCCTACATGATCTTATATTTTGTTGCCTGCATACAAAAATATGAACCTTTTTTGAATTAGATAACTGATCATATCCTATGCAAATGAGTTTCTCAAATGAAAACTGGAAAAAACTATTGCTAAATACATCAGATTCTAGAAGGACTTGGAATTCATAGTGAGAAAATGCACCTGTTTCCAGTGCCATACATTTTCAGAGTTACAGCCATATATGGGATAAATGTCTGCAATTGGTATATTACTTTATAATCAACTTTTGACGGAACCAAAGAATTAAGTTATCAGTTGCTTTTTTATTGTGTCAGAAGCGACTTGAGAACATAGTGCAAGTCGCTTCTGGTGTGAGAGAATTGGCCATCTACAGAGACATTGCCCAGGGGATACCCAGGAGGCTTCTTTCATGTCCCTGCAAGCTAGAGCTTACAGACGAGAGCTCACCCGATCTCCCGCATTCAAACCAGCAGCCTTCAGGTCAGCAACCCAATCTTCAGGTTAGCAGTCCAGACGGCACAAGGTTTAACCCATTGCACCACTGTGACTTCTTATCAATTGCTGTAGGCTGCATTTCAAAGAACAAACCAGTAGGACCATCTCTGAGCATTCCTTGTCTAAGAAAACCATTTGAAAGTCATGGGGTCGTCTTAAGTTCAGTAGGTAACTTACAGACATAAACACACAAGTGAAATATTAGTTGTCCCCACACCATCCTTAGAGGATTATCAACCCCAGAAGTCCTTCTAGAAGATGATGCATTGATTATGGGAAATAATTTGTCTCCCTAATTCATCCCCTTGTCTTTTGTTCATCATGAATGAATCCAAGTGATTTCTTGGATGTTGTAACAACAGCTGCAGATGGGCCATATTTGATCAGCATTATGTCTGCTACTTGCACAATTTGGAGTGACAAATTAGCCTACTTTTGCACGGCTGGCAGTGTATTGCATTTATATCCCTCTCTTTCCTTTACCTCCACTCTGTTTAACTTGGTGCCTTCAAAATGTGTTGGACAGAGCTTCAGTTGATCATGTTGGCCGGGAAGATGGAGTTTGTAAGTCAAATACATCTGGTAGGCTGCTCAAACTCTTAAGTAGGAACATACCATTGTAGAGCTGACTATTTTAGCACCAACTATTGCAAGATGGTGATGTTACACTGATCGATAAGACCAAGGCTTCTTTTTAAAACTGAGATTTAAATATCTCAAAAGTGTTCACTTTAATTTTTTAAAATTTTTTGCTTCATTCATTCATTCATTCTTCCATTTTATATTCCCATTGCATGTGAATTTTTTACCCATGACGAGTTTAGAACGAATGCTATTTCATGTGCTGGCTACTGGGTGGTGCTCAAGCATTATGAAACAGCAACCACATTTCCCAGAGAATTAGTTTCAACTCTACAAAGGTTTCTGGTTTCCATCAGCCTCAAGAATAGAAATCCCAAGGTTGTTCCCAAAGTCTCTATTTTTCTTGGCAGTCTGTTTTCTGAGTGGCTAATGGAAACAAATGCCTACTTACAGTGTTCCTTCGGTTAATGCATTTACTGCTTCAGCAAATTAGGCTTCAATATTATTACTGTAGCCCGTAATCTATGAGACCTGACTTTTGTTCTGAAAGACACAATCAATTTCCCTTGTTTTCAAAAGCATAACTATAATTAAAATGTTTTTAAAAGGGCAACATGAGATAAATGGGAAATTATTAATATTTGGCTAATATATTTTAAATGTCTCTTTAAATGCCAAAGTTAACCTTGAAGAATGCAGATGTGAGGTTTTTATATGAAGAAAGGGGAATTATTATAAAGATTGGTAGCAACAGAAAAATTTGGAGGAACAAAGAGACACAAATTGAGCATATATTATGCTTACAGAATATTGACTAAACATAGAGGAATGGAAAATAATCCTATAGGGGTTTTTTTGTGCACAAAGTATATGTTAGATATACCTCTGGTGGCTGGGAGATGGAAGTGGAAATAGCAGTCATAATAATAATTATAAGAAATGTATTAAATGATATACATTTTAAGGATCAGTAGCATGCTAGTCATTTTGCAAGACATTTTGCCATGTTATCAATGTGTTATATATAATATTTGATACTGTAGAGTTGAATAATTGTTGGCGTCTTAGGGGTGTCTCCGTAGGTGGCTGAGGAGACCTATTCTTGATCCACATATTCTCCCGCAGTGAGGACATCAGTTTCCAGATGGAAGGTGGTCCTGGTCAGGGTTGGCTTGACGCGCCTTCCTCTTGGCCCGTTTCTCCCTTAAGCCTTCCATTCGTGCCTCTTTGAACTCCGCAGCACTGCTGGTCACAGCTGACCTCCAGTTGGTGCGCTCAAGGGCCAGGGCTTCCCAGTTCTCAGTGTCTATGCCACAGTTTTTAAGGCTGGCTTTAAGCCCATCTTTAAATCTCTTTTCCTGTCCACCAACTTTTCGTTTTCTGTTCTTGAGTTGGGAGTATAGTAACTACTTTGGGAGACGGTGATCGGGTATTCGGACAACGTGGCCAGTCCAGCGGAGTTGATGGCTTAGGAGCATCACTTCAATGCTGGTGGTCTTTGTTTCTTTCAGCACTCTGACATTTGTCCGCCTGTCTTCCCAAGAGATTTGCAGGATTTTTCGGAGGCAACAGTGATGGAATCGCTCCAGGAGTTGAGTGTGACATTTGTAGACCGTCCACGTTTCGCAGGCGTAGAGCAGGGTTGGGGGGACAATGGCTTTATAAACAAGCACCTTGGTATCTCTACGGATGTCCCTATCATCAAACACTCTCTACTTCATTCGGGAAAAATGCTGCACTCGCAGAGCTCAGGCGGTGTTGTATTTCAGTGTCAATGTTGACTTTTGTGGAGAGGTGGCTGCCAAGGTAGCGGAAATGGTCAACATTTTCTAATGTTACACCATTAATCTGTATTTCTGGCCTTGCAGAGGGATTGGCTGGAGCCTGTTGGAAGAGCACTTTGGTTTTCTCGATGTTCAGTGAGAGGCTGAGCTTCTCATATGCTTCTGCAAAGGTTTTTAGAGTGGCTTGTAGGTCTTCTTCTGAATGCGCACAGACTATGTTGTCATTGGCATATTGGAGTTCTATAACAGATGTTGTTGTGACCTTGGTTTTGGCTTTCAGTCTGCTGAGGTTAAATAGCTTGCCATCTGTCCGATAGATGATTTCCACTCCGATGGGAAGCTTCCCATCAACAAAGTGGAGTATCATAGCGATGAAGATGAAAAATAAGGTTGGGGCAATGACACATCCCTGTTTGACACCTGATTCCACCTTAAATAGGTCGCTTTGGGAGCCATTACTGTCCAAGACTGTTGCCATCATGTCATCGTGGAGGACCCGCAGGATGTTCATAAATTTGTCAGGGCACCTGATTTTTTGGAGCTTTTTAACAACTACATCTAACATTTGTCATAAAGAACTGATGTAACACCATGATTCAGTCATTGTGATACTATGCAAAAAAATTTATAGATGTCTCCAGGTTGGGACAAAGATAGTTCAGTGACTAATTAAAAATGAGGAAAGTAGAATTTTATGAATTATCATAGTTCACAGGTTTGGGTTGGTGCATAACTTGGTGTAGTGGAACTATTACTTTAGTGAAGAGAGTAGTTACATTATGTCCTGTAGCAAGTTAAAATGCAAAGTAAGATGACTGATTTGGCTTTTTGCTGTTCCTGTTCTGTTTTGTTTAGTTTTAATATCAAAATGAACACAGTCTGGCAATTTTTGGCCTTGGACTTTTACGACTGCTGATTTTGAACTCATACAGTGTTGACTACCAATAGGAGACTCCTGGTAAATAATTGGGAAACAACCTAAATATTTTTGGGGCAGACTCCTGTTTCTTCTGTTCTTGTTGCTCCTGTATTAGATAAACAATGCCTGTTTACGTATTAAATATTAACCAGACATTTCTTCTGATGCTTCCATTATCCTTCTCTCTTGTGTGTGTGTGTTGGTGGGGAGGGGGGGGAGTGGTTAAGTGTCCTGATCTCTGCCAGTTTAAGTCTTCTCCAGGTTGTAGTTAAAAATATTTGTTGGCACACATTTGATCTTTCCTTGAAAGTATTTCACTACTCATAGCAAACAATATATTTAGTATTGAAAATGTTGTTTTGCTATAAAGACTCTGAGAACGTGACGTCTTTGTACATTCCCATTCACTCCACTTCTTTTCAGCATTTTTGAACTATGCCAGTGGAGAAAATGACATTTTCTGAACTATGCAAATGGTCTATGCTAAAAGAGTAGGAAGAGGTCATACACATATATGATCACAGAAACTTATTGTAATGTTAGCACATCACTGGAGAATTAAAATGGGATATGGAAGATGCATTGGTTGAAATTACATATTTTTTATAATCATGTTTATTAAGTAAAATCTGCATGGAATAATAATTTCATAAAGCATATAACAAAAACAAACTTCAAACTACAGAAACAACACACAAAACTACCAGATAAATACAAAAGAAAGAAAAAAATCACTCAAATAAATGATAACTACCAAAATATGAGGGAAGCAGGATGACTTCTAGCTATCTACTTTGTGGTTATACTTTGACTCTTAAAAGCCAACATCTCTATTTTTACTAGAAATTATACTTCATCTATGCATTTAACTCCTGTTTATTAACAAAACCAAAAGTAATCTAATAATAATCTTTTCAAAATATCAGTCAGGGGTTTCCTATCTTTCAATAATGTAAGTAATGATTTTTCTTTAACCAAATTACTCTGTTTAGCCATTTCCACTAAATCTTACAATTTCAACAGTCAATCTTCTTTAGTAGGCAATAACTCATTCTGTCATTCCTGAGCATGCTATTGTCATATGTTAAAGTATTCTTCCATGAGTCCTTTCTATGTGACCATCCATTCAGGTTTAATTGAGTATTATTTTTTAACATTTTCTGTATCGAACTATTTATTTGGACCAAAATATTTTTTAGTATTTTCGCAAGTTCACAATTTCCAACATATATTTGACATTCCCTTAAGGCAGTGGTTCTCAACCTGGGATCCCCAGATGTTTTTGGCCTACAACTCCCAGAAATCCCAGCCAGTTTACCAACTGTTAGGATTTCTGGGAGTTGAAGACCAAAAACATCTGGGGATCCCAGGTTGAGAACCAATGTCTTAGGGAGTTTCTCTAGTCTCATGTATCAATTATACATAATTTTATATAAAAACACTCCTTAAGATAATAACACAAGGTAAATTTCAAACTATTTTCCTACATCATTTACCTCTGCACCATTTGTATATTATATCCGTGCTTCTATTTCTGTTACAGAGGCTTACAAATACTGCAATTGATATCTGTACATGTTTTGTTTTTCAACTAATAAAATCTTTATTTAAAAAATCACAAGCCATCTTTATTTAAGTTTTGATTTTGGCTTATAAATCATGTGTACAAATTCATCACCATAATATCTGACTGATGTTATATAAAGTTATTTCTTCCTGGCTTATTTGCACGCTGTGCAATGTGGAATATGCAGTTGCTTCACAGCATTGTTTATTAAGGCAAGTCTGGGGGTTAAAATGACATTGAATGCAACCAATAATGTGCCAGTGAAGTAGTGCGAAGTTGTTGTGGCTTCAAATCATTTCTGACTTATGGAGACCCTATGGGTTTTCTCCGCAAGATTTGTTCAGAGGGCCTTTGCCTTCCTTCCCAGTTTTTATCATCGACTCCTAGTAAAAATTAGATATAGTGAACAAGTTACAAATGAATACACAGAAGCCAGTTGTTTTATTAAATTGATCATAGATCCTTGCTATTCTCATTAGAAAAGGGCTGTTTGTCACTGTTTTATTAAGCTGGAATGCATTTCCAGTAGTTTTGCCTAACAGTGATTCTAAAAGTTATTTTCTGAAGCAATTTGGCCTAGCTTTTTATTTTCTTACATCTTTCTTACATTTTCTTCTGAGGAGAAAATACCAACAAAGGATAAGATTGTTTCATCCTGAAAAGTGTAAAATTTTCCAAACATTATGTCTTATAGTTTGGATTAGTAATGAATGCTCATTTATTGAGAACTTATAAACATATTTAAGTGTTGTTATTTGACATAGAGTAATAACCAGAAAATAATTTATAGGATTCCAAACACATTTTGATTTCATGGAAAAACAAAATGAAAATATGAAATGAATCGTCAAGGGCCTTTGGAGTTTTTCTGGCTTTTTTCTTGCCACACATGTGATGACTGTTGTTGTGAACATGCAAGATGGAACTGAGTGATATTAAATTCCTGATCAGCAGGTGTTCTATGTCCCTAGCCTCTTCCCCAGCCCCCCACTCCCATTTCAGAAATAGAAATGCAGCCAAGCTTGAAATGCAACAGTCTTGAGTTTTGAGATTTGTCATTGGAGCCAGTGGTGTGGCTTATTTTTGCATCTGGTTTATGACAGAAGATTCCTTTATTGGTTCTGAATCTTTCCATTTCTTAGTTATCCATGTTAGTTCTTGGATGTCTTTAAAGAAACCAAACTTTAAAAACTCCTCCATCCTAAGAATTCCTCAGATGATGCCTTTCTTTTTTCACTGGACAATGCCGATTTAGGCTATATCAATTTGTTATTTGCCTTGCTTTCTCAAAATTTGTTTCATCCTGTAGTTAGCTGAGTAAAAAATACCATTTCAGAAGGTATAGGACAAACTGGAAGTCTTTTGAACCAGAAAAGTTTTAAAAGTGGGTCGAGAAATGCTGTATGGTTTTAGGAATTGTTTCTAGCAGCTTTTAAAATTGTTTTAGTAGTTGTAGTATTTAATTTTATTTTAATGTTTATTTTCTCTTTGTGTATTCTGTGAATGCATACTTTGGGTCTCAGTCCTGGGAGAGAAGCGGGATACAAATAAATATACGGAGTTACAAATGAGAAAGGTTCTGTAGGTTTGTTCTTAAGTTGAACTTATATATAAGTCAGAAAAGATACATTTTAAAGTGTAACGCCAGCCATTTATTTTAAATGATTTTTGATAGCATAGGGAAGGGTTAACAGAACACTCCTACAATGTTTGATTTATTGTCTGTTTTCCTGTTCAGAAAATTTCACCTCATTTTCTATCTCTGTAACTATTGAATTTTGAAAATGTTGGGTTGTTGTGGAAACAAAGATTGGTGATGAAGCTTCAGTGGAGACACCTTTTCCCCCATGATTACTCTTATAGGAATGAATTTCCCTTCCGAGGGATAGATTTCCTCTCATGTCCCGTTGTCTCATCTCTGTTGGTACCTAGGAGTCCTATGTAAGTCGGATGTTAGTCACTGCCTAGAGTAAGAATAATAATTCGGAATATTTCAGAGTGTTGTTGATCCATTATACTATGTAAATGGTTTCTTCAACCATGGCTATGGTTCACAAAAGCTAAGGATGAAAGTTATTAGTCTGAACACCTCCTGCGTCATTTCAGTGTTGTACAAACATGTTGTGCTTTGCACACAGCTAATGCTGGCCAGGCTGAACAGCTGGAGTAGTGGGAAAGTCACGCCAAGGCCAATACCAGACTTTGAATAAACACCACATAGCGCTATGGTTTTGCTTAGATACAGCATTCGTATTTCCCATTTGAAGACTGCCTGGTTGGACAGCATATGCATTTCTGTGTTGCTACTCTATCTTTTGTCTTCAATTGGACAAACTCTTTGATTTAATTGTTAACTTTAAGCCGTTTCCTTCTTTCCTGGTTTATCCTTTCTCAGAAGTCGACATCACACTGTAAGGAATTTGCTAAACCAGTGTCTGTGGAATATATTTAAGTCTGCAGTCCTAAGTAGTGACTAAGTGCAATTGAGCTCATGGAATTTACTTGTAAAGAAAACATGTTTAGAGCAAGTTACATAACTATTTAGGTTTTAAAGACCAGCTTCTTCCATGCAAAATTATTTGTCTATTCAATGGTTGTTTCACTGTTCTTATAAAGACAAACGGGCAGCACACAGAGCTCATCACCCCACTTTTATATTCACAGCAAACCCTATAAGGTAGATTAGGTTGAGTGATTGGCCCAAGATCCTCCAGTAAATTCTATGACTAAGATCAGATTTAAAAGTGAGTTTCTACATTGGTGTGAGCCTTGAATTACGGTGTGACATGATGGCAACCGGACTCTCTTAAGCTGATAGCTTGATTTGAAACTGAGCAAATGGAAAGTTTTATGTTGATACACTCATGAAAAGTGTTCCTGTACATATACTTATCAGATACTTTGCAAGAAATAGGATGGACATGGGGAAACAGACAGTGTGTCACAGTGTGGTAATTCTAAATGGATAGAAATAGCAGAATCATAACTACTCTTGATGCTCGAGTTCATCTTTATTAAATATTTCTTCATGAACTTTGCATTTATTTTTAATGGGTAAATTACCTTGCAATATTTTCTGAAAATCAGTGCCTATCTCTGCAGTTTTCTAATCCTGGAAAATTGATGCCTAGTTTTTTGAGCAAGAGACAGATGTAAGCATAATGAAATGGATAGAATCACTGGTATAATTACCAAAAAAAGAGAGGGCGGGGGATAGTTTACTTTTTGCTTGAATACTACATTAAATGGAGGGAGTAGAGGAGGCATTTTAATTTTCAGGGCCCAGATCTGATTGTATCCAAGCAATTTCTTGGGTGTGTTTTTGCTTATCACTATAAGATCTAGAAATTATATGCAAAGAAAACACATTTGAAAACTGAACGACTGCATTTGGCTCCTTCTAACTCTGTAAGGATGCAGCACTGTAACTAATAAGTAAGAACTTGGGAAAATTGTGGGTTCAACTACACTACCCTGCACACATGAAGACATTTAGAAGCTTTGTTCCAAAAAAGAAACTATTTCAAGCTCTGGGTTCACCTCACTGCAGTGCTGAGTTTGCTAGTCTTCAGACTCAAATTCTGTTTGAAATTGAAAACATCTGTTTTACTACTGAATTACTGACTCCCTAAAATCCTGAATGGTATGGGTCTGATACCTACTTTTGAGAAAGAAAACATGTTAATGTCAATTAGAGGTGTAGATTCTTTAGTTTTAAAAGTACTCTAATGGTTGCCTTTTAAACATGTTTCATGTACATATGTACTAACTTGTTTTGTCTAGTGTTGAGTTAGACAGTTTTTTCACGTTAGGCCTGCTAGATTAGGCTTGTGTATCTAGACGTTCTTCAATGAAATACACTTCCTATAAGGAGTATTTTTTACTGGATATTTGTTATCACTGCATCTTTAAAAATATGGTTCCATAGTTTAATACGCTGGGTCCCCGGTGGCACAGCGTATTAAAGCGCTGAGCTGCTGAAATTGTGGATCAAAAGGTCGCAGGTTTGAATCCGGGAAGCGGAGTGAGAGCCCACTGTTAGTCCCAGCTTCTGCCACCCTAGCAGTTCAAAAGTAGATCAATAGGCACCGCTCCGGCGGGAAGGTAAGGCACTCCCATGTAGTCATGCTGGCCACATGACCTTGGAGATATCTACGGACAACATAGGCTTAGAAATGGAGATGAGCACCAACCCCCAGAGTCAGACACGATTGGACTTAATGTCAGGGGAAAACCTTACCTTACCTTACCTTACCTTACCTTACCTTAGTTTTCCAAAGAAAAAGATAACATCTCAAATATATCAGTTACTGTATATAATTATCTATATGTCGCCCCCCCCCCCAAAACACCCAAACCCTGAGGTTGACTTATGTACAGGTAACTTTCTTTGCTGTGCCTCCACTTTTGTCCTTTTTGGATGCCAGGTGCAGTAATATCACTAGGCAAAGTGGTAAGTGTGGAATAGATGACATCAAAATGACTGCTGGTGCTGCAACCTCCAGAAACCCCCAACCTGCATGAGCAGCAACATTTTTCTGGTAAACGCACATAGGATCCAACTACTTTCCCCATTCGTTAAACTTGAACTCACAGGAGCATATTTTAAAAATACATGTGCATCTGAAAATGTCAAAGATTTTTCTAATACAATTTCTGTGGACTTCGAACCAAAAAAAGAATAGCTACTGAGCATGCTTGCATTATAATGCCACAAGAAAACATGGTATGTATTGCGTTGCTGTGAGTTTTTCAGGCTGCAAAACTCACAGCAACCCAGTGATTCTGGCCATGAAAGCCTTAGACAATACATGGTGTATATTCTTTTGACATTAACTTTTTTTCACTGAATCTAGGGGATGATGGTCTTCAATCCTGACAATCATTGAGCTCTTTCTCAAGCATCCAGTTATGCAGCGCTCATCTGATTTTAACATGCCTGTTATTGGGTCCAGTGGGTGTTCGAAAATTCATTATTGTAAATGTTTGAAGTATAAAGGCATCTACATGCAGTAAAATCTAGATATGTATATTCACTGTCAGATATTCTTATGGCCTCCTCTTGCCAAAATTACCAATCTTCTCACAAAAATTTGCGAAGCCAGAAATGATCAATTTGTTGTCAATTTTTGACTAAAGTGGCTGCTTGAAATTAATCTCTTGCACAGAAGTGGCCATAGCCATGCATTTTGAATATGACATTCTGTTACTTTAAAGTAGAAGGTCTTTAGATGGAAGCCTCCGTATCAAAGAGAAGTGCTTTACTGCAAATTACTTTCATATACAATTAAATAGTTACCAGTTTATTCAAAGCTATATTCAGCTTTGTTGTCCTTGAGGTCTTACATTTTTAGGAGGAGGGAGAGAAGCTGGAATATCTGTGATAATTTTGTGTTTTAATTTTATTATTACATTGCTGCCTTCAACTACTTCATGTTTAGTAGGTATCTCAGGAGAGGATGCTAAAAGATTTAAGTGGCCTTTTTGCCACTTAAAATGTATCCGTCTGGTTTAAAACTTGAGATTTACAGTATATTTTGCTGTGTTATGAGACAAAACAGTATGATTTGCAGTCCGCACTTTATTTTGTGGTAGTGGAAACTTTGCTGTCAACTCTTTGTATTGAGATGTACATGCACTTGTGTCAGTGTGATTTAGCATCTACTGGCAAATGTTCCACTTTCTCATGGTTGAACTCTTGAGATAAGATGCAGATCTTCTTTTGTCGTCATAAAACTACTAGACCATGAGCATTTCTGTAGCATTTGCATCTCTTCTTCTCTTGTGCAAATGAACAAGCATATAAAGTTCATCAAAAGCAAAAGGGAAAAATTATGAAAGTGCGAAAACAACCTTGTGTTTATTAAAAATGATAGAACCAAACACACTGGTAAATGAGAATTAAAATGAACTCTTCAGGTTACGCGAAATGAGGATTGTAGTGTCTGAATATTTTAATGTAAATGGGCATGTCCTCGGACAGAGACCCCCCAATTTCTGAGCATTATGTAATTTATGTGCAAGAAGTTAAAGTTCAAGTGTCAGAGGCCGTAATTGGAAGAAAACATCCATTTGTGTTTGGGAGTGGAAATATTAATATGCCACTGAGATCAGAGAAGGATAGCATCTAGAATTGTGGCTGTTTCTTTGTGTGCAGTATACATTTGAAGCAGTCGATATCTCCAGAAAGTTCTCATTTTCCATGTATTGTGGATTTCTGAATGTTTGATGGCTATTAGTTTTGGGTTAATTGTTCATCATATTTTACACACACACACACACACACACACACACACACACACACACACACACACACAGGATGCTTTGCAAGAATACTTTTGGAATACGACAAATGTAATTCATGGTGCTTTTATATAAATGGCAGTTAAAGCTATCACGTGTGGTTATGATTCACAAGCACTTCTCTTTCTGCTTATCATGAGGTTTAGATAACAATTGAATTCATATTCAATAGGTGTTGTCAAAGGCTTTCATGGCCAGGATCACAGGGTTGTTGAGTGTTTTCCGGGCTGTATGGCCATGTTCCAGAAGTATTCTCTCCTGACGTTTCACCCATATCTATGGCAGGTATCCTCAGAGGTTGTAAAGTATAACCTCACAACCCCATATACAATATGTTAAAACAATACATTGAAGTAGCAAAAAATCATTTTATCAAAAAAAAAAAAAAGATTTTCATTTTCTGCTGACAGCCTTTTGAAATTTACAATTATTGTTCCACATTTCTTTACTGAAGTAAACATATATATGATAGCATCATATCCTGCAAAGTTTATTTTTTGTTTGATTTACGATCCACCTTGCTCCCATCAAAGGACTCAAGGTGGTGTATGTCAAGGTTAAAGCAAGATACAACTAAAATCTTGATGATAAAGAAGTTTGAAAAAAATTAATTACCTATCATGTAATTTAAAACAATATGATGAAATTATTGAAAATACATAAATATAAAATTGTCAGAAGTTAAAAGATGCTAAAGCTAAAAGATGCCAGAACACTTATTTTTAAATTGTGAAATGTAGTAAATGAATTTAACATTGTGTATAAATTGTGCTGGGCATTTCCAGATACTGCTTTTAGAAAGTGTTCCTTTGCTCACACAGAGGTCATGGTGATGTTCCTTTGTTATTTGGATTTCAGTGATGCAGTCTGTGTGGTGTTACCTCTGAAAAATATACATATCTCTTTACATCAGCTGGAGGCCCCTATCAGCAATAACATGCTATGCTAGTTTTATATATATGTGTGTGTATATATATATATATATGTGTGTGTGTTTGTTTACATATAAATATATATATATATATATATATATATATATATATATATATATAATATATTTTACAATAATATGTAATAATTACAACATATTGTATATACATATAATATTCATAATATTATATTGTAATACGATATAATACTAATAATACAATATAATAATATTAATTATATATCATATTTTACATGTAATATTACTAATAATATTACAATATATTGATACAGTACAATATAGTAATTTATTACCAGTATTGTACTATACTAATATAATATTGTATGTAAATTTAATTTGTAAGCCGCTCTGAGTCCCCTTCGGGGTGAGAAGGGCGGCATATAAATGTAGCAAATAAATAAATAAATAAATAAATAAATAAATAAATTCTCTCGGTTGGTCTGATACTAGTCAGTCTGTTGACTAGATTCAGATGTTGCCAACATCTGACTGCTTACTAGCTACTGATCTCTTTCTAGGGACAATTCGTTTTGTATATTGGTTCTGGCATATCAAGCTGTATAAAACCTGACTGTGGGGATCCAAGTTGATGCTCTCTTAATTTTGTCCTTATCCCAATAGGCAAAGAACTTTTTATTTAGGCGGAGTTTGGGAATTTCATTGGGTTTATGGTGAAGGCAGTCTGTATCTTTTATTAGTATTTTGAATTATGCTTTTAATCTGTATTTAAATATTTTATTAATAGGCTTTTACTAATTTACTACTGTTCACTTCTTTGAATGCCACCTGAGCAAAAAGGAAGGATGTAAATTTAACAAAGAAATACACTTATTTGCCTAGACTCTGGATCCCTGTTTTCTGTGTAAATCCATAAATGGGAGTTTCAAATAATGGCAAGCAAAAATTATGGGACATGTTGAAATAACGGCAAGCAAAAAGTAGACTATAGTTTTTCATGTTGCAAAGTTGAGAGTTTGCTATCCTAGCTTTGCCTTTTTAAAATCCTCCTCTCCCCCTCTCTTCTATATGCATGTCCCAGAAAACTGATTAAGGTTGCATAGCAAGTGAACTGGCCTGGTGCACATAGCTGTGAGTAATGGCTCTCACTGTTCTGGCCCTTGTTGAGTGTTGTATGTTTACAAAAGGGTTAGTAAAGCTATTTTTGTCTTTATAAACTATGTCTGTTTATGTTAATTTCTAAGATTTGTCTTGATTCAAATGTTAGTTGCTGGGGTGAAGAAGTCCTTATGGAACAGCTTTGCATTTTGAGATGCTTCAAACTACAAGAAAAGAGGCGTGCAATGATTTTTTAAATAACACATTGAAGACAGTAAAATGGCAAAAACCTTTTTCTCAGCATTGCTCCATGAATTGGATTTTTCTAAATACGGTAATATAGGAGAAGGCCCCAGATGGTTAAGAAATGAGTTTGGACTGAATCATGCAGCTTTTACTTGCACTGGCAGGGTCACCATGCCTCTGTGTGTTTTCATTATGTTCTGAAAAGCTTTCTTCATGTGGGTTTAGGTTGTGTAATTTTGAGTAGTCACATTTCTAAATGCTACAATTGATCTTTGCATGATTCTTGTGTGTGGGAGAGGGAGCTAAAGAAATCTTCCAGTGTTGGTCCTTGGCAGAATGTTTACAATCGCAAGAATACTTACTATGGATCTTACCATTCTCAGAATAGAAAATCCAAGAGTATCTCCCATACAAGGATCCAGTGCCCACATTCCCAGATATGCAAGTCTTATTCAGTGGAAGCATGGCATGTACATGCAGTTTCCATAAATATAGTGCTGCTGGATTACTCTGCGGAAGAACTATATGGTATTCTCTTCACAGTTAATAGCTGGAGCATATATCCATAGGGTTAGCACAGTGCACCTGCCCTTAGAGAAAGGAAGAGAAAGATGTAAAAGAACCATATGTATTATCCATAATAGTTTCTATTTTAAGAAAGGAAGTAGCTAGGCAAAGTCTGACTGCTGGGCTTTTTGATGGGCAAGCTTCATATTTGAGGAAGATATGATTGTCTAATAAACATAGAAAGGGGTCCAGGATTACAGTAAGTAGAATTGATGATAAAAATAAGTACTCCTATAAATAAGTGAACAGCAGAAGTTACATGGTGATATGTACTTGCATTAATAAATTCTAAAACCTTTTATAATTTAAAGGTCATCACTAAGGTTATCCCTAAGAGTGATGGCAAGCACCAGGATAATTTATTGTAGTATTCCAGCACCTCTTCCGAATTGGGTACATTCATCATTGGCAAGTTATCTGTTATGTAAATATGCTAACCTATGGGCATTACTATGTTAGAAACTCTACATTTTGGTTACCCATTTTGGTGGTCACGGACATCAACATTTTCTTGGCGTCTCCACGTTTCCTGCTCCTGATTCATTAACCTTGTTCAAGATGTAGAAAAAAATAGATAGATAAAAGGTAAAGGTAAAGGTTTTCCCCTGACATTAAGTCTAGTCCTGTCCGACTCTGCAGGTTGGTGCTCATCTCTTTTTCTAAGCCGAAGAGCCGGCGTTGTCTGTAGACACCTCCAAGATCATGTGCTCGGCATGACTGCATTGATAGATAGATAGATTTATGAACTCAGAGGTTTCTGCGATGCAAAATGGTTTGCTGGCTTCCAGTGCCATTTTTCTTTCCAAGATAACCTTTATGCACAGCAAAGAAATTCTTATATTTGAGATTTCATAGAATCGTAGAATCATAAAGTTGGAAGAGGCCACATGGAAAAGCATGATCAAAGTCCCCGTGACAGATGGCCATCTCAGCCTCTATTTAAAAGCCTCCAAAGAAGGAGCTTCCATCATACTCTGAGGCAGAGAGTTCCAATGTTTAACAGCTCTTACAGTCAGGAAGTTCTTCCTAATGTTCAGATGGAATCTCCTTTTCTGTTTCTGTTCATTTAGGTAGCACACTTTTCACACTTGCATAAGGAGGTACCTGGTATCCCCTTATGCAATTCCCCAATAATGCCATATCATGTAGGCACAATTCTTCTGTCCATACCATGAGTGGGGCAATTTTTCTCCCCTTGAAACCTTCTGTGAGTTGCAAGGATTAATGAAACTAGAGGATGTTGAAAGTTCATGTCTGATATTTGTTGAGATTGAATAGTTTGCAACTTTTTAAAAATAGTTAATCAATTCTCCAAGAGGTTTCCTGGAGAGGAGTTTCATTCTTTTTTTTTTCCTCAGAAAAAAGTGGTCCTGGAGATTCAGGGCCTGCAAAAGCAGCCTGGGAAGATCATATTTAGCACCATTGCCATATTTTGCCACCCCTAAAATAAAAGTGCCAAGGTAACATTTAAAGATACCTGAGACCTAGGTATCAGAAGTAGCTCATTTTCCTATATATGCCTGCCTCAGAGTTGATATATGTTGACGGGACCTTCCTCTGTGTCCTGCTGGTGGGGCAAAACAAAGTGGGTTCAGGGTTTTTTGAAAGCTGAGAATTGGTCTCACAGAAGATATACCCTACAGCTTATTTGATTGTAAATAGAGATTTTTAGGTATTATTTTGAATATGAAGGGTAGAATGGCATGTGACTCTTGAGCCTATCACTGATCCCTGTTTGTCTTGACAAATTTTTATAGAAGCACACAATTCACAAGAAAGAGGGTTGAAAAATACATACCCATTACAACTTGTAGCCATGGTTGTGCAGAATTCTCTTTCTCATTTTTCTAAAGTACATCTGGAGCAAAACACAACTGATTGCAGATGATGAGAGGTTATTCTGCAGTGTATATGTTTCTGTTTTGTTTTGGGGTTTTTTTGATCTCAAATTGATATCTTCCACTTTTGCATCCCCAGTCAAGTCGTATTGACACTCAGTCTGCTTCACCAACTGTGAGGAATAGACATGATAGTGCTAGAACAGGAGTCAATATAGAAACGGTTTCTACAGTTCAGTTACAAAATTACTTGTGGTCACAGTTCAAATAAAATTAAAATGGGATTCTTCCATTTGTTATGATGTCCTAGAAGACACTATTCCTCCCTCCCTTTGTAGAATACAAACTAAGAACATATACACAAAGGTTGCAGTTTTTGTAAATTGGGATAGAATGTTTCAGCAATGTTGACATTTGGTTATGTTGTTGGTACATTGTACATAGTGCTTAATTGCTGTCAATGAAGGCAATTCTCTAGTAAGTTTCAATGAAATGTACTAATGCAGTGATATGGTTGAGTTGTAAGTATTTGTCTTCAGTTATGTCAACATCTGGCTATCATTAAACCTGTTTAATCATGATCACTGAAGCTGCCTAGACCTTATATTTGCCTTAAAAAATAAGATGGCAGGAGACATTTGCTCTTAATCATTGGGAAAAGTACACGCAATGGCAGTGGCCAAGCATAATTTCTTTAAAACCAGTACAAACCTGCAAAATGGACCACTGTCCTCTCTCTAGGTAGTTTGTTTTGGAAAATTAACCTTAAAAAGCTTGGTGTGACACATTAAACTAATGATTGTTGACTTAAAACTTGTTCAAATACCATCTTCCTAATGTATATGTACAGACAGACATGATAATATTGCATGCTTGTATGTGTTGATTATGTGTGAGCCACAAGTGTCCTTCTGGCACTGTCCAGTCTCCCTGGGATCTAATATCAGTTCTTCCCAGTGCACCTTGGAAATCAGTGGCCTAACTAATTTATTTATATACTGGCTGGAATGTTGCACAGCACAGCATTGTGTAATAGTAACACGTGGAAGTACCACTATGCTGAGCCATTTGCCTTTCTCCGCTGAAGCCCTCACCCACGACCATGTATGTATGAAGGACAGATGGGGAGATCGCTGAAGCCTCTGGTTATGTCCCCTTAGCCAAAGGCAAAGAGACGAAATCATCTGCTGAAAACCTCTGGAATACTCAGTGGTTAATATAGTCAATCCACATCTAGCTATAGTCAGATGGTCAGACCCTAAACTATGACCTAGACTTGTGTAATTTTAAAATGATGTTTTAATTATCTGTTCTAATTGTAATTTGTTTCTATAATGGTTGTTTTGGCATCTAATGATTGCCTGTTAGGAGCCTCCGGTGGCCTAGGGGATAAAAGCCTCATGACTTGAAGGTTGGGTTGCTGACCTGAAAGCTGCCAGGTTCGAATCCCACCCGGGGAGAGCGCGTATGAGCTCCCTCTTTCAGCTCCAGCTCCATGCAGGGACATGAGAGAAGCCTCCCACAAGGATGGTAAAACATCAAAACATCTGGGCGTCCCCTGGGCATCGTCCTTGCAGATGGCCAATTCTCTCACTCCAGAAGCAACTCCGGTTGCTCCTGACACGAAAAAAAAAAAGATTGCCGGTTGTGAAGCCGCCCTGAGTGCCCCCCCCCCCCCCCCCGGATGTGTGTGAGAGAAGGACAGGATACAAATGTATGGAATAAATAAATATTTAAAAATAAATAGGGACATATTACATGCTAATGTGGTGTCAACTCTCCTTCATGCATGAATGGCCACTTTTAGCATCTTTACAATAGGTCCTGAGGAGGGGTGCGGAGAGGAAATACCCAAAATAAACATACCCAATACCCAAAATAAACATATGCAGGCAGAAGGTTAATTTATGCCTGCACATGCCATTAACTACACACCATATTTACATATTATCCTACAAGCAACATTGATCTCAGTAAGGTCAAGGATAATGATCCTAATCATTTATTTTTTTAGAACTCTGGCTACATTTGATAGTGGTTCATCCTACCCTGTTTCCCCTAAAATAAGACATCCCCAGAAAATAAGACCTAGTAGAGGTTTTGCTAAATTGCTAAATATAAGGCCTCCCCTGAAAGTAAGACCTAGCAAAGTTTTTGTTTGGAAGCATGCCCGCCGAACAGAACACCAGAGCATGCAGGATCGGTACGTACCATAAAGTGTTGTACATGGAAATATGGTAGTAACAAGAAATTCTTGATAGGATTCACAGTTTGTCTGGTTATGCTGGTTTATGATGACAACTACTGTACAGTATATAATAAATGTTCATTTTTTTGTTCAACAATAAATGTGAATTCTTCTTCATGGAAAAATAAGACATCCCCTGGAAATAAGACCTAGAGCATCTTTGGGAGCAAAAATTAATATAAGACACTGTCTTATTTTCGGGGAAACACGGTAGAAGACCATAAGTTATGTTAAGGTTCATATAAATGGAAGTAGTATTTTCAAAACACTGCAAACTACTCAGGGCCTTATAGCACGTTGAAATGAGCTGAGAAATAACTGACGCATGACCTGTTTAATATCTGTACTAAAGTTTAAAGTGTTTTGACTCTGTTATGCTATAAAATCCATATACAAATGCTTGATCACCAAACTTGGTGAAAGGAGACTAAAATAAATGAGTCTAAAGATAGAATTTTCAACTTAGCCCACCTGACTGCTTCAAAGAATATTTGAATGTACTTACATTTTTGATTTCTCTAAATTTTGCTCTAGAATGCAAATAATAATAATAATAATAATAATAATAATAATAATAATAATAATAATAAAACTTTATTTATACCCCGCCACCATCTCCCCAACGGGGACTCGGGGCGGCTTACATGGGGCCATGCCCAAAACAATACAATGTAAACAGCATATAAAAGAACAGCACATCACAATACAATAAGCAATACAATAAATAATATCCATTACAAAATAAAACAAGGAGACAATGAAAACAAGGGCAGACCACATGAACATTAAGTTAAAACTCGGGGTGAGAAAGACATAAAAATAAA
This sequence comes from Anolis carolinensis, assembly GCF_035594765.1. NCBI lineage: Eukaryota > Metazoa > Chordata > Lepidosauria > Squamata > Anolidae > Anolis > Anolis carolinensis. The sequence goes on along the minus strand of NC_085842.1, from coordinate 303,099,706 downwards.
AACCACAGCGAACAGGGTCATAAGGGAGTGGGGTATTCTGGAGGATAGATATTAGAGGGAGCAATGGAAAAGAAATATAAAATGGTTACTCTCCAAAAGCACAGCGAAAGAGCCATGTTTTCAAGTTTTTCTTGAAGGCTGCTAGTGTGGGGGCTAGCCTAATCAACTAGTTTTGACCAAATTTGCTCTTTAGATTTGGGGTCACAGCCCAAACATTTTTTTTGTAAACTGGGGGGGGGGGGGAGGGTGTGTGTGTGTGATTGAGAAGTGTTTTTTTTCAGGAATTTGCTATTTTGGTGCATTTTGAAGATAGCTTTGTGTGTGTGTGTGTGTGTGTGTGTGTGTGTGTGTGTGTGTATTACAAATTATAAGTTCTTCCAAAGGTTTGTTTAATTCAAATCATAACTTCAAATCATTTAATTCAAATCATAAGTTCAAATCATGGACAGCAACCCAGGCAATGCCAAATACATTTCCAAGTGGACTGCATAACACACACCAAAAAACAAGCTGGCTCTACCTTTCAAAAACTTTCCAAATGCTGCTAAGAGTCTTGAATCACACAGTCCCTACAATTGCCTAAAAATGGTAATCTAAACAGGAAGTGATTGAGGCATATATCACTTTGGCCAGATCTGTCTTCTCCAAGAAGCACAGCTGTTATACCAGATGAAACTTGTGTAAAGGCATGTCTGATGTTTGTCCCTCACTTCCATGTCTAGCCATATGCCATGTCCTCCTGGTTTCTTCTGTTGATGTAAAGGAAGCTGCTAGAAAGTGTACATTTCTGAGAAAGGCTTTTGCATAGAATATGTACAGTATAGTTATAAGGGCTTAAATCCAGTAGGCATGCTTCAGTCAAGGCAATAGTTTCTATCATACCTAGCTTTGTACTGGATTTAGGCCAGGGAATAAGGCTAGTGAACACCAAGGTTACTTATAGTTTTAACCTTTTTTTTGAAGATGTGGTAAATTCTAACTTCATCCATTGTTGCCAGCACCATGCACTGCTCAGGGGTGCAAAGATTTGTATTTATTTTATTAGGAATAGAATTGTTCCTTGCACATGCACTATGTTTTGCTGCTGTAGGATGAAACCAGGGCAGTTAAAGTAGTATCAAAGTGGTAGAACTGTGTATAAAAAAGGGGCAGAGCTTCTTTATTTTCAGCTTTGATAGAGGTCCTTTCTCATTCATAGGTGAAAAGGACATGTTTTCTAGTATATCTGCTACACAATTAAAATATGTTCACCTCTGTCTCTTCATGTCTATTCTCTCTTTCCTCCATCCCTGACTCATTCTTTTTTGAACCTATTTTTAAACCAGAAAGAGAATCAGCAATGCCTCCACCATCCCCCCAGGGTGACCTGACATTGAGGCACCATCTACTTGCAGGCTATAACGCTGACCAATCCAACAATCACAAACAATTGCTTGTTGATCGGTTCAGAAAAATGTATACACTGTTGTTCCCCCAAAGCAACTCATGTGCTTATATAATTAAAATAATAGTACAAAACCTCCCAAGTTTCAAAAGTGGTGTGTTGTGTTATCTCTGTGTGTAATAAAAAGTATTAAAGCCTTGCTCAATGCAGAATCAAGTGTGAGATGCTCTTTCTGGATTATCATCTCATGTCTAAACATAGCATCTTTAGCACTGACTCATTTGATGTTTCCAAAAGCATACTTTTCTTTTATGAGTATTCTTTGTTTACTGTGTAGTCAGTGTTTCATGCTTCCAGGTCCTTCCCCGACAGACAGAGCTGCATACATACTCTGAATGAACTCTGTTTTTCCTCATTGGTTTCAAGGTAGAAGAAGGCTGTGCAGTGAACTGAGAGGAATTTGGGAACAGATGAAATTTTTGGGCCGGAGGCAAAGAGAACCCTGGCACATCACAAAAATAATGTGTTTCCTCTCCAGGGACAGTTGCAGACATATTGCTTAAGGCTCTGGAAGGACCTATTTCCATTGTGTTCAATTAAAAATAAGTGTTGGTGCAAGGGTGAGAAAATAGAGGCTTTATCTTTTCCTCTCTACAAGTGCATGTCTTTCTTAATAAATAATGTAAGTGACAATGGTATATTATATTACTATTTATTATTTAGAAATTGACCTGCTGTTTTTTAACCCTTCAGATCTCTTAACCCTGGGTAATTAGCATTGATTTGCCCTCAAAGAACTTCCCAAAGTGTTGGCATGTTTTTGAATGATATAAAATTTTAGTGTTTTTTTTTAAACAATATATGGGGAAAGGCTATCGAGAGTACGCTTTTTTGTTGGCCAAGGCCATAACTTTTGCCTGTTCTCTATTCCTTTTAACGTTGCTTCAATTTATCCTTTTTCTGAAGTTGTTCTCTCTGGTAGGAAAAATTCTTAGGCAGTGATTATATTTTCATAGGAACAGAACATGGTCCTAACTTGTTAGGTAATTATTAAGTATTTGGATAAATTGGTGGGAGTCATGAGATTCAGTGGGAAGTCTTTCGGGAAGTATAATTGGCCTTTTCTGGTAAAATCTTGATTTCTATTCAGATGCTTTTATTTCTGTATTTAACAAGTTCTCAAGCCAATTCTTCCAAAATAGGTTTCATTTTTTAATGTTAACCATAGAAGTATCTTTTGCGCTTTCATGACATTTAAGTCCTAGAAGCTCCAAATTCATTTTTTAATTGTATATCAAGTTCAATCCAGTTGCAGTTAACTGTCTCCCATTTAGTTATAAGGGATGTATGGATAGTTATGGTTGTTCAGTGGCTGTTTAACACAACACACGCACAGCCCTTTTTTATAACAGCACAGAGACTGTACAGCTGCAAATACTTTTTAAAAGGGGATTGTGAAAAGTCTTTAAGACTTTTTAGTTGTTTCATCATATGCCTATTTAACTAGTTATAGCTGAATAAGGGTCATTGAAGGAAGTGTTAGAGATATTGTAGGAAGTGTGAAAGTTTATAAAGAACAAACTCTGTAATTTAATAAGGTAAAGACTGTCTTTAATATTTCCTTTTTTTGTTTTCTTTTACAAGCCAGAACTGTGGAGTAGATTAAATAAACATGTATTTTATTTTTAAATGTTTCTCTCCTTTTATGTAAAAGAAATGATTTCAGTAGGTTTACTTGTCCTGATGTCTAATTATAAGGCTGTAAAATATGTGCATGCATTTTTTGCCCAAAGGAAGGGGGTGGGGGAGGAAGCATAGTCCAGAATGTTTTTTTAAATTTTTTTTCTGGTAGTGTTTTATTTCTGTTCATTGTTAATCTAATTGCCTGTGATGGTGAGAAATAAGATGGCAATATTTGGGGCTGTAAAAACAAATTCTTAATGCCTACATTAGTCAGTGTGCATAATGCTTTTGGAAACCTTGGATTATCTCCTGGGTACTGGCTGTTTCATGTTAGTCCTAGTCTAACATGAAACAACAGTGATTTGGGTGAAGATAAACAACAAAGCTATTTACAACCTTAACTAATTGGAGTAGTTAAGAGCCACCCTGTTTTGCCAGTGAGTCACTCAGTTTCTCTGCTTCATGCAACACTACATTTTAGTAATTTTTGATTGAATTGTTTCTTGTAACCTGAACTGAACTTCTGACATCAAACTTGCCCATTGAAACAACAATGTAGAGAAAGATTACACTGCTTCTTACCTATAGTCTCAATAAATCATTTGTTCATTGTAAACCTCATTGTTTGAATGTTTTTACCCTAGTTGACACAACCAACAGGTTTTAAGATGCAGATAATGCACTTTAACAAAAATGAAAGCACAGTAATCTCTTTGGTTTCTCAATTCTTGGGTGCCACGAGCCAAATTAAACGTATTTTATTTAATTATTAAAATAATGATATGAATATGATCGAGATAGTTGTGTAACACATAGTTATAACAGATTGTTTTGCCACTATATTTTTGTACATAGTTTTGCCAACTTGAAGTCACTTATGAATTCACAAACCAACCCCAAAGTGTATATAGGTAGTCCTCGGGTTAAAAACACTTGTCTTACATATGATGCCTTGTTACAAATGGGGGTGGGACAGCGGGAAGTGAGAGGAAATCAACCCCTGGAAGGGAAATTCTCCTGTAAGCGTTATCATTGGGAAAAAGTTTCTCCACTGAAGCTTTAGCATCAATCCTTGGTTCCACGACAACTCACAATTTTAAAAATCTAGTTGTCACTCATATAGATTGTGAGGTGACGTTTTCTGGGTTATTATACACTTTCAAACAAACATTTATTTGAATAATGTCAAAAACCCTTCATTTAATGTGAAATGATGAGTACATGTGTCCATATATTTAACAGAATTTTAAATAAAAATGTTGCTGACATAAATGTCTTAGGGGATGCTTTGAATGAGATTTTCCTGCTTCTTGCAGAGGGTTGGACTGGATGGCCCATGAGGTCTCTTCCAGCTCTACGATTCTATGATTCTATAATTCTAGGTTTATAAATGAATAAATTGGAGATAATTTAATTGTTTTCATGGCTTCTATGGATGTGATGCTCTTCCCTCCCATTCTTAATGGAATGGCTGTTTCTGCTTCATTGTGCTTCACTCTTCTCCTGCAACTAATTCACTAATTTGTGCACAGAAAACATCAGCATGGACTAAGAAACACTGTAATCTGTTTTAATGTGAAATCTCTGTGGCTCAAACTCTTTCGCAGTTTCTGGTTTTGATATAACATAATGCATTTGACCTAGACTTAATGTAAGTCTCCCAGAACAGCCCTGTGATAACATAAAAGACTACTGAGTCACAGGCAAGCTTTTCTGGTCACCTGTTAAAGTAAGATAATGGTACTTCCATGGTGATATAGTTCAGACCATTAGATCACATTTTGTTGATATGCTTAATAGTAGCTGTATTATTCCTTTATATTAATCTTGGAAATTTCTGGAAAGAATGAGTCTCATGGAGCTTGGAATTATAGCTTGGAAAGGGTAATAAATCATTATTTTCTTTTGCTACAAAACCTTACTGTCAAAGCTGGGCTATTTCTGAAACAGTGATTTTTAGTAATTTGTCTCATATTGCAAATAGTGCCAAACAATATCTCAGAGGGTTTGGTTGAACTAGGTGAAAAAAACTGAAATGGAGAGGAGTTATCTCAAGACAAGTGAGGTGCTATAAAATGGGTATGTTAGACCAGACCCAACAGTAAATTTTAGGAGGTTAAAATATGGAAGTGATTCTTAAGATAATAGCAGTGTCTTGATGTCATTTAGTATTTGAAACAGCAAACATCTTTATATTGATTTTACCATCTAATGATCTTTACCATTATTTTTGCCTCTTTAATGCAGAGGGAAGCATTATTTTCACTGTGTTGTTCATAAAAGAGCAAAGTTAACATATAACTATAGAGTAGTATTGGTCATTTCCCATAAATTGTGGCAAAGATGAGCAAAAGTATGATGTAATAGTATATAGGAATTCTCATGTTAATATTGGATTGGATTATACATGTGTATTGATCCTCAGACCTCCACATCAAAAGATCCGTATAACACATCGGGTGGAATTAGCACATTGTTTTAGCTCCTGTAATCTCAAATGTACATTTTGTGAGCATTTGTCAATTTCAGGCATCACTACACTGAATATGTATAATTCACCTCTGGCTCACTCATTGCATGGTTTTGCAAATAACAATGTTGTAAAAGTGCTTTACAAAAACTAATATAAAAACATGTGCTCCTGTGTATACTAACAAACACAACACTTTCTGGTTTGAAGAATGACAGGGTATGTTACTGTTATTTATTCTAGGAATTCTACCTTTTTGTACTCATGCAAGTAGTTATTCACAATGCTGTATATAGTACTGGTTGAGAAAAGAATAGAGAATTAGTTGTCTACCCTGCTGTTGACTTCAGCAGGACTAATGAAAAACTGAGCTGAGAAAAAATGGCTATGTTACTCTTATCTCTACAAATGAAAACTTCCTTGAACATTGAGAACCACATTTCTCATAAGTCTTAAAGTCTTTGTGAACTTGGGTTAATTAGTGACTTTATATAGAGCATTCCTTAGAGTTTTATTGACTGTTCCTCTTAATTTGTCACCAAACCATTAGACTTTATGACTCTCTTTAGTGGAGTAAAACTAATTAGATATATGAAATAAACAAACGATTTCTAATCCTTAAAGCCGCTCATAAATAATGGTCCCTTCAAAGCTTCAAAATGGGTCTGTTCTGTGTGTTTTTCTTGTGATAAGTGTGGAGAGTTGACAAGTTCAATAAATCTTCCAAGGAACCCTCTGTCCAAAACCCATGGAAATCAAAACTTTTTAAAACTGAAATTCTGTTTCATGTTTCTGACTGACTTCACAAGTTCCTCATTTTGAGACTCTACCATATGTAGGGGTGCCTTATTTGATTGTGGTTCATCAGCACTGTGCCCTGTATACTTAGAAAGTCTGTAATTAAGAGAATACAGAAAATTAGTATGGTTTGGTGTAATCTATAGAGGCATTAGAACATCTACAGCATGACATTTTTCTGCACTGCCCAGTGACTGCAGAGGTCTGTAGCTGCGTAGGAGGCATGCACATAAAGGCTTCTTTCCATGTCAGGTTGCTCTAGTTTTTGGAACGGCCTTCAGGACAGAAGAGGAAAATGGCATGGATTTCATGCTGTGTGACTTCGGACTCTGATGTTGTGAAATAATACAGAAGTACCTCTGCTGTACTGGCTGCTGTACCGCTAATCATAAAAAGAATCCCTACTGCTCAGCATGAAAAGAAGGGAGGGAAGGAAGGGAAAAAGGAAATGTTGCAAAACTTTTAAAACAAATTGTTCTTTGTTTTCACATGAGTTTTTGTAGATACAAACCTACTTCTTTGGATATGAGTACGGGTAATAACCATGCTCAGTATGAATCACCTTCATCAGCAGAGCTATGTTAGACTGAAGAAGATGCTGAATTAATCTGGCAGTTTTGCAGATGGCCTTATCATTAAAAAAAACCCCATTCTAAAACACTTTATATGCTGAGCAAGCCACAACTGTAGGCATGCAATCGAATAAAGTTTTAAAAACTCTGGACTAGAGCATACATTGCTTTCATGGTAGTCTTTCTTAACTTTTCTGGAGACATTGTTGTTGCACTACACTGCCTGTCATTCCTCACTGTTCACACTGGCTGAGTGTTAAGAGTTATTAGGGGAGGGTGTTCTGAGTAATTACTGAATTATTTTACAAATTCATCCATTCTGCACCCCACAAGATTATCTTTAGCTATGGATCAAGATGCTAATTTGCATGTTTTCATCCTGTATTTGTAAAGAAAACACATTACCATTAATGTTCCTGCTGACTATGAAGACCCGTTCTTAGCCTGTCCTTAGTTAAAACTCTGAAAATGTCTTTGAACTGTCACTAATGTATGGCATAATATGGCTGAGAAAGGTTTTGCATCAAAATATGTATTTATTACCTAAAAGCCACTTGTAATGGAATGGGCCTACCTTGCCATGCCAGTGTGTAGGAAAGGTTCTAGGCCCTGGGAGAAACGGCCCGATCCAAGCTAAAGGAGGAGGGAACAGCCTGCTCCTTATATGGTAGTGGTGCCTGATTACTGGGGGAGTTAAATAGTGTTGCCGAGCTACAGAAGGTAGAGAACACCAGGGAGAGGGGGATTTGGGTAGAGAGGAGTCTGAGGTTGAAAAAGAGAAGTGTTTGGAGCTCAGAGAGAAGAGCCTCTGTGAGGGGGGAATTAAAAATAGCCTTCGGGAAGAAGTGCTACATTTTTTTAGAGAGCTTATACTAGGAGCCTCGGGAAGGGAGGACTGAAGGGTTTTGAAAAGCCCGATTAGTTCACCTGTGAGTGAACATAGTTCTGTGGAAGACAAGTTAAAGAATCATTTTCTTTTAAGGAAACAGCTTGATAATCTTCTGAAACCATTACGCATCTGAACCTCTCCTAATATCTGAGCAGCCTTCTTATTCTAGATCAAATAAACTTCACAAATCTGTTTATACTTCACAAGAATTCGGTGTGTCTTTCCATGCATCAGTATAGGAAGGGCCTGTCTGCCTGTGACCATCACTCTTCCCTTCATTTTTGAATGGCTCTGTGAAATGACTCCGGTCGCCAGTGGGACAGGGAAGAGTGAATGGTGTGGTCGTAGACCAATACAATTAGATTGGTGATAGCGAAGTTATATCGTGATGTAACCGGTGGTCAGCAATTGAGATCGACCGTTGTACCACTCATTAATGCCAGAAAAAAATGCTTTAAAAAAGAGCCAGTATGGTGCAGTAGATTGGACTATGGTTTTAGAGATAAGGGATTGAATCCCCACTTGTTCATGGCAATCCATTAGGTGACCTTGGGCAATTCAACTCGGTCAGTCTCAGAGGAAGGTAAGCACAAATCTTTCTGAACAAATCAAGAGAACCATAGCGTTACCGTAAGTCAGAAATGCCTTGAAGGCACACAACAGAAACAACAGTGCAAAAGGTCCAAATTTCAGTCTTTCTTGCAGTTTTAACCTGTCTGTGTCCTGACTCTGCTCCTGTTCAAAGCTTCAGAACAGGTGGTTTTATCCAGTAGACTTCCTATGGCTGATCTGCAGTTCTTGATGTACTTCTGATCTTCAAAGCTTGGTACTTTTGGCTGTAGGCTAAGCTAGACAGAACAGTGAGTTACCATAGCATTGATAGTTTTCATTTCAAATATGTTCACTGTTCTCTTATCCTCAGACTTTTGCTCCAAATTGAGCATTTTGTTAAGGAAGCTATCCTATAGTTTTTTGACTTCCAAACATTTAGAATCAAGTGTTCATCTCTGAACAATATGCATTGGTTAATATAATGGTTGGATTTCTTTGTTTGGATAGAAGATCTTCCTGTTTTTTTCCTCCTAGATCTGCTTATGACTTGGAGTAAGTTTTTGTATAACCTGTTTTGAATTATCCTAATTTCATTCAGATGCCTAGTTTTCATGTGCATCTTTGCTTAGGGAATCTGTTCCTGAACAAGTATGGAAAGTGTTTTTAGCTTAATATGAAAGTTTGGTCATGAAAGGGTAGTGCAAAGGCAATTCAGCAGCTCTTTAATACCAGGAGAGACTGGGGGGGCTTTGTAATATTCCCACTCTGCTTTCCTAGAAAAATCTAAGAATTGAGGGAAGGGACGGGAACCTAATTTTTTTCTCTAATATATTCCTGTGTTCTCATTTTTCTCACTCTTGCACACACATCTAGTAAGTTTCATACACATCCTGTTGATCTTGTGTTTTATGTCTCTGGATTAGTTTCTTGTTTCCCGTTCATTCAGCTTGGTTCTTCTGTGGGAGGTGCAGATGAGACCCTCCGTTGATAGCATGAAAATAGAGCCCCATGATTCTATGGATTCCTGGTTTATATATTCATTTTTTATTTTTATTGAGACTGTTCTTTATAGTATAATATGCAGAAAGATACTTATAATGAGTGTGTAAAATTAAAGAAACATGCATTTGATTTGTTTTAAAAACTTACCCCAATAATAGCATCAGTTGTTTACCCAAATTATTTACATTCTTTGATTGTGAACGTATCTCTTTTACCTTCTAAAAGACATTTCAATCTCTTTCAAAATTGCTTTGAATCACTCTTTGGCACTTAGAAGCATTTCACAATGTCTGTTCTGCAGATGTGGAATCTACAACTTTTAAAAAGCCAGTTACACGTAAAAAGTGTAGGTATTGAGTATTCCACATCAGTCATTCCAGCTAAAGAATATTGTGTACATCTTCAGATTTCTGAATTATTCTCTATTTTCTTTGCGTTTGGATTAATGTTTTGCCTTTAAAATGTGTTTATTTTTGGCATATCTTTTGTACATTTCGTTTGGAGCAAATAAACATTTTCAGCAGTTTGACTTTGCCCTGAGCAGTACATGTGCTTTTATTAGGTTTTGGTTAAACAAAATGGAAAAAATCAGAAATTCAGTTTCCAGAACTGTTTGTCAAATAACCAAACAGTGACTTAGCCTGCATGTGTTAGTTAATAGAGTAAATTTTGTTTGTTTCTCTTTCCATCCTATTCTATGTAGTTTAGCACATTTGTATCCTACCTTCTTTTTCCATTCAGTGGAATTCATACTAGTGAACCTGGAGTTTGCAGGTGGTCTTCCCCTTCAGCCACTGACAAGACCCAGACCTATTTAGCCTCAGCAAAGTGTCTGCCTTTAGACCAACATGTTTGAAAAGCTAAGGAAAAAAAATACTAATTAAAGACACAGAAAAAAAAGAAAAGATTAACATTAAGAGAATCATGGGAGGAGGAATTAGGAACAAAGATAACAGAAAAAGAATGGGAGGAGATATGGAAAACAAGACAATTAAAAACATGTCAATTAGAATAAAAGAAAATTATTATAAACTAATTTGGAAGTGGTATTTAACACCAAGAAGGTTAAATATTATGAATAAGAATAATAATGAAAAATGCTGGCAAGGGTGCCAGGAAATTGGAACCTACATGCATATGTGGTGGGATTGTAAAGGTTTTTGGGAATTGGTCATAAGGGAAATAGAAAATATTATGAATATAAAAATTAGAAGGAATCCAGTGGAAATATTACTTTTAATTAAAAAAGAGGATAAGAAAGGTAAGAGGGAAACAATTTAATAGACATGCTATTAACAGCAGCTAGATTACTAATTGCAAAATATTAGAAAGGAGAAATGAAAATACAAATTAATGAATGGTATAAAGAAGTTTGGCGAATGGCACTGAATGACAAGCTAACATCAAATTTAAAAGTAAAGAAGGCATTATGGGAAAAAATGATTTTGAACGTATTTGGAGAAAAGTTCTAGAAAAATTATTGGAAAAAGAAGATGGGAATTTACCTCCAAATGAAAAATTGAACTTTTGGTGGGACCACAGAAGAAGAGATGGCTCTGAGGAAGGGGAGCACAGGGGTGAATGTAAATAAAAGAGGGGGAAATGTATAGAATATGTTTATATAATTGTAACCTTTTCTCAAATAATAATAACAATAAAAAATAACATGAAAAAAGAAAAGAAAAGCTAAGGAGAAGAACACCGATTGTACGTAAACAAAAACAAGCACAAGCAAGCAATCTGAATTGTGTGGAAAAACAAAGAAAAGGAGAAAAAAACTTTCTTTACACTTATACTCTGATTTTAATTATTTTGTCAATTTTATCCATATAATAGGCTGTCAACTCAGGAGTCATGTCTAGAACTCTAGACCATATGCACCATTTCAGTGTTTACTGCATCTCCAAGGATGCATCTACAGTTCACTGGAGAATTAATACACTTTGGTCACAGCTTTAACTGCCATGACTTGAATGCTATGGAATAATGGGAGTTGTAATTTTATAAGGTTTTGGCTTTCTTCCAAATGGTTCTTGTGCCTCACCAAACAATAATTCCCATTGAGTCATGGCAGTTAAAGGGGTGTCAAACTGCATTAATTCTCCAATGTAGATATACGACTCAAAATCAAAGAAAGGAATAGTTGGTACTTTAGAGAAATTTCTCAAAGTTAGTTGGTCAGAGCTGTACAATGTCAGGAGTCAGATGGACATAGACCACCAGCAGAGTTTGCAAATGTTACTCTTAAGGGTTATACGTCCCAGAATTCACTGTGGCTAGTGGCCTGCTGGCTAGGGATTCTGGAAATTGGAAAACAACTTTTCTAAGCTCTAAGACGCACTCATACTTGGTACCTGGCTAGATGTCATCCATGCTTCAGTTCTGTTTATTGTGAATGGAATAAACTTCCTGACTGTTTTTCCACCCAGTTCACTCCTATTATCTGCCTATTTTCCTCCTTCTGTTCTGCTTGCCATAGCCTTCCTTTCCTCTTCTTTATTCTGGTGGAGTACTCCTTGCCAAAAATATTTTTTCTCCAAAAAATGAATATAACAATGCAGAAGAATTCTGTTAGCAGCATTCCCCACTTTAGTTCCAAGAAACTTTTTGGGACCGTTAGTAGGTGAAAACAGTAGATGCTATTCAGTGACTGGAAGGCGAATCACAAATGTGCGTACTGTTTTGTAGAATGCCAAATTATTTCAGAGCTGTAGATGAAATCTTGGGAAACTGGGCAATATGTACAGATTATTGAGTAAGAAATGCATTTGAGGATTGTAAGAGACTTTTCCATTTGGTCAGGCCAAGCAATTCTTGGGATCTAATTATATATGCCCTTTTGCGTATCACATAACTGGTATGAATTTGCCTGTGTGTGGTCTCTTCCCATCATGTGTGCCCAATTTGATTTTGCAAAACCTGCTACAAATGCTACTCTTGGTTCTTGTTCACACAGCCTTATCTTTTTGGAAGATGGCTGTTTTAATACAGTAGCCTTTACCTTGGCAAGAGAACCAACAAATTACATGTACTTAGATCCTAAATATTGTTTGTTGAATTGCAAGCAAATTAGTTTTGTCTGAAGTGCACACTAATAATCATTTAGCTCCTTGGACTGTCAAATATTGAAATATTTTTCTGGGTTAGTTGCCAGAAGAATTTTTGGCAAGTAATCTGGAAGGATTTCAGCATTTTGAAAGGACAGAAATCTTTTGTTCTTAAAATTATTTAGTCAATGCACCTGTATTTCTCTTGTCCTTCCTCCTCATTCCCAAAGCTCTCAGTTGTTTTGATGTGTCTCTAAGAAACATAGTAAAAAAAAAAAGGGCAGCATTATTTTCACCAGTAAAGTAATTGGTAGAATGAGCAGTGGGAAAAATATAATTTGGCGGGGGGGGGGGGGGGGAGTATTCATCATTATTTGTTGCCAAATTTATAGAGAGCCCATGTGTTGTATGACTCTGGAGACCAGGATTTGAATTGCTGCTCAACCATAGAAACCAACTGGGGGTCCTTAGGGAAGTCACACGTTCTCAGCCTCAGAATAAACAAAGGCAAACCACATCTGTGTCAATCTTGCCAAGAAAATGCCACGATGTTTGCCTTCAGGTTGCCATAAGTTGGAAATAACTTGAAGGCACACAACAACAGAGTGTGTTTAAAAGTCCAGTATATTCCAGAATCCTTTCTAACTCTGGCCCAACTGAAACTGCTTATTTTCACATTCGGCACCAAATTGGAATTGTTTGCTTTATTCCTATGTATGGTGAAATGAAAAGTATGCAAACTAGTGGGGTGGACTGCCAAAATGACAAGTTGCTGGCACAAATCTGTTTAAATCAGGTTTCTTCTAATCAACAATAACTTCTTTATTAGCTTGTTGTTTATAATTAGTTGCTTTCAAGCCCAGTGCTCAGTATTAGTACCTGGAAACACAACTGGGATGATTCTATGCAACTCGCATCTTGTTTTTGAGCTTCCTCAAGATATTTGGCTGATCCCTATGGAAATAGAATGCTGGACTGCATGGACCTTCAGTCTGATCTATCACAGCCATTCTTACATTCTTTAATGATTGGACATTCCTTCTGTGCAGTCATTTGGCATGGCTATATTTCTGGACAAAGATACATAATAATACTTAGATATCATCTTTTCTCTAGAAGGAATTCTTTTGCACATCTTTGGACAGTGAACATTTAGGTGTGTGTCTAAATGTCATGTGAGCCTAAAGGGAAACTATTGAGTTCTCTTTACATTTGTAGTCCGGTTTTTCCTAACCCTACCTAAAAAGTGTTTGACTCTGAAATTAGCAACTTGTGTTTATTATGGGGTGCTGCAGTGAGAATATTATTGCATATTCAGTTCTTAAGATCTATGTCTTATACAATGAGTGGGGACCTATGGCTCTGTGAATGTTATTGCTATACAGCATGTTCCTGACCATTGGTCATGCTGACCAGAACCGATGGGAACTACACAGATATAACATTTAGGCCACAGGTTCTCCAAAACTGCCTTAGTGTAAGTTCACTTGCGTAAGAGGTGCAGCACAAACAAGGTCCATTCATACTTGAGTCCGTATGTGTGTATTCAGTAATTGGTTTTTGTATTCATCAAGTAATTATATACCGTATATACTAAGTGTCTTCAGGGATAGTGCACATTTTTGTATGAGAAAAAACTGGGATTTTCAAAATGAAAAATTAATGTGTTAGCATATATATTTGTATATGATAATACACAGGATTTCCTGCTTTCTTTTGCTCCTCCCATGCCTATAAAGATGTTTTAGTTACATCTGTTTATATGTAGGTCTACTCCATGGTGATATTAAGTGTTCTGTAACACATTCTGAAGTTTTACAAAACAATAACTGCCAGTTTTACAACAGTGGCAGTTGCAGGACAGGTGATTACATGTTAAATTATGCAGCAGCGAGGACTTTGGCTCTCAAAATGTTTGGGGCCACTGCTCCCATAATCCGTTATGGTTGGCTGTGCTGGTTGTGGCTTCTAGGAGTTTAAAACAGCTAAGAGACCAGAGGTTCTCCTTCCCTGCTATATAGAATTCCACAAGAACAATCACCAGCAGTGTGTAAAAGGAGTGAATGGTAGCAAATGGTGTGTAATATTTGTGAAAGTGTGGATAGCATAAACACAATCCAAATATCCCTACTTCTGTTTTTGAGAAATGGGAGATATGTCGTTATTATCAACTATGGTGTATTTTATATGTCTGGCTATGTGATCCTTTCAGGTACTTTATTTACAGTCCTATCATTGGTACAATGTGATATAGTGGTTGTCTACAAGGGGAAGGCAACTGCAAATACGGCAGGGACAGGTTTTTTCCCCTGCGTCTCTTTGGCGGGCTTCAGGAGCACATTCCAGTGTGCCTGAAATTACTTGATGTCATTTCCATCTGCATTTTTAAAGGATTATTTCTTTTTTTCTTTTGTCTATTTGGGGTAATCTTGGGGGTCTAGAGGATTAATGGAATAAATTAATACATAGTTGTGACTGGGTTTTCATTTCATCCGTTTTAAACATTTTCTAAAACTGTTATTTCCATTCGGTCTTGCTAGGACTGTGAGAACCTGGGATGTCACCAATGACAAGAAACACAAAGGTGTGTTTAAACCACGGTCAGCTCAAGGTAAACGGGTGATACCTACAAGCTGCACATACAGCAGAGATGGAAAACTCATTGCAGCAGGAAGCCAAGATGGTTCCATCCAGATCTGGGACAGGAATATGAATGTAAGTGGTCATTTTAATAGATAAACTGCAAAAATGTGAATTACTTTGTGATCTGACAAATTCGTCAGGGTGAGGGTGCCTTGTTGCCCCATTGACTGGTATATCAGCCATGCTGCTCAGTGCATATTTATTTTCTAGTTGTCATTTTAAATACATTAAATCTCTAGCCTCTGTAGAATCCATGATTGCAGAATAAATGTGCAAATACTGCTCTGCTTAGTGGTTCTGTGAGAAATTTGCTCATTTCCACCTTCTGGTGTTTTTAGCCAATGAGTGACATTCCAACTGAAACTGACACTCAAAGGATCTATTTCTAGTTGTAAGCATTTTTAGAAGTATAGAAGGGCACATCTATTGTTTTAGGATGTCATTTCCAGATTTTGCAACTATTTTGCTTTTCTTGATGTTTTCCATCAAGGTTCTTGCCCATAGAAAGCAATCAATAAATTTTAAAATAATTGTGATTGGGAAATAGTTTCATACAGAATCCCAAGAGATAGAAAATTGTTTTTTTTAAAACTTAATTTATTTAGTTTATATTCAACTTTTCTTCTGAATGGGACTCAAAGAAGCTTACAATATAAATCAAAACAGTAAATTATGCTTCCTAACGTGGGTTTTATTTCATATAAAATATATGCTGATGCTGTTTCTGATTTCATAAACATATATAGAGTGATAGCAAAAATGCACTGGTTTAAGATACCTTTAGAATTAAAACTCACAATAGAATAGAGAAAGAATAACCCCTTTCTTCAGCTAACAGAAGATGTAGCCAGCATGATCAATAGTCACAGATTATGAGAATTATAGACAAAAATATTTACAGTCTGTTTCTAGTTGCAGCCAAACCATCAGCTGATGTTCTGGCTGAGCAGCTGGTTTACACAAAATATATGTCACAGAAATTCAAAGGGATGTTCATAAACACCTGAAAAAGTATGCATGCAGAGCAATGTATTATGCCATTTTTTTTAAAAAAAACAAGCACACAGAGGTTCATAAGGAAAATGACCTGAATAAGCAGAGTATGAGGAGTGTTGTTGTTAAACTCTGCACTAGGAGATTTCATATTTGAATGCTGTCTACACTTACATCAACAGCCCCACAGGTGATGAAAACCAGCCTCTGAAAAAATTATTATTCTGTTGGAACAAGTTTATATTTATAATAACTTCTGAAACTGCCATGCCATTAAGAAGTTTTACAAGGTTTATAGTGGCAATAACAACACAGATAAAAAGCTGACAATCAAAATAAGTTGGGATGTAGCTGAACTAACATCTTTGTGGACTTGTGGCTGAATATTTATACCAGTGAAACTCTTCTCACTCATCTACCCCCTCTTTTCTCAAGTGTGGTAAAAAAGTTGGTTTGGCTGAGATGACCGCACTAAGTTATTTGATTTTTATATTGTTTGTACAAATTATTTTTGCCAAACCAGAAAACCACACTGTGAAGGAACTTCTGGTATCTTTAACAATTTACTGTCTAAATTTGTTTTGGGGCAGGGAAACATTTCACACTAGCTTCATTTTTCAGAATCTGAACATAGTGATCCGGCATATAGAGTTAGGAATGGAAAATCACATCTATCCAGTCAGGGGTGGCAAGTTGCTTTCCTACAAATAATGGGGAAATGTAGTTATCCCATTAAAATAATTAGGACCATCTTATTCATTTATTGGTGAAAGTATATACTGCATTTTCCTTCCTAGTTTAATATTACTAATAAAAATCACAATTAAATTATTTTATTTTATGGGTTTTTCAGTTGGCTTTCAGGATAAATTACCTTCCCAAATAAGCATAATTTAGCATACTGAACAATATCATATAAACCTAACATTTTTTAAAAAGCAAACAAGACATTAAGCAGTTAAACAGAGCGGACAAAATCCAGTCCTCTAGATATTGTTGGACCATACATCCCATCAGCCCCAATCTAGATATCCAATGGTCAGGAATACTCTGTTGCAGTCAGATAACATCTGTAGAGTCACACAGTTTCTCCCTTTGAATTCCTGTATATACTCATGTGTCAGTCTATAAACATTTTAAGCACCAACCACCATTACTTTCTCCACTGAGGTACTGCTTCTGGCCTTTTTGAATGTCTAGGTGGAAAAAATGTGGCAGCGTTGGCAGTCAAGAGTGACTGGCTCCCTAAAGTGGTGCTGGTCCTTCCCCCTTTATGGAATGGCCTCAACTTATCCAGGGATCATATCAAAATCCATAATTTAGACCCCCAGACCTGTCCTCAACATATACATGAGGTCAACTTATGGCATATATTTATTTATTTATTTATTACATCACTTCTACCCCGCCCTTCTCACCCATCAGGGGACTCAGGGCGGCTTACAATATAAACATACACATTAAAAACAGTTGTCATCAAATTTAAAAATCCATCAAGATTAAAAATTACAATAAAATTAAGAATATCCATTAAAATATACATAATTATACATTTAAATATACATTTAAGGCGCTTTCCATGTTCATGTGGGGTCTGTCAGTAGGTCATATATTCTTATCTCACTTTTGCTGCTACTCATGCTCAAATGCCTGGTCCCATAACCACATTTTTGTCCTCTTTCGGAAAGACAGGAGGGAGGGAGCCTGCCTGACTTCAATGGGGAGGGCGTTCCATAGGCGGGGAGCCACCACTGAAAAGGCTCTGTCTCTCGTCCCCGCCAGCCGCACCTGCGAGGCTGACGGGACCGCGAGCAGGGCCTCATCTGACGATCTTAAGCTTCGAGGTGGGTCGTAGCGGGAGACACGTTCGGACAGAAAAGCTGGGCCGGAACCGTTTAGAGCTTTATAGGCTAAAGCCAGCACCTTGAATTGTGCTCGGTAGCTAATTGGCAGCCAGTGGAGCTGGCGTAACAGAGGAGTAGTATGCTCCCTGAACGCCGCTCCAGTTATTAATCTGGCAGCCTCCCGTTGGACTAATTGAAGCTTCCGAACAGTCTTCAAAGGCAGCCCCACGTAGAGTGCGTTGCAGTAGTCTAAACGGGATGTAACAAGGGCGTGCACCACCGTGGCCAAGTCCGGCTTCCCAAGGTACGGTCGCAGCTGGCGCACAAGTTTTAATTGTGTGAAGGCTCCCCTAGCCACCTCTGAGGCCTGGGGTTCCAGGCTCAACGATGAGTCTAGGATCACCCCCAGACTGCGCACCTGCGCCTTCAGGGGGAGTGTGACCCCATCCAGCACAGGCTGTAACCCAGTACCGTGTTCGGCCTTCCGACTGACCAGGAGGACCTCTGTCTTGTCTGGATTCAATTTCAATTTGTTGGCCCTCATCCAGTCCGACACAGCGGCCAGACACCGGTTCAGGACCTGGACGGCCTCCTTAGTGACAGGTGGGAAGGAGTGACAGAGCTGGACATCATCTGCGTACAGATGACACCGGACCCCGAAACTCCTGATGATCTCTCCCAGCGACTTCATGTAGATGTTAAACAACATGGGAGATAACACAGAGCCCTGCGGGACCCCACAAGTCAACGGTTGTGGGGCCGAGCAGGCATCCCCCAATGACACCATCTGGGACCGACCCTCCAGGAATGAGTGGAGCCACTGCAAAACAGTACCTCCAAGTCCCATTCCCGCGAGGCGTCCCAGAAGGATACCGTGATCGACGGTATCGAAGGCCGCTGAGAGGTCCACCAGAACCAGCAGGGACACACTCCCCCTGTCCAGTTCCCGGCGAAGATCATCGACTAAGGCGACCAAGGCTGTCTCAGTACCATGTCCTGGCCTGTGATGTCTCATGGGCCATGTAGTCCCCTTCCTAGTATTATTGTGGCAGACAAAGAGGAAAACTTGGGTTTCCCACCGTTTCAGCCAGAATTGGAGCCCTTGCACCTGCAAGATGTTTGCCCACAAGAAGTCAGCCAAACAAGCCTTGAGCAGAAATCTCCCCCGTTCTCTCGCCGGGATAATTATAATCGAGATAGAGGCGCTAGGGAGGCGAATCGCCGAAGCGCCAGAATCGCTGCCAGACAATTAGCTGATTAAGCCTGTTTCCCTTGGGAAATCTTAAGGAGTCATGCATCTGGACACAGTATGGGTTTCGCTTCTTGTTCCCCAGGGAAAGTGTTCCTTGGCGGGAAAACAAGATTCTATATAGGTGTTTACCCGCAAGGAAATCCTTGCGGAATCAATTCATCAGCTTCGGGAGTGAGATCGTGTGTGGACTACGCTACTCCAGTTCCCTGTTTCCAGGACCTTGCCACGGACCTTGTTCTAGTTCCAAGCCTGCCTTGTCCCCGGATCTTGCCACAGACCTCGTTCTTGCTTCTTGCCTCTTGTTGCCACGTATCAAGCCTTGTTTGCCAAGAATCTAGTTTGCTTCCAGCCTTGTTGTCAAGCTCCATTGGACTAAAGGACCCTGTCATTTCCCCACACTTTGCTTGGCAAAGTGTGTGTTTCGGTTATTGGATTATAACTTTGGACTCTAATATCACATATTGGACATTGTTTTCCTGGACTATATTTGACCTTTCCTGAAAGGTCTACTTCTGAACTATATTCTTCACTTGTTTTTATTGACTTTATATATTCCTTTAATAAAGATATTAGATAGAATCTGGCCTCTGTGCATGGTTATTGGTGCTCTGTAGCCTGGGTCCTGACACGGCCTGAAGCCAGACTGTGCCGGATCCAGAAAATCAGTGTCCACCAAGAATCCCTGGAGCTGCGAAGCAACCACATGTTCCAAGACCTTGCCCAAATAGGGGAGATTGGAAATAGGCCGAAAGTTTCCGAATTGAGTGGGATCCAGTGATGGCTTTTTCAACAGCGGCTTGATCACAGCCATTTTTAGGCTCTCTGGAAACTTGCCCTCCCGAAGGCAGGCATTCACCACCACCTTCACCCACTCGGCCAAACCCCCCCTGGCTTCTCTCACCAGCCAGGATGGGCAGGGGTCCAGGATGCATGTGGTCGGTCTCGCCTCTCCAAGGATCTTGTCCACATCCTCGAGCTCAACCAATTGAAATGAATCCAACAAAACTGGACAAGCAGGTGCACTCGTTACATCCTCAGAGACTGCCGTTAATATGGTGTCAAAGTCGGAACGGATCAGAGCGACTTTGTCCGCAAAGAACCGAGCAAATGCTTCACAGCGGGCTGCCGAGTTATCAGGGCTCCCACCTTGATTGGTGGGAGTTAACAACCCTCTGATGACACGGAACAGCGCATTTATGGTAGTAAATGCATAGCCTAAATTTTTTAAAACTAGAAAAAGGAAAGATCGTAAAGTAGTCATGCATCAGAGATAAAGATTCTGGCTTTTCTATATTTTTCTAAAGTCAGGATGATGGTAGTGGTTTGATTTTTAGACTTTGGTTCTGGGAGACCAGTCTTTGAATCTCTACCCAACTGTAGAAACCCACTGGAAGACCTTGGACAGGCCAGACTCTTAGCCACACAGAAACAATGCAAAACCCGTCCGAACAGTCCTTCAGTTACTTTCATAGGCTTTTTTTTTCTTGTGTTGCTATTTTGTTTAATGATAGAAATATTATTTGGAGTGGAAATTGTCCACAAAATGAAAAACGAAGAAAAGCACCCTTTTTGCCTTAATTCCTATGTCAAAGTAATGATTTCATCTGAGCCTTTGAAGAGTAGCTACATCTGGAAATTTCTTGAGTAAATATAAGATGAAAGGCATCCAAATAGATAGAATATTTTCCCTGCAAGCCCAAGGTAAAGTTTCCATATCCATAAGTATCCCACACTTCTTCTTCCAGAGGTATGCGTGCCAGACCTCTACTGCAGAACCTGAAAAATTGTATGTAGCATGCCAAAAGCAAATATTAACATCCCTCCCTGTATACATCTGTTCTAGCTAGTACTTCCCAAATTCTAGTCTGAAAGTTTTACCATAGAATTGTCAGATGCTCCTCCCTCTGTTTAAGGTGAAAAGGGGGCACTGTTCAGTTTCTAAATGCATTCTTTGTTATATAATAAACAGTTTATATTAAGGTGCTATCCAACTGTTTGTATTAACCAATCCAGTGACAAGAGGCAGTTCTGAAGCTCTGACATCCCTAATGAAAATAACTCAATCAGTAGACTCTTTTAAGGTTGTGAGAGAACATGCTATCCTTAAGAGATACACACTATTCCTTAGTTCCAGTCATAGATAACCTCTCCAACACAGACAAGCAGGGTCTGTACCTTCCAATCTGGAGGGCCACACTTCTCAAAAGTCCCAGTGAATAAGTCATTTGGACTACAACCCCTATCACCTAACATTTTAGCCATCTTGACTGGGGTTGTTGGGTGTTATAGTCCAAAACATCTAGAGATGAGCTAAACTGGAGGAAGTTGGCATCTCTCTGACCACAGAGGGCAACTCATTAGCCAACTTGCACTTCAGGAGATAATGATTGCAATTGTGATATTAGCAAATAAAAATTTCAAAATCTTTCCTGGTGAACTCATGATCCTTTAATGTACTGTTATTGCATTGTTCAGCTTGTAGCAATTATAAAGAGAAGTGAAGACAAAAGCGGAATGCTTTCCAAAGACAACAAAAGGAAAGTGAAGACAAAAGAGTGATATTCACCAAAGACAACAAAAAAGTATTAATTGGCCCTATTTTTTAAAACACCACCTCTGAATTTGAAAGCATATTGTATCTGGGAGGAGGCACAAAACATGGCAAAGCTCAACAACAAAAAAGAGGTGTTTGTAAATCAGCAAATAACTAAATTCAATCTGGTATGTGGTATGTAGGATCTTGAGAGCTGAATAATCTTGTTTGTGTTTGGACTGTTGATAACAGTTTTGAGTTCACACTCTGTTGTTTTTTCACATGATAATGAAAAACATTCCCTGCGAGCAGAGGTGGAATGCACAATACAGATTCCAGACTTGCTGCTAACAGTACTCAATAAAGATTGGTTATCTTTGAAATAACAACACTTACGGTATTTTGATAGAGCTGTAGGGACTATGTTTGTTTTAAGGAGTCCTTTGAATTTATTTAGTGTGTGTGGTTCAAATTATTTAGAGTGGTTTTATAGCTAACCCAGACTTGAATGAAACCAGAAAACAAACAAGTAGAGATGTTAAATTGGATTTACAAGAGACTACACTGATATGGCTTTAATCATGTTTTCCTGATCCTAACATCCCTAGATGTGTTGGACTACATTTCCCATCAACTGTAGCCAAAATAACTATTTTTCTTGTGTGGTGGGTGTTGTCATTCAGCTAAATCTATAGGCTGGAAAAATCTGCTTTTTGTTGTCAGTTCATTTTCTTGTTGGTCATAAGGAAGATCATAAGACTGTTTGTAGCTTGATCCAATATATACATCTGCAGAATGTATCATTATGGTAAAACAAGGAGAATCCAAGAATTAGCTGGAGAGTCAATGTGATGCCTGACTAAGATTTAAAGATCCAGGTTCATCTCCCCATGAAATTCACTGGCTAACAAGTTACTTGGGCAAGTCACTGCCTCCAAACCCCACTTTGCTAGCCTTTAAGAAAGACTTAAAAACATGGGTCTTCCGGTGTGCCTTTGGAGAGTAACTGTCATATCTTTCTTCGGTTATTCCCCTGGGATATCTATCCTTTAGACTGTTCCACTATTTTATGTCCCTGCTCCCCGTGGTTTTATTCATATGCCTTTCTCACCGAGTTTTAACTTAGTGTTCATGTGGCCCGCCCTGGTTTTTAGTGCTTTTTCTGAATTTTGGGTTGTAATGTATGTTATTATTTATTGTATTGTTAAATTGTGTTATGATGTGTTGTTTTATATTTTGTTATATTGTATGGTTCTGGGCATGGCCCCATGTAAGCCACCCCGAGTCCCCGTTGGGGAGATTGTAGCGGGGTATAAATAAAGTTTTATTATTATTATATTATTATTGTTGTTGCCCAGTGAAGAATACCCTGAGGCCTGAGATTTAAGCACACTTCTGGTAATATGAGAGAAGGCTTAATTATAGTGATATAATTAAGAAGTGTACTTGAGATGTTGGAGAGTATGGTCATCATCGTAGAACATGTCATTCAAATAAAAAGTACAAGGGCCAACAAATCAGAAAATATTTCTCCAATTATTTAATTGCATGGAACAGAAAAAAGTTGATCCCCCTCCAGCTCTATTGCAAGAATTATTGTAAAAACATGTACAAGTTTTAGTTCAAAGAAATAAAATTAATTTTGGGAAAGATGGGAGAAGGCAAAGAAAAAGTGTTTTGCCAAGTGTTGAGGGGACTGTGACAGTGAGTGGTAATATAGAAAAAGCCACTAAGAAAGACTTTGTAATACCATATTCAGCAACTTCTCTGGCATCAGCGTTCCACTGAGCTTCAATGCTGGCATGGTGTGAGAAAAGGCAGGAGAAATAGAAGAGATAGCTAGATAGACTGCTTGGAGAGTCACCAGCAAACAGAGGCTACCACCACCGTTTCTTTTCTTTTTAAAAAAAAAACTCAAGGCAGTGCTTTCACTTTAAATTCCCTCCCCCTGGAATCTGGGAGAAAGGAAACTCTAGATCAGTGGAAGCAATAACAACAACAAAAAGATGATGGAGGAGAACTGTATTGATCTTCTTGAGTTCTGTCATGTAAAGATATGAACCCAATTATGGCAAAACTGTGATTAAAAAACTAGTGGTGCCACACAGAAGGCAGACAAATGATGGTGCTGCAGAAATAATCAATTACCTGTAAGCTGAATAGTGAATTGTTTCTGAATGTTCTCAGTCTATTTATTCAACTCATCAAAACACAGTAGCAATATGTGTGTGTTGTATTTCCCATAACCATGTTATAATATCTCCTTTTAGCTAAATAAAATTAAAAAACAAAGGGAAAGGAGAACCAGTTTTTCCCTATGATGTTTTTACTACACAAAGTTTGTTTTCAGCAGATGTTGATATTAGGCAGAGAGGCTGGTGAAAACGTGGAGCATTTTCCAGCTGTCTTTTATTTATCATTTGACTTGTAGTGAGGCTACGCAGACTGAAACCAGATATATCCATGGAACAACGAACTTTCTGAACTAAGTAATTTTTTCCTTAGATACAGTTAGACATAATGGTGTATATATAGTCCATGCTTGCCTAATTTAGTATAGCTGCGAATCTATGTTTAGGGTATAGGATGCAACTCATCTTTGTCTGAATCTTTCAGTTCTAACTTCAAACCTATTGGATATTGAAGGCTTTAAAAACTTCTGTAAGATTTTCCACATTTGCATACAAATTTGCATTTTTTTCCTAATAACTTTAATGACTTATCTGCTTATCTGAGGGGTCATTTTGTCCTGCTTTTTTAGGGTTGCTAATGAAGAGACTTCATCTATTGCCCATTTGACTTCTGCTTAGAGGTGCCTCATAAAATAGTATGCAGCAAAGAGTCTTCTCATGAACATGTAAATTCCATATGTCAGAAAAACCATCTCAGGAATATAGCCCGAATATATGAGCCTTAAGGGATTTTTATTCCTAATTACCCACACACCATTTCAGGAAGGTCTCATTGATATGAGATTGCTCACTACAATTTGCTTGCGCTATCTCAGAATCAATTTATGCTATATTGAGTATTGTACGTGTTTTAATTGTCACTTTTAATTTTTTTAATCATTCCCAAAGGAATATGTTGCATTTAGTTGCAAACTAAAATTTATGATAAGGAGAAAAGTCTGTAATAATAATAATAATAAAAATAAACTTTATTTATACCCCGCCACCATCTCCCCAACGGGGACTCGGGGCGGCTTACATGGGGCCATGCCCAGAACAATACAATATAACAAAATATAATAGAACAACAAATCATAGCACATTAAACAACACAATAAAAGAAAATATACACTACATTAAACAAGATCAAAAGAACAATAAAACCAAGGGCGGGCCACATGAACACTAGATTAAAACTCGAGGTGAAAAGGAAGTAGGAGTAAAAGCCACAGAGGACAGAGTCATAAAGTGGCGGTGCGATCTGGAGGACAAATATTGAAGGAGAGCAGCAAAATGAGTGTTTACAGCAGATATTGTGGGATAAAGGAGTAGAAATGGATGAGTTGTGATCACAAGTTCCCTTTCACCCTCTGTCTTATACAACTTAATCCTGGTTACTTTCTTTCTGCATTGTTAATCCTTGTTAATTCTAATCAGGGTTTACAAATCAGGATTTGTAACCATTTAATGGTTTCACATCTGGGTTACAAGTACATTCTTGTAGCATTAAACATGATTGACACAATTACTAACCACGATGAAGTTCAAGGGGACTTGTCTGTGTTGGCAAAGAAGTGGGCAACCTTCATGAAAGACGGTCATAACCATGTTGTAAGAACTGTACAGCATTATATCTATGTCAAATGGGAATGATATTTTACCATTGGTTGTTTTGTACCTGAGTGTGTGGATGTTTGTGTAACTATTCAGTAAACTTGTTGTCTGTTTTATCTAGCTAAAAAATCAGGAATGTGTAACCATCTCATAATTCTCTTCAAGTTTGTTAAAACTCCTCATCGTAAAATATGGAAAGTTGTTAACTAAGCACCCAGTGTATACTGTGTTAATTTGTGTAGTATTTGTCCATTGATATAGTAAAGCTTGGTTTTTAACTAGAGAAGCAATCACATTTTGTATAAAGCACTAAAATATAGTATTAGGACTGATATTCTTACAGCCTTAGCCAAGTGTAAGGTTAATTTGGCATTGGGGATTAAAGCTATAATTTAAGGAGAAAATAGTAAGAGCTTCCTACTTCATATGTTTTAGTATATACAATGTAAAAATAAAGGAAGGCCAGTTGAATGCTTTCCAGACAGAGATTTTTAATTAATGATGTTAGCTATTTCTTGTTGGCCAACTTGCACTATCATTTTCAGATATAAAGCCTTTAGAAGATGTCCAGATATTTCAAACAACTTTTTAAAAACTGCAATGGTGATATTTCTCATTGCTGTTCAAGAACATGTTCTCAGAAAGCGATTTTAACTGCTTGACTTTGAATAGTTAAGAGTTTTTTTAACTGAATAAGATCTCACAAAATGGTGAATTTGTGAGGCAGTATAACCTCTTTTTTTTTGATATCTCTTATGTGGATATCATCAGCTGGCGGTTGTTTATTTCTATGACCTCTACCTACCTCACCCCAACTTAGTATGTTTCCCATGGAAGTACAATACATCTATATTAACCTGTTTTTACAATGTTTACAGTTATTTCAAGAAGTAGATTGTTGTAGTTGATTCTTTTACTGGAAAAGTTTGGTCTAATCAGGTAACCAGTGTTCTTTTATGACTGTTAAAGATGATCCAGTTAATTAACACTCCACACTAGGGTTCCAATTGTGTGAATAATTATGATAAAAAGTTAAATGGAAGCCCAGAGATTAAAGGAATGAAACCTGGGATATTCTTACTTAGGAACACACACAGATCCTTATCAACTCAGATTATTGTCCCACGAAGTTCAATATTGTGTATAACCAGCTGTAGAGTTTCAGGCCTAGCTTTATATGAAGAAAAGAGGAATTGAACCTGGGATTGTGTACACTTGAAGGATACGCACACACACACTGACAGCCTTTTCTTTCTTGTTAGAAATGTTTTGCATTACATAAACTTTTTTCGGTACTGTTCCATTTTCCGGGCGGACTCCAAAGGGAGCCTAGACAGAGAAGGATAGTAATTTTATGAGGAGGGGGAACTGAAGGAGAAAAAAACATTTCCCAATTTTGGTGGTTATTTCCCCCCCTCCCCCCACGTATAAGAAATCATGGTTGTTTCTACGACGGGGACATGGATTGGGGGAATAACTGGAAAACAGGAGGAAATGGTTTAACTCCTTCAACCCCCTTCCCCCAGTAGAATGGACTACCCTTCACTCTCTAGTGCCTGCTTGTGGCTTCCACCAAGGTAATATAACAGTACCTTTTTTCTTTTGGGGGTAATGTAAGGGATATGCTATGAGCAGAATAGGTAAATGCAAGACATAGGGAGTGGAATTATTTAAAGTACTTCTAGCAACAACAATAAATGCAAAAACTGAAGTGCTTCTCATTGCAGAGAGCAGAGAATGACAGTGCCACCTTGGGGGTGGCTATCCCCCCCAAGGTGGCATTGGTGCTTTTTCCTCTGTATGACTCTAGTCTTAATCTGTAATTTTGACCCCAAATTCTGCATTCAAATTATAAATAAGGTCAATTTATACATGACTTATACATATAATTTATTTTGATACTTTGGGGTAAGTGTTTATTTAAGGGATGCCATTTTACTATGCCATCCACAGATGGTGATATCCACAGGTGATCCTGGAACTAAACCCGCAAGGATACTGAGGTCCCATTGTATTTCACCTTGGTCAAATGACATTCAAAATGAAAAATATTTCAGTTCTAAGCCTTCAGTTCAGTTCAGTCCTAAATATTCAACCCAGTTCATTTTGGCATTTCTTAGTTTGGCATACAAACTTCCCCGGGTTTTCTTCCTTTCAGGCTGCGTCCAAAAGACAGATGATATATTTTGTCATCTTAAATCCTATAAACCTCCTGTAGGAAGAATGGGAATACTGTCCCTGATAAAGTATTTTTATTCTTTAGTCATGCATACTTGTCTTTAACTTACATGAAAGGGGGGGATGCTATTTGAATATTAGTATTACTTACTTGCATTATTTTTCTGGACTGTAGAATGACATGTTTGGAAGTATTACAAGTCTTTTGCCTCCAAAATACACTTAAACTGTAAGAGTACATAAAAGGTGTTGAATAAAAAAGAGATAGACATCAGCTGTGCCTGTGCTCTCTCCATCACTTAAGTTTTAAATTGCTTTGCTGGCTTTTTTAAATTCAAGAAATGCAATAAAACTCATTTGATGTTCTAAGGGAACCAGGTGGGTACAATCTAAAAGTAGCAAAGCTTTTAAATATTTCATTTTCTACACAAACAGGTTCATACCAAGTTCCACTGCAGGCATGCACATGCTCCAGGCAGTGACACTTCATGCTTGACATTTTCCTATGATGGTACAATTCTTGCCAGTCGGGGAGGTAAGTAACCAGATTTCTTTCCATATATAGTGTTGGGTACAACTTGTACTGAAGTTTGTGCTGAACTCACAAAATAGAATTGATACCAGCTCCAAATTTTGGCCTGCCAAAGCCAAAACTTACTCACTTTGTGAGTCAACATCTGCGTTACCACTGCTTCTTCAATTGCTCTGGGTCCCATCTGCACAACAAAGAGCACAAGGCACAAGTTCCATTGGATGTTTTGCTAAGAAAGGGAAGACTAACAGACAAGGAGAAAATGGTGGCTGTAATCCAGGAGGTTCCAAAGTTCAATAGTGGTACTCAGCTATGCCATCCTCTAATTGTGATTCTAGTACATATTGTCAAAAATAGTCATATTATCCAAACTGACAGCCCCATGTCAAGTTCTTTCCCAAGTCTGCATTTTATTCAGCTCACTGATATTCTACAGCACTGTTTGGTGGGAGTCCAAGGAAATGTCACCACAACATGAGCAAAATTGAACTGTGGGATTTGGCAGCTGAAGCCAGACTGCCATTTTCAACAGTAATTTTGCTTTCTTCGAACACATACTTTGGCTATAATGTAGAAGCATGTAGAATAATCACAGTATAGAATAGTAGATATAGCTGGCAGCTGTGTAATAAATCAGATTTTTATAAGATAATGATATAAATTCACTTAAATTCATAGTCATTAATTTGTTTATAGGCATTTTTCAAATTTTGCATTTGTAGTTTCTATATAATTGTGATTTCTTTCTTTCCTCTCTGTTGATTTCACTTTTCGTTAACCCATCCCCAGAATGTCACAGGTAGCCAGGTGGTTGTTCATAAATAAATTAGTGCCTAACCCACATGTCATACTTTCGTATGAAATCATTTTGATACTTGGTATTTAATGTTCAAATTCTGAAGTTGCTTTCCTAAGTATAATATTTTGAGGGGAGGGGTAGGTCTGATATTAGCTTAATTTTAGGCATCTTAATGTATTATAAAGAGTGACTATTTGTGCTTTATGTAATTTAAGTTTTAGTCTGGACCTTTACCAGTAAGAGCAGATGTGTAGTCAACAGTCAGTCTAAGATTAGCACACCTGCGCAAATGCAAGGGATCAAAAAGGAGATTATATTTGGGGGAATACAAACTTCCAGTGAAATTCCAATTCTGTCCCTTGATCTTTGGTGCTGTTTGCTTGTTGGATGTGAGAGAACTAAGATAGCTCAGCTGCAGGCCCACAGGAGAAAAATCTACAGACAAATTGCTTATGTGTGTTCCCAGTTTCATTTCCATTGAGAGTAAGCTTGGAACTTGATAGAAATACAAGAAAATGATGTTTAAAGATCTCCTTCTGACCTTGCAAATCATTCTTAAAAAGCATCTTTGAATACAGTTTTTTGTTATAGTAATGAAAGATTATTCAGTTATATACAAACGATCATAAAAATGGGATTTAATTAACTGTGAGAGATGTCCTGTGCTTCTGATGACATGGTGGGAATTTAAGCAATTAAATTCTCTTGTCACTTTATGTGAAAATAAATAGTTGTGTCTGTGATAGCTTTATGTCCGATGTGATGGCAGAAATTGTGTTTTTTCTTCGTGTACTCTGTGAATGCACACTAATGGAGAATGCTGCGCCTGCGCAGGCTCCAACGGATACTCTTCCAAGCTAAAGTTTGAAATTTGGCGGTAACCCCGCCCCTCTTCCCAGAGGGTATAAAGGGCGCCCTCCGCGCCCGCTCTCCAGTTCCTTTTTTTCCGCCGCAAAGCTCACTTCGGACTCTTCGTTCTTATGTCAGCCACGCGTTTTAAACGGTGCACTCAGTGTGCCGCTAAGATTCCAGATTCCGACGGCCACACTAAGTGCCTTTTCTGCCTTGGCGAAAGCCACGTCGTCGGTACCTGCCGTTTTTGCCTGGCCTTTACAGCTCAGGCCAGAAGAAATAGAGCTGCGAGACTCCGTGCAGCTCTTTACGAAAAAACTCTTGCTCCTGAGGCTTCCACTTCCACCTCAGCCTCGATGGCGTCCAGGCCTGCTCCGTCGGTATCATCTAAAACCTCGAAAACCTCGAGACCGCGACCGACCAAACCGCCCTGCACGGTGACCACTGCTACGGTATCCACCCGGTCGGGCAAGATGGGCCCTTCATCAACTTCGAGTTCGGTGGCTTCGGCCATTTCCACTCGATCCCGCCTGGCTTCGCCGCCATCTTCTTCTGCCATGAAGATTGCCTTCAAGAGGGCTCAGGAGGAATCCAGACGGGCTCAATTTGACTCGGCAGCTGTGTGCCCGATTCCCCCGACGCCGGGAAAATCGCTGAGGGTCGCGTCGAAACAACCCCCAGCAAAGAAACGAATGATCCAGAGGTCGTCCTCCTCAGCGTCTTCGAAGAAGGACGTCCCCTCCTCTGGGCCTTCCTCTAGGAGATCCTCTCCTATCCAACCAGCACAACGCCTCCGCTCCTCTTCCTCTCCTCATGGTCAGTCCTCGGATGTGGACGCTCAAGCCTCCCCCGACCGGTCGGTCAGGACAGTTATTAAGGCTCCCCAGCCGGCACCATCTCGTCTTCCGGCTCGACAAGAGCTCTTTCCCCCGGCTCAAACACCTGAGAGGGGTAGACAGATGACGCGCTTAGCCCGCGCCGCCCAGGCCTCCGCGTCCAAGGGCGTTCTTCCACAGCCGGCTCTCCCTGCTCCTGAGGTTATACCTCATCAGGACTCTGTGCTTGTTTCTCCTCCCCGGTCCCCTCAAGGGCCCGAGGAGGATGACCCCGATATCGAACGCCCCGAGTCGATACTCTCCGCCTCCGTTGTTTCTCTCGGTCTCGACCTCTCCCCGCCTCACGACGCCTATGAGGTCGACCCACCTTCCCCGACGGATAATATTCGGGCTTTCTCCGACCAGATGGTCAGAATGGCAGACGCTCTGGGGATGGAAATTAAACAAACTTCAAAGGCTGTTACCGACCCCGTTTTCAAGAGGGTTCAAGCCCAAGCCCCGCCAGCCACCTTGCTGCCTTTTCTTCCATACCTCCTGGACGTCATCCAGGCATCTTGGAAGACTCCATCTTCGATACCTCCAATCTCTAAGAAAATAGAGGCCTGGTACCGAACCGATGACGAAGCCTTGGAATGGCTCAAGCATCACCCTGACCCAAACTCCATGGTGGTAAAGGCCTCCCAATCGTCGGGTCGACACTCCAACTCCCCTGCCGACAGAGAGGGCAAACGCTTCGATGCGGTAGGCCGCAAGCTGTACTCCGGTGCTCTCCTCCTTTGCCGTATGGCAAACTATGGGGCCTGCATGGGCGCTTATCAACAGATCCTCTGGGAGAAAGCCCAACCTTTCTTCGCCAAGCTTTCTGACGAAGACCGGTCAGTCCTTTCGACCCTCCAACAGGAGGCGGACTCTCTCGCACACCACCAAATTCAAATGGCTAAGCATACCGGTGATACCGCCGGAAAAATGATTGCCCACGCGGTCGCGATCAGACGACATGCATGGCTTCGGTCCTCAGGACTCTCTTCTTCCTCTCGACAAGTGATCGAAGACCTTCCTTTCGACACCCAAGGCCTTTTCAATTCTGGCACTGATGACAAACTTAAGTCCAATCACGACTTCAAGATTCTCGCAACAAAGTGCGGGACCGATCAACCTCAGGCTCAGCGGACCCGATGGTTCCCGCAACGGTACCGTCGCTACCCTCAGCCTTTTCGTCACCAGCCGTTTCGACGCTCGTCGAGCTCGAGTCACCACAGTCATCAGCAACAACCTCGCCGCCAGCACCAGGTCCCGAAAGGTCGGGGCAAAGGTCCTGCAGCTATGCCACAACCCCAACGTCGGGCCTGACGCCCACTCTCTCGGGGATCTTTCTATCTCCACTACTACTGCCACTACCATGCCGTTCCTAGGCCCCGACCAGATCCTTCCTCTCTGTTCTTTTCTCGACCGCCTAGCTCCTTTCTACCGCGAATGGGAGTCTATCACCTCAGATGCCTGGGTTCTTCGCATTGTCAGAGACGGCTATGCCTTGGAATTCGAAACCTTGCCACCCACGGGTCACATCCTCCACACCGACCCTTCACCGGAAATATGCGCCGAGGTCGACTCCCTTCTGGCGAAGGGCGCAATCCAGCCTTCTCCTTCCGAGCAGGACACTCGAGGTTTCTTCTCGAGATACTTTACGGTTCCCAAGCGGGGCGGAGGTCTTCGGCCTATCCTCGACCTACGGGCTCTAAACCTCTTCATTCTGCCTTCAAAATTTCGAATGGTTTCAGTGGCCTCTATCCTCCCGATGCTCCGACCCGGAGACTACTTCGCCTCTATAGACTTATGCGACGCGTATTTCCACGTCTCGGTGCGTCGATCCCACAGACGCTTCCTTTCCTTCAAGCTCCTGGGACACTCTTACCAGTTCACAGTTCTCCCTTTCGGCCTTGTCACGGCCCCAAGGGTCTTTACAAAGGTGGTCGCCGTGGTGGCAGCGCACCTCAGGAAACAGGGCATTATGGTCTTTCCTTATCTGGACGATTGGATGATTGTCGCGTCCGACCCCTCATCCCTTCAAAACCATGTCTCACAGACTCTTTCTCTCCTGCAACGGCTGGGCCTTCAGTTGAATGTCTCAAAGTCTCAACTCCTCCCAACCACAGAGATCCGTTTCATTGGAGCTCTCTTCAACTCCATCACGGAAACCGCCTCCCTACCGAAGGACAGGTTCCTAGCCCTTCAACAGCACCTTTCTCTCCTCCTCCGCAACCGCAGGATCCGAGCCCACGCGGTCCAAGTTCTTCTGGGTCACATGGCCTCCACGGTCATGGTTACCCCTTTCGCCAGATTACGTCTCAGACCTCTCCAAAGATGGTTTATAGACTCTTTCAAACCCCATCGGCATCCGAGCTCGATGTTTCTCACGATACCGAACCACGTTCGCCTCTCCCTTCGTTGGTGGCAGGACCCAGCGAACGTTTGTGTGGGACTTCCCTTCCATCCCTCCCTACCGTCAGTCACCATCACGACCGACGCCTCCAATTTTGCGTGGGGAGCCCACATGTCGTACCTCACCGTCAGGGACCTGTGGTCCACCCAAGAAAGGTCTCACCACATAAACTTTCTAGAACTATTATCAATCTTCAAAGCCCTCCGGGCGTTTGCTCGCTTTCTTCCCCACAAGTCTGTTCTAATCCAAACGGACAACGTAGTAGCCATGTACTACATCAACAAACAAGGGGGTACGGGCTCGAGAAAACTCATGGCTCTCTCGATGGACATTTGGCTATGGTGCATAGCGAGACACATAACTCTGTCGGCAGTTCACCTTCCGGGGGCTCAAAACACTCTAGCAGACTCTCTAAGCAGAATAACGACCTCCCCCCACGAGTGGCGTCTCGATCCCGAGATCCTGAAATCCGTCTTCGACGATTGGGGCTGGCCAGCTCTGGACCTTTTTGCCTCCCCCTCGAACGCTCAACTTCCTCGCTTCGG
Organism: Anolis carolinensis; assembly: GCF_035594765.1. NCBI lineage: Eukaryota > Metazoa > Chordata > Lepidosauria > Squamata > Anolidae > Anolis > Anolis carolinensis. The sequence goes on along the minus strand of NC_085842.1, from coordinate 303,066,077 downwards.
AGCGAGACTACCTCCAGACTTGACTCCGGGCTGTCTCGGAGACGCGTTTCTCCTCGACTGGACTCTCGAACCCGTCTATCTTTTTCCTCCCTTCCCTCTCATCTCGAGAGTGATAGAGAGACTCTATCTAACACCGACATCGGCCATCCTGATCGCCCCTGCATGGCCACGCCAGCCGTGGTATCCCACGCTACTCCGGATGTGTGCGGATCCTCCCCGCACTCTCCCAACTCTCCCTCATCTACTATCTTCACAGAAGGGACAGGTCCTCCACCCCGACGTCCCGTCCCTACACCTGACTGCCTGGAGGATACTTCCTTAAATTCTCTCCACCCAGACCTGCAGGCGATCCTTCGCGCCGCTCACAAACCGGCCACATCGAAGGCCTATGCTTACAAGCTGGCAAAATTCCAAACTTTCCTTCGGGACCGACGCGTCGATCCCGCCTCTACTTCGATCCCGCTGGTCATGGACTTTCTACTTTCCCTTGCGGATCGTCAACTTTCTCTGGCCTCGATAAAATCCTATCTCGCTGCTCTCTCCTGGCATTTCCAACGTCAGGGACAACCCTCTCTCTTTTCTAACAACCTCATTAAGACCTTCCTTCGGGGTTACAACAACTTGCATCCTCCAGTTCAACCTCCGACTCCCGGATGGAGCCTCGAACTCGTCCTTTCTCAACTAGCTTCAGCTCCCTTCGAACCTATGGCCTCTGCAGACCTTCACCTTCTCTCTTGGAAGACTGCCTTCCTCATCGCTATCACCTCTGCGCGCAGGCCTTCGGAACTGGCTGCTCTCCAGGTGGACGAACCCTATCTCCGTTTCCACCACGACAGGGCTGTCCTTCGCCCGGACATCACCTTCCTACCTAAGGTGGTCTCTGCTTTTCACCTGAACCAGGACATAATACTTCCTGCTTTCTTCCCTAATCCTTCTTCTTCTCTAGAACGGAAACTCCATCTCCTCGATGTCAGGAGAGCCCTCCTTTTCTACAAGGACAGGACTAAGGACATACGTAAGTCACCTAGACTGTTTGTGGCTTACGCTACACATAAACTGGGCGAACCACTTTCTTCCCAAAGACTCTCACACTGGATTGCTCAGACCATCGAGCTCGCTTATCAGCTAGCCAAACGCCAACCCCCCTCTTCGATCCGCCCTAGATCTACGAGGGGCCTTTCCACCTCTACGGCCTTCCTGAGGGGCGTCCCTCTCGACTCCATCTGTCGAGCGGCTATCTGGTCCACCCCATCCACCTTTGTTTCACACTACAGGATGGACTCAAAGAACCTCAAGGACTCGGCTTTTGCCAGGTCCGTCCTTTCCTCCTGCCTTACCTAATGTTGTTGCCTTACTCAAACCCAGTTTTCGGGTTTATCCTTCTTACAGGCTGACCGTTGTCATCCACCCCGTTTGTAATCGATGTGCTCAGGGTTTATTTAACATAGTGCTTGTGTACTATACTTACCCACTGCACTGAAATGTATTTTTCTTTTGAATACTTCTCCCTCTGTTTTCAGAGAATGAGTTTATGCCTACCTCTGTATTTTCTTACAGACTATTGCCCACTTACAATGTTATGATTGTGTTCTGGATCCTAACAACAAGGATCGGTTTTTTTGCACTATATGCTATTGCATCGCTTCTTTGACCGATGCATTTGCCTGTTTTTGCACCTTGTGCTCAATAAATGTGTTGTTTGGACACTAGACTGGTTATCGGGTTTGCTATCCCACCTACCTATACCTCAGCTTGCTAGTCTCCATTAGTGTGCATTCACAGAGTACACGAAGAAAAAGGACAGGTTGCTTACCTGTAACCGTGTTTCTTCGAGTGTACTCTGTGAATTCACACAATCCCGCCCTTCCTTCCCCACATGCAAACCTCTCCCTTTCTCGCTGCCTTTGCGGCGTAGGAACTGGAGAGCGGGCGCGGAGGGCGCCCTTTATACCCTCCGGGAAGAGGGGCGGGGTTACCGCCAAATTTCAAACTTTAGCTTGGAAGAGTATCCGTTGGAGCCTGCGCAGGCGCAGCCTTCTCCATTAGTGTGAATTCACAGAGTACACTCGAAGAAACACGGTTACAGGTAAGCAACCTGTCCGTCCAGCTAATTATCATGATGTGGTACAAACACCTACAAGCACAAACCTCTCCAGAACATCTTACCCATTGTATTTTTTTTACTACAAACATATTTTATTAACTGCACTGTATAATGTACTTTGTGTGAGCATACTTTATGTGTATACCATCTTGCTATAACATTAATAATGTGTGACTAAGAGAAAAAGTGACATATATATCAATAATAATAATAATAATAATAATGTAAATAAAATTACTATTGTTACTACTACTACTACTACTACTACTACTAACAACCTACAGCAGTAAGAAACTAGTTTACATTCCCATTTGAGATTACTTTTCATAGTGTGAATGAGTAAAGTAGCATTTATCATGGGCTTTCAGACCATTATTTTGACCTGCAATGAGTTGTGATGCAGTACAAAGAAGATTTTCCTAACATATTTTTTAAACATTACTAACAGGCATCTGACTGAATTGCTCTCTCCTTTATCCCATCAATCCTCCAAAGGGATGATCATGCCAAGGCCTCAACCATCAAGGCCAAAGAAGCCTTGATTGGGATTTGTTACTTTGAAGGATATTGAAAAATTGCCAAATACATTTCATATTCTGCATAAATGTAGAAATTGAATTACTTAGCCAAATTTTTCAAAATCCAATTATCAAAGGGACAGAAAGTGAGGTGAAATTTTCTGAACAGGGGCACAGATAGCAAAACAAACACCACAGGGGTGTTAACCCTTCCTTGTGCTATCCAAAGCTAAAAAAGATATATTTAAAAATGTACCTATTCTAACTTAAAAACAAACTCAACTTAAGAACAAAGCTACAGAACCTATCATGTTCATATCTTGGAGACTACCTGTATTTGCTTTGTCCATTCTGTGGTATGGAGAACCTTTGCTCTTTCGCCTGCTTTCTTCCCTCCCCCACATCAGTTCTGGAACTTGAGAATCACTATTTGATCCTATCTTACCAAAGAAGGTTTCTAACACCAATTTGGGCTCTGTTTATTGAGAAGGTAGGATTGATCTTGGTTGAGGGTTCATTCCGTGCATGCATTCCTCTAAGGCTGATGAGGTCTGACCTATGCTGATTCTTAGGAAGAGTCTGTGTGACTTTTCACATCTACAGGTCCTTCATCCAGGTTAGCTCCGTTTTTGAAGACCACCTAACATCATGCCTTCTGGTTAGACAACTCTGTCATCTATCTTAGAAGGAAAACATTGTAAGGGATATAGTATCTTGGATCACTCTGTCTTTGGTGATATTCCAATTGTTTTATCGCGCTGATTTGTATAGAGTATCCCAGAGAAATGTTGGAACTTTTACTCTATCTGCCTTCAGAAAATGTAATAAATTCAGTTGTGCTTGAAGAGTTGCAGCCCTCTCAGAATTCCTAGATTGCAAGTATAATCTTTTCTTGCATTCTTAGCCAGGTGACCTCAGAATAAATGGCATTCAACTGTCCAGCCATTTAGAGAGACCCTGTGGCAGGAAATCAAAGCATTCTTTACAAGAGGAAATCTAAAATGAGTAGTAAATACAAGGAAAATGTCTGCATTTCCCTTTAAAGAATTATAGTAAAAGAGTACAGTATTTGTCATTCTTTCATAAGATCTTTTTTCTTTTTTTCCATAGGTGATGATACCTTAAAAACATGGGACATGAGAAAGTTTAAAACACCTCTTAATTCTGTGGCTGGTCTACCTAGTTTCTTCCCTATGTAAGTAGATCAAATATTTAAGGGTGAATAAAATCACACTATAATTGGGGTTCTAAAAGAAATCAGCAAAGAATAGTGAAAAGTTGTCTGAAACTGCAATCCTATGGATACTTGAGAATTAATCCCAGTCAACCAATGCAAATGTACGTGCATGACAAAAATGGTTCGTACTATCAAGTGACAGTTGACAATAAGATCGTGTTGTAATAAGGTTATTTTCTTTAGTGTCTTTTAAATATGGTTTGAGTTTTTAAATAGTTTTTAAACATTTTTCAGCCTAATCACTTCTTAACTTTTGCAATTTGCAGATTTTAAACTATTATTTTAAAAAATTTGATGAAAGCCATCTTGAGTCCCAAACTAGGAAAAAGATGGGATATAAATAAAGACAGTGATGACGATGGTGATCCTTTATAAAGCTGTTTCAGTCTTGTACAACTTTGATTTATGAGAAAATCATAGGGGGCATGATCAAGACCGTTTTTTTTCTTCCATTTCTGAAAATCCGGCCAGACAGCTCAATTTTGCCAGGTTTAGTTATTTTGAACATGGCTGTACTTTTAGTTGTCACATACAGTTAAGAATCTAACACAATTTTTTCATAATTCATAAATAGGATTTCCAGTAATATACTTAGCTTGTCCTTCATTTTGTTTTCAACAGGACTGACTGCTGTTTCAGCCCAGATGATAAATTGCTTGTAACTGGTACTTCTGTTAAGAAAGGGCATGGTAATGGAAAACTACTCTTTTTTGAGCGGGAGACATTTAAGAAAGTGTACGAGATAGATGTCACAGATGCTGTAAGTTGATTTGTTCCTCTTATTCATACATAAAAATGCAGGTTATGCTTTTCCACTTGTATAACTAATTGTAACTGCTGTTGTTGCTCTAACATATGTGCATATAATTAAATGTATATTAATTTTTTGTAAAGCTGATATTCTCTTAATAGTAGGATATCACATTATATTCTACACCAGAGTTTATTGCTACAAACAGCAATAATAAATACTTTTAGCATTATTGGTAAACTGCAATTAGGATAATAATAATAATAATAATAATAATAATAATAATAATAATAATAATAATTTATTTTTCTATCCCGCCACCATCTCCCCGAAGGGACTCGGGGTGGCTAACATGGGGCCAAGCCCAAAACAGAAACAAAATGTGACAAGTTAAAACCAATATAAATAACTAAAAACAGTATCATCATAACATTCAGGTATAAAAACAAATTAAAACACAAAATACAATATAATGTAGTGACGAGGTAAGGGGAAAGATAATAATAAAAAAATGAAATTGGGGGGGGGGGGTCAAGTCAAAAAGTGCATAGTTTCAAGACCATTAATAAAGTGCCTGGGCAAGTGTTGAAGCGTTACCTGAGATAGTTTGGGGTAGGATAGGTAGGAGGGAAAATAAAGTGCGAGGAGACAGTATGTCAATGAGAGGGGTCTATCATGTTAGGATACAGAATTCCTATCTGGAATTCCAAAACCCCAAATATTTAAAAACAGGCATCATGGGTGGCTGAGATAGTGATATCTTTAACTTCTGATGGTTTAATGTACACAAACTTTGTTTCATATACAAAATTATTAAAAATATTTATAAAGTTATCTTCAAGATGTCTGTATAAGCTGTATATAAAATATACATTAATTTTGTGTGTAAATTTAGGTTCCATGTCCTAGTTTTCTCATTCATATATATATTAGGCTTGTGCACGGATTCATTTTGGATGTTGGTTTGGACGCCTGTAATGGCAGCCTCTTTGTGCACCATGTGATGCCATGACTAGCTGCCATGTAGCCCTTTTTCGCCAAAAAAAACCCAAGGTGGCAGAGCTCTTACTGTTACGACCAGCCGAACAAGCCGGATTGCTGAAGGGAACTGACCAAACTGAATCCATGCACTGATCCATGTCTGATCATTGCTGAAAAGAAGAAACATGTCTTTGAAAAGGACAAAGATTTGCACAAAAATTGTATGTACTAATCTATATGTATTGAAGCAAATCTAGAAATTAGCATTATATAGTTGGCCCTTCCAGTTTCTCAAATTTCACACTCCCAGTTTTGATTATTTGCAAATTTTGAACCCCGCCACCACCCAAAGTGGGGGCTACATGTGAATATTTACATGGCACACCCATCCTCTGGAGATGAGTGAGGAAGCTGTTCAGTGAAGAGCTCTGATCAAATGACTTGTGTTACTGCTTATCTATTGTGTTGTGCTTGTATGCCAGCAATTCTGACTGTTGAAGGGCAAACTAAAGACTCTTGATTTCACATTTTGTGCTTCTGTAGCTTTAGCCCTTCCAACAGAAGAAGGAAGGATATGTGGTTCTCTATTTCTTAGGGTTCTTAACTTAAATCAGGATGGTAATATAATAACAACAAAACTTTATTTCTGGACTGCTCTCTCTCCCAGAAGGGACTCAGGGTGGTTTACACATAGGGGGGAAAAAAGGCAAACATTCAATGCCAAAGATGGTAAGATGATAACTTAGGCCTGAGAAAGCAAGATGTTAATAACACTCGATTCTGTTAGAAAATGAGGTCATCTTTGCTCCAACAAATAGTGTGAAGTCCAGGATCTAGGAAAGTGCACCCAGCATTATAAACCACTGTTGCTCCCTTCGAGTTCTTTGGAGTGTGGCTTGTTAAGCTTGGGTTTCCTGGCAAAACTTCCCCCTATAATACTTTTCCTTGATTGGATTTTGTTTTTATGGTGAATATATTTTTCAAACATTTATTTAGAGCATAATTTTGTGGATGTTTCCTCCAAGGAAATCACTTCAAGTTGATTGGGATTAATTCTCAAATATCCATAGGATTGCAGTTTCAGACAACTTTTCAATATTATTTGCTGATTTCTTTTAGAATCCCAATTATAAAGTGGTTTTATTCACCCTTTATTGTGTTGCTGCTTTGTTTTGATTTGCTTGGTAAAAACAAACTATTTAGTGAGAGTATATATTAGAGTGCAGTTTCTCAAATCAGTATTTTACCTTGCAGCACTTTGTTGTTCAGTTTGTTTCATGCTGAAGTATAAAATAAAGGATTGCATATTGTATTTGCAAGAATGATTTATACTATATTTTTGTATAGATCCTTTGATCAAAGAGGCAGCTTCTATGTTGTTGCCTTGTTGTTCTTGTTTGCCTTCAAGGTATTTGAGTTATGGCGACTATCATGGAGTTTTCTTGTCAAGATTTTTTAGGAGGACTTTGCCTTCCTCTGTGGGTGAGAGTGATTTGTCCAAGGACATCCAGTGGGTTTTCATATCTGAGAGAGGATTTGAACCCTGGTTTCCATAGTCATAGGCCAGCGCACAAACCACTACATTATGCATAACTAAATTTAGTAAATGCCAAGTTCTGTTTAGATATTAAAGATACTTTAATTGTCATTGAAATGTAATCTGACTCTCCCTTGAATAGTTTTATCTTTCATCTTGAACTATCTATATTTCAGGAAAGATTGAAGGTTTATTCAGGAAAAGGTGGCCTTGTATACCCATTCCATATAACATACAGATTCCATAATTACAGAAGCAATTATACTGACTTAAGTAGAATTTAAATGTAGAACAAATAGTTGAAGAAAGGGCAGGAGATCCTTCATGAATCATATTTAATCTATGAGCAGAATAATAAGGCTTGTTAAGTTAAATGACAAACCTTATGGGTTCAACACATAAAATGGAATGCAACTGAATACTTCTGTGACAAATTTAGACGATATGGGAAATACAGTTTTTACAGCTGTTAAGTTTTACTTTGCTAGACAATGGGGATGGGGGGAATCCAGACAATATAGATAATTTTTAAATGCTTAGGGGCTGTAAACCTAATCTTTAAAACTGCTTGGTAAATAGCCAGTAGATTTTGGCCTGTAAATGAACCTGATATTTAATGGAAACTTAATGGCTACTTTTAAATGCTTGACCAAAGTGGTGTCTAATGTTCATTTCTGTCATACCAAGCAAGACTTTGTTCACCTCTTTTCCTTGAAGTCTTTTATGGGAGAGTACATTATTATTCCAGACCTTTTGCTTTTCTATATGGGCTAACTTAAATACTTACAGGCTTATCCAGAAGGTGCTTTGCCAGTGCAGTCCATACTGAACCGAGAGGTATATGAACAAAATCAAACTAGTTTATATTACCCTTCAGTTATAGTGCTTGGATCCTTTGGAACCAGCAATCTCTGTAATTTGCCCCCCATCATCAGTGCATAGCTATGGTAAAAATTGCAGTACTTTGCTGGAGCTTCAATACCTTAAAGCAAATTTTGGCCCCCCAGGTGTTTGGACTTCAACTCCCACAATTCCTAACAGCCTACTAAAGGTTAGTTTTATCATCCCTGTAGTTGAGATGTCTGATATTAATTCCACATGTTACATATAAGGGTGTCAATCATTGACCTGCAGCCCACCCTGAAAATGTCCAGCTTTTATTTTAGAGATCAGTTCTAGTTGCTCCTAAATGTGTATCTGAGTTCATTTTTAATTTCAGACTTAATTTAGAAGTGAGTTTATGATCACTGTAGCAATGCCCTTTGTTATTGGAATCCAATATTCAGTAGGAAAGTTCTTCGTTCATATTTGTTTGAGGCAGAATCACTTGTAAATCTGTTCTCAGAAGAATCACCACAGAAGATTTATCTACCTTTTTTCCAGAAGAGTTGCAGATATAACACCTTGCATTGCTAAATCCTTAATGAAGCAAAGTCCATGAACACTTCTCCTGTTGCTTGTGACTACTATCATGATATCATTGATGCATGATTAATTTTGGTATGAGTAATTTTTAAAAAGCCATAGTGGCTAGAGTATTGATAACTAGTACCAGCTTAACATAAGGACAGTTAGTAGTTGCTCTCAGGTTATATTGTAAGCAGTTGAATGTATACTGAAGTTGTTTTTCTTAACCTGTTTTTCCTATTATAATTATATTATTGATGTACTCCAGTTGTTGTTTTTGTGATTTCAGTATGTTGTAAGCCACTTTGGGTCCCGTGAGGGAGAAAAGTGGGATATAAATAAAGAATTATTATTATTATTATTATTATTATTATTATTATTATTATTATTATCATCATCATTATTATTTGCTGTTAAGAATTGCGGCAGTTGAAGTTCAAAACATCTGGTGGGCTGACATTTGCCCATGGCTGCGCTAAAGGCATCAGATTCTATTTTATCGTGGAAGCTAATCAGGATTAGCTCTGGTTAGAAGAAGGAATTGGCAAACTACCTTTGAATATTCCTTGTTTAGACCAACCTTGTGGAATTCATGGGGTCACCTTCAGTTGACAAGCAACTTGAAGGCACATGCGCACATACATATACAACTTGCAAGAAATGCTAGGATCATAGAAATGTATCAAGTTGCCTTACATCAAATCAGTTTATTGGTGTGTCTGGGTTAGTATTGTCTACGTTGCGGAACTTTATGGTGTAGGCTGCATACCAGGATTGGGAAAAGAGCAATGTTGAATGTGTTGTCGAAGGCTTTCATGGCCGGGATCACAGGGTTGTTGTATGTCTTTCGGGGTGTGTGGCCATGTTCCAGAAGTATTCTCTCCTGACGTTTCGCCCACATCTATGGCAGGCATCCTCAGATCTATGGCGTACAACCTCTGAGGATGCCTGCCATAGATGTGGGCGAAACGTCAGGAGAGAATACTTCTGGAACATGGCCACACAGCCCGAAAGACATACAACAACCCAGAGCAATGTTGGCTGTATACCAGGATTGAGCCTCTGAATGCCCCTAAATTGTATTCCTTTTTTGTCAGTATAATTATTATTTTCACTGTGTTTTACTTTTTCCCTCAACCAGCTATTATAGCCTGGGAGATGCCTATTGTAAAAACATAAAGGAAACTGGAAGTGAGCTTTGTGCAGTTAATCATTTTTGATAAATGACTCTGGATAAAAGATCCAAAGGATAGGATGGATAAATAATAATAATAATAATAATAATAATAATAATAATAATAATAATACTTTATTTATACCCCGCCACCATCTCCCCGCGGGGACTCAGGGCAGCTCACATTGTTACGAAAGTAACAACGCAAATACATTAGCACAATATACAAAGGTTAAAACACAATAAGGTAATAAAACAAAAGTTAATACAACAGTAATAATATCAAACAACCACCAATACAATTCAGTCAAACTTCATAGGTGGGGGGACTACAGCAGCAATTTAAAGATAGAATCATTAGATTAAAATACCCAGATAAGAGGGACCTAGTAAAATTCAGAATAGAATTATAATGAGGCTGGTCATCCAATGGCTGTCTCTCCAAAGGCCAACTTAAGGCCAACCTAAACATCCAAGTTTTCAATTGTTTCTTAAAGGAGGATAGAGAGGGCGCCAACCTGATCTCCCTAGGGAGGGAGTTCCAGAGCCGGTGCGCCATGGCCGAGAAGGCCCTCTCTCTCATCCCCACCAGACGCATCTGTGAAGAAGGCGCAAGCTTGAGGAGGGTCTCCCCGGAAGATCTCAGAGATCGCGTAGGTTCATAGGGGACTACGTGGTCACGAAGATAGGCAGGTCCTCTGAGATCCCTTGGGATACTGATCATATGGTTGTAATTGTTTAAATACAGTGTTCTGATATCAAGATAATATTATATACCATCACTCAGCCTCAAAGTTGAGATAATTTATATTATAATAAAATCCCATACAGTAGTATTAAAGTCAGGATAAAAACAATAACAGGGAGAACAAACTAACTTGCAATAATTGTTGTAAAATGTATTTATAGCAGAATAGAGTGTATACAACAAAGCACCTGAGGTCCTAATTTGCATTAAAAGTCTGCAGAAGAAAGTACTGGGTAGACTCATGTATCAACCAGTCTCTTGTATAAATCTAGGACTGGCTTTGGAAGCAAAATTTTGGATCAATTCCATAGGGAGTGGAAAGTACCAGTGCTGTTTCTGATAGCCAGCTACCAGAGGCTGTCATCACCATTATTTCCTCATTCAAGTATTCACAAATTGTAGAAGCAGTGCCACGGCAGACAGAGTAGAGGCGGTTGGTACTTCTTTTAGTTTGCTTTTCACCATTCTACCCAGAGAACAGGGTGGTTTCTTTTCTGATAAGAATTGCCGTAGAGTATTCAAATTGACCCATGGATAAGTTAATCCAGGTTTTCTTGGGTTGATTTTTAACTATAATTTCTAGACTTATACATCAGTATACAGAGTGTTGGCCAGCTATAGCAACATATATGAATCTGTCCTGTCTCCCACAGCAGTCTACTTTTCATTCACTTTTTATTGTGGCCTTTATGGAAGATCTTCATTGCTTAAGCAGGAAGAATGAATGTAGATGCCCTTTATCCAAAACATACTGCACATATAAACAACTGTAGTATAAAATTTGTTAGTTTTACATTGTGTAGCTAAAATGTTTCCCACACAGAATTATCTACCCTATACATTAATTTTAGTCAAAAATTCAACACCTCCAAAAAACTGGGCCAGATTATCAATGAGTCAATGTGAATATTACCTTAACTCTTATTTTTTTAAAAAGGCGTAATCCCCTTATCCGGGTAGAGTGGTTAAAAGTCAGAGTTTAGTCCATCCTGGAGGAACTTAAAAGAAGCACCAACCCCCTCTGCTCTCTCTTCCGTGGTACCACTTCTGGCCTGGGCGGGGAAATGGGTTATGGGGTTATGGGCAGCATTAATTATTTCCCCTCTCCATGAAATGACGCTTGACTTATTCATGAATCATATCAAAATATGTAATTTTGTCTCCAATACCTGGTCTTGACCTATACATGAAGTCAGCTTATCCATGAATACTGTATACGCAGTATGTTTTTTCTATTTTTTTTTGCAGTCCAACAAATGGTACATTTCACTTTAGTTCTGTAGTCAGCTTTCCCAAAGAAACTATGGAATGTTTCTCCCTAGCCTTCTTTGAACATTTTAAATTTGGTGACAGTATGTTCACAGTGCTGTAGATAACTTTTCAACTCCCATATTATTTATTGTAGTTGGCTAATTTCATAGGATGAGCTCCAAAGGCACTTCACACTTGAGTTATTTGGTTTGTCTACTTTTAGGCAAACCTTTAGCATAATATTTTAATGTGCAGACTCTTTTCCAGAGGGTAACAATAGACATTCCTATTCTTCTTGGTAGGCTACTTATGCATTTTGAGAACAGAGTGGTTGTGTGATTTTCCAGTGTTACAAGTATTTTAAAATAAACCCATTAAAATAAAAGACTTTACAATCACATTGTTTTGTATGTCAGTATTAATTGGTAGAAGAATTGTTGTGTATATTTCCAGAACAAATAACAGTAATATTAAAATGTTAATAGCATGAATTACAATAAAGTGTTCTTAGTTATACTGAAACTTCTTTTAAAAACATTGGATTTTTCTATTTAAAACAATTGTCAATTCTAAGAGCAGGACAGTTTAATCACTCCAGGAACAGTTAGCTTGCATTATACATAAAAAGTATTCTGGCAGGATACATAAAAAGTGCTCTTTTGAGCTCTTAGGGTTGATTAGATAGACCACCTTGTTCATAATGGCTAAAATAAAATCTGGCTTTTATTTGGTGTATCAATTTATTTGTTTGTGTGTGCTTTCAAGTCATTTCTGACTTACATCAGCCCTAAAGCAGCCCTATGATAGGATTTACTTGGCAAGATTTATTCAAAGAAGGTTTGTGATTGTCTCCTCTGGTGCTGATACCCAAGGTCATCTGTGAGTTTTCACCACCGAGTTTTAACCCTTTTAAATGATTTTTTATTTCTCACATTTAATTTGTAACTTCCCCTGTTCAGAAGCATTTGAAACTAAACTTTTATAACATTAAAGCATCACTTTATGTTTCAGATAAGTACTGAATGGATTTGCTATGTGATAAAAAATACTTTGAAATGGAAGGACTTTAAAAAAGTATTTAAACAAAAATATTTCCTTTGTCCTGCCACTGCTGGGTTAAATATCAGTGTGGAAGAATTACCCTAGGTTATGTAGATGCTTAATTTCTCTGAGCATCATTAAAGTGTTCGGTTAGTAAAGACAAAAATTGTATGCAGTGTATGGACACATTGTTCTGGTTTCATTCATTCCCAGTGGAGATTCCTATACTTCCAGGAAAACTATTCTTGAAGGTTATGCAACTCTCTGAAGCACAGGAAAGGGAAATCAGTATTCATGCAGCAGAAGTACTAAGCTCTCAGGTACACACCTAGGATGTTTATATATATATATATATATATATATATATATATATATATATATATACATACACACACACACACACACACACACACACACACACACACAGATATTTTTGGATTCCTGCCTGTAAAATTAGTTGTAAAAGAGATAATTGGAAGTCCTCCTGGTTAGCCAAAAAAGAGATCAGTTTTTGTGTATCTCTTTCTCTTCACTATTTTTTCTTTAAAAGAATGCCAGTACAGGGCTTGACCATTGCTGTCAAACTATCTCTTTACCCATTCAGAGTTTTTTGGCGCTGACAGGCTGCTTATCTCACAGTGCGGGCAGCCAAGTGCAGCAAATTAGAACAGTGCTCTTCAAACAGGCTTCACCACAGAGCCTCTCCACCACTGATGCAGAAAGCTAAATTGGCACTTGCAAAGCAACATGTTTTCTTAGCCTCAGTTCTTGCTAACAGATACTTCTTTCTGATTGCATTTTATATAAGGGATACACTTTTTCTACACTGTTGTACATAATGGGCATCCACAGATTTTGTTATCCATGGGGGCCCTGGGGCCAAAACCCCAGCAGATAACAAAGTCCCATTCTAATGCCACAAAACTTGACACCTTTCCAAACATTGTCTTATCCTGCTGCATCTGTGCTGGAAATGCAATTTGGGTCTACTACTTTTCATCTTGTTGTTTTCCATCCCTTTCTTGGTTGAATCTGACTTCCATGTGCATGTGATAGCATACCCTGGAGTTATTATCAAATGCACTTCAGGTCATTTTTTATGTGAAAGAATTTCCTCACATTGTGGAAAAGAAGGCCTTGCAAATGCAGTTCCTTTCTGACAAATTATATTGAAATTTTGGAAATGTTCATTGGATGCAGTTTAGTAAGTGCAGCTTCATATCACAATTAACAAACATATTATGAGATAACATGTTATATGACATAGATTTTTGCTATGCAGTTTTTGAAGGTCGGATGTTACTGGATTTCCAAACTTCTACAATTCCAAAACTAGAAAGGTTGACTTTTCTCCTATCAATCATATTTCCCATGTTGCCATCAGGGCTTAGGAAACTTCGATCATTTAATGTTTTGGACAGTGGTTTCCACAACTTTCATCATTGGCCATGCTGGGTGAGGCTAATATGAATTGTATGCCAAAACATCTGGAGATTTAGAAGTTCCTCACCTCTGTTCTACATTTTTGGGGGATTTTCCTCCCACCTATTGCTCTTAATTCATAATGGAAGTAAGACCAAGAAACCATCAGGAGTGGATAGGAAATAGCATTAATCTAGATTTTGTTATTAAATATGTGATGACCACAAGGCAAGTGAAACATTAATTCACTCTCTTCAGAAATTATAATCTAGACACATGACATCTCTTGATTAATCAGTTCCTCTGTCAGCAAGCTGGGGAGTTAAAGTTGTTTTAGCCCTGATCAACTGCAAAAACAAAACAAATAACTGGGCATTCGCTTTATTTCATTTGACATGGAAGCAAGTTGCAAATCTTGAACCATCTTCAAAGAAGATGAACTGGTATGTTCTGCTGTAATCTCGCAAACTCTCAGATCTTTGATAGTTTACATTTTGTTTATTCCAGATCAGATAATTCTCCCAGGGAGCAAGCACAGTGTAGTTCGAGTGTTAGACTATGACACTGAAGACCAGGGCTCAAACCCCTACACAGTTTTGGAAACCCACAGGGTGATCTTGGGCACGTCACACTCACTCATCCTCAGAGGAAGGCAAAGGCAATCTCATACTGAACACATCTTGCCAAAGAAACTCCATGATAGGTCACTTTTGGGTCACCATAAATTAGAAGTGACTGAAGGAAGACAACAGGAACAAATGTGGATCAGCAGATTCATAAAATGTTGTCACTGCCTATTTGGGGATTTGGCTGATCTGGATTTAGTGTACAGAAACTCATATACAAGCCTTGAATTACACATTGACAAAGTAGTATGCCACCACATGTGGTACTATACAGATGACTTCCAGTGTATGAACTGGAAAAAACTTAATTGGTCCAAAGAATCTTCTTTGTGGAATTATTTCATATGCATGACCACTTCATGATGAAGGTATTAAAGTACATCGAATCCTCTTCTTTTTTTTTTGAGACAATAACCATTTTCAGCTTTACTTATGAGGCATATAGAAAACTGTAGACTCTAACTCAGTGGTTCTTAACCTGTGAGTCCCCAGGTGTTTTGGCCTACAATTCCCAGAAATCCCAGCCAGTTTACCAGCTATTAGGATTTCTGGGAGTTGAAGGCCAAACGTTGAAGGCCAAAACATCTGGGGTCCCACAGGTTGAAAACCACTGCTCTAACTAACCCAATACTATATAGAGGTGGGCTGATTCATTTTTTTACAATTTTCACAGGATGTTTTTGAAGCACAGTTCTATTGCACACTATTTCCATATCTTTTTGTAAGAAGCCCACATGAGCATTTGTAAACATCATACACAGTGTTCCCTGTATAAATATTTTTTGCAAAGAAATTCCCCATATATATATATATACACACACAGAGAGAGAGAGAGAGAGAGAGAGAAAGAGAGAGAGATAGCAATGTTCTCTAACATATGTATTTTCATATGCAGTTTTCCCTAGTGTCTACATTAACGTGGGAAAATATGTCTTCCAGAATAACAAAATGTATTGCATTCAGGTACAAATAAAGTTGGCTCATGTTAAAATGTGAACCAAGTAGATTTCCCTTTTCCATTTCATTAACTACACTGACTTGCAGATAACTCTCCAGCTCAGGCACAGATATATCTTTTCCATCTCCTTCTTCAGATGGACAAATCCATGCTTAGGAAACCTTTTGCACGCAAAGCTTGTGTTCCAATACTGAACTATTTCCATTGATCTCATCAATTTGAAAGAAAGCAATATGGCATCTATGCAAAAAAGTGACTGCTCATAGACTACAATATCATCTTCTCTAATTGCCCTTCAGACTGAGAGTCTGAGAACTCACAGAACTCTTTTCATGATGCTGAAGGGATTTGTTTGCCTTGGGGTGAAAAGATCCTGCCTGTTTTTGGACAACCCTGCAGAAAGTCCAGGGTCTCTTGCTGCTGATGGGCTAATTTGTGCAGACCTAATAGTTTCAGGCCTTCACCAAATTGATATTGGAATAGGGTTGTGCTATTTTTTTTAACCAACAAAACTTATTACATGGCTTCCATACTTAAAGTTTTCATCATTCTCCCTGCTGTCCTGTCTTCAGCTTTATTCTCTTTCACCACTGGTACATTTGAGACGATACTGACAGGAGGATGGAAAGGGAAAATTCATAATCCCTTTCTATCACATTTACATTTTAAGGCCATCTGTAATAGAAAAGAGGCAAGTAGAACAAACATGCTTCTTCCAGAACCTGAACTACTGCGGCTGAAAAAAAGCTCAAGCTTTTGCTTCTTGGCTCACATCCTATAGCAAATCTGGCTGTCCTATGACATCAACAGTAATTTGAGGGTTGGGTTGTATTTAGTACAGATTTCATCCAAATGTGAGTAGACACATTTTTAAAACATTAATCAGTTATAAGTCAGACAATCCTTTAAAACTCCTTTAAGAGGTTGACAACTCCAGATTCCACATGTAAGACTATGAATAATAGCCGAGTTTATAAGTTTAGTGAGTTCTCAATTTACTTTTCATTGCTGGAATTCAACAGATTGTCCTCTTCCAAATTTTAACTGTAATTTTTTGCCATGAGTAATCTAGCCCCAAGCCTGCCTAAATATACTCCAAAGGAACCTGATCTTGGAAGCTAAACAGGGTCAGCTCTGATTAATACTTACATGGGCGACCATCCACAAATAGCAGATGCTATAGACTATATTTCAAAGTACGGAATTTGCAAATCACCTGTGAAATCCATGGGATTGCCATAAGTCACAGGTGACTTGAAATCACATATCCATACACAATCTAGCCCAGATTTTGCTTTAAGTAATGCTTCATTTCTGCAGCTGAATTGCCACCAGAAAAGTAGAAAGGGAAGGAGCTTTGGGATCAATGACATTAGCGGGTATCCGAGGAAAAGAAATGGGAATCTATTGTATAACAGGTCGAGTTATATATCTAAACCCTCTTTAATCTAATATTCTTTAATCTGATTGTATTAGCCCTCCATGGTAACAGGCAGCAGAGAAAGTCCTCTCCATTGACACCTACAACAGAAGGCAAGATAATCTTTGTCCCTTGAGGTTTTAGACTTCATTTTCCATAATCTCTTGTGATTAGCTGTGCTGAATTGGATCTTTGTACAGTGAAGACTGACCTAAAGTCATACTCACTCCTACATCTTTGAGATTTTGGACTTCATCAAAAGGAATATACTGTCTACATCAAAGGAAATCATGGTGCTTCTTTATTCTACTTTGGTCAGACCTCACCTGGAATACTGTGTCCAATTCTGGGCACCACCATTTAAAAGAGATATTGACAAGTTGTAAGGTGTCCAGAGGACTCTTGCCACACCCTGGACTCTACACAGATATATATTCTTTCCTTTCCTTACTTAGTTTATCCATACCTCACAACCTCTGAGGATGCCTGCCATAGATGTGGGTGAAACGTCAGGAGAGAATACTTCTGGAACATGGCCACACAGCCCGAAAGACATACAACAACCCTGTGATCCCGGCCATGAAAGCCTTCGACAACACAAAATCTGTTGTCGTTTTCAAATAGTGACTGAAATATTATAATAGCATATCTTGAAAAAAAAGCTTTTATTTTGTGTGCTCACATATAAAGAATTCTTAACAAGTTTACTTTTCCGAGTCCTAAAATTCATAAATAGGTAGGGCTAGAGGTTAACATAATATTTTCTGATAGTTTATGCAAAACACTATAAATCTATTTGCCTCCTTCAGTTAATTTTACTTCAGTTGAAGAAGTGGAAGCTGATTGCAAATGCGTCTTAGATTCTGTAACTTGTTTTTAATTACAGTGCTTACAACTCTGTCTCTTGGGTGCAATTGAAATGGAAGCATCGGCTGCATCATTTATAGCATCATTCTAAAACTTAAAAGTTCAGAGAATGAAAAGCATCCAGTTCTTTTTAACAAATTGTAGTTTAGTATGGTTCAAATTCAAATAGGATTATAGCAGTCTAGTTTCTTTAACACAAAGAAGTAGAGAGGTTTCTAACCAGGTCCTAATCATTTCTATTAGTGTGGTAATCATTACTTAGTGCACTGGTTATACAAAATGCCATGTTTTCTACTTTTATGACATCAGAGAGACTGATTTGGTCTTGAACCTTCATCTCACAGTGGCTGAAGGTAAAAGGAAATGTAGAAAATGCTGGTTGTCTCAAAGTAATTCTTACTCATTATGGTTAATCAAGAAAAATGATTCATAAAGCAAAATAATAAGAAAAGGGGCAGTTTTCCTTTACGAGTGTTGCTTTTAATACATATATTATATAAGAGCTTTAACATCGGCTGGGCAGACCCTGCTCTTGGTCCGACCCTCTTCATAAGTGCGACTGGTGGGGACGAGAGACAAGGCCCATCCCTCCTGGTCTTTAGAAAAAAGCTTAAGACCTGGCTTTGCATGCAGACACTTGATGAATAAGATATTACAATCAAACAAAATGGAAATGAATTTAAGGTTGGGGGAAAAGACTATTTAGTCAAATGGTATAGAAATTGCATTGTTGAAGACTTTAGTGACCAGAATCACCAGGGTGCTGTATGGTTTCCATGCTGTATGGCTGTGTTCTAGCAGCATTTTCTCCTGGCGTTTCGCCTGCATCTGTGACTGGCATCTTCAGAGGATCTGATGGTAGTAAGGCAAGTCGAATACCTGTGGAATGTCTAGGGTGGGAGAATATAACCATTGTCTGTTAAACAAGTGTAAAGGGTGCAATTTGCAAACTAGATTTGTATGTCTTGAGTGGGATCCATCCATTAGCCTGTGAGTAACCATGAAGATAGCATAGTCTATGCCCTCACTAATTGATCATGTTATCTTCATGGTTACTCACAGACTAATGGGTGGATCCCACTCAACACACACAAATCTAGCTTGCAAATTGCACCCCTTACAACCATAACTTCCTCTGAAGATGACAGCCACAGATGCAGGTGAAACATCAGGAAAAAATACTGCCAGAACATGGCCATACAGCCCGCAAACTACACAACACCCCAGGTATAGAAATTTAATATGCCTACATAATCCCTTTGGTCCACAAAATGGGCTTTTCATAATTATATTAATATAATATAATATAATATAATATAATATAATATAATATAATATAATATAATTTATGTCCCCAAAGTCATATCAAATGTAAGTTATACTTTCCTGTTATAATAAAATTGTACTTTATGTTCCCTTCTTAAGATATCATGTTTGCCATTTATGTCTATACAATAAATTTGCCTAAATATGAAAGCCGTTTTTTTGTCTAGGATCATGTTTTGTAATGCAAATTGTATTTCCAAATGGCATCTTGGCTTTCAGTGAAAGATGGTATACCACAGGGGACAGTAGTAGCGGTTCTTTATTTTTAATTGCTATCCACTTTACAATGGTTTTAGATTTTATGACATAAGAAATACTACTAGGTATCTAATAGGTCAGCCTTGTGTTACCTAAGGGACATTTTTCATATTTCTTTGGGGAGAATGTACAAGTATGTACATTTAAAAAAACCTTTTTTTAAAAAAACAAAAACAAAATAAAGACTGGCATTGTTTTCCTTATTGTGTCAGTGATGTAGCTCCAACATAAAAACGTTACATATTGTAGTGTCTGATGCTGGATCGTGGGCAACAATTGGTACCAATATGTAAGCACTTTTCTAAAAGTCATCTTCATAAAGCTGAGACATTAGGCTCACTGTACTGTGGTTTTATCCAAAACTGAAAATGATTGACCAAATGCGAATTTAATTTTTCAGAGTGTTGTCCGTTGTCTCTGGCATCCTAAGTTGAATCAAATCATGGTTGGCACTGGGAATGGATTGGCTAAGGTGTACTATGATCCTTTCAAGAGTCAAAGGTATTTAATTTGATTTTTACAAATTGTCTTTCTTCATGTTGAGTTAAAATATGAGACCTTGGAGCTTTACATTTACAATTTCATTTCAACAAAAAGGTGATAACCTTTGCATTTCAAATAAGCCAACTTTCACATTAAATACAACTATATTGAAATAGTTGGAATTTGCATCAAAATGTTGCACAAGTTATGTCAATAAGGTTTCATTAATTAAATTAATAGAAAACACTAGCTGTGTCTGACACATTGGACCTGCAAGGATGCAATGATCATTATTCAGTTACTGTTTATTAGGTGGCACAGCGGGTTAAACCGCTGAGCTGCTGAACTTTTTGACCAGAAGGTCGGCGGTTCAAATCCAGGGAGTGGGATAAGCTCCCGCTGGTAACCCCAGCTTCTACCAGCCTAGCAGTTCGAGAACATGCAAATGTGAGTAGATCAATAGGTACTGCTCTGGCAGGAAGGTAACGGCCACATGACCTTGGAGGTGTCTATGGATAACATTGGCTCTTCGGTTAGAAATGGAGATGAGCACCAATCCCCAGAGTCGGACCCGACTAAACTTCATGTCAAGGGAAAACCTGTACCTTTACTTTTGTTAGGTTTGATACTATGGTTTATGTACTCTTCTCCTAACACACTTCTTCCATCTCCCATTGGTTTTGGTGCTTGTATAATGTACTGAACAGAAATGTCCAGTTATATCCAAAATAGAAAATTATCGTGTAACCTTGAACTCCAGACTGTGCCATAGAATTATAATTCAGCATAATTTTATGTTTCAGATATAACAGGAAACTCATTAACCATTGGCAAAGCAGTTTAGCAAACATCCAAAGCAAATGTGTAACACAGTGGTTCTCAGCCCTGGGTCCCCAGATGATTTTGGCCTATAACTCCCAGAACTCCTAGCCAGTTTACCAGCTGTTAGAGTTGAAGGTCAAAAACATCTTGGGACCCCAGGTTGAGAACCACTGGTGTAACATGTAGGCATAACACTCATTACTTTCTTAACAAACAATAGTTTCTTAATTTTCTTTAAAAATTATCCTCCTTTTCTCTCATATTGAAGCCAAAGTGGCTTTTTAAAAGTTATTTTCCATCCCATTCTATGTTGGTTTCCATAGACTATCGAAGAGTAACAAGTGGGTACAAAACATACCGGTACAACATACTCTAATTTAGCTCCTCATATTTATTACAATAATAAAAGTTTCATGATATGATCTGTGTATGCAGCTGTGGTGTTCACTCATGTTCAAGAAGAGGTTAAAGGAACAGAAGCAGATTTCTGGTCTGCTCCAGTGTGTTTGAGCCCTTTTCTCATTAACTTTACATCAAAAGGGAATAATCGTGAAAGTGGGAAATACAAGCAGCTGGTTCTGTTGATCTCTTCACTACTTTCATCTCTTTTAGTGTAAATTTTTAATGCCATATCTGATTCTGGACAGAGGGCCTATGCTATGTTGCTTGAAGTTGCTGATACCTTATTGTACCACAGCCTCAAGCAACTGCAAAAATACTTGGAGATCCTTTTTGCCCAGCTGCTGCTTTTGAAGCTCAACCTAAAAATGTGGTTATTCCAACCCAACATACTTACTTATAGGGAGAAAGAAAAATACTGTACTACAGTATGCCTGGTTGTCCCACCATTGCAAGGACAAACATAAATCAACTTTTTCCAAATGTGTCTTTGCACAAGGAATCCTCATAGCTATTCAGAAAAACGTGACATGTTTGTTTATTTTAGCCTTGCTTCTGCTAGCATATATAAAAACACGAGTATAGTTTTTATTCACACATTTTAAACATAGTTTACTTAAATGTGGCATTGAATTATGTCAGTTGTAATTGGAATAACTCATTGTAGGTACTGATTCAAATTTTCCAGTGCTTTGCTGTTCTTTCTCAATGCCATTGTATATGGAATGCAAAACATATTCCTATACATCGCAGGCCAGAGTGCCGGTTTAAATAGGCCAGATTAGTCTTCACAAACTTTGTGTCCTCCAAGTCTATTAGGCAATGTGTCTCATCTTCCCCAGCAAATATCTGCATTTGCTTGCTGATTGAAATGATGGGAACTGTAATTTAATATATGTGGCAGGCATATTGAGGAAGATTGCACTATAATGATACTCTTCTTAGAAACACAATCATGATAGTTCATGGTGTTGCACATATTTGTGGGAGATTAATACCCAAGAACACAGTAGAGGCTTTCTTCCAAGTAAATGTGCAGAGGATCATACTGAAACATTGGTTTTATAATGGTTTTCTGGAAATTCTTCTTTTAACCAGGTTCTTTTTATTTTGTTAATCTTTTCCAGGGGAGCAAAATTATGTGTTGTAAAGACAAAAAGAAAAGAGAGACAAGCAGAGACACTCACACAGGATTATATTATCACACGTAAGTAATTTTTACTTGTTTGTTAAATACGGAATATTATCCCGCTGTAAGTGGAAAGGCCTATTTTAAACAGCTCAGTCCTTGGAAGGTGCAAAGGGACACTTAATGCACCCCATCTAACAACCAGTATTTCAGATCTTTTATAGAAGACTCTGCTCCTGCGGTCCTCACTACAAGATGAACCAACCCATCTCAGTTGTGTTTATGATTCCCAGTCTGGTTAAGGATCAAAACTCCTAACTGGATAAAGGCTTATTTTAGAAGATCATAAAATGTTTCATAGACAATCATAAACTATAGGATAGTGGTGAAAAACACCTGGTACTAAGGTCTAATGCAGGCCATCAAGGTTCCTAAAATAACCTATAGAACTTTCCTAGGTTGTTCTGTCCAAATCCTACTTGACTCCATGGAGAGTAGAATGAAGCCAGACCATTTGCATCCCAGCCTGTATACAAGAAGGGAATGAAGCATTGGCTCCAGCTCTCTGGAATAAAATGAAGCCTCTAGCTGAAAATCTGTCAACTAGGACTAGTTCCATCAACTGGCACCCTAACGATGGTACACATTGACATCAGTAATTTGTCTGTACGACAGCCCATTCAGTTTGCAGGATAGCAGGGAGTCTCCCTGGCAAAAATTGATTCCCCACATATATTGTGGGACATTTGCAAATATTGAGTGGGTGATTGCTACAGTCCATTCTATAGATGAATATGGTATGTCATCTTCACAACATGAATCACAAAATTTGATAATTCAGGATCCCTAACATATAAATACCAAAGGTGGAGTATTTGGGATCTATAAAACATGGAGGGAATGGGCTAAAATAACATCCCTGCAACCCCTTTCAACTTCACCAGTTAAGATACAAAGGGTTTTCTGACTTCAGTTTCTCTGGGAGAAAATAGGGGCTATCAGTGTACAGTAACTTCATTCTTAATGGCACTTAAAATAACCTTGTTGCCTCTCAAGTGAAGTAGATCATAAGTGGGATCACAGTTTGCATTCTGTGACAGCAGCTTTAAGATGCAATGTTTTCCCTTGAGGGGATTAAGTGTTACTTTTAGAAAATGAAGCGTATCACTTAGATGGCATTTTTTCAACAAAGCTTGCCTCCACATATGGAAACAGGTTGTTTTAATTACTTCAGATGTTTTATGCAAAACTGTATAGCATACGGCTTGCCAAGATAGGTTTGACTCTTCATGTTTCTTATAACATTCAAGATGTAAGAAATAATTCCAACTTCAGGGTGCTTTATTTATGCTAATAAATGAACAACATCTACAAGATTGATTAGTTTGAATCTAAGCTACAGCATGTCTGTATTACCTTTTTGTTCACATGTAACTATGATGACCATAACTTCAAGTTTGGAAATTATGGTTATCTGTGAGTGCTTGGTTGTAGGAACAATGCTAGTATCAGGTTGTCCCTTACCATCCAAGCCATGCTTGACTCCAAGAATCTTTATATATCTCTGTTTTAATGCACTGAAGTGACAATAATTAAATATGGTCTAGATATAATTTCCTAAACCAGACTAATCTTGTTAGATGAAGGGAATGCTGTGTGGATGTACAGTATGTTGGCTTTAGTAAGGGCTTTAACAAGGGCCCCCCATGATATTCTTGCAAACAAGTTGGTAAAAAGTAGGCTAAACAATGCTACTGTTAGGTTGATTTGTAATTGGTTGTAAATGGCTCCTTTCATTCTGGAGAGAAGTGATCAGTGGGTGCCACAAAGTTCTGTCTTGGGCCCAGTGCTCTTCAGCATCTTTATTGTGACTTGGGTGATGGAATAGAGGGTATGCTTATAAAATTAGCAAATTAGAAGGGGCCAGAGGATGGGATCAGAATCCAAAATGACCTTAACAGATAGAGAACTGTGTCAAAACTAACAAAATGAATTTTGACAGGGAAAAATATAAGGTAAAAGAAAATAAGCGATATAGGATAGGTGACATCTAGCTTGACACCAGTACATGTAAAAAGAAATCAGGGAGACCATGAACTGATTGTGAGTCGATAGAGTGATGCGGCCATTGAAAAAGTCAATGTTGATTATAGGAGCATAGATCAAGGGAGATAATAGTCCCACTCTATTCTGCTTTGGTCAGATCTCCACTACAATAATGTGTCAATTTCCGGCACAACTATTCAAGAAGGCTATTGATAAGCTGGAACATGTCAAGAGGAGGAATAATCAAAGATATGGATGCCATGTTCTATGAGGATTGGCTTTAAATCTAGAAAAACTCCTCCAAGTACCTGCCAAACCTGATAAGTTTGCACATCCTATCATTGGTGTGAATATTGGACCATGCTAATATTTAAGTCCTCCATTTATTTTTATATTGTTTTTGCACTTTGCAGCACATGCACTTCCAATGTTTCGTGAGCCACGCCAGCGAAGTACAAGAAAGCAGCTGGAAAAAGATAGATTGGATCCCATGAAATCTCATAAGCCTGAACCTCCAGTAGCAGGACCAGGTAATCATTTGTTTTTAATCTGCGGTAAGCAAAACATTACTGCAAGATTGAAGTATGAATCCATCCTAAAAAGGCAAGCTTAAAGCAAGGTTTGGACCTACTTTTGTATTAGTACAGTAGTTCTTGTTTGTGTGAATGCAGTTTTATATATTTTCTTTCTGACCTTTGACTCCTCAATTTATTCTTACCACTTTGCACATCTGTTCATCTTCTCCTATATTAGGTCGTGGTGGTCGTGTTGGAACTCATGGCGGTACTCTGTCTTCATATATAGTCAAAAATATTGCACTGGATAAAACTGATGATAGCAACCCTCGGGAGGCCATTTTACGACATGCAAAAGAAGCAGAGGAGAACCCATACTGGGTTGCTCCAGCGTATTCCAAGTAAGGAAATTTTCTTAAGAGGGAGTGGGAGAAACCCATATGTATTATGTCTGTAAAGCCCTGGTGAACTTGAATATAAGCAGGAGACGTATTTAACAACACTATACTCTGCCCTTTTTTTGGATCATTGCCACTAATGTAGAAAACTGATAGGATGTCAGCAGTTATTTTCCTTTTTTTTAATTAAAGGAAACTAAATTTGCCACATACTAGAATGACAGATGAATAAGATAAAATTAGAACTTTAAAAAACGTTCTTGGGATTAAGAAATCCTGTTGTGTTGTGGTGTTTCAATATTTAAGTATTTAATTTGATTTTAAAATAAACTTCAAAAATTCTGGTACATTTTTTCAACAGATGTTAATATGTTAATGTTTTACTGAAATATCTGTACTCTACAAACTAGAACACAGACTACAAAAACGGTTTGTATAGTAGGGCGAATGAACAATGGCACAGATCTGCTGCACATAAATAATATTCACCCTCTGTAAAAAGTTCAGCAATATCTTTTTGAACGACATTTTTTTACACTGTCAGATTTCTGCAAGGATAGGCTTTGCTCACTGTTGCACAATTCTGAGTGCATTGATAGTTCTATATAAATAAATGATAGATGTTGGTTTGTACTCTGAAACACCTCAGTCTATGGTACTCCTTCAGTGCATCTGTGACATAGTCACTTTTTCTTGTGTTCATTTCCCAGCACTGCTATAATGTTTAAAACCTATCAGCATATGCCTAACTAGCCTTGCTGTTTGGGATGATAAGAGCTTTAGACCAAAACATCTGGAAAGTACCAGGTTGGAGAAGGTTGCACCAAACCAAAGAGAGTGATCCTTGCCATATGCTGTTTTACTCAGCTGATGTCAGAGAAAATAATTTAGTAATTTGAGTTTACACAGTTGTTCTTGCCCACCTATGCTGGAATTTTAACTTTACAGCATTTGCAACAGTGCTGTGGGCTGAATACTTTGTGTGTTTACCTGGGAGTAAGCCCCATTGAACTCAGTGGAGTTTGCACATCAATTAAAATGGGTAGGATTACACAGACAGGAGCACTCACAAAATCCACAGAAGAAACTGGAAACACTTCTCAAGATGTCTAAAAATGCTTGTTTTATCAGTAAAAATCCCAACACATTGATAAATGTATGTTGTTAAGGAGCTACTAGAAATCTAACTTCAGAATTCTCTGGTTCAGAGTATGGTTGAAATTAAGAATCTAAATTCCTCTTTTGACAAACCTTAAGAGCACACACAGACCAAAATACTTTGGATTTTTCAACAAATAAAATAGATACCTTTTGAGCATCTTAAGACATGTCTCCAATTTTTTCTGCAGATTGTCACTAAAACACTGAAAGGCCATTCGAGTGACCAATGCTACTGTCATTCATTCATATATATACCGACTTTTACCCAGCCTTGGAGCAGATACCAATAAAACTTCACATCATCAAATGTCATTCCAATATATTTCCATCATCCATATTTGTGACGTACAGTTATACTTTAAACAGTATTTCTCAAAATTTAGTGAAAGGAGTGAAATGGTTGAGTGGAACTACCTTTTCTTTGCAAAGAGATAAAATGTATCAACTTTTCCCTTTTTTAAAAAAGCCAGTATTACATTATATTCCATCACACTAGTAATGATCAGGAGTGAGTGGTTAATCTAGTAGCCTCATTGATTAAGTATTAGATGTCATCCCTGACACCTGTAGTATAATGAACAAGTACATTTGAAATGCGAAAAACTCACAATATCGAGTGGGCTCTTCACCTTGCACCAGACTAAAAGTGGGCAGGAGACAAATTTCTGTTCACACATGCATGAGATAAGACCAGTTGGGAACAGGATATTGGGGCAGTAACCAGAAGCATAGTGATGATGCGGTTTCATGTCAGAGAACCAGACTATCGTTGCATTCAGAGGCAGTCCAACCATAAGGCGAAATAGGCATTTGCCTGTGGCGCCATCGTCCCGGGGGCACCATCGTCCTGGGAGGAGGGCACCACTCTCCACCTCCTTCTCTTTCGGGCCTTCCAGCGGCCGCACTGGGCCTTCCGGCCAGCGCAGACCCACCTTTGCACCACGCAAGCCCACCTTTGGGGCCTTCAGAGATTGTGAGGTCTGTAGGAACTTGGAAGCTAGGTATGTGGGGTTTATATATCTGTAGAAGGTCCAGGGTGGGAGAAAGAACTTTTCTTTGAAGCAGGTGTGAATGTTGCAATTAATCACCTTGATTAGCATTTAATGGCCCTGTGGCTTCAAGGCCTGGCTTCTTCTTGCCTGGGAGAATCTTTTTTTGGGAGGAGTTAGCTGTCCCTGATTGTTTACTGTCTGGATTTCTTCTGTTTTCAGAGTGTTGTTCTTTATTTATTGTCCTGATTTTAGAGGTTTTTTTTTTTTAATACTGAGGGCTATCTGGGTTATCTAAGTCCACACTGCCCTATATCCCTGTTCAATGTTTAGTGCTAAATTTGCAAATATAGTAATTCCTACATAACATTACCATGTATTGAACTGCTTTTTCTATTGATTTGTTGTAAAACATGATGTTTTGGTGCTTAATTTTTAAAATCATAATGTAATTTGATGTTTTATAGGCTTTTCCTTTATACTTCCTTATTATCCAACATTTTTGCTTATCCAACGCTTTTATTTTTCAGTGATTGGTTTGGGGGGCGCCAAAATTCTGTTCGCCTACACTTGAAAAATACCTAGGGCCGGCTCTGGTTGCATTGCATAGCTTGTTTTGGAAGGGTTCTAATACCTTCTCCCAGTTTGAGTATCGCAGTCTCTGAGTAACCAAAGTTATTGCATAAATTACATACAGAGAAAAGGAAAGCAAGCTATTTTATGTGGCTTGCACTTTTTTGCCTAGTGTTAGCAAAGCTGGAAAAAGTTATGTAATCATCATCATCATCATCATCATTTGCCTGCCTCTTCTTATGGGTCGAGGTGGGATACAAAATGGATAAAACAGACAAACAAATACAACACTGTGTTGTCGAAGGGTTTCATGGCCGGGATCACAGGGTTGTTGTATGTTTTCCGGGCTGTATGGCCATGTTCCAGAAGTATTCTCTCCTGACATTTCGCCCACATCTATGGCAGGTATCCTCAAAGGTTGTGAGGTGTGGAGAAACTGGAGGCCAGTGTATGTTGTAATTAATCACCTAAATTAGCATTGAATAGCTTCATCTCCTGGCTTCTTCTTGCCTGGGGGCATCCTTTGTTCAGAGTCGTTATCTGCCCCTGCTAACATGAATCAACCTCCAACTGACAAGAGTTCTTCTCTCACCCTGGACTTTCCACAGATATATATAAACCTTCCTTGCTTAGTATTGAACTACTTTTTCTGTTAAATTTGTTGTAAAACATGATGTTTTGGTGCTTAACTTGTAAAATCATAACCTAATTTGATGTTTAATACACTTTTCCTTAATCCAACCTTATTATCCAACATACTCACTTATCCGACGTTCTGCCGGCCCGTTTATGTTGGATAAGTGAGACTCTACTGTACTTTAAAATTATAAATAAGGTATTTGTGCTGGTTTGATACAATTTTGTGTAGCACTATCCATCCGGCTGCTCGTGTCATTGGTAGAGAGGTCAGAAATCAGGTTGCTTTATTGATGTATGAGATAATAGGCCCATCCACTTGAAATAGTTCTTGGGATTGTGTATAGACAAAAAGCTAGCAAAGATTACATACCTTTTGCCCTTAATGAGGGAAGGGAGAGAATAACGCCAGCTTTTTCTAACTAAATAGACATTGGACAGAAGCCTGCTTTCATGACTGAAATAACCTTGCAGTATACAGACAAAGATAATTTGTAATCTAGGCTCTAGATGTCAAGTTGCTCCAGTGATTTTTTTTCCCTTTTTGATCACAGCACTTAGAAGCTAGTTTGTTTGAAAGCCCCAATAGGCAAGTCCTTATCAAATTTGTTTAGCAAAAGCAATTCTTAAGGGGAGGTTGCCCTTTTATCCCTGGCTTTTACAAGCAGAGCAGAATATGCCAAAAATAACTGTAATCTAACATAGTACTTTTTGTCCTTCTAATATAAAAATATTGTTATTCATAGAGAAAACTATGCTGCCTTGTCTTTTATAAATTACATACCAATTGTTGCTCAGCATACAGCAGTTTTATAGTAAGTACTTTATGGTTTCTCTAGCACTGCTTTGAGTTTTGTAATCACCAATTTCTAAGCAAAGCTTTTAGAGGAAAATTGGCTAAGAATGGACCAAAATGGAAAATGTCACTTGAAGTGAACACAGAAGTAACTTGCTGAACATGTTTTAAGATATATTTTTTAATGTCCCAAGGAATAATGGATTTAAACTTCAGATTATAAACAGGTGACATCTTGGTCAAATTTCCAATGTGTAGACCATCTGTACTTGATCCGCTACATGTCCATATGGAAGTAATTATCATGATAGTGTGCAGTCACATTTTTCTAATGGAGATTTTCTTCATGCATCATCTGAACCACAAGCCACGTTTCCATTTTTGTATTCTGTCAGCTGTCAAAATAGTGTACTAGAACTTTATTAACAAATATCATGGGATGCATTTTTTCAAAATATGTATTTCCCCCAGTGATCTTTGTAGCTTAAAAGTAAGTAATATTCAGCAGATTTGGAGAATAAATTATTTATTCAACCTGAAGTGTAACTAAGCGGGATGATGTGCAGAGGAATCTTGCAGTATTTTTGAGACTAATTGAGGGGAAAAGGTAGTAGCATAATCTCTTGTAGGCTGGGTCTCTTTCATCAGATACATAGAGTGAAGTTCCTGTGGTAAGACATTTATATCCATGAATGGCTGTGTATATGTGTGTGAATACGAATCGAAATAGAAAACTTGTGACAGGAGATTGGACTGGATGGTCTTTGCCAGTTAGGAGCAAGTGAGACTCTAGAGCAGGGAAGAGCAACCATGGAGGCTAGGGGACCACATTACCCCTCTAGGAGACCACATACCTGCCAAAAAAATCCCCCTAAATGTCACCCAGTGCCTTCTAGGGAATTCATAGAGTGAAGTTCCTGGGGAGGGGGCATTTTTGCCATGTGTCTAACCACACAAGCCCATTTTAGGTCAGTGAGAGGCCTTGTTCAATACAAAAATATTTTAAGAAGCCAATATGGTCCAGGAGGCCAAGGCATAGTGATAGTGCCTCCAATTTTTTTTTACCTTTGGTGGTGCCATGAGGGCCACAAAAATGACCCTGGAGGCCCATGCCTTCTCAAAGATATTCTGGAGCAACTCTTGAATTACCATGAGTCATCCCTACCCTCCACCCTATTCCTGAAACCGACAGGCACATCTACTCCATCCAAAGGGTGGATGATGTGATACTGTAGAACAGTGGACCAATGGAAGCTGGTCTGCAGGGGAGGGGGAACTGCCCGACTATTGGTGGTGAATATCTCAACTGATCAAAAAGCCTTGCATCAGCAGAGGGTCATCTGTGTCACGACCCAGGCTACAGAGCACCAATAACCATACGCAGAGGCCAGATTCTATCTAATATCTTTATTAAGGAAATATATAAAGTTAGTAAAAGCAAATGTAAAAGATAGTCCAGAAGCAGACCTTTCAGGATAGGTCAAAATTAGTCCAAAGAAATAATGTCCAGTATGAAATATTAAGGTCCAAAGTTGTAATCCAATAACCGAAACACTCACTTTGACAAGCAAAGTGAGGGGAGATGACAAGGTCCCTTAGTCCATGAAACTTGAGCGAGTCTAGAAAATAACTTGATACTTGGAACAAGGCTTGAACGTGGAACAAAGGTAACTAAGAACAAGAACAAGGTCCGTGGAATAACTTGATAAATCCGTGGAACAAGGCAAGGATTGATCCTGGGAAACTAGGCAAAGTCCGTAGATAAACAAGGCTGGGAAGCAAGGCGAAGGCTGGATAGCAAGGCAAGGCTTGAGCAGGAGCGAGGCTTGAACCGGAACGCGCTGTCCAGACACAACTCGCTCCGTAGGCTGACGAATTGACTCCGCGAAGTTACTTCGCGGGTAAATCACCTATATAGAGTCTAACTTTTCCCGCCGAAGCAGTTCTCTGGGAACCAGAAACGAAAGCTAATCTTTGAGACCAGATGTTTGACTCCTTAAGGATTCTCACGAAAAAGGAGACTTAATTGGCAGAATTCTTGGCTGCTATCCTCGCACTCCTGCGCGAAGCAGCTTCCAAACCTCTCTGTTGTTTACAAAACTCCCGGCGCAAGAACACGGGAGAAGTAGGCTCTGGGCTTGTTTGACATACTTCTGGGAGACAACTTTCTTGCAGGTGCAAGGTTCCCAGATCTGCCTGGGAAAGATCTGGCTGAGAGGAATCCAGTTCAGACTGGGAAGGTAAAAACCCCAAGTTTTCATCTTCATCAGGAATTACCATGTCCTGAGCAGGACTACAAGGCCCATGGGTCATCACACTATCCCCCTCCTCAAGGCCCCTCCCAAACTGGGGCCCTCTCCCCGAGGCGCGAGGTCGCGGTTTGGTGGGATAGGTCTGATGAAAGCGACGGGTTAGCTCAGGAGCATGGACTGTGGAGGCGTCTTCCCAAGAGCGTTCCTCAGGGCCAAAACCCACCCAGTCAATGAGATATTGTAGGCGGCGGCGGTGAAAGCGAGAATCCAAAATGTCCTCAACCTCGAACTCCTCCTCCCCATTCATCAAAACAGGAGGGGGGGCCGGTTGGTCTGTATCAGGACGCACACCATCCGCCGGAAGGAGCAGGGAACGGTGAAACACTGGGTGAATGCGCATTGAACGCGGAAGTTGGAGTTTGAAAGTCACAGGGTTTAATTGCGCCACCACTGGATAGGGGCCAATGAAACGGGCATCTAACTTCCGGCAAGGGCGGTGGGAGGGCAGAAAGCGAGTGGACAGAAAAACCCGATCTCCTACCTTGATTTCGGGGCCCGGCTGGCGATGTTTGTCAGCGTGGCGTTTATAGTCCTCCTTGGCTTGGTCCAGTTGCTGGAGCAAAAGTTGTTGTACCGCTGTGAGTTCCTGCAGCCAATCCTCTGCTGCGGGAACTTCTGAAGTTTCAATGACAGGGGGAAAGAAACGTGGATGGAAGCCGTAGTTTGCAAAGAACGGCGTTTCTTTAGTAGAAGCTTGAACTCCATTGTTGTAGGCAAACTCAGACAGTGATAACAGAGAAGCCCAATTGTCCTGTTGGTAGTTTACATAACAGCGAAGATACTGCTCCAAAGTGGCATTGGTGCGCTCCGTTTGCCCATCTGTTTGGGGATGATGAGCTGAAGACAAGCGAGAGTCTATGCCCAATAGTTTTTGTAGCGCCTTCCAAAAACGAGAGGTGAATTGAGATCCACGGTCTGTGACTAAACTCTTGGGCAATCCATGTAGTCTGAAAACATGTTGAAGGAATAGATCCGCAGTCTCTTTGGCCGTGGGGAGGCCTTCGCAGGGAATGAAATGGGCTAACTTGGTGAAAAGGTCCACCACCACTAAGATCGTGGTGAATCCACAGGAAGGTGGTAGGTCAGTGATGAAATCCGCAGAAATTATTTCCCATGGGCGAGATGGGGTAGGAAGGGGGTGTAAAAGCCCTGAGGGCTTCTCCCTTCGTATCTTGGAGCGCTGGCATACTGGGCAGGTGTTGACATATTTTTCCACATCCTTGCGGATCTTGGGCCACCAAAAATCCCTTAGGATCAGATGCATGGTTTTAAATAGTCCGAAGTGTCCTGCTGGTTTGCAATCATGACACAGACGAAGCGCTTTTTCCCTGCCCGGTCCGGGTGGGATATAAACATGATTTCTATAGCAAAGCAGCCCATCCTTAAGCGAAAAGGGAAAATGCAGACCTTGGCGAAGTTGGTCCTGCGCCCAGGCATCTGCTTGCTGACTAGCCCTGATTTCTTGAGCACAGAGGGGTCCTGGAGTAGGGGAAGTAGAACCAATGGGAATGGATTTGGTGTTCCCCACTGTGAGCGT
This sequence comes from Anolis carolinensis, assembly GCF_035594765.1. Classification (NCBI taxonomy): domain Eukaryota; kingdom Metazoa; phylum Chordata; class Lepidosauria; order Squamata; family Anolidae; genus Anolis; species Anolis carolinensis. Next base: position 303,032,655 of record NC_085842.1, on the reverse strand, counting down.
GGCAAAGTTCTCGGGTTGTAGTAGTTGGGATTCAAAGGTCTCCTTGCGTCCTGCAGCGTATTCTGGTTTACGTGACAGGGCGTCTGCTTGCTTGGTCTGGGCTGGGGTCACATAATGAATCTGGAAGTCAAAACGTTCGAAGAATAAAGCCCAACGTTGCTGCCTCTGATTTAGTTTGCGGGCAGTTCTTAGATGCTCTAGATTACGATGATCAGTGTGGACTTCAATGGGAAATTTGGCCCCTTCTAGCCAATGTCTCCAAGTTTCAAAGGCTGCCTTTATGGCCAGTAGTTCTTTTTCCCAAATGGTGTAATTCCTTTCTGGTGTGGTTAGTTGACGAGAGTAAAAGGCACAGGGATGGAGGTGATCTCCCACCGGTTGTAAGAGTACAGCCCCAATTGCCACATCTGAGGCGTCCGCTTGCACAACAAAAGGGGTTCCAGGATTTGGGTGCTGTAGAATTGGCTGGGAGGTGAATAGTTTCTTTAATTGCTGGAACCCTTTCTCTGCTTGATCAGTCCAGCGGAAAGGCTGCTTTCCACGGATGCAGCTAGTGATGGGGTCGGACCAGCGGGCAAAATCTGGAATGAACTTGCGGTAATAGTTCGCGAACCCCAAGAACCGCTGCACCTCTTTCTTGTTAGTTGGCGCCTGCCATTCCAATACTGCTGAAACCTTGGCTGGATCCATGGAAAGCCCTAGAGGCGAGATGCGGTAACCAAGGAAATCTACCTCTTGTAGATCAAAGGCGCATTTTTCCAGCTTGGCATAAAGTCCATGGTCCCGCAATCGTTGTAACACCATTTTGACGTGGTTCTCATGTTCTGATTGTGATCTAGAAAACACCAAAAAATCGTCCAGGTAGATTATCAAGAACCTGTCTAGATAGTCCTGAAAAATGTCATTGACAAAATGCTGGAACGTTGCGGGAGCTCCGCATAAACCGAAATTCATAACTCGGGACTCGAATAATCCGAATTTGGTCTGGAAGGCGGTCTTCCACTCGTCCCCTTCTCTGATGCGAACTAGATTATAAGCCCCCCGAAGATCCAGCTTGGTGTAAACCTTGGCTCCTCGAAGCCGATCCAGTAGATCCGAGATTAAGGGCAGGGGATAGCTGTTCCGCTTGGTGATATTGTTCAATGCTCTGTAGTCCACCACCAAGCGTAAGTCCCCTGACTTCTTCTTCACAAACATCACTGGGGAGGCGGCTGGGGATTGAGAGGGTCTGATGAATCCCTTGCGAAGGTTTGTCTCTATGAATTCCCTGAGAGCTTCTTGCTCTGGTTCAGTCAGGGAGTAGAGATGCCCTCGCGGGATCTGGGCCCCCTCCACCAAGTCAATGGCACAGTCATAAGGTCTATGTGGGGGTAATTTTTCGGCTTCTTTCTCATTGAATACATCCCAATACTCGGAGTACTTCTTTGGCAAGGTGATGATGGGCTCGGTGTCCGTGGCATGGCAGACCTTGGCTACGAGGCAATGGTTTTGGCAGTACGGTGAAGCAAACTGCAGTTCTCTGTTGGACCAGGAGATGTTAGGGTCGTGGAGAGTCAGCCATGGGATTCCCAAAATCACAGGGAAATGGGGAACCTCGGTAACAAAGAAGGAAATCTCTTCCATATGTTCCCTTATCCACATCCTGGTGGGTTCCGACCACTGACTTACGGGGCCCGTCTTGAGGGGGCGGCCGTCTATGGCTTGCACCACACGGGCATTCTTGAAATCATGATATTGTAATCCCAGAGAGTCGGCATACTCTCTATCAATGAAATTGTTGGTAGCTCCAGAGTCTATCATGGCGTGGATCATGACGGGTCCCCTTTTTGCTGACCATAATGTGACCACGAGAAGGAACAGGACCCCGGTTGGCGGCTCTTGAATGGATTTTTTGACCGGGTTGGCGAGCCTCTCTACACCCGGTCGTTGGCTTCCCCCGCCGGCTGTGTGCCAGTCGGCTCAGACGCCTTCGTCTCCGTGGAGGACGCCGCCGCAAGACGGGCGGCAGGCTTCCCTTTGGCTGGGCACTCTCTGGCGAAGTGGCCCCCGTTCCCGCAGTACCAACAGAGGTTTAAGCGTTGACGACGGGCCTTCTCGGCGGCATCTAGTCTGGGACGCACATTGCCCAACTGCATCGGCACTTCCTCGCCTCCTCTGGGGTATGGGGTTGGCGGTGGGGGTCTCCACACTGGACGTGGCTGAACGCTGGCGGGAGCGGGGGGTTTTGCCCCGGCTCTACTGCCCTGGCCTCGAACCCACTGTTTCCTGTTGGCAATCATGACTTCAGCCCGTAAACATTGATCAATGAGTGCCTCGAGGGTCTGGGGAGGATCCACCTTGGAGATTTCTTCCAGCATTTCAATGTTGAGACCCTCCCGGAATTGTCCTCTGAGGGCTACATCGTTCCAGCCGGTGTTGTGGGCCAGCACTCGGAACTCGGCTATATACTGAGACATAGGTCTGTCTCCTTGGAAAAGGCGACGGAGTTTGTGACCGGCTGCCTCCAAATTGTCCTCGATTCCCCAAGTCTCCTTGAGGTGGTCCAAGAAGTGTTGCGCTGATCTTAGGTGTGGAGAGGCTTGGTCGAACAGTGCCGTCGCCCAATTGGCCGCTGGCCCGTCTAGAAGACTGTAAACCCACGCCACTTTGATGTCTTCTTGGGGAAACTCGGCATCACGGGCCTCTAGATATGCTTGACATTGGCGACGGAAAACATGAACCTTAGAAGCTTCTCCAGTAAACTTGGTAGGCAACGCCATGGCCGGGAGGCGGATTCCGCGCTCCCGCAAGCCCTTTATTACTCCATCCTGGGCGTTGAGTCTGTCGCGGATGCGATCCACTTCGTCCTTGCTGATGGTGTAGCTCAGTGGCTGCCCACCGGGCACGGTTCCGGTAGACATTCTGGCCGAGGTTAATTGGTGCTTAGGGTGGCGGAGTCAAACTGTCACGACCCAGGCTACAGAGCACCAATAACCATACGCAGAGGCCAGATTCTATCTAATATCTTTATTAAGGAAATATATAAAGTTAGTAAAAGCAAATGTAAAAGATAGTCCAGAAGCAGACCTTTCAGGATAGGTCAAAATTAGTCCAAAGAAATAATGTCCAGTATGAAATATTAAGGTCCAAAGTTGTAATCCAATAACCGAAACACTCACTTTGACAAGCAAAGTGAGGGGAGATGACAAGGTCCCTTAGTCCATGAAACTTGAGCGAGTCTAGAAAATAACTTGATACTTGGAACAAGGCTTGAACGTGGAACAAAGGTAACTAAGAACAAGAACAAGGTCCGTGGAATAACTTGATAAATCCGTGGAACAAGGCAAGGATTGATCCTGGGAAACTAGGCAAAGTCCGTAGATAAACAAGGCTGGGAAGCAAGGCGAAGGCTGGATAGCAAGGCAAGGCTTGAGCAGGAGCGAGGCTTGAACCGGAACGCGCTGTCCAGACACAACTCGCTCCGTAGGCTGACGAATTGACTCCGCGAAGTTACTTCGCGGGTAAATCACCTATATAGAGTCTAACTTTTCCCGCCGAAGCAGTTCTCTGGGAACCAGAAACGAAAGCTAATCTTTGAGACCAGATGTTTGACTCCTTAAGGATTCTCACGAAAAAGGAGACTTAATTGGCAGAATTCTTGGCTGCTATCCTCGCACTCCTGCGCGAAGCAGCTTCCAAACCTCTCTGTTGTTTACAAAACTCCCGGCGCAAGAACACGGGAGAAGTAGGCTCTGGGCTTGTTTGACATACTTCTGGGAGACAACTTTCTTGCAGGTGCAAGGTTCCCAGATCTGCCTGGGAAAGATCTGGCTGAGAGGAATCCAGTTCAGACTGGGAAGGTAAAAACCCCAAGTTTTCATCTTCATCAGGAATTACCATGTCCTGAGCAGGACTACAAGGCCCATGGGTCATCACACTCTGTGATGTATAATCTACTGAAGATTAATGATTTTAATAACAGTTAAGTATTCCTCAACAGTTCTTAACTTGAACTGGTATGTCCATGCATATCTGGAGTCTTACTTCAAATGAAGAAACCATTTGTTATAACACTATATTTATCATTCAGTTTTCTTTTGTCTTACGGTGCTGGTAATTCGAATGGTCAGAGGTCTGTTGAACCCCGCCACCTGTGACGGGCTTCCTGACCCTTCGACAGCTCGCTGTGAGGCATTTGCTCGGTTCTTTATGGATAAAGTCACTCTGATTCGCTCCGATCTGGATGCCACAGTTACTTGAGTCTCTGAAGATGTAACGAGAGCACTTGCTTGTCTGGTTTTAATGGATTCATTTCAATTTGTACAACCTGAGGACATTGACAAGATTCTTGGAGAGGCGAGAGCGACCACATGCATCCTGGACCCCCTGGCCATCCTGGCTGATAAAAGAAGCCAAAGGGGGCTTGGTGGAGTGGTTAAAGGTGGTGGTTAATGCCTCCCTTTGGGAAGGCAAAATTCCAGAGAGCTTAAAAGAAGCTGTGATAAAAACCACTGTTGAAAAAAACCATTACTGGACCCCACTGATTTGCACAACTTTCAACCAGTTTCCAATCTCCCCTTTCTAGGCAAAGTCTGGAATGTGTGGTTGCCTCGCAGCTCCGGGGTTTCTTGGATGAAACTGACTATCTGGATTTGTCACACTTTGGATTCAGACTGGGTCATGGAACTTAGACAGCCTTGGTCGCCTTAGTGGACAATCTCTGCAGAGAGCTCGACAGGGAGAGTGTGTCCCTGGTGGTTTTCCTGGACCTCTTAGAGGCCTTCAATACTGTAGACAGGGCCATAGCCAGAAAAAAATTTCGGGAGGGGTTTTGAAATTTTGGGGGGGGGGGTTGAACCCCTAGCACATACCCCTCCCCGCTACAAACCTGTCAATATCTGCTTGAGATAGTGCCTGGAGGGACTCTTAATGTTTTGCATCTCATAGACTTAGCATGGGGATTTGGTTAACCAGTTAAAATTCATAAGTAAATGAGATTTTTTTTATAACTTGAAAAATTTCGGGGGGGGGGGGTTGAACCCCTAACCCCCCCCCCTCGCTACAGACCTGACTGTAGACCATGGTATTCTTCTGGGTCGCCTCGCGAGGATGGGTATTGGAGGTACTGTTTTGCAGTGGCTCCAGTCCTTCCTGGAAGATCGTATCAAGAAAGTGTTGTTGGGGATTCCTGCTCAGCCCCACAGCCATTGTTCTGTGGTGTCCTGCAGGGTTTAGTATTGTCCCCCATGTTGTTTAACATCTACATGAAGCCGCTAGGTAAGATCATCCAGAGTTTTGGAGTTCGATGCATCTGTATACTCCTTTTCACCAGATGCTAAGGAGGCTGTCCAGGTCGTGAATAGGTGCCTGGCCGCTGTGATGGTCTGGATCAAGTTGAACAAATTGAAGTTGAATTCAGACAAGACAGAGGTCCTTCTGGTCAGTCGTAAGGCTGAGCAGAATATAGGGTTACAGCTTGTGCTGGATAGGATCACACTCCCCTTGAAGGCTCAGGTTCACAGCTTCGGAGTCCTCCTGGATTCATCGCTGCGCCTGGAACCTCAGGTTTTGGCAGTGGCTTGGGGGGCTTTCGCACAATTTAAACTTGTGTGCCATTGTGGCCGTACCTTGGGAAGTCAGACTTGACTACAGTGGTCCACACTCTCGTCACATCTAGGATAGACTACTGCAACTACTGAAGATTGTTCAGAAGTTTCAAATAGTCCAACAAGAGGCAGCCAGGTTAATAACTGGGGCGGCATACAGGGAGCACACAACTCCCATGTTGTGTCAGCTCCGCTGGTTGCCAGTTAGCTACTGAGCACAATTCAAAGTGCTGGCTTTGGCCTATAAAGCCCTAAACGACCCCGGCCCAGTTTACCTGTCCAAATGCATCTCCCTCTATGAACCATCAAGGAGATTAAGATCTTCCAGGGAGGCCCTGCTCGCAGTCCCACCACCATCATAGGAGCAATTGGTAGTGATTGCCCCTGGTGAGATTAGATCAGCCCCCTCCCTCCTGTCCTTCAGAAAGATGGTAAAGATGGTAAAGACCTGGCTGTGGGGCAGTAAAATAATAGCAGCAATAGAAAATTTCTTCCTGTTGGTCAGATCTAGTACGGTTGACTTGATGGTTTTAAATAATTGTTTTAATGTGAAGATAACTGGTTTTAGTGTTTATGTGTATTTATAGTTTATTTTATGTTCCGGCATTGAATGCTTTCCATACATATGTTCTGATCCATCCTAAGTCCCTTTTGGAGTGAGAAGGGCAGAATAGAAATGTTTTAAATAAATAAATTTAACACTGAACTGATTTTTCCCTTTTTTAAAAGATCTCTCTCTCTCTCTCTCTCTCTCTCTCTCTCTCTCTCTCTCTCTCTCTCTCTCTCAAGATTTTCTTTATAACTGTATTGCAAATGTAACAACTGAAATTTTCAAAGTGATAAATGTTCTTTTCTTCTTTTTTTGCCTTATTTCAAGGCCAAACATGAATGTGTTCACTTGTGATTTAATCATTATTTTTAATACTTTTTTAGGACCCAGCCAAAAACTGTTTTTGCAGAAGTAGAATCAGATGAAGATGAACCAGATGACAAGCCAGAGTGGAAAAAGCGTAAAATTTGAAGAGCTTAAACTGGAAGAGACTCATAAAGAACTTGAGACAGAGTTGAATTATTTTTATTTCTGCAAGAAAAATCACAATTCTGCAAGCAGAGTTGCTTTGATGCATGGGACTATTTCCCTCATTTAAAATATGATAATTTAGCATAAAGTGAAAAGGAAATGTTTAGATTAAATCTCTGTTTTGTCAGGGATCATTTTTGAAAATATTCTAAACTAGATCATGCTAAAAACATACTATAAAATGAAATTAATACCAATACAGTTCATGTGAATTTGTGACATAGCCTCTGATATTTTTGAGAAAATTGGATACTTGCGAGTATTGAAGTATCAGCTTGACCATTTCTAGCTCCATATTTGTTTTCAGTATTTTATATTGAATAATTTGTTTTTAATCATGTTATTTCACACTTATATCTACTGTCAATTTTTAAATATATGCTTTTAATGCACATTGGGCATTGTACAGAATGCTTTATTTATTTTCAGCTATATACAAAAAGTGAATATTTTGATATAAATATATAACAAATGTATGATATCTTTTTCTAGCTATATACAACAGATTTTTTTCAGCCAAGTAATTGTTACTTTGTACTAGAATGGCATAACATCTTGCTGTTTATGCATTCTTTATCAGTAGACACATGCCTTTGTCCCTGACTTTGTATATAATTGTAGATAAAATTAAGCTTTGGAGTGTGGTAACAACTTTCTACCATACAAAAATATCAGTTTAACAGCAGACTTATTGTTTCATGGAAGCAGATGGATGGGGGATGGGCAAGGAAATTTTCTTCAGAGCCTACTGCTTACCTTATTCCAAAGAAGAATAGATTATGGGGAAGTGCCCTTTGGGGGGGGGGGGTTGGTTCTAGCTGTGAGATTCTGGGGGATTTTCCAAACTTCTGTGAGCTCTCTTGCTGTGGCAATTTAATGAAGCAGTAAAGCCTCCCCACTCCATAGGGACAAAAAAGTGGTGAATATTTTTAGCATAGTAAGTTAATTTTTCAAGGTTCATACTGGCTCATTCTGGAGCATATAGCATGCCCCATTTCAAAGTAGGAATGATTAGCGTATGGTTGACTCTGCACAACAAATACACAAATGACAGAATGAAAAAATGTTACTAATACTGTACACTTCAGTGTTTTCTTGAGAGTGAATTTTCATGATGTTTGTAGAATTGAGAAGTCATTTGTTTAGAGTAAGGTGGGTTCTTTTACTTAAATAGTTCTATTCAGTAAAAACACTTGGAGGTCATTTAAGGACTCTCTTTGACTAGATTTGATGTGAAAGAGTGTCATTCAAGTTCCCTAATTATGATTCTGTCTTCTAGAATACTTACCCTTAATTAAATTACCGTAATTAGTGGCTCACCAAGGCCATTTCCTTTTCATTTTAGATTTAGGATATTGTTGTTTTCCCCCCAGAGACCACTTTCCAGCTGGATGATTTAAAAGGCTGTATCGCTTAACCTAGCTTTCTTTGTTGAGCTTTGGCAAGCAGGTCTCTTTAAAACCCAGAAAACAGGTTCCCTACAGCTAAAAGGACCTGAAAGATGAGTTCACTAAAAGTTCAAGTTTCCTCTTTATTTATTGATAAAGATCAGCTAGAGTGCAAAAGAAAGGAAAAGTTGGTGCCAGTCAGGCTTCTTCATATAATAATAATAATAATAATAATAATAATAAAACTTTATTTATACCCCGCCACCATCTCCCCAATGGGGACTCGGGGCGGCTAACATGGGGCCATGCCCAGAGCAATACAACATAATAAAATATAAGAACAACATATCATAACACCATTTAAAATACAATAAATAATAATAAACAGAACATCAAGAAATCAAGAAAAAAAAACAAAAAAACTATAAATCAAGGGCAGGCCACTTGAACACAAAGATAAAACCCGGAGTGAGAGGGACAGAGAAGTACTCCACTATGGGCAGGGACATTTGGAAGGGGTAATCTGGAGGATAGAAGTTCGGAGGGGAGTAATACGGAGATATATGACAGACATTACTCACCGAAAGCACAATGGAAGAGCCATGTTTTTAATTCTCTCCTAAAAGCTAACAGAGTGGGAGCTTGCCTTATTTCAGTGGGAAGTGAGTTCCACAATCGGGGGGCCACAGCAGAGAAGGCCCTCTCCCTTGTACTTACAAGGCGAGCCTGGGATATAGGCAATGGTGATAACAGGGCCTCTCCGGATGATCGCAAGGAACGGGCAGGTTTATGGAAGGAGATACGATCACGGAGGTAGGTGGGTCCCAAACCGTTCAGGGCTTTATAGATGATGGTCTGCACCTTGAATTGGGACCGGAAGATGAACGGCAGCCAGTGGAGCTCCTTAAACAAGGGAGTGGATCTCTCCCTGTAATTTGCCCCCGTTATTAATCTGGCTGCCGAGCGTTGGACCAGTTGTAATTTCCGGGCCGTCTTCAAGGGAAGCCCCACGTAGAGTGCATTACAGTAGTCCAGTCTGGAGGTAACTAGGGCATGGACCACCGTGGTCAAATCAGACTTCAGACTCATATGGATCTATTACCTCTGGTAGTGTTAGCTAAGTATTTGATGCTGAAAAGAAGACCCAAAGCCCTCTTCAGGTGTCCCGGAACAAGTGTATGGTGCCCCTTTCCATTAGCACATTGTTGGAACATCTCAGGCTTGCATTGTGCACATCCACACTTGCTTGTATAGCCAGGAACCCAGGGGACCGACACTCATTGAGTTTATACATGCTGCAGATGTATGGAGGGTTTCTCTGTTTCTTGCTTGATTCACCATCTCTGCATGAGCCTTGGAAATCCAAAGAGCATTCAGGAGCTGACTTTGCATGGGTAAAATGGCACATTTTCATATTGTGCCCTTAGGTAAATATAACCTATAGCCAAATGTACTTGGTGCAAAAGTGTTGAATAATTCAGCTGCATTTGATCTTCTAAAATGCACATTTGTATTCACAGTATGGCTTCTGTATCCACAGGTATGGTACCAACAATTTCATTTATCCACATCTGACAAAATATGCCCCTCTCAGCATTGTCTAGGTCTGGGATCAAAAATTCTTCATTTCAATAGGGTTCATTTCCAAGTGAAATCTGAGAGCATATCCCCTTTGGATATGAGGGTAGTACTGATTTCAGTTTGATAATTTATTAACACTTCAAAATATTGTATAGAAAAGTGTACATTGTAGAAGTTGTTGCTGTTATCCTATTGGTTGTTCCCAGCAAGAAAAGAAAATTGCATTGATTTCATAGGTCTACTTTACTTAGAACTATTAGTGAAACTTAGGCCTGAGTGTGGCGATTCTGTATTCAAGCCTGTATGTTTATACAGACTAGAGGGTGAACAAGCACTTTAAATCATAGTAATATAGACTTATACTCCGCTTTCCAGCCAAAGCTGAATCTACATGAAGTTACTATTTTTATTATTATATTTATGTATACCTCGCTTTATTTTTCCCTCAAGAGACTCAAAGTTGCGGTGTAGTTTATTGTGTTTGTAGTAAGAGCAGTCTTACACCTTTTGATCATAACTCCCAGGTTTCAGACCCATTGATTCAAGAAAATGAGACAAAACAGAAAGAAAAGTAGATAGAATTAGACTTGCAAAGCATGGAAAAGCTACTTTGCTGAACTACTTTGCTTGAGTCTCACAGTAGTCAAGCCAGTTGGAGGAATCAGTTTCCATCCAAGAAAATTTCCGAACTGAAGCTAATACACAGAAGCAGCCCTTGCGTTAATCTGTACAATCTAGGAAAATAAGTCTCTTGTGAATCCTAATCTTAAACCTTCATGTACCGGTAGGTATTAAAGGCCAATTTTTGCACCTAGAGTTTAGAGTCATATGAAATAAGATGTTCAAAACATTCCTGAAACAGGTTACTGGAGTGCGAATAGTAAGAGGAAAAACTAGATGGATCGTAAAATATACAGCTGCTTATTAACAAAATGCTATGGGACCAGTGGGATGATATAGGAAGTGTTATGTGGTTTAACACTACATTGTCATCATCGTCATCATCACTCTTGTGTCCCAGATCATTAAAACTAAAAAATAATGAAATTAGCAGATGAAAAGTAAGCACTGTTTATGTCATTATGAGCTGGAGCAAAGAATAAATAAAAAGGGACGTCTCTGTTATACATATTGAATAACTCATTTGCAGGAAAAGTAATTTGTTTCTCCTCTAAATGAAATTATTCAGAATCATCATTGTCAATAAAGGTTCATTGGCAGACAGCAATGGGTAAATCTGTATGCCTTTAAGAGTCATTTTCCAAAATTAAGGCTTGGTCATCTAAGTTGACCTGCATTAATCCTACCTTTGGTTAATTCTTTTAATTTAATTTTCTATCCCATCATCTCTGTAACTCAACACATGTAATGGTTACATAACTTTAACTGGCTAAAATGATTTTCCACATGTCTCTCTGGTAATGAAATTCATATATCCAAAAAAATGTAATCTGGTCCCAACAGCTATACCAAGGAAATCTAACTTTGAGCTTTGAGCATATTTTGATAACAAAATTGTCTCTCATTTCTGCAGAGGTGCATTCATATACTCATACAGCATAGTGTGCAACAAAACAGGCTCAAAACATTCCTTCCAATACCAGATTTAATTAGTTTTCTCATTTCTAGGTCAGTGTTTTTTATAATGATGTTCATACATGTGTTATCCATTGTAGAACTTCCTATTGCTTTTTTTTGAAGTGTGGGTTTTTTCACAGTTGGAAATGCAATAGATAAACAACTTCATGGATGTTTTAAACAACATAATATACAATCATTTTAAAAGGTAGGTCAGATACTTGGCTTACCAAGTACATTAAAACTCTGTATAATTTTATGGGAAAATACATTTTAACAAAACAGTCCAGGACTAGCAATGTAGACTGGCTGTCCCTGAGCTATGGATGCTGACACTATTTGTATTATTAAATTTTTCCATGCCAGCTTTCCCAAATACCTTGCTTCTGAGGTACACATATACACACACCACTTGAGAAGCCAGACATGAACAAATAGGCTGCTCAGAGAGGGTAGCCTTCTTCTCCTGATACTGCAAACTATTTTCCATTTCTTACTTCGTGCCTGCTGTTTAACTGGATTGAAACTTCTGATGCTGGTCTAACAGACATATTTTACCAAGGCAGTGTTTCTGCAGCATATAATGTGAACTAAAACGGAAAACTTGTATTGCTGGAGCACTAGATTTACTATTGCAGAGTGACCCTGAATTCATTTCCTTCTTCTGACATGAAATCAGAGAGGCGTTTGGCATTTCAAGGACACCCTCATTTCTACCACTATAAAATGAAAACAGGATTGATCTACATCACAAAGTTGTTCTGAAGATTTCAAATGCAACAACTATGGTGATGACTTTAGATCCGCATCAGAGGCTTTTCTGTACATTATTGTTATGGCTATGTAGGAGTTGTTTCTATCATGTCACCACATATTAGTTAGCTAATTAGGTGACGTTGATAGTGATAATAGAATCAGTAGGGGGCAGTTTTGAGTGGTTGTAATGGCAGTATAAATAGGTATGCTTCTGAACATAAAATATACCGTGTGGCATACAACATTAAAATGATAACAGTAAAAATACAATAAAAAATCTAGTCACAACCAGTAGAACTATATAGGCCATATTGTAGGGAAATTTTGAGTGTGAAAACCTTGAGTGTAAAGTTTTTATTTTTTCGTGTCAGGAGCGACTTGAGAAACTGTAAGTCGCTTCTGGTGTGAGAAAATTGGAAGGTTGCCCAGGGGATGCCCAGATGTTTTTACCATCCTTGTGGGAGGCTTCCCTCATGTCCCCACATGGAGCTGGAACTGATAGAACTCATCCGCGCTCTCCCGGGTTGGATTCAAACTGGCAACCTTCAGGTCAGCAACCCAAACTTCAAGTCATCAGTCCTGCCGGCACAAGGGTTTAACCCACTGCGCCACTGGGGGCTCCAAGTGTAAAGTTAAAAGTGCTAAATATATGATACATTCACTGGAAAAGGAATTCCACAGGAGAGGAGCTGCATCTCCAAAAGCTTTTGTTATAAGTTGCCACAAAGTGAACATCAAGAGCATATGGTGCCACCAAAATTGCACGTTTTCCCATTTTAGTAGGAATGCCTGATACTAAGGATGCATTGACACTGTAGAATTAATGAAGTTTGACACTAGAACTGCCATGACTCAATGCTGTAGAATTATGAGAGTTGCAGTTTTACAAGGTCTTTACCCCTGTCTGCCAAAAAGTGTTGGTGTCTCACCAAACTACATTGAGCGGTGTCAAACTACACTAATTCTATTGTAGAGATCCACCCCAAGAGTGTATACCTTTGGGCACCCAATTAAAATCTTATTAATTTTTTGGGCATTTTCAATAACTAAATTTTGAAATTTATCTGTTTTTTGGTGTTTTATGTTGCTTTATGTTGTAACGGCGCTCCATGCAGTCATGCTGGCCACATGACTTTGGAGGTGTCTATGGACAATGCCGGCTCTTCGTCTTAGAAATGGAGATGAGCACCAACCCGCAGAGTCTGCCACGACTGGACTTAACGTCAGGGGAAAACCTTTACCTTTACCTATGTTCCTTTTTATGCCACTTTGAGATTCTCTCCTTCTGGGTTAGTCTGTGGCTTAGCATTTTTAACATAAACATGAATGGTTAAAATACACCTGGCAGATATATAGTAAGGTAGAGATAGATAGACAATGTCCTCACTTATACACACACCTGGGGCATGGCTTTTGTGACTTGTTATTAGGTTTATGATTTTATACTGTCTGTTTCACATTCTGCACCACCATAAGCTTCCTGTTCCTAATGGGCAGTTTAAAAAGTGAGCTTTTAAGTAAAGTGCAAGTGCATGGAGCACAGCTATTGATGTTTGTTGAAAGGGAGGGAGTGCCACAAGTTCACACGTGTGACTATTTTTATCTATTTTTAATATTGGAAGATAGGCTCAAGCCTGTTGAACTCTGCACTGGAATGTGGCCATTGATATATATATACACACAGTAAATAAATACAAACACTCCATGTTTAGATATCTCTTCCACCTCCCAACTTTTGTCCAAAAGACAAAAATGAACGTGTGTGCACACAAACATTGTTGGATGGATTCTGAGTCCAGTTTTTCCTAAATAGTTTTTTAAAGTTGGCTAAAGACTCATGAAGATGACCAGTAGTAAGAAAGAAGGAAGGGCAGTTTTTGATGTCTTGCGTGACCTTTGTATTCAAAAGGGGACACCCACTGCTTTGATATAAATGAAAATAAAATAGCCTTCAAATTAGTAAACCAGAAGCTGGTCAGCTGAATGTGGTTTGTAATGCATTATTCTATTGTATAATGGTCACGCAGAACCTAAAATTAGTGAGTTACATAAGGGGGTCAGTGGTGTTCATTTGAATAGCTGCTGTATTGGGTTGCTGATGTCACCCATCTGGACTGAGCCTTTCTTTATTGTAGGGCTTAGTCAGTACACAGGGCAGATTGAGGAGTCATGAAATCATAGTCAAATTAAGCATCCAAACAGACATCGGAGGCAAAACAAGTGAGTGGGCAAGCTGTAAGTAACACCATACCAGTGAGTCAAAGGTCACTAGCCTGACCATTACTGGAAATGCTTCTCTACCAATGTATTTTGATTTCATATTTCAAATTAAGTTCAATTGAGTATTTTACATAGTTTTTGAAAATAAAATTAATCATTGAAAATATTCTGCCCAACTATGGCAGTGTTTAAATCATACCTATTCTTCTAATCCAGTCACATATCAAAGATACTGTATGTACTCATGTATAAGTCTATCTTGTGTATAAATTGAGGGCAGGTTTTGGAGCCAAATTTATAGATTTTTGATATGATCCCAGGATAAGTCAAGAGATTTATGATTCCCATCCAGGGAAGGAGAGAGTTCCTCTTTTAAATAAGAGTTAAGGTACAGAACTCACATTGCCCATAAATAAGTTAACTGAATTTTGGGGGTTGTTTTTTAACTAAAATTTCCATATCTATACACAAAACATAGATTAGCATTATTTTGCATTTATGCTATGCTCGTACTAAGTCCAAAGCAGCTAAATACTGTATGACTAACCTATTTATAGTAAAATCTATGGTGTTTCAGCACAACCTTAGTGAAACTGTTTTCCAGGTATTTAGGATTTGTTGTTGTGCACTTTAAAGTCATTTTTTTTACTTTTGCCCATGTTATCATGGGCATTTTTTGGCAAAATTTTGTTAACAGGGAAAGTGATTTGCCCACGGTCACTCAATGGGTTTCCATGGGCAAGCAGGGGTTTGAACCCTGGTCTCTAGAGTTCTAGTCAAGCCAGTATACTGCACTGGTTCTGGATCTATCAGATTGTTGATCCCTGCTAGACCTTGAGGCTGTTAAATCTAAGAGTCCCCAGCCAGTATTGCTAGTACATATTTGTTTTTGAAGTTAATGCATGCTTCTGAAGTGCAGCAGAATTCTGTACCTCTGGGTATCCATTTACACCCTCACAATTACGTTTACACAGAGTTAAGCTGAACCAGTCTAACCAATTAGTGATTTAGTCCTAGCACAGGGCTGGGCAGAGGGGAGGTGGTGACCAAGTAATAGATCTATTGATGATTTTCAATAGATTTGGGATGGTTCTCACTCCCAGTAACCACACACACATGTATACGCATTCAAACACTACACAGCTGAAAAGAAATGTTTGACAATAAAGCAACAGCAGGTTTTATGAAATGATTTGTGGGTTTGGTTCTAGTACTGAATTACAAATTCCTGGCTATTTCTGGCTGCATATGTTACAATTTTGCACCTGGGTTCTGGTTAATAGGTCTCAGCTGGCAACCCCCACCCCCATCCCAAACAAAACAAAACAATTTGCAGTCCCAGTGCAAATTATCCCATGAACATTGTTAAGACATTTTCAAAGACATAGCCACTTCAGTCCATTAACAGAGGTGTGAACAGTTTCCTGACACACTACCTATGTTAATGCTATGTTCACACCACAAGGTATGTAACTAGAGAATTCTCCTCAGCAAAGCTTCTGACTTGAAGGCTCTCATTGACTCTCATTTATTGCTTTTAAACCTCAGAACTACAAACTATCATCTTACACAACTGTTGGAAGGTTTAGGGCCAGCATCCCATTTTGCATCTTTATATATTCTTTTATGCTCTGATCCCACACCACAACTATATTTCTGCCATTTCACATCAACTCAGTGCATCTGAAGAAGGGGATTGAAATTCACAAAAGCTCATGCTAAAATAAATTGGTTTTAAATGTGGTGCTAGTCCCTTTCCTTTCCTTTTAACACTGGCTCACAAAAAGCAACAGGGAGATTCTGGCCCAAGAAGTGGTTGGCCAAAGGAGAATTCTCTGATAAGTAGGGACAAGAACAGATATATCAGTAGCATATACAAATCTGAAGGGAATGTTTAAACCAACCTTCCATAAATGAAAGGTAATGAAAAGACCAAGGCAGTGACATCTCTGGCCCATCCCCTGCTCAGATATCAACCAGCATCCCAACGCCTTAAATCAAGAAAGAGCTTCCTAAGATCTGCAGAGATACTCGCAGGGACACCTCAGCAAGTGAGAGTCCAAAAGAGGCAGACAAAACCCAGAACCTCAATCCATGGTTGATACCAGAAACTCCCTCCTGGGCACACAGAAGACTGGGCGACTTGGAAGGCGCTGAACAGACTAGCTCTGCATCTCGTGGTGCCAAAGTGCAATCTTAAGAAATGGGGCTACAAAGAGGAATCCAGGGGCTACAAAGAGGAACCCACGATGTGCAAGTGTGGAGATGCGCAGACCACAAATCACTTGCTACAGTGTGACCTGAGCCCTGCCACATGCACAGTGGAGGACCTTCTCACAGTGACACCAGAGGCACTTCAAATGGCCAGCTTCTGGTCTAAGGAAATCTAGTATAATGCCAAGCCTTTGACTTTGTGTGTTTTTAAATACATTATAATGGTACCCTCCATTCACTTCTGACATAATAAATAAATAACCAACCTTCCATAAGTGGGCACCTTCCAGATGTGTTGGACTACAATTGCCTCCCTACACAGCTAGCCCAGTGTTGGGTCCTAAACATCTGGAAGGTTGGACAATACTGTTTTACACCTACGTCTGGAGAACAAGCCCTATGAGGAGCGGCTTAAAGAACTGGGCATGTTTAGCCTGCAGAAGAGAAGGCTGAGAGGAGACATGATAGCCATGTACAAATACGTGAAGGGAAGTCATAGGGAGGAGGGAGCAAGCTTGTTTTCTGCTGCCCTGCAGACTAGGACACGGAACAATGGCTTCAAACTACAGGAAAGGAGATTCCACCTGAACATCAGGAAGAACTTCCTCACTGTGAGAGCTGTTCGACAGTGGAACTCTCTCCCCGGGGCTGTGGTGGAGGCTCCTTCTTTGGAGGCTTTTAAGCAGAGGCTGGATGGCCATCTGTCGGGGGTGCTATGAATGCGATTTCCTGCTTCTTGGCAGGGGGTTGGACTGGATGGCCCATGAGGTCTCTTCCAACTCTACTATTCTATGATTCTATGATTCTATGATTCTACTTCACTTTAAAGATGCAGAATTGCCACTCTACCTTCCAGTATTTTAAAATGCAAGCAGGTTTTTTTTTTAAAAAAGACTGCATAATCTGTTCATATTTCATGCATAGTAAGGGCACTATGTCTGCTTTGGGTATTTACTGTTGACTATAAAAATGTCATAAGAAAGGCCTTTTAGTAAAGCAACTGTAATGTGATTGTGAGCACAGAAGAAGGAGGAGGGACATAAATGGTATCCAAGTAATGAACAGGGAATTAAAAATAAATAAGTCAGTTCTCCATTTCCTCAGGAATGACATTTGACAGTTTTAAAAGAGCTGGCAATAAAACACATGATTGAATGAGCACCAGAGAATGGACTTCTCCATAAAACAACGCATTAGTGGTGTGTTAGTTAAGCTATTGCAGTACTCAGTGACTTTTGCTATTGCAGGGGAGGAATAAACTTCAACTCAGCCCAGAGGATGTGGGGTGGGGTGGGGGGCACTTTTACTTTCAAGGCTGGTGTTATTATACACTGCATAAATTTTAATGTGCTTTAAAGTATACTTTGGGCTTCATTCTTAAGATATCTGTTGGTGCTAGAGAAGCTGTAACAAACACTATAGTTTTAAAGATACTCTAAGGAGGTTCACAATGGTTTTTTGCTCTCTGTTTCCCACCTGCACCCCTGCCCCTCGCCTCAAAGATCCATGAACCATGAAGTTGAAAGGGATTACAAGGGATATCTAGTCCAAACTCTTGACATTCAGGAATACACATCTAAAGGATTTCCCCAAAAGAGGCTATCTAAACTCTGTTAGAAGACTTCCAAAGAACGAGTGTCCATCTTCTGAGGCTGTTTGCTTCATGAAGATGAGACCACCTATTTCTAAATATTGTGGGATGGAGCACAGGTGGCTTCTGTGGTGTACCAGGTTACTCCTACACCAGGTTTAAATCCAAATTGAAGGAAGTTACTTGAAGAAACACTTCTAATCTCTTCCTAGAGTTCCCACCTTGTTATAAATCTAATAAGGAAAAAAGTTTCATACATCAGTGGTTCTCAACCTGGGGTCCCCAGATGTTTTTGGCCTACAACTCCTAAAAATCCCAGTCAGTTTACCAGCTATTAGGATTTCTGGGAGTTGAAGGCCAAAAAAAATCTGGGGACCCAGGTTGAGAACTGCTGTCGTACATGAACCTCTCAGGATCCAGGCTTCTAAGGCAGTGGTTCTCAACCTATGGATCTCCAAATGTTTTGGCCTTCAACTCCCAGAAATCCTAACACTTGGGGATCCACAGGTTGAGCACCACTGCTCTAAGGGGTTATCCACACTGCACAGCTGTAGCAGTTTGATCCCATTTAAGCTGCCATGGCTCCTTCCTCTGGAATGCAGGGGTTTGTAGTTAGGGGAGCTAAAAAGACTCTCTTGAATTGCAGTGCTCGAACTGTCTGGTCACGTCTCACTTTGAAATATATCAGAGTTTAAATTCCCAGACCTAAATCACTAAATGTATTTTTTGTTAGGACTGCTGACTTGAAGGTTGGGTTGCTGACCTGAAGGCTGCCGGTTTAAATCCAACCCGGGAGAGTGTGGATGAGCTCTCTCTATCAGCTCCAGCTCCATGCAGGGACATGAGAGAAGCCTCCCACAAGGATGGTAAAAACATCCGGGTGTCCCCTGGGCAACGTCCTTGCAGACGGCCAATTTTCTCACACCAGAAGCTATTTGCAGTTTTCAGGTCGCTTCTGACACACAAAAAAGCTAACAAACTATTATTGTATTTTTTCAATTCTAAGATGCCATCAATTGTAATGCTCACAATAAGTTCCATACCAACAGAAACAGCTGTGGATACACACACACACACACACACACACACACACAGAGAGATTATATATGTAAAAGCATTTGCTTTTAGAGATGTTTATATGGGAAAAAACAAGTCTTGGAATTGAAGAAATATGATATTTATTGTTATGCTTACACTCCTCAGAGGAACTTAGGGAAGCATGATCCCCTATTTTATCATTGTAACCTCCCTGTGAGATAGGTCGGGCTGATTACTCAGGAAGATTATACAGTGTGTTTTTCAACTGAGCAGCAATTTAAATCCTCGTCTCACAACCCACTACTCACCACTGGCTGCATTTGCTGAAGCAGTTTGGCATTTTAAACAGCTGGGAAGAACTGGACAGTGGGGCCAAACAAAATAAAATAGCAATATATTGCAAACCCTAACTACCTTTAGAAAGATAATTTGAATGTGATTGTAAAGCAAGTGGGCAACTGTGTTAGGGGTGAATTAGACCACTAAAGATGCCCACACCATTATATTTCTAGCTGAAAATCGGCCAAACTTTTCTGTAGCATTGAATTGATAGATGAGTGGCTGGAGAGATGCTGTGGAGATGCTCCTGTTAATTCAATTTCCACACACTTAAATCTGAATCTAACCCACCATGAACAAAATGTCTGTTTTGTGCCAACTTCAACAGTTTGGGGAAAAACAACTCATACACTCAACTATCATCTGTCTGGCAAAATAGGATAAAAAGGGGTGGATAGGGCCAACTGAACTGTTTGATGTTAACTTGGAAATCTTTCATTTGATGCTCTTTGTATAGTGGAAGGGTGCCTGCTGTCATTTTCAGCTAAGGACAAATGCAGACACATTTGGCAATGACCTAATCCCACCCCTATCTTCTGAAGGACAGACCAAGGTAGTGTTTGATGAAGGTCAAAGATTTCATAATAATAGAATGCAAGGGTGTAAGAACTGTCCAAACTCCCTCCCCTCCCCCCATCCAGTCCTTTTGAGACAGGAAGAGTTATTTTTCTTCAGCTAATTTCGGAGTGGCCAGTGGGTTGCTTCCCTGCCAAACAAGTCCAACAACTAACCCTCTTCCACCACTCTTTAGGCACCATCTCTTTCTCACATGGCTACAATCCTGAGCACCCCTCGCATAAAGGCAGTGTCATTTCAAATGTCAACCTACTTTGACTATAGGAGAATTTAAGATATAGTTTATTGAGTGTGACAGCACTGGGTTCTAAAAGTCCTCATCTCTCCCTTTCACACACACACCATTCTGATTTGCCAACCAGGGCAAAACATGTCAATTGTATCATTTGAATTGGCTGTTTCAACCCTATCTTGACTTCTTTTAACACAGGGATTCACATTGATTCCTTGTTTGCATCGTGCTGTGCAAAACGTTCCTCTTTGAGACTCAAGGTCTTAAGAAAGACAGTTTTGGGACAGAACATGATTAACTGCTGGACAGTATGCTATTGCGTATGTCTGTGTGTAGGATGTGTGTGGGAGCATATCTGTTAGGCATTTAATCTTCTGGAGGGAGGTGGAAAAGTATTTGTAAGGCGCCTCTCATCTTTTCTGATTCTTCTGGATTTACCAGCGGGGCACAATATCATCACGAAAGAGAGAAATCTCAGTAGGAAATGGATATGGATACCCTAAAAATCAGCATCAATATTAGCAGGTAGTATAAAACAGCTTTGGAAAGCCAGCATGGTATAGGACAGTGGTTCTCAACCTGGGGTCCCCAAATGTTTTTGGCCTTCAACTCCCAGAAATCCTGAGAGCTGGTAAACTGGCTGGGATTTCTGGGAGTTGTAGGCCAAAAACATCTGTTCTCAACATAGTTTGAGAATCACTGGTGTAGGGGTTTGAGCTTTGGATTGAGATCCCTGCTCAACCATCAAAACCCTGCGGTGATTTTGGGCAAGTCACACTCTCTCATCCTCAGGGGGAGGCAAAAGGATGACCTCACTAAACAAATATTAACAATAAAACCCTGTGATAGGCTTAACTTAGGGCTTCCATAAGTCAAAAATGACTTGAAGGTATACAACAAGACACAAAATGTTCCTTCTTGTTGGAGTTCACAATATGCCTTGATAGGTATTGCATATACTGTTCAACATTCATTTTAAGAATCAAGTTGGGCAAATCAAGTGTGTGGTTGTGGGCACAGTTTACCTGTGAGTTGTTCTCTGAATTAGCTGGCTCCTGAGTAGAACCTGGAAACATTACTTTTTGGATAATTGCTGACCATGCTGGCTGATGGATTCTTAAAACTAGTTTGCAAGCTGTGTCAACAAAAATCCTACGGACTTCTCCTGGGGCCTGGTTTATGTAGAAGATTTGGGGTGGGAGTATGTCTCCATCCTCTGAATTGACCTTAAATGTTTGGTTGTACTAATCTTTAGGTAATTACCCCTAATTTCAAAAAAAATTGCATTGAAAAGGTAGGGCTGGTCAGTTTATCATCTGAAGCAATAGGTAAATATGGGATTGCTCCTCTTGGTTGAAGGAAAGAAACCAAATGATGTTAATTCAGCATTGGCAATGCAACAACCTCCATCACATCAGAGGTTAATAGGCTAGCTTAAGTAGTAAAGCCAGGATGTGGGTAGGGAAAGCTGGAAGGAATGGGGAATGAGACTGTGAATGGGTGAATTTCATTTTTGCCAAGTTCCTTATTTCCATGGCTACAAATTAGTTTCAGTCAACATTTGCATCAGTTTTAATATACACCAAAACGAGGTTGCAAAATGAACATGCTTTTTCTTAAGTATATGTTTTTGCAATGCACTTGTCCTAGCCTAATTCTATTTTCTTAACACACTGCAGTTTCCTGTAAATTTTCTTCCAAATATATGAATTTTTGTATATATTTTTCTTTAATATATGCATTTTCTCTGCATGTTTGGATCACATGATTCTAAAGAATCTGAATTTTGGTTCATAAGTACACTCCAGTTTACTTATGGTTTCAAGTGACCTGAATTCAATGTCTGTGCAGCATGGTATAGTGGACAATGACTCTAGTGACCAGAGCTCAATTCCTTGTTTGACCATGGACACTCACTGGATGACCTTGGGCAAATCACATGCTGTCAGCCCCAGAAAACCCTGCAATAGGTTTTAGGGCTCTTATCAATTACTTGAAGGCACACAACAGCAGCAACATAAACGTTTGGACCTAATTTCTCCTCCGTTCCGAACCATTGCTGGCCTCTCATTCCTGCAGCAGTCTCTGCACCCAGTGACTGCCTCACTCTGCAAAGTGATAGGATAGGACTTCTATGACACCCCTGTCCAGGAGAAGGATCTTAATGTGCTAATCATGTTGCACATTGTTAGGTACATGTGATCCCTTTTCTCTTTTGATCCTATTTGCACCACTAATTAGGAGCTTCTACATGACTTTTTAAAAGAAGCTATAAATAGGTTTGTTAGGAATGACCTAGTGCGCTCATGGGCTTGCAATGCTGCTTAGATCTATAATGTGACTGAGCAAAGTCAGGCACCAAGGAGTGGCCAGATTTTGGTTTTCACAAGCCACAAGTCTAGTAGCAAGCATCTCCTAGAAGCTCTCAACGGTCCTCCAAAGACACCCAAGGGTATCTCATTGCTGTAATTTGCTGTGCATATAGCAAGGATGTGGTTCTCAACATGTGGGTCCCCAGATGTTTTGGCTTTCAACTCCCAGAAATCCTAATAGCTGGTAAACTGGCGGGGATTTCTGGGAGTTATATGCCAAAACACCTGGGGACCCAAAGGTTGAGAACCACTGAGCTAGAGGAACATAGCTGCTCCGTTGCCTCTCCCTTCTTCACTAGCCAAACATGGTCATGGTAGAGGAGCAGCAGGGGGTAAAAGGTGAGCGTTTGTGTTTGTGTATGTTAGTCAGCTATTTCATGATCAGTTGATAATTTGAACCTCTGTAACAACCACAAAAATTGGATTTACATAAAGTGTAACTAACAGAGTGACATCCACAGTTAACATACATTTGCTTATAGGTTAACCCTTTCTGCTACTTAACATCCACAATGGAAAGAAGTGACTGAAGCAAATAGGATTGGCCTATTATTAGGCAGTCGGGCAGCTGACCTTGCCAGTGGATTTTGGATGTTATGAAACATCTGGTTTCCAGTTTTTGTATTTTTATGTTCCTATCAGGAATGGGTGTGGGGATGCTGAAATAATGCTGCTGGCTTTGGTCAGAACATCTGGTTATGCTAGCCCAAGTGCTTTGAAAGACCATGCACAGAGATACCTACTACCTCTGTCCCAGGTGTTCACAGGAGAGCCAGACATTTCCAGCCACAACTGTGCCCCCAAGCTTCTGACTGGCCATAGGGATATGTCTAGGGGCTGCCTGGGTGCCTTTGTAATCCTGAGAAAGACAAAGTAACATTTAACTATCAGTAAAAAAAATTAGTTGCTTCCTTTTCATGTGAGAAAGGGTGCCTGGGCAGCAACTAGGTGCACTCAGACAGCATCTAGTTGCACCTCTGAAACTGATCAATGGCTGAGGTGGGCAGAGCTGTGCTTAGAAGTCTCCAGAGCCCTTGTGCATTTGGGAAGAAAGAAGCAGCCTTTGCCCCCAAAGCATCTCTGTAAGTGCAAGAGATAAATAGAATTATTAATTAGAATTTGACACCATTTTAATTGTCATGTCTCATAGCTATGGCTCATAGGGAAGAGGGAGCAAGCTTGTTTTCTGCTGCCCTGCAGACTAGGACACGGAACAATGGCTTCAAACTACAGGAAAGGAGATTCCACCTGAACATCAGGAAGAACTTCCTCACTGTGAGAGCTGTTCGACAGTGGAACTCTCTCCCCGGGGCTGTGGTGGAGGCTCCTTCCTTGGAGGCTTTTAAGCAGAGGCTGGATGGCCATCTGTCGGGGGTGCTTTGAATGCGATTTCCTGCTTCTTAGCAGGGGGTTGGACTAGATGGCCCATGTGGTCTCTTCCAACTCTACTATTCTATGATTCTATGATTCTATGATCTTAGGCGTTACAGTTTTACAAGTTCTTTTGCCTATTCTGTTTGATAGAAATGGCATGTCATTTCTAGTCATAGAAAAATACTGTTTGCTGAACATGTGAAATATTGGTAGCACCTGGGTAATGACTGTGACTGTCATGATGGAATACCCAAGGGGATGTGGTAATGGCAGAGTCATGTGAGATGTATTGCATAAGCTATTGTCTCTTATCAATGACCTGTCAGCAGGTGACTATAAAATGGGGATGAAAGGGCCCATCTTTCTCTTTCCTGCTTTACTCCTTGTACAGTATCTGTCTATTTCAGTGGTTCTCAACTTGTGGATCCCCAGGTGTTTTGGCCTACAACTCTCAGAAATTCCAGCCAGTTTACCAGCTGTTAGGATTTATGGGAGTTGAAGGCCAAAACATCTGGGATCCAGAGGTTGAGAACCACTGGTCTATTCTGTATGTGGCTCTTTGAGGATCTGATTGTTTGCAAGGACAGGCCTGAAAGCAGATCTGCGTATCCTGATTGTACATTTGTATATATTGCAACGGTGAAGATTAAATCCTCCGGATATTTTGGATAAAAACCTGAATCCACGAGTTTACTAAATAGTGTGTACTAAACAGGTCAAATGCTTGCAGCTGGACTCTGCTGATAGATGGGCCAAAGAGTGTTTTTGCTGTGAAAGGACTCTGTTGCATTTTGCTTGCTTCTGGGACACTTGCTGTCTAACTTGCAGCAGTTCAGGGAGGTCGTGTTTTGGAAACTATAAATCATTTCATGAACCCATCCTGCCAAGGAGTGCTGGTGCTTCACCAAACTATTCCTCCCATGACTCCATAACATTGAGCCATGACAGTTAAAGTGGTGTGAAACTGCATTAATTCTACAGTGTAGATGCACCTTCAGATTGTGTCAGCATTCCTATTTGATCCTGGCACTTGGCTGCTAAGCGCTTTGATATAGAGGAAGCACTATTTTCTGCTCCATGAGAAGCACCAAAATAAATTGATGTGATATGTCATATTCAGATATATCACACTCAGATATAGTTCTGATATGTCTGTCACCAGTTCCAAGTGGTGACAGACATATCAGAAATATGTCTGAATATTATTTTCTGATTCTTGTTAGGTGCCTTCAGGTCAATTTTGACTTAACAACAATCTTGTCAGAGAGTTTTCTTAGCAAAATCTATTCAGAAGAGGTTTGCCATTGCCCTTTGCTAAGGCTGGGAGAATGTGATTTGTCCAAACTCATCTAGTGGATTTCCAAAGTTAAGCAGGGATTTGAACCCTGAGTCCTCCAAGCACTACCTCACATTAGCTGTCTCATATTCTGGTCAGATTTTAATGTTTGTTTTCAAAAGGGAAGAGAGGAAAAAGCAATCCACAAGGTAGCGCAAAAATGAAGACTCACATCCACATAACAATAGAAATGAGCTTTATTTCATAAAAAGTTTATAAAATGCATATTGTACAAAAATAAAGTCTGTAGAGAACTTTGGTTGGTTAACACAAATGTCTGAGACGTAAATTGTAGGTGAATACAATCCCCAAAGAAAGATGCTTTCCTGGTTTTGAGTATTTATTTTTCATACAGGCAAAAAAAAAAATCACAAACTTTACCTTTTTTGTACCTTTTTTAATGTTAGCATTAGAGGTTGAAATGGTCTGGAAAACAGCTCAGAGCAAACGATCAACCCTTAATGCTCTCAGCAAATGTTGAACTACTAAGTGCTGAAAGTTAATCTAATCAAACAGAATCACTCAGAGATCATGTTTTCTGCAGTCAGGACTATGCTAAGTGCTAAATGTATATCACAGCACAGAGCAGCTTAAACATGTGAACCCATGTTCATATGTAGTGTTGCCTAAAGACTTGTCATTAATGGGACAGGCAAGAATTTCAAATGGGACTCTTATCAATTTAAGTCAGT
The DNA here is from genome assembly GCF_035594765.1 of Anolis carolinensis. Classification (NCBI taxonomy): domain Eukaryota; kingdom Metazoa; phylum Chordata; class Lepidosauria; order Squamata; family Anolidae; genus Anolis; species Anolis carolinensis. Next base: position 303,006,702 of record NC_085842.1, on the reverse strand, counting down.
CTGGGTTGCAACTTGGTATGTTGACTGGGAGGAATCATGAAAGCACAGGGCATCTTAAATGTTTCAGCTAAATTATCAGAAGACATTGTACAAATTCTTGTAAACAGGTGAAAGGGCAAAATGCTTTGTATGGCTAGGACAAGAACCTGATGGACTGTCCAGCTTTGTGGCTGATGTGCCAAGTTAAAGCTCCTGGTTTCAATGAGAGTATTAAAATCTTAAATCTCATCCACTGAAAGCAGTGAGACATCACAGGAACCTACAGCAAATAAGAGGTAGAGTGGATATGAAGTGTTGAAAGAATGCTAGACGGGACACTTTGAAGATACAATCCTATCATTCCATGTTATAGTAGACATAGGGTTCTTGTTACACGAAATATAAAATGTGTGCTTTTTTCAATGTTCTTATAACACAACCATCACTATCAAATGGCAGTTGGATTCAGCACGGGGTACCACGTCTAAGTTATTTCATGTGATGGTTCGTTTCCTTTTACTTTATCCAAGACCATCTTTACAATCCTATGCATGTTGTGAGGGGAACCCATTAAAAGTATTGGGAAATCTATCCAGGAGAACTTGGATAGAAATGAATCGGTACATAAATATTTGGGGCAATGAAGAAAGAAATACTTCGAAAAAGAAGCATATGAGTAAGATGCAAAATGGATGTCATTCACAAAGAAATAAGTACTCCTAGGACCAAGTTTAAATATTTTGGTGTGATCCTCTGAGTGTTTTTTTTCTTGAGTAGGTTTTAAATCATAGGTCAATAGCTGCCAGAATCTGATACTCATTCTGGATATGTTTCCTGATAAGATAAATTTGCACAGACAGGTATTAGCAGTTCATCAGCATGCATAATCATATAGATTCTCAGCAAGTAAGTTTGGAATTTCTTCTTTTTAAAAAAAAACATGCTTGGCGAAGATGCTAGCCATTTGAATTTTCTCATAAATTGACTCAAAAGAAAATAGAAATTGGACTTAAATATATTATTTTGTTTATATTATTGTTTTTATTATTATTATTATTAGCAGCAGCCCTCTAAGAAAAGACTAATTCAGAGTTTCTCAAACTGTGCTCCTCAGATGTTTTGGACTTCAGCTTCCACAGTTCCTAATAGCTGGAAAGCTGGCTGGGATTTCTGGGAACTGAAGTCCAAAACACCTGGAGGAGGGGCAGAGTTTGAGAAACACTGGACTGGTGGCCCAATTACGTGCACTGAACTTCACTGGGCAGAGATCAGATTTAAAAGGAGGAAACATTGGCTAGACAGAAAACTGAAACTTTACGGCCTTTTAAAAATAGCCATTATGTTGCTCTTCAACCTCTTTTGGGAAGTGAGGGAGAGCTGAGGACTCAACTTTCTTCCCGCCTCTTTGAAAACATTCTCATTGTCACATTCCAAATCGTAAGAGGCAACCTATATGCTTTTGTGTCTCCAATGACATCACATCTGTTCCTGTGTATGATTTTTAAAACTGCCTTTGGCACTAAGCTTTAAAGGCTATCACTTTCTTTTTTGTGCCTTCTGTATGGCCTAATCCAGCTATTTCCAATGTATATTTTGGATCTTGTTCTCGTTTTCAGGTTGCATCTACATAGCAGTTTTAACTTGGGAGAAAATGCATTACTTAACCAGCAATAGTTACTGTGCAACTTACAAATTTACTGTGCAACTTAAGTTGTGGGGATGCTGCTTTCTGGTATGCCTCAGACACAGAATATTATGGGATTGCTCAGCCAAAATTCTGGGAATGGGGAGCATCAATTAATCAACATTATGGATCCAGTAGGATGGTCTAGGTGAGAAAATGTGCTTGTTTTTCCTCATTTCTTGGTTAGTGCAAAAAGTCTTGTGAAACTGATTTGTGAGCATACAGTACTGTAAAACACAGTATTAAAGAGGAAGAGTTGGGAAAGAAAGGTTCATTGAAGAATAAATATGTAAAGGTTCACATTTGCCTTCTCCAATTAAAACATCATGGTGAAGAGGATGGGGAAATATCTCAACCTATGAACTTAAGAGGGTTCCAGCAAGTCAGTATTATTAACCCAGGAAACAATCAACTAATGGCTTGATTTGCTATAAAGCAGGTTTAGAGGAGTTTGTACTACACAGATAGTGTTTACAAAGAAGCTCCTAGAACTAGTTTTTAGCAGCAATATAACAACCAATGTTTGCAAAACTTTCTGTCATATGCAGTCAAAATGAGAAGAGAGATGAGAGAAAATGTGTTAAATGACTTGGTGTCTTAGAATAACATTTTTAGCAGCTAACACCAACTCATAAGGACAGGGCCTTTTACAAAAATATGTTGGGAGTTCTTAACACAAGTAGACTACCTTGAACCATACCGGGATTTTTGCAGTGATATTATGCGGACTTTAAGCACACTCTAAACAGACACAACAGTGTGTCCCTTGTTCAGGATCTGCATTCAGTATGCAACTATGTCTCCAAATGTATGGGTTTAACTTGTAGATTTGATTATTCATGGGTTTGATTAACACGTTCTGGCAGAAGTTGACCACAGAATCACTTGGATGGATCTAGAGATTCCTAGAGATGTGTTCTCTCACGTTTTTTCTTTCAGTCCATGCTTTCCCACTTTCACTGGGGTCCTGCAGCCCTAACCTCAGAGAAAGTGGAGGATCTACTGTATTTTAAATTTATTTATTTATTGCATTTCTCCTGCTGTGAAGCCCAATGTAGCATCTGGGTCTCCTGATCTATCGATAAATATACATATTAGATCTATACATATTAGATCTATATTTACTATATTAGAAGACCTAAATGAAAAGAATTGAACAAATCTTCGTGTGCCTCCATTTTAATCCACGGCAGCATCATATGCATAAATCCACATTTACACATAAACCTAGATGAGGGCAACAGCTTATCCAATCCATCCATCTTCCCAATCGAGTTCCCTCCAGATGTGTCCTACTGCAACCTATAATCCATGTAGGCAGGGGGTTATGACGCCTGTGTCTGAACACATCTGTAGGTTCCAAATGGGAAAAGATGGAGTTAAATCAAAGTATCTGAACACTTTTCAAAATGGCATGGGTCAATAGCTGTTACTAACTTCAGCCTATAGCAAATGAAGTTGTGAGATGTAGAACAAGTTTTTCTTTTTCAGACCTCCTCAAAGACTGATTTCATTTTGCAGCCATCATAGTATCTTGTTGTTCTTGGCCATTAAGCTACTTTGATTCCCAGCTAAGCCAATGTGGTAGAGTTTACTTGTCTGACTTCAACACCTCTCCTTTCCTACCAAACAGCATTTACCAGACAGTTGGAGACCCCTAGAACCTACAACTAGTTAAATGATTTCAATGAGCATATTAGTGTGTGTAAGTTCCTGTTGTCTACTTCCAGCTACAGTAGGCAATGTGAATTGTTGAATAGTAAATCTACATGCAGGTTAGTCTACATGCAGTTGAATCCACCGGGCATTTTTGAAATAATTGTTATTGGGTGTCCATTTTCCTCTCCAAAAGGAAGCTTCTCCACTACATGTAATTTTGACATTCAAATTGTGCTGAAAATGATTAAAAAGAAACCTCAGAGATACAGAACTAGAAATACATTTACCTATACAATATCCTAGCAGTTTTGATGACCTTTTCCAATACCAGAATATACCTACATTAAAAGGGGAAAAATCCCTAAAATTCTTATCAAATCTTAGAAATATTGCTTTAAAAACACAGCTGATCTGGGATTACAAAAGACACACATTCAGGGATTGTTTTTATTTTTATGCAGTACTGCAGAAGGAAAAGAAACATGGCTGGGAATAATGTTATTCAGTGACTAAATTGAATGTGTCCATTTGTTTTTGATGTCTCAAAGTCAGGACTCGATATCCATTTGGACTCATAATTTTTACTTTAAAAATGCCTTGTGAATCCATCTTGTTCAATGATCAATTTCTTTTTTTAGTCAAGTGTTATGTATAGAAGTGCTACAAACTAAGCTGTTATTTGTGAAGTCCTTCTTTTATTTTTGTTCAAAAGGTAAAGTAAGTGATATTTTTTTTTAAAAAAAGTGTTTGCATTCTTGTTATGAATTCTCAATTCTTAACAACAACCACCAATCATCTTTGTTCCCAGCATCACTGTCTCATTGTAACTTTGGCACCTGTTTTGAAGAAAGAAGCTTTAATAAATAAAGGAAAGGAAAACTCATGAACGAACTGTAATAAATAATAATCATTATAATAACTTAAATCTCAATAAATATTTTCTCTAGATTTGTCTCTGACTGGATGCATTGCATCAAGTAGTCTCTCCTCACTCACGACGACCCCAAATAGAAATGTAGTTAATTAAGTAAGTGATCTCAGTCCTTTTGTAAACCAAAAAGAAAAAAGAAAAACAAAGATCCACATATTTTTCTTATGGTGTAGTCCAAGCAGGAATAAGTGATTAAAAACACAACTTGCTTTCTCAGAGAGCAGAAAAGGAGAACCAAACCCAACTCTCTCCCTCCCCCAACAGAATAATCACATTAAAGTTCAATTCTATGTAAGATAGAACTAATAAAGCAGGCCCCTTTGGTACAGTTTGCTTGGGATAGGTTTTCAAGTCTGTGTGGAACTTTAGCTAGCTTATTGAAACCCCTTCTTGACTTGTGCCCAATATACTAAAAATATTTTTGCTAGCATCTTGGACCTGGTACTCAGGTTACTCCAGTGGTGTGAGAACTTCAGAAGTGCCACTACTTCCTGTCCCACCAGGTAACACGAGACGCCCCATACCATGTGAGAGACATCTGTGCCTGGCCCTTCTCCAAGCCAGAGTTAACCCAATTTTCTAAAAGTTACCCCACCCATGAGAGGAGAAGCGGCAGCAAGGGTTTCTTCTGCATGGTGTAGCACTTCTCTCACTATTCTCATGAGGCAAAGAGGAGAGACTGTCATGTAATCCTTTATATTATAGAAAGCAGGGGGGCTCTAGTGATTTCTCCACTACCAAGATAAAATGAGTACAGAGTCTAAATTATGTATTCCAACACAGACCTTAGGGTTACTGGATTTCAAGCCCTAGGGTACTTTAGAATATTATCAGATGTTCCTCAGTGAGGAAATTAGCAATGGCGGGCATGAATGACAATCTACCCAACACTACCAGTTTTAAATATACAGCTATAAGAGAATATCAATGGAATTCTAAGTTGTATTTTCAGTTTTCTTTGGACAGTCTAAATAAACCCAATAGGCCTAGCCACCAGTCTTCAAGAACGGTGAGCTCTTCTTAGAATGTGCCCAAGCTCTCTTCTTCATTACACTGTTTTGCAGCAGAGCTTGGAGATCTCCCATGTTCCCCTTCATTTGTAGTCCCAAATAATTACATTTCCCATCCCTAGCTTGCACACCCCACCTCTGCTTCAAATAGGGCTTTTCAATATGCCTTCCTGCCTCAGCTCAATAAAGAATCCGAATAATTGCTTGGCAAACAAATTGATATGGGAGAGTTGCCAGAGGTTAGAAAATCCAAAACATTATGCTTTTTAGGCAATCACAACTCAGTGCGGGGTTGTGTATGTGATTATTTTGGTGTTCAGCAGCTTCAGTGAAGCCAACCTTTTCCTCTTCCCTACCCTTGCATTTTTGTCCTCCCTTGTAAATGCCAGTCTCTTTTCTGCTACTTTGTTCTTTAATTTTGCACCACGTTCCTGCTTGCTCTGATCTTTGGATCTTCATCTGTACCCAGTGGTAAATGCCCTAGTGGTAAATGCTAGATATTGCATCTGTTCAAACTACAATTCTCATGAGTAGACTTCATTGGGAGAAAGCCATGTGCCTTTGTAGGACAGATGGTTCTACTGGGAACAGCGGGAAAGAAGGCAATTATGCCTAAAGGTTCTCGCAATTCACCAACCATATTCTCTTTCTCAAAGGTGTTAATTGGCACATTATGGCTTAGCTGCCCATAAATAATGAACTTCTAAAATTATCACCATTTGCCATTCTTTTAAATTAGGTATCCTCAAACTGCGGCCCTCCATCTGTGGACCTCCAACTCCCACAAACCCTAGACAGATTGTTGAATGGTCAGGATTTCTGGGAGTTGGAGGCCCAACCAGCTGGAGGGTCGCAGTTTGAGGATGCCTGTCTTAAATTAACAAGTTGACATTCTGAAGTTAAGGCTAGCAGTAGTGACTATTAATTCTAATTCAGTAACGTATAAAGCCACTTATCAAACAGAGGCTGTGTTATTAAGCACCTGCTAAGCCAATATCTGCCCACGGTGGATCACCTCAATGCAAATGGTGGCAGTCACCTTCATCCATCCTGGATGTCTGCCCTGAGCATTGATGTCCGTTTGCGTTCCTGTAGAAACAAAGACCTCCAGTGGTTGTATCTTCTCCAATCATCCTGTACTGGATTTCAATCAACCAGGCTCCCCGCAATTGCCGCTCTCCTGTACGCTTGGTCCTCTTCCTTCATTCAAAGCCACCATTCCATCTCTGGGGGAGCCTTGGTCCCTTCTTTGCCATTTTAGCAGGAATGCAATATCATAGCAGTGTCCAAACACCAAAGGACGTCAGACGCATCCACATTTTTTAGCGGAATGTTTTCTCAGTATATGGTACGTTGATAGGTCATCATCCAAAAATGAAAGGTCATCATCAAAAGCAATGGGTCTGCAACAAGGCTGTGGTCTGATTTTGTCACTGACCAACTTTCTGTTTTGTGTTAAATTGTTTAAAATTTGGTCATACAGGGTTACGGCAGACTCGCACGAGCCACTACAATATCGAAAAATCAGCTCTTCTTTGGTTGTGTATCCCAACCCCAAGTCGGTCACGTTTAAGTGTATCTCAGCTAAGACACAATCCCGATTTTTGACCCTTTGGCCTCTCCGTCCCTTTCTGCTGCTGGAATTATTTCTGTTTTTGTCTGCATTTTGCCGGTTTCTTTCCCGTTTCGAGAAAAATTGAGTTGGTTTATCTGGTGACCGCTTCAGTCTTTGTATAGTGGCTTGAATAAAATCCACTACATCACCAAGCTGGTTAGGATAATCCTCAGGCATATTAGCTGTTTTAAAGAGAAAGACAGGAAAAATTATTTATTTATTCACACAATTCTTTTACACTACTTCCCATATATTATAGTGGTTGTGGTCTTGGATTGTGTGCAGGTAGAACTATAAAATATTTGCCCACTCATATACCCCAAGCCCTACCTTTTCTCAATCCCAGCCTTTGCCCCAAAACATCAAATGTATTGGCTGGTGAAGATCACAAGAACAACACAGAAGTGTCTAGTTATTTTCTTACAGCTGAATGCACAGTGATGAGGCACCCTACAGGATCTTGAAAACAGGTTTAAACCACTGATGAATTGCATAGTTTTGGAATGACAACCATTTCAAGTTTAGATTAAGTTCTAGCATGAACAAAGCTAAAGTCAAGACCTTGCATTAGAGGTTGCAATGCATAACATTACAATAATGGAGCAGCATTGCTGACATGATATGCAACCATGCTAATGAATTTTGACAATACACAGTGGGGGTCCCACTATGCAAGATATGTTGTTATCCTACTGGGACTCCCATTGGGGAAGATGTCACTTTGTGCAACAGGGATTCCTACTGGACATTGGCACACACTGTGCACTGGGACACCACTTGCGCAAAGGGCCTTACTTACATCTTCCCTACCATTCTGTGAATATGGACATTGCACAACAGCACAATTCAATTTTACATGATTATAAATTGGTTTAAGATGACAATAACCTTCCAACAGGATGCTAGCCTATTGTTACAGCCATCTGAAGGGTTTTGGCTTATTGATATTATTTTACAGATGAAGGATCAAATTCACAGTTATCAAATGCTTTTTTCTTTTTCTTTATGTCGAATCTGGGAAATATTTTAACTTTCTTTGCCAAGGTTGCAAAGATTATAAAAAGTGCTACAAAGGATAAAGATTTATCACTGAAATTAAAAGTACCATATCTACCCATGTACAAGATGACCTCGTTTATAAGTCAAGGGCATGTTTTGTGGATAAAAGTATGGATTTAGATGTAATCTGTGGATAAGTCAAGAGTACTTCTTTGGCGAGGGGAACCCACAAGTGCCACTTTAGGGGATCAACTGTTCCGTGCCGCCAATGTCATCTTCCCACCAAGACATTCAAATAAGTCAGAAGTTGCAACATGGTGGCAACAGTAGAGAGGGCCAGTTTCTTTTTTGATAAGAGTCAAGGTGCAATACTGTCATTAAGTTGTGGATAAGTCAACATAGTTTATTAGGGTCAATTATTTGACTTAAATTTCTAGACATATAAACATATACAGTATGCATTAATCTGGCTGAACTGGCTCTGATTCAATACTTATGGGTTACTAAAGTGTCTATTTATATTGATTCAGTGTGTGTGTGCAAAGGACCAGCCTGTGTGCATCTCGGTAAAACACAGCAAAGTAGGAATAAATTGCTCCTGAATAAAGGTGGCTAAAGTTGTTTACTTCTGGTGCATTTCCACAATAATCTTTTAAATATTCACATTTCTATTTATTCATTTATAGCATATATGTAAATGTTCACTGTCTTTCAAAATATACATTCATATACATATTTCTTTTGCTCAAAGCAAGCAGTTGAAAGTGGTGGGTGTGTATCAGAGATGGGTGTCACTTCCCAAGTTCCCATGGAGTTGATGTACCCTTTTGACCTCCTGAAGTTTCCTGATGCCTGGAGACAAATTCAAAAACGTACAAAATTTGACCGACAGGTTTTCATGGTGGGATGTACCCTACCTCCCCCCCCACCCTCCATGCAATATAATTAGATGTTCTCCAACTGTTAGCCTGTGGAGTTGTGTGCAGTCATTTTGAACTGTTCTTGTTATTTGATCTTCCCACATGGCATAGTATGAAAGAAGAATACTAATTTGCAGGTAGATGGATATAAGATATAAAATTCAAATTTTGCCTTTCTAGTTTTAAAAAAAGAGACAGAGGCCCAAGTGACTTACAGTATGAAAATACACACTTAAAAATAACAGTTGGATTTGATCACAAATGCCCATTGATCAAACCTGAAATTAAAAACATATCAAAAGACTGTGCCAGCACCCAAACAGTTACAGCAAACCCACTTCAACAACAGACTAGCTGAGATGCCAAAGGCCTGACTGAATAGAAATCTTCTTGCCTGCCAGCAGAAGAGGAAAAACACACACAGAGAAGTTAGTCTCTTTTTACAGGAATTCTATAGTCTGGGAATCAACACCACAGGACCTTGCTCAAGTATCCCATCAGGCATGTTGCAAATGATGGTGGCATCACTGGTAAGATTGCCCTGAATTTCTTAAAACCTGTGAAAATACAGGCCAAGATCCTGCATCATTAGGCACTGATATGACAAGACATCTCCTTGTTTTTTCTTTTCTTTTTCGTGTCAGGAGCAACCGGAGTTGCTTCTGGAGTGAGAGAATTGGCCATCTGCAAGGATATTGCCCAGGGGACGCCTGGATGTTTTGATGTTTTACCATCCTTGTGGGAGGCTTCTCTCATGTCCCCGCATGGAGCTGGAGCTGAAAGAGGGAGCTCATCCACGCTCTCCCTGGGTGGGATTCGAACCTGGCAGCTTTCAGGTCAGCAACCCAACCTTCAAGTCATGAGGCTCCATATCTCCTTGGTCATAGTTACTTATGCTAATACCATACATGCTCCCCCCCCCCCCCCAAAAAAAACCCCCCAAACAAACTTTAAGCCAAGCTGCACTCCCATAGCAAGGTTTCCAAGGTATTGCAAACTGCAGTACTAAGAAAGTACATCTGCAGCACTCTGGCTGTGAAGCCTCTTAAGATGGGCAATGAGAGAGACTCTTTTGTGTTCTGCTGCAGCTGCTTGTTGCAACACACCCCACAACTGAGAGAGCGCCTCAGTCAAGATTTCCCGCACCTTGATATGCAGTGTCTCAAAAGCCCTTCAATCAGGACACTGCCTGGCTTAAGAGGTACATTTTGGGAGTCAGGTGTGGTCATTACCAAACATAAATATAACTCCTGAATGTTATGAGACCACAAGTCCAGCTTATAAATACTAAATAATGTGCTGGCCAAAGTCTTTTAAACAACCTGGTATAGATCTTGGAACTCATAGCATTTTGAATTATGCTCTCAAGAAGGCAGTGAAATTTCCTTATTGAAGAAGTCACAAAGCTCTCTGTAACTGACCCCAGTCAACTGTTTCAAATTTCCAAAAGCTAGGTAAACTACAAAGTAACTAATGCTGGGGCCAAAAGACCCCCTTTCGGTAACAGGGGCTATAGAAAGTGGCCCAGAATTCATCCATCGGTATGCTGAAATGTTAACAGAACCAACAATCAAAAGTGACATCTCAAATTAACTACAAGCTTCACAGCAAAACCTATAAGGCACAGGTGAAATGGAAACCCATTAGCAGCACTCATTAATGAAATATAACATCAAAGATACTGAGGTCAAATAATCTTTAAATGATTAATGCCTGTTTTGGTTCATTACTTTACTTGCTGCCTTTCTAATGAAGAATGGGAGATGCAGGAGGGCAGTTTAATTTATTTTTCCCTTTATATGAAAACCCATGCCTGGGCTGATCCAAAAAGAGAAGAAACCAAGATATTTTGAAATTCCAGATATAATCAATACGGGTAAGGGAAAAATAATTTCAATTTGCATTGCAACTTACTGATTTTTGTATTTTCAGGTGAGTTATGGACTGAAATCTAGTCATGCTTCAAATTTCAGTCTTCTCCAAATGTACCCCTGTATATACTCGAGTATAAGCCAATCCGAATATAAGCCGAGGCACCTAATTTTACCACAAAAAACTGGGAAAACTTATTGACCCGAGTATAAGATGAGGGTGGGAAATGCAGCAGCTACTGGTAAATATCAAAAATAAGAATAAAAATAGATACCAATAAAATTACATTAATTGAGGCATCCATAGGTTAAATGTTTTTGAATATTTACATAAAACTGTAATTTAAGATAATAACAGGACTTTAATAAGATAAGACTGTCCAACTATATACTCAAGTATAAGCCGACCCGAATATAAGCCGTTCAGGACCTCACTAGGGTATAAGCCGAGGGGGGCTTTTTCAGCCCTAAAACGGGCTGAAAAAAATGGCTTATACTTGAGTATATATAGTAATATTAATTTTAAAAACTAACCCACATTTTGAACGGGACAGTACTGATGAAAATACATGCATTCATGAAAGTTAAATGTCTTATGTCAGGAATTTTGCAAAATTATGCTTACTAGGTAAAGATGCATACAAAAATGTATGCAACTAGAACAGACTTGCACAAAAATTCATACAACCTTTCATGTGGACTCAAAATGGTGCAGGTGGAGTGCAAAAGCATAAAGACTAAAAGATTTGAATGAAAATTTAAAGATGATGATCAACTTAAATGTTCTGTTGATGAATTGTTAGTGGTCATTACACGATGTTGGTGATAAAGCTGCGCATTTTTACAACACTGTAAATAAAAGTTAATCATTCTGCGTAATTGACCCTTAGTTAAATAAAACTACAAAAAGTAAGAAAATGTATGATTCATGTTTAAACCTCAATCTACATATACTAATGCAGATTTAAAAAAATAATCTGGACCTGCCCCATCTGTACATGAAGTGTGATAACAATGGAAGATTTCCATGTTTATGAGATGAAAGGGTGATAGCTAAATATCCCAGATCTTCCCGTTTACCTCCAGGTATCAAAACTCGTGTGAGTAAAAAGTGAGGCCAAAAAGGACAAGGCTGTAATAGAGAGGAGGGCTTAGTCTGCCTAATCCACGTGTTCCTTTTGCTCTAAAAATGACGTTGAAAGTTGTTGTGGCAGATCTGGACTTATACAAAAGTACATAAAGCATATTGAATGTGGATATTGGAAACCGAAGTTCAAATCCCCACTTTGAAGCTTAGTTTTCTAAACATAAGCAGTATCTCGCTCCGGAAGTTAGAGGGATATTTATATCTTCCCGATCAAACAACTATGGGGCGTACCCATGTGGCAGCATATCCCTAGTTGGAGAAGGAATCACGGGGCAAATGGGTGCTGCGCATGCAGTTCCTTCCCTTGATCCAGCTGCTGGAGCTGCGTGTCAGGAAATTGCCGAGAGTGTGCCAGTCAGCTATTTGGGGTAGTGGAAGCGCTGGATTTAGTTCTGTCTCCACCTGCCAAACAGATAATCAGCACCATCCTTGGCGGTTCTCTACACATAGGCCTGACTGTCGCACAAAGATCCCCCTTTCATTGGTTGGATCTGTAATGCCATAAGCAGACATGGACTACCGCTGCTTCCCATACCGGCTCCCATACGTGAGTTACTCTGACTTTTTAGGCACATGCTTTCTCTCCCCACCAACATGCCTTTGCATGGCATAGGAGGAAAGGCAGAAGAAGCACTTGAAGGAAATGCAGTTATCTCTGTCTCTTCTCCTCACAAGACACAAGACGTCCACATACATTCCAGTGTAAGAATGCATTAATTAAATCTGTTTATACCCAGCAAAATAACCACATTTTGCAATGCATCAAAATTCTGCAGTGAAAGTTACAAACCTTAAATTGCATGCAGATGGGTTAGTTTTGTAAACAGGCTCAGCCTGTAAACACACAAAATAATCCAGTAAGTGTTATTTTGCAAAATCTTGAGAGTTCAATGTTCAGTGACATAAGGTGAGGCTAACTGTAAAGCGACCAAGCCATCTGGGTGTAGAAATACACAACTGGAGACCCTATATCTGTGGTGACTTTCCACAGACAATATCTGTGTGTTTTCACAGCATGTTTATACAAAGAGATGTTCAAGGGTATGTATTCTGTGAACAATCCAATGGTTTGGGCAATGCTAATAAACTTTGTTTTAACAGAGTTAGGTGATAGGATAATGTAGGTATAACCTGGACACGGCTTCTAATTGGTCCTCACAGATTGTGTGTTACAATAAGATTTTCTTTCCTGACTGAAAAAATCAAGAAAGAAAGAAAGGTTTCACTAGGGAGAGGGTGAAAAGCAATGAGAGGGGAGCTTAGTAAGAGCAGCTGGCATGGGAGAATTACACGTCTGTTATAACTCACAAAGTCTGAATCTTATTTTGGGAACAATATATATATATATAAAAAATATATATATTCAGCAGGTTGTGTAGGGAAGACACAATTGGGGACATGTGATTGCCTGTGACCAGCCTCTACTAACAGCAGTCAACAAACGGACAGAAGACCTTCTAAGCTCACTCTGTGCAGAAGAGCTAATGCCAACAGAAACATTACTTTGTCACATTAAAACAAAAGAATAGAAAAACAAGCAGGCATTTTCCACAGACATGCCCTTCAAAGTAGCAAATCAGTCTTTGCTCATCTCATATTGAGATAAATCCAGACGTCACTCCTTTAAAAAAAGCTGTCTGTGCCCCTGTTCAGAAGATCTAACGTCACTTCTTGTCTCTGTGATAACTGGATTTTGAAAATGTTAGCTTGTTGTAGAAAAAAGGATTGGTGATTAAGCTTCAGTTGAGTCACCTTTTCCTTATTATAACTCTTTCCCCTTCCTAGGGGAAGATTTCTCTCACTTCCTGTTGTTTCACCCCCGTTTTTAACAATGAGTCATTTGTAAGTCGGATGTTTGTAACTTGGGGACAGCTTCTACAGCAGTGATTCTCAACCTGTGGGTCCCCAGATGTTTGGCGTTCAACTCCCAGAAATCCTAACAGCTGGTAAACTAGCTGGGATTTCTGGGAGTTGTAGGCCAAAACACCTGAGGGCCCACAGGTTGAGAACAACTGCTCTACAGCTTTCTAGAACAGTGGTTCTCAACCTGGGGTCCCCATATGTTTTTGGCCTACAACTCCCAGAAATCCCAGCCAGTTTACCAGCTGTTAGGATTTCTGGGAGTTGAAGGCCAAATATCTCGGGACCCACAGGTTGAGAACCATTGTTCTAGAAAAACCAGGTTTCTGGGGCAAAGGAGATAAGGAAAAACAGGGAACCTACTTCAGGTCATTATTTTCCAAATCAAACCTTAGCAAGCTTTTCTTTCTTATCCTAATTTCCACCAGCCAGGCTGATGTGTGAAGAAATGAAGTTGAATGAGATAATAATAAGAAAATGCACCAATTATATGTTGGCCCCATAACTTCAGCCATTGGATGAGTGGAATAAAAATTAATAATAGGCTATAATTAACATGACATAAAATATCATACTAAATAGGATCTTGTGTTGTTCAGATGGTATTTATTATTATTATTAATTATTATTATTATTATTATTATTATTATTATTATTATTATTATTAGTCACAATCCCGTTGGATGGTGTAACTATGCTAGTAAAGGTAACAGTAGTGGTGCAGAGCTAAAATGATTTTGAGTTCAGCAGAGAAATCTGTTGATGTCAATAATCCAAGAATGCTGCTAACATTCGTTGAAATATTTCAGAGGTCAAAAGCGGATAAAGTCTCTTTCATTGAAACAGACCAGGGTGGAAGGATATACAGAATGATAGGCCAGAGAAGTTGTCATCAGAAGTCACAAGAATCAAGTCTAAGGGAGCAGAGCTGGGAATGATGTCTTACATAAATGGTGTCCTGTGCTAGTGCCATAATGGAGTACGAACAGCTGGGGGTGTTTTGGTTGTGCTGCAGCTGTTTGCCTCAGTGCTAAGTGAGGTTTGACTGTGTTTATTGCCCTGACAAAGGGAGGTACAACAGCTTTCTGTTTTACTTTGATTGTTTATAATGTCTTGTGCTTGTGTGTTTAATTGCTGTTAATTTTGTATTGTATGTTGGAAGCTGCTTTGGGTCCCTTTGTGGGAGAAAAGTGGCATATAAATACAGATTTATTATTCTATATTATTTCTCTCATAGGAAGAGATGGCTTTCTCAAATGCAGTGGTTCTCACCAGCTGTTAGGATTTCTGGGACCTGAAGGCCAAAACATCTGGGGACCCACAGGTTGAGAACCACTGCTCTAATATCTCCCTAAAATCACTACATACCATTGAAAAAGTGGACTAGCTACCAGAGATGCACGACTTTATCACGTGAAACTGCTATTGTACTACAGTCAGACTATCCTTGATAGCGAATACATAAGGGGAGCACTTTCAATACTGCACCTCTTTAATCCCTTCTGAGTTTCAGAAAAAAGGTGAAGACCTGGCTTTGCGAACAAGTGTTTAATGAATGAATTATGATGGCTTTAACTCGGTCCGGACTAAAGTTTACCTGCAAGGTTTATGTGGACGAATGGATTAAGTATTTTATTATACTGTTTTAAATGTATTTATTGGATTGTTTTAAATTGATTGTTTTAATTGCTATGTTGTATACCGGCATTGAATTTGCCAGATTGTGAGCCGCCCTGAGTCCCTTCGGGTGAGAAGGGCAGCATATAAATGATGGAAATAAAATAAATAAATAAATAAATAAATAAATAAATAATTGCACAATCATGGCTTTTTGGCAATTTGAGGACCTGCAATTATACTTCCGCATATCCCCATAATCCCACTTTTCCTGTGCTCCTTGAATATTTTTTTTTAATTTTAGGGAAATTTTGCAATTCAATAGCTACAATTCAATAAGTACAAAATATAAAAGATAGCAAAGAAATGGAAGGGGGGGGGGGGAGAGAAAAAGGATCCCACTTCCTGATTTCACTCTATTGATGGTGTGCTGGCACAGTTGCAAAAAGGACCTTTTGCACCAAAGTGAATGATGGGAATGCTGTGGGATTGGGAGCAATTGACGGTTTTATTATGTCAATAGCTAGGAATGGGAGAATCACAGGGAAGAGGCAGGTCAGAAGTGGGATGCACACGATACAAAAGTGACAGACCAGCTGCAGTGCCAGTTAGCCTGCCTTGAGATAATGTCCATCATGTCTGGCATCTTCTTAACAGCATGCAAAGGAGTAAGTCTGTCTTATGCTTATGAATGCAATTTGGGGGGGGGGAAGTGTTTTAGGGGTTAATATGCCCTTCTACTCTCTGCAATGACTGGATGCACCCTTGGACATACTGTCCTTCCATGGTCATTTGTAGCTGGTGGAGAGCAGAGGGATACTAGACAAGTGTCACAACCAGATGCAAAATGACTACATCATCACCTGAGATCTCCAGACTACCCCAGCAGATCTCAACACTTGGCTATGGGAACATAGCCACATAATTTTCCAGGCTCCCTACACTAGCCAGTTGCAGTGGCTCAATGGTAAGTCTGAATTCTTTGCACGGCCAGTTGTAGAATAATTCCATAAGCAAACTACTAAATTATACTGCACCTTACAGGATTCAAGCCAGGACTAGCATAAATCACCAAGAAAGAGAAACTTGAAAATATTTATGCAACCTCCTTTTGTGTAAGAGTTTCTACAGAACACAGAGAGGCACTTTCGAAGGATCCCACAATGGGCAGAGGGTGATGGGACTGAAGAAGACAGGAACAGTGAAAGTTAAATAATTTGGCCAACTTGTATCATTCCTGGAAGAAAAACGCGCCTTCTTTCCAAAATGTGAAAAGGGAAGCCCAGGAAAAATTCCAGTGGGAAAAGAAAGAAAGAGGAACAGACGAAGCAAAAGAAGAAAGAATGTAAATGTGGTTTTGCATCTGCTGGGAAGATGCTGAAGAGGCGAAAGCAGCCTGAGAATCCTACTCTCACTGGAAAGTAAGAGTGGAGACTACTTACAACAACAACAAAACCACACTGGGAGCACAGTGCCCTATGTGATACAAAGGCCATGGGTGACTAAAGAACAGTGGGCGTATGTGGCATTTCTGCATATGAGGATGCCTGAGATTTTTACTTACTACAATTCATCTTCCTGGCGACTTCCTTCCCTTATGCTATATATCAGTGGTTCTCAAACTGTGTCTCTCTAGATGTTTTGGCCTTCAACTCCTAGAAATCCTAACAGCTGATAAACTGGCTGGGATTTCTGGAAGTTGTAAGCCAAAACACCTGGGGCCCCACAAGTTAAGAACCACTGCTATATGTAGACCTTCTCACTGGCTTATCAGCCCTGAAGCAAAACTGGCCCAATTTAAAATGGTCTGAGAATTTTGCTGTATTCCTCACTAAAATGACACACTCTGAACTTGACTTTTGGCCAGATTTTGGGAAATGTACTTTTTGGACTATAACGCTTCGGATCTGACAGCTACCAAAAGCAGAGGAAGATTCTGAGAGTTGTGTTTCAAACAACAACAAAAATCCACATTTCAAGGTGTAATTATTATAGAATTCTCACCATTCTTATATAGCAGGGGATTGGACTAGATCAGTGGCTCTCAACCTTTGGTCCTCCAGGTATTTGAGGCTTCAATTTCCAGAAGCCCCAGGCAGCTTGGCCAACTATCAGGAATTTTGGGAGATGAAGTCCAAAAACCCTAGAGGATCAAAGATTGGGAACCACTGGATGGTCCTTGAAGTCCCTGAGTTGTGGATTTCTTGGTGATGGCAGCCTAGTTATGGAATTTCCTTCCATCATAGATCTCTGTGCAACTGTGCAATGTAACTTCCTGCATGGTGCCCCATGGTGCACCCTGCAATTCACCAGTATGGTTCTGTTTTGTTAGTAATGTAGTTCCTTTTAGGTCTTTTATACAGGATCTCAGATATTGATTTACACAGATTAGGAGAAATAATGTAATCAATTGATTATTGCTATTTGTATTGTTTTAATTGTATTTTGAGTACATATTTTGCGATTTATTATTTGTGATTTGAACTATGCTTTTGTAAGATTGCCAGCCACTTTGAGCTCTTAGGTAGGGGGGTACCACTCAAACAAACAAGCAAACATGTAACCAAAATCAACAAAGTTCCTGGTTCTATCACTGAAATATGCAGCCAACCCTTTGATATTCATAGACATGGTAGAAAATGTTGTGAAAGGGATCTCTATTGCACGAGAACTCTAGGAAGATCAGGAATCTTGATATGTGCATGTTATGAACCAGAGCTTGAAAAAGCATGGCCAATTGTAGTTCAAACGATTAACCTTTCCAAATTCCATGATGAGGTATACACACTGAATTCACTGACTTTGGGGCAGCCAGGCCATCACTGGGGTTGGAGTTGGTACATATTGAGAAATAGAAAATATGAACAGTTCGACTGTATTCTTGTCAGAGAAAATGATACTACTCATTCAAATTCAAAAAAATTCACCATGAAAATCCCAATGAGAAAATCCCAGTGGGATTTAGTTGCAAGGAAATGTGAATTAGACTGCAAAGGCTGCAATTGTATATTGTACTCAGTTTCTTTAGACTGGGCCTGATTGTACTCAGTGGGATTTATGTCAGAGTAAACATGCAGGAGCTCCAACTATAGTACATAATCCCTTAATCAAAATCTGCTCCTCTGAAAGCAAATCAAAATCGATTCTCTGGTGCAAGTGGTTTGTGGATCACAACCTCTGTTCAACAACAGTGTTTTCAGCAACCTGACCCCCTACAGGATCAATGTGAAGCTAGACTGTTTCTCTCAATTAATTACTTGTAAAATGATTTTTTTATAAACTCCAATTTAGTTCACTGAAATATACTTCAACAGTAGGATTGTCAGCTTACCAAAAATGGCTAAAATCCATAAAGTACTTAAACCATCTGTCAGCTCAATAAACAGCATAGTTAATAGTAAAGTTGTTGGATTTTTTCCCAGTTAAGTCTAGCAAAGTCAGTAGGCCTTTGTTAGACTTATTCAGTTCAAAGTGTGAACATGTTGCAGGAATTTATCACTAAAGTGCATTTTCCCACTCTTAGCAGTTATAGAATGATGCAAAAAACTATCTGAGCTTCCAAGTTCCAATTATTAACTCCTGGAAATAACTGAGAATAATAGTATAGATTTCAACAGCCTTGAGCTTTTAAAAAATTACAAAAAATTGGGTTTTAGACTTGGCTAAATTTGTTTCAAGCACCAGCTCCCATGCATATTCTAAAGGTTACATGGATGTCAGTGAGATGACAATGTCATAGTGAATAAACAAGTCAAGCGTGTCATCTTGGTTCCCAACGGTTTTATTCTCTGTCTGCCTTTAATGTTAGCACACATTCTTTGTCTTTGGGCTAGAAAAGTAGAAAAAATTACAGGGGAACTGGCTATTTGGACTTAATTGGGGCTAAAACAACGGAAAGAATAATTCTTGGAAAGATGACGAGTGAGCAGCAATGAGGAAAGGGGAGCTTATTTCCTTACAGTTCATTTGGCCAGCGTAGGGAGTCAGCAGCCTGTTGGAAGTGTGTTCCTCCTCTTCAGTCCTCTTTAGCACTGAGTTGGCCTTCTCGGAAGCAGTCTTACCAGCGGGCAGAGGAAAGGTCGAGATTGTGTTGAGTAGCACCACGCAGACAGCAACCACATCCCATAACTTCATCTTAGATTCCCTTCCAGCGCAGGACCCTGGCAAAGGGGAGACATGACATTAGTTTTTGCCTCTTCCCTCTGAGCTCCATCCATCATACTATTTATGTTCCGGTCTTCCCTCCAACCTCCATCTTGCCATCCTTTTCTGAACTGTCAGTCCTTCTGTGCTATTTTCACATTCCACCCAATAACAAAGTACTCTGATTGTGTTTATTAGTACAGAGTAATTACATTGGCCAACACACATTTTTGTGCCTCAAATGTTAGACCTGTTTCTAGGTATATTTGACCTGCTGATTCCAAAAATGACATCAGTTCGCCCCTGTCAGCTCTAGTTTTTGAAATGCAGAACAAATTCCATCTACCAGTCTTCATATGATAACCATATCTAAGAAATTCTATCCAATTGGTTTATCCAATGCCATTTTCTGAACCAGCACCCTAACATATCCCAGGAACAAGCCTAAAAACCAAGATACCAAGTATTTCTTTTGTTGGGTTATGTAAATTTTTTTGCTGGCTGTCTCACTGTGACTCATGGTACATCTACACTGTAGAAGTAATGCTGTTTGACACCACTACCTGCCACAACTCAAGGCTATGAGATCATGGAGTTTGTAACTTTGCAAGATCTTTAAGATTTAATAATAATTTACAAGATATTTAGCCTTCCCTGACAAATAGTGCTGGTGCCTCACCAAACTACAAATCCCAGAATTCCAATTTGTGGCAGTTAAACTGGTTTAAAATTGCATTAATTCTACAGTGTAGGTGCACCTCAATTGCCAGTCAGGGAGGGATTGAAGGAGCTAAGTTATCGATGCAGTACAAAAATGATGGCATTGGCTAGGGCTAATGTCAAAACATGGCACTCTCAGGCAGCTGCTAAGGACGATCATTGATATCTCTACTGAGCTATTTAGCCATACATTTAAATTGCTGACACTGGCCCTTTTCTGTGTGGTGTCTACAGTGGCTGTGCCCCTACTTTTCAGGCAGTCCTCTGTTCAAAACTCTGCTCAGTTCAAATCCTTGTTTAAAGATCAAAGAAGAATGCATGGGACCAGTTTGATACAGTGGTTTGAGTTTTGGATTAGGACTCAGGAGATCAGGGTTTGAATCCATGGAAACTCATTGGTTGATCTTGAACAAGCCACACTTTTGCAGCTTCAGAAGGAGGCAAAGGCAAACCTCCTCTGAATGAACATTGCCAAGAAATCCCTGTGATAGGGTTTCTGTAAGTCAGAAATAACCTGAAGGCACACAACAACAGCAGCAGCAGCAACAAAAAGTGCTGACCTGCTCAACAACACTTTGCATCTGGACAAGAGCTAGAAGCCACAGAGCCACAATTTTTCATACAGGTTAAGGAATTTATATTTGACATAGTAGTGATTTCTAGAGATGTGCACAGAATTAGTTTCTCCCGTTTCTTTTATTTCTTTTGTTACTTCAAAAGCATGAAATGGGAAGCCCCCTTCCTTCATGAAAATTAGCTTGACACAAAAGCAAGCTGGAGCTGATCCTGCTCCAAGCCTGCTTTCGCCTGCAGCCAAGTGCCTCCCAGAACTTGCCTCCTTGCCTTGGAAAGTGTGTGTGTGGCGTGCAGGCCCAGAAAGCTTGTTTGCCTGCTAGTACCTGCAGCAGAGTGCCTCTTACTCTAAAGTGCCTCTTACTCTAGAGTACCTACAACTGAACACCTCTAGAGTAAGAGGCACTTGGCTGCAGGTACTGGCAGGCACACAAGCTTTCTGGGCCTGCATGCCACATACACACTCTCTTTCTAAGGAGACCGCATGTGTGGCATGGCGTGCAGGCCCAGAAAGCGTCCACCTACCAGTGCCTGCAGATGTGTGCCTCCTCTAGAGTAGTAACAGCAGGTATGAAGAAGCCTACTTAAAGTGCGTGCTGGGAAGGGGAGCCTGGGTGGGAAGCCCCCCCCCCCCCCGCATAATGGTCTGATAAGAAAACTGATCTTTCAGGGCCCCAGAGCAAAAACAGATATCTGCATTTGGGAGTCTCTCAAGAATGGATCTGGGCCCCCACCAAAAGCCGGGACACAAAACTGGTCAAGGTTTAGCCTGAATGCACAACCCTAGTGATTTCCAAACCTATGCATATAAATCCCCCCAAATTCAAATTGTATATGTGTGTCCTACACTCACATTTAGAGTGATGATTTAATGGATATACTAGTAGCATCATTAAATTATAGGGGAAATGACTTGCTAGGAGGAGAAGTAAATTACTCCGTACTGTTTGAAATACTTTTGCTGCAGCCCATTAACCTGGGTCTCCTTCTCACTAGGTAATTATAGTACTGTGATGCCACTTAAACTGCAATGACTGCATCCTATGGAATAATGAGATCTGTAGTTTGGTGAAGCACTAGAGCTCTCTGCCAGATAATTCTAATCACCTTGTGTGTGTGTGTGTCCCAGTTTACAGCCTCATTACACCACAGCATGGATCCACTTTATATCTGGTTTCTGACTCCTGCAGAATTCTGGGTTTGTAGTTTAGCGAGGCCCAGGACATGACAAGTTGAGCCTGGAGCACCTCACACTAACCAGAACTGTCCCTGTTTCTTTTCCAAGATTAGAGAGGGTCCAGTGTCTTTAGGTTACAAATTCCAGAGTGTCTGATTCTGGTCCCTGTGGCTTTCATCCCTTGCTTACAATGGACATTGATGTTCATAATCAAAAAGTTGGAGAAAGTTAGTTTTGGGGGAATTACGTTTCCTGTATGGCAGGGGGTTGGACTAGACAGCCCATGTGGTCTCGTCCAACTCTATTATTCTATGATTTCCCAAAAACACAGAGCCCCAGGTTCCTAATTAGTGAATTTGGACTACATATCCCCTCATCCCCTAGCTAACATGGCTGGTGAGGATGTTGGGATTTGTAGTCTCAAAAAGTAACTTTGCCAAAGTCTTCCAAATCATGCTTCCTGGCTTGAACTCCACGCATACCATGGTGTTTTGTACTAGGAGAAAGAGCAGCTATACTTTTAGGACACAGATACTGCTTGCCAGTTTCAATTCCTTGCCTCTTCAGGTAAGATCAGCTTCTTCTTTGGAGGCTTTAAAGCAGAGGCTGGATGGCCATCTGTCGGGGGTACTTTGAATGTGATTTTCCTGCTTCTTGGCAGGGGGTTGGACTGGATGGCCCATGAGGTCTCTTCCAACTCTGATTCTATGGTGAAGATAGTCTTTGGTAATGGGCCGATCCCATATAAGACAGATGTTCCTAAGCCATTTATTCAGAAGGAGACCTACTTGATACAATATAATCTATCTGGGCACATGCCCATATACAATCAAATTTAGAAGGTACCTATTTAAACATACATTGAGAAAAGAGAAGAATATTTTTATGAGCAAACTCAATTTTCCATGTTCCCTTACCATTTATGATGCTGATTGGGACTGATAAGAGTTGCAGTCATCCAACTTTCTCATCCTTAATTTAGATCTAAATCTAAATTCTACCTTAACACTACAGGAGGTGAAATTTAAGACAGAAACAAAGCTACACAAGTTTCATGCACTTGGAAGCTCTCTATCTCGCTTCAGTCCAATCGACAAGTAACAATGCTTAGATTTAATCTCCCCACTACAGGGCTAAATTGATAGCGTTGTAAGACAGGCAAGTTTTACAAGTGTATTGCAACATATGGATAAAGCTGTCATATGTGGTTTTGGGGCTTTAGCCAAAAGCTTCTGAGTTTGTGGTGAACAAGAAAAAGAGAGAGAGCTGTGAATAGCACCATGGAAGGAATCTGTGGAAAGGCTGTGACCTGTGCCTTCTTTTTTTCCCAAGGAGAAGAGAAACAGGAAATGTACTGGGAGGAAAATGGACTGGGCAATTTCCCCCAACTGAGTGGATTCTAGTTATGTTGAACTACAATTCCTAGAATCTCCCAGTCAGTATGTTGGGGAAATTTTGGAGACATATCCACTATAGCATAATTTTCCAATTTTGAAAAGTCTGGGGTAGAAGACATGAGACAAACTGCAGACGTCATAGGAAACTGCTTCTAATACCTGCTGTTTCTTCTTATTTTTCTTTATGTTGACTTCAACTCTCTTTCAGGGTTTTCTCAGAATTTTTTTTGCTATATGCCTTGGGATGCTTCTACACTGACACTATAAAGCAGTTTAAAAGGTGGATTAAAATGAATCGGTAGCACTGTGGAGCACCTACAGAATTGTCCCAGGAATCAGTTTGAGGCTGGGACAATGACCACAGTATCCACTAATTGCGGGCCAGAACCAAACCCAGGAATGTTTTTTCTTAACCAGTCTGCTGAGATGCACTAATGTGCATCTCCATGTACTTTTGGGATCAGTGCTGGACCATGGCAGGGTACAGGAAATGAGAATAAAAGAGCGGAAAGTGAGCATTCCCATGGGAATGATGTGGTTTCCCTCCCTTCTGGCCAGCTGTGTTTCGGTGATTTGTAAAAGTGCATCAGCACTTATAGTATCCTGACAAGTGCTCCGGATTTTTCCATTTGGGTTTTAAGCCCTGCATGGACAATACTCTGATCAGTTGCACCGTGTTATCTTGCTAATTTCAGACTTTCTGGTGAGTTCTTTTTAACGCGTTGTTTTGGGCTTAATAAACACTACAGCATGCAATTGGGGGAGGGGCATTTTCTGGACACCCTGACCTAAAACTGGCTTCAAGCTGTATTATATGGTCTGTATACATGTACCTTAAGAGAGCACAACTTGTTCAAATGCATTCTGTAGATTTGGCTGAACAAGGATTTGAATCCTGGTTTTGAGTCCTAGTCCAACACTCAAGCTGCTATGCCATGCTGGTTTTCTGCACCACATAGGTATTTCTTTAAAAAATAACATTTATTCAAGAAAAAACCTCAAAATAAAACATAAAAATAATTGTTTTTAGATATGTTAATCAAAAACTACACAACTACATGCTATCATACAGGACAACATACTAAATGACTCTTAAGAATAACAAAACAGAAAGATAAAAACAAAACATAGACACACACACAAAAAACCCCCCAACAGCAAAAACAGTTCTACAAACTTCCCAACTTCTATCTGATGGTTTTTTTTAATTATCCCTTATTAGTTTACTGCTGTGTTTAAGTTATATTATATTATCATACTTCAGCTTTTGGCTCCACTCTGCTAATGCATACATTTTACAATTGACAAATGCCCCAATTTGTTGTTGTGAAAAGATAATACATACAGCTCAATCTTTCTTAAAGTTAATCAAAGATTTGTCCTAAGTTAGCATACAATCATTACCAAGTCAAAATGGAAAGCAGTGGTGGTTGGTGGCTGTCAGGTCAATGGAGTGGTGAATCCGTTTCAGATTTTAGCCTGAACTTTTAAAGCCCTACCAAGGGGCTGGAGGAGTTTAGGCCATGTAATGTTT
Organism: Anolis carolinensis; assembly: GCF_035594765.1. Lineage (NCBI taxonomy): Eukaryota > Metazoa > Chordata > Lepidosauria > Squamata > Anolidae > Anolis > Anolis carolinensis. Next base: position 302,981,866 of record NC_085842.1, on the reverse strand, counting down.
GGATTAAAACCCAGAATGGATCTGCCACCTCACTGGCTTGGAAGCAAGCTACCAGCAACTACTGATGCAGATTATGGACATGAAAAGAATGCTCTGCAAATATTAAATGTTTGAGTTGTTCTCTTCTCTTTTGCATCAGTTTACCTTATAAGTAATAACTTCTACAAAAAAGAGAAGTTTCACAGCGAAATGATACCTGGGCAGGATCTGTTCTGTGATCTGGGAACCAGATGTGCAACTTCCCAATGGACTCATTGCTGCAGTGTGAAAAGTTACTTTTTTGGGCTACAACTCCCACTGGTCATGTTGGTGGGAGAATGAGAGCTACAGCCTGTAAAAAGCCATGTTCTCAAGCTTTGTCCTCTGCACAGAATCACAGGCCTACCCATTTCACCTTCTCTGAGCCCCAAGTTATCAGCATTCAGAACAGTTTCCACGGCTCGGATATAACTTTCTGGTTTTGAACTTTTCTTAACTGTTGTTTTTTTTAAAGGGGGAATTTAGATCAGGCTACAGCTAAACGGCCTTGATCCGTTTACATAAAGAAGGATCCTTTGGCTTTCACATCAAAGAACCAGTGATTTGGCAACTTTCAGTCATAAAACATTATATGGGTACCAGTCATGCCTGGTAAAATGGGAACAGGGACGGCGGGGGGAGGCGGGGAGTCATCTGCAAAGCTGGAAGAACATGTAACTCTCCTTTGGCTGCATTTTCCAATCCTGGTTGAAACTATTATCCACCCTGAAAACAGGCAATCTGGGACCAATCAGGCATTTCCCACCGTCTCAGCTTGTTCACCAGACCAGGCTGGTGTGCAGACTACATTAAATTCCACTGCAAATATTTCAAACTGCAGTGTGTAGCTTTTTTGGAGATGGATTTCTGACTAGCTACTGAGATACTCTGCACAGAAATTGAGGGGAAGCAAGGCAATAAGGAGGAGTGCCGGCAGATCTCTCTCCCCCCCCCCCCCAACATGGTGTAGCAGTTTGAATACTGGATTAGGAATTGGGGTGTGTGTGTGTGTGTGTGTGTGTGTGTGTAAATTCCCACTAGATCATGCAAACCCCTGGGTGATCTTGGGTACTTCTACACCAGGCATGGGCAAACTTTGGCCTTCCAGGTGTTTTGGACTTCACCTCCCACATTTCCTAACAGCAGGTAAGATGGCTGGGATTTCTGGGAGTTGAAGTCCAAAACACCTGGAAGTCTGCCCATGCCTGTTCTACACAGACACTATAATTCAGTTTGGAAACGTATTAAAATGAGATGGTTTTGTGGCACTGTGCCTACACAAAAACACCAGGTTGGAGGTTGGGACGGTGGCCACAATATCCACTAATTGCGGCTCGGAACCAAATCCAGGAATTGCAGAATCTACAGCTAGACAGGCTCTGGAAAATGCTTTTTTCCTTAACCAGCCCTTTGAGATGAACTGATGCGCATATCCATGTCCGTTCGGGATCAGTGCTAGACCATGACAAGGCACAGGAAATGAGAACAAAGGGATGGAAAGTGAGGGTTCTCATGGGAATGATGAGGTTTCTTCTCCCCAGGGGAGTAATTGTTTATCTTCCAGACAGCTGTGTTTTGGCATTTTGAGAAGTGTCTTAGTCCTAGTTGGTGTCTTGACATTTGCTCTGCATTTTCCAGTCTCCGATTCAAGTCGATTCCTGCACTGCAATTCTGATCGGTTGCAGCGCATTCTCAGGCTTATTTTGGACTTTCTAGTGAGTTTTTTTGATATTCCATTTCTGGTTTGATCTGAGCTAAGGAGTGCATTGGGGGTATGCAATTTTTGGACACCCCGTCCTTGAGCCAGCTTCAAAAACTGCATTATAGTGTCTGTGTAGAAGCACCCTTAGCCTATGGAAATGGTAGCAGCAAGCCTCCTCTGAGTAAATCTTCCCAAAATAACCCTAAGATTGGGTTGTCATAGGTCAACATTGACTACGTGGCATATTAATACCCCTTTCTATTTCAACAGCCAAGGTGTAGCATTGTAATGATGAAAGAGTATAATTGTGTGTGTGCAGAGCATCTATCCCTTCACCACAGAGCTCAAGGGAAAGGATTTGTTTCTGGAGGAGGAGCTCTGCACCAGCCAACATTTCTCCACCAACCTGACTGGTAGCCATGCTGGAAAATTATAGCCCCAAAAAGTAATGTTTGCAAGTTCCACAATGGAATGACCACAATTTTTCTCCTCAAAGTCTGGATTAGGGCTTCTAAGGCAAAGGACATGGAATCTAAATGACCCGGAGATCCAACACCTCTTCCAGTGCTTGGATTTCAACTGGATTACAGCCTCATCCGCAACCCATTGAAGATGAGACGATTGGATTTAACCCGACTGGCAGCACATCCTGAACCAATTAGATCGGCCGAAACTACACACGTAGAGGGCAATGTTCCCCCTGCAGAGTTTCAAATGCCTGTTTACTCTTGTTAATTTTGGCAGAATACTACTTCCAAGTACTGGGTTAAAACCTGCTATTGGCCCTGGCCTGGAATTTTGAAACACCAGGAATAGATGCCGTTAAATCTTTGGGAGGTGCCTCGGGAAACTTGTTTGCTTTATTTTATGATTAACAAATCCATGCCATGCTTTTTCAGATAAGCCACCATTTATTAAAGCAACAGAAATACAATATGTATGTTAAAATCCAGCTCAAATTGTTGGAAAGCATTTAAAGGTCTAGATCAGGGATGGGAATAATAGGGCCCATCAGATGGTGTTCAACCATAACTCCCTGCCTTCTTTATCACTGGCTATACTGGCCAGGGGTTACTGTATATACTCGAGTATAAGCCTAGCTTTTCAGCCCTTTTTAGGGCTGAAAAAGCTCCCCTCGGCTTATACTCGAGTGAGGATCCTCGCTGGTTTATGTTCGGGTCGGCTTATGCTCAAGTATATAGATAATCAGACTTAGACAGTCTTATCTTATTAAAGTATTATTATTATTATTATTATTATTATTATTATTATTATTATCATAAATTACAATTTTATGTAAACATTCAAAAACATTTAACCTATTGATGCCTCAAATAATGTAATTTTATTAGTATCTATATTTATTTGTATTTTTGAAATTTGCCAGTAGCTGCTGCATTTCCCACCCTCGTCTTATACTCGAGTCAATAGGTTTTCTCAGTTTTGTGATAAAATTAGGTGCCTCGGCTTTTATTCAGGTCAGCTTATACTCAAGTATATATGGTATTTCTGAAAGATAGGTTTCCCTAAAGGCAAGCAAGCAAAGGGCAAAACTTGTAAATGTTTGTGTTTTCTGATTAAACTCCGAGTTGGCTATGATGGCTTAGGGATTCTGGAGGCTGTGGCCCAAAGCAGCGAGAATGCATGCAAAAGTGTGGGGCAACTGTATTTGTGGAGGAAGTATAGACAGACCTCCACATTTGCAGTCCCTTGCAAAAAGGGGAAAAGCATGAATAAAAATACCCTTTTTACGCAAGAAAACACCTTTCTAGAAATCTCATCACATTGATGTGGTCCCCCATGCCAATTTGCCAGCCTCCATGGCAAATCAGCTAGACAGCGGGGCAATCCCGGCACCCCACACCCTACCAGCATGTGGGGAAGCATCACCGTGCGGCTTCTCCCCATGGTAGCCCTGATATTCCTAATGGACACTCCACCCCATTTGAACGACAGAGTCCTATCGGAACTGAAGCTACATCATGTGATGGGCAGCAGTGGGTTCCTCAACTGGGGCAGAAGCATTCTAGGATGCTAAAAATTCTTCGTGTGATCCTCTAGGATCCTTTGGCTTTCATATCAAAGAACCAGCGACTTTCACTCATAAAACATGATATTGGTAACAGTCATGCCTGATAAAATGGGAACAGGGATGGCTGGGGGAAGCAGGGAATCATTTGTGAAGCTGGAAGAGCATGACTCTATAGTCAACTTTGGTCAGAGGTTGACCAGAGAATTGCACTGGAAGACTTGGAGAATCCAAAAAGGGTGTCCTCTATAGGAAATCAGAATTAATGTATGATCAACGTCTGGTGGAAGTTACATGTAGAATTGCACTAGAGGACCAAGATATTCCCAGAGGAAACATTTTAATCACATCCATGAATAATCAAATCTGCAAAGGTCAAACCCAGAAATGTGAAGGGCTGACTGTATTACGTAATTGGAGGATGAGAAAAAAGCCTCTTTTCTCATGACTGACAAAAAGGCTTATGTGGAAATTTGTCTTTTCAGAAGGGCCTCCTGCAGTCTTAATAACCGGACTGTTTTAAAAGAAGCCAGGTGGCACCGTGCATAGACTCAATCACCACACAGTAAAGGCAGTGTCATACCTATGAACTGAATCCCAGTTTATACAGCTGCCATCTTGAATCCTTGAATATAAATCCAAATGCAAACCTCCACATCGCTGTTTAGAGGTAAGTTCCATCCTGTCTTATGGAACTTACTCTTCAGTAGTCATGTTTATCAGCCTCATCTTTAAGCATAGCTTCGAAAAGTAACTGTTCTGAACAATAACTCCCCAGATCCGAGAGTCAGCATAGCCACTGGTCATGTTAGCTATTCTGAGAACTGTCCTCCAGAAAGTTACTTTCCAAAGTTCTGCTACTCTGATTTATATCCCTATATTCTCTTAGTCTCAGAAGAAGACAAAGACAACCCCTCAGAACAAATCTTGCCAAGAAACCCAATGAAAGGGCTGCCTTAGAGTTGCCATAAAACAGAAATGACTTGAGACACTCAGCAACAACAACAACGACAGCAACAACAACAACAACAACAACAACAACAACGTGTTACTGGCCTGCAACTCCAATCAGCCATACTCAATATAGTTTATAACAAGTGATACTGCAAGCTACTCTCCAACAAGATCTTAAATGCCACTTTACTACATGAAGGTGCCAAAGGGGATGCAGCCTCTTAGCTCCTTCCTCTGTAGCTACTGCTGTTTTCCTAAGACCCAAACAACCAAATAGCCTTCTGGCACCTTAAAGAAAGACTAACCAGTTTTATTTGGTGTGTGCTTCTATTAGTGAACATTTCCATTTACAAGTGTGTTCTGTATATGCCTTAGAGTCCCTGGATAATACTATACTTCACACATTCCGCCATCTGAAGCCTAAAACGGCCCAGGCCAGATTCCAGCTCTGAAAACCATGCAGCTGATTCCATGTCAGGGGTCAATAGAATCACTTCTTGGAGAGTGATATCTCTCCCTCAAGCATCATGAAGTGCATGTCATTCAGCCTTTAGACATGAGACACAACAGCAAGAGAACAATTCCCTCTAAGCATGTATTTCCCTATGGGCTGCACAGAAAATGAACAGCATGCTGATAGCCTTTAACTAGTGGAGCTATCTTGGTGCAGTGGTTTAAGTGCTGGACTAGATATCTAGGGGACAAGGGTTTGAATCCCAGCTCAGCCACAGAAACCCACTTGAGCAAGTCATACTCAATTAATCTTAGAGGAAGGCAATGGCAAACCTCTGAATTAATCTTGACAAGAAAACTTTAGTATAGGGTCAACATAAATCAGATTCAACT